>NC_090928.1:1158419112-1159672862 GCF_040938575.1 Ambystoma mexicanum | reverse complement strand
GCTTCAGTGAATTATCTGCCGGTAAGGTCCTGAGCTACCAGCCCACTCAGAGTGAGCCGGTCCGGAACAATGCCAAAGCCGGTATTGCCGTCCGTTTTACCAGCATTGTTTCCGGACCGGCTCAGTTGTAATTACCCCCTATAGTCCCAACTAACACAGCATTTTTTGCATGAACATTTGCAGCCAATACAGTGCAAATAGTGCAGCTATAAGAAATTAAGTCTGATTCACAAAACAATGAAGAAGAACGCTTCTGACTTTTCCGACAGAATAAAATGAAAAGTCTATCAGCAATTTAGTGGGTGAGATGGTGGTGTAAAGTCAATAACAATCCCTGGCCCTCATTACGACCCTGGCATTGGACCATGGTGCTAATAGCACCATGGTCTATGCCGGTAACTTACCGACTCCGCCATGGCGGAATGGGGAATTATCGCCCCATTCCGAGGTTGGCGGGGCGGTAATTCCCCATGCCGCCATGGCCCTTCCCCATTCCCATTTTTGCCACATAGGGCTCAATGGAAATGGGGAAGGCGCTAAGTACGGTGCCGCAAATTGCGGCAACGTACTTAGCACCAAGGTCCCTTTGCGGGTTGGGTTTTAACGCCTGCAAAAAGCAGGCGTTAAAATCGCCAACCCGCAAAGGGACCTCATAATCAGGCGTTAAGGGGTTAACGGCGCCGCCACCTTTTACGGCGCCGTTAACCCCTTAACGCCAGGGTTGTAATGAGGGCTCCTGTCTGGAGGAGTATTCAATGGGCTCAGTCCTCGATCAGTTTGCTGCTTGGCCAAGCTGGCATAAGGGCAAATCGGCAGGAACATATTTTACTTTTTAGTTTGGCTATTAAGAGGCGCTCACACCACCGACCAGCCAGACCTATTGCATTAGAGTACAGATGGGTAGAAATGGCATATGAGGAGGGACACTCACCTCGTAGGTGTTGTTTGGTTATTTGCCAACCCATTGACAGCCCATGGCCATACTAATCCCTATGGCTATTGCCACCCAGTTTCTGCCCATGCCCGCCAAAACATCACCTCAATGGAACTCATTGAGCTCACTTTATTCAGGCCTTACCATCAAACGTTGCACTTGAAATGCCTGCCAGTGTTTTTTCAAAGCAGTCTTCTGAGATGTAATGATTGAATTGGAGCTATAAACCTGCTAATGGTGTAATAATTTCTTAACCAGATCTACACTCAGCCACCCGATTTATAAGCACTATGTATGTGCTTCACTGAAGTGCTGTTGAAAACAAGCACTGGCAAAGCCAACAGTTTTGGCTTGTGCATAAGTATTATGAATTTACTAGCAGCTACTATTAAATAGCCAGTTGTTTTCACCATTGTGATCCTGATACCATCAAAGGCCAGTTAATACCACTACATAAGTGCCTGGTGAGGGCCTTTCCCATGCATGCACAGAAGCCCAAACTATTGGCATTGCCAAAACTTTCACTGACAGTCTCTCACTTTCCTAGCCGCCCAATTTAGATTGAAACATGTAAACACTTTTTCCACGTTTCCACCTTCCTGTGTTAATCTCAACTTCAATGGACTTGCACCTTCTATTTCCTCATGCAAAGGGGGGCGAGCCCACATTGCTCAGGGTGAAGATGGATTTCTTTGTGAATCTCTCTGCTTGTGCAAGTTGTGGGAGATTGAACTGCCATTTTCTGCAACCCAAATGTATTTCTTTATGATTACAGAATTTTGCTTCTTTCTCTCTGTGGCCTGTACTGGGCTCTCACCAGATCTGAACGAGAACCAGGCTCAGACGGGGCTACAAGTCAATAGGGCAATGCCCGCACCAATAGCGCAAAACGCTAGTGCAGGGAAGTTTTTTTGGTCAACATAGCCTACATTTTGGGCCAGTATGGGCCAGTTTGATGAGTTACATCACTATGCGACCAGTAGTTTTGACCAGTTCTGCTGAATACATGTTCTTTAAAATGCACAATTTGCATCTCATGTTATCAAAAAACTCCCTGTTTGGTACTACTCAGTCTGTCACAAAAGGAATGAATTGCCATTTGCAACTATGGGACACTTTTTCAATGGTGGCCGAGACAAATGTATGGCCCGGTCCGAACCTGACCAGAATCCTTCTCTGATCGTTTCCTAGATGAACCTAAAGTATCTTTCTGAAAGATTGAACAGTGACAAGCCTGCTTTCAAAGCTACATTTCACAGAATGCAACAATTGGAAAACCTGATAAAAGTGGTGACCTAATACAGAGATTACTGACCTCTACTTGAATGTAGAACCAAACCATATGTCAAAGCAACATTATTCCAAGGATACAGGGGGAATACATCCTAAAGCTCAGGCAGATATTCTCCGATAACGGCATTAGGCATATCCCTAACCTGTTTATGACCCCTCCCCCCCTTAGTCTGCTCGCTCTAAGAAATGTTATTAAACTGCCCCTGGGTATACCTTATTCTCTATGCCTTGATTTCTGACCCCCTCTTCTCTCGTGGAAGTCTGTTGTGCTATATTGATAATTGTTTATTTACGTTTGTAAGCATCTCTTCCCACCATCTATTCAATGCCCGTGGAGCATGGTGGAAATTGAGGCAGCAGTTTGTATTATACACATATTCACACATTGGAACAACTGGTATTTGCAAAATATGAACATACGATTTAAAATTAAAACAATAAATTAGATTAGATGGTACATTTTGTCCTTTGAATTTCTTTTAAAATTGAGAGTATGGATATTGAAGCTGTACAAGTGACCTGGGAAATCTCACGGGTTAAGGTATTTCATGATTTTATTCCTTCGATGAGTAGAGGACACCAAGCTATCAATCGGTTCAATCGCCGCTGGATATGTTGTGAGTGCATGGACCAAAATGTGGTTGTACAGACTCTAGATCATACAATGATGAACAGCTGGTAGAAATATCTAGGGCGAATGTGGCAATGGAAAAAATTCCCTTCAGATCGAAAGAGAGAGGTAATTTTACGATGAACGAACGTCAAACCCTTAAACAATTACTTGATAACAGTGAGGTCATCTTTAAACCTGCAGACAAGGGAGGCGCCCTTGTCCTGATGGATAAGATGAAATACGTCGCAGAATACGAACGACAACTGGCTGATAGGGAAACTTATCAAGAAATTAACTACAACCCTAGGGAACAGGTCAGAGACTTGATCAAAGAGGTATTGGATGAGGCTGAAATGAGAGAGGTGATCTCAGTGAAGACACGAAGATTTTTGGAGAAGACACATCCAATCACCCCGGTGATAGACATCCACCCGAAGGTTCACAAAAGACTTTTGGATCCCCCCGGCAGACCCATCATAGCGGCAACTGGCAGCCTATTGGAACCTCTGGCAACATACTTGGATAAAGTCCTACAACCGCTGATACAAGAAACCCCGACTTACATCAAAGACACTACTCACTTTTTTAAAAAAACTAAAGGAGGTTGAATTTGTCAACACTAGAGATACCCTTTTCACAATGGATGTGCCCTCCCTCTACACCAACATCGTACATGATGTTGGACTAGAAGCAGTGGAATGGCTTCTCCTAAGGAGCAAAAACTGTCAAGGTGACAAGCTGTTTGTATTGACACTACTTAAGGTGGTTTTAATGAATAACTTCTTTCGATTTAAGGATACATTTTATCTTCAAGTCTCAGGGACCAGCATGGGGGCTGCAATGGCCCCAGCGTACGCTAACACATATATGTACCATCTGGAAGAAGAAAACATCCTCACATCTGCAAGGTGGCTACGTCATCTATCCATCTTTGTAAGATATATTGATGATGTCTTTG
This sequence comes from Ambystoma mexicanum, assembly GCF_040938575.1. Classification (NCBI taxonomy): domain Eukaryota; kingdom Metazoa; phylum Chordata; class Amphibia; order Caudata; family Ambystomatidae; genus Ambystoma; species Ambystoma mexicanum. The sequence continues at coordinate 1,159,669,064 of NC_090928.1, read as the reverse complement.
GCATCTGGTCAGGCCCAGATGATGAACTGAATGAATTCTTTACCATGATGAATGCCATGCATCCGAGAATCAAATTCACTACTCAGACGAGTAAATCACGGATCAATTTTCTAGATGTTGAGATTTATGTTAAAGCAAACATGCTGGAGACAAGAATTTTCACGAAAACCACAGATCGAAATAGTCTATTGTTGGCAACGAGTTTTCACCCTCGACGGACGATTGATAGAGTTCGCTGAGTCAGTTCCTGAGGTATCGGAGGAACATTTCTGAAAACACAGAATACCAGAGACAGTCAGCTTCCTTACGTCACAAATTTCAAGAACGTGGCTACAACTCCACCACACTATCTCGGATTGAGGAGAGAGTGGCCACTATTGAAAGGGATTCCCTATTAACATCTAGGAATACCAAGAAAGATGATTCTATGGTATATGTCACCACATACTCAGCGCAAAGTCAGAAAATTAGGAACATAATCCAAAGGAACTGGCCCATGCTACAAATGGACCCACAGACACAGCCACTCTTTCAAAATCTTCCTATCTTTGCCTACAGAAATAGTAATGCTCTAAGGAACTAGAGCATTACTAGTCTAGTCAGAGCTGATTTGCCCATGACTCAGGAGACACTAACTAAAAAAAGGGAACCCAACCATGCCACAACTGCCAGCATTGCAGCAACATCATATCAGGCAATATAATTTCCCATCCCCACGCAGGCAAACCCATCTTACTCAAACATTTGTGCACCTGTGATTCAACTAATGTAGTATATGCTCTTAAGTGTCCCTGTGGCTATTACTATGTGGGGATCACCATAAGGAAGGAAAAACTACGGTGGACGGAACACAAGTCCAACATTCGAACTAAAAGTCTCAGATCACCTGTGGCAATGCATTTCCAAGAGGCAAGGCATTCGATTGCTCAACTAAAATGCATGATTTTAGAACAAGTGAAAGTAGGTCCAAGAGGTGGAGATGTACAAAAGAGACTACTCCAGAGAGAAATCTTTTGGATTGACCTGTGGATTGCCTCAGCCCAAGAGGCATGAACTGTGAATTCGATTTAATGTGTTTTCTCTGATCCTCATGTGTATCATACCATGTGTTTGTATAAGTGTTTTTAGCAGTGTTTTAACAGCATTATGCCAGCTTAAAGGTATGTCTATACATGTCACTGCCAATTTAAATGTCATATTCTGGCGAATGAGAAATGTGTTATATATTTGATTTGCATAACACAGCTGTCATTTGATACAATGTGTACTGACCTTGTAGTAAATACCGGAGTACTATCTGTATGAGACTGTGATCATACTGAGCATGAACTGGATTAGCATTGAGAATGTAATTCTTATTACTTGAGTTAATGGTATTGGATCCAACATGAGATTGTGCACGGCCATTCAGCCGGGAGTTGGAACAAAAATTCTTAGTGTGACACGAGTGGAGGACAGTGACCCATGTGAGGCTCATCAACCAACTGTCACCAGAGAATGGAGCTTAGTTGAATCCCAACTGACTATCAAGTGAAGACCTGAATAGCAATCACGTAGGATAGGTCCTGGCAGGTTGCCTTTCTGCTATGCGGCTTGTGATTCCTGCTATTCATTAGTAACTTTGCGGGGGTGAGGGGCAACAGGCAGCTCCCAGCTGCCTCTTTGCCCCTCCCCCCGCTTCCCAAACATTTGAGGAGGCTCGCCCCCACACCCGCCCATTGCTCAGAATAGTTTCCTCCTTTAAGATATGCATGGAATGATTCCAAGCACAATACAGTCTAATATCTGCATGTTTTCACTGTGCCCACCTCAGTACGCCCGTTCGATTTACGGTCGAGGCGCCCCTCGTCCTATTCGAGCTGGGATCCACATAGAAAGCAATAGATTTAGAGCACAATGCAGGCCTGAACGCGTCCCTAGCAACTGAGCACGTAGCGCGCATTCGCGATACGGTATACTCGGTATATACAACTACTAAGTTGTTTACTCACTCCTACAATGTCTTTCCACCCGGACCGCACCATGCACTGCAGTACTATCTGAAGTCTGACGTTTGTATTGTGCAAGATTGTACCTGGGACGGGCAGTCCCACACAAAGATGGCGCCCCGCACGCGGACACGTCTGCGCACCGCTCCCATGGCAACGCATTTTGCTTGGGAGTGCCGTGCAGCGCGCCCATGTGAGCGGCTGCTTCTTCACTTTGACGTGCAGCGCGCCCGTCTGAGCGGCTGCTTCTTCACTTTGTCGTGGGGTAAGCGATCCTCGCTATGTAAGTAAGCTTTACTCTTATGTGTATTGATTGATGATCACAATTATTGCGTGATCACAGTAAATAGCCTCTATCGTTGCACAATACTGCAATACTTGGTGCAGAAACCACAACTAACGCCCTCTGCTGGGGTGACTGACTCCATTAGTGGGTTTGCCTGATGTTCTGGTAAATGTAGATTCTCATTAATAATACCTCTGAATTCACGGTGCTTCTTTCACTATGCCCATAAAACGCATATAGTTATATGCCTTTAGTTGTTAGTAACCTAGATTCTTTTCCATGCCTCCAGCTACCCATTCCCGGTAATCCAGCCTGACACTGCCCTTGCACCCGGCGAGACACAGCTGTCTTGTGACTGAGTGAGTAACCACATTCTACAGTACAAGTATCTTTCAATATGGTTTTGTGCACAAGATCAAACTTTTACAAGTGGCATTTTATGTTATCTCAACCATACAGGTGATTATGATTTGATTCTGCTTCTCAAGATGAGCAGGTCAGTGTACTTCCATTTATATGAGTTAAACGATAGATTCCTCCAAATACGCTCTAGACCTAATTAGTGTATCCTTATACTTTGTAGGAATTGCAACTGAAGTCTGATGAAACTAAAACACGTCCTGCCCTGAAGATGGATTCTCTAATCCGAAACGCGTAGGCACTGATTACCCAATAGGAGTGTCTTTAGGAACCCTGAGCAGAGTGAATGTAACTGCTCAGTAGCAGGGCAACACCAAGGTGGTGACTACCCCGCATATGAATTACCCTACCATTTGGTTTCTTAACTAAACAGGTTATGTTTGAGTACTTTGTTCAGCTCAAATCAAATTTTGTCCTTTGTTTTTGAATTATCAATTGACCTGTACAAACTGATCTGTGAAGGCGATCAATGTTAACACACTCCGATGGAGGAGTATGCTACAAATTAAAATTAGTTATGTTTGGATATATTACCTAATGGGTCTACTTTTTATCTGTCTACTCACAGCCTGATGTTTTCTTGTCTGTACATTTACAGATTGACAGAGCCCCAGATATACTGCTTGCCTTTTGAACATTAGAGAAAATGTACTATTATTTTGTAACATTCATTTGACACTTACCCTTGTACATCTAACACTCCTTACTTGGAGTTTTTAGCATATACAAGGTACAATTACCACTTGGGACGAGTTCCCGCAAGGAGTGCAGCAGAGGCTTACCGACTAGCAATAGTCGGTGTGTGTTTCCTGATTTCGTTTTGCTGAACCTCGAGTGGCCTCGAGTTTCTCCCTCCTGCACCTGAAGTACAACGCACTAACATCATATACACAATTGAAGACCCTCATGGGCTACCTATTATTATTTGTATTCTGAATATATTTTACCATTTGGAGTGCCTCCCTACCCAACCTCTTTCTTCTAATGGATTCTTTTCAGACAGCTTATTCTGGAATGTTCTTGTGAGATGAGTGAAGGATTTCCAGAAGTCCTTTTCAATTGGGTTCCTGCATGGTTGTTTTCATAATTCGAACAGGTAGCTGTAAGAAGGTGCCGGTTAGTCCTCTTTTGCTTCTTACACCCAGATGCTTTCTTCACGGGGCCGGCTGCTGCGAGCTAGTCAAAGGGCATCAGTGATAAGTTCTGCATTCAGATTCTTTTCCTTAGGGCAGAAAGAAGGGCGTTATTACTTTGATCTCAATTAACATAAGTTTGTTGTTTCAACTGGTTGAGCTCAGGATCCTTGGATAGTATGATTTCTATGTTCTGGTACAAAGAGAATGAGTTTCTTTCCTTTTTATTAGCTGGAGCTAGAAGGATTTCAATATATTTTGTCATTCCCGTACTTTTAGCACCTTTGGCAATGTGCACTGTTGGGTGTCCTGACCAACGTTTGAGCTATCATGCTGCAACATTTGGTGCTGTGGGCTTAGAAAATCCAAGATGGCCAAAAAGCCCACATGTACGCCAGAATAGGAAAACTGTGCAGTACTGGCATGGAAAATATCATGATGGCCAGAACTTCCCAGAAAATGCACAGGGAAATGCATGAAGAATAGGCTGCCACCCATTTTTGCCTAGGTTGTGAGCACAGGAGGGCACTGCCTAAAGCCACCATTGGGCTACCCACACAGTAGCCTGAAACCATTGGGAATGGCAATGCTGATTGCCAAAAGCAACCTAGAACTGTGGGGAATTCATTTTCTTAAATCCCAAAAATGGTTGCATTACAAGTACTCACCACTATCAGAAAGCCGGCGTTTTAAAACCACCAGACTTTTGTGTAAAACTGAACAAATTAAACAAAACCAGACCAAGGAAAGACTTGCTAAGAGGTGGATACAATGTAAAACTATACTCTGAAATGACTTGAAGGAAGTAATTATTTAATGTGTATGTAAAAATCGTAATAGACTTAAACTGGGGGACAAAAAGTGACATTTAGCTGAAACCTGGCTTAATGAAACTGAATTCTGCCTGACATCTACCCCCACAGGAGTTAAAACCTGCTCAGCCACTCTTCCCCTTGCCAAAAGGAGTTGTCACCTCTCTGATTAGATTAGGGGTGGAGAAGCTACAGGGAGTTGAACAAAGGCCTGTCCTGGGCCCAGGCAGATGGTTTATTAGGGTGGTCGTAAATGGCTTCCTTTTGAACAAAGCCCTTTCTTGACTCAGGCAGATGGTTTATAGGGGAGGTCGTAAAGTGGCTTCCTCTTGGCAGAGACAGGGAGGGGCAGCCCCTCTGAGGACAGGCTGACCTTAAAGAAAGTGGATAGACTGGTTTCTCCACCATGTGACCTGGGAAGACACACCCCTGTTGGCCAGAATATGATTTTAAGAAAGATGTATAACTCATGGTGCGGACTTGTCAAAATTATCTAAATGATACCATAATTCTTGTGATTTTTCCGCCCACATTTTAAGAGGTTTTAGGACCTGGTGGTATGATCTGGGGGGTTGCTAGCGGAAAATAGGGTTTCACTCCAAATGTCTGCATGTTAAAAATCTGACACTTCATCAATTAATGTCCATACTCCTTGCGCACATGTGTGTAAATTTGGGTAAATGTCCGATATTGCAAAACCAGTTAAAAAGTGTAAAATGTTGCCATTTCTGAATGCAAGACCCCAGGAAGAGCAGAGTTTGAACACAGTATACCTCATGTGATATGTGATGGGCGCATGTAATTTTAAACAACTGTGTATCTGTGCAATATGTATTTGAATCAAATAAAGATTTGTGGGCAAACTGACCAGGGGAGGATCCTCTGACCCATAAAACCTACAGCATCACTCTGACTCACATTTCCTTCCCCCAATCATGGGAGAGGGGAGAATTGGGCCAATGACAAGTAGAGAGGGGTAGGCTTTGCTAGGCCCAGGCACACACCCATTTTCAAAACACATAAAAAGAGACTTCTGGGACAGGTAGGGACATTCAAATCCAGTTGCTGCAACGCGCTCTGCCGGACCACACAACATCCAGAAGAAACCAGATCCAACACTTCGACTTTAAAACTCCAAAGAACTTGATTCAGAACTCACAGCAAGGGCCTAAACCCACAAACTGAGAACTCTTTTCAGCAGGCCTCAGCATCCAGCAAACCTAACAGCGGTAGCAGCATCCAGGAGCCGTGCAGATCAGCGCTGTGTCCAGAGAAAGCTGTGCAGAAAGATCCAGGAGCTGTGCACAGACGCTGTACCCAGAGATCCAGGAGCCGGGCCAGGAGCAGTGTCAGACCAGCAGAGCAGAGACCAGACGCTGTGCGCAGAGACCGTCTGGGGCGAAACCAGAACCGAAGCCATCTTGACCCGATCCGTGAGACCTAGACCTTCCAAATACATTGTGAGTACAGCTAGGACGGTGTGAAACCAAATCTCTTAGTTTCCAGTGATATAATTCAATCTATTTGATCTAAGTAGAACTGCCTCCTAACTGTCACTTGTCAATTCTGCAGCCGCTTAGCTGTCACCTGTTATTTTTAAAAGCTGTCACCTGTCAATTTGAGTTACTTTAAATTCGAAAAACAACCTTTACAAAATTGTTCATAATCGTTCATATCTTTGGGACCGTTTGGGCTAGAAACTTGGTTTAACTTTCCCCTGAAAGCTTAGAATCTTAGCTTTTCAACAAACCTAGAACCAACCTGCTACTTTTGCCGTAATCGTGATTCACACATTCACAAATTTTGCCGCGATTCGCGATTTGGTTAAAAATCCAGCCACGTGTGAAAACAGCAGCTTCCTTGCTTTCCTTTGCCAAAAAGTCTGCCACTTAAAAAGGAAAATGGAAGAAAATCACCTGGCCCTCCAGGGACTGGGTGACCTCCAAAAAGAACACCAGAACTTGTTAGAGCACAACAGGAGGGTGGAGGAGGCTCTGGCAAAAAAGGAGCAGGCCAGTAGGGATGGGAATGAGAAGGTAACCCTCCTGCAGCAAAGACTGGCCCAGTACTCCAGGACCAATCAGGAGGCACAGAGAGAAAATGAGGCACTCTGTCAGCACAATGATAGGCTCCAGCAACGGGTAGCCATGCAGGAGAGACTGATAGAGTCGAGTAAGGCCTTAACTGAGGAACTGAAAGCGCATGCTCTTGCATTGCAACAGGGAGCAGGGGCGGATAGAGACAAGGTTCGCTGGGAGAGGGAGACTCCTGAGCATAACCTCAGGAGCCCTAGTACCAGAGGCCTTCATATCTCTCAGTCCCTGGACTCTGCCACCCCCATGTCCCCTCACGCACATGAGCCCAGGGCCACGGGGTTGGCACATTACTATCCAACCAGAAGTATGGGGCTCATAGGCCAGTACCTACCAGGAATGGAGGGGCGGGCATCCGGGTATGGGCACCCAAGCACGGTGCAATTTAGTGGGGAACCCCAGGAGAGTAGGCCCATTAAGGGCATCCTGAACACTTCTGCCCAGTTAGGTCAGTGGGGGGGGGGGTACCCATCAAATCCTGGCAGCAAGGAGGAATCTGAAGACTCCTCTGAACGGCGCAGGACACAGGAGACCAGGTCCCCACATTCTGCCAGCCATTCCCAGGCTCGCAGAATCCGGGAAAACCTGGAAGAGCAGACAGGAACCTCTGGGAGCAGTGCCTCTGAGTCAGAGGATGAATGGACCAGGGTTACCCGAACCAAAAAGGCCAATAAGGCAAAAAGGGCCTTGCTTAAGGACCCATTGAAGCAAATAAAGGCAATAAGGAGTGTCATCACGCCTTATCATAAGAACGCCAAGTATTCCGTTTGGGAACACTTGGAGCTCTATGAGCAAATGATGGAGACTTTCCATTTGAAGGACAGCAGTAGCTGCATCCAGTACGTCAAATGGACATTCTCCCCAGAATACTCCAGTTTCTTTGCGGGGCTGGAGGACCAAAACCATTTAAGATGGTCCACCTATAAGGCGGCCATCTTGAAACATTTTTATGTTCACAGAAATCCTCAAGAGGCTCACAAGGCAGCCTACAATTTACAATGTGGGGAGGATCAGGCCCCACAAGAATTTGTGCAGGAGTTGAAGCGTGCTTTTGCACAGACTACGAAAAGGGTGCGCACAGACAGCAAAGAGTTTGTCAATACTTTTTTCCATGCTCTGCCCAAATATATAATGACCCAGCTCGTGAGAGATTTTCATGAGAAAAGATCTTTAAACTGGGTCATTGAACAGGCTACCCGGATCTACGAGGTGCAGAAGGCCATAGAAAATAAAAGCAATACCCATAAAAATCCCAAAACCAACAGCACCCCTGCTGCTGCCAAGGTAGCAGAGGTAAAGGTCACCCCCGTTTTGGATTTGGAGATGGGGGGGCCTAAAAACCTACCTGCACCTAATAATGCTAGGCCCAGAAGGTCCTCGGGCCAGTCACAGACAGGGAGTCGAGGAGGTAGTCCCACAAATGGGGTCCCCCGCTCCCCTGACTATGTAAGTCCCCGCTATAAGGGAAACCGACCAATCCTGGTTTATGTGTGGACTCCGCCAGCCCAAGGGGGGGGTCCAGCCGAGCACCTGACCCGGGGAACTTCCCTCCTAACTTCCCACAGGAGGGCAGAAATTCTCCAAATCCTGGGCAGAACTTTTTCCCCAGGTATCCACCCAATTTCAAGCCCCAAAATCATCCATCCTTCTTTCCCCAATTCCCTGAGCCCAGACAACCTAATCCGGGAGAGGGGAGGCCAAGGGTGGAGGGGTACCAAAATCTTCCCAACCAGGGGTACTACCAGAGGAGGGATAGCTACCCTTCCCGGGATCAGCCCAGGGGAGAAAATAGAGCCCTGTATCAGCCTGAGCGGGTTTCACAACTTGAGCGCCAGGTCCAAAATATGGCACGAGATCTGGGTCACATACTGAGGGCTCAACAGAACCCTCAGATGAGCATGCCACCGCATAATGCCCCAAACTCTGGACCTGGTGCTCCAGAACAATGACGGGGGCAGCACCCCGATAACCCACCTGTTCCCAGGGAGGAGGAACAAGGGGAAGGGGGGTGTAAAGCCTTGAAGGAAGCTTCCTTCCCAACTTGTAAACAGCCCCTGGAAAACCAGGAACCGGAAACAAAATCTCCTACCCCTGAAAGCCTGCCTCCCAAGGAGCAGAGGGGGGGTAGGAGAAACAAAGGACCCAAACAGACCTACTTTGTGGAGGAGGTACAGGTCTTCCAATTTGAGGGAGAGGGATCCTCAGAGGATCCTTGGGAAAGGACCTTCTCCTTCAGAGATGGGGGAACTTCTCCCAAGGAAAAATGGGTCCCAAGGGATGCCAATTCAGACTGGGGAGATATGGAGACTGAGCTACCGCCGCCCATCATCTCATCCCAGAACCCACAATACCGAAATCCCCTGGTTCAAACCCATCCTGATGACTGCCTCCAAAAAGGGCGGGGCGGCCCAGAACCGGAACCAGGGGAACCCACAATGGCTCTGATCTCCAGTTGCCAACTTTTTCTTTCAGATTCCCAAGGCTCTCCAAAGAATTCTGCCTAAATCTCTTCTCTCGCCATGTCCAAAACAAGAAGGTTAGCCCACCAGTTGTCCAAAAATTGCATTATCTGTGCCCCCTTGAGGAGAAGGAGGGAAGATACTATGCCCCGGTACAAGTACAGGGGCAGGGTACAATTTTGGCACTGGTGGACACTGGATCCCAAGCTGCCCTTCTGTCCAAAAGGGCCTTTGAGGAACTAAATGCAGGAAGGGGGGAGAATTACCGAATTCCTCTCACCTCTCTTCCTGGACAACTGCAGAACTTTGACGGGAAGGAGATTCCCGTTGAGGGGACTGCAGACTTGGACATTAAAATTGGGCGACACAAGGTGAAACACCCGGTCATAGTAGTGACTCCAGAGGGCACCCCTTGTTTACTACGTAATGACCTCCTGAGAAGGTTGTCACCCCTAATAGATTGTGTAAACAAGGTCCTCTGGACCCAGACTAGCCGACCAATAAAATTAAAACAGAGTGTCAACCATGTTAGTTTAAACGGCACCTGCCACATGGTTGAACAAAAATCTGACCAAGTAGAATTTCACTTCCAGAACAACCAAACTCCAGACGTGACAGTAATAGCAGTAGGACAACAGACTGGTGATGGGGGGTCCTCTCTATTTCTGAAAATCAACCTTCCTTCCAGTTTAAGGTGGTATTCCACATTGGAAGGAAACACCCTGAAATTCTTCACCAATCCACAATCAGAAACTCCCACTCCTATAGCCCAGAAAGATGTGAAATCTGCTCAGAGCCTGGCTGATATTCAGCAAATTGGAGAGCGGTTGTTCATCCCTGTTCAGTTAAATGATGGGAAGGACTCTGTTCTCGCTCGAGTGTGTGTGAACAACGGTAAGAGCTTCATCAGCGAAGCCATGTTCCGCCAACTCCCAAAAGATCCAGCCATTCCCACATTCAAACTGATAGACAAATGGGAAATGGACCTGGAAGCACCTAATTCCAAACATCTCCTGCCAAGCAGGTGTATGCTCAAAATCTCCATTAGCAACAAGAGCATAGTCCATAATTGTTGGGTCGTGCGAGACGTCACTGCCGCCTTTTACTTAGGCAGTGAAATTCTCAATCGCTTTGCCATTAGTTTGGACCTAATAAACTTCAAAGCTTGGTCCCGATTAGCGGATAATCCCATGGGCTTTGATGATCCAGAAAAAGAATTTAGGTCAGCTCAATTGCTACCTTATGCAGTTGAAATTCAGATCAAAGAGGAAGTCACCATCCCAGAAAGGACCCGACAATTCTCCCTGGAAGTGAAAGTTAAAAGAGGACAACATTTGAAAAACCCTGATGCTTACATACATCTAAACGCTTCTCTCCAACAGCAAGGGTTGGGGGTAAACCCAACTCCATTAGTCAACATAGAACATGACACCATTCCAATAGAGGTGGATAACAGCGACTTAAAGAGTATTACTCTAGCCGCAGGCACTATTATTGGAATGGCGGTTGATGACCGACATTTTTCCATTGATTTAGGAAATGAACTGTTAGGACCAATCCCCAAGGACTGTTTTGGCAGTGACAGTGATGACAATACAACACCAGACAGGATTTTCACTCGGCATGGGGGGAACTTCCTGGTGTACACTTCTTGCCATTATGATAAGGAAGATGTGACTTGTGACTTCAGGAGGGATGAGGTGATTTTCCAGGTCCATGAGGGCTGCCTTTCCCACCTGAGGCCTCCAGTCCAAATCAGCACTCTGACCAGGGACTTCTCCACCCAGGTGGAGCTGGCCGCTGAGATAGCCAAACCAGAAGTCTTTCCAGGCTTCAGGCAGATGGTGGAAGAGAGAGTCAACCTAGCTGATGCCTGTGTGACTCTGGAACAAAAGCAAAAGTTGAAACAAGTTTTCTTGGATTTTCAAGATCTCTTTGCGGTAAACTCATATGACTGGGGTCGCACCGACATCCACACAACAACAATTCCCACGGACCCTGGAATGACTCCAGTGTTTGTGAAGCAATATCGTTTGCCTCTCGCATCCATGGAGTCCCTTACTAAAATAATTAAGAACCTTGAGTCCCGGGGAATAATCCGTCCAGTTCACAGCACCTTCAATAACCCGGTGCTGGGAATATTGAAGCCAAACGGCCAGTGGAGACTCTGCGCCGACCTTAGGGAGCTCAACAAACGGGTCCATACTTCCCGATGGCCTCTGCCCTACATTGACCAAGGGCTGGCCCAGATTCAGGGGTCACAGGTATTCACAGCAATAGACCTGACCAATGGATACTGGACCGTGCCTGTCAGTAGGGAGGACCAATACAAACTGGCTTTTACCTTTGGGGGCCAGCAGTACACATGGACCCGGACTCCCTTCGGATACCTCAACTCCGGCAATGAATTCAACATTTTCCTACATAAGGCCATGCCCGACCTGGGTGCAAGGGGTAACCTGGCTTATGTAGATGATGTCCTCATCAAAAGTTCATCTGTGGAGGAACACATAGCGGAGATCCGTTATGTTCTGACACAGTTGAGGGCCGCCGGAGCAAAACTTTCCTTTCAGAAAGCACAGTGGTGTAGAACCCGTGTTAATTTCTTGGGGCATGAGATTACTCCTCAGGGTCTCTGTCCCCAGGAAAAGAAAGTGGAAGCACTTCAGAAACTGAAAGACCCCATAACTCTGCGGGAACTAAGGAGCCTCCTTGGACTGACTAATTACAGCAGAAAGTTCATTGAAGGCTACGCAGAGATCACTAGACCCCTGATTCATCTCTTGAAGGGGGGGGTCAAGTGGGAATGGGGTCCAGAACAATCCGAGGCGATAAGACAACTCAAAAGAAGCCTCTCAGAAGCGCCTTGCCTAGCTTACCCTGTCAGAAACAAGGAGTTCTTCCTGGAGACGGGGTTCTCTAATACGTGCTTGACGGCAGTATTATACCAAAAGCATGACAAGGTCAATAATGTAATCTCCTATGCGAGCAAATCTTTATCCTCTGTGGAGGAAATATTCAACGATTGTGAGAATGCACTCCTGGCAACGGTGTGGGCATTGAAGAATTACCGCCCGTTTATCCAGGGGGAACACATCATAGTGGAGACTCCACACCAGCCTCTGCAATATCTCCAAAGTGATAGAATCCGGGCCGGAAATGTGAGTAATTCCTGAATTACTTCCTGGATTCTGTCAATGCAAGGCTTTCCTGTGGAGGTCAGATATGGCCAAAACAAGAAGAGTCCCCTCGCGCAAGGTCTGGCTGACTTGCATGATTGTGCCAGAGAAAACTGTCTCGAGGACGAAAGTCTAAAAATCAAGGACAACACGGAGGCATACCTTAATTCCCCACACAAAGTCTTTGAAGAGGACAAGTGTGCGGGAATGCCCCCGTCTATGTGGATGGATGCTCTTACCATGTTGACAACGACGGGGAGAAAGAACTGGTGGCTGGCGTAGGGAATGCATGGGTGAAGGAGTTCCCAGAACCCTCCGCTGGATACAAAATTGGTCCCCGAAGTAGTCAGGTGGCAGAATTGATGGCTGTGCATCAGGCCATCCTCACTGCTGTCCAGCATCAACTCCACGAACTGGTCATAATCACAGATTCGGATTATGTACGGAACGGGTTCGTGGAGCACCTGGTCAACTGGAAAACCAGAGGCATGTTATGCGCTAATAACAAACCCCTGAAACATGGGAAGTTAATCCAAAACATTGATGATCTGGTCACATCGAATGGGATGACCATCTACTGGAAAAACATCAAGAGTCATTCCAAAGTAAAGGGACAAGACAAAACTGGAAATGACTTAGCGGATCAGCTGGCCAAAACCGGGGCCATCCAAGGGGATCTAATAGAAATAGAGTCCCTGTTGGGGGAAATCCAGGTCACTGCTATCACTAGGTCCCAGACAAATGCTCACAATGATCTTTCAGATGCACAATGGAGTAAGGAGACCCCTGATGCTGATTTAATTACAGCTCAGAAGGGGGATCCAATTATTGGTAAATTTTACCAACACCTTGAGGACCCTGAGAACTTTCCCCTGACGGATACCGATTACATTGGGAAAGAGGACCTAAGAGTGTTGATGAAATGTCCAAAAATGTTCCGGATCCAAGACGGTTTGTTGCTAAGGAAATCCCAAGCTGGCCATGATCAGTGGGTGGTTCCTACCTCCTTCCGAAGCCTGATGTTAAGTCGCACCCATGATGCAGCTACCGCCGGTCATAGGGGGTTTCATACAACAATTGAGATCTTAAGAGAGGTTGCCTACTGGCCACACATGGGCCAGGACCTCAACCAATATTTGAAGGGTTGTCTTGTGTGTGCACAATTTCAGCCAACATCCCTCACACACCGGGCGCCTCTCCAAAAGAGGGGAATGACACTCCCATGGTCAGATTTACAAATCGACTTTGTAGGCCCCGTGATTCGCTCCGCTAGGGGGAATAAGTACATGTTGACTGTGACATGCTTGTTTACCAAGTGGGTGGAATGTCTCCCAGCCCCAAACTGCAAGGCAGAAACGGCAGCTGCCTTGATGATTAACCACATCTTTTCCCGTTTTGGTCTACCTCAAAGGATTGAGTCAGACCGAGGTAGTCACTTCACCAGTGAAGTGATGACAAAGATGTGGGAGATACTGGGGGTCAAGAGAAAGCTACACATTGCTTACAGGCCAGCTTCTTCTGGAGCAGTGGAACGCTACAACCGGACAATTGTGAGCATCTTAAAAAAGTTTGTGGCAGATTCTGGGCCAAGTTGGGATATCCGATTACCTCTGGTCCTAATGGCCATCAGATCTACCCCTTCATCTGCAACCAAAATGTCACCATTTGAGTTGATGACCGGACGCAAGATGGTGCTTCCTCAGCATTTGCTCTACAGGACCCAAGAGCAGACACTGATAAATGCCTCCACAACTCATGAGTATGTGGAGAATTTAAGGAAACACCTTCAAAATGCTTTTGCCTATGCTCAGCGGAATCTAGAAAGATCAGCCGAGAGCATGAAGACCCACTATGATTTAAAAACTACCCGAAAGGAATATAAGGTGGGTGATCTGGCCTATCTATAAAATTTCCAAAGGAACCAGGCCAAACAGCGAAAATTCTTGCCTACATGGAAGGGACCCTTTGAGATTATAGACAAGATCTCCCCTGTGGCCTACAAGATCCGCATCCCCAAAGGCGGTTTGGCAGAGGGGGAAGACAAGTGGGTCCACATAAACCAGTTGAAGTGTTGCCATCCCAGGCACACTTTGCAGCAACTGGAGGAGTCCTCGGTAATCCCAGAGGGTACCGCTCCAGAGTAATTCAATTCCAACCCTAAAAGATCCTACATATAGCCTATCAAATTCTGTGTTTCTCAAGTTTATGTGTTCCTGTCTCTTAATTTAAAAAAATGTGCATGTTCATATCTGTTGAGTTCTAAAATATATATGCCACCCCACTATATCAATGGTGGGTGAGAAATGTCCATGAATAGGTATTGCCGCTCTTCCTTTGTCGTCCTAGAAGAAAGAAAACCTGGAGACTGGCCAAGGAGGACGATCCGGAGACCGGGAGCAGAGACCCGAGGGGCCGGGGTACCGCCCAATCCTCCCATCAGGACCAGCAAGGAGAACTGATTGATCGACTGGAGGGAGGAAAAGATGCTGAACTGTGCCATTGCAGAATTGGAAGAAGATTATGCGGACATACCAAACGTGGGTCAAAACCTCCTGTGCACTCGACTCCCCATCGACTCAAATTCAAAGTGCAGTCGCGTGGGGGGGCTTTGTTGGGTGTCCTGACCCACTTTTGAACTATCATGCTGCAACATTTGGTGCTGTGGGCTTAGAAAATCCAAAATGGCCAAAAAGCCCACATGTACGCCAGAATAGGAAAACTGTGCAGTACTGGCATGGAAAATATCATGATGGCCAGAACTTCCCAGAAAATGCACAGGGAAATGCATGAAGAATAGGCTGCCACCCATTTTTGCCTAGGTTGTGAGCACAGGAGGGCACTGCCTAAAACCACCATTGGGCTACTCACACAGTAGCCTGAAACCATTGGGAATGGCAATGCTGATTGCCAAAAGCAACCTAGAACTGTGGGGAATTCATTTTCTTAAATCCCAAAAATGGTTGCATTACCAGTACTCACCACTATCAGAAAGCCACCGTTTTAAAACCACCAGACTTTTGTGTAAAACTGAACAAATGAAACAAAACCAGACCAAGGAAAGACTTGCTAAGAGGTGGATACAATGTAAAACTATACTCTGAAATGACTTGAAGGAAGTAATTATTTAATGTGTATGTAAAAATTGTAATAGACTTAAACTGGGGGACAAAAAGTGACATTTAGCTGAAACCTGGCTTAATGAAACTGAATTCTGCTTGACATCTACCCCCACAGGAGTTAAAACCTGCTCAGCCACTCTTCCCCTTGCCAAAAGGAGTTGTCACCTCTCTGATTAGATTAGGGGTGGAGCAGCTACAAGGAGTTGAACAAAGGCCTGTCCTGGGCCCAGGCAGATGGTTTATTAGGGTGGTCGTAAATGGCTTCCTTTTAAACAAAGCCCTTTCTTGACTCAGGCAGATGGTTTATAGGGGAGGTTTCTAAAGTGGCTTCCTCTTGGCAGAAACGGGGAGGGGCAGCCCCTCTGAGGACAGGCTGAGCTTAAAGAAAGTGGATAGGCTGGTTTCTTCACCATGTGACCTGGGAAGACACACCCCTGTTGGCCAGAATATGATTTTAAGAAAGATGTATAACGCATGGTGCGGACTTGTCAAAATTATCTAAATGATACCATAATTCTTGTGATTTTTCTGCCCACATTTTAAGAGGTTTTAGGACCTGGTGGTATGATCTGGGGGGTTGCTGGCGGAAAATAGGGTTTCACTCCAAATGTCTGCATGTTAAAAATCTGACACTTCATCAATTAATGTCCATACTCCTTGCGCACATGTGTGTAAATTTGGGTAAATGTCCGATATTGCAAAACCAGTTAAAAAGTGCAAAATGTTGCCATTTCTGAATGCAAGCCCCCAGGAAGAGCAGAGTTTGAACAGAGTATACCTCATGTGATATGTGATGGGTGCATGTAATTTTAAACAACTGTGTATCTGTGCAATATGTATTTGAATCAAATACAGATTTGTGGGCAAACTGACCAGGGGAGGATCCTCTGACCCATAAAACCTACAGCATCACTCTGACTCACATTTCCTTCCCCCAATCATGGGAGAGGGGAGAATTGGGCCAACGACAAGTAGAGAGGGGTAGGCTTTGCTAGGCCCAGGCACACACCCATTTTCAAAACACATAAAAAGAGACTGCTGGGACAGGTAGGGACATTCAAATCCAGTTGCTGCAACGCACTCTGCCGGACCACACAACATCCAGAAGATACCAGATCCAACACTTAGACTTTAAAACTCCAAAGAACTTGATTCAGAACTCAAAGCAAGGGCCTAAACCCACAAACTGAGAACTCTTTTCAGCAGGCCTCAGCATCCAGCAAACCTAACAGCGGTAGCAGCATCCAGGAGCCGTGCAGTTCAGCGCTGTGTGCAGAGACAGCTGTGCAGAAAGATCCAGGAGCTGTGCACAGACGCTGTACCCAGAGATCCAGGAGCCGGGCCAGGAGCAGTGTCAGACCAGACCAGCAGAGCAGAGACCAGACGCTGTGCTCAGAGACCGTCCGGGGCGAAACCAGAACCGAAGCCATCTTGACGCGATCTGTAAGACCTAGACCTTCCAAATACATTGTGAGTACAGCAAGGACGGTGTGAAACCAAATCTCTTAGTTTCCAGTGATATAATTCAATCTATTTGATCTAAGTAGAACTGCCTCCTAACTGTCACTTGTCAATTCTGCAGCCGCATAGCTGTCACCTGTCATTTTTAAAAGCTGTCACCTGTCAATTTGAGTTACTTTAAATTCTTAAAACGACCTTTACAAAATCGTTCATATCTTTGGAACCATTTGGGCTGAAAGCTTAGAATCTTAGCTTGTCAACGAACCTAGAACCGACTTGCTACTCCTTATAGTTTTGCTGTAATCGTGATTCACGCATTCGCGAATTTTGCCGCGATTCACGATTTGGTTAAAAATCCAGCCACGTGTGAAAACAGCAGCTTCCTTGCTTCTTTTGCCAAAAATTCATTTAACCTGCTAGTTACTCCTAGAGCATTGTTAAAGGGAGCCTGAGCTCATCCCAAGTATCTTTCACTCACCCTGAACCTCCTAAAGGGAATTAAAACCATTTTCAGCATATTTCTCACTTCATTGCCACCACATTCAAAGGCCTGTGTTTTAAAACTCATACCGGTTTTCTCTAAGCTTGCTGGGGGGGAATTGAACTGAATTCTATTTGATTGCATTCCTAAGAACTGTGTGCTCTCATCTTCATCTCCTTACATTGCATAAAGGGGGGGTGAATTGTCCAAGAAAGTGATTACATTGTCTTTGCTGAAATCCTATCAAGTTATTTTCTGTACTGCATTTTCATTCCACATTGCATCTATTTGAAACCATAAAAGTATTGTTGCTATCTTATCCATCCTATACCCACTCATCATTGATTATAAAGAAGTGTGCTAGTGCCAGACTATCCATTATTGATTACTGCTCAGATTAAGGGTGATATTCAATTATTAATTCATTATAAAAGGGTGATATATATATATATATATATATATATATATATATATATATACTGTTTAATTATTTTTCAAATAAACCTTTTAAACTTGCAAAACAGAACTACTTCTTGGCTCAGTGGGGTCAGGGGGATTCTAAGAGAGGGGTGTTATATAGGGGTAGTCATCCAGAACTCATGAACTGGACATAAAGATATATTAATAAGGGTTTCCATTCAGTATCCCAGACTAGGCATTGACTTAGCTGTAGTGTTGAATTGAATCCTCTTACAGCACAGTGATCAATTCAGTTGGAGAATTACAATATTAAAACTGTTTATTACTGATAGCAACTAATTGCTGCATAGAAAACAAAGACTCAGAAAGGTTAGCTCACTACTGGGTGTTACATGATTGTGGACATATAACTCTGCAGAAGGACAGAAAATGTATATAACAATAAGAGAAATGATTACATGATGTAGTGATCAGAGCACAAAAACGCAGCTAAGCTAACTTTGTATCAGAATGGTGACACATGTGTTCTCCCCAGCTGGAAGCAGAGTCTATAGAGCCTCATTATAGTTTGCCGGTAACCAGCCAGTATTACCAGCATGTTACCAGCAAACTCGCCTTACTGTTACAGGTGCCTGATATCCCAGTCTTACTGGGATATCACGGGTGACGGCAACGGCGGTAAGTTTCCATTGCATGTGTATTGGGGCAATTCTTTGCCACTAGGGGCCTGAACTCCCGGCAGTCAGGCCTGCCGGAAGTTCACTGTCACAACCGGCAAACTCGGAGTGTGCCGGATCCAGTATTACTGGCTGTTTTAACCAGCATTTTTACTGGACTGACACACTCATAATGATGGTCATTTCTCTGCTCCCAGCATAGACATATGTCTGTGTTAGGGATCGGAGAAGCGAACCTATGTTGAACTGTTTTTCACGACGACCTAGCCACCTTCTAAAGACCTTCAAGCACTTTGGTGTACCTTTGTGTAGTGTGTGTCTTGCTTGTAAGAGTTCTGAAAGAGGAGGGTAAGCAGCATAATCACAGTGAAGAAGGCAATGCACACTTTGCGCATACACACATTCAGTTATCAGCTGTGGTGGTGGAAGATGACACTGTAAATGCAGCTTTGGTGTATCTCCTAATACCGAGTGCAGGACTTTAAGGGATTCCACTATTGGTATTAAATGCATTTAGAGGTTGGGCATCAGTGACGGGAAGGCCTTTGGTTTACCTGGATGTATCATGAATTGATGTAGACTTCTGTTGGGCTCTCACTTTGTGATTAGACCAATCTTGATGGCTTTCTCCATGTGTGGTACAATGCTTTCATAGTTTGACCATGTGTGCAATCACATTTTTATGGGCCATCGAATATGTTTTATAACATATTGGGCCTAATTCATGGAACTTTTAGGGCGGTGCACAGTAACTTTGCACTGCTAACAATCACGTTGAACCGGGCCTGATTCACAGAGTAGTGCAAAGTGTATTTTTGCTGAGCAAAGTCAGTTTGCACTGTAAAAGTACTCTTTGCACCGTGCTAAATGGCCCCAATGAAAACAAGGCCGTGCAGACGTAGTGCTTTTTGTGTGAATTAGGCCCATTTAGCACAGCACACAGAGTACTTTTGCAGTGCAAAGTGCCTTTGCTCTGCAAAAATACACTTTGGAATGCTCTGTGAATTAGGCCCAGAGGAATGTGGGTTTTGACAGTGTAAAGTCTCTTTACACCATGCTAAAAGTTCCATTAATTGGACCCCCAAAGTCTAGACATGCCATACTATGTGAAATTCCCCTTTATGCTGGTCAGAGAATAAAAGGCACATGGTAAAAAGCATGGTGATAAATATCCTGCATGACCAAATAAAAAGAATAGAAAAGGTTGCAGAAGCCCACCAGTGACACTGCGTTTATGAATTTTATAGCAATTTCTGACATATTCATGTTGTTTGTTTGTTTGTTTATATAAACATGGTTTATGTATAAACCGGCAATCCTGGATTTTACACCTATTTATGGAAGCTTTTTTTCATGACCACATATCTTATATTGTACCAGTCACGTCCTTACGGTTCTGGCTATGCAAGTCCGGGCAACATAGACATTACTGGGAAAGCCTCTCTTCAATTGTAATTGTAATTGTAATTGTTTATTTGTCGACTTGGTCGACCATGAGCTTCTGACCTCCAGGTTACAATCTCTGGTTGGCTGTTCTGATTTAGCAACGCAATGGCTGGTTTGCTTCTTAAGTCCACGTATCACTCGAGTTGCACTTCATGATGCCTCCTCTTGTCCCACTCTTCTCAGACAAGGTTTACCTCAGGGCTCCTCTTTGTCACCTTCCCTCTTTAATATCTATATTCTTCCTCTTCTTCTCCTATTTGATGACCTGGGTGTCCTGTATTCTAATTATGCTGATGACAGCCAGGTCACCCTGAAACTTTCTGTTACCTATTTATCGGATTCTCAGGCCATTAATGCCATCTATTGTACCTTTAACTCTTGGATGATGGAAAACTCTATCTTAACAGGGACAAGACCAAAATACTCATTGCTGCCTCTAGTCAAATGCAGAAAAACCTCTCTCCAGAGTATGTTTCCTTTGTAATTTCCAATGTCTCTGTCCCTGTGGCAAAGACTGTCAATACACTGGACGTTACACTGGACTCCGAGTTGACTATGAGGTCACATGTGGCCAAGACCTGTGATTCGTGTGGCTGGATTAACAAATAGCTTGCCTACATATGCCTGTATGTATCTGTTAGAAACATGTCCACTTTTGCCTCTGCTTTAGTCAACTCAAGGTTCGACTATTGCAATAGCTTGCTGGCAGGTTCTGCTCAATCCAACTTTTTTGCGCTTGAGGTGACGCAAAATGGGGCTGTCAGAGAAGTGCTGGGCATCCCAATTAGGCAGTCCATCACCACTGCGAGGGAGAGTCTGCACTGGCTGCCAGTTAAGCACTGTGTTTTGTTGGGTGTCTTGGCCCACGTTCAAGCTATTATGCTGCAACACTTGGTGTTGTGGGCTTAGGAAATCCAAGAGGGCAGAAAAGCCCACATTTGCGCGAGAATCCTGGAGAACCGTGCAGTTTTGCGCGCAGCAATATGGTCCCCTGACCTGCCACCCACCAGTGCGAGCGTGAGGGGCCAGGAGTGCCATGAGTGAAATGTGTGCCAAAGGAAAAACAGCAGTCCCGGTGGCTAAAAAAAAAAGCGCTTTGAAATCACCTTTGTTTCTCTGAAATGCAAGCTAAAAATGGGAATTTTAAACATCGCAAGATATTCAAAAATATCAATGAACACCAGCAGACATTTGGCAGAATGTAGTCTTGTGTGCATACAAAATCTGGAAAGATAAAGAGCCCAAAACAATGTTTATAACAAAACTGGCTGAGCTGTGGATGTCAGCAGCTGAAGTGAAATTGGACTGAAAGACACTAAAATCTAAATGTTTAAAATAAATGAGTGACCTACTGTTGAGTGTCACATAGTTTGCAACTGTTGAAATGTCATAGTTTTGAACTTAGAATCAGCGTTCTAGCTGCATGTGTAAAAATTGTCAGTTTGATTTGAATGTAGAAAACTGGGAACTAAAGTGACATTTAGCTGAAGCCTGGCTTGAAGAGAGTGAATTCTGCCCGGCAACTACCCCCGACAGGAGTTAAACTTGCTCAGCCACTCTTCCCAGGCCTGGCTGCATTCTGCTGCCCCTGCCAAAGGAAATGACACCTCTCTGATTGAATCAGGGGAGGAGCACCTGGGGACTGCAGGAAACTAAACAAAGCCCTGTCCTTGGCCCAGGCAAATGTTTAATTAGGGGGGGGTCGTAAATGGCTTCCTCTTGGGAGGAAACAGGGAGGGGCACTGCATCTGTGAGCCAGCTGAGCTTGGGGGAACTGGATAAACCAGAAATTCCACCATGTGCTTTGGAAACCCACACCCCTTTGGGACCAGAGCATAATTTTAAAAAGATGGATAATTCATAGTGCGGACTTGTAAAAATTATATAAATAACATCATCATTCTTGTGATTTTTCTGTGCACATTTTAAGAGGTGTTAGGACCCTGTGGTATGTTCTTGGGGATAGTAGCGGAAAAAAGGTTGTTACTCCAAATGTAGGCATGTTAAAAATCTGACACTTTATCATCTGAAACCCATATCCCTGGTGCACATTTGTGTAAAATCTGGAAAGGTTTAGAGGTCGTTATCTGGATGAAAAGGGCAGAATTCTGTCATAAGTGGACACGACATCTTACAAAGACAGGGATCGGATGGTTTGGTGGACCAAGAAAATATGTTAACTGGACGTATAATATTAGAAAAATGGTACATAGATGAATATGTATTTGGATCAGAAATAGATTTGTGTGCAATTTGACAAGGGGAGGATCCTCTCACCATAAACCTACCTCATCACTCTGACTCACAACCCAGTTCCCCCAATCAAGGGAGAGAGGAGGAACTGGCCAATGATAAGTTGAGAGGGTTGGGCATAGAAGATGAGCCGACCCTCCCACTTTCTAAACACATAAAAGGAGACTGTGCAGGACAGGTAGGGACATTCACTTCCCATTTCAAGCTGATTTCTTGCGGAGCGTTTTGCCAGAAGACACCAGATCCAGCACTTAGACTTCAAATCCAGTCCAGACAGAGACCAGAACTTTGAATTCAGACTTCAGAATTTGTCAGCAGACCTCAAAATCGTTTCCAAACTGATTCACCCCAGACTTCCAAGGGGCACATCAGAGTAAAACAGCTGGGCTGAGCTGTTTGATTCTGGCCTAAAACCCTGTGCCAGAAACACCCAGAAAGCAGAGCTGTTACCGGAACCAGAGACCAGACCGCCATGCAGTGCCAAGAACTGTTGCCAGAACCAGAGATCCAGACCGCTGAGAAGTGCCGCTAGCAGAGCTGACCCAGATCGCTGTGAGCAGAACCAGGCAGAGACCGTCCATGGCGAGGGAACCACAGTCCAATCCTGACCCGATCCGTGGCAAAGTCGCATTCCTGTCCAAAATATAGTGTGAGTACCGCCAGAACTCTGCAAAACCCAATCTCTTAGTTTAAAATAATCTAATTCAAACTATTTTAACCTTTTGAGAACTGCATCCTAGAAATCTTGTGTTCCTTCTGTGATCTCAAACCTGAAAACTGTCATCTGTCATTCTGACCTTGACTTTTCTTTTGAGAATCTACCTTCACAAAATCGTTCGTATGAAATATAACTTCATCTTAAAGCTAGGATTCTGGGCTTTTCAACAAACCCAGAACCAACGTTCTATTCATTATACTTTTTCCGTAATCGCGCTCGACGCACTCAGAAAAATTGCCACGATTTGCGATTTGGCTCAAATTTCTCCACCTGTCAAAATAGCAGCTCCTTGCTTTCCTTTGCTGAAATTCGTTTGCAACCTGACACTCATTCGTAGAGCATTGCTAAAGTGATCCTGAACTAATTTAAAGTAGCCATCACTCACCCTGAACCTCTAGAGGGAATAAAAATCATTTTAGCATATTTTTCACTTTTTTGCATACCACCTTTAAAGTACTTTGCCTGTGTTTAAAATCATCCCTGTTGATCTAAGCTTGCTAGGGGGGAACTGAATTGGGATTGTACTGTGATTGTATTCCTGAAGAACTGTGTGTATCACATCCACCTCCTTACATTGCATAGAGGGGGGATGAATTGCCAAAAGGGAAAACGTGATTATATTATGTTTTGCTGAAATCATATCAAGTTTATTCCTGTGTTGCTTCTTTCCCCCCTTGCATTTCCTTCAACCATATAAAGCATTCTTAGCTACCTTATCCTCTATACTACTCCTAAGTAATTAAACCAGCGTGCTAGTATGATATCATCCATTGTTGATCACTCACTGTCATATGTCTAAGTGTGATATCCATTATTAATTTATTATGAAAGTGTGATATATATATATATATATATATATATATATATATATATATATATATATATATATATATGTATATATATATATAGTTTAATTTTCAAATAAAATTTGCAAAGCAAACTTACTTCTTGGCTCAGTGGGGTCAGGGGGATTCTAAGAGAGGGGTGTTATATAAGGGTTGTCATCCAGAGTACACAAACTGGACATACAAATATATAAATAAGGGCTTCCCTTGAGCAATCCCAGACAAGGAACTGACTTAGTGGGACTGCTTGATTGGAGTCTTTAACAGTTTCCTTTCAAATTCTCACACTCATGTTTAAATGCTTAACTTAGACGGCGCCCAGCTATCTCTGTGAACGCATCCACGGGTCCACTCCCACACAATCACTGAAGTCTTTAGATCAGGCCCAACTGTGCCAACCCAGGTTCTGTTCAGTCTAATTCAGAAAAAATATTTTTGATGTCTTAGCTCCTGCCAATTTAAATCCTATTCCCCTGGATCTCAAAACCATGACATCTCTGGCTGATTTAAAAAAATAAATTAAAAACCTACCTTTTTAGGCTATCTAAGCCTGTTCTCTTATTTCCTGCCAACTCCCTTGGTCTTTAATTTTCTGCCAGTATCTTGTTCTTTGTCTGTTTGATTCATGTGAGCCTTGAGGACTACTGGGATGTGGCTGATCAATCAAGAATTGAAATAAATAAATAAATGAGAGTGGTAAAATAGATCACAGTGCCTGTGCATGACAGTTGCACACCACCCACGGTCATGCCTGCCATTTACTCGTGAATCAAACCAGTATTATTAGAAGTGTCTATTGCACTGTTGCACATGCATATGTGCATAGGACTTGTGGGGTAAAAAGTCTGCTCCAGAGTGAGAGAGATATAGAGGCCAGGCTAGGCCCCTACTGTGCAAATTAAGCTGGGTAATGTGGAGTTCCATTGAAATATAAAAGCCAGTATAAAACATTGTTTTCCAATATAAGGCCTAGTGAATGAACAGAAATGGGTCTATTGCAACTTTAGTAAAATACAAAAACACAGAGTTGAAGGAGAGCGTGCCTTAGAACTGTATTAGTGTAACTGTGTCAAATGGAGGCAAACAAAAAGACACATGTGCAGGGATGTCATTTCACCAAAATGACAGGGGTAGCGGAAGTGACATCACTTGACCTTTGACCTCTGATGATATCACAGGAAGTGATGCCATTTGACCCCACCCTAAAGTAACATCACGGGAAGTGATGGACCCCTCGACAAAACAGGAAGTGGCATCACATAGCATTGTTTCTAAGTACACTATGAAAAGTATGTTAACGATATCACTGTAAAGTGATACACATTTCATACAAGAATGGATTACCATATGTTTTGCTAATATCAGTGCGTATAGGCCCATTTTACCAAATCACTGTGAATGCAAGCAGACATCCAAGGCCAAATGATATTGATGTGTTATTATATAGCACTTACGCTTAAGCGCTTCATATAGAACAAATATACAAACAATATCACCCAACCTGTGTTGGTACTCATTTATCAACCTCAGCAGGAAGAAAGGCCTTGCTGGGAGTCGAATCTGGAACCTGCAGATCACACACACATTGCAGCAGCCAACACTCAACCCACTGAGCTATTTTACCGGCTATAGCTATCAGAAAACCAACCACTCAAGAAACAAAGAGCCACATGCTGCTGGCCACAGCCCATGAGCCAGAATTTAAAGTAAAGGGTAGCAAGGGATACCAGAGGGGTCGTAGTTGCGACCCCTGGCAAACCCTAATTGACATCCTTGCACATGTGGTGCAGATGCTGACTTTGTGTAAACTGGGAAAAGGCACCGTTTGGCAGATTCAAACTGCAGCTGTACACATTAGAAAATATACTTTGAAAGGATAGGAATGTGAAAAACACCAAGAAGGAATGATGCTGTATATTTAAGAAATAAAGTCAAGTGACAGATTGCCTTTATCAGGAATACAGAGACTTAATTTCCATCACATAAAATGACAGCCTGTAGAGAAAAAGGCCTATTTTGGTTTTTGGCAAAAGTGAACACTGGTTTCCTCTTTTAACTGTGGCCTATCTGTGTGCATCAGATTAATAATGTATTTACCTATGTTCTTATATAGTAGAAAAGAAAGATGGTATTTTAAACCACATGCCTATATATAATGCTAACATGTTACATGTAAGCACATCTTGTCGATTTAAAGCTGTATTTTCTAAAATACGGATTTCCCCACTGAACGGAAATGTCTGTGCCTTTGAAAATGGAAACTCAAGACTTTTGACTTGCCCTCCCAGGAGAAGCAGACCTGGTCTTCTTTTATAAATACAAAGAATATTCAGAGAAGTAAATTGAAATGGTGGGATTTGCAGATAACACAGCCATCAGAAATTAGCTTTAATCCAGGTCTCCCCATTAACTGTGCATTAGCTTCAAGCCCAGGAGGGGATGGCATGATCACATGGGCTAGCCAGATGTCCTGATAAGTTCATAGACACGAAATTAAACCTAAGATTTGTTGGGGGCAATCTGAAACTGAGGGACCCATGAGATGCCTTACCATTGATTAACTTTGGGCCACCTTTTCTTTAATCAAAAGATAATTGTATGTCCCAGTGAGCTCACCCCAGACTAAGATTAAAGGGGATACAAACCCAGTCTGGACCATATACAATGAATTTTGTATGATGGATACCACTAGAGTTATGAAAATAATTATGATTGAAGCCTTCTCATGATTCCAAGAGAATAGAAAGTTGTGGTGATGATAGGTTATGGAAGTACGGGTTGAATCAGGAAGAAGCAGATATGTGACTATTTCGGCTCAGGAGCAAATTACAAAAACTGTAGCTCCGCCCAGGAAGGGTGTGCCAAAATAAAATAAGATATAGAACTCAAAAATATATATGTGCTGGCAAATATCTGAAGAATTAGGGTAGCTGCCATGTTGTTAGATTTCCAGAACCCAAAAGTGTAAAACTACCTATTATTTTGAAATGATGTATTTTTCCTCCTCCCTCAGCTTCCATAACCCATACTTTGCAAGAGCTAGCTAGCCAATCTGTAGCATTGGAAATATGATAATAATGGATCATCACCAGCACTATAAGAGAACAGTTTTCTATCTCAGAGGGACTGATTTACTGGCTGATCTTTCTTTGACTTTCTGACGCTTGGGACATTTCTTTGGACTTTTGATTTTTCCCTTGAATTTCCCACTCTATTTCCATGATTTAAACATTGCGTGGGAGACAGAGACTGGGAAATCTAGCAGCTACCCGGCCTGCCATTTCAGGAGACAGAGGAAGTCTGGGTGCTGGGGATTACCCTTCACCAGAGCCTGTGACCAGGTCTGTGTTGTCCTCAGAGGAGCCCTGCGGTTTCCCTGGATGCACTAGAATGAAGGCCTCCCATGTAAGTAGATTAATCTGAATGCCAACAAAAGTGTGGGCGGAATCTGCTAGCCTTAATCTCAATCTTGCATAGTGTGTAAAGGGTGGAACTGGGGAGACCCTTGGCACATTTTATTAAATCCAACCAAAATTAATTTCACTATAGAAAATCACCCTATCCATTTAAATTGAATTGTGTTGGGGACTGCCTGCCTTAATCCTTTCCATTAAATTGTGGGGAGGGGGGCATCTGTGCAGATCCTTAGCACATTGAATTGAAGTTAAATCAATTCTTTCCCCTATAGAAAATCAAGAAATGAGTGTTGTTAGAGTTTGAAACTAACAAAGTTCATCCCGAGTGTGTTAGAGCCAGTAGAGACAATAAAGTACTTGGGTGACACTACCTTTCTTAAACCCCTGTCTTCTGTACAGAGGGGGGTGTCCATAATCCCAAAATCAGCAACCCTAAAACACTGCCATTCCAGTGAATGTGGAGTGTGCAAAACAAAATGTCCCATTTACTTACTTGCAAACCAAAATGGTTTTCCCGAAGCCCTGCATTATATGCAAATTAAAAGCCCAAAATGAGTCTCCCATTGAGTTCCTTTCATAAACTCTACCCTTCAAATGAAAACCCCCAATTTCTTTTGTCATTGTGTCTATTTATCAAACCCTACTTTTTAATAAAAAGCCAAAACGGTTTTGCTACTGTATCTCCACTCCCTGCACCTTGCCTTCAATTTAAGGGGTCATATATAACCAATGCCTGGGGGTGTGGGGTTGCTGGGAGAAAAAAGCTTGGAAACAGACTAAGTAATCAGTCGGTTAATTATATTGTTAGTGGGTGAAATTGCAAGAAATCTGATGTAAAGTGATAACTGTCCATCTCTAAGTGTTAACCTGTGTGTTGTAGTATCTGTAAGTTCATTAGAAATATAAGTCAGCAAATTTGTGATATTTTGTAGTGCCACAGCATTGGTGGATGATGTTTTGGTTGTTATTAAATTTTGTCAAACCTTAAATAAAAAATGTAAACAAGCACATTTTTCAAATTTTCACACACTAAAAAACATTTATTTTACCATTCTATTTATTTATTTTATTGTGCATGTGTAAGGAGCTTACACATCAAGTAAATTGTGTTTCAAAATGCCAAAAGAAATGACCCCCTAACAGGACATGGTTTAGAATTTAACTATATATGAAAAGGTAAATATGTTCCATTCTTTTTTAGAGATTGAGGCGAAATATGTGCCTTAGAGAAAGGATTATTGTGTTCACTAGCAGGTGTCTTTGAACAGCAGATAATAGCTGGAGGCCTGCCCGCATGGCCTCATCTCGCAGACCGCGGTAGAGGTTTCCTTTTAACTTTCAGACGAGATAGGATTCAACAGTCTCCGGTTTACAGAGCACAAATAAAATACATTAGAAACCTGTCAAGTCAGGATCCGCCAATAGAATGGGAACAGAGGGAGCGCCTGATTGTTTCTCTGGACTCACAGGTGTCTGTGCAGACTCTGCTCCTGCTTAAGTTGCCAACTGCCTCACTTTCTTTTGTGTGTGTGGCATCCATGAAAACTAAACCACAACAAAAGTGAGAGAAGCCCACCTATCTTGCTCCTCTTCTCATGAAACCTGCCTTGATATCACACCCTACAACATATTGTGGTTTGTATTACTTTCATATTTATGTTAAGAATAGGGATGTCAATCTCGATCAGAAATGACTTACAGTTACACATTTATACAATATCATAAAGACAAGAACAAGTAGTGAGCCAGTTTATGGGGGTGTACAAAATGAAAAAATATACTACGGACAGAACAAACAGAAACAAAATGCATATTAGAAACCAGGTCATTTACACAGGTAACATCAATCGAAAGGGTGCAAGTGTGACAAAGTAAAGAAGTGTACTAATTAAATATGAAAACAAATATATTTGGCGTCACTGGAGGCAGTGGTAGGGTCACGTAGGGAGAATCGGACAGAAGGTAGGGGGCGCTCCCTCTTTAACAAGTGAAGTTTAAGCCAAGCTTTGAAGATATGCACATGTTGGTCTGGCTTTGATAGCTTACGCAAGGGGCTCCAGTCCATTGGGAAGAAAGGGCAGAAGTGAAAGGAGGCACAGGGAGCATATGGGATGGTGAGGTTGAGTGCAGAGGAGGGCCGAATGGAGCAAGATGTTCACTAAACTGAGATACAATCGCACAGGTACTGAGGCGCAAAACCATTGATTGCTTTGTAGACTAGGAGAATGATCTTTGAAAGGGAGTGGTCATGCATAGAGAGCACAGGAGTATGTTTTTAGTAGGTAGAAATGGGCGTGGATCTGGGTAAATTGTTCAGAGTATAGGTAGGAAAGTTGAGGCCTTGGTCTAGAGGGAGTAAGGAGCAGAGAGGAAGGTGAAGTAGTAGGCTTGAAGAGTCGACAAGTTTGCTGAGCAAAAGATTGGACATCACAGTATTTGTAGAGTTTTTAGTAAGAAAAGTAAATATCTTCCAAATGTTGAGGAGGTTAGTACGAGCAGAGGAGGAAGCAGTACTAAAACAATGTTGCAGTTGTGGGGCACTATCAATGAGGACCCCGACAATGGAAGCCTTTTGTTAGGAAGCAAAATGGTCAGGCAGGAATGGATTAAGTGGGGGAAGGGTAGTGATGGCATTGGAAGCTGTGAGAAAGATGACTTCCGTTTTTGAAGAGTTCAGCATGAGGAAGCTAAGAGACATTCATTGACAAATTGCAGTGGGACAGTTTGTAATCTATTCTGAGATGGCTGTTCTTCATATAAATGCTAATACATATAAACATACAAATACAAACGTAGAGGATTTGAAATACAACAAAAAAAATCAATACATAAATGAACACGTCATTAAAAAGAATGATACAGACTTCGTGGCTGTATTGCAGGAAGGAAAGAAAAATGAAACATGAAGCCTCTTCAGAGTTCTGAGTTAATCTGTTGTACAATGACACAATGGATGCAGACTAATGGTAATGTTACATTTTCTTATCTAAACCCACAGTCAGGAAGAACCTCATTCATTGTTTATTATTTGGATTTGGAAAATAACAGAAACTTAAAGTAAGATGGGAGTTCCAAGAGTGGTGGGTTAACAAATGGAAAGATTGGTCAGCCCTATGGGTTGGGCCTCATCGAGTATTAATGTCAACATGCATATGACATGCATATAATGATAACGAGCGGGCTGTGATATCAGGGAATGTTTTCAGAGATGAGGATAAAGATAGAACTGGGGCATTTCTCAGTTTTGTTCAGACCTGGTATTCATGAATGCCAGACATGGAGAAGGCATCATGGCAGATGGTGACCTGAGCAAGCGAGGAGTCTGCACAGATAATGTGTGGTCCAGAGAAAAGACCAGATAATTCCTCTGTTCCCATTCCAGAGTGTCTATTGGTGTGTCCCTACTTTCATAAACTGGTTGGAGTATCAATCCATATCATTTAAGGCAAGAAAGGGATTCTTATGAAGTTTAATTGTTCACCGTGAGCCGGACTCTGTTGAATTCAACTCGGAAAGTTAAAAGGAAGTAGTTACCACAGTCTGGCAGCGGAGGGAGAAGGGGTCCAGTGATCATCCCTGAGTGACATAGTTCACCACAACATCTAAGAAAGAATGAAATGTGCTTGCTTTAAAATGAATTCTAAGCAAGTCAGTTCAAGCTATTCATTGCCGTTTGCAAAGGCAAAGAAAAACTATTTGGCTTGAATAGCATGCAAATATAACAGCGGTGCTGCTTTCCAATGTGAATTTCATTGTTATTCCATTGACAATTCATATGCTTTGAGTGCATTTCTTAATGGGTGTTTATAAATAACACGTTCATGGATTTCGAAGGTTGTGCTTCTTTTGATGCAGATGACATTGATGTGTGTTATGCGTTGTGTGAAATACATGTGCCACACGCCGATACATGAATATCTGTTAGTGGAATAAACACTACCAAATATAATGTTTTGATTCATGTGTACATGGTGCCATAGAATATCTTCTGGTATTTAATGGGAACATGATGTGGGAGTTGCGTATTGTTGACTTGTCATGCACACACATTGTAATATATAAAAGCCAGGCGCTCTTTCCTTCATCACATAATCAGAGACCATATTGGGAAGGACATGATGGGAACAAGATTGGGTTCTTTACCACGTAAACAAGTTCACAGAATTATGTGTAAAATCTAGGATTTCTGGCTAATAGACCTCCAGTGAGCTCATGCGTACCAGTGTAGGCGGCAGAGAGGCAGATCTTGCTACAGCAGCTGTACACTCCCACTCTGCCCTGGAAGTGGGTAGAGAGCAGCGCATTCCTGTGCCTTGAAGCAGTCTTTCTACACTTCAATGGCTTACAGTTTTTGAAAGGTCATCTCTCCCAAAACGCATCCTTTCTAAAGTCCATAAAGGTCCAAAAGTGAATCAAAGAATGAGTAGGAGACTTCCTAGCTTATCGGCAACACTTCACATGGTATTGCCGGAAAGCAAGCCTGCTGTGAGAAATCCAGTATCTGTAACAAGTGTCCCTTGCATTGTGATGTTATAAACAGAGTGCCTTGTTCAGGAATAAGTGGAGGGGACGGGAAGGAGAGAAAAGCCTACTGGAAGGTAAGAGGGATGCATCATTCCTCAAACTCACCTGTGTTCCCTGACTGTCCTAACACTGCCCTTTCCCAGCCTGCAGCTTCAAAGGCTCTCTGGTGTGCAACCTCCTAGTGTGTGGCCAGCCTTTG
This sequence comes from Ambystoma mexicanum, assembly GCF_040938575.1. Classification (NCBI taxonomy): domain Eukaryota; kingdom Metazoa; phylum Chordata; class Amphibia; order Caudata; family Ambystomatidae; genus Ambystoma; species Ambystoma mexicanum. The sequence continues at coordinate 1,159,637,135 of NC_090928.1, read as the reverse complement.
TTATGGACTTAACTTTTAGAATCCAGGCACACAAGGCATCTCCATCTGGGAGATCCCAGGATTTGCAAAGAAGCTGTTACCTTTCCGCCCAGACAGTCAATAGAGGCATGCATTCTGCCCTTGTACCTCAATGACTGGAATGCAAACTGCCATGCACTTGAAATCCACATTGCCTCTCATACCTGTCTGACCTGGCGGGTATGATCCTGATATGGTACAAATCAAATGGGAATTCAATATATTAACTACCCACCACCATATGATGATGTTGCAAAAAGGTGTGGAGTTACATGAAACATCTGTACTCTAGTGACTTGGTTATCGCAGCAGCTGTGCCATCAGAAGCTGCTCCTGACACTGGTGTGCAGGGGCTGTAGATCAGGAAACTGATGCAGAAGGGCACAGGTGTGGACTATGCTTTTGGAATGGAGTTTAAGGTTAAGGTCACAGACCACCCGTTTGAGTATGACATCACCTGCATCATTGTATTACTTAATGCAAATAAAAAAAAAGCCAGGGCTTTTAAACTCTTTGCCAGATTTCAATTTCTCACACAAACATCTAATAATTGAGCCTTTGAAAGCATTGTGTGGAGTTGAGCATTAAATATCCAGGCATATGTGTGTCTCCCACTTTTAAAGAGTAAAGAAGGAAGACATTTAAATGTGTCACTCTGGCGCCTTAACTTTGCTCTGAACCGTGACCGTTAGGAAGAATGATTAGGTATAGCAGGCCGTTATTATATTCAACTGCCTTTCTAGACCCTCATCGTAATGAGAATTTTATCCATGTGTTTAATAAAATGTTGCATTGTGGCATCATTCTCATTAGATTATATGAAATGAAATCCGCAAAGGTTTTACAGCATTATCTACATCCAGTTTCCTCTGCAAGCGTGCTAACGATGTGGCATGCTACCAGTTTTGGGGAGCATTTGTAGTGACTAAGCTTCCCCTGGACTCTGCTTGGGATGTTGGAGTGAGTGACAGAGAATGCAGCCTGAGAGAATGTTGCTGTATGAGTGGTGATCTGTGAGAGTCAGTTGGAGATATAGACCCCTGAACGAGGATGCGGTGCATGTTGCCCTAAGCTTAAGTGTACCTGACTTGATGTACCTGATATAATGTACAAGAACTTAATTAAAGACGTAACTAGTACATCAGAAGATGTCAGAGTCATCTTTAGCAGAACCCAATGTTTACAGCATTGTACTAACTGCTAAATGTTATGGTTGGCCACAATATGGCAGAATTCTGGCTGCAAAGAAGGACATCAAGGGCCTGATTCATGGAATTCTTTGCACGGTGCTAATTGACTTTTCACGGGTGCAAAGTGACTTTGCACTGCCAACAAACACGCAGATTCATGGAACAGTGCAAAGTGTCTTTCTGCCGTGATAGTTCACTTTGCACTGAAAAAATACACTTTTCACTGCTCCATGAATTAGGGTAGAGCTGTGCAAAGTGTATTTTTGCAGTGCAAACTGTCTTTGCACAGCAAAAAGACACGTTCCACTGTTCCATGAATCAGCTTGTTTGTTGGCAGCGCAAAGTCACTATGCACCATGCAAAACATTCCATAAATCTGGCACCAACTGTCCTTCCACAAATAGTTTATTTAAACTGCCACGTGTCATTTGACACATAAGTTATTGTGTAGTGTTCTACTATTCCTAATACAAGGTGCAAACATGTGAGCTAGCAGGTAACTCTGTGGGCCCGATTCATGGAATTATTAGCATGGTTCAAAGTGACTTTGCACTGCTGAAAAGTGACTTCACACTGCAGACACAAACCCGGATTCATGAAATTGTGCAATGTGTATTTTTGCAGTGCAAAGTAAGTGCATAAGTCATTTTTGAAGTACAAAATGACTTTGTGCTGACTTTGTACAGTTCCATGAATCAGGGTTTGTGTCAGCAGTGCAAAGTCACTTTTCAGTAGTGCAAAGTCACTTTGAACCGTGCATAAAATTCCATGAATCGGGCCCACAGAGTTCATTTGCAAACATAAGAAATGAACATTTGTTATGTGATCTATTCAGTTCTCTCCTCATTGGATGCTATTTCCTCCTCATGTCTGGTCTCACACAAGCCACTCTGTTCTATGTACCACAGCACATGTTCGAGATCCTCCTGAGACATGTCCACAGTCAAATACTGTACAAATATGGGTCTCGCATTACTCCCTCAACGATTTCCTCAACCCTGATCCATCCCTCTACCCACAGGGGGAATTTCCAATTGTGTTCGGTCAGTTAAATGGGATTCGGCGAAACAGCAGTATTCATTAAAGTCGGGCAAAAGACATGACCTTCGCTATCCATCAGTGGTGCGGAGAAGGGTCATCAAGACAGATTAGAGAATGGCGACGTTCTCCGTGGGGACTCGGGCACTCAGTGGTTTCTCCTATGTCAGAGCACAACCATAAACATTGATCGCATGCACAGAATGAGCATGTGTGTTTGAAGTGCGGAAATACTGCGTGTGAGCTGTTTAAAAGAAGAGGCAAGGTGGTTGTCGGTGGGGGTTCGGTTCTGTAAAGCTCCTCAGGGTAATTAGGCTTCTTTGCAAAGCAATTCATCAGGGCTCATAAATAAATGTGATTGCATGTGCATTGCAGCTAAGGAGATAGCCCAGTTATGTAGTTGGGGACATTTTATTGCTCGTTTGCTTTATGATTGTGCAATAAATCCGGCTCTAGTCCCCAGTGGTGCATTCTGCAATGCAGCAAACATTTTATATGGCATCCTTTTTCGACAGTACAACGTCAACTTCCAAGGCCAGACATGTTTCCTTGGTTATAAAAGCTGTGGATCACGTGATATGTGTATTTATTTAGAAGTTTTATATTGCGTGAACCCAACCCAAAGGCGTCGGAGTGCAGGACAAAAATACAAGGACAGACCATGAGAGAAAATAGTTGATAAGTTCAAGCTATCAGAGCTAGCATGGAAATTGAGAGGGTTTTTTATGAAAATGAATCAGGAAGGGGAACATTCAAAAAGCAATAGGCAATGAGTTCCACAGAGGAGGAAGCGACACAGGAGGTGACCACCAGGATGTTTGAGATTTTCTCACTTTAGAGATTGTAAGAGGGAATACATTGGGCCTCATTCCGGGTTTGGAGCTAACCATGGAGTAATTAGCTCCATGGTTGCCTCCGAATCCGTCCCAAATCCGGCATGGTGAATGGAGTAATTACCGATCCATTCCAGGGTTGGAGGGACCGGTAATTCCCCATTCACCTTTTGCCCTTCCCCATTCCCATTTCTGCCCCATAGGGCTCAATAGGAATGGGGAAGGAGGTAATTACGGCACCGTAAATTACGGTACCGTAATTACCTCCGAAGTACCTTTGCAGGTCCCATACTTAACTCCTGCTAAAAGCAGGAGCTAAAAGCAGGAGGTAAGGAAGGACCCGCAAAGGGACCTCGGAATACGGTGCCAGTAATTCCTTACCTCCAACCTCTGAATGACCCCCATTGTCTTAACTACGGGTACCTTGAGAGTCGCTGGAGATGATCGGGCAATTTGCTAAACCTGGAGGTACATGAAGCACTCCAGCCTTATAATCAATGCATGCAAGATACAACTTAATGCATGCTTAAAGGAGTTGAAGAGCACTAGTAGAAACTCCCCTGATGATGGCATTCACTCCATTGATATGCCAGAGAGCAAATCCCTGGTGAATTTTGTAAAATAAAGCTTTCGGGATCGAAGGTTTGCAAAGGTTGCACATTTTCCACCATAGCCTTTTTTTATATGGTGCTTCAGAAAGAGTTTCTCATCCAACCAGAAGTCCAGGGAGCTAGCAGCAGTTGCTAAAGAGAGAGTAATACCCTCAACCACTAAGTGGCTAAGCCGTGTTTTAATGTCAACTTCTTGACTTTGGGATTCAAAAAGGATGTGTTCAGTTTTACTTGAAATGAATTTCAGATCAGCTTGTGCCATATATTTCATTGGCTAGCACATAACACCAATCTTCCACAATCTTTTATTAACGCATCACATCTTTATTATTTTGGCAATGCATATATTTGAAGAGGTGACCATCAAATAATGAACCTTTGAATCCTCAATGAACCGAAACAGATCAGTTGTACTGGTGCAGGTATGCGAGCAGAGGCACTGGTCTGACAAATGTAATAGGGGATAGATATGTTTTAGAGTTGGGTGGTGTGAGAAATTGCCATCTGGTAAGGGTGCAAAGCCTTCGCTTTTTTGATTTGTATTCATTATAAATTGATGTAGGTGATTCCTTGTCCGAAGTGTAATCTGCTACCCAGATCCTCCTTTGTCGCCAAGCCATGACAAAAGCAAACTGTACGTGTGTCCTGCTGCATCAGTAGCCTCATCCACAGGACCTGCTCTCCTCGGGGTGCTGAGTAGGTTCAAAGGTCACAAGATGTCCACTCCACCACTGCAGCGACATTGAAGTCACTGCAGCACAGGGGCAGCATTTAAGATATGCCCCGTGTACCAAAACTACAAGGCTCAGGAGAACCCCATGTTGGTCGCATGGTAATCACTCAAAATAAGCTGTGCCTGAGTTTAGGCATAGTTCATGCACTACTTATAATCATGGCTGCCACATCCAAATTCATATCACACATGTGTCAGCTCCTGTGAGTCAGCTCTGCTGTGGAAGAGAATGTGTATTCGGGTCAGACAGGCCAATACTGCATAACGGCAGGGCAGAAACCCAGATGACCCAGCCTCTCTTTGATCTCCTTTGTGTGGGCCAGTAACACCCTTTCCCAGAGACAGCCGGCCAGCAGTTAGCTGTCCTGTGCCCTGGTATGAAAGCACACCAATTCAGAAATAGTAGCCTCACGGGAGGGTGCTACATTTCTAAAGGCCTTTGTTGTCAGTAAGGAGGGCATAGTGCGGGAGTAGGAATAGGCAGGAGGGCTCCCTCCACTTCCGCTCGAGCAAAGCACTTTAAGTGTGATATCAACAGAGCAAAGTCCACTACAACCAGGAGCAGGTATTGGTCTGGTAAAGTAGGCAATAGATTTCTATAAGTTCTTCTCAGATCCTTTAAGGCTGAATAGTCACTATAAAGAACTCACTGAACTTTCTGCACCCTCCAAACCGTTCAGCCTGAGGTGAAGAAGGATTGTCGAAGACAAAAGGCCGATCTGTCCCCTAACCTCTCCCAGAGTACCTCAGGAGTGGCCAACGCTGTCGACTAGGACCAATCACTCTGCAATGGATATCCTAAGCTAGGGGAACAGACCCTGAACAGAAGCATCTTGTCCTTGAGTCTGCTGAAGAGGTCTTACAGCAACTGGAGGGTCAGACCAGCTGAAGTTCCCTGTTCTACCACACTGAACTTGTCACTCTGTGTCCCATGCATCTTGAACAAGAGGGAAGGCACTGGTGCTGATGTCTGCGTTCCTCCAACCAGTCAAACTATTGCTTGTATCTCAACCAGCTCGACACTCCATTATGTCGTAGGGAAGTACATCACATGCTAAGCCCGATGTGACTGCTCAATGCCGGGACTAGATCCAAATCACTGGATAGTCACTCGCCGACTCTAACCAGGGGTTACAAACACAGCTCTGCCCAGCTAGCCCTAGAACTTGTGCCTCATAAATCCAGACGCACCCAAAATCACCACTTCGATGACTGTCTACTACTGACTTGAACCGCTGCAGTGTCACTCATCAACCCCTCCCAGTGGCTAAAGCCAGACTTGGACAAGGCCAACTGCAAAGATTTCCATCGACCGTCCCGAGGTGCAGCTTTGTAGAGCCATTGTTTGACCGCACAGAGCATCCACATTCACTCCGTAATGGATGGCCACTTGCTGCCGGGCCCTCCATGATCCTAAGTGCCTAAACTGATCCTGATCAGCATGCATGAACAGTCAAACCCGGGTCTGACTGCATCAGCCCACCAAAAACTGAATCCAGGTACTGTTGACTCCGAAATGCCCCCATGGTACATTTGGGCCCTGGGGACTGTATAGGTCACAATCACTCCTGTTTTTAACAAGAGTTTCCTTTTTCTGGCAGTAATTTACCTATCGCACCTGGAACTACACTCAGAGTGCTACTTTCTCCAGTCTGTCACATATTCTTTGTTCCTCCTTTGGGGTGGGTTTATGTGTAGTAATCTTTTTTCATTCTATGTGAAGATGGTGTGTTTTATTATAGCTTATATTTTTATATATCCTTGATTGGACATGGCATGTAGTTTGGACTGTGATACTGTGTCGTTTGGGTCACTACTGGTACACCTTGACACCCCTTTTAAGTGATAGCCTTGCCTCTGCCAACGTTACCACATAAAGTGAAGGCAGTATATCTCTTAACTGTCCCTATGTTACCTCTATGACTGCGTTGTATTTTGATTTGTAGAAGTGTGGGGGCAGAGACTGGCATGTTACCCCTATTCATCCTTGTTCTCCTGCAGGGCAGAACACAATTCATCACGGGTAGAGAGAGCTTTCCATGGTACTGCATGTGGTGAGGCAAATAGACGGTATTATGCTGCCAAGTGAACATCATATAATGAACCTTTACATCCTCAATCAACTGAAAGAGATCAGCTGTATTATTGCAGGTATACCAGGAGAGGCAATGGGCTGACACATGGGTTAGTATATGTAGGGTATAGATGTGTTTTGAAGTTGAGTAGGTAGTGTTTTCCATGGTTCTGCTTTATTTAGCATGTGAGCGATGCTAATGGACAGCATTAATTTGACAAGTGCGTAGTTACATGGGTGTCGTGGGAGTGTTCTGGATTGATGGGAATTTCAGGATATGGTGGTACTCAGTATCCTTGATTTCATTGTTAAGATTGTTGGGTGTTGTTAGCTTTGGAGTGTTCCAATGTGGACAAATTGCAAAGTCCTGTGAACATGGTTTATTGGCAAAATCAAATTGCATATACAGCAACCCCAAAATGCTGCAATGATGCAGTGTGCAAGATTCCATGGGACTTTGCAGCTCTTTAACCAAACATTGTATGTCGCTCGGGAATGGATTCCCACATCCAGCCAGTGGCTTAACATGTGTGCAAGATATAATTGAATGAGTGCATCAACCAGAGGACTGGCAATGATGTAGTTGCCAGATTGCCCCGTCACTATGTCAGTAGGCCCTACATCTACCTCATGAAGGGCATTGCAGGATCATCTCAACAAAGAGATTGCTGTAACAAAAGATATGCTTCCCAAAACTTGACACAAAGGTTACAGAACTGTGCCACATGCTGTGTGGTAGCTGCAACCCCATAACCCCAACCCACTAAAAATGTCACCATTACCAGGAGGTGTGTGGGAAGAGGTGACAGTTGACTTTTTCAGGCAGTAAGGGATGGCGCTTACGTCCTAGTGGTGATAGATGAGCACTCTAGATTCCAGGAGGTACAAATATCCCTGTCTACAGCAGCCATGAGTGTTACTCCAGCATTTGATCGAATACCTACGGCCTATGGTATCCCGAATAGCATCAAGACTCACAATGGGCCAACGTTAGGGTTTTGTAAATGTCGTTACCTACATGGGTTTCTAGCACAGGAAAAAGCCAGCACTATGGCCACAGGCCAATGGCATGGACGAGCGGTTTATGGGCAACATGAAAAGGACACTCCAGATCATGGATGTCACAGAAAAACCTTTCAGGCAAGCATTATCACAGCTGCTTCGTAACTATTGAAACACCCCACATAGCACGACAGGTGTGTGCCCGGCAGAACTTGTGTTTGGGTGGGTGATTATGGCACATCTTCCTCAAGTGTCAGAGCAAAGGGATCACTGGGATATGGTTCATCAGCTCAGGACAAGGATGAGGGATAAAGATAGAGATGAAAAGGTTTGCAGACAGCAGACAAGTCGCCAGGGAAATGAACATAAGACATGTGATCAAGTAATGGTGTGTCTATCTCAGGAGAAAGGAATGCCTGACTTTTCTACCAGAATCTCTGACTGTGACATGCAAGAATGCCACGATGGTAACAGCTGAGGAGCGGGAGACAACCATCACCCAAAATGTGTTACATTTCAAAGGATACCAGGGATTGGAAAGAGGACAGTGGCACAACCAGAGAAGTGGAGGGAGTGGAAGTGACTCAGAGGCCTCATACTTAGGTAATTGTGAACTGTCAGGCAGAGAGTGCAAGGACGTGTTGCAAAGTCATTCGCAGTGCAGCCCACAACACAGAGAAAGGTGTTGCATGAGGACCTAAATAACACCAGTAAAGCTTATTGAAGAAATGGGATGACATGGACTCAATCTTGAAAAAGGGGGAGATGTAATGTCTCATCCACCACGTTATTTGGAGGAGGGACTGAGCTAAGGGTGAGGAGAAAGGAAGCAATGCGGAGGATGGGGAGGCCCTCAGAAAATAAAGACAAGATGTTGGAAACAGTCCCTCAGTGTCTTGCATGTTCTTTTACATAGGCTTTGTCGTGGAGTGAAAAGGGTCATTCCTCTGTAAAACCAGCGACTACCTTGAGGAGGAGAGGAAGGACATGGGCACAGGGATGTGGGAGGAAGAGAAGGGCCACCAGGCAGGGACGTCATTTCACCAAAATGCCAGGGGTAGCGGAAGTGACATCACACAACCCTTGACCCCCTGATGACATCACAGGCAGTGATGTCATTTGACCCCCACCCCGAAGTGATATCGCAGTAAGCGATGGAACACGACCTTTCACCAATTGACAAAACAGGAAGTGGCATCACATAGCATTGCACACTATGAAAAATATGGTTACAATATCATTATAATGTGATGTACATTTAATAAAAGAATGGATCACCATATGTATCGTTAAGATCAGTGTGTATAGGCCCATATTACCAAATTACTGTGAATGCAAGCAGACGTCCATGACCAAATGATAATGATGTGTTATTATGTAGCACTTACGCTTAAGCGCTGTATATAGTAAAAATATACACCCAATATCACCCAAACTGTGTTGGTACTCTTTTATCGACCTCAGAAGGATGAAAGGATGAGTTGAGGCATTTCAGAACAGACTAAATCAGTGACTCACCCCCTGGAATGTCCCTGAATTAGACCTTTAATAAATCCAGCAATTATTGTATAGAATTCCAGAAAGACACATTATTTGGTATTCCTATTCTTTCTTATTTAGGGTCAGTGCTGAAAGTGTTAGACTTGTGGCACTCCTGTTCTTATTTTTCTACTTTTTTTAAGGGGCCTGAACAAGAAAGCCAGCCACTCCAGAAATAAAGAGCCACATGGTGCTGGCCACAGCCCAGGAGCTTGCATTAAATACACAAAAAAAATATATATATTTTTTTTTTAGATGTCGCAAGGGTGACCTCAGAGGTCGCAGTTGCGATCTCTGGCGCCCCCTAAATGACGTCCCTGCCACCAGGTCCCAAGAACAGAATTGGGGAGTGGATTAAAGAGAAGGTTCATACATACCTCGTCTCCAGGTGATTTCTATGCATGGGAATGGAACATGAGAGAATGATAAGAGTGCTGTATGACCAAGCAAAACAACTGGTGATGAAGAGAGGAAGTGTCCATGCATGTGAAGGCCAGAGAAGGGCGTGCCTACCCATGTTAACGGCCGATTCCGACCCTGGAAGAAAGAAGAGGTCAGTTCGATTAGTAAGCCGTGCCGATCACGGTCTTGTCAAGGGGAGAAAGGGAAATCCGCCCATTGGTAGAAGGGCAGCACTCCCAGTAAGGTCTGCTGATCCCGGCCACATCAAGAGGAGACAGGGCAGTCTGCCCATAGGAAGAGGGCAGCACGCCCATAGTATACCACACAAGTTGGCCGTGCCTGAAGGACGCAAAAGGCCTACAAATTAGATGGCAGTCCCTGCACCCAAGCTACAGAGTAGTTGTGTCTGAAGGAAGAAGGAAGTACCTGCTCAATAGACAGCAGACCGTCGCAGGGCAACAAAGTAGTGCGCCGTATCTGAAGAAATAAGGAAGTACCTGCTCAATAGACAGCAGACCGTCACAGGGCAACACAGTAGTGCACCGTATCTGAAGGAAGAAGAAGCCCCAGATACCAAGGTGGCAGTCTGCTGCAGGTGAAGAAGGAGGGCACTCTTCCCGCTATCCATTCAAAGACGGCACTCCGCCACTCAACGGTTGCAATAAGCAATATGCCGGCCCCCATCCAATTAGCACATCAGCTTCTCCTGCACTTGGGAAGGGCTATATACCGACCGACATCCATTGGCAAAGATGCCAGCAATATCAGGGCTGCATCTGCCACAATAATAAGGCTACATTGTGAACTATCAAGGCCGCATCCGCCGCCTAGGTCAATAGGACATCCATTGGCCCACACGGCCGTGCAGGACAGCACTGGCAAACTCCAGGAGTAGATGGCTGGCTGGTGATAACGGACAGGATGAGTGCAACAAGTAATAGGACACGAGCCCCAAGTGTCCACATCAGAGGTACTCCCACCAACTGCAGTAGACACGCACAGCTCAGCAAGTTGGGTCCAGCTTGGAAAGGGTTTCATTAATCATAACCAACGCCCTCTGCCTCTTACAAACAATGTACAATTACCACCCTCCTACACACAGGGCACATATGCCACCACCCACCACACTGACAGCTCTGCAAAAAGGATGACGTGGGCTGCAGCCGCAAGAGGGACAATGAGATCCCATTGATTATGACACAAGGGACACAATGAGAAAGAACATCCTTGTCCGAAATAACTAAGGGGGACTCGTCAACTCGTCAAAGGAAGACCCCAGACACGCTCTTGGAAAAGTGTGCAAGTTGCATTGGCAAAGAGGAAGGCAATAAGGAAGGCAGCAGGAAGGAGCACATCCTGCGTCGAAGACAAATGGGGGCGTGATATATAGTAAAAGTGAGCGGGCAGGACAGAAGTCACCTCGACCGTCCAACAGGTGACAGCATGGTGGCCCGTCAGGAAAAGGAAGACACATGGACGTTCTGACAGTGAAGGAGAAAGACGCCCAAGACATAAAGAGAAGATATACTGAAGAAATGAAAGTCATGCAACAAACATAGAAGGTGGTGATACACTTGAAGAAAGTCGACCAAAGAAGAGATTGAGACCAAACGCAAAGTGGCAAAGGGGACAGAGATGCAAAGGTGAGAGGGCAGGATGAGGTAACAAAAGGAGGACTGGCTGATGATACAGAGAACAGGGCAGACCACAAGGGTCAAAAAGAGGGAAATAAAAAGAGGAAGATGAGGAAAGAGAGATAGGGACAAAGTAAGAACAGAGGAAGAAGGGCGTGGAGAGGAAATTGTGCAAGCAGTCAAACTGAAGGATGAGTGGAAGACCCCAAGGAAATGGAGGGTTAGGAAAAAGAGCGTACCAAAAGGGAAAGGGAACACCAGGAAAGGGGAGATGTTGGCAAGGAGACGTCACCAGAGGAGATTACTGCCACTGGCAAGGTGACCAAAGGACACCATGAGTGGCCACACGTGTTTAGAAGGTCGTCTGAAGAGACCCTGAAGGAGGAGGTCTCCACAGAGAGAGACCCTGACTTCAAGGCGGAATGGAAGGTGGAGAACAGCCAACTAGGTCAAGACGCATACCAAGACGGCCACCAGAAAGAAGAGAAGGGCACAAACCCCACAACAATGATAAGCAGAGGGGAGATGTTGCGAAGTGAAAAGGGACAGTCCTCCTTAAAACCAGGGACTACCTTAAGAAGGAGAGGAAGGACATGGGCACGGAGAGGAGGGGCCACCAGGGCCGGGAACAGAATTGGAGAGCGGATTATAGAGAAGGTTCATACATACCTTGGCTCCTGGTGATTTCTCTGCATGGGAATGGAATGTGAGAGCATGATACACTGTTCAATCCTGTGTAAAACCAGGCAAACCAGGCCCGATATGTATATTATTATTATTATTATTATTATTATTATTATTATTATTATTATTATTATTATATATTTATTTTTATTTGTTTTCTCCCGTCCTTCTAACAGTCAGACCGAACTGACACTATAATGTTTCTTCTTCAATGGTCTTGCTTTTATTCAAATGGAAGTTTTCTAATTGCTTCACAGCACACTTGGCGTCAATCATGGCTCTACGGCCACTGGAGACTAGTGGCACTAACCTGCTGAAAAGGTCATTAGGTTCAGCAGGTGTTGGGGGATGGATTGTATCTCACTCCTGTAGGCATGATAACAAATGCATGCTGAATAGACAAGGCAATATATCATGAACTATTTTGCAACGTAAGATATATATTTCTAGAAAAGGAAACGAGGAAGACAATACAAAAATGACGCTTTAGATTGATAAAGTCCTTCGCAGGCAAGAAGATATTAAAGGGTTGATGAAAAGTGTCCATGCTGCTTGCCATGAAAGGGTAAATCGATCTTTATCCCCAGGCCACAGAAGACAGGCTGCTGCGAGAACATAGGCAATGGCAGCAGGACCTTTCTGATGGGTGTTGTGGACGGGGAAGGGCGGGGGGGGGGGGGCAACATTCGATGTCTTCAATGAAAATCGAGAATCAGGATCATCTCTGAAAAGTGTGTGGGGTCAGCCTTCATCTGCATGACCCCACTTGCTTGTGATCCTTTACTTTGTTTAACATTGAAGTTCAATAAATCATGGGGATCGCTTTATATTTATTTATTTAGATTTTCTCATGTTTTAGCACTCATCAAACACAAGAGCGTCACGGTCCTGTGAAGGGAGGCATATAAAATAAAAACACAGAACAATCAAAACACTCGTCTGAAAAGAGGAGAGCAGCTTTCGAAAGGTTGCTCCTCCTCCTAACATACTGCTAGGTGAGGGGATTCGAGCCCGTGCAGGTCGAGACACAGCGACCAATCGCTGAACACCAGCACCACCCGCCCCTGACACAACAAATGCTCTTGAGAAAAAAGAAAAAGGCTATTTATACCCTTGTTCTAGGATTGAAACCATAAACACAATGGTATTGAAAGCTGACTCAATACCGCTGGGATATGGTGCCGTCTTTTATTCGCTTGGTTTTTGTTTGACTTTGCACCCATGCATACAGCATCGTTGGGTTAATTGGGCTGCAGCCCCTGTCACCTGCCCCTGGGACGCACGCGGCAGCTTTCCGTCTTCCCAGCATCGAAGAGCACAGGATGACATCAATGAATGGCATACAGGAAAGAGCTCCCAGGCCAGCACCGAAGGAAAGCCTGGCAATTACGTTTTAACCCCTGTTTCATTAGCAGTACTGCCTTTTCGTTATTGCTTATGAAAGCTAACACACAGATCCTGACCTACTAAATATTTGCCTTGAACCAAGAAAAAGTTGGTTGCAAAATCAAACTCCTTAAAAAAATATTTTTAAAAAACAATAGCAATGACATCTGCAAATGATCACACAAAAAGGGTTTACATTTTACAGGAAACCAAATTTGCCTAACTGTGCAAAATAAAAAGCTGGAGGTGTGCACAAAACATTAACTATAGGCAGGTGACACCATCACAAATATATTTTTTGTGTACGCCTCCGATCTTGCTAGGCGAAGGCAGGTTGTGTACTGCAGGAGCATAAAAGAAGACCTGGGGCATCTTTCTTTCACATGAGCATGCCTTTCTAGGGGAGTGGAGACAGGGGACGCCTCTTCTTGAGAGAGGAAACACACCTGCGCCCAATGTCATTTCACAGAATAGGCAAATACAAAAACAGGGGTTTCATTTCTTCGCATCCCAGACTGATGTCTTACCTTCCTGCCCAGGGATGCGAATGGGAGAGTGTCATTCATTCATCGCCCTTGCCAATAAACACCACACATTCCGTTGTGATGGCGCCACCATAGGGTTGGGAGTTAGAGGTAGTGTATCCTGATTTGTACTGAATCACTTGCCAACAAGCAACTCTATGATGCGTGCGGGCATGCCCAATGGAGGCGATGAACCTTCCAGTCTGTGTGCAAGAGTACTTCTGTTTCTGAGTTGAAGGGCTTACAACCCTGGCGTAGGGACCAACAGACTCCATAGAATCAGGGACGTCATTTCAGCAAAATGCCAGGGGTAGCGGAAGTGACATCACACGACTATTGACCTATGATGAGATCACAGGAAGTGATGTCATTTTGACCCCACCCCGAAGTGACATCACAGGAAGCGACGGAACACAACGTTTCAACCCTTGACAAAACAGGTAGTTGCATCACATAGCATTGTTTCTAAGTACACTCTGAAAAATGTGGTTACGATATCACTGTAAAGTGATATACATTTCATACAAGAATGGATCACCATGTGTATCATTGATATCAGTGTGTATGGGCCATATTACCAAATTACTGTGAATGCAAGCAGACGTCCAAGGCCAAAAGATAATGATGTGTTATTTCATAACAATTACGCTTAAGCGCTTCATATTGAACACATAATACAATATCACCCAACCTGTGTTGGTACTTATTTATTTAACTCAGAAGGATGAAAGGCTGTGTTGACCTTGCCGGGAATCAAACCTGCAGATCACACACACATTGTAAGGTGAGTGCTCAACCCACTGAGCTATCTTACCGACTATAGCTATCAGAAAAACAGCCACCCCAGAAACAAAGATCCGCATTCTGCTGTACACAGCCCAGGAGCCTCAAGTTAAAAAAAAAAATCTTTCTTTTAGGGGTAGCAAGGGAGACCACAGGGGTAGCAAGGGAGACCTGAGGGGTCGCAGATGCGACCCCTGGCGACCCCTAAATGATGTCCCTGCATAGCATGGTCCACCCTTTATAAATGCAATCTTCAGACAGACACCTTTAGACTTTACCAATCCAATGAAAATGTAGCAGTGGGGAAGATCACTCCAGACATCACGCATGGCCCCTTCTAAAATGTTTCCCTGGAGTCAGGCATCACGTTATAGCATAAAGTAGCAGACGTCTAATTTATGTATCAAGTTTCAGGGTCCGTTTTTTTGAGTCGGGGTGGAGACTCTGACTGATATATGAGGGAGGGAGGAGATCGTTTGAGGAGTATTTTGATTTTTGGATGCAAGGGAGTGGTCTTGCTTTGGGGTGATTTAGATGGGTTTGATGTTTCAGTGAGGTGGAAGGGTCTGTATTTTTTAAGAGGGACAAGGGTCTGTTTTTTGTTTGAGGGAGGAGGGTCTGATTTATAGGAACACAAGTGGTCTGCGTCTCCAGCAAGTAGGCTCTGGAGGTAGCCATGCGGTATTTGGTGAAGTTTCAAGAGAGGGTGCTCATGGTTTTGGGTGAGGGCAGGTGAGATCGTTTACTGTTGGTAAGGAAACTGTCAGGTTTGTTGGGTGAGGCAGGCTAATCGTTCCTTGGTAAGGGAGGAGTGTATACATTTGCAGGAGTTCCGGAGGTTATGTATTGGAAATAAAGAGTGCCTGGATTTTGTCTGATTGTGTTTTTGGGGAAGTTTTGAGACACTTACCTGGGATGAGAGTGCACTGTTAGTGTTTTAGAAGTGGTTGGTCAGGGTTTTGAGACAAGGAAGATGAGGGGTTTCGGGTGTGAGTATAGCGACCGGTTTTTGTGGTGAGGGGGGTGGAGTTGGTTTGACTAATGAAGCAGGTGCAGATTTATGAATGAGGGATGCGTAGAGAGTTGTTTCTGTGGATGTGATAAACATTCCTGCCTTTGTATTCAATGGGAAAGTCACAGATTGAATCCTATGTGTGAAACGTATTTGTGAGGAGCAGTGTAACCACTGTGATGATGGGTGCAGAGCTGTTGTGTGCCCTGCACATGCATGTACAGGTAAGTAATTACATGGGAGTATGGGGTGAGCATAGAAAAAAGTTGGTGTTTGAATACAATTATATCAAGCCGGTTTAGTAAAATGTCTGGCAATCACAATGTACTGAACACTTTGTACGATGTCTATACTACATTTACTTGTGTGCCAACTCCGATTTCCACACTAGCATTACTAGAGTATGTTTTGTAGAATTGTGGCACATTTTATGATGGCCATGTCATCATATCAAAAGGCAATGTAATTTGACAAAGAGTGCTCAAATAATGCCTACCTACAGAGTAAATGGCTTTTAACGCCGAAATAGTGCCTCCTACCTATTTTCACGGAGCATACCGCTTGATTTGCAGAGGACATTCATTAAGACCTGCTATAAAAGATACATAAAGAAAAGGAGCTACGTGTGGATTCTGAGTACAAAGATGAGCGGGGGTAAAATGACCCACTCAGCCCTCACACGTCTTCACACCAAAACACAACACAATCAAAAAGGTAAAACAGGCACAGTTAAGAGATGTACTTCCTGTGCCTTATGTGGTAATGTGGACCGAGGGAAGGCTAAGCTCTTAAGAGGGCTGTGATGGTGAACCAGTAGTGACCCAAACAACACAGTATCACAGTACAAAATAAATAAAGGGAATGTCCAATCAAGGTTACATTAAAAAAAAATAATAATATATATATATATATATATATATATATATATATATATATATATATGTGTTAATCAAACACACCCGCACCATCTGCAAGTGTAAAAAAATAAAAAGTACTGTACAAAACCCACCCAAAAGTAAGAACAGACAAGAAGCAGAAAACAGGAGAAGTTAGCAGTCTGAGCGTAGTTCCAGGGGTGGGAGGTAAATCACTAGCCACAAAAAGGTTATATATGGAATGAAACAAGTAGCAATCAGCAGTTCAGAGTCAACAGTACCTGGCGGGTTGATGAATCAGACCCGGTTTTGAACATGGATGCAAGTGGATCAAGCACAGTTCGGCATCAATGGATCATGTGGGCACAAACAGCAAGCAGGCATTGAGTAAGGGCTAAAATGGTCACTCTATGCAGGAAAAGGGCAGCTCGCAAGGATGCAGGTTAGGGCGGTACCAGTATTGCTTCGCAGTTGGCCAGGCCAAGTCAGGCTTTACCCAGCAGGAGGGGTAGGTGAGCGATGCTCCAGCGATCCAAGTCGTTGGATGATGGTCATTGAAGTAGTTATCTTCGGTTCATTGATGTGCAGTTCAATGAGCCAGCAGTTAAAGGGCTAGGTGGGTCAAGCCATGGTTGTAACCCCCGGTCAGAGTCAGCATGTGACCCGCCAGTGATTATGTTCAGGTCCTGGTGTTGAGCAATCACTTCAGGCCTAGCAGGAGATAAGCTTTTGCTTGCTCATGATGCAGGTCGATCTTGTTTAAAGAGCAAACACGTTTGAAGTGATGAAGGAGCGCAACAACCAGCGTAAGTGTCTTCCCTCTTGTTCCAGGTGCCCTGAACACAGAGCGGCAATTTCAGAAGAACAGGGCAATTCAGTTGGTCTAGCCCTATGGATTCTGTGAGACCAGCACAGGGGGCACTCAAGGACATGATGGTTTTATTCAGGGTCTGCTGTCCTAGCTCCAGAGATTCCAGTGCAGAGTAGTAGGTCCTGGTCCACAGCAGAGGCCCCTCCCGATGTGCCCTGGGAGTGGGTAGAGGAGAGATCATCCTTTTGTCTTGGATAAATCTTTTTTTCATCTAAGGCTGAGGACTTCACCAAAGGAAGTCCAGTGGGTTCTTCAGAGGGAATCTGCAACCTTCAAGGATATGAGAGGATCTCAGAGAATCTAATGATGGGTCGGGAAACCCCTTCTTTTAAGGCACAAGTCCTCAGTTGATGGGTCTAAAGCTAGCCTTTCTTAGTGGCTCAATCCCTGCTCCTGGATGACGTTGACTTTGCCCCTCAGATATCGCACCCAAAGTGCTTTGCTCCAGAGGAAGTGGAGGGGACAGGAAAGAGAAAGAGAGACACAGAGAAAAACATGGTGGAAGTCTCCTTCCATTGACCAGAGCACTCTCACAATCCCGCCCCTTCCCTCCTCACTATGAACAAATCACTTTAGAGATGTAGCACCCTGGTGTAAGGCTACTCCTTTTGAATAGGTATGCTACTTTGATGCCCGGAACCAGGACAGCTGCCTGCTGTGCGGCTTTCTTCATGGATCATGTTCTCGGCCCTCACAAAGAGATCAAGGAGGAGGCGTGGCATTCCATGTTCCTGCCCTTCCATTTGGCGGGCTACACCCGGATGACCAGAATACTGTTAGTTGTTTCAACCTGATCAATGTGGCTAGTTGTATAGTGCTTCCTGGGTGTGAACAATCTTTGAACTTAACATTTTAGCTGAATTTGATTGGTGCAATGAGAGGTTTTTGTGTCTTTACTGACATTTTGCTTGATTCATTAACTTTTTTTCAATGGAGTCTCAATTTTTATTGTGGTTGCTGATTTTATACTGATGCCAAGCAATTTAGCAGGCATACAGCCTCCTATTCATCTTTAGGGTATTAATGGATGGCTGATCCACTCCTAATGCACCAAAATAGATCAGTGTAAGCTAAACTGTGGATGAACACTTACTGATTGGGAATTGGTGGGGACAACTGATCAAAAGTTGGGGTTTTTCTACAACTATTGCACATTGTTACATGCTCAAGGTCACTCATTAGCAATAACAACATTTTCCGACGTAAAGCTTAATTTACTGCACAACCCGAACACAGGAGGTCCGTCTGGGAATTTCTAAATGTATGCGCAGGGCAGGAATGGTCCGGAACAAGATGGAGGAGTGCTTTGGTACACT
Organism: Ambystoma mexicanum; assembly: GCF_040938575.1. Taxonomy (NCBI): domain Eukaryota; kingdom Metazoa; phylum Chordata; class Amphibia; order Caudata; family Ambystomatidae; genus Ambystoma; species Ambystoma mexicanum. The sequence continues at coordinate 1,159,618,610 of NC_090928.1, read as the reverse complement.
GTCTTGGAGGCCCAAGGTCCAAACCAGAACAATTCTAAGGAAGCTCTCTTTCCCTGACTGCAATGTATCCTGTATGTGTGATCCTGGACACCTGTGGTATGTGCTAATATACAATTGATTTAACAGCTGCATTGAAAAGTTGTCATTTGCTCACCAGGACAGCGCAAGCGCAAAGAGTAAAATTGTCCAATGTAATATGTTTAGCTTATACACCATAGACATTTTTTTATTACAGTGATTTTACGACAGATGAAATCAGCACCAAACGTTTCCTGTTCAGATGGATTGACCTTGAATTACCATCACAGACATATTTGTTGAATCGGTGGTCATTCTGATGTTGCCAAAATGCATTTTTATTTATGCAAAGCAGTCAGCATCCGACATTCATGACATCCCATATTATTCTTCACCTAGCTCCACCCCTCGGCCCCAGCGACATCGCTCTGACAATCTGGCCCCTTGCCCCATGAAGGGAGACGGAAGTTCCCACAGTCAAGTTTATCAATTTCCAGAACTGAGTGTGTTGTGTATTAAAAAGCCTGCTGAACCACAATCTTAAACAACAGCAGTGACACAGACACAAAGTTCTCTACCTGGTTTCAGGGACGCCATTTCACCAAAATGCCAGGGGTAGCTGCAGTGACATTACATGACACTTGACCTCTGATGACATCACAGCAAGTGAAGTTGTTTAACCCCACCCCGAAGTAACATCACAGGAAGCGACGGAACACAGCCTCACCCTTTGACAAAACAGGAAGTGGCAAAACATAGCATTGTCTATTTTGTTATTTATTTATTTTAATTGTTATATAGCGTGCCACATGTGGAAGGCCTCAGGACACACAAGTACACTACCAAAAATGTGGTTTCAATATCCCTGTAATGTTATATGCAATCATACAAGAATGGATCATCATATGTATTGCTAATAGTGTGTATAGGTCCATAATGCCAAATTACTTAGAATACAAGCAGACGTCCACGGCCACATGATAATGATTCGTTATTATATAGCACTTAACACTTAAGTGCTCTATATAGAACAAATATATATGTTAAATGTTAAAGGTATTTGTACCGCGCACCGTCACCAACGGAATTGGTACCCAAGCACTCTGGCGGATCTGTAAATGATAAGGTGGGGTGGGGTGGGTTAGTAAGGTGAAGAAGGAGTAGGATAGTAAGAGGAGTGGTGTTCTGTTGGCAGCTATCTGTCCAGGTGTGGGCATGCTATCATTTGCAACCCTATCTGGATGCTACGCAGGCTGGTGTTCAAAATTCCAAATGTGGCACACACCAACATTCAAGTTTCATCTAGGGGCGGGCTTGCTATCCTTCAATCAATCCCATCTAGATGCAATACTGGCCAATGTCCACAATTCTAGGTGTGGCCTGTGCTAGTCTTCAGGTTTCACATAGGTGTGGGCATTCTAACGTTCAAAGTCCTATCTAGATGTGACGCAGGCTAAATTTCACAAATCTACCTAGGTGTGGGTATGTTGGCATTCAGCTTTCACCTAGGTGCGGGCATGCCAACATTCATGGTCCTATCTAGATGCGATGCAGGCTGATATTCTCAATTCTGTCTAAATGTGGACATGCTAGTATTCACAATTCTATCTAAGGGCGGGCATGCTAGCATTCAAAGTCCCCTCTAGATGCGACGCAGGCCAATGTCCACAAGTCCATCCAAGTGTGGCCATGCTAATATTCTCAATTCTATCTAAATGTATCTGCCGGTCTGGATATGGTGAGTCCGGTACGTGCGAGTGGGTGAGTCACTTGAGGGCTTTCGTCTGGGTCTAAATATGTGTTCAGTCTCTGGAGCCTTCCTTTTGTGGCTATTTTCTATGATATCTTATGCTTTGTCGAGTGGTTAGTTCTTTGGTTTGAGTGTTTGTCCAGATTGAGAGTGGCCTGGATTGGAGTTATTTTCATCGTTGTTTCAGTGTCTGCGCATTCTGGTGCGTCTCCGTTGCGGTTACCCTGTGAAGAGCAATAATTTGAGGAGTTTCCTGAATGCTAGGTGGTTTGTTGTGTGCCGTAAATTCTTAGGTAGGTCATTCCAGGTTTTGGGTGCCTGGTGGGAGAGGATCCTCCAAGTTTTTTTCTATTGCAGGGTTTTGGTTCCGTATGTCGGTGCTAGATCTTAGTGTTCTTGTCAGTTGATGTAGGCGTAGTTTGTCACTTGTTTTGAATTCTGCACCTTGTTTGTGCATTGCTCTATGCGTGACGCACATGGACTTGAACTTTATTCATTGTTTTAGTGGTAGCCAGTGTAGTATTTTTAGCACGGATGTGATGTGTTCTCTTCGGGGCAGCTTGAGGAGGAGTCTGGCTGCTGCATTTTATATGCGTTGCAGTTTTTTTAGAAGTCGTTCGGTCATTCCCAGGTATAGGCTGTTGGCATAGTCTAATCTGGACATGATCAGAGCGATGATGGTAAGTGTTTTGTTGGCGAATGACAGGAACGGTAGGATCCTTTTTGCTGCTCGTAGGAGGAAGAAACATTTCTTGATTACCGGGTTTACTTGTGGCTTCAGAGTGAGATTGTTATCCATCAGGACCCCTAGGTTTTTTACAGTTGATGATGGTTCTGGTGTGGTGCCGAGCTCTCTTGGCCAGGGGATATATTTTATGTCTCCTCCCTTTTTTGAGATGATCATTATCTCTGTTTTGCCTGGGTTGATTTTGAGATGGTTGAGGTTCATCCAGTTGAATATGTCACGAAGGCAATTCTCTAGTGTGGTGTTTTCTTCTCAGGTATCTTGTATGTTGAAGATTATTTGAGTATCGTCGGTGTAGTTGTAGCATGTGAGGCCGTGTTTTTTGATGAGTTTGATTAGTAGGTACATGTAGATGTTAAATAGCAGCGGGGAGAAGGATGATCCTTGTGGTACTCCACACGTGGAGTCTCTGGGTTTGGATTTAAAAGGTTTCATCCACACTGTTTCTGTTCTGTTTGTTAGCAAGGATTTGATCCATAGTAGGGCAGTGTCTGTTATCCCTAGTCCTAATCTCTTTATGAGGATGGTGTGGTTGACAGTGTCGAAAGCTGCAGACAGATCAAGGAGAATCAGGGTGGTACTGTTGTCCGAGTCTGCATTTGTTTTTAGGTCGTCCTATATTGAGAGGAGAGCTGATTCTGTTCTTATCATAGGTCTGAAACCAACTTCTACCTGTCTAGTAGGCAATGCTCTTCTATGAATTATTGGGTTATTTGGTAGACGTATGTTTCTAGCAGTTTGGCTATGTACGGTATGTTGGAGATGGGTCTATAGTTAGATAAGTCCTCTACGTTTCCTGTTGTGTCTTTGAGTAGCGGCTTGATGTAGGCTGATTTGAAACCTGTGGTACTTTACCTGTTGAGATTGAGAGGTCGAGGAGGTTCCTGTGGTATTCCATGGGGGTTCCTTGTTTGAGAATTGTTTTGTATATGTCCGGGGGGCAGGGTCTTCAGGAGAGCCCGATTTGTTGCTTTGGTTTACCAGTTTGACGAAACCCTCAACTGATATTTCTGGGAAGTTCCGTAGCTTGTTTGCGTGTTCCTCGTCGGTATCGGTGGGGTTTGCGCTGTGATCACTTGGTCTGTTTTGAATGGTGTGTTGGATGGAGGTTATTTTGTTTTTGAAATGGTCTCCGAGGTCCTCGCAGAGTTTCATCGATGGAAGTGGCGTGTTGTTGCAACCCGGTGTTTTTTTTAATTTTGTTTATGATTTTGAATAGTTCTTTCTGAGTGTTTGGTGCTCTGAAGATTCGGTTGTCGTAATGTTTCCTTTTCGCTTTTTGTATTTTCTTTTTATATGGGTGGATCTGTTGTAGGAATTTCAATTTGTTTGCATAAGTGTTGTTGGTCCTCCATTCAGATTCTAGTTTTCGGTTTTTTCTTTTCATGGCGTTGAGTAGTGGGGTGAACCACTTTGCTGTGGTTTTCTTACGTGATGGGGTGAAGGGCTTTTCTTTGGCGATGTCGTCTAGGGTTGTTGCGATCCAGGTATGAAGTAGGGCAACTTTTTTGTCTAGATCTGCTTCTTCCATGGTTGATGCTTGTGGTTTGCTGAGTTCTAGGAGTTTGGTTAGGTTGGAGTTTTTTATGGTTCTCCAATTTCTTTTCATCATGGTGGGTCGTTTTTCTTGTTGCTTTTTTGTTGGAGCGGCCTTTGTGATTATGAATGGAATGATGAGGTGGTCGCACCAAAGTATTTGAACTGGGGGTGCCGTGGTGATGAGATCCTTGTTGGCGAAGATTGTGTCAAGTGTGTGCCCTTCTGAGTGGGTTGCTCATTTGACTAGTTGTTGTAGGTTCATGGCTGCTAGTTGGGCGGTTAGGGATTTTTGTGTGGTTGTGGTTTCTTCGTCGAACCAGATGTTGAAATCTCCGAGGAGGATCAGATGATTGTACTTGATGGCTAGGGTGGTGATTGCTTCCGTGAAAGCATCTATGAAAGTTGCATCGTAGGTTGGTGGTCTGTATATCAGTATGAATTTCAGCTTAGTTTTGGGGTTTACTGAAAGTCGTAGTATTAAGGATTCACATTTCTTGATGTTTAGAGGAACTTCCATTTTGATGGCCAGTTGTTCCTTGTGGATGATCGCTAGTCCCCCCCCCTCTTTTGGATTTTCTGTTTGTTTGGATGCATTTGAAGTCTTCAGGCAGGCAGTTGTTGAGCGTGATCTAGTAGTTGTCATCTGGCCATGTTTCGGTTATAAATAGGATGTCTATGCCTCCTTCTGAAAGGAGGTTGTATATTTCAGTTGAGTGTTTGGACATTCACCTTGTGTTTATTAGTTTACAGTGGATTCTCTGGGTGAGATTTTGTTTTGAGGTTATTTGTTGTTCACGTTTGTAGTTGTCTGTTCGTGATGTTTTCGCGTTGATGTCGGTAGGATGAAGAACGGCGACGGCTGCTTCTTCAATGAAGCGGTCCAGTAAGTTGGTAACAAGGCTGATTATTCTTGGTGTTTCTGCTGAGATGCTGTTCGGATGAAGATCAGCTGTGGTTTCTTCATTGAGTCCGATTGTTGGGTGGGAGGTAGCATTGCTGGTTGTCGGTGCTTCGCCGTATTGTGCGGGATGTAGTGGAAATCGATGTTGTCCCTCTGTTCTTGTGATGTAAGGTGTGATGGGGTCAGAGCCCTCTCACTCTCTTGTTGAGCACTCCCATCGTTTTTCTGCGTGTTTCGGGAAATTCTCTGCATGTTTCGAGGTTTCCGTTTTGGGGTGTTGGTGTACTGTGGTTATTGCGAGGTAAGGTGTAGATATAAGGATTTTTCTCTTGTAGATTTTGTTCCGGTTATGGCTGTGTTGGGTGTGTTTCCTTCCAGTGGGGCTGCTGTTTGTGGGTTCTGTCGGTGTTGTGTGTTCGTGTCTCTTGTTGCACGGTCTTGTTCTCTTTCTCTGCGTCCTTTTCTGGGTCGGGCCATTTTTCAGTTTAAATGCGGGCGTAGTAAGGTAGTTGGTCCTCTATGCTATGTTGTGCAGTTGCAATGCCCTCGGTTTTTCCTTCTCTGGATATGCTGGGGTGTTCTTCTGGCTCAGTGTTGCTTTTCTGTCGGTGGGTAGGTTGTGTTTCCTAAGGGTGCACTGTTGGGTGGTTAGGGTGTTAACGGGCTGCTGCAATGGGACTTAACTGAGTTAGGTTGTTGTGGGTTTCCGGGATTGCTAGAGTACTAAGCTAAGTGCAGTTAGAATATTTGAGAGACTTGTATAGTGGGAGGGAGTCCTATTAGTGCAATCTAAATGTCACACAATGCAGTTTGGAGGCAGAACCCCTGCTAGATTTGAGAAACCTGTATAGTGGGAGAGAGGCCTATCAGTACAATCTAGACGTCATACAAATCAATTTGGATATAGGGCCCCTGCTAAAGATGAGAGACCTGTATAGTGGCAGAGAGGCCTATCAATGCAATCTAGCCATCATAGAATGCAGTCTGGGGACAGAACCCCAGCTAAACTTGAGAGACCTGCGTAGTGGGAGAGAGCCCTATCAATGCAGTCTAGAACATCATGCAATGCAATTAGGGGGCAGAACCCCAGCTGAATTTGAGAGACCTGTATAGTGGGAGAGAGGCCTATCAATGCAGTGTAGAACATCATGCAATGCAATTTGGGGACAGAACCGCAGCTAAATGTGAGAGACCTGTATAGTGGGAGAGATGCCTATCAAAGCAATCTAGAACATCATACAATACACATTAGATCCCTGTCTGGTTTGTTTGTCAACTGGTAGAAACACACGTTTTCTTCTGTCTTAGGTGTTACATTGTAAGCTCTTGGGGAATCTGAGTAGCGTTTCTGTAATGATATTTATACAAAAACATTACTGAAACTATGCAGAATAGAGCAACTAACAGGGGTATGCAACCTTTGACTCTCCAGATGTGTTGGACTACAATTCCCATCAGGTCCACACAGCATAGTCAATGGGAAGAGATCATGGGAGATGTAGTCCAATAGATCTGGAGAGTCACAGGTTGCTGACGCCTGAACGAGAGCAACAGCAGCACTTAGCACCAGTCAGTTGGTGCTAATTTAGATACACATGTGGTCGGTATTGATGCATTGCATGGGAGCCGACACAGTATGCACTTGGCGAATTGGCTGATCCGTATGACATGAGGCAAGCCTGTACTTAGCAAGTGGAATCGCGCGGCACGGCCAACTCAGCTTCTCATGTGTCTGAGGTCAATACATTGAATAGCATTGATTTGGTAATAACATACTTACACAGTGTTTTGAAGAGGGTGTAAGCTACTGTAGAAACATGCATTATTGATATTATGGTTACATTCAGCCAGGGGTGTTTTCTGAATTCCATTAAACAAAAGAATATTCTCTTCTCCAGTGCTAAAAAAACAAACGTTTCTGTAAGCATTGGTGACCTTGAATGAACAGAGGAAGGCGGAAAAAAGCCTGCAAGGGGTGCAGCTTCATGGTAGACCGATTAAGTTGTAATGCTTTTTAGAAGAAGGCCAGATTCCTATCATCAGTGGATATATGAACCAAGGTAGCAGCTAAAATCTGGGTTGTGAACTCTTAATTGGCAAACAGTGTAAGACCTTCAAACCAGAGGTAGCATGAAGCCGCAGGGTAGGGTTAACAAAAGTCCTGGGCGCGGTGTTATGAACCTCTCGCGGACACACACTTGTGAACGACCATTAATAAGGAACAATGACCCCTGGGAATCATGAGCATTATCGGCTGATAATGAATTAAATAACTCTTGGAATACTTCATGTTATGGTTATAGTGGGATGTCGGCAATACATTTTGTGACAGTAATTCAAAGCTAAACAACCTGGCCATTGATAATATGAGGTTCACTGTCTGCATAGAATTTAAATAGTGTCATTGACGTTTCACTAGTGGCCAAAAAGCTGCCCAGAAGGCGTTCACACCAATGCATGATGGGAGATTCATGATTCGATAGCTTAATGTCCCCAGTGTGTGAACCGCCTGCATTCCCAGTAGACGCCACCTAGCGTGCAACTGAGGGATGGCCAGCAATGTTTTCTTATGTTTGGGCTCCATAGCCAACTGGTATGATTTGTTTCATAGCTTCTGCACACGCGCTTTGCTGAGAATTAACCTGCTCTGTGAAACTATGAAAGGCCCATCACTCTGTACTCTTTCCAAATGAATCCAAGCTAAGTACATTTTGACGTGTTTAAAACTTTAGATCGACACTCGGAAACGTTTAGCTTTGTACGTTTTGGAATATTACTTCTGGCCCAGGGATCTGACATCTTTGGCTCTCCAGATGTTTTGGACTACGGCTCCCATGACCCCTCACCATTAGCTATGCTGATTAGGGCTGATGGGATCTGTAGTTCAACACCCCTGGAGAGCCAAAGGTTGCAGAGCCCTGTAATCTAGCACTTGCCAGCAGCTGAGGCATAATCCAAAACATGTGGAGAGATATACGCCACAGACACCTGCGTGAAGAACGAGCTACAATTACACATCCTGTTTTGTGGGCCAATATTTTTGCAGTGGATTCACATGACCAGATCAGATGTCATGTGTGCCATCATCACTGATGCAAGCAAGCCACTTCATAATAGCATGTTGCACTTTGGTAACCAAATGCTCACATGTGCATCTATGAGCCTTTATGAGGATGCCCTATTCCTTCCCTACTTTCTAAGCTGAGTTTTGATAATGGCATTGTTTTATTTTACATATCAAGTAAATGTCACTTAGTGGACCAAACATTGTTGGTAGGGATAGTGGAAGATGGCAAATGTGTATGCATACCCCCCTTACTGACGCAAAACTATTCCACTGTGTGTATAGTTCTTGCTTTCTGATTTGCAGAAAAGTGAACAATATGTGTGTGTCTCAGTTGCAACTGGTTGCATCTGCAGGGAATGTATTGGAAAGTGTACCAGATGTCTGATGTGTGACAGAACAGGGCTTGTTTTACTCTTGTTTGTGTTTAAAATGTGCAACTGTTTGGAGCTAATTGCTTTGGGGGTTGTTAGCACTTGTGATGTGTAACATGTATTTGTGTCCTTTAATCATGTTGTTTAGGTGAAGGAGGATGCATTACTGATAGTTAAGAGGTGCAGACTCTGCTAATGTTAACAGTTATCTTGATGCACACGCCAATGCTTTTTGTTTTGGGAAGGATTTCTATCAATAAGCCGTTTGTTCATGAAAATAAATCACAAAATCAAGCAAATAAATAATTGCTCTATTTTAAAAAGGGTGTATTGCTGGGATATTTTAGGGTACACTATGAATATCCTGGCAGCACCTAAAGAAGTGGTGTCTACCTTACAGGTCCTAACTAGCAGGTGAATGAAGATATTATTGGGTCATTTGAGATGCATTTTGCATGTTATAGCAGCACCAGGGATGCTTTACCATACACATGGTACTTACAGGCATATTCAGGAATTAATAGAGAACTTAAGACTGAACAAATCTGTGGGGTTCATTTAAGACCCATGACAGAAATCCCCTTCAAACCAAAAAACTGCATAGGAATAACGCCACCAAAAACGGCTGTGCTTTCTTTCCCTGGCGCATGTGTGGTGAACGGTCAACATTGCCACCTAAGGAAGGGCTGTGCAATTGTTTTATTCTAAATGAAATCATCAGAAAATGGCCTACATTCAGAACGGCATCACATTTGCTGTTCTGTAGTCTGAAGACTAGAGCTGCGCCTGACATCAAACAGCTTTGCAAAATGTTCTTTATTTCATGAAAACATCAAAAAGTTGTGACCTTCATGGAAACACACCCTGGCATGCTTTATTTCTTCTTATTACCAAGAAGTGAGGCAATACATTTCAAGAACAGCTGATCTACTGATAAAGTACTTGAGGAGCAAAGAATTCTGTTTTCCACTTAACACGGCTTTTGTTTTCTTTTGCTATGAACCATCGCGCTCAAATTGCAGTAAATGAAAGAAATAACGAGGCAATTCTTTTTCTCATGTCAATATCAAAGAAAGCCTGGGCAGCATCCTTTTGAGTCCATAAATAAACCATGTATGCAAAACCCCCCAGAAGATTAAGTTAAATGAAACTATGGTCTACAGAAACCGCATTTGTAAACTTGAAATGCAAGTAAATGAACACAAGTGTGAATTTGCTCTTCTGAAAACCAGGAAAATGCTGTTTAAATGTGAAATGACAAATAACAGCTTGTGCTCGCACAGAAATGTGATTGAATATGTGGGTGGGGGTTTTGCTATATAATGTACAATATATTTATCCCCCAAATACTTGGTTTCTTTGAGAAAAAAAATGAAACTCAGAAACCATAAGAGCTGTTTTTTGGCCCAGACACTGACTTCAATGATGCCCTCCCTCCCATGGAAAAAGTTGCATACATAAGGGAACCAGCCCACAAGGACACCTGAGTAGCCCAATAGTGTGAACATGCACTGCCCCGCTAGACTGGCCGGCATCCCTGCAGAAGGGAACAAAGAACCCAGTAGAGCTGGTACATGACCTAGAGGTGTGATTTCCTCCAGCACCCACCCTGAAGAGGGAACTGCAAAAACTTCAAAGGTCATCATAAAAATCCTTTATTGCAAGCCAGGCCTGGCAGAGACAGTTGGCTGTGAGGGTTTGCAGGACCGGCCTCACAGTAACCAATTCACCCCATTGACAGTAAAGAAGTTTGGTACATTAAGACATTTCTCCTGACACCCTAAATAAGTAGTAACCTGTAGGGTAAGTCTGTGGTACATGGCATTACTTTCAGTGGAGGCAGTCAGTAAAAATGAATTAAAATAAAACCCCATAATTATTTAATGCAGGTAAAGACAACAAATTAATGTCACTGCCTCCATTGAAAGTCTATTTCACTGCCCCCATGAACCCCATGCATTATTGTTTAATTTGCTGACTTTACCTGCATTACATAATTAGAGGTTATTATATGCATTTATTTTTACTGACTGCCTCCAGTGAAAGTAATGCCATGTACCACAGACTTACCCTACAAACCTCATAATATGATAGTATTTCATGGGATTTTGAGACAAACATAAAGAGAACAAGGGCCTCATTACACGGAAGGCGGTAATGGTTAACGGCCACCGTTAATGGTAACGGTGACCGTTAACCATTACCGCCTTACTACGAGATCCCTTAGCGGGTTGGTGCTTTAACGCCTGCTTTTTGCAGGCGTTAACAACCAACCCGCTAAGGGACCTCGGAGCTAATTACGGCACCGCAAAATTGCGGTGCCGTAATTAGCGCCTTCCCCATTCCCATAGAGCCCTATGGGGCAGAAATGGGAATGGGAAAGGGCAATGGCGGAAGGGGGATTTACCGCCCCACCAACCCTGGAATGGGGCGGTAAATCCCCTTTCCGCCAAGGCGGTGCCGGTAATTTACCGGCATGGTCCAGGGTGCTAATAGCACCCTGGATCACCGCCTTCCGTGTAATGAGGCCCCAAGTGTATGTTTCTTGCACTTGGTGAACTAAAAAGGCCATGGAAAACACATTTAAATGGGATGAATCTGAAATTTATTGGAAAGATGTGAAATGTTATTGGAAATATGTGTAGCCATTGGCAGATTTTTAAATATTATGCTTTTCATGAAAATGGCAAAATTGTGCCTTAGTGTGATGCGACATCGCACAGAGTTGGCGATCAGACTGTCCAATTCCCTGTGAATTTGGGAATCCATATATCTGCTTATTATAATGGTGAATAGTATAAATATGAGGTTTGGCTCTATAAATCATCTTAGGTAAAAAGTAGCTTTGTGAGACAAAGAAAGGTCATAAATGCACACACATAAATGATGTAATTTCCCCTGAACCAATCAGCTCAGGGCGAGAAGGGAGGACCAATAGGCTGGTCTATTCCAGGATAGGAGTAGTTCCAGAGTACTTCCCCCCAGATTGTAAAATTCTATGATGTCACTTTCGCTATATAAGGGAGAATCCAATGAAACCCAGACTTGAAGATCCATATCCAGGCACATACACCAGAATCCAGGGAGAATGGAGGGGAGTCAGCTGATCCCATTCAAGAGAGCCCAGTGACCAGATTGCCTGCCTAGCTGTCCAGCATCCCATTCAGCCAACCAAAAGACCAGACCTTGCCTAGCTGTCCAGCATCCCATCCAAGAGAGCACAGTGACCAGATACCTTGGCCCAGCTGTCCCAGTGACCAGATCCCTTGTCTCAGTTGTCCAGAGTGACCATATCCCTTGGCCTAGCTGTCCAGACACCTTGCTGTATATTACTTGTTACTCCCCATGATTGTGAAAGAGTTGGTTCTATTTCCTGTTTGACCCTAGATAAATGGCTCAGAAGCCTTAGGCTGCAAATTTAGCCTGAAGAACTCCCGGGGTTGGGACGGAATGCGTGGCGCTAACACTACGGCTATGGAGCCAAGCAGCAATTTGTAAGTCCATGATGAATTGTGTTTCTTTTTATGTTTTCTATTGAATAGAAGTTACATTTTAGCACAATTCTGGGATTGAGTGCTTTTGCTTCAAGCTGTATGGTGGGAGTGTGTTTTTGACATAGGTGCACTTCACTGAGATACCGTCTAGTTTACTAGGATTGTGAGGTTTTCTCCGACATGCAAAAGCACCTGCTGATAGAGGATTGAATGCCCCAAGGAAAATATTTATTTGGGTGAAAAAAAAAGAAATATATATATATATATATATATATTTTACAGTAGTAGCGGCCCTTATGGTTAAGTTGCTCAACTCACAGAAAGAACACTTTTTGGGTAGCTTATAAATTCACCCCCTGGACGAATCCTCAACAAACCTTGCAAAACAAGTATATGGCCCCCTCGGACGATTGCCGAATGGAAAAAAATATTTGCTCACGCCTACAGCCCAAACCGCTGGATGGACTTTCACCAAGTTTGCACAGGAGCAGGGGCTTGGTCTCAGAAGCATGCTTTTGTAAATTTGATGCCAATCCGTCCAGCAGTTTTTTGGGAAAATGGCCAAAAAATAGGTACAACAAATTAGTGATGTCTGGGTCTGCTCTGCAGACTCACTTCCTTATTCAGTCTGTGGACATCCCCCTGGACCAATTTGAGAAAGGTGTGATGTCCATGAAAATCGTTGCACCCGCTGATTGGATGGTGACAAGCATCAGGTGCCTCATATTTTTTTAAACGGTCGCCAAGTTGGATCCGAGCTCAGCTGAAACTGACTGTGGATGCAGCGGTGGGGAAAAAGTCTGGAAAACACATTTGGAGTTATTTGGTGGCCAAAAGAGGGGCTGTTTTCAAGGTGAAAAAAGGGAGCGTGTGGGTGCCGCGCTAGTCTGCAGATACTGTGGAAGTCTGCGAACAGCACTGTGAATGAACAGCTTGGAAAGCACATTTGAGGTTATTTGATGGCTGAAAGGGCATAAAAAGGGTAGGGGAGAGGAATAAAGATGATACGGAGATGTTTTAATAGGTGAAAAAAGGGTTTGCAGATGCCGATGAACCTGCGGTCAATGTTAGTGTCCTTGGACATAATTTCAATAGCAGGGGGTTCAGGGCAAGTTTTGTAATTTTAAGGTGTATTGTATATACTTATATGGTTTCATTCTATTGTGGTGGTTGTGCCCAAAAGCCAGATTCTAGCCACACTCACTATAATAATATGTGTATAGTGATTATAGGTAATGCAATGTGAGTATAAGGTATTTGTAATATGGTGGAATGATATAATTTAAGTGTATATTGTATTTATTATTGGAGTACAATTGAGGACAGTGCTTCATTAAACGGTTACATGATACCATTAGCATTATGAAGCGGGTACTGGACTGGCTGATTTGATTTCCTCAATAAACACCCTTACCAGCTGCAACTGGGCGGTTTGTACTTCACAACCTCAGTGTGTACCTGCAGAGTACCCCAGGGTTTTAACATATAGTTGTGGTTCTTCCATATCTATTTCGTCCCTCTGACTCACCTGATGTCCCTCTTCTTTTCTCATTTCCAGTGTTATGTTAATGACACACAGTTTTCATTAAACTTCCCTGAACTCATGTGCTGTCCTTGTTTTCTCTAATTGTCTGACCATCATAGAGGCATGGCATGTGGCTAACAATCTGTGTCTCAATGCAAATAAGACAGAGAATGTTGTTTACTATGACATCTGTGCCCTGTTTTTCACCTACCCTCTGGCCGCTGTCTTTGGTTCCTCTACTCTCACCATCCTGTAAGGCCAGAAACCTTGGGGTTATCATGAAGTTCTCTTTCTCCTTTACTCCTTACATTTTGGAGCTTCTAAAGAAAGCTCATGCTTTCAGTTTGACCTTCTTACAGGAATTGTACATTCCTCATCTTCCCCCTGAAGTTCAATGTCTGTAGAGCCCTGGTTGGATCGGGGTTGAAAGCCTGTGATCCAAATGGTCTAGGGAGAAAAGACAAAAGATTATTTTTCCAAAATAATCTTCAGTCTTTTCTCCCCAGAACATTTTCAACTTGGACCCCCCCCACACCCCCACCACACCCACACCCCCACCATATCCCCACACACTTACTTACCTTGTGTCCCTGCAACCTGCAACGCCTGTTCCCTTTCACTTCCGTGATCGGGAGCCGTTGCGTCAGGGTCCTCTTCTTTTTTATTTTTTATTTGGGAAGGCCCACAATATAGTGAGCAAGGGTGCAGGGGTCACCCCCAGAGCCCTTTTTTTAAGAAAAAGGCTTTTTAGGGTGGCTGCAGGAGACACCCTCACAACCCTGCCCACAATATAGCGAGCAAGGGTGATGGGGGACACCCCCACATCCCCCACCACTGAATGCGTGATTTGGTCAAACTTTTTTCGGCTGCTCAGAATTTTCAACTGGCCGAAATTCAGCCAAATCAAGCATTCACACTTTTATGCTCTGCCATTCTGGACAGTTCCCCCATGTCCTGTGTAGGCTGGACTACTGCAACGGCCTCTTCATTAACCACCCCCTTTGCTGTCTATGCCCCCTTCAGCTAATCTAGAATAGGCCTAAAAAATGTATCCTTAGCTTCAAGGCCAGGGATTGTATTACTGCAGCCCTAAAATGTGTACCTTGGCACATGCTAATTGCAAGAACTACAATATGTCCAACTTTGTTTCCGTAAATACTGCCCTGCTAGAGCTCTCTGCTGCTGTAACTCTTGGAAGCATAGCTCAGTGGCAACGTGGCAACAAGCTCAATTTGGAAACAAGACAACACAGAGCACCACAGGTTTGATCCCTGGGACTGTGCTTAGAAACCTCTTCATATTAAGTGTGTTATAAATAAATAAAATAAATCAATACTCTGCTTGTGAAACACTTTCTGAAACATAGAGTGGGAGGCATGTCTCTGTTTTTGGCCTGTGCCTGTCTTTGGAACAGCCTTCCTGCTCCTCTTATACCTGAGCTGGACTTCCTTAAATTCCAGAAACTTCTGATATTCTACTTTAAAGGTCTACTGTCTGGCGGATGTGTACCACACCTTTGGGACTTCTTTGCCCCAGCAGGTAGCTAGTGGCTTTCGAGTTTGGCATGTATTGGCACTTTCCTTCTGGGCTTGTATGAGCACTTGGTAATCCATAATCCTCTTTCCATTCATGCACTTTGTTTACTGCACAATGTATATGTGCATTTATAGCAGCAGTGTGTACAATTTGTATTTTGGGAAATGCAAGTGAAATGCATATCCAAAAGAACTTTAGAACACTTTTAAGCATTAGTTGGTGTGTGGACCTTTAATATGTTGATAGGGTTATATGCAGAGTGTTTTGAACTGATTGGTGGATATATGCGTGACTGTTTCAAAGCAGGCAATGAGGGAGTGCTACAAACATAAAAGTAAAAAGGGTAGACGGGCTGTCTTGTGCGATGGTGTGCATGTGCACTCCAGGTTTTTTTTTAATGCATGGCGTAGAGAGGGGATTGCGGAGACCATGGAAATTCATGAAGGGCTATAGATTATGGTCCTTATTGTATGCTGGAGAAAATAATTACTTCTCAAGATTATAGGGACGCTTTGCTCTAAACTGAGTGACAAGAACCAATGTTTCTCATCTTACCTCAAGAGATATACTAAGAAATGATACAATCTCCTATGCAGATTTACGCCACTCTAACAAAGAAGTAAACCCTTAAAGTGTACTAAGTACCATTACTTCAAATCGAAAAACTTGGTCCAGGGGAAACAATCAACAACTGCTCCCGAAATGCAAATGCTAATTATTAATGATTTGTTTTCAAGATGCTTGTTGATGAAATGGTTTAAACGTTTGTTCTTTTGATTAAAATGCTACTATAAACACTAATTATTCATGAATTGTTTCTAGATGGTTGGTGATAAAGCGTCTTTCACCCGTCTTTTTTGGTTTTCCACCATAATTAAATTATTTTTTTACATCACTAACGCGACTTTGTCATCCTTTCTATTACCCCCTTAGGGTCTCTTTCTACACCCTCTCTATATTTTTTTTCTTTTTAATTTTCTCAACACTTTGTAGGTAACTCACATTGGGTTCACTTTCATGTTCATGGGCAAGATTGGCCCATGTACTAATTAACTTTGCCTTGACTTTTTTACTCAATATTGTTTTACTTTGCCCACATGGTTCATATTTATACTATGACCGTTAGATGAACTAACCGACATTTGGTGTACAGTGTATAGAGTGCCTTTGAGCCACAATGATAGTTAATGCGTCTAAGAACAAAAAATACCCATTTTGATTGATCTTGATCTAAATTACGATTGAGAAAATAGCTCTATTTTATTATGTTTTTTTAAATTTATTTTTATTATTTTAAACAAACAAAACCAACAAACAATACAGCTTTTCGGGACGTACATAATCAATATCAAACCGTCACATTATATAGTGTTATTCTCCGTCCTCTCCCCACCCACCACATCAATTTGAGCCGGCTCATCCGTGTCATCTACAGGAGCGTTTTCGGGAATCACAGTGCTTGTAGACTCGTCTGAGTCTTCTGTTTCATAGTTAACCTGGTGGGGGTTTACCATAGAGGTCACTAATTGTCGCCAGGCTATCAGGGGGCCCACTTCCTCCTCACCCCCCCTGGTAACGGCTTCAAACCATACTACTGATTCTGCTTCCGCCCATCTCAGGAAGTCCGCCCACCATGTCTCCACCCTGGGTCTGTGGGCCGCCTTCCAGCCCATTGCGATCCTACGCTTGGCCAGGATATAAGCCAGGTCCTTCATCTTGCTTATGTGCTTTAGATTGTGTGGCCTGGGAAAAATCCGAAGCATGCATGCCCAAGCCGACCCCACATCCAGCACCACTCCCCCACCAGCCATCTTAGTCTTTATTTCGTCACAGAATCTGTGCACCTCGGGACAGGCCCAGAACATGTGTAGCAACCCCGCCTCCAGCTCTCCACACCTGGGGCATTTCTGTGTGGCCGAGCCTCCAAAATTGGCTATTTTCCCAGGGGTCAGATAAGCCCTATGGGTGACATACAACTGGATCTGTTGGAGTCTTGCATTTCGGGACACTTTTTTATGGTACCTTTCAGCTCTCTCCCATTGCCCCTCTGTCATGGGTCCTCCTACCTCCTCCTCCCAGTCCTGCCTCAGTTGAAGCAGCTCCTTCCCAGCCTTAGCTCTCAGGAGCTCGTATACCCTGAATATTTTGTGCCCGCCCTCTGAAACATCATACATCGTTTCCAGGGCGGCATCAGGTTCTTCCGCCAACACTGTCTCAGGCCACCTCTCCCTCACCCGTTTCGTGAGTCTGGTGTAAGTAATAAATTGGCCTCTATGCACCCCTGTCTCCTCCTGCAAACTCTGGAATTCCATAACCTCCCCTTCCTGCCATATATCCCTGAGGGTGGCCAAGCCCATTGGTTCCCAGTATCTACGGACTACCTCAAGCAATTGGGAGCCGGTTCCACACAGTACCACCAGCGGAACCTGCTGGGAGAGCGGATCCGGATCACCCACCATTCTCCACGTCCTGCGCCAGACCTCCCAACCCAGTTCCAATAGTCTCCCTCTTCCCACAAGTTTACTCTTTTGTAGCCACACCGTCTCTCTCAGAAAGTACGGAGCCAAGTCGCCCTGCAAAAGTCTAGCTTCTGCCGAGTCCTCTGACGACAACCACCTGGCCACAAACAACAGCTGCCCGCCAGATAATAAAGCTCAAAGTTCGGCAAGTTTATTTCCTCCCTGTCACACGAGTTCTGTTGTTTCCACAGGGCTATTCTGTTCCTGGAGTTGCCCCATATGAAGCTCCTGCACATACCATGAAGTCTCTTGAAAAAACTTCTGGGAATCAAATTCGGGACATTTACAAAAAAATTTAAGAGTCTGGGCAAAACCACCATTTTGAGCAGAGCTGCTCTCCCCATCATAGATAGGGGTAATCTAGACCAGAACACCATACTATTCTTAACTCCCTCGATCGCTTTCTCTGTGTTATGTTCGTGCTCTGTTTCTATCCTGTGATAAATGTTTACTCCCAGATACCTAAATGTCTCAGGTTGCCAGGGTATTTGCAGGATAGGCAGCCTCTCCAACGGGACACTCTTATACCTTCCCAAGGGGAAGAAACTAGACTTCCCGGGGATCACCGATATGCCCGAGAGGGTGGCATAACGATCCATCACCTCCAATACATATTGCAGGTTTTCCTCCGGGTAGCGCAAATAGAGGAGCATGTCATCTGCATACAGCGATATCAGGTGCATGCCACTTATCGTACGAATCCCCACCTCCCATTATTGTTGTCGCAGGCATATTGCCAGCGGCTCTAGTGCCAGAATGTATAACATGGGTGACCAGGGGCATCCCTGTCTGGTCCCTCTGCTGAGTTGCCATTTGTCTGAAATTGTGGATCCCGTTTTAACTCTCGCTACCGGGGTGCTATATAACATCTGAACCCACCTGATGTATCCAGGTCCCATTCCGTATCCTTTCAGGGTCGCTTTCAACCATGGCCACCGCACCGAGTCAAAGGCTTTGACCATGTCTAGCGACACGATAGCCAACTCACCCGTGTCCTCCCCGGTGTAATCAATGATATAGTGCAGCCTCCTGTGGTTGTCTGTGATATTCCTACCAGGGACATAGCCCGTCTGATATGGCTGTATCAACTTACCAATCACCCTCTTTAGCCTATTGGCTAATACTGCCATGAGTATTTTACTGTCCTGCATGGACAAGGATCTATAGGACCCGCACTCCATGGCTGGCTTGCCTGGTTTCAGAAGTGGGCTGATCACTGCCTCGCGGAGGGACGGTGGCAGTTCCCCCAGCTCGTAGGCTTCATTAAACATGTCAAGCAACGGCTGGAGTAGCTCCTGCTTGTATGTCTTGTAAAACTCGCTAGGCAACCCATCTGACCCAGGCGCCTTACATGTGGGCAGATGTTGGATCACCACTTCCAGTTCTTCTGAGGTAACAGGGGCATCCAGATCCACACATTATAGGTCATCCAGGGTGGGCAGCCCTATATCCTCCATTGTTCCCAGTATGTCTTGGTTCGTATCCTCCCCTGTGTCCTCATATAATTGTCTATAATACTTGAGGAACTCCTCATTTACCCCCTCCTGGGTGTTACGGGTTCGGCCTTCTGCATCCCTGATCTCCTTAATCACTGAGCGGGGGGTCTCGCTCTTGTACAGCCAGGCCAGCAATCTACCCGTCTTATCCTCCCCTGCATGTCGCCTCTCTGTGTTTTTCTTGTAATTTAATTTGCATAATCTATCCCAGAGTCCACTGCAGGTTAACTGTTCTCCCGGGTTGTCTCCTCATTTTGCATGAGACCTTCCAGCGCTCTTTCTGATTCCTGAAGTTCCCGTTCAATGCCCCCTTGGAGGCTTTTAGATTTTGATATAGCGACCCCCTGCACCACCACCTTAAACGCCTCCCATACTGTACCCACAGAGCGTACACTGCCCGTGTTAGTTTCAAAATATTCCTTGATGGCCTCCCTCAGGTCCTCTCAAAACCCCTCATCTTGTAACGCCTCAGTTCTGAGTCTCCATGTCGGGATGCGCGCCCTGGGGGTTTGATATCGCCACTCTACGACCAAAGGAGAGTGATTGGATAATACCCAAGCCTTATATTCCGCTCCCATCATTTCTCCCAATATATCGGAAGCTGCAAACAAATAGTCTAGCCTCGTGTGCAAGTCATGTGGTGCTGCGTGGTGCGAGTATTGTCTATCCAATGGATGCAGCTTCCTCCAAACATCCACTAGGCCTAGGTCTTCCAACATTGTCCCCAGCGCTTTAGCCGCAGGCGCTGGCTTCCCTGATTTGTCATCTGACCTGTCTATTCTAGGATTCAGGGTACAATTTAAGTCCCCTCCCTACACTATCGCGCCACCCACCAGGGGGCTAATCTTACTGTATAGGGACCTAAAGTAAGCCGCTGTATCATGGTTAGGGGCGTACAAATTGATGATGTGCACCTCTCTGTTCTCCAGGAGTCCCGTTACCACCACCATTCTGCCCTCTGGGTCTATTGTCAAACTGAGCACCTGGAACGGCACGTGCGGTGCCACCCATGTGACCACCCCTTTTGCATATGTCGAATATGTGGCCCCCATGACACTATCCCTCCATTTTCTCCTGACCACCTCCAGCTTCTCCTTCGTGAGGTGGGTCTCTTGTAGCAAGGCTATATCAAAATGCATCCTTTTGAATACAGCATCACTTTGTTGCCTTTTAAGTAACTGTTTAGGCCCCGCACATTCCAGGTCACCACTCTAAGATTACCCAATGCCATCTAATCGGTGTGCTCCCAATCCACTCCTCCCTCCGATGCTTCCCGTGATGGCCCGTTTACCGACTCTTACCCTTCCCAGCCTCAACAATCCCCCCCTGTATCCCAACTCCACCCCACTGCAAACAACCCAACCCCTCCCACCACCCTACCCTACCCCAACAAATGCCCAGCTCCATCCCTGGATCTCAGGCCCACCCACGTCTGGTCCTATCTAGCATCCGAGGACTAGGACCCTGCAGGGCGTCACCGATCTAACAGTGCTCTAACTAGGTGTACTACTAATGGGTTCAAGGGATGCCTCCTAGGTGCTCCCACGTATCTATTTAGGGTTGTTGCGCCCAGCGGATCGCGCCAGCTTATCTTGCTGCGCACTCCCCACAAGCTTAATTTAACTTTATATTCAAGTCCCAATGTCCTAGCCATGTCCCCGAGGAGGACACAGCTGCGCGCTACTTATCTTCTGCAGCCCCCATCTGAATATCCGGTTCCTGAGGGCGGCCCTGCATATCCAGCCATTCCATTGCATCCTTCAGCGTCTCAAAAAACAGGGATTTGTTCTTGTAGAACACTTTCAACTTTGCTGGGTAAAGCAACATATAACGATGGCCTGCTTCTTTTACTCTTCTTTTCACCGACCCAAAGTTCAACTTGCTACGCTGTACGTGCAGCGTATAGTCCGGATATGGCGTGATTTTTGCTGACCCCCTTTCGATCGTTCCTCCCTATCTCGATAGTTCCGAATTTTTTCGATCAGCGGTCGGGGGGGTGGTTCCTGGGGGTGGTCTTCTTGTCAAGGCCCTGTGCGCCCTTTCAACCGCGAACCCCTGGGTCAGCGCCCCGCCAGCTATCTCCTGCAGGAGCATGGTTTCCACATATTCTGTTGGGTTGGGCCCCTCCATTCCTTCCGGCAAGCCAACAATTTGTATGTTGTTTCATCTGGCCCGCCCTTCCGCCTCCTCCGCTCTGTCCTCCAGGTTACCCACCCACTGCACGAGGGCATGTAGCTCCGATCCATGTGCGGCGCACGCCGCAGTATTCAGGGCCATCTCCTTCTCCAAGTTCCCGGTGCGCTCCACAATCGTCCGCATGTCCAGTCTCAGCAGGTTCACTTCCTCTTGGACCGCACCAATCTTGAGGTCCAGGCCCACCTTCAGTTCGTTAATTGCCTTTCCCAGTTTAGTCTCCCAGGCCACTTTCAAGTCTGCAATTGCTGCTAGCACCTCCTGGACCGTGCCCGGTGCCTCTGCCTCTGTCGTGGGGGTCTCCTTGCTTTTGCCTCCCTCCGCACCTGGGGGCGTCTTGGTGTAGGCCTCTATTGTGGGCTGTTTGGTCCTGGGTCTGACAACTTTATTAGACATCCTGCCGTGTTGTCCGGGCATTAGCCAGCTGCACCTCCCGGCGCACAAAGGTCTGCGTGGCACCAGGCCATTCTTGGCAGTATAGGGCCATAGCGGCTATGCCCGTGTGTCTCTTGGTCGCTCGCCTCACCCTTAGAGTGGGCTGTGTCCACCCACATACTTGCGCACTCTCGGTTTCGTGACCCCGGTCTCTGCCTTACTCCATGGGCACCTTCCAAGTTCAGTCTGGCTTCACTGCGGGCCCAGCATCAGCCATAAGTTCGCTCGGCGGGTCTCGTCAGTTACCATCTATGCGCATTCGGGCTCCGGGCGCACGCCTCTTCGGGTGTCTTGCTGTCTCGATCTTGTCTCTCGGCTCACAAAGCATAAGCGCAGCCCGGGCAGTCCGCCTTCTTACCTCCGCTTCTCCACACCACGGCCCCTTTGGGTCTATTGCTTAAAACAGGATCCTGAAATCCATTACTGGTACCGTCTGATCCATCCATCAGCTATCGCTGCAGCGCGTCCATGACCCTCGATGATCCCTTTGTTCCCGCGGCCATTTTGTTTCCATTTTTCGAATCGAGGCCCGCAGTTTTGCAAATGGGTATAATTTTGTGTCTGTACATCCCATATGCATCAAAAGTTCAGCGAGTACGGCCCCCACCTTCATGGTCAGAGATGTTAATTCACAGCGCTGTCAGGCATCTGTGCACGCACTTTTTCCCCAGGATCAATACAGGATCGAAGGAGCTCCTTTGGAGCACGTCCCTTTACATGGCCGTCGTAGCCATGCCCCCCCGAAAATATCTCTGTTTATCAGTCGTAGTATCCTCTCCGTTATTGCCCTACATAACACTAGCAGTTGAGGGCTCCTGACATATGTTTATCAGAGAATAATATCTCGGACAGAACATTGTTTCTGTGCTTTTTTCTTTTTCTCTAGTATACAATTGTCCATTACTCCCATTAGAATAGTAGAAAATTGTCGGGGAGAAGCTGGATCCCCCCCCACCCCCAGGGCAGTGGGGGGCCAGCAGCCATATCCTCACCAGCTATGGGAGGCCCCAACACCTCCCATATGGCCCCCAGAAATGCAACAGAGTTCCAAGCAGGCAGCAACATGTTTCAAACTGCTTTATTTCTAAGCACAGAAAAGAGAAAAAAGCCAAAGAAAAGCATCGTGAGTTCAGGCGCCGTCTCCCCCGGGGCTGTCTTGCAAGTAAGTTTTATAATCACACTGCAGGCTGACCTCACAAAATTGGATCAGCTCCCAGAAACCTATCTCCTCCCGTTATTGGCTGCAGAGTGGTGGGTTACATATGTAGCACTTATAGAGAGCCTGATAATTGGATATTTACCTCCTGCGTCAGTGGGTTGATTTAGCTGTGCCAGCCCCCATTACCTAATCCTAATCATGTTGCAACGTGACTTTGTTCCCATAACTTTTAGCTGGACAAGCAGTTCGCACCTGGTTCTGGCTTGTTACAAATTATGTTTCAATGTTGTGCGTGTCCTTGAGAAAATGTCTTTCTTTCCCAGAAAGAAAAAAAAAGCACACTGGGTTGCCGTGATTTACTCGCATTTGTGGATAATTAAAAAATGTCTGTCTGCAGAAAGTAGTTTTATCTTGAATTTGCGGCCTTGGCAAGTCGGACTTGTTTTGCGAGGAATGTTGATAAGGCTCCCGCAGCCAGTGTTCAGTGTTCAGTGAGTGAAATGAACTTAGCTGTAATTTTCCTGAAACATAGCTTTACACTGTGCATTTAGTCCATGTTAGTTCATATAGGCATTTGCAAGGCTTTAAACAGGGATTTTTGTGTTTGTAGATTCTGATATTGCAGCATTGATTCTAATGTAGCATAGAAGTTGCACTGTTGGTGAAGTGGGTGTGTTTCAGCATATTTGTCACCCATGGGTGCGCTGGGGCGCTTGGGGTGCGGGGGCATGGATTTGGTCTCCATTTTCCCTCTTCAGTCCCCCCTCTGGTCGACTTTGTCGACCACACCACCAAGCAACATTCACCTCCTTCCGGTCTGCATATCTTTGCCAATTCCTTGAAGTGTCCATAATTTTCTGCATTTGTTGTTGATCAACAGTACATATAGGAGTGTTCCCCTTCTGTGTTCCACCACACTCACTCCCCTTCGTACTTCCTCTGATCACAGGGAGTGGCCACCTTTATTACTGCTGGAACCATGTTGCGCACCGCTATCTTAGTCCGGCTCTTCCTTTCACCATGTCTCTTATTTGCATTCCGATAACTTCTTCTGTTGTTCTTTTGCAATGTATCTCTATCTTGCACAATGGTGCTGTGCTCGGTACTCGTCCTTCCGTTATCACCTTCAAGCAACCAGGCAGTCATGATGTCATCCATCACCATGCAAGCACTAGCTAGTTCTTTGCTTTCTTTTTTCAGATACATTTTTTGCTGATCATTCTTTGGTATGCTGGTACTGCACCCACTCATCCTTCTGTCTCGCTCGAGAAGTAATTCCCCCCTCTTTTTACTTCTCTGTCTGTTTCTCTTCTTCCGTTGTTTTCCATCTAGGTGAATGTGTCACTCTCCACATCTTCCTTGGTCATCACCAACAAGGGCATGCTGGTGCGCTCCAATTAACACTCTCCTCCCCAATTCAGTGGTAGTTTCTCTTGACCTTTGGATGCATGTGGTCAATAGTAGTCCATAAGCAGTGATGTTCCTGCTCTCATCTCGCAACTTCTCTCAACCTTCTTGCATCCAGCATGATTGTCCACTTCTTGTCACTGTTGTGCTGGTAACATAACGTTGGTACCTTAACAGTATACGTCCTTCTTCAGTGACCATCTTTGCTCTTTTCTTCCACACTGTTAGGCACTTATCATATTTTTGTCTCTTATTATTTTATTTTTTCTTCTCTCTTTTTGTTTTCTTTCTTCTTTTATTATTTATTTATTTATTTATTTTTTCAATCTCAATGTTGCTGTTTTCCCTTGCAATCTTCTTCGCACCTTGTCATACATGGGCGTCGTGCTCTGCTGTAGTAATTTCTGTTGTAATCAATTCTCTTCCGGCATATGTTAAAGAACAGTCAGGACAGCTCTCTCCAGTGGTGTCCCTACCAATTTTGTACATGTGTGCATGTTGTTGGTCACTTCTGATATGTGTGTTATGTGTATGTTTTACTCCCCTTGTGTCTGCCTTTAACTCTCCTTACTTTAGCAGCAGCTTTTCCTTACCCACTGACGCCGTACTGTTCCTGCTTAGGTAAGGGAATGTTAGCAGGGGATACAGCGGTAATGCTCATCATTACAACTAATTTTCAAAGTACCACCCCCATAATTTCGTTCATCATTAATAGTCCCATCGTGAAGGTAAAAGTCCTTATTTGCGTGCCCATAACCACTTACGCTGCTGGGTCCTTGCAGCTGATGAGATGATAAAGTTGCCCGCCTGAAAATCGCAAGAAAAGCGTTAATACGTTAGTACATGTTAGTAACATCAAGCTCCGCAAACTAAACAATCACTAAGGGCAAAATCAAACCTTCCCCTGGACATTTCGTGTTTTCAAAATTTCTCAATATGGGTAGGGAAAATCTTGGGCTGTTTATTCAATGCAAGCAAGGAAATATACTTCAGGGAAACATGTTCTAAGGGGTCTGAGGTTCTTGATAGGGTGGGCAATTGAGTGGGGAATTCTTCACAATGTTTTACTCAGTGGACCTCACAGTTTCTAATGGAAGATAACATTAAGGAAATTTCCTACACATTTCTAACAGCATACATACGCAACAACCTGCATGTGCGGGGAAAAGAGAAGAAACAAAACAGTGTTACAGCTGTAGGTGCAAAAAATGTAATATGAAACTCAATTAAACTTTGGAAATGCGTGTGTCAGTCCCTATTCTAGTTGCTAGTGTGCGTTGGACCATGGGATGGCCATGTTTCCCTAACTCGGGAGAGTTCGTGCTATTTTGCAGTTCATGAAAATCTCTTGCGTTGGCCCTGTTGATCGTTGCTCCCTCGTTGCCAGGGTGGCCACCGCTTTGTAGGGCTTGACGCCTTACACTTCTGACAAAGTCTGTCAGGAGGGGAAAATGTCCCACTGTAGTCCATAGCCATTGGGTGTTGGTTGTCCGTTGTCTTCAGGCCTGCCCTGGGTCCTTTGTATCTGGCGAGAAATGAAATGGAAGCGCTTGAGACCTGAGAATTTACATATTCTTCATTTTCTTGACCTAACCTCTCTGCACTACTCTCACATTATTCAGTGTCCTAGTGGGAGGAGCCAATGGTACACCTATGCACCATCCTGTCACCACCTGGTGGCGTTCAATGGCGGTCTGACTGTAAATTATTACACAATTCGGAATGTACCCAGAAAATGGGTAGGCACTTAATTTTTGTGAAGATACTCATTACACACTTGGATCATATATATGCAATTTGGGTGCTAGTGTACAAATGGGCCTTTGGATCTTTGTATTTACAGTGCTTTTGTTGTAAGCTGTTTATAGTGCGTGCCTTTGTCCCGTGGGGCATCAGGCACTGACAAGCTAAATAGGGAAACATTAGGGTGGTAAATTTGTCATATAGGGTGGCTGTGTTTCTAAATTAAGTGCACCATGTTACTTAGTTAAGATAATCGCAGGGTTTTAAAATCTTTTTTATTTATTTATTTATTTATTTATTTCTATGGCTCCTCTCACACTTCTCAGGGCGTGCCTCGCAGTGAACTGCAGGCACTTTAAGCTGGTACTAACTGCAGGCACTTTAAGCTGGTACTAATGAAACCCGCTACCAATTTGCTCCCATTCTCTCTATCCCACCCCATGTCCACTTTTTAAAGCTTACCTACTCTGTTAATTACTCATTTAGTCTAGTATTTTATTACTCCACTACTGTAATTACTGTTACATTTAAACAATATATATTTCTAATTACTGTTACATTTAAACAATATATATTTCTAATTACTGTTACATTTAAACAATATATATTTCTAATTACTGTTACATTTAAACAATATATATTTCTCCCCCCAATATCTGCTTTCAAATTTTAATACAACCATTATGCTCCAGTTCGTGCAACAATGACCTCTTTCCCTATGTGTGTTGGCTAATGCATTTGTGCCAGTGTTATTTTCAAAAGCGCTAGTGGCAGTACCACTTGCACTGTTATTTTGTCGCCAAATTAATTCTGTTGGGAACATGGATCATCCACCCTTTACCCCTATTTCTCTCCTCCTGTGGTGAACTGTCAATGAAATGTAGTCCTCCCCCCTCAAGTGCACCTTCTTCCACCTTGTGTGTCTCATTTAATTGTTCTGTGTTAATCGTGTATTCATGAGCCCAGTCTCCTCACTGAAAGATGTGTGCTCAAAATGTAGCTAAATGTACTCTCTTGTGATGCGCTATCATTATGCACCCCCCCTCTGTACCGTGCACCCCCATTATTCTTAAACAATCTTCCTTACTTTCAACATGTGTATGTCTGGTGTTTAACAAGTTATGTATTTCTCGGTTAATAAGGTGGTCATATCCACATTGCTCATGATGTCACAAATGTCTCTTCCCTAATGCATGGCCTAGTCGCCCCACTGTCACCCAGAAAAGAAAATGTTTTGATACCTATCACCACCCCTATGCAATTGTCCTCTGCATTATTGAGTGTGCGTGAGTGTGTGTGTCGGCGCGCGTCTCGCCCGCTCTGTCGGTGAAGCGGAGCATGAGTGTGTGTGGCAGAGTGAGTCAAATCAAGTTTGTCTTGGGCTGTCCTATTAGCGGTATAATGTCAATCTATGTCCTTTGAAAGATTTGTTCCCCATCAGGAAGACCCCACCCAGTCATGTAACCGGTACCATTGCTATTGTGTCAGTGTTCTGTATGGGTGCTGGCTGCTGTGCAGTGCCCCTGTGTTGTCATTCTAGTCAGTCCTGGGGTAGTGGTGCTGTCATTTGTTGTGTCTGTACATGTAGTGGTAACAGTACCTGCATTGGTGCTTGTGGTGTCTGCTGAAATGATCCCATCCTGCCCCATGTATCCTCCCCACATGGGCGGTTCATATTGTGGTGATTGTTGACACTGCTATTGTGATTCTTGTGCGTGTGTGTTGAAGCTGTTTTTAACTGCCCCTCCCATCCCATGCTTTAATTATTTATTTTGTGCCTACTTGTCCTCATCTGCCTTTCTCTGCCCCTGTGTCATCAAATATTACACTCGCGGAGGTTCAGAAGGGTGAATCCCCTCTTCCCTCTGCTCGTGTTTGTTCAACATCAGCTGACCCCTCGCATTTTCCTTTTCCTTCGTGCACACAGTTCAACTGTAGCCATGTGCTTTTAAAGCTATTCCCGTGTAAGTGCTGTGTATGTGTGTCCTTAGCGATTGCTGCACATGTGCTTTTAAAGCTATTCCCGTGTAAGTGCTGTGTATGTGTGTCCTTAGCGATTGCTGCACGCTTCTGGAGAAGCCGCCTATGAGCAGCCATGGTCTTTTTAATTTACCTTCAGTACTTTTGAATCTTTGCACACTATGTTTTACTGACTTATTTCAGCATGGAAGCTGTGTGCTACACAACAAGTGAAGGGGAGTCATTTCTGTATTGTGTGATACATTTTACCTCTATTCAATTCGAAAATTTCGGTAGTCCGCTGTTCAGGGAGCAAAAGTTAGAAGATAATTGAACAATATTCAACTTCTGTGAGCCTTCTTGGCTCCGCACCTTAGCCAGTGCACTCCGCGTGCAATCCATCTTCACCAAACCATTGCCTTCTCCGGCACACCCCACAATCTTGCGCATGTGTCTTCCACACACCGCCTCTGGGTCACCTATTCTCCAAATCCAAAACCACACCACTATCTCCTCACCATCAAAACTTTGTGTCCTTATTCATCAATCTGAAGGTGACGTCACCAAACTAAAAACACAATGCAAATGAAAAGACAAATGTGCATACACAGAACAATAACCCATTTCTCCCAACCCTACAAAAAATCCCAAAATAAAACCCCACAATCCCCACAGCTGTCTTCCTGTCTCAACTGGAACAAGGTAAACCACAATAACCTCTTATAATTGGACTGCACACACTGCGTCGCCTAGTGCATGATACGCTCCTCACCAGGGGACCTTAACCAGCCAACTATCTTCCGCACTTCGGGAACAATCTAGCTACCTCCTGCGGGGAAACATCATCCACTCACTGAACTAAAACGCTCAATTAGCAGGGAACCTCATCTACTCATTGATCTATAACGTCAATTCATAGGAAATCCAGACCCCGTACATGAAATCACCATCCAGACCAATCAGCGCGGCAATCCTGTTCTAGACCAATCAGCGCGGCACTCCTGTTCTAGACCAATCAGCGCGGCACTCCTGTTCTATGTGTAGGGAGTCACTACCCCACCCAATATGCTCAAAAACACAAGAAGGGACCACTGCCACCACCCCAGTCCCAACTACAATTCACGTGCCGATCAATACCAATGCGCTGAATTTTGTGACAATGTACAATCACCCACCACCCAATTTACAATCCCTCCCTAAAAAAAATTTAAAAAAAAAAAAAAAAAAAAAAAAAAAAAAAAACACTTTAACATTTCTACTTTAAACATTTCCCCCCCTCAGAGCCCATGTTGCTGGTTTACTTACATTTTCCTATGCTGCACTGGCAATTGCACCACTGCTGGACACTCCCTCAATGCGCTTCACCGGACCCCTTCTCCTGCAGGGCTCTCACCTGCCCTCAAGCGGGGTATTTCCAAGTGGCCCCCGAAGCCTTTAGCCGGTTACGCGTTTTTCCGGTGGTCTTCAGGTGCAGGCGAGGGTCTCACAGCTTCCTTGAGTCGGCGGCAGGGAGCTCAGTCCATCACAGGGCTTGCGCAGGCAGAGCTCAATTACCCATGTTACAATGAGCAATGAGCCTCACAGAGGGCACCAACTTGTCGGGGAGAAGCTGGATCCCCCCCCACCCCCAGGGCAGTGGGGGGCCAGCAGCCATATCCTCACCAGCTATGGGAGGCCCCAACACCTCCCATATGGCCCCCAGAAATGCAACAGAGTTCCAAGCAGGCAGCAACATGTTTCAAACTGCTTTATTTCTAAGCACAGAAAAGAGAAAAAAGCCAAAGAAAAGCATCGTGAGTTCAGGCGCCGTCTCCCCCGGGGCTGTCTTGCAAGTAAGTTTTATAATCACACTGCAGGCTGACCTCACAAAATTGGATCAGCTCCCAGAAACCTATCTCCTCCCGTTATTGGCTGCAGAGTGGTGGGTTACATATGTAGCACTTATAGAGAGCCTGATAATTGGATATTTACCTCCTGCGTCAGTGGGTTGATTTAGCTGTGCCAGCCCCCATTACCTAATCCTAATCATGTTGCAACGTGACTTTGTTCCCATAACTTTTAGCTGGACAAGCAGTTCGCACCTGGTTCTGGCTTGTTACAAATTATGTTTCAATGTTGTGCGTGTCCTTGAGAAAATGTCTTTCTTTCCCAGAAAGAAAAAAAAAGCACACTGGGTTGCCGTGATTTACTCGCATTTGTGGATAATTAAAAAATGTCTGTCTGCAGAAAGTAGTTTTATCTTGAATTTGCGGCCTTGGCAAGTCGGACTTGTTTTGCGAGGAATGTTGATAAGGCTCCCGCAGCCAGTGTTCAGTGTTCAGTGAGTGAAATGAACTTAGCTGTAATTTTCCTGAAACATAGCTTTACACTGTGCATTTAGTCCATGTTAGTTCATATAGGCATTTGCAAGGCTTTAAACAGGGATTTTTGTGTTTGTAGATTCTGATATTGCAGCATTGATTCTAATGTAGCATAGAAGTTGCACTGTTGGTGAAGTGGGTGTGTTTCAGCATATTTGTCATCCATGGGTGCGCTGGGGCGCTTGGGGTGCGGGGGCATGGATTTGGTCTCCATTTTCCCTCTTCAGTATGCTAAAAGGAATGTTGGAGAATCTTACTTAGTCTAACTACTTTCCTGAAACATTTAAAGAACATTTTACTTCTATCTTTTAAAAGTGAAAGGTGGTTCCTAAAGGAACCTTTAGTATGGTGTTTTTATTATGGTGTTTTTAGTTTTTAATCATTTTATTTGTTCCAGGAGAGGCCAGGAAGTAAGGTGCGGAGGGAAGTAAGGGAAGGGGCAGCAAGCACAGCTATGGATGGGCAGGTGAACAAGGGAATATGTTGGGCGTGCTTTACATATAAGGCAGTGTTTCTCATGCTCCTTGATTAATGCTTCGAAAGCACTTTGAAACTGCTTCCCCCTGCAGAGCGGTTTGTTGGAGCATATACAGAGTACTGTTGTGTTTGAAGTATTTGGATCAACAGCCTCTTTTATGGCTTGCGAGGTAGGTGGTGGGATGTTGTCCCCCACAGGAATAGCCTGTGTTGTTGCAGTATTGGTTGAGGAAGATAAGGTAGAGGAAGATAGTCTATTACTTCCTATGAAAGGACCAGCCTTTCTTAGAGCATCCCGGTGGTTGCATTTGGTGTGGTGGCACATGTAGGTGGTCCCGTAGGAGTACTGCCCAGGTTGTCTGCGACTGAGCACAACGTTGCACTCAGTGCATTTCGCTTTGGTAGCCTTAGCCTTTGGTACACCCCCAACAATGGTAAAGAACGGCCCCACCCATGATTCTCTCTGGGTGCTAGAGGTAGGTATTTCAACTAACTCATCTTCCTGGTCCTGGTCATTGTCTTCTGAATTATTGCTTTTCTTCCATTGTCTAGGCCCTCAAGCTGATGGTGGTGGCTCCTGAGGAAGAGGGACGGCAGTAGCTGATGTCATTTTGAAGATAAATAGCAGTTATGCTAATATTTGTCCAAGCATGCGCTGTGTCCTAGATTGTTAATGGATAATGAGTAAGAATAGGTGTAGGAGCTGTACAAAGGTACATTTTCATATGCCAACAAAGAAAAGGTTGTCCCCTTTCCCATTTTACAAATTTTATGTGGCCCTCCTTAGATTAATGGGGGCATAAACTTGTTCCTGCCTTGTCTTTGTCTGAATTGTCACTGGATGTTTAGACAAGGGGACTACTGAGGAGCTTGTCACATTTCTCTGCATTGGTCGCGGTCTATGTCTGTTTCTATAGTTTGTACAAATGCCTCTATTGATTCGGGCCCTGTGGCTGCCAAACTAAAGAAGAATGACCGTATGCAACCAAGTACATTTTCAGCTTCAAACTTCCTAGATCAGCTGAAAATGCTGTTTTAAACTGTTCATGAAGCACAGACCCGTTCATGAAGAACAGACCAGTTCGCCAAGCGGTGACCCGTTCGCGAAGTGCAGATGCGTTCATGCACACCTCATCATGCTGCACCTGCTTGGCCACGTGACACTGTCTGGAAAGTCTTTGATGACGTTAGACGTTAGCAAACGTCTATGAACACAAATAACTTGGAAAAAGTTACAAAATGTTTGTAGAAATGATAGAAATGTTGCTACGAGGTGGGTAATGGCACTGTTTTAAGTTCAAATTGTCTATATTGCCTGAAAATGCTTCTATATTGGGGATAATTATGATATTAGGATGTTGTAGCAAATTAGGGCACACTGGTAAAAACCCATGACATTCTGTGAAAAACATTGTTAAAGGGACATTATGGTTAAGTTGCACTAATAAAATCCTATGAAATTCAGTGAAAAATCTTTGATAAAACGTAATGTTGAAGTTCCACTAATAAAAACCCATGGAATTTAGTGAAATAACCTTGTTAAAGGGACTTTATGGTTACAGGTAAAACCAAAAAAAAATAAAAAATGGCCAGTTATGGTAAGCTAAGCAAACACAACTCGCGCCACCATCGTGCACTGCTAAGACTAGCACCCAGGACATCAAAGATGACATCACAAATATCATTGATGACATCACTGATGACATCTCATATCTAGGGCACTTGTTTTTTTTCACTGACATATCTAGCAGGTGACAAACTGAAAAAAGGCTTTGGTTTGAAGCAGCTTGAACAGTGCAGATTGTGCCAGTCACCAGGCTTCTCAGAACTGTTTGGTAGTTTGAGTCAGTTTGAGGTGTGGCAATCTTGGTCATCCAGAAGCAAGCATGCGTCGAAGGGGGGTTAAACTGAAAGAAGGATTTGGTTTGATGCAGCTCGCACAGTGCAGATCATGGAGGTCAGAATGATCAGTTCAATTGTTGACGTTTGAGGGTGGACTGGCTGATGATGGGATGAGCATGCAAGGCGGTTTGATGCAGCTCGGAAAATGCTGTCTGGGAAGAACAGCAGCAGTGGTTTGGTCATCGACTTGATCAGCTGGTGGGGGGAACAGTGGTTCGAGCATTGAGATGCAGCAGCTTCTCTTTTTGAGCCATTGCAATGACGTGCTTCAGCTGACCTGGTGCTGTGGTGAACTTTTCTGAAGGGGCTGACTGCAATTAAAATGTGATGAGTATCAAAGGCAGCTGTGGTGGGTCCTTATTGTTCAAACTGGGTCCAATAAACTTGAATCATGGTTCGCAAAGTTTTGACTGCAAATTGGCAGGAATCCTGACTATCTTGGCTCTCATGAGCTGGAAATCCAACTCCAGGGTTTCAGGGACATGTTACTCCTTTTCCTGGGTCTCCAAACATGGGGCAGGCAGGCATACAACTGCCAGGGGTCTTACTGCATGGTGAGGTCATGGGCAGCAGTGCGGCTGGCAGAGACGGAAGTCTTATTCCAGCAGCATTGCCCCCCCAATTATCACTGGGGATGCTTAGTGGATAGAGCTTGCCTCTGACTTGGAACACCTGCCTACACCGCACAACTGGAGCACTTTGGAAAGGACTTTTCTCCCAACAGGTCTTGAAGGTTTTCATTCTAGAGATGATTTAAAGAAGTGTTGGGAGCACCTCTTACTTTAGAGACAAAAGTCCCGAGGTGACTGGACTAAAGCTGGCCTGCCGGAAGCGGCCACTTGCCATTGTTACAGGCTGTTGGTGTGGCTTGACAATCTACACTTGTTGAACGTTGTTAGATCCTTTCATTGCGAAAGTGTATCGGCTGTATGTGCAAGACGCAAGCAGCAGAAGA
Source organism: Ambystoma mexicanum (assembly GCF_040938575.1). NCBI lineage: Eukaryota > Metazoa > Chordata > Amphibia > Caudata > Ambystomatidae > Ambystoma > Ambystoma mexicanum. The sequence goes on along the minus strand of NC_090928.1, from coordinate 1,159,585,059 downwards.
AAAGGAGGGGTGTGCTGTGTAGCCCTACAATTTGCCCGTCAACCAGCGTACCAGTGCAGCAGTGCATCAGGTTCTGGACGGCTCTGTGCAGACCCTGTGTGGGGCCGGCTGGCCGCTGGTGTAGTCTAGTCTGAGTTTAGGGTAGGTTCACTGGATGAGATCAAGCCCTGCTAGCGAACATAGTTTAGCAGGAGGGCCCTTGCTGCACTACCGCTAGTGCTCATACATACACAAATACATTTGGCTGAGTTTAAGCTTTACTCCCTATGGCGTGCCTTTGATAGTGAGCAGGCGCAGTGTCTGAGGGGTGCGATATTGAAGCGGCCTGTGGTGGTCTGTGGGAGAATATGGACGCCGGGCAGACTACCCCTTAGCAATAACCACAGTAAGAACAGCTCTCCCTATAATTGAGTGCATATCTGTGACCAGCTCACAGCTAAGGGGCCTCATCAGGGGTTGGGCTGAGTGTCAAAAATGCAGCGGTAACGCTATTACAGCCACATTACCGCTTCACCCAATCGACAGTTTGGCCAGAAAGTTGGACGTTTATCTCCAGCTTTTTGCTGGATGTAAAACTATCCACTTTCTGCCCATTTGCGGTGCTATTACCACAGTGGTATTTGTGCAGTCGGAGATAGTGGCAATACTACCCCAGAGAATCCTATGTACTCTAAATAAAATGGGGAGTAACAACCTTACGCCAACTCGGGATCCAACGCTAATAGTGTCGGACGAGTTGCAGTAACGCAAATTGTGCTGGCGGTATCCTGGTGGAGTTACTGCTGGGATACTGCCATGGTCATGATGAGGCCCAAGAACAGTGATAAGATCACAACCTGATTATACCAACTTGCTAACACACGTGCTATTGATAGCAATTGTCAGTCTTTTTTTATCTCTGTTAAACCTTGCCTGTCTACATTGCAACATTTTGGAAGCAGATGGCTTAGGCACACCTAACTACAGCTGAGAGTATTTAAGAGTATATAATCCCCAAGCTGCCTGCCTTGTAAGCTATGTGGTTCGGTGACTGCGGTGAGTTGATAGACATTTGGAAGAAACTATCTCTGTAGCTGTAGAATATATTGCGATAACGTGACACGTGATTTGAAGCAACACAGATCTGTAGTTTACGATGAATATCTGGCACTGTTTTATCTTCCTTCTTTTATTGAAGTGAACTTTGTGCTGATTAATAATTATGGTGATGAAACAGAAAATGAAAAAGAATAATTATAACCTCTGGAAGGCTAATGGGGCATGATCCAGTACTGATAGCGTGCAGGCCTCGGAGCAAGTGGAGACCTCTGAAAGGCACAATGTCTCAAATGGCACTGTGTCGAATAAAAGTGTGCCATCTGTTGGAAAGATATATACATATATGCATGCCAGAAATCCTCCCAATGGGCAGCAGAATGTAGCTAACGTGAGTCAAGGTCCCAGCATTCATCAAAACGTGCATAATTCACACACTCCAGAGATTGATAAAAATGTTCTCCTCAATTTCTGTTACTCATTGCAAACAGAAATAGCAGCACGAGTGGTAATGCCTGAATGTGCTACTTGGGTTCTTCCTATACCATTAATTGAAATTCCTGAGCATACAGTATCTCAAACTGAACCTGGGGTTGGTGAAAATCGGGACAACGGTCCCAGAGTAAGCACATCTCCGAATGTATATGCAGACAGTTCAATTGGGGACAAGTGGGGCTGCAGAAGAGCAGGTGGATGCTTTCACACTAGACCTCACCCCATTACTGCCATCATATTGTAAAAGTAGAAGAAGAACAGTAAATGGAACCCGTATTGTTCCTATAACGCATCGATTGAATGAGAGACGTTATGCACCCAGACAGCCCTACATAATGTACCCTCGCACTGAAAGTCGAAAGGATGCCACATGGAACGTTGTCAGCACATACCTATGGACATCAGGGAAGGTTAAGGAGAAAGTTGACAAGAGTAGAGTGATGTCATGAAGAAGTTATATAAACCTATATTGAAACGATATGAAAATACTTTAGAGTAATAATGTAACTGAAAAACTAAGAGAAACATGTACCGAACCATCTCTGTGAAAACCTGGGTAGCACTGATCAGGCTCTGGCCTGGCTGACCTCTTTCCTCTCAGATCGACCCTCCCAGGTCCAACTTGGGTCCTTCCTTTCATCTATCTTCCTCTCTACCTGTGGTGTTCCCCAGGGGTCTAACTTCTCGCCCTGGCTTTTCAACCAATACCTGGCAACTCTCGCCCACTGCATTGCCATGTTCTGCTCAAATTTCCAGTGCTACGCTGATGACACTCAACTCCTTTTCAAGCTGCCCTCTGCCACCTCTTCTCCCTCTCTCATCTCTGATTGCCTAACTGCCATTCGAGATTGGTGTGCCGCCAATGATCTTTGTCTGAATGCCAGCAAGACGGAGATCCTCCTCATCGGCACACCTTCACCATCCTTTCCCCTCACTCTCTGGCCGGCCTCCCTTGGCCCTCCTCCTACCCCCACCTGCGAGGCTAAGAACCTCGGACTCCACCCTTTCCTTCTCCGCCCACATCTCAGGAGGGATAACTGTGAACAAGATAATAATCCTCCAACTTTTAATCGTACAATGAATGCAGTTGATTAAATATCCCCTAGAGAAGTGGTTGAATTGCTGATAGTTTTGAAACATCTGATACATCATCTCGTCAGAAGAAAAATGACGTGTGAAACAGCAAAATGTTACTCGGTTTCATTGTATTTCTATCTGACTTGATTAAAGCGCATGTCTGGGATTTCCTTAAACTTGGTTTTGAATTGCGCTTCGATTTCTCTGACCCCATTAAACAGAAAATCATCAATGATAGAAACTCGGTTCCTGCCCTGACAAAAGGTAATTTTCTTACTAAGGTAGCAGAAGTGGCAACCCCTCCACCCCCAACCTACTGATGATAAGCAGGGATGGAACTGGCTTGCTAACTTGCTCTCAATGGTGTCCAATAAATGTAGCTGAATTAAGCTTGTTACATGGAACACCCGTGGGTAACAACACCCGCTAGATCCTAAAAGATCCTTAGGTTTATTGAGGAAGTTTGATATTTTCATGCTCCAGGAGTGTTGGATGACCACTGAGTGATTGTTGAGGTATATGCCGTATTTCAGAATATAGCCATTAAGCGTATACTCGGGCACCCTTTTGGCAGCCTGATTATAAGGCTACGCCAGGGTTTGGAAGTAAAGAATACTTGTGTCCCCGATAATGAGAACAATATTCTGGCTGTGGAAATCTGTTTGCAGATGTGGGGACAGTCAATCAGGTTATTATTGATAAATATATATGTCCCCCCAGGAGGGAAGCATACAGAAGCGTACACATATGATTATTGTGAGAATTATCGATATAATCACTAAATGGTATAGATTGAATATTGACCTCACCTTGCTTGAAGGAGATCTAAATGCACTCTGTCAAAATCTGGAGGAGACTGAAGAGAATGAGTGGGTGTGTGTTAATGGCCAACTTCTGCAAATCAAAATGAATAAGCATGGCAGGTGTTCGTCCAAATGTATGCAAGAGTGGGAACTAAACCTACTGAATGGCCGAACAAAAGGAGATGTCCCTGGTGGTTACACCTGGAAATGTGGACAGAAACAAGCCATGATTGATTACTTTTATAGTTCTAGTGATTTCATTAAGTACTTAAGAAAGGTGGACATTATACACTGCAATGATGGTGATCATGAAGTTCTGGCTCTGGCCACGTCATTATCTGTTTATGATGAAGATCCTCTTCTCACTTTTGGAGGACCAGTCAATACAGGAGGGAATCGTATCAGTTGTATGGCACTCAATCTTACCTAAATTGCCACACATGTAATGCATAACATAGATAGTGGTTTGTCCCTCCTTATGAAAATGACTACTGTCGAAATTGGGGAGTGGATGTCAAATTGGTCCAACATGACTGCAGGAGTTAAACATTCAGTTATTTTTTAGGCAGCGCAGGGTGGTGCTGAAAAGCATACTGACAGAGAGATTGTGATGACTAGGCGCACATATAGGCACAATATTAGTCTAGCGTGTAGAGTGTTCGGTCATTCTTTGGCCCTAACTAAAAATATAAAGAGAAATAAGTACTTTAATTGGGCAAAACGATGCATTTTTTCTACAAACAATGCACAGCGGCAAATCATGATTCAAACATTTGCTAGGGGCATTGTAAAGTGAATACGGGAGCTACTTTGTATCTCCTGGGGTAAGTCCAAATATTGTGTTGAAATGTAATCTCTGCTAATAGTTGGGTTAATCGTTTAAAAGCCTTGTATTATGAGGATACTGACACTTGCAACGGCTCAAGAGCAACATTTATTTTTGATCTGGAATTTGATAATGAGAATGGTAGGATGATCATGGCAGGCCTCAAAGCCTCAGGGGCACCTGACCCTAATGGCCTTGCAAATGTAGTACTTAAACATAACCCTGATGTATGGTCCACAGCATTGGTTATATTATTCTGTAAGATCTACCTTGGTGGACAAATACCAAAATCCTGGAAATTAGCAATCCTGATACCTGTATTTAATAGGGGTAGTAGGGGTAGTAGGAATATACCTGCACATTATCACTTGTTATTCATGCTGGATGGGACCAGTAAGGTCTTTGCAATCCTTATATTGATGGTACTCCAAAAAGGGGTAGGATCCTCAAATATATTGGCCCTCATTACGACCCTGGCGGAGAACCATGGTGCAATTTGCACCATGGTCCATGGCGCTAAGCTGCCAACTCCTCCATGGGGGTTGGCGGACTTACCGCCCCATTCCGACCTTGGCGGGGCGGTAAGTCCCCAATCCCCATTTACCCTTCCCCATTCCCATTTTTTCCCCATAGGGCATAATGGGAGTGGGGAAGGCGTTAATTACGCCACCGTAAATTACGGTGGCGTAATTAACAACAAGTCCCGTAGCGCCATGGATTTTTCCGCCTGCAAAAAGCAGGCGTAAAAATCACCATGGCGCTACGGGAACTCGTAGTCAGGCGGAAAGGTGCCAGGGTCGTAATGAGGGCCATTGTGTTGGTTCTAGACAGGATTTAGAAGTGGCTCTGCCACTCTACAACATATTCGCTTGCTGAATACCTTAATAGGGAAAGCCAAGATGAAAGGTGCTGGTGTGCTCTATGTATAATATGTCAATTTAAAAGCAGCATTTGACACTTTAAATCACTCTAAGCTGTGGCAGAAGCTGAGAAATTATGGCATTCTCATTTGGCTGCTTGAAGTGGTCATGCAGCTGCATGATTCAAAAACTGTGCAAGTGCAGTTCAGTGACGGTGGGGCGAGCACAGTCCCTGTTCTCAATAAAAGAGGTGTGAAGCAGGGATATGTGCTGGCCCTGCTGCTCTTCAATTCATACATTACAGATTTGCCCCATTACTTGGCATTGGTTAATACGCCCCGCCCCAGGGTGAGTGGAATACATGTGAAATGGGTATCCTATGCAGACGACATAAGTTGGATCATACGTATGTCGGTTTTCATAGGACGGCTGTTATGCAGTTATGCAATAATCAATGATTTAACATTGAATGTTGATACGACCAAATACATGTGTTATGGCAAGAAAAACTGCAGGAGATTGCCTCTACAATTAGTGAAGAGGCCTGTGGAATTGACCAAGACTTTCAAATATTTGGGTCTGGAATCTGGGCATGGGATATATTCTGAGCTTATTTTTGAAAGACATCAGTAAGCTATGCTCCAAACTGCCTTAATTAAAAGGTTTGTGGCAAGTTCCATTGGTTATAGTTACATGGGGATTACTAGGTTGTATATAAACAGAGGTTCTTCCCTGCTATAATGTATAGTCTTGAAGCCTTATCGATGACTAATTATCATTGGCTCAAAGTGATATGGGAAAACGTTGGTGGTCAGTATTGTGTCTTGCACAATTAATTCCTGTTTAGACGGTGCAGTTGGAGTTTGGGCTGAGATCCCTTTACAGTTCGGTACTTGGGAAAAAAGAAGCATTATACAGTAAAGCAGTTACAATCCCTAAATGTCCTCTTTTGCACTTAATGGGTATGACTATGCACATTGCTGCTTCAAATGGTAAACTGTATGCTTGGGCAATTCGGTACATGATCTATTTGATCAGTTGGATTGGATTCTGAGTTGGTTGAATGATTATAATTTCTGGACACCTGAGTTTGAGCAGAAGATTGACTCCTGGGACTGGGTATCTCATTTTAATCACATGGAAACCTTGAGGCGCTTCCTTCATCATAAGCTATAGTTACCTGGAACTCCAGAATTATCTGTTTAAAGGTCTATTATTGAGATTTGATAAATTGCCAACAATGACAACATTGACCCTGCAAATTAGAACTAAACCACATTATTAGAATTAAAACCACATTTGTTGCTTTTGTAAACATCCTAATATTCTTCAGAATGTGCTACATTCATTGCAATCCTGAAGAGCAATGGACCTAACATATTCAGGAAAACATTGCAGTGATTTTTACATAATATGAGCTCCATACACGAAGATGGATTCTGGTTATTCTGCCTTCATTCAGGCAATTTGTCACTTTTATTAACTTTGTACAGTACATGGAAGGAGGTGTACTCCAAACTGAGCACTCCTGAATTAATTGTGTGTAATTAAGAAGTATTTTTATATATGAAATTGGAGGGGTTGTGTTTTAAATCAAATTGGGTGTGTTACTGATGGGAAATCAATATATATTTTGCTATTTTATATTTTAAATTGCTGAAATATGATTGTAATGTGCTGCTCTAAATTGTAATAAGGAATATGTTTTTAATGTATGGAAAGTTCTATGGCGCTAAATCAAATTATATTAAATAAAAGTAAAGCTGGCCTGCCTTAGGTGTCCCATCTCTGTTCTGGGAACAAATAGACTTTAGCTTCTGACATCACACACAAAGTGCTTTGTGCTGCAGGAAGTGGAGGGGACTGGAAGAAAAGATATAGGCATAGAGAAACAATATTGTGAAACCTTCCTCCAGCTGTAAAGAGCTCCTTCTGTCTACACTAACCCAGTCCCCTTCCATTCTCAATAGAATCAGAGGCGGTTCGACATGCAGTCCCCTGGTGTGAGGCTACTCCATTTGAGGATGGGTGTGATTTGATTTGATTCCCTTTGATTCCTGTGCCCAGGTCAGCTACCTGTGTAGTGGCTTTCTTCCGGTTGAGGTTTTCACCTGCCCCCCCACCCACCAAAAGCAACCAAGAGAGGCAAACCCCAAGGCTACAGTCCTTGCAGTAGGGTAAGGCCCAGCCTGTCTAGGTAAATACATATAACCCTGCTTCATCTGAACCGGGCTCACATTGGACACATTTGTGATATCAAGTTGACGTTCGTTGGGAAACTATGAGATGTGCTGGCCACCACACCCCAAACTCAGGCATGGCTTATATTTACAGTTTAACCTGCCACTAGACCAGCCATCTTATAGACAGGATGCAAAATGTTTACTCACCTCTAGCAATTATAGAGTGATATTTTACTCTTGGCGACTAAGAAATGGTGTGCTGTGTGTATGTATAGCACCAGGGTGGCGAGTTACATTTTTATGTTTGGCTAGTAGCTTACAACTTGAATGTTTTCCACCTGTTATAGTTATGCACTCAGCCCCTCCACTGCAGAAGACTTGGCTGTCACTGCAGCTGTCAATAGGGCACCTGTATCCCGTGAACCTACTTTTTGTCACTGGAGAGCAGGCACTACAGATGAGGCTACTTAGACAGCTGGTCCCAGGTGTACACTATGCTTTTGACATGGAGATTTAAGGAAGGGGAATCTGATTGGAAGATTTCCCTTCTGCAAAATGAATTACCATCATTGTATTCAATAATACAAATCTAAAAATCCAGGGCTTCTGCACCCTTGCCAGATGGCAATTCCTCACAGAGTTGCTATATCATGACACGCTCATTCGGCCTACTGTACCGTTAGGGATAAAAGAATGTCTGCTCTAATGAGGTTTTGTTTATTTCATTGGAATGTAAGCCATCAGCAAATGTGGCAACACAGCGTGTGTCTTTTCACAGTCATGGCTAATGCCACTGTCACAGTTCAGAGACACCAGAAGGATTGTGCTACTGACAGCTATAATCAAAGCATACAGTGCTATTCAATTGTTACTATTTCCATGCCCTGCAACATGCACACAAGTGTTCTTGAGCCAGCAACCGTTGATTCTGCCATTGCTGGTAGCCATCTGCAAATGTCAGTATAAATTGACTTCTCCCAAATGTATCTTGCATGAGAGTGGGGGGGGCATTAATTAAAACCAGAAAATCCACTATACCTTTAATGTCCAGTTTGTATCGAGCACTGCTACCCATATTCTTCTTATAATGACATCATATAATGTAGTATTCATTTACGTATTTATTGTCTACATATGTACGTTATGTTAGGCAGATTTATAAAGCGCATGTACACCCAAGGGCACTATGGCGCTGCAAGAGGAGGAAGAACATATGGGACTAAAAGAGCACGGTTTTGAGAGATTGTCAAAAAGAAAGATGGTCAGTAGTGGCACATAGCGTAAATTGGAGTCTGTTCCAAGACCTAGCGGCCACCACAGAGAAAGCATGTCCCCCCATCCTAGCCAGCCTGATACGGGGAACCCATAGCAGTAGAGCAGACTGAGATCGGAGGGTGCATGAGGGTATGTATTGGGAGAACTTTTCCTGGAGGTATTCAGCGCCTTGTTTATAAAAGGCACGGTGGACAATGCACAGTGATTTAAACAAGATGCGCTTCTCCGCAGGAAGCCAGTGAAGTTCTCTGAGCACAGGCGACATGTGAGTACAAGAGGGGGGATGGGAGACTACTCTAGCGGCTGTATTTTGAAGTAGCTCAAGTCTATTTATAATATAGTCAGATTGGCCACGATACAGTGAGTTGCAGTAGTCAACTGTGCTCAGAACTAGAGCTACAACCAAAGGAGTGTGGAATTGGGCAGGGATGAAGGGAAGAACCTTCCTCAACACACAGAGCTTAAAATGGACAGTTTTACTGTCAGCAGCAGCCTGATCAGCCATAGATAAAGAAGAGGAGAGCTTACCCAAAGATTTTTAACAGAGGTGGACGGAAGGGGAAACGGGCCAAGAGAGGAGGGCCAGAAGTCAGGGGTCCAGTAGGAAAGGGGACTGGTAGTGCCCACAACCAAGACCTCTGTCTTGTTCCCATTGAGTTTAAGTGAATTTACAGCCATCCATGCTCCCAGGTCCACCAGGCAACTCCTAAGATGGGCAGCAGTGTCGGGACGGGTGAGATCAAGACGAACCAACAGCTGGGTGTCATCGGCATTGGAGTAGAATCTAAATCCGTGGAAACGGATGAGAAGGAGGAGGCATCTGATATATATATTAAAGAGTATAGGGGAAAGACAAGAACCTTGCAGAACCCCACAATTAAGCCCTACTGGTTTAGAGCATAAAGGGGGGAGGGAGACAGGCTGATAACGGTCGGCCAGAAAGGCAGAAAACCAATTTAGAACCTTGTTGGATATCCTATGTATGTATGTATGTATGTATGTAGTGTGGATATAGAGAAGGGAGGGAGAGAGGAATGGCTTTCGCCGGTTGTGTCAGAGCTCTGCAACCATCAGCTCTCCAGATGTTTTCGACTACATCTCCCTTCATTCCTAAACAGCACAGTCAATGGTCGGGTATCATGGGAATTGCAGTCAAAAACATCCGGAGAACCGCAGGTTGCAGACCCCTGACTTAGGTGTATTTAGCTCAGGAGGACATGTTATGTGTCATAATGTGCGTGGGGGATGGTGAATGACTAAGCAATACTGAGTGTGAGGTTAAAGAGGGGGTACAGGAAAATAGAAGGACAAAAGACAAGAGGGTTCAGGAGGGCAAAACCTTTGGAGAGGAAAACATGTGAAGACACTTAAAGATGAGACACAAGATCAGGCACAAGAAGTGGAAGTGAAGATGGGATGGAAAAGGGGATCCAGGGGTTTGAGACCATTTAATGGAGAGATGTGCAAGAGGTTGGGGAGTTTAAAGAGGAGAAGGACAGCATTATTGTAAATATGCAGTAAAGTCATCAAGCCAGCAGTAAACAAGATTGGCAATTCACTGAAACAGTCTTTAGGTTGGTCAAATTCCTAATACCCAACACATTCATGTGATTCAAGGCTTGGACAAATGTACTTGCTCAGGTCCTCTTAACTCATATCATAGCATGTTCCCTGGGTGTGCATGCCACTCCACACAGCCTATTTGCCTCACACAATTCCTCTTTCTTTCACAATCACCTCTTGGTATCCCCCCACTTTCGCCATCGACCTGGACCTGTGGCCTCTCTCCACTCCACTTATGCTGTCTGTGCCCCCCTCCTCATTGGATCGATGTACTTTTCCGCACTGCAACCATTGTGTACTTACCGGGACATTCAATTCATGGTGAGTCTTGTTCTCCTCACCCTTCCAACTTGTTGTTTTTCTGTGCCTCCCAGAACATTCAAATCATGGTGTATCTTGATCTCTGCATCCCTCTAACCTGTTGCTTGTGTGTGCCTCCCAGGACAATCAAATCATGGTGTATCTTGATCTCTGCACCCCTCCAACCTGTGGGATATGTGTGCCTCCCACAACATTCAAATTGTGGTGTTTTGTTCTCTGCACCCCTCCAACCTCTTACATATGTGTGCCTCCCAGGAAATTCAAATCATAGTTTATCTTGATCTCTGTACCCCTCCACCCTGTTGCATTCTGTGTCTCTCAGGACAATCAAATCATGGTGTATCTTGCTTCTGCACCCCTCCTTCTGTTGCATAAGTGTTCCCCCAGGACATTCAAGTCGTGGTGTTTTGTTCTCCACACACCTCCAAACTGTTGCATATGTGTCCTCCCAAGACATTCAAATTGAGGTGGTTTGTTCTCCGCACCCCTCCAACCTGTTACATATGTGTGCCTCCCCGGACATTTAAATCATACTGTATCTTGATCTCCTCACCCCTCCAATCTGTTGCATATGTGTGCCACCCATGAAACGGTTGCATATGTGTGACTTCCAGGACACTCAAATCATAGTGTATCCTGATATTCGCACCCCACCAACCAACCTGCTGCATATGCCCCCCGCCCCTACCAGGACATTACAATCATGGTGAATCTTGATCTCCACACTCCTCCAACCTGTTGCATATGTGTGCCTCCAAGGACAATCAATTCATGGTGTTTGGTTATTCGCACACCTTCAACCTGTTGAATATGTGGGACTTCCTGGACATTCAAATCATGGTGAATCTTGATCTCTGCACCCCTCCAACCTGTTGCATATGTATTCCCCCCAGGACTTTCAAAACATGGTGTTTTGTTCTCCGCACCCCTGCAGCCTGTTGCATATGTGTGCCCTAAAGGACATTCAAATCATGGTGTATCTTGATCTCTTCACCCCTCCAACCTGTTGCATATGTGTGCCCTCCTCCTAACCCCAACCCCTCTTTTCCTTACGTCACAGCACTTGCACTCTCTGAAATGTTGTCACGCCTAGCACGATAGTTTTGTTTAATATTTCATCTGTTTGTCCTGTATAAACAGTCATGTGATGTTCCTTGTCTGTGCCACCCTAAAGTTCATAGCACTTGCCCATTCTGAATGACTCAAGGTCTAGTAAGAAGGTATTTTCCTGAATGTACCCCCTGTTCACTCCCCTGCCTTGAAGTGCTTTGAAATACGGTTTCTGTGTATAGAGGCGCCATACAAATAAAATGTCTTAGCTGTGAAGTGCAATTTTTCAGGACTACTGGCTTGCAAGTGTCAACTTGTTTAATCCAGAAGAGAATACTTGGATTTCAGCTGGAATAAATCCCTAAAATGAATAATTTAAAGCAAAGATGTGCTGTATTTTTCAGTGCAACAGACGCATATCATTTCGATATTACAGGTCTTAATAAGTTCAGTGGCACCAGGATGCGTCTTGCATTTTTGACAAACTCCTGATCTCCTGTTTCTGAAATCATTACCTACCGGCCATGGTGTTTCCTGATTGGAGACTTTTTACTATTTATTATAGTAGGGTATTTATTGAGCGCAGATGTAGCTTTCAGAAACAAAGAGGTGCTTTAAAGAGGTATACAGCAGTACAGATACATAACAGAGCGCATTTCCGATATAGCAATCATGGAAGTAATGTGGTTACTCATCCTGCCCCCGCTGTATGGGCCTTTAAGCAGTGGATTTCTGTGAAATGTACGCTAATGCAAAATGTTATTGATGTGTATTCTATGCCCAACCAAAGGATTTATGGCTGACCTAGGCATGCCTGAGCTCTCAATGATTCTGCATGACCACTATGGGATTTTATAATTACCCACCTTAACTATAATTATTTTATGATCATCAAAAGGATGAAACATTCCTTCTCCCACTCGATATGTGACACGCAGATTGCACGCATCACTGCACGTGTGTTATTACCCTATTGGGATCACTTATGACATGTTCGATTAGGGATAATATACACAGTTGCTAATGGCTCCATTCGCGCTTCCTGGCCCCCATATGAAGCATCCCTCTCCCCATTTCCCCCACCATTCTCTAGATTTCTGCAGACTTGAAAGTTAGTCTTGCATTATTTTCTATCACGAGAATCCGCGCTGGAACACCCCCACAACCTGCCAGATGGTTTAGGGCTCTAAACATCTGTGGGTATCGCCGGACCTCACTATAGAAAGAAGGCAATATTATCAGGCATGCAATGAAGACGGCGAAGTAAAGAATAAACACAGCTGTTGCTGCAACATTCCTTTGTAAACGCTTTGTTCCTACAGGAATTTTGCAGAATGCACGACTGGTGCCATGGAGGTACACTCTGACGCTGATAAACCTTTGACTACTATTCTTCGGGAAGCGTAGGATCATTGTCATTTATGATTAGCCGGTCCGATAGCACAGCGAGTAGAGCGCTCGCTTTAACATCTGTGCAGAGCCTGCTAACACAGGTTCAAATCCCGGCAGGGCCGAACTCAGCCTTTCATCCTTCCGAGGTTGATAAATGAGCACTGCACAATTTGGGTAATATTAAGTAGTGCTCAGATACCCGAGGGTTCGTAGCGCTAAAATGCTGAAAATGCTGAATTATTATTATTACGTAAATTACATAAATGCTGAATTATTATTATTACGTGCAAAACTGCAATTGGCTTGAAAGATTCAGAAAAAGAACCCCTGTGGTCAGCTGCACACAGATCTATAGTAGTACATAGAACAGCCTGATAGCCATGACCGGACCCACTAAGGCCCTCTCACTTTCGATATCGGACCTTTATTTGGATGAATGACCCACAATCTCTTACCAAAATACAACAAGTAAATTGAGGCCTCAGGACTTGCACAAAAAGGATCTGTGGCTGCCCACCAAAGTCAGGCTGCTGTGAAGTTCACTGATTCTTCTTATATACACCTTCCACCTGTCCTTAATTCATACACCTACTAGTTCCACACACACAGCCTATGCTGTGCAAGATGTACATTGACAGGTGCATATCATAAATAAGTACATAGATGAGACCAGTACCAAAAGGCCAATTATGCTCTGTCCACCTGCAGTTCTGAAATGTTGACAAGTGTGCTGCTCTTGGCATGCTTTATTTTTCATATTACATATATATGTGTCCCCAATGACGTGGTTGCCTTGCCGCTGCTATTGGCTGCCGGTCACCATCGCCTACCATGGCTGGTAGGTCTGTCCTCTTTCCTACAAATGCCACAAAATACATCAATATGTTATGTTATGTTGATTCATACCGCGCACCGTTACCACCCAAGTGAAGTCTCCATGCACTCACGTGGCTCTGCAAGAAAGAGGATGGTGTTGGTTAGTGAGGTAGTGTGATGGGATAGGTCCAGAATCAGGAGAAACTGGCGTCTGTGGGTGTTGTCCTGTGGATGGTTAGTTACGTGCACTGGCTTATTGCATTAGTATGGGTAAGGTCCAATGCCTGGGTTGTTTCGATGTGACTGTTATGTAGGAGTGCGTCTGTGTGTTTTATGTGTAGGATGGATGGTATTTCAGGTTGGGGGCACTGGCTTGTATCCGTATGTGTAAGGCCCAGTGTCCAGGTTTGTTTTTGTAAGGTTGTGTTACTTGTGTTGGGTGTGTGTTAGTGTATAGGTTGGCTAGCACAGTGGGCATGTATAGTGTTTGGTGGTGTCTTGGAGGAAGCTGAAGCGGGGTTGCTAGTAAATTGGCTTCTCTCTAAGCTCTTCTATGTGGCTAATCTACACAATTCTATATAGTGATACGCATGATTAATTTCAGTCTATCTAACTGTGATATGTGGCTAATCTTCAACAAATGTATCTGATATTCAAGGAAACAACTTTGGGGGATGGTAAGGTGCGAACTTAATGCAACAAAGCCCCTGAAAGTCAACTAAAGCCACCTTACATTTGCACCCCCTGTCGCGCTGCCTATGACCACAATGATGACCCTGCTTAACTTCAAAGCAAGAAAAGAGCCAGCCAATTTCTCTTAGTGGTCTTGTAAGTTTAGCTAATTAACCAGGCAACATGGCCTTAGAAGACTGGCCCCCCTCTTCACTTTGAAACTAAGCAGAGTCTATCCTGGGTACTGCATGAATGGGAGACCTGGATAGCAATTGGCCATGGACATATGCTTTGGCCAGCGAGTACCTCAGATATATGGGCAAAACAGCTGGAAAATAATGTTTCCCTGCCCCCAGGCCATACAAGTACCCCCTCATACGTGCGGTGCCAGCTGCCCCCCAGGCAGCCTCCTACCCTGCCCTCTCCCTTTCACCCCCAGAACACACGCTGCTTCTGTGATGCAGTTTGCTGTCAGATGTTGGTTATTCGCAGCTATACAGAAAGCTTTGTGTTGCTAACTCTGTACCCGGGCCCCTCTAACTCCCAAATTTCACACAGTGCTTTGTAGCCATCTGAGCACCTCTACCCTGATGGCATTTGTATGTTTTTGACCTGCAAATAGCTTTTCACTGCATTTCATTTCCCCATGACCTTGGCTATAACCTTGAATATGGCGGTCATTTCATTTCTGAAAACCATGATCGTGCAATGCACCATGGGAGATATAACCATCATTTATGGAGACTTATGCACCCCATTCTCTGTCAAATTTTAAAATAACACATCATGGGATATCTCCAAACCACACATGGCATGTGAGTCAATGCTTTGTGCGTGCCCAAGTTGTTTTGGACCTGGTCCAAATCCGACCAGCGTTTTCATGTTCAAAATTTCGGCCAAATATGTTACTCAAATCAAATGTTATTAACAATAGAATTTTGAGGGGTTCCTATGTGTCTCAAACTCACCTTAACTATAGAGCAGCTATCGCCACCCTATAATATCAATCACATTGATACATGCAAATAAATAAATAAATACATTGATGCTCCTCTCTATTCTGTCTTTGGAACTCTCACTGCTATGGAATACAGAGAGATGTGCATACACTACATATCCTTAATGATCAGATAGGTAAAACATTATCCCACCTCTGGATTGTCTGTTGCCCACCTAGATGCTCTGCTGTAGCCCATGAGACCCAGGCTTGTTCTATTGGTGGGCGACCAATCCTTCTTCTTGCTAGCGGCCCTTTTTATATCTGTGCCTTTGTGCCTTCCTCTAGCATCAGAATCACGTGCCGCTTCCTCACTCTGGAGTCAAAAGGAAGACAGTGTGCCAGAACCTGATCTCTTACTGATGTTGTTGTGGGTAACTAGCAGCCTTTCTACATATACTCTCACCCCAGATGCTCTGCTGCAGATTTAGCTGATGGGCCTAGTACTCCATTACTGGAGGACCCCATCCTCAACGTGCTCATATTAATTCCGCCTGTTTAGTCTTATTCTATTCTGTTATTGTGATCAGCGTGCCACATTTCCTCAAAGAGATATAACGAGGTTTATCCACCACCTTCAGCCGTGCATGCTCCCTTGGTGTCTATTCTTTTCTGGAATGTTCTCTCCCTATGTAACAAAACCATCTCAAACATTAACAACTTATTTTGCTTAAACCTCCAGTTTATATATATCACCAGGACCCGTATCCACCCTTCAAAAATGTCCACTTTCTCTCAGTTTTAAACATAGTTCAAATCTCTCCCGACATGACCCGTCCCAGTTTGTAGTCTCCTTAGTTGCGACCTGAGATTTGTTACATTAAACCATTAGCTGCTGCTTTGCTTTGATCATTTTCTTCGGTGTTAGCATAATTGACCTAAAAACTTTTGACCTTAAACATTTGATCGAATTTTTTGACCTTTTGTCTGTCAAATTTAATTAAATATATATACGTGATCAAGCGCTCAAGGAAGCGCGAAACGCGTCGTTAAGGACACTGCCTAGGCGTCCTGTATTGTCTGCTGTGTGTTCTTGCCTTATATATATATTTTTGTACTTTTCATTAAAACTCGATCTTTTTCATCTAGTTGGATTCGAGTTTTTTTTTATTTTTGTTGGGATCTACTGACTTCATGCATGGAGTGCAGGTTTTTCTATCCTCCATGTGGTAACATATATATATATATATATATATATATATATATATATATATATATATATATATATATATATGGTGGGTAAGGGTATAGATTAGGTGGAGGGGAAGTGGGGGGGTCACGGGCGCTCTCCCCCCTTTCATCTTAGATCGAAACAAAGGTCAAATAAATTCGATCAAATGTGGTTAGGTCAAATGTTTTAGGTCAAATAGAAGCAAACCTTTTCTTCTGCTTTAGGTCAAACTCAAATTTCCCTTTTTCACCTCTTACCCATGTCTCATGTCTTGTCCTTTGCCATTCTTCTCCTCCCATTTTACCTTTACTCATAGTGACTAAACCCTGCCTCTCTTCAATGGTCTTATCAGCCTGGAACTTGTTGCATGAGGCACAATGCAAAGGCCAACATTCTCAATCCATTTCCCACCTCGAAACCACTTTTACTCCATTCCTATTACATTTCTCTCCTTCAATGCACCATTGAGCATTACTATATGATGTCTCATTCCTCTCACCCATGCTGCCTGTTCTCCATTCTTAATGAACGTCTTCATTCCCCCCCTCATGATTGCTCAATCCCTCAGAGCTCTCGACTTTAGAAGCTACTCGACCGGATAAACGGAACATCTTTCCTTTGTTCTGAGTTCCATGACCTTCATTCTTACCTTACTTTCCCTTTGCTCTAAGCCTATTCCCTTGGCCCTCTCAGTGACATGCAGATCACTCTCAATGTCATATAACAACACCCTGCTGCTGCCCCAACCGAATATTCAAAGTTGTCCTCCCTCTTGACTATAACCTTTCCAGAGTCTTACACGCTCACAAAAAGTCATCTACATGTGCATTTATTGTATCTAATTTCTACCTTATTTCTTTCTCCCTTCCTTTTCTCTCAAAAGTGTTCAAATACTTGGACTTTCTTTGTTTTGTAACTATTCTTGAAGGTTCCTCTCCACTCGCCCCTCTCCATTCCCTTCTCGCTTCTGCACACAACAGGAAAAGAGAACATATGTTGTGTTATGTTATAATACTAACAAAAAGGACTTGCACTCTGCATGGGCTCTGTAGACAGACATGATAACACTCTCATCAATTGTTGAAAATCAATTATCCTATAGGTCGCTGTTCCGAATCACATATCGCTTGATGTGCTTGGCACTCTGAGGTAAACTGCACTAAGAATGGATGTGTGTGGCTGGCTGACATCCCTGGAGCAGACAATGGGGGAAGGCAACAGGGGCGTGCTGAAGCATACTGGGATCTTCTGTGCCCTCTCCCCACCTGTTGCCTTACCCTGGCTTGGGGCAGTGTGTTTCAGTGCAAATATCTTACCAATGGTGTGTCCTAGGGTCTGCAAACGTAGTTTCCAGGTTCCTCTTGCAAGCTTTGTTCCTCGTGTTGAGATTCTTAAAATGAGCTTTGTCCGTTCCTTCTACGACCACGTTGATGTTTTGCCGATTTCAGGCAACCGTCTCATGTCTGAAGGGGTGAAATATGGGTAAAGGGGTGGGGTGTCCAAATGCCAGGTAACCCCTAATGTCCTGGGGGGTCCTAACAGGTAACTATGAAAAATGTGGCACAGATTGGTGGAACGGTGTGGAATTGTTGTTGTGTTGTGTTATTCTATGTTATAGAGGCCTTGGAGTGGCTGTGTGCACCAGCTAGCCGCTATTTTCCATGAAGATTTTAGAACTGAGGTTTTTGGGTTATAAAGAAAGGCTACTGAAGTACTCTGGGGCCAGCAATTGCATGCAGTCTGTTAGAAGAACAATAAATAAATAAACACACACATACAAGACACATATTTAACTGTTTCTTTAATGGTATATTGTTGTAAATTTAGTTTGGCTATTTGGATTTGTGTCCCTTGTGGCTACTACACCTTCAAGTTAATAGACGGCTGTGCTCGGTAAATGGGGGTGGCGAGTAACCATGAGGGTGCACTTGGCAGTCACTGCAGACTTTGAAGGCTTCATTCCGGCAGCCCTGGATATAGTTTGTTTGCATAATCTCTTCTTGATAGAATCAGAGTGATCACCAATTAGGCAATTAGGTTAGGTGAGAAACTGAAATATGACTTAAATTCACCTATTGTCTTCAGCTATCTGTGGAGTTAGTTAATGTTAATGTTAAAGGTATTTATATAGCGCACCATCACCAACTGAGTTGGTCCCCAGGCGCTCTGGCGGATCCGTAAACAAGAAGGGCGGTGCGGGTACGGTTAGTCGGGTGGAGGGGGAGTTGGAGAGTGGGAGAAGTGGTGTGCTGTTGGCGGCTTCATTTCGGTATACACTGTGCGCTGAGTTTTTGGTGCGGGTATTGGACCGGGCGAGTCCTCGAGTGCTGTAGGTGCAGTTTATGTGTTGTTTGTTTGTTGTTGATGCAGTGTGGTAAAGTACGTGCAGTTTGATGGACGAGAGATGGTTGTGTTAGGTTTTGGGTGGGTCTGGTATGCAGAGATTTGAAAGTTGGGTTAGTGGGGTCTGTATCCTGGTTCAAGATAACCCAGTTAGGAAGATAACCCAGCTGATCAATATATCTCAGGCTGTCTTTCTGCCTAAATCTCCCATAAAAGTGTGGAACGGCCTTTACAAATTCATAACACCATGACCATATTATGCATGCATTAGGGCTGCTAGAGTCTATATGGTTTAATTGTCTATGTGTTGATGGTTTTCATGTTACACTATTCATAGGGCTTGGAAGGCACAGCTTCTATCGCCTCTCATCTCTTTCTTCTAGTAAGTCCAACGTGCTTAGAGAAGCAGTGAGAGCCTGGCATTGCTTGTAGATAAGATCCAATTGCAGAAAAGGTTCTCCCTTGCCAAGTTAGCAGGACTGGGTCCAAATAAACTGCTCTTGTGTAAGAGAACTTTGAGAAGAAAACTGCAGAAGTCTCACACGTGATCTAAGATAACAAGCCACAGTTACTAGTCAGACATGTCCTTTAATTAATGATGCTGGGAGGACAAGAAAGTCTACAACCTAAAAAAGGAGCTGACATCTGATCCTTCATATGTAGTTGGCCAAGTAAGAGATCAGAGAATGCCCCCTAAACTGGGCTTGGGGGGATGGGAGGGTAGTGCATGGGTAATGGGTTTGTCTTGACAGCCAGACCACGGAGAGCATCATGGATTTGCATCCTGGTCCTGTGCTTAAAGGCTAGCCTGGCATGAGATGAGATATAGAAGCTCCATTTATTTTATTTAAGCAGACCCTCCGTGACTCTGCATTTAAAAATCTTCAAATTCTGCACAGTCCCACATCACACATAGTAAACAACTCTGTTAGACATATGCATATATCTCCAACCGTGAAGATAGTGCATTCCCTCCCAGCGAAATCCAGGATCACTGCCAAACTTCTCATTCTTACTCGCGAAGCTCTTTATGGAAACTGACCCCTGAATATGAAAGATCACCTTCAACCGCACACCTCCAGCTGCCCTTAGAGACTGATCTGCAAAATCCATACAGATCCCCAGGTTCAAGCATACTCGTAATACTGTCAGCCAGATATTAAAGTATTCTGTGGCATCAACAATCTGTTCGCCTTAGGGAAAGAATTACACGTTTATATTGCAATCTTCTCCTAACCCAGAGAGCCTGTCTAGCCCCTGTAATCTAGCTACACATCTGTAACATCAGCACTCAGGTACCTCTGGGCCATCGCGCCTAATAAGAATAGCAATCACATTTAAACGGACCCTGTTGGCATCAGAGATATTGCAGTTCAAAGCTCGGGTTACAGAGTTGACGGGGAAGTCTCTCGCTACTTTGATCATAACGTAAAATGCAAAATGATTATATCTGATACTTTGGTAAGAGTTTAAATTCGTGGACGACTGCAAAGGTAGAGCTGTGCGAGCTCGCGGATCCTCAAGTTCTCCTGAGTCAAAACCGGGGCTCAGGACTGACCCTCGTTTTGTGTCAGAGAATGCCTCAAGGGGTGGGGGCACACCCTGAGACCACCTGCAGCCCCTGGTGACAAGTTAGTGTGACAAAAACAACGTTAAAACAAGAAACAACAAGCGCGTCCAAGACTTGAGGGCATGAATATGAGTGATTTTGCCTGACTTCCTGCCCTGCCACTTCATTGAGTGTTTGGGCATGACAGGGAGTCTAAGCACTTCCTGCTATGGTGCTAACTGCCATTATGGATATTATGGATCTGAAGGTTGCACTTCCATTCCAACTCTTTGTTGTGGTGTTCCGCCACGGGTCACCCGGGTGGGCCACACCAAGTGTCAGGTTCTCCCAACTTCACAACAATATTGTGGGCACGCAGCAAACAGTCAGCAGGGGCACCCTGCTTCGCCCAGGTCACCGGGCAACATACAGTGGATCGGGGGGCACCCTGGAGATGGAAGTCTAGGTTCTGGGGGCACGCAGGCCAGGCTGCAAGACCAGGCCGTGATCAAACGGAGACACCACAGAGAAATAAGGACCACAGACACGAGTTGCCACTTCTTGGGGCTCTGCTGCACTGATTCTCATGTGCCAGCAGATCCCATTTTATTAGGGAGCATCATGAAACAGTCATTACGCTGTTTCTTAAAGGGGCATCAGGCCCACAGTTAAATGGGCCACAGACAACATCCTCCTTTATTATAAACTACAAAACACAGGACACATCAGACTACGACCCCTTATATGGGCCTACGACTATGGTGTAATCCAGTCCACATATCACTCTACTAAACTATTCAATCACTGCAAGACTGGGTGAATTCCAGTCCGGACACCACGGGGCCCAATGGCAGGCACCAGGATCAGAAAATGACTAGATCAAACTAGATGATTGCGCTGCTGCAAGACAAGAAGAACACATTTTCCTCATCTTCTTCCTCGCCATAATCATATAGTCCCCTCCTTTGCTCTTTGGCCACCTGGACCACTGCCACTTTGGGGGGCTTCCTCACTGCACCCTGCTTTGACACACCTCCTGCCGATGGCCAAACCGTGCTGGCTGGCGTTGGGGCTGGGCACACTTGTGTGAAGTGGTCCACCTTTCTGCACCTCCCACAGTTGTGTCCTTTGGCTGCGTACTCTTGCACCTGCGGGCGATCCCATCCACACTGATGGCATATGGTGGCGCCTGGGTCTCTCCATGGCCAATCCCTTCTTCTTGTTGGCCTACCTAATTGCCACCTGCTGACGGCCGACACCTCCTCCAACTTGACCCGTTGCATGGGGGACTCCAGATTGAGCTGCTGCTTGGAAAGGTCCATAGCAGAAGCACGC
Source organism: Ambystoma mexicanum (assembly GCF_040938575.1). Lineage (NCBI taxonomy): Eukaryota > Metazoa > Chordata > Amphibia > Caudata > Ambystomatidae > Ambystoma > Ambystoma mexicanum. Next base: position 1,159,563,296 of record NC_090928.1, on the reverse strand, counting down.
ACCTCTGCCAAATTCTGGGCACAGCCTAGTTCCAGGAGCCAGGTCCAGTCCAGACCCAGACCTGGCTCCCTGAGGACCTGTTTTTGCAACTTCGCCGAGCTACAGTCTTAGATTATCTAAGCCCTGATCTGATCACCCTCAAAGTTGCCCAGGGCGCAGGACAACACGATTCTGCGAAGCTTGCCATGAAATGCATCGAGGCTCTCCACTTCCTCCTGCCTCGCGCATCTCATCCGGAACCGTTGGTAGTCCCGGTTAACCATGGGCATGAAATACTCGTTCCGTGCTGCAATGGCTGCACCATACGATTGATAGCTGTGCCGCAATGTTTTGAACAGTCTCTGGACGGCCGCGCCGGCGGAATACAACAGCGTTGGGCATTTAGCTCTGTCCTTCATCTCAACAGCCTCGAAATAGAGTTCTACATTTTCCAGCCATGCCATCCAATGGGGCTTTAGACTGGCCGGAGCCCCCACCACGTCAAATGGATACAACGGCACAAGCTACACATTCTGCCGATATGCCCCTTCATTGTTGTCATCCCCCATGATGGTTGATGGGTGGGCGGCAGCTTACGCTCACTGGTGATGGGCCCCTGGGTGGGCTTTGCAATCTGGACGTCACTGTGGGCGTAAAGGCACTCCTTGCGGAGCCGCGACCCTTTGTGGCCCCTTAAATGGAACGTGAGGAGATGCTGTGAAGCATGGCATGATGTGCCATCACGGCCGATGGGGTACCCAGGCCAGTCCTGCGGCGTTGTCAGTGCCGCAGCACTCTATGCTTCCCTTTACCCTGTGGCGATGTTCCTTTGTTGCAGCCAGACACTTTTTTTTTTCTCTACCATGGAGGCCCAGTTCTAGCTGAGGGCACGCCCCTTCCTTCCGGGACCACCACCAGCTTCACGCTGCAGCCCAAACGGTTCTTGTGTTCCCACAACGCTGCGGCCAAGACCACATGGTGCATGCCCACCCTTTTTCTGCTGAGGGCAAAATGTTTTCACTTTTCACTGCCGCAGCCTGGTTACTGCATGGAGTCACCAGCTGTCCACTGCATACCGGCTCGCACACGCAGCAGCATCACGTGGTGGGGCGGTGCACAAATACCAGCTGTACCTCACCGCCTCTGGTGTAGGCCCAGGCTCACCTAGGCCCCGCCCGCTCCTTTGTCCGGCCACCGCCTCTCCATGTGGCCGATGCCGCTTCTGGCGGCCCACACACGGACGAGCATGGGGGCCCAGACCGCCTCGTCACCAATGTGGTGGCCCACCACGGGTCACCCGGGCGGGCCACACCAAGTATCGCTTTTACCCGACTTCACAACAATGATGTGGGCATGCTGCAAACGGTCAAAAGGGGCAAAATTTGTTCTGATGATATACCAGGTCTATGGAGGAGGGAAGAGAGTTTGCTGGACTGAAGATGTTCTACCTTGTCCTGTGCTGGTTTTCATGGTACAAGTTGAGATTACAAGTGGGTTGAAAGGGTCCGCCCACTTTTTTCGCATTGCTGACCCACCCCACTTGAATATGTTTGCAAAAAAGCTTGTTTGCTCAACTTTTTGCCCACTAGGATTTAAACCCACTAACCCGCAAAACCACATGAAGGTGTCTTCAAAGCACACTTCTTGTATTGGTATTTTGCTTTCCATAGAATATTTCAATATAGATTTTTGGGTTAAAAGGTGCTCAACCTTTATACCTTGGCAGCAGTTTTCAAGGAAAACCTCCTCTAACTGTTTTTTGTTCCCTCTTTTTTCAGGCATTGATTATTCTTTTTGTGAAAGACAATGCCCCTTTCTATTTGGAATGTTCTTCTATTCGGAAAAACATTTGAATTAAATGTGCGTATTTCACTTTAGGATATGTTTTAATGATCCCCCACACTTTTTTCTGGACTTGAGACCTATTGAAGACATTTGAAGGCCTACAAAATTGCTTACTCTGACTCCCTCTGTACCTTTCCAGTAAATAGGCTTTGTTACGATTGCGCTATTGTGCAGATAAAACACAGTGTTCTGTCTGGCCCAGGGCCAATCCATACCCTTACATCCCTGGAACGTGCAGCCACATTAGGTATGTTTGGAGTACTTACTGGTGAGCTTCATTACTCTTTGTCCTGCTCTTCCTCGTCGCAGTACTTCATTTTGAAGTACCCATCTCTACAAATGTTTCGGCTCACTCGGTCGGCTACTCCAAAATAAGCCTCAATACTGATATTGCTACAACCGTAATATTAGTAGTTACAATTCAACTATTGAATGTCAGTGTATTTGATCCCCATAGATATTAATGACTCAGTTTGTGACATCATTTTCTGCGAAGCAAATAAAGGTGCCCCACAAATTGTTTGACATCCAGGGACTCACACATCCTAGGGCCAGCCCTGGCTTGGAAGAACATACACAGCAACTCATAAGAGGGCCGGCATGCACATCTGAAGCTGCTTTGATTCTACGCAGCTGCTTGAAAGCAGATGCCGGTGCTCTGACATGTCATAACAGGGCACTTTAGTGACTAAGTGTTGTTACATAGACTTGCCCTCTTTGACCGAATATTATACGACTGCTATTCCAGCGCTTTAATGTTGCGTGACAGCAAATTCTTGTCTTGCGATGTAAGATGGCTGCCGTCGCGCTGACTGAACATTATGTGACAATTGACTTCAGTGCATTAATGTTGCATAGCAGCTGATTTCAGCGCTGGGATGTTACATGGCGCTGGCTTTTATTGCTACAAGGTTACATGGCAGGTGACTTCAGTGTGCCTCTGACTCCTGATGGATGTGTTCAGTGTAATAGATTTGCATGGAGGCCTCTTTCGGTGATTTAATAATGCGTGACGCCTGCTTTCAGTGCTAGCCCGGGATTTCTGCATGGATACTAGCAGTAGCGCTTGCAATGTTGAATTACAGCAGCCTTCGATAGTTAAGCACTGGCCATGTTGTTTAATGGCGGCCATCACAGAGGCGACTTATTATCAATAAAGTGTTGAGTTACCCAAGGACTATGTTTTGATCGGATAACATATCCAAGGGAAAGGCACTTTTGTCAGAAACTCATCACAGCGAGGCCTTGTGCCACAGGGAAACAGACAGAGCTCCCAGCAATCACACTTAACAGCTGCTCAGGGTCAGAGTGGGGGGCATCTGTCATGGTGGCCAGGCAGCAGGAGACATGTTTTATGCGTCACTGAAAGAACCTTCCAGAAAGCGTGCCTGAGATGTGTATTCAGCCAGAGTGGATGATTATGACACAATGTGTTTTAAATAGTAATCACAGCTTCGTGGCGCTGTAAAAAGCAGACAATATTACCATTTCTTTTATTTTTTGTTTGGTTTAAAAACATCAACCTTTAACATGTCACGTTACATTTTTCTTTGCGTACAATACAAAATATACACAATTAAAGATGAATTCCATGCATATCTTAACATTTAGGGATACTATAGATGGCGCTAAATGCGTTATAAGAACAGAAACATTTAATTGTTTCAAAGATTTAAAAAAAAAACAATTCCCTCAATCACAGAACAACTTGCTAGATGTCCGGCTTATGGTTGGGAACAAAGGCTTGTTCACCGCTTTCTCTTCCTACCTGCCAAAGGGCATTAGTAGAGCTCTCTGGCCTGATTTCATAGGACGGGGAAGGAAGGGTGCAGGGAGGCTCCTTACCCCTGACCTGCTGCATGGATGTGTTGCTGACACCTGGGTAGAGTCTGTGCTGGAGAGGAGAAGATTCTCACTGCTGTGGCCCAAGACAGGTATCACAAAATAAATACATAGAATAGAAATGCATGTGTGCATTGGAAACATGGGTGTGTGTGCTTGAAATATGGTGCGAACATGTGTGAGTGAGTGGCATAAGAGTCTATGTGTGTTTTCTGTGTGTGTGCAGTTTCCATGGTGCAAGGCAGGCGCCTCTCCTCTGCCATGTGTTTGATATGGGGGAAGGGCCTGCCCAGCATCATGGAAATGTGTTTTAAAAAGCAATAAGACATTGCTAGGCAGAACAGTTGTTCTTACAGTGGAACATTGATTTACAGAGATCAGCTAACATGACTGTGTTTTTAATGTTACAGGAAAACGGGCCTTATTGGAAGAAGCCATCATGGGGTTGTTCGTAAAGATTGATTATGGGGGTGTTATTACTGGGCTTATTTAGCAGAGTCAACATTGGTGTGGTTTTACATTTACAGTACTGTTATCATTTTGCAAAGCATAGGCAAGTGTGTTGTTTGAGTAGTTGGTAGAGCAGACCTTATTCCATGGAGTCATTAGGGGTGTAGTTTTAGCTACAGTGCTGGCATTATTAGACAACACTAAGACAAGCATGTTCTTACATTTACTTGTAGCCCAGCCTTATTGAACACATCCTGTTTTTAAAATCACAGAATTAGCATAATTGAGCAGAATTATGTATGTTTGTGCAGTGGCAGCATTAGCCTTACTGGGCAAAGTTATCACGGGTGTGTGTTTACAATTACAATGCTGGCATTATGCAGCAAAGCCAAACACGTTTTGCAGTAAGTGACAGTACTATCCTACTGTGCAAAAACCCCTGTGTATGACCCTACAGTGGGGGGAAGTACTGGCTTTATTGGGCATGGTTATCACGGGTGTGGTTTTAAGATTACATTACGGGCATAATGAGGCATATCCAGGATAAGCATAGTCTTACAGTGGCATTTCGGCCATATTGGGCCAAATCATCATGGGTGTGTTCTTGTGGTCACAGTATTGTCATACAGGGGCAAAGCCAAGACAAGAGCATTCTTACACTGGAAGCACTGACTTTATTGCCAAAGCCATCTTCTGTGTTCTTACAGTTATTATAGTACGGGCATTTTCAGGATCATCCACGTAAAGTGTGTTCTTCAAGTGGATGGCAGTACTGGCCATATTTACTGACAGCATTGAGCAAAGCCAACACAAGTGTGGTCTTTCAGTAGCTGTCAGTCCTGCCCTTATCGGGCAAAACCATTGTGAGTTATTATAATTACTTCTGTGTGTTGATATAATTACAGTACTGGCATTATTGGGCATAGCCAAGAAAAGTGTGTCCTTGCAGTGGATGGTAATGCAGCCTTATTCGGAAAGGCTAATGGAAATGCTAAAAAAACTCACACTTTCCCCAGAATTTGGATGGTGACCGGCAAACCCAGCTGTAGGAGAAGCAACTGCAGGGAATATGACTCATGATTGCCTACTGGAATGTGGAAGTCATGCTGAAAATTCTGCAGGTGTGGGAATATAACCGCATATAGGCATGTGTGCAGCTAGATGGACTTCATGAATGTTCCCTGAACTTGGAAGGCAGCACTTTTCGTTATGCATGAGTGCATTTGACACGCTCAAGTAAAGACAGACCTACGTGAATTTGTCCCTGTGTTTTCTACCCCTCCTAGAGCAAAATCCTGTCTAAAACCAGAGGAACGTGAAAGGCCCTAAGGTGCAAGCACTGCTTTCGATGGGGGATATGGCTTGCACTATGAGACAGCAAAGAATTTCTCCTGGCCCAAAACATTCTGCTTTTTTGAATTAAGTGGAACCTGGCCCATGTTGGAGGCTTACATGTATAACCTGTAAATAGGTTGAAAAAGCGTAAGGCATAATACTATTTTAATGAGTTTATGGAGCCATCCAATAATTAATGCTATTAAATATTGGATGATTTTTTACATTCTGATGTTAAACTCTACCAAATCAGAGGTGCTATTCTCCCCTGCCAAAAGCTATCTCTCATCTCTTCCTATGCCTAGCCAGTTCCCACCGAACACTCTCCCATAGTATGCATCAGCTGCAAACCTCAGCATCATCTATAACCATTGTTACACCTTCTCTACTTTCATCTCAAAAGCTGGAATAGCAGCTCTCCTCAAACTCCTAAATATTAGGAACATCAGGCACCTGCTTCCTTACAATGCCGCTAAGTATCTCTTAACCACATTTGTCTTTTCTAAACTGGACTACTGTGTCTGCATCCTCTTTGGCATCCCCAACTATGCTTACTGTCCTCTCGGCAAGATCATTAACTTTGCTACGAGGACTCTCTTTGAACTCCCTCACTTCACAGCTGCTTCCTCATACTATCACCACGTTGGATTGCAGATGATGCAAAACCGGGCCAGATTTACATTTCTTCTCCTGGTTCACAAATCTATCCATGGTAACCCACTGTATCTATCCTCCTCTATCCAACTATACAAGTCTTCTCATAATTCTCACCCTACCTTCTCAACTACCATTGTGGCTCCTCCTATTTCCAATGTTTCATCACTTCCACTCTTTCTCTCTTCTTGCTCCACTTGCATGGAAATCTCTTCCCCAGACATCTGAGAAACAGTCCACATGGATTTGTTTAAAACCAAACTAAAAGTCTACCCCCTCACCTCGGAGTTACCCTCATAACCTACCTCTCATCTGCCTTCTATATAAAATACTTCCCTCACCTCCAACCCGCCTCTGCCCTTCCGTTACTGTGCTTCTTCTCTAGCACATCATCCATCATGGTCACATCCCATGCACAGCTGGCCATACCACCTACATGCAATGAAAGATGTCCAATATTGTTTATATTTAATTTATATGTCCTCTTATGTATTGAGAATCAAACAATTGGGCTCTTGGTATGGAACCTATTCTACCCAGGAGGGTTAACTGAAGAACAAAGCACACAAGTGAATAGGTTCAAGAACACTATTGCTCATACACGCGAAATCCCACAATTTTTTGTGTAAACTCTGCCGTTTCTTCAATGAGACAATACTCATGGAGGTTATATATCGTAGAGAAAAAAATCTCTCAGTCACAATTATTTTATATATTGGAACTGTGTGAGTGGTATACATAAAAACACAATTCCAGGGAGAAAACAGACATCAAAATGGTTTCTTGGACCACAACAGAACAAACAAGAATATGGGCCTCATTACAACTCAGGCGGTAAGGGTTTTACGGCGGCGTAAACAGCGCCGACCCTTACCGCCTGAGTACGAGGTCCCTTAGCGCCATGGCAGGTGTTAAAATCCATGGCCCTAAGGGACCATGGAGTTAATTACGCCACCGTAATTTATGGTGGCGTAATTAACGCCTTCCCCACTCCCATTATGCCCTATGGGGCAAAAATGGGAATGGGGAAGGGTAAATGGGGATTGGGGACTTACCGCCCCGCCGACCTCGGAATGGGGCGGTAAGTCCGCCTACCACCATGGCGTAAATGTAGTTTACGCCATGGTGGTAAAGTCACGGCCCAGGCGGTAACTTACCGCCTGGGTCGTAATGACGCCCTATGTGTTCACTACACTGCATCAAGGCGTTTTTCAGGCAAAAATAAAGACAGTGTGTGTATAACAAACCCAATCTGTGTGGGGGTTTGTCAAAAATGCACAATTCAATGTGTGAAGTTACAAAACAAGGTTCTTAAAAACAACATAAAACATTTGCAAGGACAGAAAAGAGAAATTTGCATGTGTGGACAGCAATATATGTGCTGTAGTTACAGGGAAATAGTGCGTCTACACCAGGTGTTTTTTCGGACATTTGGAGTTGAGCTAGATGAGCTTCATCATTCATATGGCCATCATCAGGACGGGTTCTGTGTGAAATGACGTCTGTGCTGCAGGGTTGGGAGACCACAATCAGACAGGTGTATGAACAAAATAATTTAAAAAGAATAAATCAGAGGTATTGTGTAATCAATATGATTAGAAAACACACAGCTTACCTATGGGGTAAATTCACAGGCACTGTATAAGAGATCCGCTAGCCGCGTTGGCTGGTCTCTAGGTAATCCTGTTACAGTCCAAATTCTACCCTCCACCGGGCTCTACCCCGGGTGAGATTATCACTTTTGAAAAGATTGTCATCAAGACAGTAATGGCCGGATTCAAAAAAGAAAACTTCTACCAAGACAATCTTGATAGAGAAGAAAGGAGTGCTATGAGAAGCCTGGAAACAGACAGATCTATAACCATCAAGCCCGCAGACAAAGGGGGCGGCATAGTCGTCTGGGACACTTCTGACTACAACACAGAGTGCCTACGTTTATTGAGCGACCGAGAAGCGTACATACCTTTGGAACATAATCCCGTGAAGGATCTCCAAGATGAAATCAGAAGCCTTACGCAACACGCTCTCACCCAAGGTTGGTTTTGTGAAGATGAAAAGATGTTCCTGAACAAAACCAATCCACGCATTCCGGCTTTCTACATTCTTCCCAAGATGCATAAATACTCCAAAAAACCACCTGGAAGACCTATTGCTTCAGCTTGTGAATCCCTCCTTGAACCCCTGTCCCTTTACACAGATTTTTTTCTGAAACCTTTTGTCATAAAAATGCCTCACTATCTCAAAGACACCACCAGTACAATCAATCTGCTTAATGATCTCGTCCTTACCACTGATAGCCTGCTTGTCACAATGGACGTTGAGGCGTTATATACATCTATACCCCAACAAGAAGGCCTCGAAGCAATACATGATTTTTTGAATTCCAGAACAGACCAAGATTCCACCCCAACTGATTTCATCCTTGAGTGTACGAGATTGGCTATGTCAGAAAATTTGTTTCTGTTCCAGAACCAGATCTACAAGCAATCAAAGGGTATGAGCATGGGCGCCACCTTCGCCCCAGACGTTGCCAATTTATATATGTCTAAATACGAAGAGAATTATGTTTTCACAACAGAGAACACTTTCCTATGTAACATTGCTCTATGGAAAAGGTATATTGACGATGTAATCATTGTCTGGAAGGGAACACCTTTGGAACTACAAGATTTTCATACGTGGATCAATTTGAGAAACACCCACATTAAGTTCACGATACATTGCGACCACCATCAAATAGATTTCCTTGATCTCCACATCTATAAGACGGGAGACCGACTAAAAACTGAGCTTTTTCGAAAACCAACAGACCGCAACACCCTATTGCATTTCACAAGCTATCACCCGATGGGCCTCAAGTACAATCTACCGTATGGACAGTTTTTGCGCATTCGTAGAAACTGTTCCGACTTGGAGAAGTTCCATCTCCATGCGGCAGGATTGACCCAACAACTTGCTGAAAGAGGCTACCCAAGAAAAGCTGTTAGTCCGGCCAAGAAAAGAGCAAGATACACTCCGAGAGAGATCTGTCTGGGTAACAAACCAAAGAAAGATTTGGGAAGACTCGTGTGCGTTACCACTTTTGGGCCCCTGAGTGTCCTAATCCAGAAAACCTTCAAGAAGAACTAGCACTTGGTAACCCATCCCAGAACCTTGCAAAATGTGCGTTGTTTCACTTTAAAAAAAAACAGGAATCTTAGAGATGCTCTTTTTCACACTTACATAGAGCCACCCTCGCAACCACAGCATACACTCTGGGACCTACCCCCGATTTCTGGACACCATAAATGCGGCCATTGCATGGCCTGCCCACTGACTCTGCAAAAGAAATCCTTTGAACATGTCAAAGTACAATGGACAATGAATGATTTCACCAACTGTAATACCAAGGGTGGCATATACATAATACAATGCCCATGCAAGCTCCTGTATGTAGGCAAGACCATACGTGCAATTAAAATGCGGATCTCGGAGCACCATTCCTGCATCAGAAATAAGGTAGCAGACAAGCCCTTAGTAGATCATTTCACTGCTAAGAACCACAGGGACACGGATTTAAGGTGGTTTGTCCTCCAAAAAGTTAAACCAGCCAAGGAGGGGGGGATTTGAATAAAACACTCACCCAGTTAGAACAGCGGTGGGTACACAGACTGAACACCGTACATGCTGGTTTAAATGTTTCCGTAAAATGGAAATCCTTTCTGTAACCACTGATTCATGTGTTGTTGGTTTTATTTACCCAGTGCAATGTTGTTTCTACTTGTTTCAGAGCATTAATTCACCCTGCTCCATCTGTGTGAGTAACTGTCTGAATTGGCCTAACATATGGTTTTCTCTCACTATATGATATATGCACTGCACCAACAAGTATAGCCTGGTGTTTGTTGTGTGTTTTTTGAGGACCATATGAAGCATGCATTCATTTTTCTATGCATTTGTAAGCACTTCTTATTTCAGCATACTATGTATACTATGTGTTCATGACATGCACCACTGCCGCAATGCATTGACCCGCTTCCACCCGTTCTTGAATTTATTTGTGGTCGATGGTTGCCATGGCAACCTTTAGATTGAAAATAGCACCTAAATTGCTTTTTCATAATCACTTGAACATTAGGCACACTAGTATTTGTTTTAGTGCAATCATACTAATCTGGATCAAGTGCTATACACCAATTCCTGGGGGAACTCGATCCTAGCCTGACTCTAAGATGGCTGCCATATAAAACAGCCTCTCTGTCCTGGCAACAGCGTTACTAACACTTTGCTGCCGGCTCTCCCCAGTGACTCAGCAGCTTGAGGAGACGCTGCCTGCTGTCTTTTTCCTGCAGACTACCAGTTCTGCCTGATACACGATCCAAGGTAATTCTACTTCTACGGTCCCCATCTTAGACTAAAACAAGGATCCTGTAGTTCTGGACTCTCATTGTTACTTATTATTTATCTTTTAGCCGTGCACCCAACGGCGGATTGTTGTTTTTTGAGAGAGCACTCCTTGACCTTCTTACCTGGATTTTGCCGGTGAGAGGTAAATCTCATTTAAATTCAACAAAGCATGTACTTATATAACTATTATGTACATGACACTGGAGGGTTTTTCAACTCCCCACCAATAGTACTTGTTCTGTTTTGTATAACAGGATTACCTGGAGACCAGCCAACATGGCTAGCGGATCTCTTATACAGTGCCTGTGAATTTACCCCATAGGTAAGCTGTGTGTTTTCTAATCAAATTGATTACACAATACCTCTGATTTATTCTTTTTAAATAATTTTGCTCATACACCCGTCTGATTGTGGTCTCCCTCCCCTGCAGCGGTGTGCGGTAGAAATCACAATAACATAACATAGTAGTAGTTTGAAAGCAAATGAGTTATGATGCATTATGGATGGATTCATTTTCAACACGTGTTTGTTATATTTATCTACTTGTTTTTTTTTTGTTTTGTTTTTTTTTTGGCTGTTTAATTGTACTGACCTCCATGGCTTTTTTCTCTAAATATAGTCGGTTTATCATATGCAGTGGCAAGTTGTTTGAGCCTTTTGGTTAGTAGCAACATGTTTTCTCTTGCTCAATACTCAGAGTGGCTCTTATTCTTCAAACTAGTGACACAATAAATGACTTATTGATATTCATGTTTGTGGAAGCAGATGGGTGTGAATGTATGGATGTCCTTTGCATCATGTTCGCAATGTTGAATATCTGAATACGTGGCGGATTTGTCAAACATCCGTATCCTCCTCTGGCCATAGCTGTATGGGACCCACTCTTACAATCTTATTACTAGTATGGTGGTAATAGCAAAACCAAACAGTATTTTAAATGCATCCTATTTAGAAAACATAAGAAACAATAAAACATGATTATGAGTTTAGATTGCATGGTACACAAGGGGTACCTAGAAAGCAGTACAATGTTTACATTGTGAATATTTAGCATATGCAGCACTTCACGTGGACACCATTCGATGAAAATCCTATGCCATCCTAACTCATACTTATTTACCCTAAGACTAATTTCCTTGTACCCCATGATGTAAATATCCCAAGCGAACTTACCTCAAAAGTAGGTGCTTTCTTTTTTTTCTTTTTAATACAACATGGTTTTAAGGGTACACCCGCTCTCATAATGCATGTTCCAGCCTTTCCTGTAGGTTGCAGTCAGAATCCATTTTGCTTTGATGTCCATATTTTTTCTTCCCAAGTTTGTAGGTGTATGTACATCTATAGAGCAAGTGTGAGTGATATCACCATCAGCAGCAACATCAATGCCGGTGCTCACTGATGCTGTGCCATTGATTGGAAATAGCCCAAGTGAGGTACCCAGTGTACAATACAAATGCACATTGCCCCCCTTACAATACTCACTTCAGAACCTGGGAGCAGGTTTGAAGGGAACCAAGAATACAGTACATAATGACATGGGCCTCCTTGCTTCTCTGTGTTTTCTCACAGTCTAATATATTATCTCAGAAGAGTTTCCAGGCAGATAACTGCTGAATAATAGCATTTATACCATAAAGATCAACAGAGTCTGAAGCCACCTAATCATGTGTTTGCATTCCAGGTAAAGACTCATTGTACCAGTTACCAAGGGCTATTCACAGCCTTGGTGGGGGAGCTGGCCAATCGGGGCAAGGAACGTTGGTTGAAATTGGCAATCTCAGCCCAGGTCCCAAGCCACCTGATGGCTGGTTCAACTCGTTCATTCCATCTTTTCCCGCTTGTGCCTGGGCTTCGCTCGGGCCTTTAACTCGGGCTGCCAGGCCGTTACGACCCATTCCAGCCCTTGGAACTGGTTGCTACCGCCATATTATGCTAATTATTACCAAGCTTCTGAATAAAGATCAATGAGCAGCTATTTGGGGTCAGCCATCAAACAGTGATCATGAATTTGCACTTGTGAACGAGGATATAGAGAGTTGCAAATCTACCCTCCACACGAGGTGCAAAGTGTAATTCCTGTCATTATGTGTGATCATTATGCTTTAGATGTCTCCTAGTTATACAGACTCTCAAACAAACAGAGTTAAAGGGCCTCATTCCGAGATTGGTGGTAGTCATGGCGCTATTTGCGCCATGACTGCCACCAATAACAGGAGGCACTGGTATAGTTCAATGGGGACTTAGCGGTGTAGTACGACCTTTGCGGGACCGGTAGGTCCCCATTGAAAAAGCCATTCCCCATTCCCATTTGAGCCCCCATAGGGCTCAATGGGAATGGGGAGGGCACAAATAACGGGCTCGCAAATGTCAAGCACGTTATTTGCGCCCTGGTCCCTTAACAGGTCCCGTCCAGAACGGCTGGTCGGACCAGCCGTTACTGGAGGGACACACTAAGGGACCTTGTAGTAGGGCGGGAAGGGATTACTGGAACCGGTCTCCTTACCGGTGCCCGATAGCCCTTTCCGCCAATCTCGGAATGAGGCCCAATGTCTCATAGGTACTGTTGAATGTCATCAGTTGGCCTGGAGAGTCAAGCAATGATCGCTAACCAAGCCATTCTACTCTACAGGAGGGAACCGCATAGCACCAGGCAATTCTGATACCTATGCTAAACGTGTTCGTCCACCTACAGGGTCCCTTTTTTCAAAGAAATCCTGAGCCTCTATCGATATCCTGATTTGACAAATATTAATGATTTTTACAAGTGTGACATTTATTGACAAGACACAAGCGTAATGCAGAAAGAAAAGTAGATCATTAGCACATTAATGGGCACTAAGGGTAAAAGTAGCTCGTCAGGGCCACAACACAGAGCATGTTTGCTTCCAGTGAGAACAGCAATTGATATGAAACTAGGATGCCCCGTGCGCCGGAACTGGAAGTGTACCGACGCAGGCGGTAGCATTGTGAGTACTGTGTATTGGGGGAATGCCATGCCTCGAGTGATGTGTACCCAGGCAGATCAGAATGGGATGCATCACGTCTTTAGTCTGGTAGAAGCCACCTGCACTGCAAGAGATGTAGCTCATTTTTGAACAACCTCTTTCTTCGTTAGTCTCCTCCCACAGAGGGAAAAGAGGGTGGCAGCATAGGCCAGTGATGCAGAGGGTGGGCCTCGGATAAAATATGTGGGCACCAGAACCAAATCATAAGTGCTCAATATTTGCAAATTACATTTTCCAAATGTTCAAGATAAACGTTATAGTTTCACAGGGGGTACATTTCGAGAATGGCTGTGGTGTATCATGCATTTTAAAGAACCTTGGACTGTAAACATTGGTTGAAGTCATGAAACTGGCCTATGTTGACCCAGTAAACATGTCCACAATGACTGGTTGCACCAACTCATTAGGCATGTACGTAATACCTTTAAGGCCAGACCAATACTGGTGTTTTTTTTGTTTTTATTATTTTTTTTTATAATTGATCTTGCGTAAACAAGATGGCATAAAGGTTTCTGGGACCACACTGGAAGGGCGAGCTGTGGGAAAATAACAGGCTTCGTTGAGGGCAGTTTAGAGGTGGTAGAGTTCTGAGTAAAGATATAGAAAAGCAATTCCAAATAGGAAAACATGGACACCAAAACAATTAAATGTGTTTCTTTTAAATGTACCTTTGAACAACAAATGTTGTATTTCTGTATGAAACGTGCACATGTATTATTTTCATGCCATGGCACACTTCAGGGGTAGGGTGAACGGTAAATGGGCCCCAAATTAAAGATGTAAGGGGGCAACAAGGGAATGGCAACATCTCACAACGGGGAGAGAAACAACTAAGGGCCCGATTAGTGGAAATATCTGCCTTGGAAAATAGAGACTTTGCGTGCCAAACCGCGCAAGAAATCCCGTTTATGGATTCATGGAATTGACTGCAAAGTACTTTTTTGTACTTTGCTGGGACTTCGTGCAGGCTCGTCACGTCATTGCGACAGGCCCAGTGCCTTGCGCGAGACACCATGCAGAATTTGGGCGTGGCTTGTGCAGAGGGTAGGGTAGTGGCCGGAACATGGAAAATGAGGAAGAACAAGTTAAAATGTGGGTGTTACATGGGACGGCACTCAGGCAGTCTATTGCTGGCCCACTATTGTATGGAATAGTATGTATTCATGGATCTAAGCACGCAACCTTTCATCAGGGAAATTGCCATGCAAAGCCCTCATACTATCCACCACCCAAATGCAGGAGTATGGACACTTGTGCATATGATCCACTGCGCAGAGGTAATATCGGGTGAGGGATTTAGCGGTGCATGTACACAACCCGGTTTCTGATCTCACTGGGGGGTGCATGGATGCAGTGTGGCAGGGTGCAGGAACGGTTTACAGGGGGTTTGCATGCAGATTTTCTGAGTTTTATATGAGTTACGATAAATCGTATGCATGTCGTCGGTGTGCCGGTCACAGTTGCGGGGGATAGCGCAAAGGGTCCCCGAGATGCAGGCCTGCTTGAGGGATATCTGACACACTGTTCGAAGGGTGCATGCGAAGGGACTTGTTCTGGCTGTTTTTGCTTTGTTTGTGGGCATGTCAGGGCCATTCTTGCCACAACTTGCGTATACGGTTACTTGGTGCAAACAATTCCATGAATGCACAGACAAGATGCAGAATTAAATCTGCGTGCATGCTCGCCGAGTGTTGTTCTCAGCACGCAGCCTTTGCAGCATAAACATGCACTTTTCCCTGAATCGGGCTGACAAAATAATAGAGCAATGACAGTATATATATGTATCTGTCCTCTAACTATAGAACTGTGCACTTATCTTCGTCATGTAATTGGGTGTGTGTTTATGTGGTGCGGACTGCATGTGTGCTTCATGTCTAACTCTGCTATGTTGTGTCTCTAATGACGTCAGCAACATGGCTTCTTGGTGCTTACTTATTTCAGGCTGTCCATATAGGTGTCTCTGACCATAATATTCGGCTCTTCACTTACGCATGGATACATTTCTACCACACCTGGTCTGTATGGCTTACTGCGAAGAGAACGGATCTCAACGACCGGTGGGGGGTGTCTGTACTCCCACTCCCTATATGGTGGAGGAGAGGCACAGGAGACCCCAGCCAAGATTCTCTATTCGGTAGCAATGGTCGAGCAATCAAGGCCTAGCTTCTCAGGAGGTGATGCAGGCTGGTTCTTAAGTACAGTGTATCCTCAAGCCCCCACAAAGGAATATCCACACTCTGTATTGGTTAGAACACAGTCTTTATATAATCAATAGTCAAGGTTATGTACATTCATCATGATAACTCACTTTGTACTCTGGCAAAATCTACAATGACAAATATTTACAATCCTAAAGTGGTACCACCCTAGATCTCATTGAAGTGCATGAACAATACTGTACAATGTCACACAGACCAATAGAGTGAAACCAGCAATAGAGAGAAGAGAGAAAATAAGATGGTTGAGCAATAGGCAGAATACTGACCCCTACCACTAGGCACAGTTCTGTGTGGAGATCCCCCCACCTGGGCAACCTGTAAAGAAAGATATAGCACCAGCCCAGTCCATATATTGCTCTGCAAGTCTTATTTTCCTCTATAATGTTTTTACCCCCCCAATGTACCTGGTGGAGTCGACTAACGTCGAGGGACTCGCTGTTCGGCGACGGGGAATCGACGGCCCTTCTTGAATGCCTTCCTTTTCAAGCGGGAGGCACGGGGCGTCGAACGTCCGTCGACAAATGAGGCAGAACGATGTCGAAGAGGCGGCAGCTTCGTCCGAGCGGTGCTCGTCGGCGTCGGGGCGTCGGCGTCCTGCAAGGCGGAGGTGTGCGGGGCACCTCGATGACAATAGTTCTGGACCGCAAAGATTGTAGAGACGGGAGCCCAGCAAGGGCGTCGAGTCGTCCGAGTCTTTGAGGTCGTCGGGTGGCGGGAAACCCACCGGTAGGTTTCTCCTCGGCGCGTTGGTCGGCCTCAACTTTCTCCGGCAGGATAAGCGGTCGACGATGCGGTCGAGAGAGTCCTTCGATTGAATGTTCTTAGGCAATGGAGCGGACGGCTCCGGTCGTCGGCGGCACGGCGTCAAGTGGTTCCCACGGCTGGGCAACACAACTTCGACGGGCCTCCAGCGGTTCCACAAACCTGCGAACCCTGGTCGACGGCAATGGACGTCGACGACGTCGATGTCCGGGTGCTTCACTTCGATCTCCTCGGCGGTCCCGTCTCGGGTCGACAGCCTTTCGAGAACCTGTCTTCCAGAGCGCTTCGGCGAAGATGGAGCGGTGTTCGATGGTCCCTCGGAGCACGGGAAGAGGGCGCCTTACCAGGTCCTCTCTCGGGTCAGTCCTCGACGAATTTTGACAGCCATTCGGATCGGTCGAAGCAAATGCCACAGCAAGTCTTCTTCTTCCAGCTGGACGTCGAGGATCAGCAGTTCCAGTTACTCTTGAGTGGAGACTCAGCTTCTGGACACTTCTGAACTTCCGAACCCAATGGTTGCTTCTCAACCAATGGTTCCTTCTGAAACGAACAATTTCCAGTGGTGAGAGGTCCCCAGATATACTATCCTCCCTCTCATCCACACTGCTGGCACACACACAGCAGCCAATCACACTGCAGGGCATTCATGCAGTCAGTCAGCCAATCAGGCACACGGTGCATTCAGGCCACACTCCTCCCTTCCAGACACTCACAACAAGGAATGTGGATTGGAACAAGTACCCAGCCATTCAACACTACACACTGCATTCAGGCCAGTTTCGGGCAGGGCTGTCTCAGTCTTTGTCTCATATGCCAGAAACCAGACAACCACAACAAGGAGTGTATATTGGTCACACACTCCATTCACCCAGGTCCCACCCACAGGAGGTACCCATAACATACAGTCACTGGGAAGGCTCCAGTCAGTCTAGCTGGGCCTTCACAACAATACCATATATGGAACTTCCACCCAACAGCCAGTCAGGGGGAAGGGACAGAGTCAGGGCTTCCCAGGACTTTGGGAAAAACAAGACAACAGGCAATAGAAAGCAAGAGGCCACAGGGGCCATCTTGTTTCTATCAGGAATCAACTGATCCCAGTGGCAGGGCCTGGGTATCCCAAAATGGAGGATACCCAGAGCACCTGTCAAATTCAGCATGGAGCTGCCACCAGCCCATACCCTGCTCTGTGGGCCACCCACAGGTGCCCAAAAACATACACTAGGGGCACAGGGTTGTACCCCTACCCATGGGTGCCATAAGGGTATCCCATGGGTCTGTTCACCAAACCAAAAGAGAGAGCTGCACTGCCAGGAGTCCCACATGGACTCCGGGGCAGAAAACATAACAGAACACACGGTAAAAACAGAAAAAGGACAAGGATTCAGAGGCCCTGTCCTTCAGATGCATTTCCAGCATCACAGTCGCCCCCCCCAGACTGAGGTGGAGGGTGTCTAATCTCCCACGGGATAGACACCCTCATCCAGACGGTCAACATACCTTCTGGAAAGGCCATCTGCATTATCGTGACTCTTCCCTGGTCTGTGCTCTATGGTGAAGTCTAGCCCTTGCAGGCTAATGGACCACCTGAGCAATTTCGGGTTCTCACCCTTCATCTGCATAAGCCACTTCAGGGGCTTATGATCTGTTTGGACCTTGAAGGTAGACCCCGTAAGGTAGGGCCGAAAACGCCTAAGGCTCCAAACTATGCTAAAACACTCCTTTTCAACAGTAGCCCACCTAAGTTCTCTACCCTTGAGTTGTCTACTGATGAATATGATAGGGTGTTCTCTCCCTTTGTCATCTAACTGGGACAAGACAGCTCCAATTCCGGTGTCGCAGGCATCCGTCTGGACGATAAAGGGTCGGCTGTAGTCAGGCGCACTCAACACAGGTGCCCTACACAGACTTTCTTTCAAGCCATCAAAGGCCCTCTGACAGTCTTCAGTCCAATTAACCTTCCTAGGCTGTTTGGGTGAAGTTAGAGCGGTCAGAGGTGCAGCTATGGTCCCATAGTCTGCCATGAAATTGCGATAGTACCCAGTGAGACCCAAAAAGGCCCTCACCTGGGTTTGAGTAGTGGGAGTCTCCCAGTTCTGTACATCCTGTACTTTACTGGCGAGAGGTTGGATTTGACCCCCTCCTACCTCATGACCAAGATAGGTAACTTTCCCCTGAGCTATCTGGCACTTGGTGGCCTTGATAGTGAGGTTAGCCCTTTTCAAGGCCTGCAACACCCTATCCAGATGTGTCAAATGCTCTTCCCAGGTGGAACTGTAGACGGCAATGTCGTCTAAGTAAGCCACACAAAAGGCTTCCAGCCCACTGAGCGCATGGTTGACCAATCTCTGGAAGGTGGCAGGGGCATTCTTCAACCCAAAAGGCATGACCCTAAACTGGTAGAGTCCCTCAGGTGTTGAGAAGGCCGTCTTTTCCTTGGCATGGTCCGTCAGAGCTATTTGCCAATAGCCTGAAGTGAGGTCAAAGGTGCTCACAAACTTGGCAGCACCTATAGTGTCCACGAGCTCATCAGCCCTGGGCAATGGGTGTGCGTCAGTCTTGGTGACGGCATTGACTCCTCGGTAGTCCACACAGAACCTCCAATCCTTGGTACCCGCCTGGGAACTTGCCTTGGGGACAAGGACCACTGGACTGGACCAGGGACTGGTTGAGGGTTCAATAACACCCAGATCCAACATCTTGGCGACCTCAGCCTGGATGTGGTTCTTAACGGTATCTGACATACGGTAGCACCTGCTTTTGACAGGTACACTGTCACCAGTGTCAATTTCGTGCTTACACCACGGTGTAAGGCCTGGCTTCAGTGAAAACAGAGAGGCGTACTGCTGGAGCAAAGCCCTACAGGCCCTCTGTTGCTCTGTTGTCAAATCTGGAGAGAGATGTACTCCCTCCACTGAGCCATCCTGAGGGTTGCTATGCAGCAAATCAGGAAGGGGCTCACTCTCATCCTCTTCTTGCCCAGAAGCTAGCAAGAGACATGAGACTTCCGCTCGCCTGTGGAAAGGCTTGAGCCTGTTGACATGGAATAGCTGAGGAGCTACCCCAGGGGCTCCCATGTCAACCAGATAGTTGACTTCGCCCATCTTGGAGATGATCCTGAAGGGTCCAGTCCACTTGTCTGCCAAAGCCCTAGGCTTGGTAGGCTCCATCACAAGGATATCCTGTCCCGGAGTCCAATCCACTTGCGAGGCTTTCAGGTCATGCCAGTACTTGTTCAATTCCTGGCTGGCCTTGAGATTTGCTGTTGCTTGACCCATCATTTGTGTCATCCTCCGCCTGAGGCCTAACACATAGTCCCCCACTTGCTTGGCGGGACCCGGAGGGGTGGCTTCCAAGCCTTCTCGGATCAAGGCGAGGGGCCCCCTCACGGGATGTCCAAAGAGTAGCTCAAAGGGGCTGAAACCAACACCCTCTTGAGGTACCTCTCTGTAAGCAAACAGCAGGCATGGCAGGAGGAGATCCCATTTCCTCCTTAGGGGCTCTTCCAAAGCACCTAGCATGCCCTTGAGAGTTTTGTTAAATCTCTCAACCAGACCATTGGTCTGGGGGTGGTAAGAGGTGGAGAACTTGTAGGTTACCCCGCACTCTTTCCACATGGTTTTCATGTAACTAGACATGAAGTTGGATCCTCTGTCGGAGACAACCTCCTTGGGGAATCCAACACGGGTGAAAATGCCCAGGAGAGCCCGGGCAACCACCTTGGCCGTAACAGTACGAAGGGGTATTGCCTCAGGGTACCTGGTGGCATGATCTACCAAGACCAGGATGAACCGATGTCCACCTGAAGTGGGAGGGTCAAGGGGACCGACGATGTCGATGCCCACCCTCTCAAATGGGGTGCCAACCACTGGTAACGGCTGCAGTGGGGCAATGACACTGCCTCCAGTCTTGCCAGACAACTGACAAGTTGGGCAGGTCCTGCAGTGGGACTCCACTTCTACTCCCATCCGTGGCCAGTAGAAATGGGCAGAGAGCCTCTGCTTAGTCTTCTTGGTCCCAAGATGACCAGCCAAGGGCACCTCATGCGCCAACTGCAGTAGGAAGGGCCTGTAAACCTGGGGTACCACCAACCTCTTGCGGGCACCAGGTTCAGGCTTAGTGGGCTCACTAACAAGGAGCTCACCCTCCCAATAAATCCGGAAATTCCTAGGCACCTCTCCTTGTGCCTGGGCCAGGGCCTGTTTCCTCAGTCCCTCGAGAGAGTGGCACTCTCTCTGTCCCTTACAGAAGTCCGCCCGGGAGGGTCCCCCTTCAGCTAACAAGCATTGAAGGTCGGGATGATCCTCCGGGTTAAGAACCTCTCCCACAGGAGAGTCTTCTGCTTCTTCTCCCAAAGGAGTTGAGTTTGGGTTTTCCACTGGACCCAGCCCGTCCGGAGCATGGATCCCAATGGGTGCGGCAGGAAGAGAAGGTGCTCCCTCCACAGGGGTGGCCTTCTTGGTCTTCCTCCTTCTTGCCTTAGACCTCGCCTTTGGCTCGGGTATCTGACCCACAGCCAGACCCGATGTCGCCTGTGATCTAGTGACAGCAGCAGCAGTCATGGGAAGACCATCCGAGATCAACCCCAACTCTACTAGATCATTCCCTAACAAAATGTTAGCAGGGACATTGTCCTGAACCAGGACAGGAAGCTTCGCTGTCTTGTCTCCAATCATGAGTGTGACTAAGGCTACAGGTGATAATTTGGGAGGCCCACCAGCTAACCTGGTGGTTTGCAGAGGAGCACCTTCATAGTCCTCTGGCCTGAGCAGGGTCCTGTCCACCACTGTCATGCTTGCCCCCGTTTCTCTCAAACCAGTAGAAGGCTGGCCATTCAAGAGGACACTTCTCAAAAACCTACGGGTGTTCTGTGGGATAGTCGCCAGTACTTCCGCGTACTGGTCCCAGGCCCCAAGGGACACTAAGGAAATCTCCACCGGAGCACCAAATGTGATACCGGCAGAGGAGGGGAGGACAGTGGCCTCCACCTCAGACACGGGGTAAGGGTAGGTCAGGCTGACAGCCTGTACTCCAAGTGCCTTACCTTTACACTTGGGGTCACCCCTTTTGTGATCCAGAGCCCCACAGTCCCAACAAGCGCCAGGAGTGCGAGGTACGGTACTGGAACCACTGGGAGCCTGCTTTGCAGCAGGTGGACCACTACTCTTATTCCCACCCCCAGATGACTTATCCCCACTAGATTTTTGGGTCTTAGGAGAGGAAGGTTTTGGTTTACCCGACTGTGATTGCTTGGGGGGCTCCTCAGCTTTCTGAGAGGCCCCCTTCTCTTTATCCTTGTCCTTCCCACTGGAGTCCTTAGGGGACACCCGGTGGGAGACCCACTTGTCAGCCAACCTAGCCAGCTTAAAGGGGTCCAAAATGTTCTGGTCAGCCACATACTGACGCAGCTCTGGTGAACAGGCTTCAGAGAAATGCTCAAAAAACAAGAGGTGGGACAATTCAACAAAAGTCTTAACCTGGTATCCATCGATCCACCCCATCATGTTCATGTGTACAGCACTCACCCAGTCAACCCAAGACATATTCTCCTTCTTCTTAAAATCCCTGAACCTTCTAAGGTATTGGGTAGGTGTCTTGCCGAACTTGGCAATCAAAGCAGACTTCATACACTCGTACTGACCCCTTTCTTCCACACTCAGCTTCAGAATACAGTCATACCCGGTTTGAGGTACTCTGCTTAACAAACACTTCGCCCAATCTCTTTTATCCACATCATGAATCTCACAAGCCAATTGAAACGCTTCAATCCATTGGAGGATATCCGAACCCTCCACAAACACACCAACCAAATCTTTCATAAACTTGGTGGCTGGGGACCTGACACTCTCACTGGATCTAGCTGAAGTCTCCACTCTAGCTTTCTCTAGCTGGATTCTCTGACATTCAGTGTCCTGGCTCTTGAGTTCAAGGTCCTTATTTTTGAGTGCAACTTGTTGAGCCAACTCCTCTTTCTTAAGCTCAGCATCTATTTCCAACTTGCGGTATTCAAAGGCCAATTTCATCCTTAATAACTCAAGTTCTAAGGAATTGCTAGAGTTTGGAACAGAGGCAGCAGGAATGGCGGCATTCCCAGAAACAGATTCAGCAGAAACCCCAGGGGCAGAGTCCTCATTGGTTGCATTCCCCCCCCTCATCAAGAGTTTCACTATCAGTCTGGTAGTCCACCAGGGCAGCTATCAGCTCAGCCCTAGACTTATCCACAAAGTCTAACTCCCTAGCTTCACAAGCACTCTGGAGAGCCTCCAAGCTCATCCGAGTTAATTTGCCATTCGCAATAGACTCCATTGTTTGTAATGCAGTTACCTTGTACACAACTAAACCTTAATTCAATAAAGGGCAAATATCCTTTGTAAGTGGCACGGTTATACACTGATTCTTAAAACCATAAGCATCCCACCGCTTGCCACCAGTGCGAAGAGAACGGATCTCAACGACCGGTGGGTGGTGTCTGTACTCCCACTCCCTATATGGTGGAGGAGAGGCACAGGAGACCCCAGCCAAGATTCTCTATTCGGTAGCAATGGTCGAGCAATCAAGGCCTAGCTTCTCAGGTAGTGATGCAGGCTGGTTCTTAAGTACAGTGTATCCCCAAGCCCCCACAAAGGAATATCCACACTCTGTATTGGTTAGAACACAGTCTTTATATAATCAATAGTCAAGGTTATGTACATTCATCATGATAACTCACTTTGTACTCTGGCAAAATCTACAATGACAAATATTTACAATCCTAAAGTGGTACCACCCTAGATCTCATTGAAGTGCATGAACAATACTGTACAATGTCACACAGACCAATAGAGTGAAACCAGCAATAGAGAGAAGAGAGAAAATAAGATGGTTGAGCAATAGGCAGAATACTGACCCCTACCACTAGGCACAGTTCTGTGTGGAGATCCCCCCACCTGGGCAACCTGTAAAGAAAGATATAGCACCAGCCCAGTCCATATATTGCTCTGCAAGTCTTATTTTCCTCTATAATGTTTTTACCCCCCCAATGTACCTGGTGGAGTCGACTAACGTCGAGGGACTCGCTGTTCGGCGACGGGGAATCGACGGCCCTTCTTGAATGCCTCCCTTTTCAAGCGGGAGGCACGGGGCGTCGAACGTCCGTCGACAAACGAGGCAGAACGATGTCGAAGAGGCGGCAGCTTCGTCCGAGCGGTGCTCGTCGGCGTCGGGGCGTCGGCGTCCTGCAAGGCGGAGGTGTGCGGGGCACCTCGATGACAATAGTTCTGGACCGCAAAGATTGTAGAGACGGGAGCCCAGCAAGGGCGTTGAGTCGTCCGAGTCTTTGAGGTCGTCGGGTGGCGGGAAACCCACCGGTAGGTTTCTCCTCGGCGCGTTGGTCGGCCTCGACTTTCTCCGGCAGGATAAGCGGTCGACGATGCGGTCGAGAGAGTCCTTCGATTGAATGTTCTTAGGCAATGGAGCGGACGGCTCCGGTCGTCGGCGGCACGGCGTCAAGTGGTTCCCACGGCTGGGCAACACAACTTCGACGGGCCTCCAGCGGTTCCACAAACCTGCGAACCCTGGTCGACGGCAATGGACGTCGACGACGTCGATGTCCGGGTGCTTCACTTCGATCTCCTCGGCGGTCCCGTCTCGGGTCGACAGCCTTTCGAGAACCTGTCTTCCAGGGCGCTTCGGCGAAGATGGAGCGGTGCTCGATGGTCCCTCGGAGCACGGGAAGAGGGCGCCTTACCAGGTCCTCTCTCGGGTCAGTCCTCGACGAATTTCGACAGCCTTCGGATCGGTCGAAGCAAATGCCACAGCAAGTCTTCTTCTTCCAGCTGGACGTCGAGGATCAGCAGTTCCAGTTACTCTTGAGTGGAGACTCAGCTTCTGGACACTTCTGAACTTCCGAACCCAATGGTTGCTTCTCAACCAATGGTTCCTTCTGAACTGAACAATTTCCAGTGGTGAGAGGTCCCCAGATATACTATCCTCCCTCTCATCCACACTGCTGGCACACACACAGCAGCCAATCACACTGCAGGGCATTCATGCAGTCAGTCAGCCAATCACGCACACGGTGCATTCAGGCCACACTCCTCCCTTCCAGACACTCACAACAAGGAATGTGGATTGGAACAAGTACCCAGCCATTCAACACTACACACTGCATTCAGGCCAGTTTCGGGCAGGGCTGTCTCAGTCTTTGTCTCATATGCCAGAAACCAGACAACCACAACAAGGAGTGTATATTGGTCACACACTCCATTCACCCAGGTCCCACCCACAGGAGGTACCCATAACATACAGTCACTGGGAAGGCTCCAGTCAGTCTAGCTGGGCCTTCACAACAATACCATATATGGAACTTCCACCCAACAGCCAGTCAGGGGGAAGGGACAGAGTCAGGGCTTCCCAGGACTTTGGGAAAAACAAGACAACAGGCAATAGAAAGCAAGAGGCCACAGGGGCCATCTTGTTTCTATCAGGAATCAACTGATCCCAGTGGCAGGGCCTGGGTATCCCAAAATGGAGGATACCCAGAGCACCTGTCAAATTCAGCATGGAGCTGCCACCAGCCCATACCCTGCTCTGTGGGCCACCCACAGGTGCCCAAAAACATACACTAGGGGCAGAGGGTTGTACCCCTACCCATGGGTGCCATAAGGGTATCCCATGGGTCTGTTCACCAAACCAAAAGAGAGAGCTGCACTGCCAGGAGTCCCACATGGACTCCGGGGCAGAAAACATAACAGAACACACGGTAAAAACAGAAAAAGGACAAGGATTCAGAGGCCTTGTCCTTCAGATGCATTTCCAGCATCACACTTACTGAGAGGGTACCTCTCAGTGTATTGTCGATCATTGAAGCTTTTGCGATTCATCCGAAATAGAATGGGTGATTGCAGGCTTTTCTGGCCTTCCATCTTGTCATGAACTTGATGGGGGGAGGTAGTCCTAGGATCCCTACTCCTTCTTCAGGGCCCTAAGTGGGTGGGGCAGACTGGGAAAGCAGCCACTAAATAAATTGCAAACATGAGAGAACAACACCCTTCCAACACCCACCCATAAGAAGGGAGCATAACAGCACTCACTGCTAAGCGCAAGTTATCAGTAATGGCCACTCTTTGCCCCAAAAAGACCTACAACTGAGAAACACTTGTGAGATAATTCAGTGTGTTACGACCCAATAAGAGAGAGCTGTAGGTCTCATGTTTTATTCTGGATCGTGGTCATCCAGCATTAAATAATTTAAGCTTGATAAAAGAGTGTTATTGTATTGGCCAATGATAACAATTGCTTCTATTATTATTATTATGATTATTATTATTGTTATTATTATTATTATTATTATTATTTTTATTGTTATTATATTTGTTTTATTATTATATTTGAATTCTTACATTTAATATACAGTCAATTCCTAGGCACCATGGCTCAAAGTCCAGCAAACACTCTGGGAACATATACAAGCATCCCTATTGGTTATGAATCTTTGTTCATGAACCACACAAACAGTGGTTTAGTGAATAAAGTCACTTTTTTAAACATGTTGTGTATATTATGTATTTCAATTATGGAAATGGGTAAAAGGCCCATACCTCTCTCAAATATTAGCACTCTACTGGAGCAAAGGGTTGGGTGATCAAACGAATAGGGTAAGTGGTTTGAAATAGCAACAAAAATGTCAGCATATATGATATTAAAATGCTAGAGAAAATCCCAATCCTCGCCCAAGTCACGTGTTACCTTTCGATATGGTGCCAACTCAGAAGAGAAGCACGATATTTCCAGGCACCAGCACCTTTTGTTGTACGTGGAGATGGCTAGTAAAGGGCAGATTGATGAGTTCTGAAGAGCACGCGTACTGGGTTAAAAACAGAGCTGGACAGCAGGCAGAGAGGCACATGCAAGCTTAGATGACATTTGAAGAAATACCAAGCAAATAATTGATATAAGGCAATTGTTGATATTTCTGTGTTTGAATGTCAATGTACTATTTTTCATCAATTCTTGATGCTATTTCATGGTACCTAAACTCCCTAAAGTCCCAGACAACTGAAAATAATGTATTTGACTCTGCCAGTTATTGGTTAAAATAGGCATTTTGCAAAATAAAATATGTATGTGGTTACCCTGTATCTGCTTGTAAACCGTGAGGAATTGTAAAATAAAAGAATGTGCTATCGATTAATGGGCACCCCAAATTTCGCTTGGAGAGCACGAGTGTGGTCCAAGACATTTCTCTGCCTTTTTGAAGTTCTAAAATTATGCATATAAATATATGCAAAAAAGTTGTTAAAGAGAAGTTCTGGTTACAAGTAAAACCGAAAACCTTTGAAATTCACCAGTTATGGTAAGCTAAGTAACCATAACCCACGTGACCTCTGTGCACTGCTAAGACTAAGACCCAGGACATTAAAGATGGCATCACAAATGTCATTGATGACATGCTTTTGTAAATTTGGTGTAAATCCGTCCAGTATTTTTTTAACACGCTCAAAAAGTAGGTAAACATGAACTTTAATGTTATTGACAATTTCTGGTGGTGTTGTTTCTTCCTTTCTTTATTTTCCCTGTGTGTGCCTCTGATTTGTATGCATTGCCGGTCTTCATATTTATTGTTTGTACACATGTATGTAGTAAGTCTAGAATTATTAGCTATTGGTTCTATTTTTAACATTACTCAAAACTCAGATAAGGTAGCATTAATTATTTTACTATCCAAAATGACCAGATTAAAAATGTTGTACTTCTATGGTGCATGCTGCAGACATTGCCCATGTGTATGTTTCATTAAGTTCCTGTATTAAAAACAATATTCCAGAATAGGGTTTTGTTTGGATGACTACATTCTTTAATATATTAAGTAGTTCATGCTAGGTCTCCCGATAGCCCCTGACATGTTGTTACCAACGTTATAAACACAACCCCTTGTAGGGACTTTTCATCAAAATGAATTTCATATGTGATGTCATCAGTGATGTCATCAATGACATTTGTGATGTCATCTTTGATGTCCTGAGTGTTAGTTTTAGCAGTGCACAGTGGTGGTGCGAGCTATGGTTGCTTAGCTTACCATAACTGGCAAATTTCTGGGGGGGGTTCGGTTTTACTTGTAACCAACATGTCCCTTTAATAAAGTTCTTTCACTGAATTTCACAGGTTTTTATTTGTGCAACTTAAACATAACGTCTCTTTAACTAAGTTGTTTTCTGTGAATTTCAAAGATTTCTATAAGTGAAAATGTTTCATGATGTCACATCAATGTATATAAGTTATTAATAATTCCTCTTTTTACATATATGAAAGAACTCTAATCAACTAACACAGATATGTTTTGCACCGCATACTGATGTGTGTCATTATCAGCAGTGCATGCTGGGAATTCAAGTCATGGTCAATTGCCTAGGGCATGAGTCTCGACCATTGCCCCAACCCTACCAAACCGACCCCGTTATCCACTGCACCTACCCTGCATCCTACTTCAGTGTCCACTATACCATCATAATGTGACCAATGGCAAGTGCTCATGGCTTACATGGCCAGTTTCCACAATTCATGGGGCATGGGCTTCGGCCATACCGCATTCCCCAATTACACAAATTAGAGTAGACACTTGCCCTTCCGAGGGCCAGGTCCGTTGACCAGGCAGCAAAGTTATATCACTTTAGTTTTTTTATTTCTTTTTGACACTTTCAAAAAGTTAAACACTGAAGAGATTTCCAAAAGCATGCTTTCAGGTCCTTGGTGACGCTCCTCGTGGAAGTTTGCTGAAATCCTGTTCAGCACTTTGGGTTGCAGCCGCAAGCCGAATTGTGTTTCCCATTTAAACATAGGGCTTCGGCCATGCCGCATGCCCCAATAAGTAAAACCGAGTAGGCATTTGTCCTTTCTCATGGCCAGGTCCATTGCCCAAGCAAAAAAGTTATATTACAATTTTTAGTACTTACATTTTGACAATTTAGAAAAAATAAAACACAGGACAGATTTGCAAAACTATGCTTTGTGGTCCTTGTGGATGCTCCTGTTGGGTGTCCTGACCCACGTTCAAGCTATCATGCCACAACATTTGGTGCTGTGGGCTTAGAAAATTCAAGATGGCGGAAAACCCACATGTGCGCTGAAATCCAGGAAAGCTGCGCAGTTTGTGCGCACACCAAAATGGTTGCCTCACTTGCCACCCACCAGTGCGAGAATGAAAGGCCGGGTTGCCATGAGGGAAATGGGTTGCCAAAGGAAAAACAGTAGCGCCGGTTAGCTTCAAAGCGCTTTAAAACCACCATTGGACTACCCGCACAGTAGTCTGAAAGCATTGGGAATGGCAATGCTGATTGCCAAATGCAACCTAGAATTGTGGGGAATTCATTTTCTTAAATCCCAAAAATGGGTGCAATACCAGTACTCACCACTATCCAAAAGCCGGCAGTTTAAAACCACCCTGTGTTTCTCTGAAGGCAAGCCAAAGTGCCTATTTCAAACATTGCAATATGTGCAAAATATTCACTGAACACCAGCAGACATTTGGTAGAATGGAGTTTTGTGTGCCTACAAAATCTGGGAAATGAAGAGCCCAGAACAATGCTTATAACAAAACTGGCTGAGCTATGGAGTCAGCAGTTTAAGTTGCACTGGATTTAAAGACACTAAAATCGAAAATGTTAGATTAAATGAGTGACCTATGTTTGGTGTCACATGCCTTTGTAACTGTTTAAATGTCATAGTTTTAAACTTAGAATCAGCCTTCTAGCTGCATATGTGAAAATGTTTAGTTTTATTTGAATGCAGAAACTGGGGAACAGAAATGACAGCTTAAAGAGATTCCAATCTGCCTGGCAACTACCCCCATCAGGAGTGAAACTTGAGTCACAGCTGTGTTCCCAGGCGTAGCTGCCCTTTTGCTGCTCACACTAAGGATATGCCATCTATCTGATAATTGAATTACCTGTGCTCTGCAGGAGAGTGAACAAAGCCCTCTTCACTCAGGCAAAGGTTTTATTACGCAGTCGTAAAATGTAGCTTCCTCTTGGCAGGAGCTGGGAGGGGCACTGCCTGTGAGAGCAAGCTGGCTTGGCAGAACTGGATTAACCAGTATTTCTACCTTGTGCTGAGAGAAAACCACACCCCTTTGTAGCCAGAACATAACTTTAAAAAGATGAATAACTCATAGAGCGGACATGTGAAAATTTTATAAATGATACCATAATTCTTGTGATTTTTCTGCCCACATTTTAAGAGGTTTTTCGACCCGGTGGCATGTTCAGGGGGGTTTTAGCAGAAAAGTGGATATTACTCTAAATGTATGCATGTTAAAAATCTGAAACTTCATCAGTTAATGTCCCTACTCCCTGCACACATGTATGTAAAGTTGGGTCAATGTCAGAAATTGAAAAATCAGTTAAAAAGTGAAATATGTGCCATTTCTGAATGCAAGCTCTTAGAAACAGCAGATTTGGACAGAGACATGGCTAAATTCAGCCACACCATGTATATGTAATTTCAAGCAACTGTGTAACTGTGAAATATGTCTTTTATTATCAAATATAGAATATGTGCAATCTGATAGAGGAGTGTCCTATCTGCAAGCCATAAAATGACATCCCTCTGACTCACAGTTCATTCCCCAATCAAATGATAAATGGAGTTTGACCAATTAGAAGCTGAGAGAGAGGTAGGGTCAGTGATGCTAGAACACACCCACATTCTAAACACATAAAAGCAGACAGACAGGACAGATAGGGACCTTCAATTCCATTTGCTGCAACGCGCTCTGCCGGACCATACAACATCCAGAAATCCATACTTTACCTCCATCAAACCTCCAGAGAGCCAAACTAGAGACTTCAATCTATCCAGAACTAAGAGACCAGACCAGAGAGAAAGCAGTGCTGTACCCAGAGAGACCCAGACCAGCAGAGAGAGCTGACCCAGATCACTGTGAAGTGCAGAGGCCAGACCAGACCAGACCAGAGTCCAGTTTAAAACCCTGACCAGATCCGTGACGAGGCCCATTTCACTCAAGAATATAGTGTGAGTACCTAGAAAACTGTGCAGAACCAATCTCCTAGTTAAAATAATATAATTCAATCCATTTTTAATCTAAGTAGAACTGCAGCTTAGCAATTGTGTTATCCTGCCATCATTTTTAAAGCTGAAAAAGTGTGCGTTTAAAATTTGCAAAAACCAAAAACGACCTCTAGTAAATCAGTCATATCTCCGCAACCGTTTGGGCTAGAGACTTGCAATAACTTTCATTTGGAAGCTGAGATCCTAGGCTTTCCTAGGACCCTAAAACGATAGAGATAGTCCTTGCGGTTCCTCTGTAATAGCGCTCGGCGCATCCACGAATTTTGCCGCGATTTGCAAATTTCTTCACGTGTAAAAAGACAGCAGTTTTGCTTTTCCTTGCCAGAAATTCGTTTAACCTGCTAACTATCCCTGCATCATTGCTAGTGTGAGCCTGGACTAATATTAACTAGATACCACTCACCCTGAACCTCTGAAAGGGAATTAAAAGTATTTTAGCATATTTTCTAATTCATTGCTAGCACATATCAAAGCATTTGCCTGTGTTTTAAACTTCTGTTGTCTAAGCTTGCTGGGGTGAACTGAATTACAGTTGATTGCATTTCTGAGAACTGTGTGCTTCCTTCCATTTCCTTGCATTGTATCAAGGGGGGGAGTGAATAGCCAGAGAAAAGTGATTACATTGTTTGGTTGAAATCATATTGAGTATTTTCTGTACTGCATTCATTGAATATTGCATCCACCTGAGCTTACATAAAGCATCCTCTACCACATTATACTTTTGTTCCTATTTACCACTGTGCTACCTTATCCATTTCATGTCAACTCCTTAGTGATTATCAAGAAGCGTGTTAGTGCCAGATTCTCCGTTGTTAATATTTATCATATTAGATTAAGTGCGCTATTCAATTATTAATTTATTATAAAGCGTGATATAATATATATTGTTTAAATTATCAAATAAACCTTTTAATTTGCAAAACAGAACTACTTCTTGGCTCAGTGGGGTCAGGGGATTCCAAGAGAGGGGTGTTATATAGGGGTAGTCATCCAGAACGCATGAACTGGACATAAAGATATATCAATAAGGGTTTTCATTCAGTATTATAGACTAGGCGTTGACTTAGCTGTAGTGTTGAATTGAATCCTCTTACAAATTGGGGGCTCGAGCCGGACGTTTGGGTTAGAATACCACTTGTGCAGCTTAATACAGTGTGCTAACTGACGGGATACATACATCCAGTCGGATCACCACGCTGCATTACGCTGTGAAGCATTCCTCAAAAGGGACACTCCAAGAAAAGTTCTGTTCTGCAAAAATAAAATACAAACTTCTGTAAGTCAGGACAGAGACCAATCTCTAGAATGACGACCTTGGTAGATATGAAAATAGCCAGAGAGCACCTCTTGCATAAGCTATTTGTGAGAGGTGAATGGACCGAACAGGGCCAGGATGCGTGGTTGCAGGCCATCACGCGACAGGTCACTGAAACAGGGTCAGATATATATAGAGATCAGGGTCCCTTACATGTGGCCCTGAGTGAACTATATATGGCTCCTAAAGCCAAAGAGGAACACAATAAGATTGCCAGGATAGCAGCATACCTGTACCTATATATGGGAGACATGCAGGATAGATGTGCTGAAAGCCAAAATCTGGCAAATAGGCAACAGATGGTGTTAGAGAAGGTCCAATCTGACCTGGTCTCTTCTGAGCAGAGGCTGCAGAGGAGCCAGGAGTCAGAAAATGACAGCAGACTGTACATCACTAAAATAAAGGAGGATATGGATGTGCTGCAAAAGGAAAAGTCAGAACAGGATACCAGATTTCTGACCTTGCAGAAGGAATACCAAGAAGGTTTGGACTCCCTACTGCAAAACCAGAAAAAGCTGGAGCAACAACTGGACTTCAACAGGGTATGTGCTGAGCAGGTAGTCACCCTGCAAGGCCACCTAGATAGAGTGAAGGCGGAGAGCAACAAACTAATTCTGAAAGACCTGGATACCCAGGCAGAGTTTGATGAGGAGCGCCAAAAAGCTGGTGCCCTTCAACGGCAAAGGGACGACCTGGCAGCACAGATGCAGGCTCTTAGTCAGGAAAGGGATACCTTAGGCCAGGAAGTCTGCCATTTAAAAAGAAAAATGGAAGAAAATCACCTGGCCCACCAGGGACTGGGTGACCTCCAAAAAGAACACCAGAACTTGCTAGAGCACACCAGGAGGGTGGAGGATGCACTAGCAAGAAAGGAGCAGGCCAATAGGGACACAGCTCAGGAGGTAACCCTCCTGCAGCAAAGACTGGCCCAGTTCTCCAGGACCAACCAGGAAGCACAGAGGGAAAATGAGGCCCTCTGTCAACACAATGATAGGCTCCAACAACAGGTAGCGATGCAGGAGAGACTGATAGAGTCGAGTAAGGCCTTAACAGAGGAACTGAAGGCACAGATGCAGGCTCTTGCATTGCAACAGGGAGCAGGGGCGGATAGAGATGAGGTCCGCTGGGAAAGAGAGACTCCTGACCATAACCGCAGGAGCCCTAACACCAGGGGCCTTCATCTCCCCCAGTCCCTGGACTCTACCACCCCCATGTCCCTTGGCGCACATGAGCACAGGGCCACAGGGATGGCAGATTACTATCCAGCTAAGAGTATGGGGCTCATAGGCCAGTACCACTCAGGAATGGAGGGGTGGGCATCCGGGTATGGGCACCCAAGTACAGTACAGTTCAATGGGGAACCCCAGGAGAGTAGGCCCATTAAGGGCATCCTGAAAACCTCTGCCCAGTTAGGTCAGTGGAGGGGGTACCCATCAAATCCTGGCAGCAAGGAGGAATCTGAAGACTCCTCTGAACTGCGCAGGACACAGGAGACCAGGTCCCCACATTCTGCCAGCCATTCCCAGGCTCGCAGAATCCGGGAAAACCTGGAAGAACAGACGGGAACCTCTGGGAGCAGTGCCTCTGAGTCCGAGGATGAATGGACAAGGGTTACCCGAACCAAAAAGGCCAATAAGGCAAAAAAGGGCCTTGCTTAAGGACCCCTTAAAGCAGATTAAGGCGATCAGGAGCGTCATCACGCCTTACCATAAGAACGCTAAGTATTCTGTTTGGGAGCACTTAGAGCTGTTTGAACAAATGATGGAGACTTTCCATTTGAAGGACAGCCAAAGCTGTATTCAATATGTAAAGTGGACCTTCTCCCCGGAATACTCCAGTTTCTTTGCGGGGCTGGAGGACCAAAATCATTTAAGATGGTCCACCTATAAGGCGGCCATCTTGAAACATTTTTCTGTTCACAGAAATCCTCAAGAGGCTCGCAAGGCAGCCTACAATTTGCAATGTGGGGAGGATCAGGCCCCACAAGAATTTGTGCAGGAGTTAAAGCGGGCTTTTGCCCAGACCACAAGAAGGGTGCGCACGGATAGCAGGGAATTTATAAATACGTTTTTCCATGCCTTGCCCAAATATATCATGACCCAGCTCGTGAGGGATTATCACGAGAAAAGATCTTTAGACTGGGTCATTGAACAGGCTACCCGGATCTATGAGGTGCAGAAACCGGTAGATAGCAAAAGTAATGCCCAGAAAAACCCCAAAGCCAACACCACCCCTGCTGCTGCCAAGGTGGCAGAGGTAAAGGTCACCCCCGTTTTAGATTTGGAGATGGGGGGGCCTAAAAACCTACCTGCACCTAATAATGCTAGGCCCAGAAGGTCCTCGGGCCAGTCACAGACAGGGAGCCAAGGAGGCAGCCCCACAAATGGGGTCCCTCGCTCTCCTGATTATGTAAGTCCCCGTTACAAGGGAAATCGACCCATCCTGGGTTATGTGTGGACTCCTCCAGCCCAAGGGAGGGGATCCAGACAAGCACCTAACCCAGGGAACTTCCCTCCAAACTTCCCACAGGAGGGCAGAAATTTACCAAACCCTGGGCAGAACTTTTTCCCCAGATATCCACCCGACTTTCAGCCCCAAAACCATCCATCCTTCTTTCCCCAATTCCCTGAGCCCAGACCACTGAATCCGGGAGAGGGGAGGCCAAGGGTGGAGGGGTACCCAAATATTCCCAACCTGGGGTATTACCAGAGGAGGGACAGCTACCCTTCCCGGGATCAGCCCAGGGGAGAAAACAGGGCCCCGTATCAGCCTGAGCGGGTTTCCCAGTTAGAGCGCCAGGTTCAAAACATGGCGCGGGACCTGGGTCACATACTGAGGGCTCAGCAGAACCCTCAGATGGGCGTGCCGGCGCAGAACACACCCAACTCTGGACCTGGTGCTCCAGAACAATGACGGGGGCAGCACCCCGATAACTCACCGGTTCCCAGGGAGGAGGCACAAGGGGAAGGGGGGTGTAAAGCCTTGGAGGAAGCTTCCTTCCTCACTTGTAAACAGCCCCTGGAAACCCAGGAACCGGAAACAAAATCTCTTGCCCCTGAAAGTCTGCCTCCTAAGGAGCAGACGGGGGGTAGGAGAAACAAAAGACCCAAACAGACTCAGTTTGAGGAGGAGGTACAGATCTTCCAATTTGAGGGAGAGGGATCCTCAGAGGATCCTGGGAAAAGGATCTTCTCCTTCAGAGAGGGGGGAACTCCTCCCAAAGAAAAATCGGTCCCTAGGGATGCAAATCCAGACTGGGGAGATGTGGAGACTGAGCTACCGCCGCCCACCATCTCATCCCAGAACCAACAGCAAGAAAATCCCCTGGTTCAAACCCATCCTGGTGACTGCCTCCAAAAAGGGGGGGGGCGGCCCAGAACCGGAGCCAGGGGAACCCACAATGGCTCTGATCTCCAGTTGCCAACTTTTTCTTTCAGATTCCCAAGACTCTCCACAGAATTCTGCCCAAATCTCTTCGCTAGCGATGTCCAAAACCAGAAAGTTAACCCACCAGTTGTCCAAAAATGTGCATTATCTGTGCCCCCTTGAGGAGAAGGAGGGAAGAGATTATGCCCCGGTACAATTACAGGGGCAGGGTACAATCTCGGCACTGGTGGACACTGGATCTCAAGCTACCCTTCTGTCAAGAAGGGCCTTTGACGAACTGAATGCAGGAAGGGGAGAGAATTACCAAATTCCTCTCACCTCTCTTCCTGGGCAACTCCAGAACTTTGACGGGAAGGAAATTCCTGTCGAGGGGACTGCAGACTTGGACATTAAAATTGGGCGACATAAGTTGAAACACCCGGTCATAGTTGTGACCCCAGAGGGCACCCCTTGTTTACTAGGGAATGACCTCCTGAGGAGGTTGTCACCCTTAATAGATTGCGTAAACAAGGTCCTCTGGACCCAGACTAGCCGACCAATAAAATTAAAACAGAGTGTCAACCATGTTAGTTTAAACGGCACCTGCCACATGGTTGAACAAAAATCTGACCAAGTAGAATTTCACTTCCAGAACAACCAGATTCCAGACGTGACAGTAATAGCAGTAGGACAACAGACTGGTGATGGGGGGTCCTCTCTATTTCTGAAAATCAACCTTCCTTCCAGTCTAAAGTGGTATTCCACGCTGGAAGGAAACACTCTGAAATTCTATACTAATCCACAATCTGAAACTCCCACTCCTATAGTCCAGAAAGATGTGAAATCAGCTCAAAGCCTGGCTGATATTCAGCAAATTGGAGAGCAGTTGTTCATCCCTGTTCAGTTAAATGATGGGAAGGACTCTGTTCTCGCTCGAGTGTGCGTGAACAATGGTAAGAGCTTCATCAGCGAAGCCATGTTTCGCCAACTCCCAAAAGATCCAGCCATTCCCACCTTCAAACTGATAGACAAATGGGAAATGGACCTGGAAGCACCCAATTCAAAACATCTCCTGCCAAGCAGGTCTATGCTCAAAATCTCCATTGGCAACAAGAGCATAGTCCATAATTGTTGGGTCGTGCGAGACGTCACTGCCGCCTTTTACTTAGGCAGTGACATTCTCAATCGCTTTGCCATTAGTTTGGACCTAATAAACTTCAAAGCTTGGTCCCGATTAGCGGATAATCCCATGGGCTTTGATGATCCAGAAAAAGCATTTAGGTCAGCTCAATTGCTACCTTATGCAGTTGAAATTCAGGTTAAAAAGGAAGTCACCATCCCAGAAAGGACCTGACAATTCTCCCTGGAAGTGAAAGTTAAAAGGGGACAAGAGTTGAAAAACCCTGATGCTTACATACATCTAAATGCTTCTCTCCAACAGCAAGGGTTGGGGGTAAACCCAACTCCATTAGTCAACATAGAACATGACACCATTCCAATAGAGGTGGATAACATCGACTTAAAGAGTATTACTCTAGCCGCAGGCACCATTATTGGAATGGCGGTTGATGACCAACATTTCTCCATTGATCTTGTAAATGAACTGTTAGGACCAATCCCCAAGGACTGTTTTGACAGTGACAGTGATGACAATACAACACCAGACAGGATTTCTACCCGGCATGGGGGGAACTTCCTGGTGTACACTTCCTGCCCCTATGGTAAGGAAGATGTGACTTGTGACTTCAGGAGGGATGAGGTGATTTTCCAAGTCCATGAGGGCTGCCTTTCCCACCTGAAGCCTCCGGTCCAAATCAGCACTCTGACCAGGGACTGCTCCACCCAGCTGGAGGAGGCCGGGGAGATAGCCAAACCAGAAGTCTTTCCAGGCTTCAGGCAGATGGTGGAAGAGAGAGTCAATCTAGCTGATGCCTGTGTGACTCTGGAACAAAAGCAAAAGTTGAAACAAGTTTTCTTGGATTTCCAAGATCTCTTTGCGGTAGACTCATATGACTGTGGTCGCACTGACATCCACACAACAACAATCCCCACGGACCCTGGCATGACTCCTGTGTTTGTGAAGCAATATCGCTTGCCTCTCGCATCAATGGAGTCCCTTACTGAAATAATTAAGAACCTTGAGTCCCGGGGAATAATCCGTCCCATCCACAGCACCTTCAATAATCCGGTGCTGGAAATATTAAAGCCAAAAGGCCAGTGGAGACTCTGCGCCGACCTTAGGGAGCTCAACAAACGGGTCCATACTTCCCGATGGCCTCTGCCCTACATTGACCAAGGGCTGGCCCAGATTCAGGGGTCACAGGTATTCACTGCAATAGACCTGACCAATGGATACTGGACCGTGCCTGTCAGCAGGGAGGACCAATACAAACTGGCTTTTACCTTTGGGGGCCAGCAGTACACATGGACCCGGACTCCCTTCGGATACCTCAACTCCGGCAATGAATTCAACATTTTTCTACACAAGGCCATGCCCGACTTGGGTGCAAGGGGTAACCTGGCTTATGTAGATGATGTCCTCATCAAAAGCTCAACTGTTGAGGAACACATAGCGGAGATCCGTTATGTTCTGACACAGTTGAGGGCCGCCGGAGCAAAACTTTCCTTTCAGAAGGCACAGTGGTGTAAAACCCGTGTTAACTTCTTGGGGCATGAGATTACTCCTCAGGGTCTTTGTCCCCAGGAAAAGAAAGTGGAAGCACTTCAGAAACTGAAAGACCCCACAACTCTGCGGGAACTAAGGAGCCTCCTTGGACTGAATAATTACAGCAGAAAGTTCATTGAGGGCTACGCAGAGATCACCAGACCCCTGATTCATCTCCTAAAGGGGGGGGTCAAGTGGGAATGGGGTCCAGAACACTCCGAGGCAGTAAGACAACTCAAGAGAAGCCTCTCACAAGCGCCTTGCCTAGCTTACCCTGTCAGAAACAAGGAGTTCTTCCTGGAGACAGGGTTCTCTAATACGTGCTTGACGGCCGTATTATACCAAATGCATGACAAGGTCAATAAAGTAATCTCCTATGCGAGCAAAACTTTATCCTCTGTGGAGGAAAAATTCAACGATTGTGAGAAGGCACTCCTGGCAACGGTGTGGGCATTGAAGAATTACCGCCCGTTTATCCAGGGGGAACACATCATAGTGGAGACTCCACACCAGCCTCTGCAATATCTCCAAAGTGACAGAATCCGGGCCGGAAATGTGAGTAATTCCCGAATTACTTCCTGGATTCTGTCAATGCAAGGCTTTCCTGTGGAGGTCCGATATGGCCAAAACAAGAAGAGTCCCCTCGTGCAAGGTCTGGCTGACTTGCATGATTGTGCCAGAGAAAACTGTCTCGAGGACGAAAGTCTAAAAATAAAGGACAACATGGAGGCATACCTTAATTCCCCACACAAAGTCTTTGAAGAGGACAAGTGTGAGGGAATGCCCACTGTCTATGTGGATGGATGCTCTTACCATGTTGACAACGACGGGGAGAAAGAACTGGTGGCCGGCGTAGGGAATGCATGGGTGAATGAGTCCCCAGAACCCTCCGCTGGATACAAAATTGGTCCCCGAAGTAGTCAGGTGGCAGAATTGATGGCTGTGCATCAGGCCATCCTCACTGCTGTCCAGCATCAACTCCACGAACTGGTCATAATCACAGATTCGGATTATGTACGGAACGGGTTCGTGGAGCACCTGGTTAATTGGAAAACCAGAGGCATGTTATGTGCTAACAACAAACCCTTGAAACATGGGAAGTTGATCCAAAACATTGATGATCTGGTCACATCGAATGGGATGACCATCTACTGGAAAAAGATTAAGGGTCATTCCAAAGTAGAGGGACCAGACAAAACTGGAAATGACTTAGCCGATCAGCTGGCCAAAACCGGAGCCATCCAAGGGGATCTAATTGAGATTGAGTCCCTGTTGGGGGAAATCCAGGTCACTGCCATCACTAGGTCCCAGACAAATGCTCACAATGACCTTTCAATTGCACAATGGAGTAAGGAGACCCCTGATGCTGATTTGATTACCGCTCAGAAGGGGGATCCAATTATCGGTAAATTTTACCAGCACCTTGAGGACCCTGAGAACTTTCCCCTGACGGATACCGATTACATTGGGAAAGAGGACCTAAGAGTGTTGATGAAATGTCCAAAAATGTTCCGGATCCAAGACGGTTTGCTGGTAAGGAAATCCAAAGCTGGCCACGATCAGTGGGTGGTTCCTACCTCATTCCGAAGCCTGATGTTAAGTCACGCCCATGATGCGGCCACCGCCGGTCATAGGGGGTTTCACACAACACTGGAAATCTTAAGAGAGGTTGCATACTGGCCACACATGGGCCAGGACCTCAACCAATATTTGAAGGGTTGTCTTGTGTGTGCACAATTTCAGCCGACATCCCTCACACACCGGGCACCTTTACAAAAGCGGGGGATGACACTGCCATGGTCAGATTTACAAATCGACTTTGTAGGCCCTGTGATTCGCTCGGCTAGGGGGAATAAGTACATGTTGACTGTGACATGCTTGTTTACCAAGTGGGTGGAATGTCTCCCAGCCCCAAACTGCAAGGCAGAAACTGCAGCTGCCTTGATGATTAACCACATCTTTTCCCGTTTTGGTCTACCTCAAAGGATTGAGTCAGACAGGGGTAGCCACTTCACCAGTGAAGTAATGACAAAGATGTGGGAGATACTGGGGGTCAAAAGAAAGCTACATATTGCTTACCGGCCAGCTTCTTCTGGAGCAGTGGAGAGATATAACTTAACCATTGTGAGCTTCTTAAAAAAGTTTGTGGCAGATTCTGGGCCAAGTTGGGATATCCGATTACCTCTGGTCCTAATGGCTATCAGATCTACCCCTTCATCTGCAACCAAAATGTCACCATTTGAGTTAATGACTGGGCGCAAGATGGTGCTTCCTCAGCATTTGCTCTACAGGACCCAAGAGCAGACACTGATAAATGCCTCCACAACTCATGAGTATGTGGAGAATTTAAGGAAACACCTTCAACATGCTTTTGCTTATGCTCTGCGGAATCTAGAAAGATCAGCTGATAGCATGAAGACCCACTATGACCTGAAAACTTCCAGGAAGGAATATCAGGTGGGAGACCGGGTCTATCTATACAACTTCCAAAGGAACCAGGCCAAGCAGCGCAAATTTTTGCCTACATGGAAGGGACCATTTGAGATCATCGACAAGATCTCTCCTGTGGCCTACAAAATCCACATCCCCAAAGGTCCTTTGGCAGCGGGGGAAGACAAGTGGGTCCACATAAACCAGTTGAAATGTTGCCATCCCAGGCACGCTCTGCAACAACTGGAGGAATCCTCTGGAATCCTAGCGGGTACTGTCTCAGATTAATTCAGTTCCAACCATAAAACATACCACATCTAGTCTCTAAAATATTGTGATTTGCATGAAACTGTCTCTTAGTTATACTGTTTTTTTTTTTTAAATAAGAATGTAATGTTTCGTTATGATGAAATGCATATGCTGCCCCACTATTTCAACAGTGGTGGAAAAACGTCTATGAGTAGGTATTGCCGCTCTTCCTTTGTCATCCTAGGAGAAAGAAAACCTGAAGACGGGCCAAGGAGGGCGATCCGGAGACCGGGAACGAAGATCCAATGGGCCCAGTGGACCGCCCAATATTCCCATCAGGACCGGCGAGGAGAACTGATCGATCAGTACCGGATGGAGAAGAAGATGCTGAACTATGCCATCTACAGAAGAGGAAGAAGATTATGCGGACAGACCGGTGCGTGGGTCAAAACCCTTGTGCACGCGACTCCCCATCGACTCAA
This sequence comes from Ambystoma mexicanum, assembly GCF_040938575.1. Taxonomy (NCBI): domain Eukaryota; kingdom Metazoa; phylum Chordata; class Amphibia; order Caudata; family Ambystomatidae; genus Ambystoma; species Ambystoma mexicanum. The sequence goes on along the minus strand of NC_090928.1, from coordinate 1,159,522,248 downwards.
ATTCAAGGGGCAGTCACGTGGGGGGGGTTTGTTGGGTGTCCTGACCCACGTTCAAGCTATCATGCCACAACATTTGGTGCTGTGGGCTTAGAAAATTCAAGATGGCGGAAAACCCACATGTGCGCTGAAATCCAGGAAAGCTGCGCAGTTTGTGCGCACACCAAAATGGTTGCCTCACTTGCCACCCACCAGTGCGAGAATGAAAGGCCGGGTTGCCATGAGGGAAATGGGTTGCCAAAGGAAAAACAGTAGCGCCGGTTAGCTTCAAAGCGCTTTAAAACCACCATTGGACTACCCGCACAGTAGTCTGAAAGCATTGGGAATGGCAATGCTGATTGCCAAATGCAACCTAGAATTGTGGGGAATTCATTTTCTTAAATCCCAAAAATGGGTGCAATACCAGTACTCACCACTATCCAAAAGCCGGCAGTTTAAAACCACCCTGTGTTTCTCTGAAGGCAAGCCAAAGTGCCTATTTCAAACATTGCAATATGTGCAAAATATTCACTGAACACCAGCAGACATTTGGTAGAATGGAGTTTTGTGTGCCTACAAAATCTGGGAAATGAAGAGCCCAGAACAATGCTTATAACAAAACTGGCTGAGCTATGGAGTCAGCAGTTTAAGTTGCACTGGATTTAAAGACACTAAAATCGAAAATGTTAGATTAAATGAGTGACCTATGTTTGGTGTCACATGCCTTTGTAACTGTTTAAATGTCATAGTTTTAAACTTAGAATCAGCCTTCTAGCTGCATATGTGAAAATGTTTAGTTTTATTTGAATGCAGAAACTGGGGAACAGAAATGACAGCTTAAAGAGATTCCAATCTGCCTGGCAACTACCCCCATCAGGAGTGAAACTTGAGTCACAGCTGTGTTCCCAGGCCTAGCTGCCCTTTTGCTGCTCACACTAAGGGTATGCCATCTATCTGATAATTGAATTACCTGTGCTCTGCAGGAGAGTGAACAAAGCCCTCTTCACTCAGGCAAAGGTTTTACTACGCAGTCGTAAAATGTAGCTTCCTCTTGGCAGGAGCTGGGAGGGGCACTGCCTGTGAGAGCAAGCTGGCTTGGCAGAACTGGATTAACCAGTATTTCTACCTTGTGCTGAGAGAAAACCACACCCCTATGTAGCCAGAACATAACTTTAAAAAGATGAATAACTCATAGAGCGGACATGTGAAAATTTTATAAATGATACCATAATTCTTGTGATTTTTCTGCCCACATTTTAAGAGGTTTTTCGACCCGGTGGCATGTTCAGGGGGGTTTTAGCGGAAAAGTGGATATTACTCTAAATGTATGCATGTTAAAAATCTGAAACTTCATCAGTTAATGTCCCTACTCCCTGCACACATGTATGTAAAGTTGGGTCAATGTCAGAAATTGAAAAATCAGTTAAAAAGTGAAATATGTGCCATTTCTGAATGCAAGCTCTTAGAAACAGCAGATTTGGACAGAGACATGGCTAAATTCAGCCACACCATGTATATGTAATTTCAAGCAACTGTGTAACTGTGAAATATGTCTTTTATTATCAAATATAGAATATGTGCAATCTGACAGAGGAGTGTCCTATCTGCAAGCCATAAAATGACATCCCTCTGACTCACAGTTCATTCCCCAATCAAATGATAAATGGAAGTTTGACCAATTAGAAGCTGAGAGAGAGGTAGGGTCAGTGATGCTAGAACACACCCACATTCTAAACACATAAAAGCAGACAGACAGGACAGATAGGGACCTTCAATTCCATTTGCTGCAACGCGCTCTGCCGGACCATACAACATCCAGAAATCCATACTTTACCTCCATCAAACCTCCAGAGAGCCAAACTAGAGACTTCAATCTATCCAGAACTAAGAGACCAGACCAGAGAGAAAGCAGTGCTGTACCCAGAGAGACCCAGACCAGCAGAGAGAGCTGACCCAGATCACTGTGAAGTGCAGAGGCCAGACCAGACCAGACCAGAGTCCAGTTTAAAACCCTGACCAGATCCGTGACGAGGCCCATTTCACTCAAGAATATAGTGTGAGTACCTAGAAAACTGTGCAGAACCAATCTCCTAGTTAAAATAATATAATTCAATCCATTTTTAATCTAAGTAGAACTGCAGCTTAGCAATTGTGTTATCCTGCCATCATTTTTAAAGCTGAAAAAGTGTGCGTTTAAAATTTGCAAAAACCAAAAACGACCTCTAGTAAATCGGTCATATCTCCGCAACCGTTTGGGTTAGATAGAGATAGTCCTTGCGGTTCCTCTGTAATAGCGCTCGGCGCATCCACGAATTTTGCCGCGATTTGCAAATTTCTTCACGTGTAAAAAGACAGCAGTTTTGCTTTTCCTTGCCAGAAATTCGTTTAACCTGCTAACTATCCCTGCATCATTGCTAGTGTGAGCCTGGACTAATATTAACTAGATACCACTCACCCTGAACCTCTGAAAGGGAATTAAAAGTATTTTAGCATATTTTCTAATTCATTGCTAGCACATATCAAAGCATTTGCCTGTGTTTTAAACTTCTGTTGTCTAAGCTTGCTGGGGTGAACTGAATTACAGTTGATTGCATTTCTGAGAACTGTGTGCTTCCTTCCATTTCCTTGCATTGTATCAAGGGGGGGAGTGAATAGCCAGAGAAAAGTGATTACATTGTTTGGTTGAAATCATATTGAGTATTTTCTGTACTGCATTCATTGAATATTGCATCCACCTGAGCTTACATAAAGCATCCTCTACCACATTATACTTTTGTTCCTATTTACCACTGTGCTACCTTATCCATTTCATGTCAACTCCTTAGTGATTATCAAGAAGCGTGTTAGTGCCAGATTCTCCGTTGTTAATATTTATCATATTAGATTAAGTGCGCTATTCAATTATTAATTTATTATAAAGCGTGATATAATATATATTGTTTAAATTATCAAATAAACCTTTTAATTTGCAAAACAGAACTACTTCTTGGCTCAGTGGGGTCAGGGGGATTCCAAGAGAGGGGTGTTATATAGGGGTAGTCATCCAGAACGCATGAACTGTACATAAAGATATATCAATAAGGGTTTTCATTCAGTATTATAGACTAGGCGTTGACTTAGCTGTAATGTTGAATTGAATCCTCTTACACTCCTTGCAAATGCTTTCCTCAATCCTGTCCAGCACTTCGGGCTGTAGCCACAAGCAGATCTGTGTTTCCCATTCAAACCTATCCTGATTTCAAACAACTTTACCAAATAGCCGGTCCCTGATGGCAATACCCACTTTAACCTCATTGTCGGTCCCTCGTGGTCATAGTCAGAAGCCAGATTGTCCGGGTCATGGCTGGATAATCTGGGCATTGCCCATGGCCACAGGCTAAACCTCTGTCACCAAAGGTAAATTACTAGTTTGTGTACCTAATTTATGCAAAGTTTCAAAAAATAAAACACAGCACATTTGCAAACCCGTGCTTTTGGGTCCTTGCCAATACTCCTTGCATGAGTTTGTTGCAAATCCATCCATGTTTTATGTTTTGAAAAGTATCAAAATGTACATACAAAAAATAGTCATATAACTTAGTCCTCACATGACAAAATCCATTCAGACTTTGCACAAACATTCAAGGTTGTGTCTATAATCTTTCTGAAAACCTTTGTGCAGATTTGTCAAATACCAACAAAGATATAAGCAATCTGAAAATAATGAGACCCCCACTTATTTTGCTCCTGCTTGACAAAATCCCACCAAACTTTGTAGAATATTAACATATGGATTTACAATTTGTTTGCAAGCTTTTGGGCAGATTCGTCAAACGGCACACACTTTATAAGCCTTTCAAATATTTTAAAACCCCCGTCTAGTTTGACCCCCTTTTGGTGAAACAGCACCATACTTTGCAGAACTATTCAGGGCCAGGACTAAAATGATATTGCAGATTTTCATGCAGTTTCATTGAGTGGCGCCATCCAAAAACTGCTTTTCAACTAACCTGTAATGGAGTAATATCCATGAATGTCCCTTAACATCTGAGATGTTCACGGACTTCGGAGAAGAAGAAAAGACCCGATTTATGGCTTTTTATGGTCTTATCCCATCCCATCCTCCTCACCCTCCCCTATCCAGAGATAGTTTCATTTGTTTGAGAAGGGTAATGATGTCTTTTTTTATTTGTTTTTACCATGACTTCTGTGGAACACAGGTTCTGTTCGCAAATCCAACATGGCGTCCGTTTAAATTCACATTTTTAAATTGACCAATCTGCGGGTGTGTTTGATGTCCGCGAACGTGTCCTGCTGCTCTCTAATTGGTCCAGGGGGTGTCCGCGGACTCCGAAATCAGAAAACTAGCCCGCAGACCAGACGCAGATATCACTAATTTATTTTCCTACATTTTGGCCATTTAAAAAAAAATAATCTATTGGACGAATTTACACAAAATTTGCGAAAGAACACTTTCGGGACCAAGCCGCTGCTCCTTGAGCAAGTTTGGTGAAAATCCATGCAGCTGTTTGGGCTGTAAGGCGCGAGCAAACATATTTTTCCATTGTGTCTATGAGGATTTCAAAAAAGTTAGGACTCCCCTATAACTTTGCCCCTCATGGACAAAACCACACCAAAACACACCAAAACACACCAATCTACGCAAACCATTCCGAGGTGGCCATGTACTTTGTTTGCAAAGTTTGGTGAGGATTCTTTGAACAGCGCTAAAGTTAAAAGCCACCCGAAAAGTACTCTTTCTATGAGCTGAGCAACTTAACCATAACTACAAGGCCATAACCGTAGGCTCTGTAGCCCTGCAATGTTTATTATATACATAGTAACCACATTATAGTTAGGTTGAGCATTGAGATCCATAGGAAACCCGAAAAATGAATTGCTAATAACATTTGAATCGTATGACGGATTAGGCTGAAATTGTGCAAACAACATTGTACGTACAAGCCCTGACGGACTGAAAAGTTAGGAAAAGCTTCATTAACAAATACAAAAAAAGTATTAAGAAGGTTTAAAAAAACACTGTTTAGACCTCGTCCCCATTCATTTTCCTGTAGAGAAAAATGACAAATGTATGCTCAAGCGCACAGCCAAAACCACTGGATGTAATTGGACCAGGTACGAAACATCTTGGCCATGATGCGTTGACGCTTTTTCCAAGGGGGATTCTGGGTTGTTCCGTCCAGTAGTTTTTTAAATGTTTGACAGGGACGCATCAACTAAGCTAAACTTTGGGTATGTGACAGAGTCCAGCTTTGTGTTCTTTAAGGCTTGGCAGAACCTCCTACTATGGAGTAATATCAAATATCGCCAGTAACTGATTTCAGGATTCATTCACCAAAGGATGACTATGTGCCTCATTATGAGTCCATCGCTAGCCGTGCTGGTAAAAATGGCATGGCTACCGCCAGGAGTCATTTTTTCACCGGCACCCGGCAATGGGGACTTTACCCGGGCTTTATGGCCCCGGCGGTCCCTGTAATTCCCCATTGCAGGGTGCCAGAAAAAATGACTCCCCATTCCCATTCGTGTCCCATTGGACTCAATGGGAATGCGGAGGACGGATGTACCGGCACCATTCATGAATAGTGCCGGTGCATCCGTCAAGGTCTGCGAGCCGGTGACTTTCAGCTCACCAGGTCAGACTTGGCTGGATGAAAGGCACCCACTAACAGAACCTGTAGTTTGCCAGTCCGGAAACAACAGTACTGGCAAGCTTACCGGTACCGTTGTTTCCAGACCAGCAACCTTGTAAGACCCCCTATGTGTTTCCAAATTGTTCGAATCTTACTTCCAGAGTCTGGACCGTGGCCATTCAGGATGGCATAGCCTTGTCAGGAGATTTGAAGACATGTGCCCTTCCTCCATGCTGAATGCGCAATTCCGCTGGGAACATCATGGCATATTGTATCTGAGTGTCCCGTAGCACCTGCTTAGCGTGATCATATGATCTCCTGGCAGACTGGACCACAGAATAGAAGCCTGGGTAAATGCAGACTCTGGCCGATTCATATTATAGAGAACCTTTCTCCCTTGCCATTTTCAGGACCTGCTCACGGTTGCGATAGTTCAGCAGCCTGGCAATGATCATACACTATGGCGCCCCCGGCTTCGGGGTTGGGGTGACAACGCTCGGTGCACCCATTCAACCAAAAACTGTATATCACATGTTGTCTGTATCACCTACAATTCCTTCTTAAAAGGCTGGATATCTTGGCCATGTGCTCCCACCTTTTCCTCCAGATTACACTCAGTAATGAGGCCACTTTCTTCATTAAGTTCAAAACATAAGGAACTGATGTTAGCCACAATGTCATCAAGTTTGGAATTGACTGAGGCAAACCCTACCTATATCAATGTTATATACGTATTTTTGGTGGAACTGCCATGCGGAACCCCAGCATCGGCTCCTACAGCAGTGTCCAACTCAGGGACTTCCATATGTGAGGTGCTTGTAAATGAGTCCATTGGACCCCTTTTGCTTTTCCCATTACCCCGAGTCATGATCACAGGTCTCCAAAAGGTGCAATTCAGATAGCTCAGTATGTGATGACCTATATAGGTACCGTTTTGTAGTATAGCAGTTCCAGACTGGCATTGTGATTTGCCTGGGGCACACCTTACAAAGTCAGCCCCCAAGGTGCCTGCAGCCAAGATTCGCCCTCATCAGGGCTCATAACAAGCAAAGACGTTGTAGCCCCCTATGGGGACCCTAAGCATTGGCAGCACCCTACTATACCACAGCAGCCTGCGCAGCCTGCAGCATGCAAAGTCCACTCAGGCAGACGCACAGAGCACACGTTCTGCCTGCACACCAGGCTGCCAGTCTTTATGCAGTTGTGTAAGAAGTTGCAAAGTATGATAGAGGCAGAGCCGTCAGCAGCAGATCAAAGGAAATCTCACCAAGCTGGCCCAGTTTGATGGAGCATCGCGGGCACCACAGCAGTAATGGTGGCCGCTGCTCTGTGTTGCATTCACCACGACACAGGGTTCGTAAGAAAGAGATAGTATTTTCATTGTTTTCGCTTTTTCTGTGTCTTGTTGAAGGAAGGTTTGCGTGGGAATTGCATTGTGGTTTCCCTGTCTATTTTTTGAAGTCAGAATGTTCAGAATGCAGTCAACTTCAGTAGTTATTGACTGCAACCAGAACGTTCCGATTGCCTAAGAGAAGGTCAATAACGATCCCCAAGTGCTAATTTAAAATAGCATTTGAGCATTTTAGCATTCATAAACCAGCCTTTATGTATTGGTGTGTTGAACATTCAGGGACGTTTGAATTAATTTTGTCATTAGGTTGGGAGCTGCTCCAAGCTTTCATCTCATGAGAACAAATAGCTTTCTGCGTTTATTGGTTTGCACGCAGGGAGTATATTCCTTCCTCAAAGAAATTATTATTGCCTGGCAATTCAGTCCTGTGGGTTTCCCTTCTGAATTCTACTAATACGAGTCCATTGCGTCTAAATCTGTATTCATTAGTCGTGCAGTGTTCCTGTCCAGATAGATTCTGTTAGGATGGTCTACGACGTGACTGCTGTGTTTTTCCGACCGACTTGAGCAGCGGTTCCTACCTGAGCACTTGGGCAGAGCCCTGCAGGTCACAGGGTGATTCTCCAGTGGAGGGGGGGGGGGCGATTAAAAGATTGCAATTGCCATGTCCTCTGAATCTGCAGCCTTCTAGTGATTGTGGTTTTGGCGAAGATGCGCTTAGAAGTCTCACATGTTTGTATCTGACCGCCATAGCTGATGACGGTGCTATATCTTTATGCATAAAATCACGTTTGAAGAAATGCCGATGGTGATCTTTTAAGAAAAACAATATATGAGTATTATGATTGTAACACACTCCCTCTGCTCCCTGAAGCTAAGCCACACTTAATAAAATTATTATTATTATTCATAATAATAATAATAATAATATGTGTTTACTAACTCATGCTGCTAGGAAGAAAGTGCGTAGCTTGGGGTTTAAAGCAACTAATGGCACAGGCAGAGATGTACGCATATCCCTTTGCAATGTAACTAGTGGTGTGACTCTGGCCTTCTTGTGTGCTGCCTTGGCAAGTCTGGTTTGCCGATGCATGCACTTGTAGAAATTGAAGTTAAAGACCTTCCATACAAACGAATTACAATGCGCAGAGGTGGACGAGCCATTTTTCACACGGTGTGGTAAAGTCCGTGGCAGCTGGTGATTTTTTAAATTGACGGGGAGCAAATGTTTTACCAAAATATGTGTGATTCAGCCGGCCTCACAGGTGCTGGGGGGGGGCAGCACCCTGTTGGGTTGCCGGGGTCACCGAGACTTATAGTGGTTGCAGGGAGGAACCCTGTTAAGCCATGGGGGCATGGACTGGGTGCCGAGGGCACCATGGATGCCGGCAGCTTCCTAGATGGAGGGCGCCTGGGCTGGTCGCAGAGGCACCTGGCTGATCTGGGGGGTCAGAGCAGAAGGGACCTGCAGGAGCGTGATCACACGGTTTGAGCCTGCAGGACTGTGATCACACGATGTGTGCCTGGAGGCTCTAAATGAGAGAAGGAGTCAGCAGGTCCATTGTTGGAGCCTGCAGCCGCTCTGAGGCACGTGCATGCATGGCATCCTTTTATTAGGTCGGGCAATGACACAGTCATGGCCCTTCTTTAAAGGACAGTACAGATGGGAGGGACAGACATAACAGTGAGGGAGCCGGAACCAACCACGAGGGGTTTGGAGGGCAGGATTCCTTTCCCCTAGAAATAATTTTAAATAATGGGTTAAAATGGTGCATTTTACAGCACAATGTTTTGAAAAATTGTATAAAAAGCCACACAGTTTGCAATTGCTTTTGCTGAGTAACACATGAACAAAGCATTAGCATTTTGACTCCTTTACTCTAAATGCACATCATATAATTACACAGCAAGACTGGCCTATGCAGGAGGGCCAGTCTAGGTATTTTATTTTTATATATTTATTGAACATTTGTATGGTGCCTATATAGCAGAAATTGCTTCCAGGCACCACAAGACTAAGGGGGAGGGGGAAAAAGAGAAGGATAAAAACAATATAATGCCCTACTATGCCTTGTGACTTTAGGCTTGTACAAGTGCAGCAAACAGGACGTGAAGGGGGGGCAGGTCAGGGTGGTAAAGGGAAAGTAAGTGGTGGTGGAGGGGGTGCAGGAGGACCCAGGGGATGGGTAACTGCTAAGGGGAGTCCGGAGGGCAAGTGCGCTGGGGGACGGGATAAGGGTCAGCTAGTGCAAGGGGGGGTGGACCGGACTCAATAGTCTAGTCAGGGGAGGGTGCCGAAAGGTAAGTGCTGGTAAGGGGGTGCTGAGGCAGACTGGTCGAGAGAGGGCCTGGCCCCTGTATGACTAAGAAGGGACCAGGCAGCCAGTTGAAACAGCAGGGGGCATTAGCAAGGAAAGGGGAGAGGGAAGGAGGAGGAGGAGGAGAACAGGAAGATCTTGATAAGCTTCTGGAACTTAAGGAAATCCGGCCCAAGTCTGAGCTGGGTGGGGAGGCCATTCCAGAGGGAGGCTCCTGCTGAAAAAAATAGATCTACGCCCCCTCTCTGCTTGTATAAACCTCTGACCTGAAGAGAGTAAGAGCTAGAGGATCGAAGGACTCTAGCAGGGAGGTATTTTGGGAGACAAATTGGATGTAGCGAGGTCCCAGGACCCAGAAAGCTTTGTGGATGATGCATAGGGTCTTGAATTTGATCCTTGCAGTCACGGGGAGCCAGTGGATAGATGTAAGGGCTGAAGAGATGCGGTCGCTGGGCTTGAGGCAATGGATAAGATTTGCAGTCCTATTATGGATTAGTTGAAGAGAAAGGAGGGAGGACACAGGCAGGATGAGGAAGAGGCTGTTGCAGTAGTCCAGCCTGGAGAGAACCAGCGCTCTAGAGCCATTGTGTTTCTGGGGGAAGGTGAGGAACGGGAGAATTCCTCTGACGAGGTGAACCTGAAAGTGAGCCTTCTGGGCAAGGTCAGAGATATGAGGTGAGAAGGATAGAGGAGTCGAAGATGACACCCAGATTTTTTACCTCACAAGAGGGTGAGGGGAGTGGGCCCAAGGAGGGTGACTAGAGAGTATGGGGGAAGGAATGGGGGGATTTCCAATTAGAAGGATCCCAGTGTTACTGGTGTTAAGAAAGAGATCATTAGCAGCACACCACACGTGAATATTATTCATGCAATCGGGAATGAGAGAGGAAGGAGAGAAGGAAGAGGAGGAAAGCTTAAAGGAGAGCTGAGTGTCATTTGCATAACACTGGAAGTGAGGAGAGAAGGTGTAGATCAGGTGGTCATTAAAGGCAAGGTACATGTTAAAAAGCCACGTCGGGTGGATAGAGCCCTCAGGGATGCTGCAATTAGAGAGTGATGTATAGGAGAGAAAAGGGCCCATTTGAAAGTGGGAGGGCTGATTCGAAAGGAAAGAAGTCAGCCAAACCAGTGCCCGGTGCATGATGCCCAGAGTATCACACAGTCGATTTAGGAGGGTGGCATGATTTAGAGTGTCTAAGGCAGTGGACAGATCAAGGAGGATGAGAACAGAAGGAACGTTGGAATCAAGATTTCAGAGCAATGCTTCACAGATGTTAAGGAGAGCAGTTTTCATACCCCTGGCTGCTTTGAAAGCAGACTGGTGGTTATGGAGACAGCCAGTAGATTCGGTGTGGTGGATTAGTTGGGATATGACCAACATCTCCAAATGTTTGCCCAAGAAGGAGCTAGTGGAGATAGAGTGGTAGATAGAGTGGTAGTTAGCCACGCAGGATGGGTCCACAGATGGCTTATTTAGGAGGGGGTGAACAAGGGAGTGCTGGAAAGATAATTGGAAAGAGCCAGTGGCAAAAGAGTGATTGCAGAGTAGGATACACCTGTTTGGAGGAGACTTTCATAGAGCAAACAGTCTTGGTGACCTCATTGGGTGCTATGGGTGAGAGGATGAGAGTAGGATGAGAGTAGGAGCAATGAAGAGAGAGGGGCCAATGGTGGCCTTAGGTGGCCTAGGCGCAGGTGGAGGAGGAAGAGGAGTATAAGAGAGTGAGGACAGGATGTCCTGAGTTTTGGTTATGAAGTGGGAGGCCAAAGCTGTCCAGAGGGCCTGGGAAGGAAGAGGAGAAGTAAGTAAAGATTGCAGTAGGATTTTCAAGTTCCTTACAGATTTTGAAAAGTTCAGCTGTATTGCTGGTGGCCCCAGAGATGCGAGCTTGAATACAAGCCTGCTTCTTGGACCAGATGGAGAGTCTGTAATGTCTTTGGAGCAGGCGACAAGCCAGTTTGACAGTGGATGAGCGAGAAGCCAACCACTTCAGTTCCGCAACTCTGCACTTGCTTTTCATCAAGGCAAGGTCGGAATCATATCGCTATTGCACTTGGATGCAGGCTTCAAGCGGATCCTTATGGCAGGGGCAAGGATGTCAAGGGTGTTGAAAAAGGAGAGGTGAAGGTTTGCAAGGAATGAGTCAGTGAGAGTCAATAGCAGGGGTTGAGGGGAGAATTAAGGAGGCAGCATAGGCTGCTATTGACACTCGCTTCATCAGATGATGGTGAAGGAGTCTGGAAGTGTGGGCAGGGGCTTAGTCGGGGAGCTCCAAATGAGAGGAGAGGAGAGACTGAGCAGACCAAGAGAGAGGTGTACTGAGTGGGTTAAAGAGAGAGAGGTCAGCTGAGATGAGCACATCCATAGTGTTCCTGGCTGAGTGAGTCAGACCAGACGGAAGAATGGTGAGGGAGAAAGAGTCACAGAGGCTGCGGATGGGTAAGGCTTCATTGGTAGAGTAAAGATGAATATTGAAGTTTCCAAGGAGGAGAAGCTTAGAGGTAGAAGTCAGGAGAGAAGAAGTGAGGTTGGCCCAGTCTGATAGGAATAGGGAGACTGGCCAACGGGTCCTGTAGATAGTAGCAAGAGTGATCGACAGTGTGGGAGAGATGCAAAGCTTGCAGACAAGACATTCAAAGGAAACGTAGGATGGGTATGATAGAGGCAGGGGTCCATTCAGGGAAGACAAGGGCCACTCCGTCATCAGGCTGGTTAGGCCTGGACTTGGAGAGGATTGTGTAGCCCTCAGAAAGTAGGGTATCAAATGCAGTGACATAGCTGGCATCGAACCATGTCTCGGTGAGGACATTCAGGTCAGAGTCTTCAAGGAGGTATCAGATGTCAGAGGAGTATTTGACAGCTGAGCGGGAATTGAAGGTAGCTAAGTAAATCTGATTGCCACCTTTAAAGATTTTCCGAGGAGGGGTACAGGGATGAAGTACCACCGCTGAAGGGGGCGTGGAGGAAGAGGGGTGGAAGGCAGCAGAGTGGCAGGAGAAGGGAGGAAGATAATGAGGGACGGGACAGAAGACACCTGTCAAGAAGAAGGAGGTTCGGCTGAGAGCTCTGGGCTATAATAGTGCCATTCAAGTAGACATTGATGATGCACCTGGATGGTGGTAAGTGGGCCAAGAGAAGCCATATGGTGAGGCCATATGTCCGGCGAGGGAACGACAAAGAGAATACCAGTAATAGTATGCCTGGAGAAAGCATTGATATAGGTGTTGGAAATGGGCAGACCTGGGCTTGAGACCAGGAGACTCTTCTTAAACCTTTTCCTTACAGACTTTGAAAGAGAGTGAGGATAGGTTATAGGGTAGCAGTTAGAATAATTAGGGGAGATGGAGAGCACCATGGGTGGGGATGCTGTGGGGTCAGAGACAGATGGAGAGCTGTGCATTGCACAAAACAACTCAACAGGTGGCCTAGCAGCCAAGCAGGAAAGGTGAAGCAGGTACTTTAAACAAAATTCAAACAAGGACAGCAGATTTAAAAAATAAATAAATAAATACAAATCAGATTTGAAGTTCAAACATACATGAGAATTGCCAGCATTTAAACAGGGCAACAGGGTTTCAGTACACCTAGATTTGGTGTTCCAAAAAAGCAGGGAAAATGCAGCAATTCAGCATGGGCAACAGATAATTCAATACACCCAGATTTGAAATTCACACATACATGAAAGATTGGAGCATTTAAGCAGGGCAGCAGGTTTTACACCAGCATAGCACTTGCACAGCCTGAGAACTTTGAGCAGCAGGATTGCAATATTCAGGAATATTCAGGATTTCAATATTCAGGAATATATGTTTTACTGTGCCACAGTAGAAAGTATATCCAGTCAGGGCCACAAACCGAGGGCAGTTTGCAGTGGCATCATTTTAGGGTTGTGGGGGTCACATCTGCACCCCCTAGAAGCCCCCACGAGACCCCTGGCACTGCCTTTGCAACTCCCGGGAGTGAAGGGGGCTCAGAGTTAAAAAAAATAGTAATAATAATGTCCATTTTGCCTAACAGAAATAATTTCTTTTGAAGTCAGTGTGAGTGAATCCAAAAAGAAAGGATTTCATTTTGAAATCCGAGCCTACCCATTTTCCCCCTCGTCCCAGGACATGGATCACCCTGGCTCCTGTGTTCTGATGCACATGACAGGAACCAGATCTGGTTCCTTGTGTGCGTGCTGGAGCATGGTGGATTCTGAAATGTAAGGACATATTATAGTTTTTTCAATGTAAAAGTGTGTGTGTGGGTGAGTGTGAGTGAGGGAGTGTGTTATGTAATGTATGTGTGTGTATATCATGTAGTGCGTGTGTGTGTGTGCATGATGTGTGGGTGGCTGGGCATGCTTCTATGAGTGAACGGTGAATGGGTGCATGCATGAAGGAGTAAGTGGTAAATGAATGTGTGCGCTTGAGGTAAATACCTTGTTTAATTACCAGTAATCTGTATTGCTCCTAGTGCCATTCTTCCTTGTCCCAGTACTTCTGATTGTTGCACCTTGCTTCATATATAAGTACTGGGAGGAGGAAGACGGACATTCAGGTAATACTTAGATAAGGAGTTTATTTGGGGGTTTGAGGAGAGTGGGAGGGAGAAGAGACATGTGGGAGGGGTGGGATAGGAAAAGGGTGTGCTTATACATAAAGGTCATCAATGATAAAAAGCCACCATTACTGTCTAGACTGGCATTTTGGTACAGTCAGTCTAGTCATTTCTTACTTTGATATGACATTTGTAGTGGGAACCTATAATAAAGACTGTTTCATGGCATATTAAATGAATTAATCATCATGAGTGTTATTATGTGGCTAGACAAGCATTTTGGTGCAGCTAATTAAGCAATGTCTTACCGTGGCTTGACATTTTGTACTGGCATCTCTGCTAAAGCAATCATGTTAAGTGTAATTACCTGTCTAGACTGCCATTTGGGTGAAGCCAGTCTGGCCTTTCCTTACCGTAGCCTGGTATATAATGTTTCTGGGCATCTATGATAAAGTAAGGATGATAAATGGTATTACATGATTAGATGCATACATTTTGGTGCAACCCATCAAGGAATGTCACTTTGGCATGGCATTTTTTACTGTGCATCATCAAGGCTACAGCAAGCATGATAACTGCTATTACCTGTCTAGCGTACACTGTGCAGCCAGTTTTTAATTTAAATGTTTTCTAATTGTGGCATTGTATGTTTTATAGCAAAGCTGTAAAATAGCTTAGCGGGTTAGGCACTCACTGCTGCGATCTATGTGTGAGCTACAGATAGGAATCCTGGCAAAGCCAATCAGCCTTTCATTCTTCCGAGGTTGATAAATGAGTATCAACTTTGGTTGGAATGATACTTGTATTTAAAATATGTGCTATTAATAGTGCTATTAATAGTGTTTTGGTGAATGCGCTATATAATTAACAAATCATGATCCTCTGTACTGTTAGTGACTTGCATCTATTGGATTTTTGAATTCTATAATATTGCAGCAACTGGCAATATATGGGCTCTACTTATCATATAATGGCAATACCTGTCATGCAGCCATAACCAGGGGTGGACTGGCCTATAGGTAACTCTGGAGATTTCCCGGTGGGCCTCTGCACCCTGGGCCTCTTTTGTGTGGTATTTCCACATTTTCTCATAGGAAAATCATTGGGCTTGCTGATAATGTGTCATATGGGGCCACGTTGAACATTATTTCCAGGGCCTCTTTTGGTCCGCAGCAATTATTTCCAGGGTCTATTTTAGTTCCCAGTCCACCCCTGGCCATAACTGGCATATTATGGAAGTAACTGGCCATACAATGCTGAAGTGGCATTTCTATGGCAGTGCCCCTGCCTTTGTTGAGTCTATTGGGTCTACCCCTATCATATCATGACCTCAATCCATGGCATATGAAGGCAGCACCCTTGTTAAAATGTGGTTGGTTTCTAAAATATTCTTGTCTGCTATTGTGCCTATTTGAAATTTAAAAAAAATGTTACATGTATGTACTTTTTTTACACCTGCAAGCCGCTTCTGATGATGTAATCATGGTTAAAGAGGAACTGATGCCATCCAGGTCAAAGGTTATATTAGATCACTTCCTGTGATATCTGGTGTGTAATGTCACTTCCGCTCCCCCTGGAATTTTGGTGAATTGACATCCCAGCAGTCTTGACAAGTAATAACACAATGGTCAGTCTTGACAAGTAATAACACAATGGTTATCAAAAGTAAAGCAAGCACGTACCATGTTTGCTTTACTCTTGATGCCATTAAAACAGGCAAAGTCATGCCCTGGCATATTGCCCCCTCACCCCGGCCATGGCAGTCTCACCCCCACCAGCCTCTGATTGTGCAGGGGGGAGATAGTGCCTTGCAAGACTAGAGAAGCCAAATGCCCCCAGCTTTGCATGGCACATTAAGCAAGTGTGCTGGGAAACCTGCGTGAGCTATTCAGCTCTCTGGAAGTATTCATGCCAAATGATGACTTGACCTCTGGTGCCAAAGTTCACAGTCACTCCATCTAATGATCTATCAAAATGAGCCCTAGATCCAGAGGTCAAAGCGTAAACCAAATCATTGGTACCCCGCCCACTAATTCATTTTAATGGGCATTCCGTTTGTTCAAAGGCTCATGAAAAGTATACTGAATGTGTTTTCCAATGGAAGCACTGTCCGAGTTCCGCAAGCCACACACAGGCAGACACAAACACTCACACACATACACACACTAAAGGCCAGCACTTTCATGACATTGCAAACACGTTTCTTTTGTCATGGGCAGAACCTTTCTAAAGCAACATGGAATATTTCCAACTGAACGACCCACAGCAATGTTACCTAGAAATCGTTAACAGTTACATTCAGTAACACAATAAAGCTACCTAAGTGCTAAGGACGAGTATGCTCATCCTACTTTCATAGGCCCTCATTACAAGTCAGGCGGTGGACCATGGTGCTATTAGCACCATGGTCCATGCCGGATTCCGCCATGGTGGATGGCGGAATTACCACCCCATTCCAAGGTTAGTGGGGCGTTAATTCCCCATTCACCATTTGCCCTTCCCCATTCCCATTTTTGCCCCATAGGGCATAATGGGGATGGGGAAGGCGCTAATTACGGCACTGTAAATTACGGTGCCGTAATTAGCACCAAGGTCGCTTAGCGCCTTGGACTTTAACGCCTGCAAAAAGCAGGCGTTAAAGTGTGAATCAGGCGTTAAGGGTTAACGGCACCGACGGCGCCGTTAAACCCTTAACGCCTGACTTGTAATGAGGGCCATAGACTTGGATAGAGATCAGCAATTAAGGGGTTAACAGATGTGTAAATATCTATTGCTACAAGCCTGACGCGCACAAAAAGAATTAACATTTATGTGGATGGTCAAACTTTCTGAGCATCATGCGTAACAATGAGTTGGACCTAACTGAGTTTATTACACATCTTCTTTTAGTGTGTCTCTGAAAGAGCAGTGCTTTTAAATACATGTTTCAGGCTTTGTTCCTGCACTTCGGTGAGTGCTGCATTGGCCTGCTAAGACCCTCTTGTGCCGAATTCCTGGTGCCCCAGACCCTTTGTAACCCTGTGCCCAGCCCGCTTCCACCCCGTTTCAGCCCTCCCTTCCCTAGACCCTCTCCCTTCCGTGTTTGTCCCTCCTCCCGCCTCCCTCCTCCCCTGATTGGCCGGACCGCTTCCTCCTTGGCCCTGATTGGCTCACGAGCACACAGCAACAGAGCCTACCGGCCCGCGCTCGACTTGTGTAGGCCACTTTGTTCCTGCACTTCGTTGAGTGCTGCATTGGCCTGCTAAGACCCTCTTGGGCCGAATTCCTGGTGCCCAAGACCCTTTGTAACCCTGTGCCCAGCCCGCTTCCACCCCGTTTCAGCCCTCCCTTCCCTAGACCCTCTCCCTTCCGTGTTTGTCCCTCCTCCCGCCTCCCTCCTCCCCTGATTGGCTGGACTGCTTCCTCCTTGGCCCGGATTGGCTCACGAGCAAACAGCAACAGAGCCTACCGGCCTGTGCTCTCCTCCCTGCCGCTCCTGCATTCTGGTCCGCCTCCCGACCCGCCCACAACCCTTCCGATTGGCCATCTGGCCTCCTTTCCCAGGCCATTACTGCAGCTCTCAAGGCAGCCCTCTGCCTGGCAGCCCTACGGCGAAGGACCCGAGGCAAAGGACGACTCCAGATCGTATCTGCAGGTATCCGCAGGAGAAGCAAGAAGCCAACAACAAGTAAGTGTGGCAAGGGCAGGGCCAGAAGCAACTACTTCAGGCCATACTACCCTACCATTCCTCTAACGCAGCATCAACAACGTAATTAATGCGCCCAATAACCTCCCTGAGAAAGTTGAATTGAGAAGTATTCCCAATTGCATTTATAAGTGTACCCAATTGCATTTAGAAGTATTCCCAATTGCATTTAGAAGTATTCCCAATTGCATTTATAAGTGTACCCAATTGCATTTATAAGTGTACCCAATTGCATTTAGAAGTATTCCCAATTGCATTTAGAAGTATCCCCAATTGCATTTATAAGTGTACCCTATTGCATTTATAAGTGTACCCAATTGCATTTAGAAGTATTCCCAATTGCATTTAAAAGTTGCGCCTAATAACCTCCATGAGAAAGTTGAATTGAGAAGTGTACGCAATTGCGTTTAGAAGTATTCCCAATTGCATTTAGAAGTATTCCCAATTGCATTTAGAAGTGTACCCAATTGCATTTAAAAGTGTTCCCAATTGCATTTAGAAGTATTCCCAATTGCGTTTAGAAGTGTACCCAATTGCATTTAGAAGTATTCCCAATTGCATTTAGAAGTATTCCCAATTGCGTTTAGAAGTATTCCCAATTGCAATTAGAAGTATTCCCAATTGCATTTAGAAGTGTACCCAATTGCATTTAGAAGTGTTCCCAATTGCGTTTAGAAGTATTCCCAATTGCGTTTAGAAGTGTACCCAATTGCATTTAGAAGTATTCCCAATTGCATTTAGAAGTATTCCAAATTGCGTTTAGAAGTATTCCCAATTGCATTTAGAAGTATTCCCAATTGCATTTAGAAGTGTACCCAATTGCATTTAGAAGTAGCCCATTTGCATATAGAAATATTCCCATTTGCATTTATAAGTGTACCCAATTGCATTTAGAAGTTTTCCCAATTGCATTTATAAGTGTACCCAATTGCATTTAGAAGTATTCCCAATTGCATTTAAAAGTTGCGCCTAATAACCTCCATGAGAAAGTTAAATTGAGAAGTGTACCCAATTGCGTTTATAAGTGTACCCAATTGCATTTAGAAGTGTACCCAATTGCATTTAGTAATCGCGCCGGATAGCCTCTCTGAGAAAGTTGAACGAGAATTGTTCCCACTCACATTTGAAGTGTACCCAACAACCTCCCTGAGAAAGTTGAATTTAGAATTGTTCCCACCTGCATTTAGAAGTGTACCCAATTACATTTAGCAGGTGCGCCAAATAGCCTCTCTGAGAAAGTTGAATTCTGAACTATTCCCACTCGCATCTAGATCTGTACCCTATACCCTCTCTTAGAAAGTTGACTTTAGAATTGTTCCCACCTGCATTTAGAAGTGTACCCAATAGCATTCAAAGTTGCGCCAAATAGCCTCTCTGAGAAAGTTGAATGAGAATTGTTCCCACTCACATTTGAAGTGTACCCAACAACCTCTCTGAGAAAATTGAATTTAGAATTGTTCCCACCTGCATTTAGAAGTGTACCCAATTGCATTTAGCAGGTGCGCCAAATAGCCTCTCTGAGAAAGTTGAATTCTGAACTATTCCCACTCGCATCTAGATCTGTACCCTATACCCTCTCTTAGAAAGTTGATTTTAGAATTGTTCCCACCTGCATTTAGAAGTGTACCCAATAGCATTCAAAGTTGCGCCAAATAGCCTCTCTGAGAAAGTTGAATGAGAATTGTTCCCACTCACATTCTAGAAGTGTACCCAACAACCTCTCTGAGAAAGCTAAATCTAGAATTGGTCCAACTTGCATTTAGAAATGTACCCAACGGCATTTAGAAGTGTACCCAATTCCAGTTAGAAGCTGCGCCCAATAGCCTCTCTGTGAAAGTTGAATTTAGAAGTGTTCCTACCTGCATTTAGAAGTATACCCAACAGCATTTTAGAAGTGTACCCAATTCCATTTAGAAGCTGCACCAAATAGCCTCTCTGAGAAAGTTAAATGAGAATTGTTCCCACTCACATTTGAAGTGTACCCAATAACCTCTCTGAGAAAGTTGAATTTAGAACTGCTCCCACCTGCATTAAGAAGTGCACCCAATTGCATTTAGAAGTGCACGCAATTGCATTTAGTAGTTGCGCCGGATAGCCTCTCTGAGAAAGTTGATTGAGAATTGTTCCCACTCACATTTGAAGTGTACCCAGCAGCCCCTCCGAGAAAGTGGATTTAGAATTGTTCCCACTCACATTCTAGAAGTGTACCCAACAACCTCTCTGAGAAAGTTGAATTTAGAACTGCTCCCTCCTCCATTAGAATTGCTCCCACCTGCATTTAGAAGTGTACCCAATTGCATTTCGAAGTGTACACCATTGCATTTAGTAGTTGCGCCTAATAGCCTCTCTGAGAAAATCGATTGAGAATTGTTCCCACTCACATTTGAAGTGTACCCTGCAGCCTCTCTGAGAAAGCTGAATCTAGAATTGGTCCAACTTGCATTTAGAAACGTACCCAACGGCATTTAGAAGTGTACCCAAATCCATTTAGAAGCTGCGCCCAATAGCCTCTCTGTGAAAGTTGAATTTAGAACAGTTCCCGCATCTAAATCTGTACCCTATACCCTCCCTTAGAAAGTTGAATTTAGAATTGCTCCCACCTACAGTTAGAAGTGCACCCAATCACATTTAGAAGTCACGCCCAAGAGCCTCTCTGTGAAAGTCGAACTTAGAATCGTCTCCCACCTGCATTTAGAAGTGAACCCAATTTCACACCAATCATGAGCGCACCAACTCCACCAATGCCCATCAGAAACGACTCCCATGAACCTCCTCCACTCTCCGATCTGCCCTCCCTCACCCCCCCCGCTCCCAAGACAGCCCACCCTCCTCCACAATCCCTGCCAGCACCCTCTCCAAACACCAAGCCAGGGGGGCATGATGGCGTGCCACCCACCCCAAGACCACTCATCTCCTGAACCCCACCGCCGACCCGCCAGCACTGCCCATGCCCGCTCTCCCCACTACCACACCCCACCCTGCAACCATCCACCCCCCGCCTCGCCATCATACACCTGCCACCTTCCCCATCCGACTGCACCCTTTCCCCTCCCTAAAAACTGCACGCCTAGCGAGAACCGAAGCCGCCTCTCTCTCCCCCTCTGACCCTCCTACCCTCTCTCTCACGCCAATCGCAGCAAAGAAACTAAAGAGGAAGTGTTCCTGGTCCCCCTCTACCTCTCTGCTCTCCTCGCCCCCCTTGTCTCGACCCACCACCTCTCTCCCACAATCCCCCCTCCCCCATAGCCTCGCCCTTCCTGAAACCCCTCGCCCTCGATTTCACCACAAACGAAACTCCCAACCGCCCTCCCCCCATCCTCAAATCCCCCACCCCAATCCCGATCATCCCATCACACACATCCACCCAACCCCGCACGAAGCCTGCAAATCTCTCGGCTCGCCCACTCTTCCCTAGCACCACCAACCCTACCCCTCTCCCGCTACTCTCTCCCCCTCCACCCCATCCCGCTCCAGCACCAAAACCAACCTTCCCTGCCGATGTGAACTGTATCCTATTTAACGCCCGCTCTGTAGCAAAAAACAGACATTGCATCTTTGACCTCCTCACCTCTGTCAATCCTGACCTAGTTTTCATCACTGAAACCTGGTTCTTTGATGACTTCAGCCCAATCGCAAATGAAGCCTTTCCGCCCGACTACTGCCTCATCCCACTGAACCGTCCGTCCAGAGGAGGGGGGGTAGCATTTGTCTTTAAATCTCTCTTCCGCGCCTCAATCATGGACAACCAACCCTCCATTCCATCCTGTGAATCTCTCCTCGTTAAACTATCCCTCTCCCCGTCGCTCTCACTCACCTTCCTAATAATCTACAGGCCCCCTGGCTACGATAGACATTTCGCAAACAACCTTTGTGACTCTATTGCCACCCTCCAAATAAACCATCCCAACCTCATCCTTCTCGGAGACTTTAACATATGGCTTGAGATCCCCACCAATCCTATGACACACGCCCTAATCGACGGTCTAAATGCAATTAATCTCCAACCCCACATAAATGGACCGACTCATCTTAAAGGACACACTCTCGATGCCATCTTTAGCTCCGACACCCTGATTCAGTTAAAGCCCCCAACTCCTATCATCTGGTCCGATCACTTCATTCTCTCGTTTGCCATACCCACACCCGGCCCCCTTCCCGTATCCGCATTTGAACCTCCGATCCTACGCAAATGCTGGAAAAAACTAATAATCACCCCTGACCTAGCCGAGGCACTCCTCCAGTCCCCACCACCCACCTGCCACCCTAAAAACCAACTAACACCTGAAGCCTTTGACTCATGGCTCAACGCATCTTTGATGCAACTCACCCCTACAGGCAAACCATCAAACCGCCGTGGCCCGTTCCCCAGATGTTTCACTCCTGAGCTGAAGACCAGTAAACGACACTACAAATACCTAGAACGCAATTGGCAAAATGAGAAAACCCACGAAAGCAGGACCACCTTGGCCCGTCACCTGTACCGGTACAAGGCTGAAATCCGGAAAGCTAAAAAAGCCCACTACAACACCCGAATCCTAAACTGCAAAAACCCAAGCAAAGAACTCCACAAAATCATCTCCGAATTCAGCAATCCAACTTGTAATACAACCGTCCCGACCCCGTCACAATCACTGTGTGACTCACTCTCCCTCCACTTTTACACCACAGCTATTGAAAGGACAAAAACTCTAAACACCAAACTGGCTCTCTTACAACCAATTGACAATCCTCCACCCGTACCGGCCAGCCCGTCAACTACAACCTCAACTCAACCAACATTCGAATCCTTTAGTCCAATATCACCAGAACAATTTCTCAAACTTCTATCTGTCCGCAAACCATCTGGATCCCCTCTGGACCCCTGCCCAGCCACAACCCTTAAAGAAATCTTTGCCTCCACCTGCGCAGGAGAACACGCAAGATCTATCATAAATGCCTTCCTTTCCTCCGGTATTTTTCCCGAAGCATTCAAAATGGTACACGTCAAACCTCTAATTAAAAAACCCTCGCTCGACCCTCTCGAGCCCAAAAACTACCGCCCAATCTCAAACACCAGATTCCTCGCCAAACTCATTGACCGAACCGCCTACTCCCAACTAAACGCCTTTGTTGCAGCCAACAATCTCCTTGACCCCACCCAATCGGGTATCAGAACACGTCACGGAACTGAAACCACCTTAAGCTCGATCTGGCACGACCTTAAAATGACAGCAGACTCCGCGGGATGTGCCGCTCTAATCCTTCTTGACCTATCTGCTGCCTTTGACACGATCAATCACTCGATACTCCTAGTCCGCCTCCACTTGCTAGGAATTCGTGGAACCGCTCTTAAATGGATAGCTTCATTCCTCAAAGACAGGCACCAAATAACGACACACTCCAGCTTTACCTCCCAAGCCCGACCAGTCAACACGGGAGTCCCTCAAGGAGCATGTCTATCCGCCCTCCTATTCAATCTCTACCTGATCACCCTCCCACCAATAATTCGTTCACACAACATCCTATGTTACAACTACGCCGGCGACACTCAACTAATTCTAAAATTCCTGATCTCGAAACCCAGCTCCCAACCCGACCTGGCATCCTGCCTCGTAAACATAGAGCGCTGGATGACCCAAAGCCACCTCTTGTTAAACCCCTCCAAAACAGAAATCATGGTTTCCGGCAACTCCAACCTTCTTCCGCACCCACTACCCTGGCCACCCGCCATGGGCAACTCACCTACACCCTCCAAAACAGTAAAAAATCTTGGATGCACCCTAGACTCCGACCAAACAATCTCGCGCCAAGACAACAATGTCTCAAAGTCCTGCCACCATCACCTTAAAAACCTAAGGCGCGTCTTTCCATACCTCTCATTTCCCAACAGAGTCTCCGCTGTCCAATCAATCGTTATATCCAGACTGGACTACGGAAACCCCCTTTACCTCGGAATCCATACCTACCAACTGAATAAACTCCAAAGAGCACAAAACGCAGCGGCCAAATTACTACTTGCGCTCAGTCCAAGAGACCACATATCCCCAGCCCTTAAAACACTGCACTGGCTTCCTGTAGCCCGTAGGGTAGCTTTCAAAACCTTATGCCTCTCGCATCGAGCACTGCATAAAACTGGACCGCAATATCTTCAAGACAAACTAATACCTTATCATCCCACTCGCACCCTAAGATCAAGCTCAGCCGGCCTCCTAGTAATTCCCAAGACAAACTCAGTCAGGCTAGGCGGATCATCATTCTCTGCACTGGCTCCAACCCTGTGGAACTCACTCCCACCCCACATCCGCTTAACTGAAGACTTAACGTCCTTCCGCAAACTACTGAAAACCTGGCTCTTCCCATAAAACCAATCCAGCATCATCACAATAATACCGACCCATCAAACTACCTGAAGCGAGAATGACAGCTAAATAAACTCGAATGTAAACTAGAAAGACAAGCAGGCTTAAACGAGTAAAGTAGATCAAAACAATGAAACAGAAAATACGAATAAATCTTTGAGAAACTACGGAAATCTGAACCGATCAAAACGACATAATGAATGAGAAGGGAATACAGTGAATGACATAAATGAAACAGTTAGAATGGATGAAGTGTGCAGAACAGACAATTACACTAAACGGAAACATGTGGATGTGACTGGAGAGCAGATGGGTTGTGGAAAGCGGTTGAGTGTGGAAAGCAGTTGAGTGTGGAAAGCGGTTGAGTGTGGAAAGCGGTTGAGTGTGGAAAGCGGTTGAGTGTGGAGAACGGATGAATGTGGAGAGCGGATGAGTGTGGAGAGCGGATGAGTGTGGATCAGAACGGAGGAGAGTGGATGAGAACGGCGGAGAGTGGATGAGAACGGAGGAGAGTGGATGAGAACGGAGAAGACTGGATGAGAACGGAGGAGAGTGGATGAGAACGGAGGAGAGTGGATGAGAACGGAGGAGAATGGATGAGAACGGAGGAGAGTGGATGAGAACGGAGGAGAGTGGATGAGAACGGAGAAGACTGGATGAGAACGGAGGAGAGTGGATGAGAACGGAGGAGAGTGGATGAGAACGGAGGAGAGTGGATGAGAACGGAGGAGAATGGATGAGAACGGAGGAGAGTGGATGAGAACGGAGGAAAGTGGATGAGAACGGAGGAGAGTGGATGAGAACGGAGGAGAGTGGATGAGAACGGAGGAGAGTGGATGAGAACGGAGGAGAGTGGATGAGAGCGGAGGAGAGTGGATGAGAACGGAGGAGAGTGGATGAGAACGGAGGAGAGTGGATGGGAACGGAGGAGAGTGGATGAGAACGGAGGAGAGTGGATGAGAACGGAGGAGAGTGGATGAGAACGGAGGAGAGTGGATGAGAACGGAGGAGAACGGATGAGAGCTGATGAGAGCGAGAGCGTAGTGCAGATGAGAGCGAGAGCGTAGTGCAGATGAGAGCGAGAGCGTAGTGCAGATGAGAGCGGAAAGTGGGTGAGTGTAGAGAGCGGGCGAGTGTGGTGAGTGTGGTGAGTGTGGTGAGCGGGTGAGTGTGGAAAGCGGGTGAGTGTAGAGAGCGGGCGAGTGTGGTGAGTGTGGTTGAGCGGGTGAGTGTGGTTGAGCGGGTGAGTGTGAAGAGAGGATGAGCGTGGAGAGCGGATGAGCGTGGAGAGCGGATGAGTCTGGGGAACGGATGAGTGTGGGGAGCGGATGAGTGTGGGGAGCGGATGAGTGTGGGGAGTGCGGATAGTGCATGAGTGTGGAGAGCACATGAGTGTGTGTGAGCGTTCGAGTTGTGGGGAGCGGATGAGCGCGGTTGAGCGCGGAGTACGGTTGAGTGCGGAAAACGGTTGAGTGTATTGAGCGGCTTAGTATGAGGAACCGAAAAGAGCGGAGGACTGTGGAGAGTGGAGGACTGTGGAGAGCGGAGGACTGTGGAGAGCGGAGATCGGGTGGAGAGCGGAGAACTCTAGAGAGCGTAGGACTGTGGAGAGCAGAGGACTATGGAGAGCGGATAAGTATGGAGATCGGGTGAGAGCGGAGATCGGGTGAGAGCAGAGATCGGGTGAGAGCGGAGATCAGGTGAGAGCGGAGATCGGGTGAGAGCGGAGACCGGGTGAGAGTGGAGATCGGGTGAGTGTGCGGAGAGCGGTTTGAGAGTGGAGAGCGGACGAGAGTGGAGAGCGGACGAGAGTGGTGAGCGGATGACTTTGAGAGTGGATGATTTTGAGAGCAGATGAGTGTGGGGAACGCATGAGTGTGGGGAGCGAATGAGTGTGGGGAGCGCACGACTGATTATGGACTGAACGAGTGTCCTACCTCGACCAGTATGTAGACTGGACGAGTGGATAAACTACACGAGCATATAGTCTCGACAAGTGTCTAGACCTGACGAAGTGTGCGGTCTGGACGAGGGTGCGAACCAAACGTAGGGTGCGGACTGGACGAATGTGTGGAGCGGTCGAGTATGAGGAACGGGCGATTATGTGCAACGGACGATACTTAACATGCCTTGGAATGAAGGAAACTCTTGAAAACATACATCACGCCACACCCCACGCTTACTCTCTCCCTTACACCACCACTCATCTAGAACACAGAGATACTATGACACCATTCGGTATAACTGTTCTCATATCTACATCTCCCGCTTACTCCACATCACTCTAAGTAAACATTGCTGGTTTCTCACCACCCAGCCAGGCGTTCTTCTCAGGCCTAACTCAGCCACACTCGTTCCGGATAAAGCCGACCAGAGCGAACACATACTCCTGATCTCTCAACCACCACACCTACAGCTAAGAAGCAGCTACCACTTGTTTTCGCACCAGCTGCACACATACATAGTGCGCACACACACTTTTTGACTCCCCCCTACTCTCTCTACTGACCCGAACTTTGGTTCCCAAGGGCGTTGAACCTACCAGCGCCTTCAGACCATACCAATGGTATATAAGGCGCTATATAAATGCAAAATAACATAACATAACTTGTGTTGTATTGTGTTGTTTTTTTTTTATCCTGGGATTTATAGTTTTCCCTTCAAGATGTTGAAGATAAAACTACAATCATATAATTTTGGTTTAACATGTTTCTGTAAGGATTAACATGTTGTCATGTCACTACAATTTGTGTATTTTGCAAGTAGAGTCTATAAGTGAGTATTATTGTAGGCCTTGAAATCCAAAAGTTAAATATGTGTACCAAATACAAATTTGGGAGCTATGTGGCTTAGTGAGTTGAAATCTCACCCTTGCTGTTTAGGCAAAGTGTGAGAACCTGGGCAAATAATGTAATCTCACTCGGATGTAACACAAAAAAAAATGTAAGTCCTTATAAGTGATTAAGTTCATACTACATTGAAGAAACAAATACGCCTTAACAATGGGGCAGATTTTATGTTTTTAGGGACCAGATTGTTTACCCTCAGGCTACTCTTAGTTGCCCCAATGCCATCAGCTACAATTCAATTATTGTTGCACTGACCTTCACTTACATATCTTTTGATTTAAGAGGCCAATATACAGTCTCACAGCCATTCAGTGCATTGGGAATGTGATGAGTATAGCAGGGATGGGGGATGGGCAGCCTGCCTAATGCCATTTTCACAGTTTCTTGATTTCTTAGATCTTCAAGACCTGCAAGGGGTGTGATAGGGGACGAATGTAGTTGCAAGAGGAGCAGGACAATGCTGCTATGTTACAATATTGATTGATATGTGTATATATGAAACGATAGACCCTCTGTGTTGTGTAAGGTTTAGCTATTGTGTGTACTGTCTGGAGCAGAGGATAATCTGCTCTCACTTTGCTACGGTAATTATGCAGCTGTCTGTTGTGTCTTTCAGAGCAGTGATTAAGGAGTGTGGATAGTTTTTGTGGGGGTATCTGTTGTGGGTTAGTATGGCATTTACTTACATTGTGTGAACCTTTGTGAGGTGTGTGTTCCATTGTGTACCCAGTGTTATTTAGGTGGTGGAATTGTGTGTCAAGAGATGTTGCCAGTTAGGCTGGGAGGTGGAATTATTTTGAAGTGATTAATTTAGGTCTGTCAAAGTTCACTTCAATCATTAACAGATAATATAAGCTTTTTGCTTGAGATTATTTTTGCCGGCAAATCAACAGGGAGCCAAGGACCAGGAGGGCGATGGACCAGAGCTGCTAAATAACAAACTGGCAACTGACCAGGGCAGACAAGGACCAGAGGAGCAAAGGACCAGATGAGAGCAACTCACCAACGAGCCAGAAACCCAGAGGGGGTTGGACTATAGGAGCCTCCCACAATGGACTACAGTTCCATGTTATGGGTGGCACTGTACTCTACTCCTGGGCTTCACCTTTACCATATGTTTTACTTCAGTCCATGTTATTAAATTGAAAGGACTGCAGTCGTAGGATTACTTTAAACAACTCATGTATTAAGTTATGGGATTGCCCAAAGTACTGCATTTCTGTTTTGCTCAGTTACTGTTATTAATAAATAATATGTTTTTATTTTTTTATTTGCTGACATATATTCAGGGAATACCTGAATATATGTCAGTAAATAAAAAAATAATAATAAAAACAATATTTATTAATTAAAATATTATTAATTAATAAATATTATGTATTAATATTTTTTGATTTGCTGACATATATTCAGGGAATACCACAGTAGCTGAGCAAAACAGAAATGCAGTACTTTGGCCAAGCCCATAACTTAATACATGAGTTGTTTACAGTAATCCTCAGATCAATAATATTTGTTATTTGGAGAAAAGGAAACCGTAATAATATAAAATGAGCATTACTGTGTCACCTGTCGTAGCTTGATTGACTGTATTATGCATGTAGGAAAATGTAATGTCAACGCACTGACACTGTTTAGAGCAGTTCCAAGTTAATGCAAATCATAATATGTTTTCACTATATTTGTAATTGTGTGGTTTGTTTTAAATTATGAATCACATATAACATTCGTAAACATATTAGTACCTGATGTATTTGACAGGCATAGCTGGATCCAAGATCGCTATGTAATGTATTCATAGATTGTTTGTGTATTAACATATCTGACTGGTGGTGCTAAAAATACAGCCTTGTTAACGTTGTTAAACCGAAAAACAACCAGATTAGCAACTCAGGCTATGATTATGAACAGTAAATATGGGTGCTTTTTTGCAGTTTCATTGATAAACTTTGACAATGCAAAGGTTCTCCCAACACTGTTTTATGGCGCAGAAATGTACCCATAGGTAGATTTATCTTACTGTGTTGGAACAGCACTTTTATCGTTGGTGCAACTGCCCCAGGTAAATCAGCTAACAACTTAACTTATATGAGAGCATCATAATCCAAACAGTACAACCATTTAAGCTACAAAATATCTTCAACCACAAACTGACAAATTTCCTCCATCCGAGTTACTTAAAGGCATTCGTGGCAAATTGGTATATGTGTCATTATATCTTAAAGAAAATGTAGAAACTCTAGGAGTTGGATGGCCAATAGAACAGTCTTTTATTGTATTAGTTAATGGAGTACCAACAAAAGACAAATAATTAGGCAACATTTAGTTGACTAATACAAAGTTGGACAAGCCCTAGAATATCTTAAAAAACAATGGATACTACAGAGTTATAAACATTGAAGAAAACTGAGGGGAAACCATCCAAATATTTGAACATTCACCACAAGCTGGCCAATTTGAACGTGTGGATCCTGTTACTGCAGCCACCATGTTAGACCAATATTCAATTCACCCACTACATTCCCAAGAAACCATAAAAAGATGCATTAGAAACATATTAAATGCATCAAGCCAAAGGATCTCCAATGAGCATGAGGAAGAAATGTGTAGAAGCACATTCCTTTCCTTAACTCCTTCCTGCAGGAATTGGAGGAAGATATTATTAAAGAGCGACACAAATTAGTGCATCAGAATATCGTTCTTTACAAAAGTATTCTGACAATGCAAGATTCAGACAAAATATAGAATACATTGTCTACCTCCTATTCGAAAGCAAATTAGCAACTCTATGTTATGGAGGTGCACACACATTAAAAATACGGTCTCATTTCTTAAACATGTCAGCTAACCAACTGCTTCAAAAGATTAAAGACAAAGGTCACATTTTATATCACAAATCACTTGGCAAACATGCATGGCACAAAAGAATACTGGTTACGACATCTCACTGATGTACGTTGTATACTAAGGAACCTAGGTCCACCCACATCCTTTGTTACTTTTAGTTGTGCAGAATATGCATTGAATGACTTGCATGACTTCTTAAGCACTGCAAACCAAATAGAGAGAGAATAGACATAAAAAACCAGGAGAACTCTGTTCTCTTGACCCTGTCAATGTTTCAAGATACTTACATCATCGCTTCATTGTCATGCTGCACTTCATCTGCAATAAAACTACCCATTTACTCTGAGAAGTAGAACATTCCTTTTGGAGAAAAGAATACCAATCTAGATCACCACACATCCACATGTTTTTGTGGATAAAAGATGCTCCTAAATTTGGCCATGACAGTGATGCCGCTTTTTTTTTGTTTACAATTTATTCAAAAATACATTGCCTGTAACAAATCCTATACTTCCAAACATATAAGTGTGGCAAGTACTGCAGACGCGATATAAAAACAAAGGTAAATACTATGTGAAATGCCACACTACCAAAGGCCAAGTAAATAGCTTGATGTCTTCTGTTAGTGTAAAAGTGAAATCCCCTAAAAGCAAATACAACATTAAAATAGATGAGGCATTCAAGTACATCAATGATTACGATACATAATTGCCCTCTTATAGAATGCAAATATAGATATTCAATACATTGCAGACAATTCCACTGCAGTTGCAAGATATGTCACAGCCTATCTTACCAAAGCTGAGAAGACAGAGCTAAAAGACCTTTGGAATGACATATTGTTTGACACAAACCTTTCACAATAATTCTACGGCTTTGGTATCAAAATGCTGTCACATAGAGAATGTGGTTACTAAGAAGCTGCAGACTGTTTAACAGGTACACTCTTATAAGGGAAATCTGAAAATATTGTTTGGCTAAACCTTGGTCCAGCTTCATCACAAAAAAGGGTACTAAAAGACTACAGAAACAATAGCCACAAATGATCCTAACAGACAGGACATTTTAAAAAACAATGCAATTGTTGCATGCTATCCAAACATGAGTACTGTTTTGGAAAAAAAAGGGCCTGTACAACATAGCCCAAAACTACTCCTACAACAACAGTGTTATGCCAAATGAGACAACTGGCAAATATTCAGTCTCAACTTGTGAAGGAGGCCATGTAAAATCTACCAGGGCCAGCCTAATTACTTATTTAAAGTTATTATTTAAATATACCCAACATAGAGAACTTTATCCAAGGTTTGAAAAGTTTCAGTAGGGCCATGTACCTATTGTAACTTTTCAAACCTTGGAGAAAAGAAGAAGAATTATTCAGTGACCTTGACACATTTGAAGCGGCAATCAAGTCAAATGAAAGCAGTATAACAAAAGTTGATTTTTAAACAATACAAATACATGTTGGACAATGAATGCCAACAAGGTGAAGCAATTAAAACTCAACCACATAAACACACTCCTGAAGGCAGTCAACCTTCTCTTACCTGAAGCGAAGAACCACTTGGGAGAACCAGTCATTTAAAATGAAGCTGAACTAGCCATGACTGATGTATAAAGTGCCATGTATCAATCTAAACAATCTGAAGAGGATGCGACCGTGCTGAAATCACATCTAAAGATGAACAACTCACCATTTACGTAGAAATCAAGGAAGAAATGGAACATTGACTTAAACATGAAAGAAAATGTGTAGCTTGTCCTTAAGTGGGGACGGTGGTTCTGGCAAACCCTTCTTTATTAAAATATTCAGGACATTTCTACAAGACTTAACAAATAACAACCTTCCAGCTATTCTAACATCCCCCACAGGCCTAGCTGCCTATAACATAGGAGGTGTAACTTTACACTGACTACGTCTCCTCCCATTTGAACACCAAAACAAATTAGAATACTACAAATTGTCAGCAGAAGCTGCCACTGAAGTACACAGCATTTTTCAACAAATTCAAGTTGTCCTGTTGATGAAGTATGAATGGTTTCCAACCTCATGCTGTCATCCATTCATCTCAGAATGCAGGAATTAAAAAAAAAAAACACTATGATCAACTGTTTGGAGGAAAACGTGTTACTTTTCTCAGAGACCTTCTACAGATAACACCAGTAAAGGCCAACCCATTTTCAAAACATTAGGACACAAACAATACTGTAATACACTCAGCCACATTGGGAATGAAAGTCACTGGCAACATGTTTGCTATGGAGAACCACTTCAAAACATGCCTCAGTCTGCAGATCAAACTTAAGCTAACATTTTAATCTGGTCTGCTTAATAAATATGCAAAAAGCTAGAATAATCCATGAGCTGTATGGAAAAAAAGATATCTGGCCCTGATGTCATAGAACAATTAACCCTGCAAAATCTAAAATGCATGTGTGTAATCCCAACTCGTGCTAGCTGTAGCCAATTCAAAGATACAATGTTAAAACATGAAATTCACCCCATTGTGCATATCCCCTCCACAGACAAACTAGAGGTACCTCCCTGTGTGTGTCAACAAGCAACAGCATGGCTAAATAGCTGAGAACAATGTATCTCCAGCACAGGTGGATTGGAAGAACTATTAACTATGTGTCTAAACTGCAGAGTAATTCTAAAACGTAACCTTGATGTAGGACAAGGGTTAGTTAATGGAGCAATTGGTACCGCTTTTGGCTTCCAAACATAGCCACATGACAACAACATTCAGGTTGTCAACATCCACTGTGACAAACATGCACAAATTAAAATAATAGGCCGAACAATAGCCTGTTTGCTTCTTTTCAAAAACATGTATGTACGCAGAGAACAATTCTCTCTTTCTCTCGCGTATGCTGTCACTATTTACAAGTCACAAGGTCTAACTTCAGATCACACACTCATTGACATTAGCAGCACAGTCTTCAAAAAAAGGTATGAGTTGCATAGCACATTCCAGTCTCTGTACACTCAATGGTCTATTCTAACTTTGATGCAAACAAAGTCAACACTGACATTCTTTGCATCCTCGAGTACAACAGTCTCTGTGCACTGTATATCCCTGTTCTAGATATGTACCCTGCAACTCAAAAAAACAAAACCTTTAAAAACAAAACTAATAAACACAGAAGCTATACTAGATCTCCGTGCAATATCACTAAAAAACAAAGAACAACTGCTGGTCCATTAAATTATATAAGCAAAAAACTCTCCATTCCGAAAAGAACTGCACTTCCATCAAAAGACACAGAGACAAATGCCTCTTGTCCAAAAATAATTGCATGCCCATCAAAGCATTCAGAGGCTCAAATCTTTGGTCCATTTCAATGTAGCAACACAACTGGAGTAAATTGCAATGCAAGTGTAGCAATCAATCTTCTCTTCCATTTGCCACAAATTGTTCACAACATTTATTTAAACGGTTCGGACCAGTTGTGTTTTCAAAAGTTCATCCTTCATACAAATGCCACAAATAATCCTGACAGTACCTATAGTGTCTCATGTATAAGGCACGAATTGGACTGCTGTGCACAAATGGTACAATTCACCATAAACACACAGGTAGTTTCACCAGAATTCCGTATGTACTTACTACAAGTACTAGAAAGCAAAAACATCTCTACAAATGAAATCTTTCAGATTTCAGAAACGTGGAAACATACATTAACTCTCTGCAACCATATTTCACAAAGCTCATATCTAATGAACAATTTTTGAATGTATCCTCACCAAATTCTGAATGCATTCCATTTCACTGAATTCTACAGAATGCAAATCATGGCATATTATGGTCTTCTTTTTTAATATAGGCAATCGCTCCAGCATACAAATAAAGTCACATGGACAATATGTCAAAGTAATGCTTTTAAGGTACAATGCAGATGGCACCAAAAATAACTGTAAACTCAGTAGCTTTAAACATGGCCAAATATCTCTTGGCAAGAAAACCCTCACAAGAGTAGGCATAATATGCCACACAACCACATCAGGCCTTTATACTGCATATGTCCAAAAAATAAGTGGTTTGAATATAATGACACTTCCATTATACCAAAAATTAGGTTCACATCAAATCTAACAAATGACTTCTTAATATTCCTGCTACCCAGATTTACTCACTAAATTATATTATAATACACAGTTAGAATACACCAATGGATATCAAACTACTTTAAACTTGAATTCATTACAACACACTTTAAACATGCCAACACACTGATACTTACATAATACATCTAGAGTACAACAATAGTACTTTTAAAATCCAATAGAGTTCGAGTATGCCAATGGGTATCTTACTACTTTAAACACACCCTTCATTAAAACACACTTCAAACATGCTATCACAAAACCATATAAATGCCACAAACTGTATCTCTATACAGTAGAGATTTTTCAATCTACCATGGATTTTGTTTCTCCCAGTGACCCAATGATTACTCAATATTAATACAACAGCAGTGTGTCATGTGCAAATGCCGTACCAAACATAGTACATACATTGTAGTATTTAGGATCAACAAGTAAATCTATATGTACAGCTGTATGTAATTAAATGTTTGAAAGTATCTTGTTTAACGAATTATACTTTTTTTCTTTACAGAGAAACAACCCAAGATTGCAGCATGTTTACCATATTCAATTAATCAAACATACCCAGTATAAATTACTCTCAGCATAGTATTGTACCCACAATTACTAAGGGCAAATGATTATACATTGTGCCAGGGGTCTACAATTCTACATTACAGCCTTCTTATAATGTTCAAGTAAGCATCCACCCCTACCATCAATTTCTATCAAGATACTACTGTAGCCAGGATCACTAAGGACACACTATTGTAGCCCTGTGCAGTGTCCAGTTCTGGTAGCATTATAAATATCATATACACTTCAATAGTATCCTTCCACCATATTACAATTACTGTATATTCACTGTAGACTAGCTATAATTACGATACACATATAACTATGGCAATGGCCAGTGTCCAGATTGATACTCCCCCTAGAGTAGCTATAATTACAATGCACATATTACATTGGTCATGTCCAGTGTCCAGATTGATACTCTCCATAGAGTACCTATAATTACTATACACATACTACTGTGGATTCGGCCAGTGTACAGACTGATACTCCCCCTAGAATACCTATAATTACTATACACATATTAATATGGCTGGAGGCTATACCCCCAAGAAACTGGACACTGGCCATGGCCAACACAATAGAATTCAACAACATTATAAATTGACAGAATCCCCCTTCAAATCACATGACTCACCCCATTTGCATTTATTATTGTCGGCCAAAACTATACAACCATGCTAGCCATTGTCACAGCTATACAACCATGTCCCCAAAAATATACACATTAACCACTGTCATAATTATACTTTTCAACCATGTTGTAACCTCACTTCACTATTCACTTTAGCTATTGTATAACCACTTTAGAAACAACTAATAACAATATTTCTATTCCAAAAACACATATTATCACTCTCAATACTTTAATAAAATATGTGTACATGTGTACTTTAATCGCAATAGTGTCTGCAGACTCATGCCCGTATCCGCTGACACATTTCTGCCCATGTCCACATCTCAGAAAATATGGCCACAGACAGTAAATTGAGTGTGGATTCTGCGGCACCTGCATGGCCTTTTTAACGTATAAAAAATGGCTCCATCTTCCCCCACCCTTCCCAGCCACTCTTTCAGCCACAAAATAACCCCACATTTTTGCACCGCGCTATCTGCGGACAAAGTCTGTAGTCTGTGGATCCAACCAATATGGTCACTGTTTCAAAATGTTTGATGCAGCTCACATTTTCAACAACCAATGAGCGTGTGCGTTTGATGTCCCTGAACACAATGCCACCCCCTGATTGGCCAGAGGTGTCCACGGACCAGGAAATAAGACTGCGGACTGTAGACAGATATCCCATTTATTTGTTTACTTACTTTTTGGCATTTTATAAGAAACTCCTAAATTAATTTGCACCAAATTTGCAGAAGCACACTTTCGGGACCAAGCCACCACTCCTTGTGCATGTTTCTGGTAAATTTGTCCAGTGGTTTGGGCTACAGGCGTGAGCGACACATTTTTCCATTATGTCTATGAGAATTTCTAAAGTAGTGGGACCCCCATATAACTTTGCTCCCCACTTGACGAAACTGCACCACACTTTGCAAAATCATTCTGAGGTGGCCATATGCAGAGTTTGGTGAGGATTCATCAAACAGTGCCAAAGTTTTAAGCCGTCCAAAAACTGCTCTTCTTATGGGTTGAGCAACTTAACATAACTACAAAGACGCTACCGCAGGCCATGTAATTCACCCAAAAAACCTTAGTTAAGATGCAGTTAAGTTGTGCAGATTTAACACAAAAAAACTTGAAATTCAGCAGATGTGGGAAGTCATGACCAGCTTATCTCAGCGTGCTCCTTTTGCTGTCCCCGATAATGTCATGCTGTATGAAATTGTGAATCCATTCACTTAGAATGTGTATGTGCTCCTGGGCTTTGCAACAGGAACACGCCGAGTTAAGCTGTTCATGACTTCTCACATCCGCTGAATTGCAATGGCTATGTTGCGTCATATCTTCACTACTTAACTGCACATTAACTAAGGTATTTTTTCAGTGAATTGCAAGGGTTTTGTTCTGCCATAGTTTTTTTACAGGCCACTGTACATGTTCCCCTAATATGTTTCTTTTGCACCCACTATACCTGTCTTTCATGCCCACTAGCCAGGGCCTTCAGGCATGGCCACTGTATCTTTTAAAACACTACCTTTCTTTCCCAATTAGTAACCACTGCTCCTGGTCTTCGACTGTGGCCCCTTCACATGTTGCCCCAATAGCTTTCTCCCAGTCCCACTAGCCATGGCCTGTAGCCATGGCCAATGCCCACAGCCTTTGATCCAATAGGTTTCCTAGACAGGCCCATTAGCCATGGACTTCAGCCATGGCCAGAGTCCCCGGCACTTAGTCACAGCCACACCAATAGGTTTCTTTTGGGCACACTAGCCATGTCCTTTGTCCATGGCCAGTGATGCAGCGTTTTGCTATGGTCCACTGACCTGTTGCTCCAATAGCTTTCTTCCAGTCCCCCTAGCCATGGCATTTGGCCCTAGCCACTCTACATATTGCTCCAATAGGTTTTTTAAAACCAGGAAGTGCCACGGGCCGATTAGATCACCCTGGTATGAAAAACGAAAGTGCTCAGGACAATGTCGTCGGTCTTGTGCTCCACCTTCAAGTTGGAGGAGATTAGCTCACTATTTTTTTAGCACAGCCCATTACTTAATTTGGATTTGGTCTTCAGACCCCTCCGTCCAACTCCACCCTCTATTCCCACTCTGTGCGCCAATCATTTTCAAATGATAATAAGGAGGTAAATGTAGGTGTGCTTATGCTTTTTTATGTAGCAGTGCTGTCTGTTATAGGTACACTCACAACTTTGGGTGGTCTGTGTTCCTTGGACTATTGGTGAATTACTGTTCCACCCCACCTCCTTGCTTCAATTGTTTCAGTCCATGTGTTGCAACTTAATGGTGTGATGTGCAGAGGCTCTGCGCATGCACAATTACATACTGCATTCAAGGCTAGCACTCCACAGGTATTTCTTAGAAATCAATTTTGAGGCAGTGTGTGCCGTGCAATGTCCGGGGAATTGCGCCAAATGTCAGAATTGACCAGCAAGCAGATATTTCTAGAGGTCAAGGTAGCACGAGGTAAGCACGAGACCGTGGAGCTTCTCCTTCTGAAGAACAGGTGGGAACGGTGAAGAGGGCCAGCTGGGAGGGAAGGGGGCTGAGTAGTGAAATATATAGATGATGAGGCAGTAGTAGCAAGTTACACCTGGCAGGGAAAGGCTTTGTTTTGTGCAAAGAAGTGCCCATTTGGCCTGTCCGATAATGCAGGCAATGACGCACAGTGCTCCACATGACGGCCCATGTGCTGCTGCACTCCGGGAACATGAGTTTACTAAATGTGCATGCATGGAATTGATGGCTCTAGCAGGAGATTCTGAGTGAGTGTCCTTGCAAATGACTGTGGGCACACACACAAGCAATCATAAGTACATTTGGAAGTGCCCACAGCCCGTGTCTGGCAATGGTTGCAGACCTCCATTCATCTATTATTCCTGCCTGGGTAGTTGGCTGCAAAAATACTGCACCAGCAGGGCTAGGATTGCATGCACAAAAAGTGTGGCAGGTGCTGGAATAGCTGTTTAATAGGTTAAGGCAGGGTACATAGGATTTCTTTTTTATTCCTTCTCTTTTTCTCTTTTCTGATAATGTCAAAGCAGCGGTTGTGAGAAATTTGCCAGTTCTGAAAGTAGAAAAGGGGGGTGTAAACGAAATGACATGAAAGTGAAGTGAATGTGCAGTGTGCCTCTACTCCTCTGCTGTGGTTGTGCAGTGCTTCAGGTTTGCAAACACTTCTGTGAACATGCAACACTGTGCATGTGAGCTATCAACAGCTTCCCTCTTGTTCTTTCAAAAGCAGTAAGTGGAAGACACATTTTGACAGACGTTTACACTTCCAGTGTATATTAACTCCCAGGGATTTCTGCAGGGAAGTGCTTTGATGTTTGCAGTGTCACCTGATACAGAGTAAGCTCAGGCACAAATTTATGAACTTTGCTTAGCGCCAATATTCGCGGCTGTCTCCTTTGTGAGAAATCACGGGGCAGGTATTTACAAATTAAAACAACGTGGTAAATGTGAGTTGTGATTTTTTTGTGAAGAATGTAGACATTTAACTTGCCGTTCTGCAATGGGCGTATCTTGACAATGTTCATAGGCTTATGCAGTGCTTAAGTACTCTCAGCCCTGGCACTTATTTGTGGTCACTTAATATTTCAGATAGTGCATCCATCAACCACAATGAGTAGGTGTAGTGTATCCCCAAATATGATGACACTGAGGAGACCAACAATGAGCAGGTGTGAGCTGTAGTGTATCCCCAAATATGATGACACTGAAGAGAGCAACAAGGAGCAGGTGTGAGCTTAGTGTATCCCCAAATATGATGGCACTGAGGAGAGCAACTATGGGTGGTGGCAACTGTGGTGGGAAACTGCCCACCTACAGTGTCACAGGAGTTCTAGAAAACATTTGGGCCCTGACACTTATTTTTCACAAATTAAGCACTGGGTTACTGAGACATGGGCAAGTATTGTGCCAAGACATCCTACATATTGTAGGTTAATGTGCTTTTTGCCAGACTCTCCTGTGAATGAAGGAAATGCTCTTTGGATCCCAAATTCTCTGTGTTATTTACTTTCATTTGATCACATCGAAGTTCTAAGCTCCTGCAGCCTTTGCTGGAGAAAGCAGAGCACTCTTCTCCACCACCCGCAGTGCCCATAATGTCTCCTTCAGGGCCCACCCTGCAGAACACAAGGTGAGGCAAAAGTACATTTCCAGAGCTGCCATCACTTTAGGACACAGAACACCGTTTCACTAACGTGGCTCTACCTGTTACTCAGAGGGTCACTTCAGAGTTATCATATGGAGCACAGATTCATTTGAAAGCTTGGGAAATGGTGTTTAGAACATTTATCTTTGTTTATGTTTATTTTTATTGAGTTTATATAGCGCTTTAAGTCAAAGCGCTTTACAGTATAACAACAAGGTACAATAATGAAAGAAGCATATTTACAAACATGAAACAAACCAGTGATACAGTATGTAAAACAATTTACTTAAAAGGAGGGGAAGAGGGGGAGGGGAGAGGAGGTAGGTGATGAGGGTTTCAATGGCCCTCATTACGACCCTGGCGGAAAGCAACTGACCTGACCGCCATAGCGTAAATAGCGTTTCCGCCATTGCACGACGGAGTAAAGTGCAGCTAATTCTGACCCATCGGGCACGAGCACTAGGCCTTGGCGGAAGTGCAAAGTCCGCGATGGCGGAAATGTCCCCAAAACGCCCCTCACCGCCGTCGTACGGCGACCTAGGTGCAATTCCGCCACCGGACATAGCGGTCACCGTAATGAGCGGCAATCGGAAAATACGGTGACCGTAAATATACGGAAACGGAAGCAAAAACATGGTCCCGGAACAGGAAACATCACGCCGTACACCTATAAAATAAGAATTTTCACACAACCATTAAAAATACTACCCTGAGAGACATCCCAACCCGTCATCCACCCTAGTGAAACCAAAATAATGGGAAAAGTAGCGAAAAAAGCGTGCGACCGCAAGCGGCAGGTCCACTTCTCACGTGAGGAACTCACGGTGCTCACAGAGACCCTCCAGGAGAATGCTGCCGTCGTCTTCTCGACGCAAATGACCAGGACGGCACTTGCGAACAAGAAGGCCATATGGGCCCTGGTGGCACAGCGGGTAAGTGCGGTGGGGACCGCACCCCGCAACCCACAGCAATGCAGAAAGCGATGGGACGACTTGCGGATACGCGTACGGAGCATACTATCCGCCAACCGTAACATAGCCACAGCTACCGGGGGAGGATCGGAATCACCCATCAAGTTGACCCCCTGGGAAGAAATCTGTGCCTCCACCATTGAAATGGAGACCATAGAGGGAGTCGGAGGGATGGAGAAAGGAGTGCAGACATCCGAAGAATCAGGTAGGTGTCCCAAATGAAACTATGCTAAAACCACAATGTCCAATCATGTGAAGTACCATGTGTCCACATAGTGCAACAGAAACACATGTCCAGGAGAACGTCCACTTACATTGGCCTGATAGCGCACATTAAAAGTCAAATTAAATAAATAAATAAATAAATAAAATTCCTAAAAACACCCTCTACACGTGCAGCAGGCACCCCCTAACTGCAGGCTGCAATACAACTGCACCCTCAATCCACACAAAAATGAAACCACCTCCAAGGCCCTGACCCAAATCACCCTCAGGTACCACCCCAATGCATGTGATACATTGCCATTCCAATTTCCACAGAACCATAAATAACGCTCGCCCTCCTTTACTCCACCACAGGGTCCGATTCAAATGACGAGCTCCAGGACACCCCTACCAGCACACCTGCAAAGAGGGCCAAGACCAACGGCCAAAGACCCTCCACCTCAGCTGCACGGATCAAGACACGGCAGCAGCACAAATCAAGTGGCAGCACACAGGAGGGGACTTCAACAGGCACCCCAGCAGCCAGCATGGCCACAACACCACCACCACCACAGGCCCCCCCCAATGGATGCCACAGAAGGCAATGCTTCTGGTGGCAGCAGCACCATAGGTGAAACTGCATTAATGGCAGCATGCTCCGACACAGAAAACGGTGATGTCGATGTACGATCCATCCATGACCTGTCTCAATCCCCCTGTTTGTTTCATCCCGTACACCATGAGGATACCACGCAGGGGCACTCACAAGACGACGACTGGCCATCCCCCACAAGCCCTGTGTCAAGGCAACATGAGGTGATCAGCCCCTCTGTGACACCACTGCAAATGGCCATGGCCCAGCAGAGGCAACAGTCCCTCGACCAGGTGATCGTGCAACAGCAGCAACTGGCCACGCTCCTCAAGGACCATGCTGATGAATGTGGGGGTACCAAGGCAGCCATAGAAACATGTACAGAGACACTAAGGGCAGAAATGGAGAGAAGCACCGAGAGCCTGAGAGTACAAATGGAGAGAAACACCGAGAGCCTGAGAGTACAAATGGAGAGAAGCACCGAGAGCCTGAGGGGGGAACTGCATGCGACGTCCAAAGACGTATGTGCTGAACTTGCCGCTGTGCGCCGTGTGCTCACTGAGCTCTCACAAACCCTTAGGGACATGCATGGACGTGAGCAGGCAGAGACATCATCCGTTGCAAGTTCCGTCCAGGGCAGCCCCCAACGTAGATCTGGGAGGAACCTGCGCTCCACAGGCAGGGGTGCCCCTGATACCCGGAGAGGGGGCTTGCAATAGCGTCTGCCCACTGACAATGAGCATCCTTGGACACTGGTGTTCGGGGGGGAGGTAGGAGGGTGGAGGGGGTGTGTTGGGCTTACTTGGGTGGCGGGTCGATGGGGTGTGTAACACAATTTCACATATGCTATAAACATTTCACAATCATCCAATGAGATGTGTGGACATTGATCTTTGTGTACGAGGCCATTATAGGCGTACAGTCAATATTGTGCATGTTCCAGACACACACAGTGCCACAAGTCCCGTGTCCATGTATCAGCCACCAGGCGTGAGTGCTAGAAACATGAATCTATGATAATCTGACGAATTTCACGGCCCTCCTGTGCCTCGCGGACTCCTTGAGGTGCTGCCACATCCCCACCCACATCATGACCATATTCAGGTGCTTGCAGTTCTGCGTCAGGGGGCATGGGCACATTTCTACGTATGCACATGTTGTGTAGCATGACACATGCCATGACCATCTTTGCAACCTTCTCATGGCGGTACAGGAGTGCCCCGCCAGACCTGCTGAGGCAGCGGAAACGACCCTTCAGTAGGCCGAATGCCTGTTCTATGACTACACGGGTACGTGAGTGGGCATGGTTGTAGTCCTCCTCATGCTGGTTCTGTGGGTTCCGGAGTGGTGTAAGGAGCCATCTCTTCAGTGGATACCCGGCATCACCTGTATGTGGACAATAAAGGATGTTTGAGGAATTACATTGCTACGTAAGCACCCCCCCCTTCCTGCCAGGTCATTGCCGCATCACATACCCCACATTATCATGCATGAAATGAGACTCACCGAGTAGCCAGGATCTGTTCCCTGCATGTCGCTCCATGTAGCGTGGTATTGTAGAGTTCCGTAAGACCATGGAATCATGGGTTGATCCAGGAAATCGGGCACAACAATGTGTAATGATCCTGTTTGAGACACACACCATTTGTACATTAAGAGAATGATATTGTTTTCGGTTGCGGTACTGGGCCTCCATGGCATGTGGGACTACCAATTCCACATGGGTGCAGTCGATGGCACCAATGCAACCCGGTATGCCGGCAAGTGCATGGAATCCCACTTTTGTGTTCGTAATTTCCTGCTCCGAGCGTGGTAGAGAGATGTAGTCGTTTGCGTGCTTCAGGAGGGCATCGAGCACTTGCAATAGTGTCCGTGACAACAGTGGCTGTGAAATGCCATGCAACTGTCCGACTGTGTGCTGGTAGGTGCCTGTGGCCAGGAAGTGGAGTACTGACACCACCTTCAGTAGGGGTGGGATGGCTATCTATCATGCTCACAAGGTCAGCGTGTGTCATGTCCACAATGGCGGTTATGGTGTCCCGGTCCAAATGGTAGAGGGTGTGGATCTGCTCATCAGTGAGGTTGAACGGATGTGCTCGGAGGCGTGGGATTGCGGGCTGCCTGCGTGGTGGTAGTGGCTGTGCTGGTGGGCCTTGCTGGCCCTGCCTTGCCCTCCTCCTCCTCCTGCGTCTCCTCTGTGCGGCCGGTTGTTGTAGTAGTTAGTGTTCGTCTTCTTTTTGAAGTTGGAGTACTTGCAGTGCTATCAGGTCCCCCAGGGCCAACATCGCTAGTCCTGCCGGTAGCATTTTGGAGTGGGTGTGGTTGTGGGAGGGGGTTGGGTGTGCAATTTATGTGTTTTCAAGCTGTATAGCCTCCACCTGTGGTGTTTCATTCCACCTGTGCAAGCTGCAATCCCCTTTGGGCGAGCACGTCCCGCACACAACGCTGCAAATCGACGCATGGCATCTTGCTATTACAATCATGTATTTCATCCCGATGGCAGTGAGATATTGCTTCATATGTTAATTCTGCTATGGTCCCATTGTTTCACATACTATCTTTGCAGTCGGGAACAAACTTGTGAAGGGTCAGTGGAATGTAGTACTCGATTAACGGGGGACCCTCATGCAGCGCTGTACCGCGGTTCACCGACGGGCGGGGCGTCCCATT
Source organism: Ambystoma mexicanum (assembly GCF_040938575.1). NCBI lineage: Eukaryota > Metazoa > Chordata > Amphibia > Caudata > Ambystomatidae > Ambystoma > Ambystoma mexicanum. Next base: position 1,159,478,819 of record NC_090928.1, on the reverse strand, counting down.
TGTGAGTGAAACCAGTTGCCATTTTCACACACTGCCGCACTAAATGGATGGATTTGTGATTTCAAGCGGTCACAGATGCCTTTTCGACGTGATGTTGCAAAGGAGGAATTCGAAGGACAGCGCTTTCGGTTTCCAGCTAGCGGCGAGGAGACGCCCACAGGTCTGACTGCAGATAGAAAGTTCTATTGTTTAATGTCCTTGGGACAGAGGCCATGCCGAGAATGCAATGATTGACATGAATAGTATGGGATGCGCAATAGCGTAGTGGAGGATAAGGCAGGACGTTCCCAAATACATGTTACTTCACAACACTAGAATTCCGGCCTGGAGCACAGTGGATTTTGCAGACTGCATTAAGCACAGACTCAATGGAAATTTCAAATGTTATGTGAGTAAATAATCAGGCGTTTTTATACCGGGATGAGGGAATGATGTATGGATGCATGGACAGATGATTTAATAGAGAGTCTGCCATGTACATGGCTTTTTGGAATCTATCAACTTCCTCTGCGCCATGTGATGCAGGGCTGCCATAGTGGGACCATCGTCTATCTGCCCTTGTTGAACCCTCCCTGTCTCGACGCGCCTTCAAACACTTGTGTCTATGCACGTTACTAATCCCATCTAATGGATTCTGTTTTAACAGACGCATGCACACAAACACTCGTTTGTAATAGTGTTTTCACCTCGATTTATATAGTTATGATTCGCAAGTGATTTTTGGGTGCGAATAATCCTTTTGAGTGGGCTAGCATGCATATGGCTGTGGATTTAGTGTGATCTTTGAAGTGAGTAATTCAAATGGAGTTCAGATGCCCATACTATTCTTTTTCGTTTCATTTGGGTGACAGGTATCTCCTCCCCTTTTGCCGCTGCCATCTGTATGCCACTCCTGCAGATGGCTTTTACTCCTGACACCTGCTGCTTCGTGTTAATCAGTGGAGCACCATTACGATCTTATGGGACGATCGCCAATGGCCCACATGCCCTTACGCAGTACTAGTGGCTAGGAGCAAAATTTCGAGCTTTCAGCTGGACTAGTGCCTACCTAATGGGACGGCCCTGCGGTTCTAGGCGCTTCCATGTTGCCTTTTTGAACGTGAATGTAGCCCCTGTGTACCATGGAGGAACAGGGCGTCACACAAGAAGAAGCTGGTCATTTATTGCGGATGCAGCCCACAATTATGAGATATGATTTGGAGTTCATGACCTAATAGCTGTATGGCCCGGGTGATTTTGTTGTGCATTAAATTTTGATTATGATATTGACCGTGTAGCGTTATTCTTTGCAAGTAATGTAGCATATTCCTATTTGTGGAGCGATGTATTGTGAGGAGATCTGCTTTGGGTTCGGCCTTCTGAGTATAGTTGCGTGGTACTGTACTGGGCGCGTTTGCCTACGAAGGCCAGTAAGGTCAGGGATAGGGGATGCAATTATGTCTGTTTTGATGATGTCATGCTCATGGGAGGGGGATTAGCTTTTGTGTAACAGATGCCGGGCAGCCAGGTGGATTGGTGGAATGATGTGATTTTCAGAATATGGCTGGTCACAGGTGCCTGTGTTTGCGTGCATTTCTTGGAGGGAGACTGAGGTCATGTCCATTGGAATAGCTTCTGTATTCGTGCCTGGCTGCTCAGTCACTCTGCCAACTTGTGTGGTACATGCTTATGCTGATGGTTGGTTTGTTTACTGGCAGGAGTACAGGCAGGAGTACAGGGCTGGTGCAGTCTCACTCAGGAAACTGCTTTGTATGTTGCCTTACACTGGTGTCAAGCGATGGGGGGGCCTGTTTTTGTTTGTCTCAGTTTTCAGTTCATGTTGCTGTACTTGAAGCTTCACATGCCTGTGCTGCATCAGTACGGCAATGGTGCCATGGCTAATATGGATGGCCACTCACAAGGCACTTGGAGCCCCTACATTCATTTGTTCGTTGGCATGCATGGGTGACTTGTACATTTCACTGGTTGCATTGTGTGACTTCATTGCACCTACGAGGAGTTGTGCAATTTGGCAGGGAGTGGTGTACAGGCACTCAGTAGGGCCTTTTACGGTTGGTTTGCGATGCCGTACTTCTCACCATGGCGGAATGGTACTTTTCGCCATGCTTGATGGCGTTAGGTACATGTCCGCTAGGGTCAGAATTCCCGTACCGTTGCGCCATTGTGGTAATTACGGTTTTGCAGTGCGCGCGTGCGCGTACTTGGTGCAGTTAGCGTTGGCGTTCACTACGGTGTCGCTAATGGCATCGTACTTTACGGTGACGGGTCATAATCGCACCGAACGGTATTCGATGGCGGTATTGCATTTCCGCCATCGTTTTTCGATTTCCGCCAGGGTCGTAATGAGGGCCAATGTCTGATTTGAGGTCGGGGGAGTGGGAGGAAGGGGGAAGGAGGGAGGGTACAGGGATGTGGGAGTCCCCTAGTGAACTCTTACACCCTTAAGTGGTTTCAGTGTCCAATTTGAGGTTATCGGGAGGAGCGAGAAGGAGGGAGTTTGAGGGGGGAGAGAGGTAGGGAAGGAGAGTCAGGGGGGGAGTGAAGAGAAGGGCTTTCAGAGAGGAGCGGAAGGATGAGTAGGTGGGGGTGGAGCGGATAGAAAGAGGTAGGGAGTTCCAATGGAAGGAGGGGGGCCAAGAGTTGGAAGGAGCGGAAGCGTGAGGAGGCACATGGGGCTGGGGGTACAGTGAGGAGGTAGAGATCAGCTGAGCGGAGAGAACGGGAGGGAGAGTAAAATGAGAGGAGGGAAGAAAGATAGGGGGGCAAGGTCATGGAGAGATATGTAGACAAGACCGAGGAATTGAAATTTCAGTTGTGAGAGGAAGGGAAGCCAGCCGAGTTGAGAGAGTGAGGTAGAAATAGAGTCTAGAGGGCCGAGAAAACATAGAGTACGGTTAGAGGAGTGGTAGATGGATTTTAGGGGAGTCAGGTGAGAGACAGGGAGTCCAGAGAGGAGAGAGGAGCAGTAGAAGAGGCGGGAGAAAATAAGGGAGGAGTTTAGAAGCGTGGAAGGTGCGAGAGGAGCGGATCTTGCAGATGTTGAAGAGGTGGTGCCGACAGGCAAGAGAGGTTAGAGAGATGTGGTTGGAGAAGGAGAGAGAGTAGTCAATATGGAGGCCAAGATTGTGGGCATGGGTCGAGATGGGGAGATTGGAAGGGGGAAAGTGGATCAAAGGAGGGGGGAAGGGGAGAGAGTGTTAGGAGGGAAGAAAAGCACTTTAGTCTTGTCAAAATTGAGGGAAGGTGTCAGTATTGTTATTATCAGTGTGTTTTCTAATATCTAACTAAGCAATTGCAGTTTTGGACTGAAAAACACACATATAGCTCCAGGTACCACCCACATTGTTTATTATTAAACAATGGAAGTGAGCAAAAATAGAAATCTACTTCTGAAGCTTAGTTTACAAGTAAGATATCTTCTAGTTTGACGCAAAAATTCCTTGGCAGATTATTTAATCTCATTGTGCATTGCCTGCAAACATTGGGAGTTCTCAAAGCCTACCTTCTTTTATACAACAATACTGGTGTCAGAACAAGTCAAATCAGTCTGTGATTGATGGGCATCTTTGAGAGAGGGTTGCAATATGCAGATTGAATCAAATTTATATGTAATGACTTAACAGTAAACTGTTATACTGACATTTCGGTTGGAAATAATGAGATGTTTTATCAAAGCATGGACCCAAGGCCAGTCTCCAAATAGAGTTAAAGATGGTGTGAGAACATAACTGAAATGCAAGTGTGGGGAGTGAGACATATACAAATGGACATACATAGAGAACGATAAGGATAGAAAGTAAGACAAATGGAGGAGTGGAAAATGGAGTTGGAGAAGGACAAGCAGTGTGAAATTACTTAATATGGGTCGATGAGCCTCGGCTGGGCTCCAGCATGAGACTGTTTTTAAGAGCCCTCCCATCCTGAGCCCCCGCTCAATGAAAGCCTATATTTGCGATTACCTGCACTTCTTTTTTTTCTCCATTTAAAGCAGTGACTTACATTAGAGTATTGTAATTTGCGAGGATCCTGAGGTTTTCCCACTCACTCGAAATAGAGGGACTATCAAAATTTCTTAAAATATCCTCTCTGTGGTGGACAATTCACGCTCATCCTGTGCATTTCAGCACCTTCCAGTGGGGTTTCCCATTTACCATCATGGGGCATAAGCTCTAATGGAGTATCCTTTCTGTCATTTACTGCAATACATGGGCTTCTCTGCTTAACCCACAGGAGCATACAAGTGTTAAAGTCTCCATATTGATACACCTAAAGCTGTCCTTGTGGCCCAATGTTCACAAGTCCCATGAGTATGAATGCCCCATAGACACACATGAGGACAGATTCTACTAACTTGCTCAAGGATGGCAATGTTCAACCAACAACTGTGCAGCTTTCAGGCCTTCTCAGCTTTTGGGCTGGCCAATTACAAGGTCTGAGCATGGTGGAGACTAGGGGAAGTTATTCCCTCCCTGGATCTTGTGGCGAGGCACTGATGATCCTCACAACGCACCTTGCACTGGGGGTCTGCCGTTCCAGCATGCCACGGTAAGGAGGGAGCAGAGGCGTTACTGACCTGGGTTGGGGGATCTTGTAACAAGCCTCTCCCTCTCCCGTGCCACAAGGCCACTATTCCCCCATCAACACCTCTTTGCCGTGTTTTTGACACTCTCCCACTCATGTTACCTATCCCTTCTCCACCATGTCTCCATCCTCTTCTACCCAAGTCCCATCTCTCACATGCCACCTGCCTCTTCTCCCTGTGCCAACAGCCTTTCTACCACCTGTGTCATCAGCCCTATAAATGTCATGTGCTCATTTCCCCATATCAGCAGTCTCTTCTCCATTGCACTCTTGCGCCTTCATCCTCTGTCACCTGCCCATTCTACCTCATTCAATGTACCTTCTTTCCCCTGTGACATCTGTTCCATCTCAACACATGTAACCAGGCTTTAACCCCACCAGTGTGTGAGGGCTTCTTTAAAACATATGGGAGTTCTGGGTGGGGGCATTCAGGGGTTACACCCATGCCTCAAAGTCACTTGTCTTTGTCCTGTCTCTCTTCCCGCAGTGAACAAGGCTTCCCCTATCACATTCAAAAGCTGGAGGAGTGGAGCAGCCTGGGCAAGGGTCATTTTCAGCACCTCGGCAGCCTCGAGAAGATCCACCCCCGGACTAGGAGTCAAAGTACAGCCAGATAAGAGAGTGTCTCCATGGAACATTGAGGTGACTGCAGTGTGCCATGGAGTGTGGGGTGCAGGTGGCAGCAGATGCCTGCAGTGGATGGGTGGGTGTGCCAGGTAGGCTGGTGCATGCATCTGGACGATTAGAGGTGAGGGGACAGTGCTTGTGGTTGTCATTCCCTGATCCACCTTCACCCATGTGTGTCCTTGAGCACATGACATGTGTTTGTGCATGTGTTTCACTCATGTCCCTAAGCCACTGACCTTTGTCCTGTCTCTCCACCCACACTGAAAGAGGCTTCCATTTATCATAGTCAAAAGCTGGAGGAGTGGAGCACGCTGGCAGGAGTCACTTCCAGCACCTCCTCGTCAGCCTTCAGAAGACCCCTCTGGACCAGGAGTCCAAGTATAGCCAGGTAAAAGAGTACCCCTTCAGGCATGCCGCGGAGTGTGGGGTGGAAGGTGCAATAGAGTGCAGTCGGCCAAGGTGGCAGCAGAGGCCTGCAGTGGGTGGGGAAATGTTCCAGGTAGGATGGTGTGTGCATTCAGAGAATTGGCGGTAGGAGGAACTGTGCTTTTGGATGTAATTCACTGATCCACCTTCACCCTGGTGTGTCCTTGAGCGCGTGACCTGTGTTTGTCCATTTGAACCATACTGTATGTTTTTGGGTGGGTTGTGTCGTGCAGCCATCGCGTGTAACCCTGGTGTAGGGGGCAGGTGTGAGGTAATGCTAGTATTTGGCCCCACTCACAGGTCTTCTACCCCAGCAGTAACAAGGCTTTGAATGGTGGCACCCACCAATGCTTTCATTTGGTGGGGCGGGCACCCCAAGGTTTGTTTGGGTTTCTTATTTTAACAGAGACACATGACACTGGCCTACGTGAAGTGTTTCACTTCCAAGAACTCAGCCTTGTCTGGTTCGGTTTGGTAACCAGCATTTATAAATTGATTGATGATGACCTACTACAACATAAAGTCTGTAAACTCAAACAGAAATATAAGAAAATGTCTTGCATTAAGATATAATTTTTATATGAATTACAGCATCCAGTTTTCTTCCTTGCAGTTGTATGCCAGTTACATTTTTTTCTTGGGCATTATACCTAGCAGCAACCGCTTCACTCAAGTCCCCTGCAAAAAGACGCATCTGAAACCCCAAAGCAATCATGGAGAGGTTTATTACAATAACCCCTGCTAAACCAAAGCAGATGTCCTATGTGGCTGACAAAGCAGTTGCAATTTTGAGCTCCACAGATGCATCAAGCTGTCAGGCAAAATGCGTGGAAAATATAACAGATGCCCCTACAATCAGTGATGTTGGAAGCAGCAATGTGACACAGGAATGCTTCCCAAACATGAACAAATCGGATGCTTTTATATCCCAGCAAGGTCGCACGTTTGAAAAGAAATGGCTAAAAACCTATAATTGGCTTACATATGAGGAGTCTGTTAAAGAAATGTCTGTAAAGTATGCCAGTCCGCTAATGAAAACGGTGTGCCATTCCCAAAATGTGGCCGTGATAAGGATGCCTGGAATGTTTTCATTAAACATGGCTTTAACACATTCAGGAAGGCCATAGAGGGATGTAACAGCCATCAGAGTTCAACTCTTGATCAGGCAGCTGCAATGGCACTAGCATCTGTTAAATGAGTTACAAGTGTTGCAGCAGCTTTATCATTGGGCCACGTCAAGCAGATGAGGGATAACAGAAGTACGCTGCTGAATATCTTGACAACATTGTTGGCTTTTAGTTTAGTTTAGTTTAGTTTATTATTTGTATAGCGCCGCCTGGCCCTAGGGCATCCAGGCGCTTGCGATGAATACAACAAGAATAATGAATACAACAAGAATAATGCAGCAGAAATGTACAAATCGATTACATATTTACAAATTTACAGTCGGCAATGTCTTAAAATTTGGGGCCATACTGGTGAGGACACTAATCTAAGGGCAATTCTGTTTCTTCCTAGCAGAGAATTCCAAGAACTGCAACTTGGAGTCAAAGAATTGAGTACAAATGGATGTCTCATGACATATTAAATGAAATGCTGGTAATTATGTCACACATTTTGTTCCATGGCCTGATGAAAGAGATTCATGATGCAAAATGATTTTCTATAATTTAAAATGAGACGGCTGATGTGTCAAAAAAAGAGCATGTCTCTGTAATCTTTTGCATTGCGAAAGAGGATCTTTTAGTGGAGGAGATGTTTTTGTTTTTTTATCAAACATCTAGCACTACAGCACTAACTCTGTCGGCCATTTTAAAAGATGTTCTCCTGAGATTTGGCTATGAAATGGAAAACTGTTGGGGGCAGTGTTATGATGGTGCTTCTAATATGTCTGGATATCGACATGGTTTGAAGAAATGGGTACAAGTGGTGGCATCATGAGCTATTTATGTGCACTGCTTGAATGCCATATCATATCATATCACATGTGTTTCAAGGCGTGACGAGGCAAGGAAGGGGAAACATAGGGAGGACAGAGACAACAATCTTACTAGGCCAAGTGACATTGGGATCGCACAAGTACAGGGGAAGTGCAAGGGGAAAGTGCGAGGGGAAAGGTGAGGAGGCAGTGCTGTACATGGGATCAAAACAATAACAAGAAGTGCGGCCAGCAGTTGGTAGGTGCATGGGTAAGTGCAGACAGCAGGTGTCCAAAAGTGCAGGTAGGGGTACAGATACAGACCCAAGTGCATGGGTTGCCGGGAGGCAGTGCGAGTGTGCCACTGGGCGGACAGGGAACTGGTCCCGAAATCAGAGGTTAGTCAGGTAACCAGTGCAATATCAGACAGGAAATCAGCAGGGGAGAGGAAGAGAGAAGGCAGAAGCAATGAGTAAGGTCTTGAGGTGCTTCCAGAAATCAGAGATGGTTCTCCTCAAGTTTCAGAGAGGCACGGAGGTTGATCCATGGGGAGCTCTCACTCGAAGAAAGAGATCTAACACCAACGCATTGCTTGGAGAAGCAACTGACCCTGAGGGAGTTGGAGGTGGAGGAGTGAAGAGCTTGAGTAGGAAGGTATTTACGAAGCGACAGTTGGAGGTATTGAGGACTCAGGCCCCAGATGGCCTTGTGGACAATGCAGAGGGTCTTGATATTAATCTTTGCAGCCATTGGGAGCCAATGCAGAGATTTAAGTGCTGGAGGGATATGATCCCTGGGCTTGAGGCACACCATCTGAACTTAGATGTTCAGGATATAGCTATCAGCATTGACACATTCACAGATCTATTGAGTTTGGAGGAGACTTGATTGGGTTCATTCAAAATTCCCCAAAGCTCCTTGCTTGTGTTGAGCCCTGTCAAGAGGAAGGGAGTATCTAACTGCTTCCATTCTGTCCTACCCAATGTATCTTTTGAGCAAAATCTTTGAGGAGTGTGCTCACCAACTACAGAAATGTATTCTGGGACTTGCAACCGGTGCCCAAAATGAGGTGGGAGCAAAAGCCCATAGGTTCCTCTTACAGATATATAAACTCAAAACCTTTTGAGGTGTTCATCTTCTTTACATGCTGTTTTCCTGTGTTGAAACTGTGAACACTGCTCTACAGAAGGTCAGTTTAAGATTCCATGAGGCATTTGTAATAGTTGAAAACCTTAAGACTCTTATTGCACAACTCTGTGAGGGATTTGAAGACTTCATCTCAAAAAACCACATCAACGCCGATGATTTAGGTGTGGAACTAAAGAACATTTTATGCAAGGAAGGGCCAAGAGAATCCCATGGCCCCTGGATGATGGGTCAGTTCCCCATGTTTTCCAGTCTACCAAAGACCTCTATATAGACAAGGTTATTATGAACTCATGGACCCTACATTGGTAGCTTTGTCAGAACTCTTCAGTACAACTGCATGTGACCATTGTTATAGGGAACGCCACCATTCAATATGTCATGAATTTTCACAAGACTGAGTTCCATGAATTCAATCTAGAGCTACATAGAAATATGTTCATTGAACATTTACAGAGGGAATATACTCAAGTTACGTATTTTCAGGATGTCTTTGAATTGTTGCAAGGTGAAAGCGGTTGTCCGATGCACAATTTGCTCCCAGAACTGGCATGACTATTTTAAATTGCAGTAACTATCCTTGTATCATCACGTTCTTTGGAGCGTTCATTCTCTTGCTCTTGCGCATCAAAACGTATTTGAGAGCTACAATGAGACAAGATTGATTAAATACTGTTGCTTTGCTCCATGAACAAAAAGATGAAGCTGCACATCTGAATGTTGAAGCCATTGCAAATGAACGTATTCAACAAACTGTTGTTCGTCAGAACACATTTTGCATGGGGAAGTTGTTTCAATGAAAACAGTGGGCCTTTGGTGTTTCAAGTTCCTCTTTTGTTGCTTTCCCAAAAGTGCCATTGTCAGGACATCTGGTCAATAAAATTCTGTCATTGGTCCAGAACCTCATTTTTTCAATATACATTTTTGGCCCATGGCTCTAGATGGCCGTACGGTTGTCCTTAGTTAACTGCCAGTAGAAGCCATGGAACATTTAACCCACTACACCTAATGGGTTATCCAGAGGTTGTTCTAAATGGTCTCACCTGTTCCCCTTGCTGGCCAATCCACAGCATCATTACTGTGAGTTTGATTTGTTGAAGTTTTACTGAACCACAATTGCAACACACACATGTTGCTTGGTAGTTTAAATATTTTCTAAGTACATAGAAGAGTAGGATGTTGAGTATCTATGCCACTACCTATTGCTAATATTAGCAACTGTGTATTGTTTGACCATACTGTTTTTAATGCTCATACATTATCTTTACAAGTTAATAAATATACACAGATACTAGACAAGAGTGAGAGCATCATTTGTAATGTGCTTCTATTTGAGTATAAAAGACAATGGCCCTCATTACAACTCAGGCGTTAAGGGTTAACGCCACCGTTAACCCTTAACGCCTGATTCCCACCTTAACGCCTGCTTTTTGCAGGCGTTAAGTTCCATGGTGCTAAGGCACCTTGGTGCTAATTACGGCACCGTAATTTACGGTGCCGTAATTAGCGTCTTCCCCACTCCCATTATGCCCTATGGGGCAAAAATGGGAATGGGGAAGGGAAAATGGGAAATGGGGATTTACCGCCCCACTCACCTTGTAATGGGGCGTTAAATCCGCCATCCACCATGGTGTAAACGGAGTTTACACCATGGTGGTAAAGTTGGTGCACTTAGCACCTCAGTTGTAATGAGGGCCAATGGGCCTCATTACACGCCATGGTTGCTGCCAGTATTTTACTGTGTCCGCCTTGGTGGATGGCGGAATTACTGCCCTACTCCAAGGTGAGCGGGGGCGGTAATTCCCCATTCACCAAGGCACTTCCCCATTCCCATTTTTGCACCCATAGGGTTCAATGGGAATGGGGAAGGCGCTAATTACGGTACCGCAAATTGCGGTACCGTAATTAGCACCAAGGTCCCTTTGCGGCACCCTACTTTAACGGCTGGTAAAACCAGCCGTTAAGGTCGGGTCCCGCAAAGGGAACTCTTAGTAAGGCGGTAAGGGTTTACCGGTACCGGTGCCCTTACCGGTACCAGTAAACCATTACCGCCTACTGTGTAATGAGGCCCAATATAATGCAAGTTGTTTAGGGAAGATACTGACAGCATCTAATGTTTATCATACACACAACACATGGGTAATAAGCATCATACATATATTCACACAGAAGGTGGACACAAAACAATATTACAGCCCAATAGTAAACAATATTACAGTCCAATAGTAAATCTGCCCTGTTCTCAGGGGTAGTAGTTTCTCTTGCACAAGAGTGCCCGGAGTCCACTTCCAGAGCTGTCCTGGTACAGCAATACAGTCTAGTGGAAAACCTGCCATATCTTCAGTTGGGCATTTAGACCATCTTTGGAGTGAAGGTTATGCTCCGGTTGCAGCGTTCGATGTAGATCATGACAAAGCACTGCTGTCCTTTTCATAAAGCAAGTGTTTTAATTGTTCTTGTTTACCCTTGAATTGGGAACTTTTTGTGGGTGGTGGTGGTACTCCACCTTGCAGCTGTACCCTCTGTTTAGCGAGCATATTGTTTTCCAATCCTAGTTGTGTTGCTCAACGTTTTGAGGACTGCTACAACCTGTATGATTATAGAGGGGTGGAGTAGGGGCAGTGAAGGCTTACTGGAATGCAAATGGAAGGCGTGCATCTCCCCCATGCTTGACTTTAGTATATGCAGAACATGGTAGACAATGTTCCCACTGTTCTGAGTCCCCTTACGCCAAGTGTGCGACTGAGTAAAAATGTGGTTATATCACTGCCAGTGAGGTAACTTCGCTATATCTGGGCCCCGCTGGGAAATTCATAAGTTGTCTCCCCTGATTCCACTAGCTGTACAGCAGTTTATTCTTTGCACGTAAAACATGGGAGGCAACCGCCATCTGTTGGTCTTGCATTGCATTTGGTCTGTCCACCATTTTGAAATGATCTGTTCAGGTATTCTTTAAGGAAGTTTGACATTTGCATCTTTAATCTAAATTGCATCACTATATCCATTCCATTATAGACCTCCACTAAGCCAATCAGAACTCTCTGAATGCAGTCTTTAATCTTTTATATAGATGTAATTTCAAATATTCAGAGTTAAGGAACAGCCCGAAAATGTGCACAGAATCAATTGTCTTGAGTTATGTGAAGGCTGATAAGAACACGTGCAAACCAGAAACAAGACATCGCTAGAGTGTGTTTGTAGTTCCATGCTCATTAAATTAACAATACAGTTTACTTGTGTATTAGCCTTCTTTGCCAAAACTAAAAACACTTTTGTTCTTAGTCACACAACTCCATGTTCTAATAGCCTTTTATAACTTGTGCAGACTCACACCTGCAAATCCAGAAACATTTGGAGGATAACAATCTACTTGGCCTCCGACAATCCGGCTTAAGGCCAAGACACGGCACAGAGATGGTCCTCTTGGACTTGAAAATACAGATGGACGAGGCTAAAGACAAAGATAACTTGGCTATCCTTCTATTGTTAGTCCTCTCGGCTGCATTTGATCTGGTCGATCAGCAGATCCTCACAGTAAATTTGACTCCAGCAGCTGCCTTCTACCCTAATGCATCCAATTGGATCAAATCCTTCTTATCCAATCGTACCACCAGAGTTTTTGCACCCAAAGCCCCAGCAAACCCTATCCCTATCCACTGCGTGGTGCCTCAGGGCTCATGCGTCTCCCCAATGCTTTACAACATATTCACGAAGCTCCTTTTTGACTGTCTTGACAACATGAGTGTCATCTATACGAATTACGCAGATGACACCCAGGTTCTCATCACGCTGACAGGCTGCTAAGAAGATGATTCTAAGACAATTAACAAAATATACTTAGAAATTCAGGCCTTGATGGCTGCCCACAGCCTCTTCCTTAATGATGACAAGACAGAGCTCCTGATTGTTGTCACACAGGCCCGTCTAAACAAACTTGACCCTTGGTACACGTCCTTCAATATTGATGGGAAGCCTATTAAAGTTGCTAAGGAAATTAAAACCTTAGGAGTTTATCTTGACTCTACCTTGTCTCTAAAGAAACACGGCCTACACCAATAAGCTGATCAATACCTGTAAATCATACTTGTCCCCTGATAGTTGCATTACGCTTGCTAGAGCCCTAGTGCTATCTAAGTTTGACTATTGTAACACGCTCTTCGTAGGACCCTTCAAACTGAACCTCAACATGTTACAAGTCCTACAAAACAGTGCCTTGAGATCAGCACTAAATATTCCAAGGTCTAGCCATGTATCACATTTCAGACGTGTGGCCCACTGGCTCCCGGTGCGCGATAGAACAACACTACGCACTCTAGCTATTACCTACAAATGCTTATCAAATTCTGCCCCTAAATATTTAACAGACACAGTTTCCAAACACCAATCAGCCCGGCCCACCAGATCATTCCAGATTATTCCACTCACATTGCCTCACAGTACCAAGGTTCAATCTAAAAACAGCTGGAGGATCCAGCTTCCCACTTCAGTCTGCCAAATGCCGGAACTCTTTACCCCTTTACATCAGAATGGAACCTTCCTTCTGTTCTTTCAAAACCAGAGTAAAGAGTTACAGAGAAGCCTATCCATTTGAAACCATAGGCCCCTCTCCAAACACAGCTGCTTTCAATTCAACTCTCCCTTAGTTACACTATGTACAATATAGGTGTAGGTATATGTGTATTAATTGTATTGTCACTTAACTGTTACCTATGCTCTTATCTGTATTTATTTGCGCTAAACCTACCTGTAAATCTTGGTCGCATCGCCTGTTGTTATCCATGTATGCCTGTAATGTTCTTAGGTTTTCCAGTGCCCAGTTTCCTCAGGGTTAGGTGTGCAAAACAAATAATAAACAAATACAAAATGATTGCTTGGGATAATGGGCCTCATTTTCAGTTTGCCAGTATCCTGGCAGTAAGTCAGCCAGGGTACCGGCAAACAGAATTACTGTTACCTCAAATTGGTCCGGCAGAATTACTGAATTATGACAAGTTGTAGCAATAGTGGTAAATCCCCATTCCATGGAGTACTCCATGGGTGGACTTGATGGTAATACAGGCTATTTTTGCCAGTAGGGTGTCAGAATTACCTCCAGCTCTGAGCTGGAGGTAATTTCTCCACCCCAACTGCTAAAGTATAGTTGGTCAGGGCGGTAACATGCCAGTATGTGTTAAAACCGGCATTCTATTACCAACTTATGATAGGGCCCAATAACTCTACCCCAACTTATGGCCTTCAGTGTTCCCTATGGGCATTGTTTTGTGGGCAGGTCATTCTCATACAATAGTGGCCCCTCCTATGGTATATAATGCTTAGTAATCTGGGCAAGAAGAAAGAACAGGAGTGGCAACGTGTTTTTAAAATGCACATTTAAAAAGGTAAGCCATACGGTCAGGTGCTTAAATAAGTCTCCTCTCTTCCAGTCACAATGTAGATACTCCCTCACTGAGGCTTTTATAGCCCCCTCGGAAATGTGGGTGTCAATTCTGCAACACAGAGCAAGTGGTCTCTCAGTAGCCAGATAATGAAAGGTTGGTCGTACCACAGCGTGCAAGTGTGGACAGTTCATACTGCAGTTCATCAAGGCATACCCTAATAGCAGGTGACAAAGGAACCATTTATAAGGGAAGTAGTATCTGTGTTTTCACATTAAAATGAGTGTGATAAATAGTGTGCCCTACATGTACATTGACATTTCTGGACAGCTATGTCTTTGAATAGCCTACAATATCTTTCGATGAAAAATGCCTCAGCAGAGAAGAAGCTTTCCTTGGCTCAGAACTTTGGTGCCTCTCAGATCAATCAAGTTTTCTTTGCTCTCACCTTTTCCCTGTATGTGCTAGAAATCAATCCTTCATGTTTCAAAACATTCCTACTGCTGCCTGTTGATCTCCTATGCTTAACAATTATCTATTTTTTTCTGACTTCCTGGCATAATTAGCTCTTTCTTTAGACACAAAACATTGCGTGACTATTTAACCAATGTGATTTTAATTCCAGTCCCACTGTTTTTTTTTGGCCGAATTTCCAGTCATATACTTTGCGCTGAAACTGTATAGTTATTTCTCCCTCAACGCAGGTTTGGAACTTGGCACATTCTCTCTGAATCCTCCCACATACCTGCCCTTGTAGGTTCACAAACCCTTGAAAAGGTGTTCCATGGCCTGTTTTGCACACCCATCTATTCCCTTCCATCAGAGCCTGTTGATGTGCCACACTCTGCTTTGCAGACAGTCTTCCAGGGAGCCTGCTCCTGCATCTAGTTGTGATCAGAGTTAGACCCTGCCCTGAAGGCTTGTTGCTGGTAGTTTTATTATGTGGCCTGTCCAAACTGTGAATTTTAGCCTATGGTCTGTCCTATCCTTCACATAGATGTGATTGCTTTTGTGGGGACTCAACAGGGGAAGTTGTGCCCTCTGGTGCACCATCACCCACTTTGGACTTTGGGAATGGTGCACCAGTTCCAAGGGCTGAGAACCAAAGAAAAGTGATGGAGAAGCCATGAAAGACTGCTGAAACAGCTGTCTCTCCAGTAAACCAGAACCCTTCAGCCCTGATAAATTTAAGGAAGGTTGCCAAGGCTGCCCTTCACCACACCTTGCCAGATGCAGTGATTAAAAACCAGAGGAGAAAGAGTATCCTACTCATTGAGGGTCTAGTACATTCATTCTTTGCTCTGCAGTTAGAGCCTGCATGTCCTGCCTGCTCTGCGCCCCCTAAGGTAACCCCTGGGTGAACTCGCCCAAGTACTTTATCCTTTGGCCAGGCCTGTGTTTCCTACTTATGTATGCTTAAGATAAGCCCATATGTCTCTAAAAGACAGTGTAAGTAAGTGAAGTTATTGCAAACAAGACCCAGGTGCTGAGCATCAATATTCAAGATGAATGCGAATAATAACAGGTTATTGGGGGTGAAGCCACTCACTCTGTGTATGCTTTGGAAAATACATATGGAGTTAACTGGATCCACAGCATAGCCATTCTAGGGTACATATATTTATAAGCAGTGTTTTCGTTATTTGGAATGTATAAAGCAGTGCACAGTTAAAAGTGACACAGTGGGGTTTAATCACAGCCCAAACAAATATAACGGAAATGCCCACTGGAATAATTACCTGCCGGCCTTCAAAAACATCCACACTGAAAATGGGCCTAGTAATGCAGACTGTGTGTGTGTATCTGCAAAGAATACAAGGAACAGTTGTGATAAAATGTAAATGCTATGTGAATTGACAAGGACTGTAAATCAAAAGCAGATTTCAATTCACATTTAAAAGAGATAATCAAAGGCCCATTCTACATGAAAAGCAGGGTTTTCAAATACTGAAACTAAAAGGGCCTTGGTCATTTTGCAAATCAAGACATGAGAAAAATGTTCCCCTGCTAAAATAGATATATGATTATTATTTTATAAGGTGCTTAACACCAGGAACCAGTTTCTAAGTGTAAGACCAGGATTCAAACATGTGTTGATATGGGTTGTCTTGCGTCCCTGAGCTATCCTCGCAACCCGATCAGGAAAAAGACCTGGTGCGTGGTGGCAAGATGCCATATATTAAAATGTGTAATATGCTTCACATGCAAGATACTGGTAAAAAATGAAAAGGCTACTTTTTTTCCCTGGGTCACATGTAAATCTCACTTAGGCCTGAGACAGACCCTGTTTGTTGCTGTTGGGCAGATATTCAAGGCCTGCCTGGCTCCGTATCTGGAAGGGAAATCTATGTGAACTTGATGTACACCCAAAGCATTTAAGACAAGGCCAGGTCAACATGAACCCAGCCCTGGATGGGGAAAATACTTAGAAATATAAGGTTTTAGATCAGAACTGTGGTCAGCTGCAGATTACAGGATAAAATGCCAGATGCCAGCATGGCCTCGTGGCATGATGGCATCACAGGGCAGATGTGAACTGTTTTCTGCATGATAAGGATCTCCTCAGCCCATCAACTTTCAAAGAACAAAAGGCTATTGGCTTTTACCACAGCCTTAATCCAACATTCATCCCAAGTGCCCCTGGTCACGTGCTTGCAGAGAAATTAAACTTACATGGAGAAATGGGGTTTTAGATTAGCATACATGCTGAGGATTTCCAATTAGTTGAAATGGACTATCATAACTAGTGACTTTCGCAGCAATGATTAAACACACTGCGTCCATTCATATATCATTTAAAGATACTTTCAATGAGATTGTGTTGAAATACAATATAATCACATGTGACTTATGGAATTGCAGTAGCAAATTAAAATGTGTTTCTGGCTTCCCTAAAAATGCCCTGAATTTAAGAATTGGTAGGATGATGGGTTATACAATGAGGTATTTTGAGATTAAATTGCATATTCATAACTATGATACTTTTTATGAAAAGGACAATTAATCATAGTATGCCTGTGCAATGAGGCGCCAAAATGAAAGTAAGCTTCTCCAATCTGTCATGAGGAGAGGAATATTAATATATATGTATCATGACATTTATTGGTAAATTGAAAATTGTTGCCATGTCAGGACTTTCTGGGTAAATATGGACATGGGGAGGACATGGGGAAGAAAATGTGAATCTAAAAGGGGAGTTGCAATATTTAGGTTCTAGACTCCTGAACCAATCTTTAGAGAGGGGATGGACTTGGGGGGGTGGAGAGAAATGTCATTTCCAATCCCGGTTACAATATCTTTAGCACTGCCTAATATTCACTCTCAATGGGAGGGGCGTAGATAATAAAAAGGGTAATGAATTATGGATGAGGGGACAGCTGCCAAACATCACCTAAGGAGATCTGCTGAAACTTCATCTGGGTGGAAATATTGGAAGAGGGCTGAAGAGTTGCATTGCTGGGGAGACTAGAAAACAGAGGATGTGATACTTACCAGGAGCCATGGAGGGAGCATTGCATTGGGTACCTATTTACTGATACTGAAGTGCTGGCCTGTTCCTCCCTAAATGTGAAGCCCTGCTCAGTTTCCATTAGTGCCAAGCCCAGAAATGTCCAACAGTAAGTATATTGTCCAACAAAATGTCAGCATGGGGATTTATTTACTTGACCTATTCCCTTTCATTAGTGGGTTCCCTTTCATTAGTGGGTGGGGGGGATGTTGTACCCTTAGGATATTTGAATATAATTATGTAATTAACTCACAAATAGATTGACACAGGGGGGAGCTTGGGAGAATTTGATACTTCCAGCGGGAAGATACAAGGTAGTCATTTAAAGTCATTGGGGTGCCTTGATTTTTCCTCTTCACCCCTGAATTCTCTAATGAAAATGGGTGCCCTTCTCTACAACACAATGGCCATCTGATGCCCCTTACCCAAGGAATACTTGTCTGAAAAACAAAATTAATAATCATCCCCATTTTACTATCAAACTTCCCCAACACTGGCTTTTAAGTGAGGGGGGTATGAAAACAAAACTCCTAAACTGTCTCTACTCCCTACAACCGGAATTTATACAGAGGGGTGTTGCATATCACTGCTGCACAGGTTGTGGTGCTGGGGGGATACGTGTTTTGCAAAGTTAAACTAGTGAAATCCTCCATTGAACAGCATACATTCTCTCCTGAGAGTGGGTAAGTGACCCTCATCGAAGAACAATTTTGTTAGTGCTTTTGGGTGAAAAGGAAACAGGGTTCTACTTGCCATATGCATTTTTACAGATCTGTATTTTCAAACTGCAAGCATTTTGAGTGTGCAGGGAACTCCATGTATCAAGCCTTGAAAGTGAACTAGTTTTCATAAAACAAAAATTGTGGCTATGTTTTAACACTAAAACTCTCAGCAAGAAACGTTGAAGATTATGTTCTAGTATTGCACAATATTATTATAATTGAAATTCAACATACAGCAGGGTTCATGGGAAATAGTTTGGACCAGCTTATTTAGCCTGTGTTCCATGTTTATGAGACAAAAGTAAAATGCATAAAACGTTAATTTAAAAGTAACATTCTACAGAAAAGTGTGTTTTCTAATTGTAGCTGTGTTTTCTGCCACAGAGAAAGTGGTGTGTGTAATTAAAAAAACATACTATTCATTGAGCTTATCATTTTAAATAAATAAATAATAAATACATATATGGTTCTTGGCTCACTGTTGGCACTGGGGGGTAGATTTATGTGGCTCTATATGAGTCTTCAATAGGGTCAGCGCTAAAATGACATATGCAAATTGTTGTAGGGCATCTTCATTGGGGTGGGCTCCCCAGGTTACGGTTGGTCTCTCAATATAACGCTAAAACACCTAATGATAAAATATAGTGTTCCATGTTAAGAAATGATCTTATATGCAAAAGTAAAATGTGCACTTTTTCATTTGAACTGTTTCAGTTACCTCTGTATGCAGAATATCCCCTGCATATTTTGAACTGTCTGTATTTATTCTACCTGTTTAATACATTTAAAGTTGAACTGTGTGCATGCAACTTATATATATTGGCATGTCATTTAAAGCTGCTATTTTTCTGCCTAGCTGTATATCATTTGTAATTAACTTGAATATTGCGCTGCCTTTTTGTCTGTCTTTTCCTTGCATGTCATGATGCCTTGCAATATATTATGTGCACGTATGCTGCATTGTATTCTGCAAACGTTCTGAACAGCTTCCCTTGTGTCAGTAATCATTCTTAGTTCTGCAGGCATTCTTCTGTGTGCATTCAGTCTCACATTACCTTGCCTTATTGTGAATATTTTGCATTTGCTACAGTTAGTTTGCATTGGTTCTTCATTGCCCATTGTATTAACATGTGTGCACCAGGGCCCCCAAATGCCCCGACTGCTTCTGCCGCTCAGCTGGGCATTCCCTGGGGGGTGGATTGCACAGCAGCTACTCCATCCATACTGTTAATTCAAAAATTGTATCATGCCACCCCTTTTTCTTTTAGTTCTCATTTTGTGGAGGCACTTGCTTTTAAGAACCGTCGTTGGTCCAAGCCCTCTTCCAGTGAGAGCTCGTCAAGAAATCTTTACCGTTTACATAAAGCTCAGTTACACTTCTCTATCACTGCACCACCAACAGATAAAAAGCACATGAAGGTCTTGCCCAGCCTACATTACCACAGTCTGCCTGCACCGTCCAGTAGTGCACTGATCTACCATAGTTATTATCTCAACACGTTTTCTGATCCTGAATAATTCAGAGGTGACAACAAGGAAGTGTGTGCCGCCCAAAAACAACAATATGTCCAAAATGTTGTATTCAAAGACAAAACAAATCAATTAAGGACCTTTTCAAGGGGATAAGTACAACAAAGACATGTATTGAAAATGATATATTTAGGGAATAGAGATTATTGATGAAAAGAAGATGTTTTGCAAATGGGTCCTTGTGTGTGTGTCACTATGTTAACAAATAACTAGATTGTACCTATCGCATGCGGTCACGAGAGGAAGTTGACTGAATAGCATTTGAGACAAGTCTAATGTTATAAGAATATTGAGTGTAAAAATATGTTTAATTCGACTTGTATACATGTATTGTATGCAATAAACACTTACACGTGTATTTAAATCAGGTAAGGTAAGAACAAAAAGAGAGAGACCTATTTAGCCACACAACATCTGAAGAGAACATAGTTTTCATTTGTAAACTATGGCTTTCCCATGCAATATGCAGCTGTAATCTTGATGTTATTAAAGGCGTGGGTTACGATGTGCAAACACCATTTGCTTTTACAAAGCCAGCGCCACAGTAAGTGGTTGCTGTTACAAAGGCAAATAGCCTAAGTGTAATACACTTTATAAAGGTGACATGGGAATTATCAACTAACATTGCGAATCTCAAAGTTCAGAGTGGTGATTGGCTAAAAGGAATGTATGAATGTATGAATGCTCTGTGACAGCTCATGGCAGTATACAGCATACCAATTTGCAACGTGAAATACAGTCTCCATTGTTTATAGAGACGTGGCTTGAATCAAAGTGGCTTGAATCAAAGGGATCGCTATCCTCCTCAGGGAGGATAGCGATCCCTTGGATTCCCGTCTGCCCTCTTGATACCCAATGCACAATGCAACAGTCATCTTTGCATTTTGATCCCGTCTCCTTAAGCGTCAAGGGTTGCAATGTCAATGCTTTATGCTAATGAAAGAAAGGACAGACGTTTGCTGGCCTATACTGGCCTGAGTCTCTGCTGTAATTACACTGCTAAATTCAACCCCATAAACAATCATTGGAGAGACTGCTGTGCCCCAAATTATTTTCGTTTTTGTCCTCAAGCATGCCTTATTTTCATCTTCAGGTAGATCCTAAAAGGATTATAGTTAGCACAGCGTAAACAAAAAAAACACAACTTTTCTTACATATGCCCCTGCATTTGAAAAGTGTGTATTTTGCTTGTTGCAGTCCTTTTACAGACTCAACATGTACACCTAAGTGATTCTGCCAATTCCAAAACATAAGCCACAATATTACCAGAGCCTCAAGAAAGAAATGGAAGAGGGCAATAACAGGAAATGGGCATTTCCTTGCCACACGCCCTATGTCTGGAATACGTGACCAACATAGGTCAGACTGGTACTCTCCTTCCTACATTTCAGGAAGAGCCTGAAGAACCTACCCTTTAAAGACTCGCTCACCAATCACTGATCACTGCACTTAATGCTACTTCTCCACCTCTAGAGCTCCCTTCCTCCCTGTCCCCCCACCCCTGTTCCTCCCAGCTTTGCTGCTACACAACACCCTACTTGTATCACTATGTCTAGTGCTCTATTGCTTCTCAGGTGGGTTTTATACATAGATATAAACATTAAAAAACATCAAAATGAATGTCTCACTATCTGCAATAGCTAGAGCATATTATATAAAATGCTGCTAACCTAAGCATTCATTTTCAATGTCTGTGCACAGAAGTTGGTTTGTTTGTTTGTTTGTTTGTTTATGTGGTATAGCGCTGCCAAACCCGAGGGTAGCTGGGCGTGAGCATTACACGTATACTTATGGGTTAGTTGCAAATAAATAGCAAAAACAAATAGGTAGTACAATTTGTGGAAAGTGGTCACATGAATGCATAGAGATAAAAGAGGAAACAACATGAGGTAACAGGTACCGTGCAAACAAAGTATTCATAGAGGAGCAGGTAGTAGAGGTCCAGTTGGGAGGAGGCAGGTTGGTTAAGGAGTGGTAGAGGAGTCATTGGTCCGGATCCATGTTAAGGTTTTTTCGCCTGAAAATGGAGTAGGGTTGGTCAGATCTCAGATCAAGGGGAAGTGTGTTCCAGGTTTGGGCAGCTACGACTGGGAAGCTAGCGCCGCCAGCTGGCGCCCGTTTGCATCTGGGCACTTTGAGCCTGTTGATGTTAGCAGATCTAGTGGGACGGGCAGAGATTCCTCTGGTGATTCTTTCAGTCAGATAGGGTGGAGCTATGATATTAAGGCATTTGGATGTGAGGGAGAGTGTTTTCAGGAGAATCCTGTCACTAATCTTAAGCCAGGGGACATCTATTCTGAAATGGAAATGTGCATTCTGTTAGGGATGTTTAGAGCTGCTCTAAGAGCATTATTTTGGAGCTTTTGTAGTTGACAGTGATATATTTATTGGAGCCTGCGTAGAGGGCATTGCAATAAACAAATTTGGATAATATAAGTGCATTGGCCAGGGTGATGCAGCTTGTTTCGGAGAGAAACGGTCTACATGCTCGAATCACTTTACAAGTTTAAGCTGTGGAAAATGCTAAAGAGATAACTTGCTTTTTGTGGGAGAGTGACGCGTCAAGGTAGATAGCTAGCATTTTGATTACGGGCATCACTTTGATGATATTGTTGTCAATATTGAAGCAAGCATAGTTGGGGTCAAGTTTTTTTGTAGCTGTGTCTGAACCCAGGATCAGGAGCTCTGTTTTTTCATCATTCAGGCAGAGGCCATGGTAGGCCATCCATGCCTGAATGAGGAGGTATATCTTATTTACCAAGGCTGTGTCTTCGATGAAGTTGCCCAAGAGGGGAATGAGGATCTGGGTGTCATCTGCATAAGTAGTGTAGGAGACACTCAGTCTGTCCAACTTGTCAAATGAGGGCTTGTTTAAAATGTTATACAGGGTGGGAGACACACACGATCCCTGTGGTACCCCACAGGAGACTTTTATGGGATCAGCAGCAGCAGAAGGGGAGAAGACTCTCATTGTCCGGTTGGCTAGGAAGGACTGGATCCAGGTAATGGCATCACTTGAGAAATGTGCGGCCGAACTGAGGTGGTTGCATAAGACTGCATGGTCCACCAGGTCGAAGGCCGCATATAGGTCAAGGAGGAGTAGCAGAGCCATTTTCCCATTGTCCTTCAACACGTCAATTTGGTTCTTAAGGTCAATTAATACAGTTTTGTGTCATAGAGAGGGCGGGAACCAGACTGGCGTGAGCCGAGCAAGCGATTAGCTTCTAAGTAGTCCTGAATTTGTGAGTAGGCTACTCTGTCAATGATTTTGAGTAGAAAGGGGACTGTAGTAATGGGTCTGTAATTAGTGGGGATAGAGAGGTCCAAAGTCTGTTTTTTGAGCAGTGGGAGTACACAAGATTATTTGAGGTTATTAGGGACAAGGTTCTGCTTGAAGGATGCATTGATAAGCTTAGAGATGAAGGGGGCTAAATCTCTAGTGGCATCTTTTATAATTTGGGCTGGGCAGATATCTCCTTTGCAATTGGAGAGTTTTAGTGACAGTATGATTTTTTCGGTCTCAATGATTGAAATTCTATTGAAGCTGAATGGTAGGATGGGGCTAGGTGTAGTGGCAATAGGGGGTGTTCAGAGGTGATTAGAGTTGCTTTCTTGTTAGCTATTTTAGTTTGAAGTGAGGAGATTTTGTTCGAGAGAGCATTTTGTATGCTAGCACATCAGGGTTTGTTCTTAGGTGTGTTGTCGACCTGAGGAATATGTGATTCCATTTCCCGAACAATGGAGAATAGTTCCTTATTATATGATTTAGCCTTAGATATTCTGTCATTAAAGATATTTTTGCACTAATTATTTCATTCTTGTAGTGTTTAGATAGATTAGTGAGTTTGTCCTTAATCTCATTAGTTGGCGAGTGACGTCATTTTGACTGAAGGTTTCTTTTTTGCAGTCTGAGCTCTTTGAGTTGTGGTGTGAACCAAGTGTTGATATGTGTTTTCTGTTTGCCTTTCCTGGGTTTGTCCTTATCTGTATGCATTAAACACAGCTGCAATTGTTATTAAACTGAATTGTACAGTATGACTTTTTTGTGAGCAGTCAGAAATGAGACCCGGACACAAGGGAGTTATGGTGTTGGTCTAAGACTTGTATTAATATAAAAGGGGGTGGGAAAATGCCTCTCTGTCTCTGCTCTAAGAGGTGTTTCCCTACCTAAAACCACACCTAATGGTCTGTCAATGTCAGAATGTCCTCATTAAAACTGGCCATTGTTCAAAGTACTTTTCTGGCCCTCACATTCTAACAAAATTAACTCTAAGGTGAAATGGGTAATGCATTTTACCTTGAGTGGTTTATAAATGTTCAAAAGGGAAAATGTGTAACTACAACACAAAAGTTCCTGAAGGATTAAGTTCCTTGTTCCAGAGGGTAGTTCCCTTCCCCTAGAATTCTCTTCACTCGGTTGTATGCTCCATGATATCAGTTCCTTGAGTTTCTCTTGAACAACAACACAACTTGTACACCAAAACAACTTGGATCTTTGTCTTTATCTTGTTAGGATACGTGGTGTACTCTTCTGCCAGGTTTTCATTCCACTTCTCTTGATCAGCAGAGGCTAGTCCTGATATTTCCTTCTCAGGACCTCTTTAGGTGATGCATTTCTTATACAATGTTTAGCTTGTCCTTGCCTGGTGTGGTTCCCTACAAGGGCTTTTTTACATGAATACACTTGCAATTGCCTGGTATACTCTCCTGCCGTGGCTACCTTATATGCACTCACTTGCAACTGCCTGGTATACTCTCCTGCCAGGACATTCTTATTTGTGTATTTTCCTTGCTGATTGAATTTGACTGGTGTACTCTCCTGGCAGGACCTTTCTCATGTGGGCTCTTCACACACTTCAAAAATTGATATTCTCTTATGTTTGCTTCATTTGATATTATGTTTGCCTGTTATACATTCCTGCCAGATCTGTTCTTATATGTGTATTGCATACATCACAAACCTGAAAGTCTCTTACTTTTCTTCTGTTTTGCCTTCTAAAGAAATGTTAACTTGCTGTTTTTATTTCATGTACTTCATTTGCTTCATTAACAGTTATTCGGGTTTGGCATCGCTGCCAATACGCATTAGTGTCCATGCTTCCCTTTGGTGGACTCAACGGCTCTTGCTGGCGTATTTTGTTTTTCCCACTGCATGCTGCTGGTGGGAGTTCAGCATTTCCTTCTTACTTATAAAACCTCATATTGGCACTGAATATGTTTGCTATACATAACATTGGAGACCCGTGCAAAGGTTATGCAAGATTTATGAAGATGCCATTTAAAAGTTCCACCATTCACATTAAATTGCAATACTATGGACATATGTTTTCTCCTTTCCAACTGCATTACCACTTAAAGACTATATTTGACCTATTTTTGGAGAGGGGCTGTGCAGTCAGTAATCTGCCAGCAGTGTATTATGGCTATGCTGCTAAATAAGGGAATTGGTGTTTGGCTTTGTGCTGTTCTTGGGTGATGTACATTTTGCTGTCTGCATGGACGAATGTACAGCAATGAGCTGCATTCTTGGGTGTGTCGTCTCTGATCTCAAAGAATGCATGACTTTGAAATAATTGCAGCCTTTTATATATTTACTTGCTACGGGGTATTTTAAACCATAATGTTATTAGTTAAACCTTTCATCTCAGCCAAAACATCTTCCGTTTTATTCAGAAAATGCATTAGGAAATTATTATAAGTCAAAGGTAGGATTACTGTAAGGTTATCAATTATTTTAACTATTTAACATAGGGCATATGTTCTCAAGAGCAGATGGAAGTGTTTCAAAGGTGGAGACAAGTTTCTAACATGTAACCTCCTTACACCTCAATGGTATTGTTTCACCTTTCTGGTCCTGCATCTACAAAGTCAAACAGAATTAGACCCACCAAATACACGGTACAATAGGCAGTGATGTGTTTCCTTTTGAGGTAAACAATCTGAAATGAATGTTTTTTGATGTGCTGATTCTATAACTAAAATAGAAACCCCCAGAGATATCACAATATACCCTTTGCTCGGCTATCTGAGGATATATGAGGATGTCAATAAAAGACTGTAACTGACAAGCCGTCCAAGTTGGAGATCTACTACAAAGGACTAAACACAGGATACAGTTCAGAGTCCTTTAAAAGAGAAAAAAACATATTCTTACCCTTCTGAATTCTTAATTGAGAGGTTGTGATATTAATATTGAGTCTTCGACAAGCACTGCAAGTCTTGAAGCTATTCTAGATAGACAGTCTATGTGCAGAATTCAATATCCTGTAGGTACCAACTGGGTGAGAGTAGAGTTAGAGGTGGAGGCAAATTAGTGTCATAAAACTAAAGGATATTCATGGCAATAAAAGTATTCAAAAATTCATGATTGAAATTATATTCTAGAAGGTGTCATAAGCAGAAATCGGGTTAGCTTGTTAGCTGGCTGATCTAAAGTAGGTCTTGCTGGCTTACCATGAGGCCTCATGCTGGTGGGGTTGTTGTACAAAATATGAAGTTATGTATCTTTTCCATAGTTGCAACTCCGGCTTATTGTTCCAAGAAGAATGAGGTTCTACCCTTCTTAGGACCACACTCATCGTTTGAGGTGCATGAACTGGCAGTTTCCTGCATAAAATGGCAGCTAATGGCTTGCAGCTTTAGCCACTATCCTCTGCTGAACTGCTGTGGTTGTGCTCCTAAAGGAATAGTGCGCTCAAAAATATGATTGCCTTAAATGATGGGCAATAATCCAGAACATACATTAAACATATTTTGAATGAAAGTTCCTATGTAAACTTTTGAGCAAACGAGGCTCAAAGCGTTTGCATGGGAGCATCCATTTTGCCATTTCCGGCAGCCTCCTCAGCTCTGCCCTGTCGGCACTAAACAAGCAGCAAAAGCCCACTACTGGGAGATTTTGCTCACTGCAGCCAGAGCACAGCTCAACATGAGATGAGGAGGCTGCCTTCACTTTCCTTTTATATTTTCGGTGCTCCCCAATCCCAGGGAAGCACAGAAAATATAAAATGAAGGCAAAAAGCAAAGGCACTGAAATTACAAATACAGCGTTGTTGTATTTGTGATTGCTGTGGTTGGAAAACCAGAGAAATCATAAATACAAGAACGCTGTATTTCTTACTGCAATGGCTTTCTCGTGGGGTCTCCAGGCCTCCGCCGCCATCAGAATAACAACATTGTCGTATTTGTAAATACTGCAGCATTTACAAATACAACAACGTTGTATGTCTCACTGCAGCAGCTTTTGCTTGGAGTCTCCTGGGCTCCCTCAGGGTTGGAGGGGCCCAGGAAACTCCAAGTAATAGCCGCTGAGTGAGAAATACGATGGCATTTCGAAACACAACTGTGTTGTGTTTCTGCCTGCAGCGGATTTCACTTTGAGTCACATTCGCTCCCCCGGGGGAGCCCAGAAGACTCAAAGTGAAAGCTGCTGCAGGCAGAAACACTGCAGCATTTGAAAACACAACCGCGTCTGCCTGCAGCAGCTTTCACTTTGAGTCTCCTGGGCTTTTATATTTTCAGTGCTTATTTTAAAAAAAGAAATAAACACTTACCTATATGCAGCTTTTCTGCCTGCATTCTCAGGTCTCTAGCACCAATGAAGCAAAAGCCACCCAGTGGTAGCTTTTGTTTATTACAACTGGCTGGCTTTTGCTTCATTAGTGCCGAAAGGGCAGCACAGGATGCTCATCTGTTTCACAAAATGGATGCCTCCTAATGCTTCATATTTTTGAGTTTTAGCTTTATTTGCTCAAAACTTTACATAGCGAGATAGTTTAAAAATATGTTTTATATATATTTTTGATTATGGGCCATCTTTTTAGCCAATAACATTTTTGAGCACACTATTCCTTTAAGGTGTGGACCCTAGTTGTGTTAAGAGAACGTGTTTGCCTGTGCATGCATCAAGGGCCAGGGGTCCTGGAAAATATAATCATTTGAGGGATCTGGCTGGCCACAGAGGAGGTTCCTAGTCTCTGAGTGAGTGTTGTCAAACTGGGCAGGTTTTAAGCTCCAGCCTTCACTACTCCCTAGTCTCACTTCTGAGCTAATATGTGGCCTGTGTTGTACTTGCTCAGCTATGGTTAAATGAGAATGAACAAGGCCAAACAGAACGAGGCCAAACAGAACTATGTGTCCAGGTTGCGTCGAAAGCAGCCATCATCAAGGATTTCCATAGAATGCAGCAATATTCTTGGGGCAGTTGGTATTCTGTGGTGGAAGCTTCTAGTCCATGGCAGGCACAGGGGCACTGCAGCTATTTTTGAAAGGGGTGGCAGTGTGCCTGCAACACTGTAAAGATATGCCATGAGGACCCCGGCAATTGAGGAAAGTCTGTGGGCGACCCTGCAAGTGAGGGTCTTCACTAAGTGCACCCATATTGGGATGGCTAAGGGTCACCCATATATGGAATTGTGTGGATTAAGTGGCAAACATTCAGTCTGATAAACCCAACAAACATTTCTTGTACCCCGTCAGGAAGCATGGAGTGGTTCTGGGGCCATATCTTGGTCCTACTAAAAGCCTTACTACTAGAAAAATGCATGGGCAATGCATTTGAGTATAAAAAGTCCTACTGGACGAGCCAACATCTTTTCTCACAATAGGAAGGATCTTTCGTGTGCTTCCATAATTCACCAGAAAAGTCATCCTTAATTAATTTACCTGGGCTATGCACATCATGTAGTTTGGCTCAAGATGAGACACAATTTGGTTCTGCATAGCCACAAACTTTGCACTGGAAAAATAAGAACATCTTTCATAGACTAATGATTCAGAGAACATTCCTGGAGCATTAAGCGATGCGCCCTGATCCCGTTTGGTTGTGCAATTTGGCCCAACACATCCAAATCTGTGTATTGTGGAAGGACAAGTAGCGACCAACCCTTACATTCATTGGCTCCTAAGGAGCATGTTGACGGCGGGTTGACTCAAGGTGGAATAAGGAGCCTTTACAGAAGCGCTCATATTTTGTAGGAACACGTATGTGTGGGGCTCTCCAATGAAGGCAGCACTCTGAAATCCTGCCTCCGATGGCACCTGGCCGCATGAGGAGACATGGAGGTCTATGACATGGGCCGCATTTCCTGAGTGTGTTCCACTGCAAAGTAGAGATGCAATGAAAAGCATAAGACCTCCACTCCGCCACAAGCCTCAGACAGTTTCAATCGAGAGTGCAGCGAAGGCTTCACCCACAATCAGAGCAAATTGTGCATGAGCAAATGTCCTTTCGAAATGTTGATCTGCCCTTTATACAGACATGCCAGAAAGTTCTTCCCTGAATTAGGTTCTAGCTTTATGCATGTCTCAGGTTTACAGTGGAATCTCCAAAGCCTTCCCATTGTGCATATTTTGAAGAGTGATCTATTGACAGAGTCCTGTGATTGTCTCCTTTTCAAGTGTTGCATAGCCTGTAAGACCTCCAGGATGTTCTGGCTGGCTGAATTAATTCTCAAGACATCTTGGTCAAGACAGTAGTTGTCCAATTCAAGATGGATTTGACGTACATGTTGCACCCTTTAGATGTAGAACCACACGGCACTGCAGTATATTTCTGAGCTATCCTGCCTCGCCAACATAATATCAAGCATTTTCAGAAGGTTTTGTGCCATGTTATATTTGTATTGAAATGTGATATGATTTACTACACTGAACAGTCACAGTAGTTGTATGCTCTAATATTGTTAGCATATAATTGTGTTGTTTATGTGATATTTGCCGAGCATTTTACAGACCCTCCAGAATATTGCAGCCAAAATGCGAACATTTTGCGGCAAACATTTGTATTTATTGCACCTTTTTGTATGAATATTCTTGATGGTTTGAGGGTGTGATATCCTGAATGTAAGAGTCGCAGGTTGCGGGAAAAAGGCACTGTTTGTGTGAGACTGCAAGAGAGGCAGGTTGCCATTATTTGCAAAACATCCTAAGCGCCCCAGATGGCCCAGGCTTGAAAGAAGAGTGTTTGTTTGGCTCCGCTTTACTGGTTTGACATGCGTGCCTATTTTATAGTGTTAAATGTATTGATTGTTATCACTTGTAATGGTGCAAGAATTCCCCTTCTATGTTCACCAAACCCCAATGCACCCAAACTCTACCCCTCATCAACAACCTTGACACCCAACCAATTCTTCATAACAGTTTATCCTCGCAATCCCTCTTGCAATCTTCAGTTCCCCATTATTTCTCAACATCTCTTTGCCCATGTGTTCTCCCCCAATTTCTCTCTCCCTCCGTATTTCATTCTATTTCACCTAGTCTGTTGGCCTCTTTCCCATCCTTTCTCCCAATCTGCTGCTTGCCTCTGCTTTCTCCCAGTTGCTCCGATTTACCCCAAAGTGTTGCTGCTGGCCCACTGCTCCCCCTCTGCTTTCGTTCCCACTGTAACCCACCGGACGCTCTCTAGCCCACCCCTTAACCCCCCTCCTTCCTTCACCTCATATTGTCGAATTATCTTTTAGAAAAGTTAATTTTTAAAAAAAAATGTTTGGGGAAAAATGTGCGTTTTCATAGTATTTTTTGCAAAAAAAGCCCTATCGTGTGGGGATTTGTAAATGTCTAATTTTGCTGTATTTTTAGCGATTGTTAGCGATCACGAAATCTCTATAAACTGCGGGATCTCATTTCAGAAATGCATCTTTGCCTGTTCCGAGCAGTACTTCTGAATGTAAGCCTTCCGTTCATTAAAGTAAGTCCGTTTTGCTTCTTTCTGCTTCATCACCCAGATGCGATGATTTGGGGGTTTGCTGTTGACAGTCCGTTTATGATCAAGTCCATTCTCCCTGGCACCTAAAGCTGATCGAGTAAGAAAATCAAGATGGTGTATCACCCAAAGACAACCATGGAATCACACGACCCGACATCTCCAAACTGTGATTGGAATAATGCATGGATCGCATGGATCCTGACGCACTACTCTAAACATAATGTAATCAGACAGTGTGGAGTACAAAGGGGCGTTTTCAGCAAAAGGACCTACAATTGTGTACTTATTTGCAATACTAATCTAACAATCACTAAGGAATGCACGGGCATTCGTTTCTATCATGCATGTAAGTATCCTGCTGAGTAACATCCAGCTTCTGCATACAACAGAGGATTTCAGAAAATGTTCATTGCGGTAGGGAAATTAAATAGACATTCTTTAAATGTCTATCTATGAGAAATACACATGAAACTGAAGTTAAAGTGAGACACCACAAGTGTTTCAATTGATAGCATACATTTAATACCTGGAATTAGAATGTGCAGGTCTATTGAAAATCCTGGACCACATTTTTCCTGAAGGAGATGAATTTTTGTACAAGGAACACTTCCAAGTGGAATTGCATGTTTTCCCCTGTCTCAGAATTGTGTGCCACTTAACACACTAAACTGCTTGTTCAATGTGCACTTTCGGCAGTGTACAGTCATGGATTTGGCTGATGATAGTGTAATCTGCTTCACAGCTAGGAGGGAGATGTGCATTAGGTTTGTCCAGTGGACTCTCCATCTCAGCCCTCAGGAAGAAGTGGCTAGTGACCTACAACAACAACTTCTGGATTTAAATGTTTTTGAAGACACGTTGCAGACCTTCCTTTGACACATTTCAGATGTTTCCAGAAGCTCTCAGAAACATTCTTCAAATTGTGTCTGGGAAAGATGGCCACAGAGTACTTTGCACAGGAAGTAGAAGAAGAGGTTGACTGCAAAGCACACAGAACTGTAGTAGAAAGTGACGAAAGTTTAGCAATATGGAGGTTTGGCTCAGTGGAATACATCTGTAGTAACGAGATAGGAACTAATACAACAATGCACACACAATGTAAAAACATGTCTAGTTTATCAATGTCATGTCTGGGAAAAATTACCTGCGTTTTGGAGAAAATAAAACCTGATGTAGCTGCTTTATCTAATAAATTAAGGGTCTGGCACCCACTTCCTCTTTGTTATTTTATGTTATGTTATGTTATGTTAAACAAATGTATGGAGCTCACAAACACCCGAGGGCACGTTGGCGCTGGAAGGGATACAGAGCTGCCTGACAATTAAAACACCCATGTTTTGAGCAGATGCCGAGAGGTAAGATGCGGCAGCCAACAAAAAGGCACGACCGCCGATACGGGTCAGTCTAAACAATCAAACCTTGACCAGGTAGCCAGAGTGAGGGCGGAGACACCATGTTGGAACATAGTGGGGGAACTTTTCTTGGATATATTCTGGCCCAAGGCCGTTGAAGGCCCGATGTACTATACACAAGGATTTGTACAGTATTCTCTTATCTACCGGGAGCCAGTGAAGCTGCCTCAGCAGGGGAGTAATGTGGGCTCCCGCAGGAGGCCGCAGAATAGCTCTGACAGCGGCATTCTGCAGTAACTGTAATCAATTGATCATGTAGCAGGGCTGGGCGAGATACAGTGAGTTGCAGTAGTCTAGGCCACTCAGAATGAGTGCTACTACCACCGGAGCTTGACATTCTTTTGGCACAAAAGGGAGGACTTTCCTGAGTATGCGCAGTTTAAAATGTCCACTGTTACACACTTCTGCTACCTGAGCATCCATTGCAAGAGAAGAGGAGATAACAACACCCAAGTTCTTTACGGATGCCACAGAAACCGGAAGGGGGCCAAGAGAGGTCGGCCAGCAATCATTGGTCCAATAAAGAAGAGGAGAGGTGGTATCGACCACCAGTACCTCCATCTTACTACCATTAATTTTGAGCCAATTAGATGACATCCATTCACCAACCTCCTGAAGACACAACCTAAACTGACTGGCCGTATTGGCATAATTAAGGTAAAAACGGACCAGAATTTGGGTGTCGTCATCATAGGAATAATAGCGGAAGCCATGGGAGTGAATAGGAGCCAAAAGATGCCTGATATACAAGTTGAATAGGATCGGGTAGAGGGCAGACCCCTGTGGGACACCAGAGGACAGCAAGACTTGACTGGAGCAGAACGGAAAGAGTGACACAAATTGTGAGTGGTCAGCCAGAAAGGAGACAAACCAATCTCGAACCCTGCCCGACAGGGTGTCGAACGCAACTGATAGATCTAAGAGAACAACTGCGCCAACACGACCCTGATCCACCAAGCGAGCCAGGTAGTCAAGCACCGAGTTCAGGACTGATTCAGTTCCCCTACCAGGCTGGAACTCAGACTGAAATAAGTAAAAGTAGGAGGTAGATTCCAGGAAAGCAGAGAGCAGAGGGGAAACCAGGGCTTCCAACAGTTTCATAAGGAATGGGAGTAAAGAAATAGGACAATAGTTTGCTAACACCTCAGGATCAAGTGAGGGTTTTTTTTTAATAGAGGGATCACAAGGGCATGTTTAAGTGTAGATGGAATCACACCCTCCATAAAGGATACATTAACAGCAGCAGTAATCTGAGAAATAATAGCTCTCAAGTTTTCCTTCGATAGTGCCAGCGGGATGGGGTCAGTGGGAGACCCCGATTTATGCCCTAGAATGGCAGCAAGGATATCAGATTCTAGAAAATTAGGAAATGAAGAGCTCAGACCATGTTTTAGTGACTGGCGGGCACGCTCCTCGCTATTGATATCATCACGGACAGCAGTGATCTTAGACACAAAGAAAGAGGACAAGGAGTCACATAAAGCTTGTGAAGGAGTAACCTGTGTGCTGGTCATTGCAGGGGAGGAGAGGGACTGAACCAGCTGGAACATGCCCACTCTTTCACTGCAGCTTACTGCATGACTGTTAAGTCCTTTAGATGGAGGTAACTTAAGTAACTCCTTGTTCTTTGGAATTTATCTAAGCTTAGAGCAAGATGTCCTGGAGGGGAATTTATCAATATCTTCACCAGGCATATCTTGTCCACTGTAATCATACTTCAGTGAGAATGAGTCGCACCACTCTGGAATTTCCAGTTCCATGTTCTTGTTATGTGAAGTACTGATTCCCCCTTCATCTTTTAAGACACCTCTGCCAGCGTCATTGGGAATAATACATATTGCCCTTCAATCATTGATTACATCATATGATGTTCTCCACTAAACGTTCATAATAATTTGACCCTGATCAATGATCTCACAACCGTTTGTATGGATATTACAAAGAGATCAAGTCTGGTTAAATCATCAGAAAAAAACCTTCCATATCAATGAAGGACTATTGACAGTCGAAATTTAAGAATGGTTTTGAATTTATGAGTAATGTAAACAAAAAGATGGAAGTCCTAATGGCCTTTTCACGGGAACTTCCATCCCCCCATATATTGGCACTGGGTATGAAATCTAAATGGCAAAAGTATAATAGAGCTTGTCATCTAAAATACAAATCCAAACAATCAGGACAGCTATATATAAAGAAGGGAGGCAATTCACTTATGAATGAGGATTATCTAATTTCAGAGATTAATCCTGGTCTGGTTCTGGTTTCTGAGTCGAAATCTTCTTGACCTAATAATGAGTCACAAGGAGTTACTTGTCCTGAAGATAGTCAACAGTACATGGTCACACACTCACCACTTGTGAAAAACAAGCACCCCCAAAAAAGGAAAAGCCAGGTTCGCCCCAAAATAATAGAAAGAGTACCAAGCCCATGTTGCTCCAAAATCTGGGGATGACAATTCACCTAAACTTAATGATAGATTGACTTGACACTGGAATACTCTTAAAATCTACCATCACTGATAAACCTAATGCAGAACCTAACTCTTATTTGCTTGCTAAATCTATTATTAATACTCACAATCAAGATGGACGCCATCATTGTTCTAATTCTGGCTCACTACTGTTTGCTTAATAGAGCTGTCGAGCAAATTGAATCTTCCAGACCCTTTTTGGGGTATGAATTGGGCCAACCCTTAAGTGTGGGCTCTAGTACTTTTGAATCCATTCCTATGTCTTTTTTTTATCTTGGAACATTGCTGGTGCATTTTTGGCAGATGGTCAATACTCAGTTGGGTTTTCCCAAAGGGCTTTGCACGTCTGAGCAGGATTTAAATGTATACATTATTATTGCTTAACCGTATTTATCTAAAAGACAAAGTGATTTGCTTAGCATTTTTGGATGTCTGCTCAGCTATTGGTAAAGTAAATACAGCTAAACGTTGCCTAGTATTGAGCGAGATGGGCTGTCCTTCTGATTTGATCAGCATTGTGTAATTCCTGGACGCTAATAATAGAGCGTCTGGGGATTACACAACGGACAGGGATGTCCGTTGTGTAATCCCTGGGATGTCCAGAACGGACATCCCAGGGATGTCCGTTCTGGTTCTGCTGGTTATTGCTCCCCATGGCTGATGGTATGTATAGGGAATCGGCAGGGGTGCATGTTGGCACAGTTGCTTTTTCATTATATATCAATAATCTTTATATATTGATACATTTTTTCAGAGTTCTTCTGAAGAAAAATGTCAATAAAAAAAAGAATACTAATAATCTTTATTATCATCCTGTATGATGCAAGGCCAATGGCGGTATGCCAATACCTGTACTCACCTACGCAGCAGACAAGGTCTGTATAGCCAGAACTACGCATGTATTGCGACGTTGTATTGATGCTTACGTTGTTTTCATGAATAGTTTATATTTGTACATTAATGCTGCCAGATCCACCGTCATGGGTTGTCAATAGTAGGCATCTTAAACTGCCTACCCTTCATAAAGGGAACAAATACAGGGAACGATCCCATTAAACTATGCTCTATTTATAATTATTTGGGAATGACACTTGCTTCCAGATTAAATGGATTAATACATATGAATAAACAACAAACTAAAATGGTCCAGGCCTTGGGTGGCCCAACCCATTTTGCCCACTCTTTTAAGATGCCAGCCCATTCGTATGACTAGAGTTTATCAAACACTAGTAAAGTTAATCCCAAGCAACT
The DNA here is from genome assembly GCF_040938575.1 of Ambystoma mexicanum. NCBI lineage: Eukaryota > Metazoa > Chordata > Amphibia > Caudata > Ambystomatidae > Ambystoma > Ambystoma mexicanum. The sequence goes on along the minus strand of NC_090928.1, from coordinate 1,159,443,148 downwards.
GAATGGAGCTGGGGCTTCTTCTGATTTCTCAAGCCTTCAAGTTGTGAATAGATTTTTCAAAGCAATACTTGGTTGACCCAATTCGGCACCCATCTCTTCAGAACATATGGAGCTTGTCCTGTCCCATCTTGCAGATGAACTAATGATGGAGCCAACTAGGTTTAGACGAGTCTGCTCGAATGAAAGAGCTACTCGTTTGATTTTAAATAATGTTAACTCCTCTGAGGCCCACTATTTGGGTATTATTCAGTGGTTATCACATATGAATAAACAGCTGGCTTTTGTGAATAGCACTATTTGTCAGTTTTACCAGTTCAGCAATTCTCTTTCAACTCAAGCAAGGCTGCTCGAATCTATTAAGGAAAGACTGTTTATGAACCAGGAGGGGGTTGAGTTGAGTGACATTTCGAAGAGTGCTTGGCTGTTGTATCTACCAATAGTACTGCTGAATATACAACCTCGAATAAACATAGGATCAAAGGAGTTTTGATTATCAGGGCCATCTTTTGCCTTTGAACGCAGTCAGGTGTAAGTGGTTTTCTTTGGCATCCACTAACCTAGTCGATGACGATTGTCCTTTTGGTAATTGGGTCCAAGAAGACATTATGCATTTTCTTTTTTTTTGGTCCCATTTATACTTTCATCAGGAAAAATACCTTAAAACCGTTAATACAACAGACAATGCAGGCACGTTCAGACACGCTTATTGAAAGTCAAAATCCCATTAATGGCCTGGACATTGCATACTTACCAATTATGTACTTTTAAATTGAGAAATGATTTGATGATGGATGGTACAATTCTTGATGACTTTATACATCTCATGAACACAAAAAGAGCAGAGGAAATGTGTCTTGCCTCGTGATGCCTTGAATGTCTGCCCTAGAGGGTCACCCGTAGGTCTGGAGATCCTCTCATAGTATAGAGCAAAATATGTTACTCGTTGCATCCAACAGTTCTATTGGGCGATAGTTCTCTGTTCAATTTTGCGAGCCATCTTTCAATTTTGCTACCATATAAGATATTGTCAGAGTCCACATTACACTGCGCACGTGTGTTTAAACCTCTGGGCTGGCCCGATGCCCTGTGTGTCAAAAAAATGTGCTGGGCCCCGTAGTTTACTTATGCATCACTGAAAGTTAGCCACAGGTAGCGACGTAAGTCTGAGATACTCAATATCCCACTAAATATCCCACTAAAAATGGGAAGTAATATTACTTGATGTTGCCAGGAGATAGCAACGAGACAAATCCACTTTCTCATGTCCAATATATCAGTTTACACTATTATTATTATTATTATTACTGTTGTTATTATTATTATTACTATTATTATACTATTATTACTATTAATAATAGTACATTAATGATAGTACTAATAATATATTATTACTATTGATAATAGTACTAATAATAATCACATTATTATAATATTGAGCAATACGAGGTGGACTTTTTCAAGATTAACTTAATTACCTCTGGGGACTTGGGAGACAGGGCACAGTAAAGGAAAATGATTTATTCAGGATCATACATTTTCTTTAAGTGGTGAAGCCAGGATTTGCCTAACGCAATTGACTCCATATCTTCCCAGTTGCAGTTTGCAGAAATGTGTGTGTGGCTTCCAAAACTACTCTAATTAAGAGCGATGGCCTGTAAAGTGCTAGACATGCCAGAATGCAGGCCAGCCTGAGGACCCACATAGCCTCTGGGCATTTGTAAATGCACATTCAAGATTTCAATACTCACACCAACATATAATGGGCTGAATTGCAAGGCTTTTTTCATTGGGATTGCAACATTTTTAGGGCCACTTTTGGGAATTGGGCCCAATGTGTGATGAGGTTTCATTGTTGAATAACGACACGAGCCATAATGAATGCAGAGAAAATGTGATATTCCATCCACACACAAAAAAAAAAACGTTTTGATTTTTAAAGAAAACACATGAAAATAAAGAAGACAATGTAAAACATGCTCTGTTTGATACATGTGTTTCCTCATCAAGGAAGGCATGGATTAGGGTAGCAAACTGGTGCTAAATATGATATGATAGGTTATTTATAACGTCCTTAATAGACCCAGTTATCGAACCTGCGTTGCTCCGTCTTGCACCCAAGGGGAGCACGTTGCCCCTGAACTATCCTCCCATTTAACGAAAGCATGAAGTCTTAAGGTTTTTGCACGGGCTCAGTGGGACCTGCTGTGCTGGGTCTGCTGGCCTATAGGGGTGGCGAGGGAGAGGAGTCATCTCCCGGCTCACAGGTGGGTGTCAGGAGGTTACAGTGCAGGCTTCCTGGCTTCCTGGGGACAAGCGGGAAAACGGGCCTCCCTCTGGAACACAATCTGTCAGTGAGTATGGATAGGGCAGCAGGTGCTTGTGGAACCCCCCCAGGAGCATAGGGCCCTGGGCGATGCCACAGACTGCCCGTGTCTATGCCTGCTGGCCCTGAGTAAACCCAGTTATCGAACCTGCGTTGCTCCGTCTTGCACCCAAGGGGAGCACGTTGCCCCTGAACTATCCTCCCATTTAACGAAAGCATGAAGTCTTAAGGTTTTTGCACGGGCTCAGTGGGACCTGCTGTGCTGTGTCTGCTGGCCCATAGGGTGGCGAGGGAGAGGAGTCATCTCCCGGCTCACAGGTGGGTAGCAGGAGGTTACAGTGCAGGCTTCCTGGCTTCCTGGGGACAAGCGGGAAAATGGGCCTCCCTCTGGAACACAATCTGTCAGTGAGTATGGATAGGGCAGCAGGTGCTTGTGGGACCCCCCCCCAGGAGCATAGGGCCCTGGGCGATGCCACAGACTGCCCGTGTCTATGCCTGCTGGCCCTGAGTAAACTGACTCTCCTGTCAGCTCTTAAAAGAAATGCTGGAATGGAGACTGCCGACTATCCTTAGACAATGTTTGCTTTTGAAAGAACATCAGCAAGATGGCTTCCCACAGGCCGCTGCTTTGTTGCTGCGGATTCTCGGCTCAGTTGCTGCGTAGATGATCCCAGGAAGCGCCCGTGCGCAGCGAGGAAAGCGAATGCACGCACTCGCTCTCAAAAAACAACAAAATATGTACGGCGGCATAAATCTAATTAACAGGAGAGCACGGAAAATGGCAGCGAGGGAAAGGAAAATGTCAACGCTGCAACAGCCTGCCCTTGAATGTCAAGCAGTCAAATATGACTTCCTACCCGGGACGGCAGAGAAATAAAGAGGCCTCCGTAATATAACAGCAGCAGCTGAGGTTTTTAGGTAAGCACTTAATTCCCATCACCACTCCAGATGCGCCAGCCGCTGCTTCATATGGTTATGCATTACCCGGGCCGCCTGTAACCTGTTTCTATTCCCTAGTACTGGGAGCAGCCAAAGACTAATAGCAGATAAATGAAAACCTGTCAAAAGGTTAATGACTGGGGCACGAGACTTCCGGCAGTAATGGAAGGTCAGCTTCGCTGCAATTCAATGGTGTGGAATTAGAAGCAAGCCAATGGCCTCTCCCGCAAAGCGCGGGAGAACTGCAGATCTCAGCAAGATGAGAGGAAAGCAAAAGATTTAAGAATCCAGGAAAACACCATAGCACTTTCAGAAGCGCTCTTTCAAAAGGGGTAAAGTATAGATACTTTGTTTTACCAGCATAATTGTCCCTCTCCGTATGTACAATACGTTTGATAGTATGATCGTGTTTTTCATTATCACTTCTCGTTGGATTCCTCAAGCTTCTAAGATGATATCACAAATAGCGGTTCTCAATTAGACATGGGCAGGGTGGTTTCTGCAAAACCCGAACCAGCAGACTTTCTTGGAGGTTCGATCAGGTTGAACTTTACAGGTTTCTTCTGAGGTTTGGGATATTCGTTTCTAATGGGTTCTGCCTATATAAAAACAGTCGAGTAGCATCTTGGTACAGTTGTTCAATGGTCTTTGAAGAAGCAGCAGTGGCGATTTTTTTTGGGAAGGGATTTGTAGCAAGAACGGAATAGGTTCATGTAGAATTTAATCGATAATAGGACCACACAGAGTTAGTGAATTAGGTTGAAATTTGTTTTTGGGGATATCTTGATTTGTGGTTGGAGGGGCTGTGAGAACTGTGGGAGGAGGGGCAGTTTAACCAATCTGCATTTTGTAAGTGAAAAAGAAGGACACAACACTGCCATCCAGTGAGGAATGCCATCTGGAGAGGGTGTACAAGCTCTGGCTTTTTTGATTTTTTAATAATAAAATGATGTGGGTAAATATAAGACATTCCGGAGTATGAGGTATGTTGCCACGGATCTCTCCTCCTTATCCAAGCCACATCAAATTGATATCACACGTGTGTCAGCCCTGTGAGCCCCGTTCAACTGTAGAAGAATTATGTGCTTTGGGCAGGGCCAGTTTGCCTGCTGTTCCCAGCAAGACTGTAGCCCTGGGGAGAAGAGCTTCTCTTTATTCCTTTTGGAGGGCAGTGAACTCCCTCCCTAGTGAGCAGCCACACCACAGGAAGCCGTCCTGGAAACAGGAATCAAAGAGAACACCTGTCACAAGAGGACTAGCCTCACTCATGTCCTTATCCCATGATTGAGCTTGCTCATTATTTTCCTCCAGGTATGCATTATGTTATCAGTCCAGGAGATGTCTATCTCTGTTTATCTTACTTATCTGGGAATAAATGAGCAGAACTACAAACCCAGGGACTAATAGTACTTATCTCACACAATGCAATTGGGCCTGATCTTTTTGTCGTCCACTGGGTATGCAATGTGGTCTCTGATCAAGTGATGCTTACTCTGATCTGTCTGGGAACTAATGACTTGACCCAGGATCGCCTATGCTCTGGAGCTCTGATTGGGCTTGCTCTTTGTCTCTTGCAGATATGCACTATGCTCGCCTATCATATGACCTAGCTCACACACTTAGCTCTCGCAAGGGACAATGATGCAGTATATTTGAACAATTCACACCATAAACTACGACAGGAAATCCCATCCACCTGTTGTTAGCAATTTCCCGGTACCCGGAATAATGGATCCACTAGCAGCACTGACTTTATTCGATCTTCAAGGGAATATGCTCCTAAATCAGCCAAGGAATCTGGCATGGCAAGCTCCTGCAAGTGGCAGCGATGTGCTCCCACCTGCTATCAATACTCAAACAACTCACCAGACCAGGAACACTCCAACCTCTGCTGCATGTAACAATGTCAGTCAGACACATCACAATGACATGGCCTGGTCAGTTGCTGGACCTTCGGGTTCACTGAGTACCAGTCAGCATGTCTAGGATGTACTTGTTAGTCCGATAGAACAGAAATGGAACTAGCTGCACAATGAGAAGGTGTCATCCAAAAAGCAATTGCAGACTCAACAAGGCACAGGGATGACCATTGACGCTGGACCTTTAGGTACAGTGAGCACCAGACATTGAATGTAGAATGCACTCTTGAGTCTGATAGAACAGAACTGGATGTATCTGCACAATGAGTAGATGTCATCTAATAAACAATTGCAGACCCAACAGGATACAGGGACAACCATAGACCTGCTCACACTTAGCCCAGTTATGGTTTGGGATCAGACAACTCAACATCAATGATACTGCCAGGCAGGAAAAGACACGATCAAGCCTGGTAATCAGAAAAACTCCACACTAGACTGAGAATCTCTTAGAGACCTAAGGCTCTGAACCTGTAAAATAGAAACGGTCACCCCCCCCCCGCAGGCACTGGAAGGTAATCAGGAACTGGGGTTTGCCTCCAATCCGCACATACGCTCACACATACCAATATGCTCACTCTCTCCTCTACACTGACAAATAATAGAATGCAGTTATACCCCTCGATCAATTCGGCCTAGCTACACATGTAACTATACACCTCCATGAACACCTCAACAGCCTTTAGAACACAACTACACCCCACAAAAAATCAGCCTAGCTGCACACATAATCTCATACACAAGCTCCACCACTGCCAGAATTCAGATACCAAGGTCTGTTCAGCTTTTCTGCACACATTCTACTTAGCTCACACAACCACTGCACCATCCATAGCATTAGAATGCAGTTACACACCACGTAAACTGCATGGGATGCACACATACTGAGTGCACTCAAGAACTATCTACCACCCTAGTCTCTCAACTGACCTGGACTACAGTCCCTGAGGGCATTCAACCCACAGTGCTTTGAGATCATACCAATGGTAAAACAAAGGTGCTATACAAATGGCTTATAACATAACATAACACCAGGTTTCTGCATACCAAAAGGGCCTTTGATTCTATTGACAAGGAAAGGGGTGTAGTTATTGTGGGCAGAGAGGACCCTGACCAGCAGCACAAAGGTTCCAACATCCTCTTTCCTATCTTTACCTCCCTTCCTTCCTGTCCCCTCCACTTATTTTAGAACAAAGCAGTGTGGGTGTGATATCAGAAGACAAAGCCCACTTGTTCCAAGAAGAGGGATCAGCCACTTAACGCAGGATTGCTTTTGTCCAATCACCTGTAGATCTTGATCTTTAAAAGAAGAGGTCTTCCACTCTTTCTATAAATAATCTCTGGAATTCAGCCCTTCAGGAAGATTTTGTTCAACCCTGTTGGGGTACAAGTCCTTTCAAAATCCTCCATGTGTGAGGTGAAGACAGGTAGTCCAAGGAAGAGGCATGCTATGTCCCCTAACCATCCACAGTGCTCATTGTGGGTGACCTGCTGCTGGAACATGACCTTCAACACTGCAGCCACACTGCTGCCAAGGACCTCACTGTGCTGAAGGATCCATGAATATTTGTACCAGCCTCCCCCATGTGTGGGAGCCCGGGAAAAGGAAAACTCATACCCCTGAGACCTTTGAGTGGCGCTCACAGATACTGAGAGCCAAGGAAGGCAGGATTCCTGCTCTTTCACTGTAAAGCTGCTAGGACACATTATTCAAGCCAGTTTGCCACTGCTTTGAACCAACCGGACCCTCCAGAGAAACCTTTACCATTCACCAATTTGCAAACAACCCTGCCCATTCGAACCAGTTTGCTGCCATGCCATGCCAACTGACACACGCCATTGCCTCGTCTCAAAGAAAAAACATTGCTGCACTTGCGCTCTCGAACGGCTGTGCTAACCAACCATCTCTTCATCACCACTTCTGCTGAGGAATAAAATGACCCTGGTGTTCTCCCCAAACTGCATCCTCTGAGCACCCGCATCGGAGCAATTCACCTGTGCAGTCCGTCATCAGTTCATCGTCATCAAACCTCGACTGCTGAACTGAAGCTGGTGCCTTCCACGATCCACATCATGAGAATAATGCTTTGAACATCAGCGTATTTCCATTCAACCTATCCTCAACCTCTGACTGCCATTGGACCACCGCAACTGTTTTCTTAAGAAACCAATTTGAGAAAAAAAAAACATATAGCACAGAACAGAATGGTTTGCAAAGTAGAACCACAAAGACACTGCAAATGTATTATTGAATGATAATTGCCCACCTAGTCCATTTTGGGCACTGGTGACTGGTGCAGTCTTATTAATCCCTTTTTGCAACTCAGGAACATATCCTTTTTGAACATTGTAGTTTTAATTGCCTATTCTCCGATGTCTCATTATCCAGAGTGCTGCATCTTGCTATCTTGCATATCCTGTATTGTATCTGCAAGGGTTGGTTTCCCTAGTGTTTTCCATTTAGTTATTATTGCTTATGGTTTGTTTAATTAAACTATATATATTTTTATAGCAACTTTATTTGAGATGCCTTTATTTGGACGGTTATACTTCACTGTTTGAGTTGCTAATATTTCACATCCATACCCCTCATGAGAGTATAGCCTTTCCTTGGCCCATGTTCAGGGATGTCATTTAGTGGTCGCCAGAGGTCGCAACTGCGACCTCTGAGGTTTCCCTTGCGACCTCTGTGGTCACCCTTGTGACCTCTAGAAAAAAAAAGATAATTTTTTTTAATCTTTTTTTTTTGTTTTAATGCCAGCTCATGGGCTTTGGCCAGCAACATGTGGCTCTTTAGTTCTGGAGTGGCTGGCTTTCTTGTTAAAGCCCCTTAAAGAAAAAGAAGAAAAAGAAGAAAAGGAGTGACACAAGTCTAACACTTTCAGCACTGACCCCAAATAAGAAAGATTAAGAATACCAAATAATGCGTCTTTCTGGAATTCTATACAATAATTGCTAGACTCAAAAGCAAAGGGGCCTCTGTCAGACTGGCTAGTACCGGGAGAGAAGTCTAGTGTGGTGGATCTAGATGAAGTCTCACGGGTGGACTCTGAGCAAGACCTAGACTACAGTGCTACATTATATCCTGAGGATCCCTTAGGGTCGGGGGGGAACAGGAGAACCACCTGAGCCTACACGGCCCGTACAAAGAAGCTCAGATGAGGAATGTAATTTGAATCGCATCTGTTACATTAAGAACCTCTATACTAGTGGAAGAAATCCCTGGTTGTCGCGATCAGAGTTCTTAACTAGACTCCACTATATTCCTCAACTTTGAGTTATGAAATCTGATGACTTCTTGTTTATTGAACCCCTACAGGTGCCTAATTCCCATGTCTCTGCCATACATTGCACCTTTTTGGCTTCTGCGCAAATGATTAGAAAATTTAAAGAAGAACTGATAGCGGTAGAAATTGACATTGACGTTGATCCACAGGAGAGGGACTCAAATGAGGAAACTGAGGCTATTGATATACAAGCCTCCACTGCCAAAGAACCCAAATTGGTGGCACTGGAAAACCCGGCGATGACTGAAATACAGCAAGCTCTTAAAATATTATTGGAAGCTCTCCCTCGAATCACACAGAACCATTGAAGCTTTTCTCTTATTTCGTGGAACTGTCGAGGCTTTGTTCATCTCTTGAGGCCAGAGGGATCAGTGGACCTGCTGTCTAAGCGCAGTTGCATATGTCTCCAGGAAACATGGACATTGAATCCACTACTGCTTGATGGTTTTGTAGTATATCAGTCACTTGCCAAAAGGGGGGACAAGGGTCGCCCATTTGGGGGTTTACTCACTGGGGTGGTTAACACGGTCAACTCTCGGAAGATACAGTCAAAAGCCGCTGATTATCTTCTGGCGGTTGAGGTGGACTATCCAAATGAAAATGGGCAAAGCAAATTCTTATTGATTAACCTCTATATTCCCCCTGGAGCATTGTCAAGAGAACCACTACAAGAGGCTATTCAGGAGTTATTGTCATCTTGGACACAAAGGTCTGGTAATATAGCGGTAGTGGTTATGGGGGACTTTAATTGCCATATGAGGGGCGATCATCTGGTTTCTCCTAACCCCGTCCTGAGTGAAATATGCTTGATGACTCATGGGAAAAGGGAGAGCGAAGGGTTAGGGTGGTTACAACTGTTCGATACCTGGGAATTAACCATGATTAATGGTCGAACATTAGGTGACCGGCCGGGGAAACACACATGGACTAATGGCACATCATTTAGCACTTCGGACTACATATTTATGTGCCCTGAAATGCAGTCCATAGTTACTGACATGAGGGTTATGCCCAATAATTGGAGCGACCATGCGTTACTTCTTTGCTCACTCCGCCTCCCTCTCCCCTCCGCCTCTCATTTGAACATTGGCAATATTCAAACCAATTGCTCAGGATCCAGTATAGTATGGTCGGAGAGGAGCATTAGAGCGGCCACAGAAGCACTTAAATCTACCGCTCAGTGGTCTCTTCCTCACTTCGAACAGATGACTGTTAATGAAATAGAAGAATGGATCCTGGGATTCTCGGGTTTACATGCCACTATAAAAAAGAGGCACATGATAAAATTGGGAGGTTCAACTCTCCCTTATAATAAGGGTATATGTGACGCCAAGAGAGGGCTAAGAGCAGAGATTCGGGGTCTTAAACACTTGCATATAGTGGGAGCCACCTATTATGAGAAAGTCAGAAAAGCTAAAAATAGATACAGAGCTTGTATCAGGAACATCAGAACAATAGAGAGGAATATCAGAAATTAAAGGCTTGTCAAAACCATTTGCTCTAGAAACTCGCGTAATATATGGCTACTATTAAATGAGAACAGAGAGAAGGTTAAGGGCCATTTAGTCAACCCTATTGGTGAGGAATCATGGGTAGAATTTTTATTAGATCGTAATTCTGGAGAGGCGGATGATCCTAATACACCTGTAGTGAAGGCTCCCTTTCCCCCGCCTCTTGATGTCTCTGAGGAGGCCATATATAATAAAATAGCCACCCTGAAAGCTTCCAGAGCCCCTGGCCCTAATGGGCTGGCCAATGCAGTTATTAAGAACCACCCCGCTTTTTGGGCACCCCTCCTCTCTATTCTTTTCAAAAAGGTTTTAGCCCAGGGGACGACTCCCCGCTCATGGCAAACTGCTATTTTGGTTCAAAAAGGGTAGCCGCATTGATCAAAATAACTACAGGCTCCTCTCCATGCTTGATACCACGGGAAAACTTTTTGCAGCACTTCTGCTTATGGAGCTGCAGAAATGGGTAGAACACACCAACATTCTTAGCAAATTCCAATGCGTTTTTCGCCGTGGCTTCCCTACCACCCACAACCTTTGGGTGATGGATACGCTCCGAACGCGGGTGCTTAGCAAGGGACAGCCCCCGCTTTATGCGCTATACATTGATTTCAAGGCTACCTTTGACTCCATCCCAAGAGTTAGGCTGTGGACTAAGCTAGAAACCATGGGCTCCCCGCCAGGTCTCCTATACTATCTAAGACAGTTGCATTACAATACCACGGTGTGCCTCAGATTAAACCAAGAGGGCAGTATGACTAGGCAGGTGAGACAGAACAGGGGGGTAAAACAGGGATTCGTAACGGCACCCCTGGTCTATAATCTATACGTTTATGATATCCCATTAGCACTTGCCGAGGCGAACAACTGCCCACCTAAAATGGGGGAAGCACCGTGCACTGTTTTAGCATATGCGGACGACCTGGTCATCTTTGATAACACCATAGCTGGTATTAGGCGCTCTGCGATGACTTTATGGGAATACGCCAAGATCAATGGTTTGACGATTAACCTAGACAAGACAAAGGTGCTCAGATTTACGAAGAAAAGAGTATCCCGAGTCGAGCTCTGGGTGTATAATAACAATATACTATATTCTCCATCCTATCGGTATCTAGGTGTTGAAATTGAACCACTGGGCGATTATTTCCTGTGCAGACAAGGGCGAATAACTAGGGCGCAGCAAGTAACAGCTTTAATTGCGTCATTTACCTGCAAGCAGGCCGGTTTTACCCTATGGGGGACGAGACACTTATACATTCAAGTGTTTGCGCCCATGATTACGTATGGGCTGGAGGCCCTTACTTCATTCGACCTGGCCTGGCTGCAAGTGATGGAGGGAAAATTCTGGCGACGTATTCTGGGATTACCTCCGAGTGTCCCAATGGCCCTGATTAGGCCTTCCATCACTTAAAGCACTGGTACTTAAAAAGAGGGCGGGCTTCTATCTCAAGATGAAGAGCAGTTCTCCTAACCCGTTATTGGCTGTTATACATCAAGAAGTGAGTAAAAAGGATACCACTTCCCCCCTCCAGAAAGATATGACCAAATTTCTTAGAGACATAGGTTGGATTCATAGAGGGGCAACTGTCTCCCAGGACGTTTTAACAGCGCTTGGTAAAAAGGTAGACCTCTGGGACTGGTTAGAGAACTTCTCACACTTGAGTAGTTTAAAGTCTTGTGCTTTTGTTAAATATCGACTCTATAATTTTATGAAACCCTAAGCCCATTTGTACCTCTGCCCCTCAATAAGGCTCAGATGTTTTATTACTCTGTTCCGTCTGGAGCAATTACCCACTCTGTATAATTTAGGAGCCAGGAAAAAGATCTCTGCTACTGAGCAAGTATGTCGTTTATGCAAACTTCCTGAATGCCTGGAGACCGCTAAGCATCTATTGACCGAGTGCTCTATATTGGGTTCCTCAATTTCTAAATATCTTGGGGAATTTGTGCACGACCCGCAAACTATATGTGAAAGACCATTCTGGCTTTATTGTACCAATACTTCCAATATGCATCTGTTTATTGCGCTGTATAATGTATGGCTACAGACGGAAAAAGTTATGGGCGCCTTGATTTGAAATGTCCTAATAGGGAAGGTTCACTATTAACCGAGTTACTCTGATTAGGAAGAGGTTATCCTTCTCCTAAATAGGTAATGGGTATAGAGTCATGGCGTCTCTGGTAGGGGTGTATAACTCCTCCATTACCACCACTATGCGTGTGCTAATCTGTAGCCAAGGATAATTGACTATATAGCATTTTGTATTTTACTTTGCTTTCTCTTTGGAGTATTTTTGACGTATGTAAAGGAACTATGTATTGATGTACATATTTATGCCTTATTTTAAAGAGCTTATTTTTCTATGTAATTTGTAATATGTGTAAAGTTTGAATTACTTTCAATCTGTATCACATTAAAGTATTATAATAATAATATAATTAAAGGTTTATTTCAGGCACACTTCAGGGGGTGAGTCACTGATTTAGTCTGTTCTTAAATGCCCCAACTCAGCCTTTCATCCTTCTGAGGTCGATAAATGAGTACCAACACAGGTTGGGTGATATTGGGTGTATATTTGTTCTATATAAAGCGCTTAAGCGTAAGTGCTATATAATAACACATCATTATCATTTGGTCATGGACGTCTACTTGCATTCACAGTAATTTGGTAATATGGGCCTATACACACTGATCTTAATGATACATATGGCTATCCATTCCTGTATGAAATGTACATCACACTATAGTGATATAATAACCATATTTTTTGTAGTGTACAATGCTATGTGATAGCACTTCATGTTTTGTCAACGGGTGAAAGGTTGTGTTCCATCGCATCCCGCTATATCACTTTGGGGTGGGGTCAAATAACATCACGTCCTGTGATGTCACCAGGGATCAAGGGTAGTGTGATTTCACTTCCGCTACCCCTGGCATTTTGGTGAAATGACGTCCCTACCCATGTTACCACAAAATGCGAAGGAGCTATACATTCTGCCTGTTTTCCCTTTATGATTGTGTTGGCTCTTGGTTTGTAAAAGTGTGATGCTGAGTGGACACTTTAGACTCTTCTCATCCTTGTACTCCTGCAGGGCAGAAGTCCATTTTTCCACAGATCCCAACAGCACTGAGAACCCCACATGCATTTAGTAGGTAGAGAAGGCCTAAGCACTGAGACACCCATGTGCATGTAGCAGAAAGAGCAGAAGGCCAGATATGAGTGCACTACATGCCGTGTGTTCTTGGAGATTAGAACCAAAGCACTGTATCCCCACATCTGTTTACTAAGCACAGGTGAAGGCCAGAGCACCGAGAATCATATGTGTATTTACTAGACATAAGAGAAGGCTAAAACACCATGAACCCAACAAGCTTTTAATAGGCGCAGAAGGCCAACGCACTGACAACCGCATGAGAACTCGGTAGGTGTAGGAGATGGCCAAAGCATTGAGAACATCACATGCATTTTTTAGATGTAGGAGTAGGTTAAAACAATGAACCCTGGATGCTTATTGTTGGTGCAAGAGAAGACTAAAGGATTCAGAATCACATGTGCTTCTGTAGCTGCAAGAGAAGGCAAACGTAGTGAGAAGCCCATGTTCACTGACAAGGTGGAGGAGAAGGCCAAAGCACTGAGAAACCCAAATCCATTTTCTAGGTATAAGAGAAGGAAAATAAGTTGAGAACCATAAGTGTAATTACTAGGCTGTGAAAGCCAAAGCACTGAGAACCCCACTTGCACTTAGGCAAAGAGAAGGTCAATACACTCAGAACCCCATATGCATTTACTAGGTGTAGGAATAGGCCACAAAACCGAGAACCCCATTTGCACTTAGTAGGTGCAGGATAAGGCCATTTGTAGGTGTAGGAGAAGAACACAGTACTGAAAACACCATATGCATTTTGTAAGAGTAGGAGAAGGCCAAAGCACTGAGCATCCCAGACATACATTCATTTAAGGTAAATGGTGAATTAAAGTACCATAAGAGCAGTAAAACAAAGGGTGTCAGGGTGCTGTGGAACACTCGCGTCCCCTGCACAATCGAGTTTTTGTCCAAGGACAAACAATTAGTAAGTGATTTTCACTGCTATTGTTCAGAAATAGTTCAGTTAAACAATTCACTTTTTACATATTCAAGAATAAGAATAGTTAATCTTGTTACCACAAGTGACCTATTACCTCTTTATGAAAGTAGTAATTATAAAATGCAATTTTCATAAAAGTATTCCAGTGATGTATGATCCACAACTTTTAACAATGTTAGTCAAGTCTCACTCCAACTGACGCCCTGGAACACACTGCACACAACATTCTCTCAGCACTCACTATCCAGGCACTCATAACAGTCTAAGCTACATGGCAACAGGAGAGAAAGCACTTACAAGTCTCTGCGGCCCACTTCTCTCAGGAGGCAGTCGTCTGGATCCAGTCCTTTCTTGGCAATAGGACAATGCGAGTTTTCTCTCCTACAGCAGCTGCGGACTCCACAACCATATCATGTGGTGTACCTCAGGGCTCCTGTGTTTCTCCTACTCTGTACAACATCTTCACAAAGTCCCTTTTCGATGCTCTAGATGGTCTAGGTATCACCTACATGAACTATGCAGATAATACACAGATCCTCATCCCGTTGACGGGAGATTATGACAAGGATTTGGTCTTTGTGAACAGAGTATACCTGGTCATCCAGGCATGGATGGCATCTCACGGTCTATGCCTGAATGATGAAAAAACAGAACCTCTCATCCTAGGGACCCCATCTAACATCAAAAATTAGGAGCGCTCTACTCATCCCTCATAATTGACAATAACAACATTACTGTGGCCAAAGTAGTGAAAACCCTCAGATTCTACATAGATTCCAGGCTTACCTTCGATGAACAAGTAAATGCTATGGCCTCAACTACCTCATACACCTGTAAGCTTATCAGAGCAGCCAAGCCCTTCCTTTCACCCAACAACTGCATCACGTTAGCAAGAGCCCTCATCCTATCCAAATTGGATTATTGCAATGCCCACTATATAGGTAGCAACAAATACATCACGTCCAAAATTCAGACCCTTCAAAACAATGCTTTAAGAGCTGCCCTAAGCCTCCCCAAAAATGCCCATATATCTGACCTCAGGAGATCCATCAACTGGCTCTCTATGAAGGACAAGATCCTCCTCAAAACTGCATCTTTCACACATAAATGTCTCAACCAATCAGCCCCACAATACCTCATAACTAGATTCACTAGACAAACAGTCAATCGCTCCCTAAGAAAAATCAATTCCAACCTTCTACTAGTACCTAGATTTAAGCATGCTAAATCCGGTAGGAGTAGCTTCCCCGTTAAAACAGCACAATACAGGAATTCCCTCCCCCCTGCCTTAAGGGAAGATCTACCCTACCTACAATTTAGATCCTGTCTCATTCACCGGCTAAAGGAAAATGATGTCTGACCTCTCCTGTCCTGCAACGCCCTAGCTTTAATTGTATATATGAGATCTCAATGTTCTTGTTAGACATGTGTCTCACACTTACTCTTTGTATTTATTGTATATACCTATCTGCCTTGCCTGTCATTCATTCATACAGCACTGTTTTAATATTAGCCATATCTGAGTTACGGTATGGTGTATGGTATTTCATATAATTATTACAGCCACAGCAATTTGATATCGCACATGTGTAAGTCATGTGAAGCCAGCTCATCTGTGAAAGGATTATGTGTATTCTCCCCAGACTGTCTGACACTGCCATTGTAGCCTTGGTGATTGCCTTTCCTTTTCCTTTGTGAGGACAAGTAAGACCCTCCACAAATAGACAGCCACACAAAGGGAAGCTTTCCTGGGAGCAGGAATCAAAGGGCATCAAAACAGGAGTAGCTTCAAACCATGGTGCTGCATTTCTAAAGGCCTTTGATTCTACAGAGAAGGGAAGAGGGCAGCTTTAGTGTAAATAGATGAAACTCTTTACAAATGCAGGAAGTTTCCACCAACTTCTTTCTCTCTGCCTCTATCTTTCCTTCCTGTCCCCTTCACCTTCTGTAGAACAACAACCTTTGGATGTGATGCCAGAAGGCAAATTCCACTTGTTCCAAGAACAGGGGGAGATCTCTAAAGCAAGCTAGGTCCAATCACCTGTGGACTTTTGAGTTTATAAGCAAAGTTCTTACACCACTTCTTTGATTCACCTATGAACTTCAAACCTTCAAGAAGAATTTGTTTGAACCATGTTGGAGTGAGCTGTCCTTTCCAAACTCCTCCAGTTGTGAGATCAAGCCTGGTGTTCCAAGGCAGAGACGAGCATGGCACCTTAAGCCCCCCGGGAGCATTGTGGGTCACAATGCTACTGGAATCAGATTTTCCCAGTACCTCACTGTGTTGAAGGACCCCTGTAGTTGTGTGCCAGCCTCCCCTGCTTTTGGGATATCAAGAACAAGGACCCATCTTGACCTTGAGTACCTGGCATGGGACCCAAAGCAACCTGAGGCATGACCTACTGTTGGAGCGGAACCTGCCTCTCCGCTATGCACAGTGGTACCCAGGACCTCATCATGTTGCAGGACACCTGCAGTTGTCTGAAGGCCTCCTAACATTTGGGAGCACATGGAAATGACAAACATTGTACCTGGAATCCTGAATTAGGACTCACAGCACCCTGAAAGCCAAGACAGCTGGGATCCCAGTGTTTTCAATGTTGAACTGCATGGGACCAGGTTTCAAGAATCGTTCAACACATTTGGTCCACCAGGAACCTCTAGTGCCCACTTTTGAAGTCTCCCAATCTTCAAATCACTTGCAAAGAGCCACACAGTCTGGTTCTGTGCTGCTGGACAACCAAGAACCAAGAAATGTATTATTGACTGCTAGCTGCCCTATTGGCCCATTTTAGGGCCATAGAGACTGGCTAGGTCAAATGAATCCCTTTTTGCATCCAAAATCATGTTGGGTGTCCTGACCCACGTTTAAGCTATCCTGCTACAACATTTGGTGCTGTGGGCTTAGGAAATTCAAGATGGCGGAAAACCCACATGTGCGCCGAAATCCAGGAAAGCTGCGCAGTTTGTGCGCCCACCAAAATGGTTGCCTCACTTGCCACCCACCAGTGCGAGAATGAAAGGCCGGGTTGCCATGAGGGAAATGGGTTGCCAAAGGAAAAACAGTAGCGCCGGTTAGCTTCAAAGCGCTTTAAAACCACCATTGGACTACCCGCACAGTAGTCTGAAACCATTGGGAATGGCAATGCTGATTGCCAAATGCAACCTAGAAGTGTGGGGAATTCATTTCTTAAATCCCAAAAATGAGTGCAGTACCAGTACTCACCACTATCCAAAAGCCGGCGTTTTAAAACCACTCTGTGTGTTTTTCTGAAGGCAAGCAAAATGCCTATTTCAAACCTTGCAACATGTGCAAAATATTCACTGAACACCAGCAGACATTTGGCAGAATGGAGTTTTGTGTGCCTACAAAATCTGGGAAATGAAGAGCCCAAAAACAATGCTTATAACAAAAATGCTATGGAGTCAGCAGCTTAAGCCTAACTGCAACTGGATTTAAAACCACCAAAATCGAAAATGTTAAATTAAATGAGTGACCTATGTTTGGTGTCACATGCCTTTGTAACTGTTGAAATGTCATAGTTTTGCACTTAGAATCAGCATTCTAGCTGCATGTGTAAAATTACAAGTTATTTTAAAAGCAACAAAAAGTTAGCTGAAGGTCTGGCTTAAGGAACTTGATTTTGCCTAGCAACTACCCATCAGGAGTGAAACTTGAGTCACCACTGTGTTCCCAGGCCAACCTTCCTTTTGCTGCCCAAGCTAAGGATATGCCATCCATCTGATAATTGAATTATCTGTGCTCTGCAAGAGAGTGAACAAAGCCCTCTTCACTCAGGCAAAGGTTTTTATTACCGCAGTCGTAAATTGTAGCTTCCTCTTGGCAGGAGCTGGGAGGAGCACTGCCTGTGAGAGCAAGCTGGCTTGGCAGAACTGGAAAGAACCAGAAATTCAACCTTGTGCTGAGGGTAAACCACACCCCTTTGGAGCCAGAACATAACTTTAAAAAGATGAATAACTCATAGAGCGGACATGTGAAAATTTTATAAATGATACCATAATTCTTGTGATTTTTCTGCCCACAGTTTAAGACGTGGTAGGAACCGGTGGTATGTTCAGGGGGGTTTTAGCGGAAAAGTGGATATTACTCTAAATGTGTGCATGTTAAAAATCTGAAACTTCATCAGTTAATGTCCCTACCCCCTGCACACATGTATGTAAAGTTGGGTCCATGTCGGAAATTGAAAAAGCAGTTAAAAAGTGAAATATGTGCCAGTTCTGAATGCAAGCTCCCAGGAAGAGCAGAGTTTGAACAGGGGATACCTCCTGTAATGCATGATGGGTGCATATGATTTTAAAACAATATGTACCTCTGCAAATATGTATTTGTTTCAAATCTAGATTTGTGTGTAAATTGACAGGAGGAGTGGACTTTCTGCAGGCTGTAAAATGACATCAATCTGACTCACAGTTCAGTTTGCCAATCAAGCGGAGGAATGGAAGCCTGACCAATGACGAATGAGAGGGGCAAGTCTAGTGATGCAACACACACACCCATTCTCAAGAAACAGATAAAAGCAGAGAGTCAGGACACATAGAGATTCAATTTCATCTGCCGCTGGAAGCCCTGCCGGAAAAATCCATACTTACCTCCATCAAACTCCAGAAAGCCAAACTAGAGACTTCAATCTATCCAGAGCAGAGACCAGACCAGAGAGAAAGCAGTGCTGTGCCTAGCAGAGACCAGACCAGAGAGAAAGCAGTGCTGTGCTTAGCAGAGACCAGACCAGAGAGAAAGCAGTGCTGTACCCAGAGAGACCTGACCAGACTGAAGTCCGTGACCAAGTCGCTTTCCTGTTTAAAATCTCTTGTGAGTACCGCCAAACTGTACCAAACCAATCTCTTAGTTTAAATTCATATAATTCAATCTATTTAACCTAAGTAGAACTGCCTCCTAGCTGTCACCTGTCAATTCTAGTAAAATTTGTCACTTGTCAAAGTGTGCGTTTAAAATTGGCAAAACCAAAAACGACCTTTACTAAATTGCTCATATCTCCGCAACCGTTTGGGCTAGAGACTTGCAATAACTTTCATTTGGAACCTGAGATCCTAGGCTTTCCCAGGACCCCAAAACGGTAGAGATAGTCCTTGCGGTTCCTCTGTAATAGCGCTCGGCGCATCCGCGAATTTTGCCGCGATTTGCAATTTCTTCACATGTAAAAAAACTGCTGATGCCTGCTTTCCATTTGTCAGAAATTCGTTTAACCTGTTAACTATCCCTGCATCATTGCTAGTGTGAGCCTGGACTAATATTAACTAGATACCACTCACCCTGAACCTCTAAAAGGGAATTAAAAAGCATTTCCAGCATATTTCTCATCCATTGCTAGCACATATCAAAGCATTTGGGCCTGTGTTTTCAAAACTCCTATCTGTTTTCTGTTGTCTAAGCTTGCTGGATTGAACTGATTACATTGATTGCATTTCTGAGAACTGTGTGCTTCCTCCCATTTCCTTGCATTGCATAAGGAGGGGGGGAGTGAATAGCCAGAGAAAAGTGATTACATTGTTTGGTTGAAATCATATTGAGTATTTTCTGTACTGCATTCATTGAATATTGCATCCACCTGAGCTTACATAAAGCATCCTCTACCACATTATACTTTTGTTCCTAATTACCAGTGTGCTACCTTATCCATTTCATCTGAACTCCTTAGTAATTATAAAGAAGTGTGCTAGTGCCAGATTCTCTGTTGTCAATCTTTATCATATCAGATTAAGTGTGCTATTCAATTATTAATTTATTATAAAGTGTCATATATATATCTATTGTTTAAATCATCAAATAAACCCTTTTAACTTGCAAAACAGAACTACTTCTTGGCTCAGTGGGGTCAGGGGGATTCCAAGAGAGGGGTGTTATATAAGGGTAGTCATCCAGAACGCATGAACTGGACCTAAAGATATATCAATAAGGGTTTTCATTCAGTATTCTAGACTAGGCGTTAACTTAGCTGTAGTGCTGAATTGAATCCTCTTACAAAGTCGGGGCTCGAGCCGAGACGTTGGGTTAGATTTACCATTTGTGCAGATTAATACAGTGTGCTAACTGACGGGATACATACATCCAGTCGGATCACCACGCTGCATTACGCTGTGAAGCATTCCTCAAAAGGGACACTCCAAGAAAAGTTCTGTTCTGCAAAAATAAAATACAAACTTCTGTAAGTCAGGACAGAGACCAATCTCTAGAATGACGACCTTAGTAGACATGAGAATAGCCAGAGAGCACCTCTTGCGTAAGCTATTTGTGAGAGGTGAATGGACCGAACAGGGCCAGGATGTGTGGTTGCAGGCCATCACACAACAGGTCACTGAAACAGGGTCAGATATATATAGAGATCAGGGTCCCTTACATGTGGCCCTGAGTGAACTATATATGGCTCCTAAAGCCAAAGAGGAACACAATAAGATGGCCAGGATAGCAGCATACCTGTACCTATATATGGGAGACATGCAGGATAGATGTGCTGAAAGCCAAAATCTGGCAAATAGGCAACAGATGGCATTACAGAAGGTCCAATCTGATCTGGACTCTTCTGAGCAGAGGCTGCAGAGGAGCCAGGAGTCAGAAAATGACAGCAGACTGTACATCACTAAAATGAAGGAGGATATGGATGTGCTGCAAAAGGAAAAGTCAGAACAAGATACCAGATTTCTGGCCTTGCAGAAGGAACACCAAGAAGGTTTGGACTCCCTACTGCAAAGCCAGAAAAAGCTGGAGCAACAATTAGACTTTAACAGGGCATGCACGGAGCAGGTAGCCACCCTGCAAAGTCATCTAGATAGAGTGAAGGTAGAGAGCAACAAGCTGATCTTGAAAGACCTGGATACCCAGGCAGAGTTTGATGAGGAGCGCCAGAAAGCTGGTGCCTTCCAAAGGCAAAGGGACGACCTGGCGGCACAAATGCAGGCTCTTAGTCAGGAAAGAGACGCCTTAGGCCAGGAAGTCTGCCATTTAAAAAGAAAAATGGAAGAAAATCACCTGGCCCACCAGGGGCTGGGTGATCTCCAAAAAGAAAACCAGAACTTGGTAGAGCACACCAGAAGGGTGGAAGATGCTCTAGCAAGAAAGGAGCAGGCCAGTAGGGACATTGCCCAGGAGGTAAACCTCCTGCAGCAAAGACTGGCCCAGTTCTCCAGGACCAACCAGGAAGCACAGAGGGAGAATGAGGCCCTCTGTCAACACAATGATAGGCTCCAGCAACAGGTAGCGATGCAGGAGAAACTGATAGAGTCGAGTAAGGCCTTAACAGAGGAACTGAAAGCACAAATGCAGGCTCTTGCATTGCAACAGGGAGCAGGGGCGGATAGAGATGAGGTCCGCTGGGAAAGAGAGATTCCTGACCATAACCGCAGGAGCCCTAACACCAGGGGCCTTCATCTCCCCCAGTCCCTGGACTCTACCACCCCCATGTCCCCTGGCGCACATGAGCACAGGGCCGCAGGGATGGCAGATTACTATCCAGCTAAGAGTATGGGGCTCATAGGCCAGTACCACTCAGGAATGGAGGGGTGGGCATCCGGGTATGGGCACCCAAGTACAGTACAGTTCAATGGGGAACCCCAGGAGAGTAGGCCCATTAAGGGCATCCTGAAAACCTCTGCCCAGTTAGGTCAGTGGAGGGGGTACCCATCAAATCCTGGCAGCAAGGAGGAATCTGAAGACTCCTCTGAACTGCGCAGGACACAGGAGACCAGGTCCCCACATTCTGCCAGCCATTCCCAGGCTCGCAGAATCCGGGAAAACCTGGAAGAACAGACGGGAACCTCTGGGAGCAGTGCCTCTGAGTCCGAGGAAGAATGGACAAGGGTTACCCGAACCAAAAAGGCCAATAAGGCAAAAAGGGCCTTGCTTAAGGACCCCTTAAAGCAGATTAAGGCGATCAGGAGCGTCATCACGCCTTACCATAAGAACGCTAAGTATTCTGTTTGGGAGCACTTAGAGTTGTTTGAACAAATGATGGAGACTTTCCATTTGAAGGACAGCCAAAGCTGTATTCAATATGTAAAGTGGACATTCTCCCCGGAATACTCCAGTTTCTTTGCGGGGCTGGAGGACCAAAATCATTTAAGATGGTCCACATATAAGGCGGCCATCCTGAAACATTTTTCTGTTCACAGAAATCCTCAAGAGGCTCGCAAGGCGGCCTACAATTTGCAATGTGGGGAGGATCAGGCCCCACGAGAATTTGTGCAGGAGTTAAAGCGTGCTTTTGCGCAAACCACCAGAAGGGTGCGCACAGATAGTAGAGAGTTTGTCAATACATTTTTCCATGCCTTGCCCAAATATATAATGACCCAGCTCGTGAGAGATTTTCATGAGAAAAGATCTTTAGACTGGGTCATTGAACAGGCTACCCGGATCTATGAGGTGCAGAAGCCCATAGAAAATAAAAGCAATGCCCAGAAAAACCCCAAAGCCAACAGCACCCCTGCTGCTGTCAAGGTGGCAGAGGTAAAGGTCACCCCCGTTTTGGATCTGGAGATGGGGGGGCCTAAAAACCTACCTGCACCTAATAATGCTAGGCCCAGGAGGTCCTCGGGTCAGTCACAGACAGGGAGCCAAGGAGGCAGCCCCACAAATGGGGTCCCTCGCCCTCCTGATTATGTAAGTCCCCGTTACAAGGGAAATCGACCCATCCTGGGTTATGTGTGGACTCCTCCAGCCCAAGGGGGGGGATCCAGACAAGCACCTAACCCAGGGAACTTCCCTCCAAACTTCCCACAGGAGGGCAGAAATTTACCAAACCCTGGGCAGAACTTTTTCCCCAGATATCCTCCCGACTTTCAGCCCCAAAACCATCCATCCTTCTTTCCCCAATTCCCTGAGCCCAGACCACTGAATCCGGGAGAGGGGAGGCCAAGGGTGGAGGGGTACCCAAATCTTCCCAACCAGGGGTACTACCAAAGAAGGGATAGCTACCCTTCCCGGGATCAGCCCAGGGGAGAAAACAGGGCCCCGTATCAGCCTGAGCGGGTTTCCCAGTTAGAGCGCCAGGTTCAAAACATGGCGCGGGATATGGGTCATCTACTGAGGGCGCAGCAGAACCCTCAGATCAGCATGCCGGCGCAGAACGCACCCAACTCTGGACCTGGTGCTCCAGAACAATGACGGGGGCAGCACCCCGATAAATCACCGGTTCCCAGGGAGGAGGCACAAAGGGAAGGGGGGTGTAAAGCCTTGGAGGAAGCTTCCTTCCTCACTTGTAAACAGCCCCTGGAAACCCAGGAACCGGAAACAAAATCTCTTGCCCCTGAAAGTCTGCCTCCTAAGGAGCAGAGGGGGGGTAGGAGAAACAAAAGACCCAAACAGACTCAGTTTGAGGAGGAGGTACAGATCTTCCAATTTGAGGGAGAGGGATCCTCAGAGGATCCTGGGAAAAGGATCTTCTCCTTCAGAGAGGGGGGAACTCCTCCCAAAGAAAAATGGGTCCCTAGGGATGCAAATCCAGACTGGGGAGATGTGGAGACTGAGCTACCGCCGCCCACCATCTCATCCCAGAACCAACAGCAAGAAAATCCCCTGGTTCAAACCCATCCTGGCGACTGCCTCCAAAAAGGGGGGGGCGGCCCAGAAACGGAGCCAGGGGAACCCACAATGGCTCTGATCTCCAGTTGCAAATTTTTTCTTTCAGATTCCCAAGACTCTCCACAGAATTCTGCCCAAATCTCCTCGCTAGCGATGTCCAAAACCAGAAAGTTAGCCCACCAGTTGTCCAAAAATGTGCATTATCTGTGCCCCCTTGAGGAGAAGGAGGGAAGATATTATGCCCCGGTACAAGTACAGGGGCAGGGTACAATCTCAGCGCTGGTGGACACTGGATCTCAAGCTACCCTTCTGTCCAGAAGGGCCTTTGACGAACTGAATGCAGGAAGGGGAGAGAATTACCAAATTCCTCTCACCTCTCTTCCTGGACAACTGCAGAACTTTGACGGGAAGGAAATTCCCGTCGAGGGGACGGCAGACTTGGACATTAAGATCGGGCGACACAAGTTGAAACACCCGGTCATAGTTGTGACCCCAGAGGGCACCCCTTGTTTACTAGGGAATGACCTCCTGAGAAGGTTGTCACCCCTAATAGATTGTGTAAACAAGGTCCTCTGGACCCAGACTAGCCGACCAATAAAATTAAAACAGAGTGTCAACCATGTTAGTTTAAACGGCACATGCCACATGGTTGAACAAAAATCTGACCAAGTAGAATTTCACTTCCAGAATAGCCAAATTCCAGACGTGACAGTAATAGCAGTAGGACAACAGACTGGTGATGGGGGGTCCTCTCTATTTCTGAAAATCAACCTTCCTTCCAGTTTAAGGTGGTATTCCACGCTGGAAGGAAACACTCTGAAATTCTATACCAATCCACAATCTGAAACTCCCACTCCTATAGTCCAGAAAGATGTGAAATCAGCTCAGAGTCTGGCTGATATTCAGCAAATTGGAGAGCAGTTGTTCATCCCTGTTCAGTTAAATGATGGGAAGGACTCTGTTCTCGCTCGAGTGTGTGTGAACAACGGTAAGAGCTTCATCAGCGAAGCCATGTTCCGCCAACTCCCAAAAGATCCAGCCATTCCCACCTTCAAACTGATAGACAAATGGGAGATGGACCTGGAAGCATCTAATTCCAAACATCTCCTGCCAAGCAGGTGTATGCTCAAAATCTCCATTGGCAACAAGAGCATAGTCTACAATTGTTGGGTCGTGCGAGACGTCCCTGCCGCCTTTTACTTAGGCAGTGACATTCTCAATCGCTTTGCCATTAGTTTGGACCTAATAAACTTCAAAGCTTGGTCCCGATTAGCGGATAATCCCATGGGCTTTGATGATCCAGAAAAAGCATTTAGGTCAGCTCAATTGCTACCTTATGCAGTCGAAATTCAGGTTAAAGAGGAAGTCACCATCCCAGAAAGGACCCGACAATTCTCCCTGGAAGTGAAAGTTAAAAGGGGACAAGAGTTGAAAAACCCTGATGCTTACATACATCTAAATGCTTCTCTCCAACAGCAAGGGTTGGGGGTAAACCCAACACCATTAGTCAACATAGAACAGGACACCATTCCAATAGAGGTGGATAACAGCGACTTAAAGAGTATTACTCTAGCCGCAGGCACCATTATTGGAATGGCGGTTGATGACCGACATTTTTCCATCGACTTAGTAAATGAACTGTTAGGACCAATCCCCAAGGACTGTTTTGAGAGTGACAGTGAGGACAACACAACACCAGACAGGATTTTTACCCGGCATGGGGGGAACTTCCTGGTGTACACTTCCTGCCCCTATGGTAAGGAAGATGTGACTTGTGACTTCAGGAGGGATGAGGTGATTTTCCAGGTCCATGAGGGCTGCCTTTCCCACCTGAAGCCTCCGGTCCAAATCAGCACTCTAACCAGGGACTTCTCCACCCAGCTGGAGGAGGCCGCTGAAATAGCCAAACCAGAAGTCTTTCCAGGCTTCAGGCAGATGGTGGAAGAGAGAGTCAACCTAGCTGATGCCTGTGTGACTCTGGAACAAAAGCAAAAGTTGAAACAAGTTTTCTTGGATTTCCAAGATCTCTTTGCGGTAGACTCATATGACTGTGGTCGCACTGACATCCACACAACAACAATCCCCACGGACCCTGGCATGACTCCTGTGTTTGTGAAGCAATATCGCTTGCCTCTCGCATCAATGGAGTCCCTTACTGAAATAATTAAGAACCTTGAGTCCCGGGGAATAATCCGTCCAGTCCACAGCACCTTCAATAATCCGGTGCTGGGGATATTGAAGCCAAACGGCCAGTGGAGACTCTGCGCCGACCTCAGGGAGCTCAACAAACGGGTCCATACTTCCCGATGGCCTCTTCCCTACATTGACCAAGGGCTGGCCCAGATCCAGGGGTCACAGGTATTCACTGCAATAGACCTGACCAATGGATACTGGACCGTGCCTGTCAGTAGGGAGGACCAATACAAGCTGGCTTTTACCTTTGGGGGCCAGCAGTACACCTGGACCCGGACTCCCTTCGGATACCTCAACTCCGGCAATGAATTCAACATTTTTCTACACAAGGCCATGCCTGACTTGGGTGCAAGGGGTAACTTGGCTTATGTAGATGATGTCCTCATCAAAAGTTCATCTGTGGAGGAACACATAGCGGAGATCCGTTATGTTCTGACACAGTTGAGGGCCGCCGGAGCAAAACTTTCCTTTCAGAAAGCACAGTGGTGTAGAACCCGTGTTAATTTCTTGGGGCATGAGATTACTCCTCAGGGCCTCTGTCCCCAGGAAAAGAAAGTGGAAGCACTTCAGAAACTGAAAGACCCCACAACTCTGCGGGAACTAAGGAGCCTCCTTGGACTGACTAATTACAGCAGAAAGTTCATTGAGGGCTATGCAGAGATCACCAGACCCCTGATTCATCTCCTGAAGGGGGGGGTCAAGTGGGAATGGGGTCCAGAACAAGCCGAGGCGGTAAAACAACTCAAAAGAAGCCTCTCACAAGCGCCTTGCCTAGCTTACCCTGTCAGAAACAAGGAGTTCTTCCTGGAGACGGGGTTCTCTAATACGTGCTTGACGGCAGTATTATATCAAAAGCATGACAAGATCAATAAAGTAATCTCCTATGCGAGCAAAACTTTATCCTCTGTGGAGGAAAAATTCAACGATTGTGAGAAGGCACTCCTGGCAACGGTGTGGGCATTGAAGAATTACCGCCCGTTTATCCAGGGGGAACACATCATAGTGGAGACTCCACACCAGCCTCTGCAATATCTCCAAAGTGACAGAATCCGGGCCGGAAATGTGAGTAATTCCCGAATTACTTCCTGGATTCTGTCAATGCAAGGCTTTCCTGTGGAGGTCAGATATGGCCAAAACAAGAAGAGTCCCCTCGCGCAAGGTCTGGCTGACTTGCATGATTGTGCCAGAGAAAACTGTCTCGAGGACGAAAGTCTAAAAATAAAGGACAACATGGAGGCATACCTTAATTCCCCCCACAAAGTCTTTGAAGAAGACAAGTGTGAGGGAATGCCCACTGTCTATGTGGATGGATGCTCTTACCATGTTGACAACAACGGGGAGAAAGAACTAGTGGCCGGCGTAGGGAATGCATGGGTGAATGAGTCCCCAGAACCCTCCGCCGGATTCAAAATTGGTCCCCGAAGTAGTCAGGTGGCAGAATTGATGGCTGTGCATCAGGCCATCCTCACTGCTGTCCAACATCAACTCCACGAACTGGTCATAATCACAGATTCGGATTATGTACGGAACGGGTTCGTGGAGCACCTGGTTAATTGGAAAACCAGAGGCATGTTATGTGCTAACAACAAACCCTTGAAACATGGGAAGTTGATCCAAAACATTGATGATCTGGTCAACTCGAATGAGATGACCATCTATTGGAAAAAGATCAAGGGTCATTCCAAAGTAGAGGGATCAGACAAAACTGGAAATGACTTAGCTGATCAGCTGGCCAAAACCGGGGCCATCCAAGGGGATCTAATTGAGATTGAGTCCCTGTTGGGGGAAATCCAGGTCACTGCTATCACTAGGTCCCAGACAAATGCTCACAACGACCTTTCAATTGCACAATGGAGTAAGGAGACCCCTGATGCTGATTTGATTACCGCTCAGAAGGGGGATCCAATAATTGGTAAATTTTACCAGCACCTTGAGGACCCTGAGAACTTTCCCCTGACGGATACCGATTACACTGGGAAAGAGGACCTAAGAGTGTTGATGAAATGTCCAAAAATGTTCAGAATCCAAGACGGTTTGCTGGTAAGAAAATCCAAAGCTGGCCACGATCAGTGGGTGGTTCCTACCTCATTCCGAAGCCTGATGTTAAGTCACGCCCATGATGCGGCCACGGCCGGTCACAGGGGGTTTCACACAACATTGGAAATCTTAAGAGAGGTTGCATACTGGCCACACATGGGGCAGGACCTCGACCAATACTTGAAGGGGTGTCTTGTGTGTGCACAATTTCAGCCATCATCCCTCACGCACCGGGCGCCTTTACAAAAGAGGGGAATGACACTGCCATGGTCAGATTTACAAATCGACTTTGTGGGCCCTGTGATTCGCTCGGCTAGGGGGAATAAGTACATGTTGACTGTGACATGCTTGTTTACCAAGTGGGTGGAATGTCTCCCAGCCCCAAATTGCAAGGCGGAAACTGCAGCTGCCTTGATGATTAACCACATCTTTTCCCGTTTTGGTCTACCTCAAAGGATTGAGTCAGACAGAGGTAGCCACTTCACCAGTGAAGTAATGACAAAGATGTGGGAGATACTGGGGGTCAAGAGAAAGCTGCATATTGCTTATAGACCAGCTTCTTCTGGGGCAGTAGAGAGATATAACCGGACAATTGTGAGCATATTAAAGAAGTTTGTGGCAGATTCTGGGCCAAGTTGGGATATCCGATTACCTCTGGTCCTAATGGCCATCAGATCTACCCCTTCATCTGCAACCAAAATGTCACCATTTGAGTTGATGACTGGGCGCAAGATGGTGCTTCCGCAGCATTTGCTCTACAGGACCCAAGAGCAGACACTGATAAATGCCTCCACTACTCATGAGTATGTAGAGAATTTAAGGAAACACCTCCAACATGCTTTTGCTTATGCTCAGCGGAATCTAGAAAGATCGGCTGATAGCATGAAGACCCATTATGACCTGAAAACTTCCAGGAAGGAATATCAGGTGGGAGACCGGGTCTATTTATACAACTTCCAAAGGAACCAGGCCAAGCAGCGCAAATTTTTGCCTACATGGAAGGGACCCTTTGAGATCGTCGATAAGATCTCCCCTGTGGCCTACAAGATCCGCATCCCCAAAGGTGGTTCGGCAGAGGGGGAAGACAAGTGGGTCCACATAAACCAGTTGAAATGTTGCCATCCCAGGCACACTCTGCAACAACTGGAGGAATCCTCTGGAATCCTAGCGGGTACTGTATCAGACTAATTCAGTTCCAATCATAAAACATACCACATCTAGTCTCTAACATACTGTGATTGTATGAAACTGTCTCTTAGTCATACTGTTTTTATTAAAATAAGAATGTAATGTTTCGTTATGATAAAATGCATATGCTGCCCCACTATCTCAACAGTGGTGGAAAAAATCGCCTATGAGTAGATATTGCCGCTTTTGCTTTATCATCCTAGGAGAGATGAAACCATGAAGGATGACCAAGAAGGACGATCCGGAGACCGGGAACGGAGATCCAATGGGCCCAGTGGACCGCCCAATACTCCCATCAGGACCGGCGAGGAGAACCGATCGATCAGTACCGGATGGAGAAGAAGATGCTGAACTGTGCCATCTACAGAAGAGGAAGAAGATTATGCGGACAGACCGGTGCATGGGTCAAAACCCTTGTGCACGCGACTCCCCATCGACTCAAATTCAAAGTGCAGTCGCGTGGGGGGGACTTGTTGGGTGTCCTGACCCACGTTTAAGCTATCCTGCTACAACATTTGGTGCTGTGGGCTTAGGAAATTCAAGATGGCGGAAAACCCACATGTGCGCCGAAATCCAGGAAAGCTGCGCAGTTTGTGCGCCCACCAAAATGGTTGCCTCACTTGCCACCCACCAGTGCGAGAATGAAAGGCCGGGTTGCCATGAGGGAAATGGGTTGCCAAAGGAAAAACAGTAGCGCCGGTTAGCTTCAAAGCGCTTTAAAACCACCATTGGACTACCCGCACAGTAGTCTGAAACCATTGGGAATGGCAATGCTGATTGCCAAATGCAACCTAGAAGTGTGGGGAATTCATTTCTTAAATCCCAAAAATGAGTGCAGTACCAGTACTCACCACTATCCAAAAGCCGGCGTTTTAAAACCACTCTGTGTGTTTTTCTGAAGGCAAGCAAAATGCCTATTTCAAACCTTGCAACATGTGCAAAATATTCACTGAACACCAGCAGACATTTGGCAGAATGGAGTTTTGTGTGCCTACAAAATCTGGGAAATGAAGAGCCCAAAAACAATGCTTATAACAAAAATGCTATGGAGTCAGCAGCTTAAGCCTAACTGCAACTGGATTTAAAACCACCAAAATCGAAAATGTTAAATTAAATGAGTGACCTATGTTTGGTGTCACATGCCTTTGTAACTGTTGAAATGTCATAGTTTTGCACTTAGAATCAGCATTCTAGCTGCATGTGTAAAATTACAAGTTATTTTAAAAGCAACAAAAAGTTAGCTGAAGGTCTGGCTTAAGGAACTTGATTTTGCCTAGCAACTACCCATCAGGAGTGAAACTTGAGTCACCACTGTGTTCCCAGGCCAACCTTCCTTTTGCTGCCCAAGCTAAGGATATGCCATCCATCTGATAATTGAATTATCTGTGCTCTGCAAGAGAGTGAACAAAGCCCTCTTCACTCAGGCAAAGGTTTTTATTACCGCAGTCGTAAATTGTAGCTTCCTCTTGGCAGGAGCTGGGAGGAGCACTGCCTGTGAGAGCAAGCTGGCTTGGCAGAACTGGAAAGAACCAGAAATTCAACCTTGTGCTGAGGGTAAACCACACCCCTTTGGAGCCAGAACATAACTTTAAAAAGATGAATAACTCATAGAGCGGACATGTGAAAATTTTATAAATGATACCATAATTCTTGTGATTTTTCTGCCCACAGTTTAAGACGTGGTAGGAACCGGTGGTATGTTCAGGGGGGTTTTAGCGGAAAAGTGGATATTACTCTAAATGTGTGCATGTTAAAAATCTGAAACTTCATCAGTTAATGTCCCTACCCCCTGCACACATGTATGTAAAGTTGGGTCCATGTCGGAAATTGAAAAAGCAGTTAAAAAGTGAAATATGTGCCAGTTCTGAATGCAAGCTCCCAGGAAGAGCAGAGTTTGAACAGGGGATACCTCCTGTAATGCATGATGGGTGCATATGATTTTAAAACAATATGTACCTCTGCAAATATGTATTTGTTTCAAATCTAGATTTGTGTGTAAGTTGACAGGAGGAGTGGACTTTCTGCAGGCTGTAAAATGACATCAATCTGACTCACAGTTCAGTTTGCCAATCAAGCGGAGGAATGGAAGCCTGACCAATGACGAATGAGAGGGGCAAGTCTAGTGATGCAACACACACACCCATTCTCAAGAAACAGATAAAAGCAGAGAGTCAGGACACATAGAGATTCAATTTCATCTGCCGCTGGAAGCCCTGCCGGAAAAATCCATACTTACCTCCATCAAACTCCAGAAAGCCAAACTAGAGACTTCAATCTATCCAGAGCAGAGACCAGACCAGAGAGAAAGCAGTGCTGTGCCTAGCAGAGACCAGACCAGAGAGAAAGCAGTGCTGTGCTTAGCAGAGACCAGACCAGAGAGAAAGCAGTGCTGTACCCAGAGAGACCTGACCAGACTGAAGTCCGTGACCAAGTCGCTTTCCTGTTTAAAATCTCTTGTGAGTACCGCCAAACTGTACCAAACCAATCTCTTAGTTTAAATTCATATAATTCAATCTATTTAACCTAAGTAGAACTGCCTCCTAGCTGTCACCTGTCAATTCTAGTAAAATTTGTCACTTGTCAAAGTGTGCGTTTAAAATTGGCAAAACCAAAAACGACCTTTACTAAATTGCTCATATCTCCGCAACCGTTTGGGCTAGAGACTTGCAATAACTTTCATTTGGAACCTGAGATCCTAGGCTTTCCCAGGACCCCAAAACGGTAGAGATAGTCCTTGCGATTCCTCTGTAATAGCGCTCGGCGCATCCGCGAATTTTGCCGCGATTTGCAATTTCTTCACATGTAAAAAAACTGCTGATGCCTGCTTTCCATTTGTCAGAAATTCGTTTAACCTGTTAACTATCCCTGCATCATTGCTAGTGTGAGCCTGGACTAATATTAACTAGATACCACTCACCCTGAACCTCTAAAAGGGAATTAAAAAGCATTTCCAGCATATTTCTCATCCATTGCTAGCACATATCAAAGCATTTGGGCCTGTGTTTTCAAAACTCCTATCTGTTTTCTGTTGTCTAAGCTTGCTGGATTGAACTGATTACATTGATTGCATTTCTGAGAACTGTGTGCTTCCTCCCATTTCCTTGCATTGCATAAGGAGGGGGGGAGTGAATAGCCAGAGAAAAGTGATTACATTGTTTGGTTGAAATCATATTGAGTATTTTCTGTACTGCATTCATTGAATATTGCATCCACCTGAGCTTACATAAAGCATCCTCTACCACATTATACTTTTGTTCCTAATTACCAGTGTGCTACCTTATCCATTTCATCTCAACTCCTTAGTAATTATAAAGAAGTGTGCTAGTGCCAGATTCTCTGTTGTCAATCTTTATCATATCAGATTAAGTGTGCTATTCAATTATTAATTTATTATAAAGTGTCATATATATATCTATTGTTTAAATCATCAAATAAACCCTTTTAACTTGCAAAACAGAACTACTTCTTGGCTCAGTGGGGTCAGGGGGATTCCAAGAGAGGGGTGTTATATAAGGGTAGTCATCCAGAACGCATGAACTGGACCTAAAGATATATCAATAAGGGTTTTCATTCAGTATTCTAGACTAGGCGTTAACTTAGCTGTAGTGCTGAATTGAATCCTCTTACAATCATATAATTTTAAAGAACAGTGTGGTTAATACTTGTCTGACATCCCTGATCCATTACTCAGAGTGCTGCATCTTGCTATCTGTGGTTACTCTGTGTTCTTTCCTCAGTGGTGGGTTTTGTGTTCTGTTTTTCTAGTACGTTATTATTGTCCATGGTGTGTTTAATCCAAGTGTACCTATCTATACATGTATGTATAGAACCTTGATTGGACATTCCTTTGTTTTGGACTGTTATACTTTGCTGCTTGGGTTACTAGTTAACCAGATTCACACCCCACTTGCGAGTATAGCCTTCCTTCAGTTCACGTTACCACAAAGGGTGAAGGAGATATATGTCTTTACTTTGCCTGTTTGACCTTTATGACTGTGTTGGCTCTTGGTTTGTCGAAGTGTGAGGGCTGAGTGGGTGTTTTAGACTCTACTCACCCTTGTACTCTGGCAGGGCAGAAGTCAATTGGTCACCATCCCCAGATTGCAGATCCAGATAGAGACAACTCTACTTATGATCCTAGAGATGGCGATGTATTTAAAGGTACAGAAGAATAAGGTGCCGGCATTGACAGACACGGGGCATTGTCAAATACTAGATGTGTACACTGAATGGTAGTGCCAGGCACTCCCTGAGTACCAAACTACAGACTTTTCTTAAAGATTCATTATAGTGGTTGTATAAATTTGCAGTCACCAGGGCAGCGGTAACTCATTCAACAGGACCATCCATCATTCAACATCCACTGCAAAGTACAACAAACAGACTCCAACAAGGAAAAGATGTAAGAGACTGTCTCATGAAATGAAATTAGGATTGTAATTAGGAGTGAATGTGAAATTAGGAGTGTAGAGTTATTGTATGGCGGAAAAACAACAAGCTTGCGTGCCACCTGCCATATATGCAACAAAAGCGTTTCGGGAAGGAAGCCAGGAACCAATTGAACACTTCTTCTCTGTTGGCTCCAATGATATGCAATCTCTTTCTATTCATTCCAGTATTTTTTAAATTAACAACATATATGCATGCTTTGTCACCTCCCAATTTTTGACCCCACAGGTTGAAATGCCCCTTATGCTGGTCTTATTGGTTTTTCTGTTATATTCAAACGCATTGTTATCACTGAAGAGTGTTTCAACATTCCTTTTGCAGAGTTGTTTTATTGATTTATTCAGGTCCAAATGTATCCAAGCTACATCAATTCTTTGCAAGGAGTGACCCCCCAGCTTGAAGATTTCTATTAATCTTCAGATGTTATACACCGTTTGTCCCTGTCCATGAGATCTTATTTGCTAGACTTCATAGTTTATTTGAGATCATCGATGCTAAAAACCATTTAAAGGATTTCGACTTATAATCTCAATTTTACGAGTGCCTAAATGCAGTTGGTAAAAGGAAAGACAGAATGTCCTTGTGCCCAGTCCCCCAGATCCTAACCTTCTCATTGTGTTGCCATCATATTTTCATTGAGTGGGTGATGTAGGGTGTTGCTTGTATTCTTTTCACAGTCCAAAATAAAGGAGATTCCCTTTATTTTGGACTGTGATACTGTTTTGTTTTGGTTACTACTGGTTAGATTCCCTTTATTTTGGACTGTGATACTGTTTTGTTTCGGTCACTACTGGTACACCTTCACACCCCTCTTAAGAACATAGCCTTCCCCATGTTACCACAAAAGTCGGAGGAGGTATATCTCTTAACTGTCCCTGTTTTACCTTTACTATATCTATTCACTCACAAAACTTTGTTAAAGGGATGTTATGGTTAGGTTGCACTAATAAAAACCTATGAAATTCACTGAACAAACATTGTTAAAGGGACGTTATGGTTACAAGTAAAACCGAAAAACCCCAGAAATTCGCCCGTTATGGTAAGCTAAGCAACCATAACTCGCGCCACCACCGTGCACTGCTAAAACTAACACCCGGGATATCAAGGATGACATCACAAATGTCATTGATGACATCACTGATGGCATCACATATCTGGGCAATGGGTTTTTGTCCACTGACATAGGCCATGCCTTAGGCTATGACCCAGACAATCTGGTCACTGCCCATGGCCACAGGCTATACCTCAGTCACCAAAGTTATATCACTATGCTGTGTACCTACATTATGACACATTTCAAAAAATAAAACACAGACACATTTGCAAGACCATGCTTTCAGGTCCTTGTGAATGCTCCTTACACGAGTTTGCTGCACATCCGCTCATGTTTTATTTTTTCAAAAGTGTCAAAATGTACGTCCATACAATAGCCATATAACTTAGCCCCCACTTGACATAATCCATTCAGACGTTGCACACACATTCATGGTTGGGTCTCTAATCTCTCTGAAAACCTTTGTCCATATTCGTGAAACAGCGACAAAGTTATAAGCCATATAAAAATGTTGAGACCCCCCTCTTGTTTTGATCCCTCTTGACAAAATACAACATAACTTTAAAAAATATGAATTTCTAGATCTAAAATCGTTTTGCAAATCTTTGTCCACATTCGTCAAATGGCGACAAAGTTATAAGCCATATAAAAATGCTGAGACCCCCTTTCTAATTTTGGCCCCTCTTGACAAAATACAATCTAACTTTGAAAAACATTCATAGCTAGATCTAAAATCGTTTTGCAAACCTTTGTGCAGATTCATCAAATGGCACCACATTTATAAGCCTTTTACAATATTTTGGGAACCCCCCCTCTAATTTTGTTCCCTCTTGACAAGACAACACCACACTTTGCAAAACCATTTGGAATCAGGTCTAGAATTAAATTCCAGAATTTCATGCAGTTTCATTGAGTGGTGCCACAGTATAAGCCATCCAAAAACTGCTTTTCACCAGGTCTGTATTGCAGAAATAAGAATAGATGCCCCTGAACATCTCAGATGTCCGCGAACACCACAGGACTGCCCCAACTGTTCATGGACATCAGATAAGAAAAACACCACATTTTTGGGCTTTTAATGGCCATACGCCAACCCATCCTCCTCACCGCTAACCTCCCCAGAGACATTTTCATTAGTTTGGCAATTGTAATGTTGTATTTTTTCATATTTTTTCCACTGCAACGTTTGTGGGCAATGGGCGCAGTCCAAGGAAAACCAACATGGCAGGTGTTTTCCAAAAATGTGATGCACCTCACGCTTTTCACCATTCAATCAGTGGGTGTGTGCGATGTCCGCAGACCTCACGTTAGCCACAGCACCAATCAGAGGCCCGTCCGTGGAGCATACAGGGAAGTGAGTCCACTGACCGAACCATGATAACACAACTGTTATTTTACCTACCTTTTGCCCATTTAAAAAAAATACTCTATGGATTTACACGGAATGTACAAAAGCATGCTTCTCGGATCAAGCCACCACTCTTGCCGCACATTTGGTGAATATCCATCCAGCGGTTTGGGCTGTAGACGTGACTAAAAATATTTGCATTGCGTCTATGGGAAAACCAAACATTTTGAGACCCCCTATAACTTTCCCTACACCTTGATGAAACATCACCAAACTTCAAAGTATCAATCTGACGGGGCCATATACATTTTTTGCAACGTTTCTTGAGGATTAGTCTAGGGAGGGTGAAGTTATAAGCTGCCCAAAAAGTGCTCTTCCTTCGGGTTGAGCAACTTAACCATAACTACAGTGTGCTACCGCAGGCCTGTAATAAAGCCAACAATGTTATGGTGGGTGAACTTCCAGCAATGGCTACTAGCAATGGCTACTAAGTGGCATTGTAGAATGTGTGACTTGGCTCAAATGGACCTAACCTGTCTCAAGGGCCCAAATGGATTGAGGGGGCTGTTCAGAGTCAACAGTACCTGGATTCAGTTCCTGATGGACTGACAGAGTCAGACCCAGTGATGAACCTTGATGTGAGCATATTAAGCTCAGTTTGGGCATATTGGAACATGTAGCCCCAAGCAGCAAGCAGGTGTCGAGTAGGGGTGGATGTGGTTGCTCTGTGTGGTAGAAGAGAGGCTCTCAATGATGCCTGCCTTCGTGGTCCAATCCCTACTCTTGAACAGAGTGGATTGTGCCCTCCTGATGTCACACCCAAATTGCTTTGCTCCAGAGAAAGTGGAGTGGACAAGAAACAGAAAAAGGGACAGAGAGAAAAAAGATGGTGGGAGTCTCCTTCCATTGACCAGAGCACTCTTGCCTATTCTAATCCAACCCGTGTCCCATCCCACTAGGAACAAAGGCCCTTTAGAGATGCATCACCTCGGTGTGAGGATACTCCTTTTTAAAGGGTATGCTCCTTTGATGCTTGGGCCCAGGACAGCTGACTGCTGTGGTTCTGTCTCTGCTGGAGGCTATTACCTGTCCTCCTAAAATGAGTAGAAGCCTGGTCTTCCAGGTTCCTGTTCTGCCATTAGGCAGTCTCCACCGAGCTGACCAGAATACAAATCACCCTCCAAAGTAGAGCTGAATTACAGAAGCTAACATGTGCAATATCAATGTGGATGCGGCGGCCATGATCATAAGTAGCATGAAGTACCATTAAAACAGGAATAGCTTTATTTTAGACTTTACCCTGCCACCAGCATGGGTTACTTATGATCATCTTAATTTTGGCATGGGGGACATATCTGAAATGCTGCCCCTGTGCTGCAGAGAGTGTTGCCTTGGTTGTCGAGTGGGCATTTTGTGACATGCTGATGCAGCAGGGCACAAGTACACTATGCTTTTGGCACAGAGTTGACAAAAAGAGGAATCTGGTAAACAGATTACACTCTTGAAGATGGAATCAAAACCATCATTGTATGTGTTCATTAAAATCGAACAAGCCAGGACTTTGGACCCTTGTCATATGGCATTTTAGTGAGTACTTTAGAGCTGTTGATTGCAATAGAAAAATGAAAACAATTACAATTATTACAAGAAAGTGGGTTACATTATGGGGGATAAGATAATTCTGTTGTGATTTCATGGTCTACATACAAAGACAAAGAATTGATATTAACACGTTCCCCAATGTTCCAGAGCAAACTCCCACAAAAGTGTAATGTGAATTTTCACAGGTCAGTTTTCCATAACTTTGGTTAGCAGTGCAATGTCATGGCCACTTTTTGGGTGTGATCCAGCCACTTATCCCAACACTGAACCCCATATATTGTCTTCTACTTCTCTCAGCAGTCCATGAATCGGATATATGTTTTAGTGAAAAATGCAACATACCTACCAGGCTCAGCTGTGCAATATGGCATTTAATAGGACTCTGGAACGGTATCTGACTGCCAACCTTCATCACAGGGAATGTCTTTTTTTTAATGTATGTAATGGTTATAATAAACAACCTTCTGCATTAAGTAAAACGACATACAAAATAAAAAGTTGGGTCACATCGCTAATACAAATAGTTCATCTAACATCCCCAATTTCCTCAATCTATACAATGTTATCAATGCATCAGATATTTTCTCCCATTTAGCCTAAAAATTAAAATCCATTCTTTCTATACCACTAATGAGCCCAATAAATAGACTATGGGCCTTATTACAAGTGTTACGGAAAGGCATCAACGGCGCCAGTAGTGCTAACAGCGCCGTTGTTACCTCTCCGCAACATTCTGAGTATGCTCATGGGTGCCGCTCTGGAATACCTGGTCCCCTAGGAGGGCTCAATAGGAATGGTGACGTACCGGGTCCGGGTCCCGTAAAAGGGATTTACCGGGCCCTCCAAGGTCGGAATGGCCCGGTAAGTCCCCTTTTGCGGGACCCGGGTTTGGGGGTAAACATGCCCTTATAAAGGCCATGGCTACCTCCAAACTCGTAATGAGGCCCTATATCTTACAATAGGCGATGCTCTCCACCCACCTCATCATTTCTTTCAAGATATAAAAAGCCCCAGCCGCAACAACCGTAGATCTGGCACAATAAATATTGTTCCAGAATTGGTCTGTAGACACAGAATATTTGTGATGTTTGTTCAGAGCATACCCTTTGTTATATGCATTGGTCAGGTTATGAGAGTCAGTAAGAACGTGGCAGGTGGTTTCAATAGTGCGCTTATATAACCTGCATACCCTTTCCTCGTGGGGAATCCCGCTCCATCTACCCAAGTGCTCTTTAGTAGGGAGTATATCAAATCTTAAATGATTAATAAAACGTTTTAGTTGGATATTTGCAGGTTTCCTCGAATATGAATAAGGTAGGTTTGGAGTAAAGCTCTGACCTGCGTATAGATGGTAGGTTTTTTTAAGCCACAGTTTGGTGGGGCTTTGATCTTTCCCAGACTGCAGTTTTACTTTTTAGAGATTGTAGGGCATATGACCAATCCAACCATTCATCATTAGTCATGCCGACCACAGCCAGGTGACGGTCAGTAGTTCCCTGAAGACTACACATAAAAGTGTTAGTCGTATTAAGGGGTGATAAAAGAGAACCTGCACTTGCTGACTTTATGGTCTGCCATAATTTACAACTGGAGATCAGCCATGATGATATAAGCGATTGGACACCTAGTTCCAATCTAAGGGCCTCCAGGAGTACAGATTGCGGACCCCTAGGATTAACCTCAACATTTTACCTTCAATAGCCTCTAACTTCGAGGTTGTATCTACGGGAACAACCACAGAGCCAGATAAGATCCTGGGAAAGATAGAAGTAAGGTAATTAGTGACCATGCCCTCCAAACTACCACCATCTTGAGTATTAATGGCCTTCCTTAATGCAAATTGACAAAGGGGGTGGTGGGTGTCTCTCTGGCAGACATTAGTCCCGGTTACGAGAGACTTACCCAGAGTCTTTAGCTCACTATCTTTCACAGAGATGAAATATCCCATACATATCAGTCTTAGTCCTGCCCTGGGGCAGTCCAGCACCGAAATGCTAGGCAATTCTCCTCTGAACAAGAGTGCGAACAGCATCCCCAGACACGTGTTTCGGTCTGGTGGGACCTCATCAGTAGGAAGGAGCTGTGCCTCTCTAAGAATAGTGAGCAAGGGGTCCACATCTGGATTCCCCTAGTAACTTAGGGTGAGACTCAAAGTTACTTAAATATGCAAATTGACAAGGGGGGTCCTGGGAGTCTCTCTACCAGACTAATGTCTGGCAGAGAGACTCCCAGGAGCCCCCTTGTTAACTTCCTTAAACAAGCCATTTACTAATAATCTTGGCAAAAGAAATAATCACGTTAAAAGCAAATACTGGGAGTGGTTCTAATTGGAAAGCCTAAATGTAGATAGTTACTCACCACCTCCATCGGGGTAGTGTCGAGTTTCCAAGTGAAGGCCTTTAATTTACCTCCAGACCTGAGATGCATGAGCTTCGTTTTACCAGTGTTAATTATGAAATCGTTTTGGCTGGTGTAGTGCATCATTGTTGTAATAGAGCGATGCAGACTAATCAGTGTCTGATCCAAAAGAATAGTATTGTCCGAGTTACTGAACCATGGTATGGCTTTTCCACCGATAACGGGTCAGAAGTCATGAACCCTGCAAATAAATTTCATCATGTCTGAAGTATATAGATCATACAAAACAGGGCCGAGTACACATCCCTGTTTTAACCGGTATTGGTGGTTACTGGCTACGTCAAAAGCCCTTCACGGTTAATACGGACTCTAACCGTGGTGTTGGAATAGAGTGACTGATTAAAGTGCATAACTGGGGCTCAATGTTCCACTCAGTCAGTTTTGCCAAAAGTTGCAAACGGTTGACAGTATCGAACACCTTTGAGAAATCAATATAACAGACATATAGCGGCTTGCCCTCAGTTTTAGTGATCGATAGCAGACGTAATAGGGTGTTCATATTGTGTGAGGTCCAGTGCCTTTTTTTTCGAAAACCAGTATGGCATTTATGTAATAACTGTTTAGAGTCAGCCCACTTGTTCAGTTGTTTTAGAAGGATGGATGCAAATACTTTTGAACTGTTGTCCAACATGGCTAAAAGCCGATAATTGGATGGGTCCTCCAGCTAGGAGGGGTAGTTGCCGTCCTCCAGATGTCAACAAATAAATTATAGGGGATCTGGGCCCACAACACCGGGTTAGCACATAAAACTCTGTTTGCTAACCCGTCGGGCCCCGGTGCTATAAAATATATTAGGGTTTTTATAATCATTAGTTCATCTAATTTGTCAAAATTGTGCTTTCTGTTAATTTTAGGGCACCGGACCAGGAGGGAGGGTTTATAAAAAAGTTCCCTGATAAATAATGCCCACTGATGGGCGGAGACGGAAACTTCTTCGACTAATGATCTCTCACCCAAAAAGTCCCTAATAAGGGACCAAAACGTCTTATTATTGTTAGACCTAAGGAGCTCAAGCAACTAGGTCCATTTACCGTCAGATAAATTGCTCTTATACATTTTGCCCAACAGGGAATTTCTGTGTTGCGTATGGGTGACCGCCAGGGTTTCTGGACGAATCTCTGGAGATTTCAGAAGGTTGGTGGACTCTAACGCCTCAAAATTTAGGTGGATGAGGTTATGCCCAAACTAGTTTGCCTGCCCCTAATGGTCAATAGTCTTGTTTTAGGTCTCATTTCCACACCTTGCTGATCTTGCACCTGGAGTATCTGCCCTTCTGCCGCTCTCTCTCTCTCTTTCTCACGTTCTCTCTGTCTCTCCCTCTCTCCCTCTCTCTCTCTCCATTTCTCTCGTTCCCTATCTCTTTTTACATTCAACCTCTTTGTCTCTGTCTCACGGCCGTTTTAATGGTGAAAAGTAATCATAGTCAACATCAAATAATGTTTCATTTCTGGAATGTGAAATATTTGATAAAAGCTAGTCTTTTCATTCGAGAAAATAGTCAGGGACGTTGAGTGCATCTTTCAAAGGATGTTGTGGCATCTTAAATAAGCACTTCCTCAGGAAACATTAAGCACAACTGCGTGCAGAAAGTGTGGCATTAATCTAGGTTGCGCCAAGGCCTGTCATTGACGGTAAATACATGGACGAGGCTTTCAGGAAGTGAACAGGGCAGACACGCCGTGGATACATTAGACGCAGTATGAGTTACACTGATGGGAGCGAATGCGAAGGAAGTGGGGCGCTGAGTGCGAAGTAGGCGAGCAGATAGAGGACGCCAAAAGGCACATGGAGAGGTGTGAACAAGGGAAAAGAAAGGGTTGAGAAGCAAGAGAAGGCAATAGAATGCAAGAGGGAGAAACAGGTTCTTAGAAACGAAAAGGAAATTCGTTCTAAAGGGTTTGCTCATGACAATCATTTCGCGAGCAACGTAAAGCGTTCTCTTATAAAATGGATGCGGACGGAAAGTTGAATGTGAAAGGGTAAACTTGCAAATGGATGGCTCACTCACGCAAGAAGGGAGTGGACAGGCTGCATCATATATGCCTCGGAAATCTATGGAAACACAAACACCTCAGATACTGTTGTGTTGCTGCTTTTCTTGTGCGGCCCCTGTCACATGGTTCTTTGGAGGAGGGACGTGTTGTCAGGTCTTATAGAGGAAGGGCGTGGCGGAAGGGAGAGCAAGTGACGCCCGGGCAGGTTTTACTGTCAGTAAGTAAAGACAGCGCTGTTTACAGACACTCTTGTCTCATGAGTACTCATTTCATGAAGACATGCTAAGTGACGGTGCCTGATATGCACCCTGACAAGGGCCATAAGTAGGTAACCCGTACTCCCATGCTCGGCTCCATCTTACACTGCTGTTGGATTTGTCATGTGGTTCTGGTGCTGCACAGCAGCTTTCATTTCCCACGCCTCTACACTAAGGGCTGCATCGCCCCGCATCATCGCTCTCAGCAGCAAGGGTGTGCAAGACGAGTGGAGATAGTGAACGTGACTGGGGCTCTATCTATATTGGCTGTGCCGTGCTGTCACAGCTGTGTCTCCTGTCCACCGGAGAAATCTTAACGCGCACCGGAGTGCATAACAAAGTCTCAACA
Organism: Ambystoma mexicanum; assembly: GCF_040938575.1. NCBI lineage: Eukaryota > Metazoa > Chordata > Amphibia > Caudata > Ambystomatidae > Ambystoma > Ambystoma mexicanum. The sequence continues at coordinate 1,159,400,640 of NC_090928.1, read as the reverse complement.
CCTTCCACGATGTAAGAACAACACAGCGGTTGTGCATACACACATATAAAGCGTGTCACTGACAGGAATGTATCACTTTTGATACCCGTTCACACTGCAATCCTGGGAGACAATCATCCACAAACACACAGCTACGTACTGTCATCATGTTGGGCCACATTCTCATTATGTGAACTGATCACAATGTTGGAATGCTCGTACAGCGTCCCAGCCAGGCAAAAAGGTTCAGCCTGAGAAAAACCTATTAGAACGTACCACCGTATGAGCAGGAAGAGTTGTGTGCGGCAGAACGTGCGTGTATTGTTTTTAGTTAGCTTTGACACATATTAAATACGCGCATATCGCAACAGAGACAGAGCAACACATGTATAAATGTAGCGGTTGCAGAGGTTATTGATAGGGTTGTATCATAGGCCCTGTGTTTAATTGTATCAAAAGTTATAGTTTTTAGTGAGGTGCACGGGAAGAGCTGAAACAGGTCGAAGATGGAGTCAGAAAGGTACTGTGGTGGAAGTGAAGTCTGCGTCTTAACATGGCAGAACATGGCATGCCATCCACCAGCCAAGCGACTCCTGCCAGTAAATATTTAGGTACCTCCTTAAACAATACAATAATGTCTTAAAAATAATCGAGGAATTAAGGAAAAACTGCACTAAAACGAGAAGACATAAGATCCTTATTAAAAACTAGCAACAAAGGCTGAAGATAGATATTTGTATTTGTTTGATATTTATATCGCTTACCAAATCCCGAGGTAGCTGGGCGCTTGAAAGCTTAGGGGTTACGTACATAATAAGGCAAATCAGGTGTGAGGACAATAATGGGATCCTGGTTACAGGTTGGTTAGAAAAAGGCACTAGATAGCAAAAAAAGTGATCACATACAGAAAATCAATATCAAAAAAGTTCAGTGAACGGAAAACAAGATAGCAGTGTGTTAGTGGTGAGGCAAGATGCTTAGCCAATTTTTTATGCTGGCTTTGAAGGAGAGGAAGGAAGGTTCCAGTATGAGAGGGATATGGGGAGGAAGGGAGTTTCAAGCACTGTGGGAGGGATACTCAGACTGAGAGTGCTTAAAATGAGGAATGGCTAGTCTCAGAGTACCATGACTCTGGGTGGATCTCCACCCCCCCGTAGATGTGCAACTCGACTACAAGATATCCAGGATTGCCCAAAACGTCTGAATTGTATACGACAAAGCAGTATATGAAAAGTGCACAAAGTGAATGGGGACACAACAGAGAGAAATCAAAATTGAGCTGAAGTGGTCACATTTTCACCAGTCTGATGTTAAGTTGGCAGCAGAATGAAGTTCCGACTTCTCCAAGGTAGAAGGTGGTAAGCTCAGAATAATTGCATGTCCACCTTCGAGGTTTGAAAGAATTAACACCTTCAATGGTTGTGTAAAATTCAGAGTTAGGCAAACATTATTTTAGGCAACCAATTACAGATTTCAAATACATAGGAGAGGCAGCACATGTACTGTACAATGTAATTAATGTTAAGACAGCAGGCTTGACAAAAAGTGTATAAAGTCAGATTGTGTGCCCTGACGAGGACCCAGTGGGTCGAAACACGTGTTGGCATTGCTGATTCTAAAAAATCTTTAGAAGTGTTTAGCACCCAGTAGTGGAATTAATGGATTTTGAGGATTATTTGTAAATGGGTGGGGGTAGCCCTTCAACTCCACCCAAATCGCAGCCATCACTTTTCCTGTGATCATATATTCTACTCTTTTCTACTGATCTATTACATAATAGGTTGAAGTCTCAGTGCACACTAGTTACCCCACAATTTCTTAGAAATTATATATTGTTTTGAAGAAACAGTTTGCTTTAGATCAGGATCCAATTTGAGTAACCCCAAATATTTTCTCTGAATATCATATATGTCTCAATGGTTACTGTGGAATGGGGAGATTGATGGTGGTGCTTCTGCTTTGATAATGTGTGTTTGTTAGTGGGTGTCCCATTTTCAGTGCATATCTGTTGATGTCACTAGCTCATGCTGAAGAGTTTGTTCCATATCATCTCAGCTTGAATTGTTTATGGTATATAAACATTACCCGTTTGTTGTTTATGGCTTTTTGAGGGTGATCAGGATTAGCAGTAACATTACAATCTTAGCTGTCTTTGTTTATGAATCACATTGCTCTGCAACTGACTCTTCACAGTGTGTATTTCAAGTTTACAGTGATATTGGTTATTGATGTTCTGTGGTACTGTCTAGTTAATTGGATTTTGAGATCATTTCCATTGATATTATCAAAGAAAGTGAGTAATTCCTATGTAGATAGAATTCAGCATAATTAATTAAAATTCTTATTAACTGCTATGTATTCCAAAAGGTGTATCTATGGACTTTTAAACAGAATTCAGCAAAATGCATTAAAATGCTTAATGACTGCTATGTAGTCCAAAATGTTTCTCTATGGACTTTTTATTGATTATATTGTTTTTAGATTGTTAATCAACTAGGCAAATTTATTCACCTTTGATTAGGAGAACAAGGTGATTTATGCACTTGAATACTCATCTTTTTCTCTTCCTCTTTCCTCCAACCTGGGGGTGCTCTTTCTTTGCACATTTGCACATTGGACTTTATGTTTTATGCACATTGCACTTTATGTTTTATTACTGTATTGTACCTTCATTCCCATTGTATTATTCGTTGTTCACTGAAGCATCTTACACATTCTTCAAAATATACTGGTCTAGTTTCTTTGAAATCTAGTGTCTGAGGCGACTTTCATAATTGAAGGTAAATACGTTATTATCCAGACAAATATCAACATCTCTGGAAACATCAGGCTGTGCAACTGAGTGGCCAATGAAAAGGATAATGTTCCATGGCATTTATCCAATCCTTATGTCTGATGTAGGTATATATGGAGACCAAATCCAGTGTGACAATTACATTCTTCCAGCAACTTTGCGGGCGTAACACAATAAATCTACAACTTTGCAGCTTGATTATAATCTACTTTTTGCATTTGCTGAGATTCCTTTCCCAAGATGGCCGCTGTTTTCTTTTGGGGAGACACCAACATACAATGAGGCTGCAGCCTCTCTGATTGGCTAGCCCCTGGCTACTTTACCCAATCAGGACCACTGTGAAGGTGATAGCCGGCCCACTCCTCCAAGGCCCAATCTGTAAGGCTACTGTCTGTGCCTTATCCCTCATTCCAGCTCAAGAGGACAGACAGCGGAATTGTGTGCTGCTACGCACACTTTGGGAGCAACGTTGCCCACCCCCATGAACGATAAGCCCTGTTGGGCTTTTATGATGCTCATTCTGAAAAAAAAGAATACATTTTGGAAACATGTATGTAGTGCTCCTGAAGCGCTATTTTCAGCTGTAATCACCACTTGAGTCCTTCCACCCTCCCAGCAGCTTCATGGGCATACCACGGTAAATCTACCCCTTTACAGCCTGATTCTAATGTACTTTTCGCATTTGCTGAGGTTCCTTTCCCAAGATGGCCACTGTCTCCTCGTGGAGAGACACCAACATACAGTGAGGCTGCAGCCTCTCTGATTGGCTAGCCCCTGGCTACATCACCCAATCAGGGCCGCTGTGAAGGTAATATCCGGCCCACTCCTCCAAGGCCCACACAGTAATTCTCCTGTCTGTTCCTGTCTGACCCTGACTGGGTCTGGCTGGGCGTTGTGGGCCTCTCTACTTTTCTTCAACCATCAACATGCAGAAGGCACCTCTTTTTCCAAGCACCAGGCCATAACACTTATTCCTTCTTGGCCCTACACCTCTACTGCCTACACCCCTGTACTGTTGTGCTGCTATACCTGTTGACCAAAACAATTCCAATTTAGCTGTTTTCAGATCCTGCATTGGTTTTGCTTGCTGAATTTATCTGTGTTCACAAGCTGCATTGGTTTGGCTACTGTTTCTAAAATCGATTTATTTGATCTGTGTTCACAATCTACATTGGTTCTGCTTCCTGGACTTAGTTGTGTTCACATCCTGCATTGGTTTTCCTACTGTTTCTAAAATCAAATTTAGCTGTGTGCACATCCTACATGTTTTTGATGCTTGTTTTAAAAATCAAATTTAGCAGTGCTCACATCCTGCATTGGTTTTGCTACTGTTTCTAAAATTAAACTTAGCTGTGTGCACATCCTACATGTTTTTGATGCTTGTTTTAAAAATCGAATTTAGCCGTGTTCACGTCCTGCATTGGTTTTGATGCTGTTTCTAAAATCAAAATTAGCTGTGTTCACATTCTGCTTTTCATGAGAATGTGCTGATTGATGACCCCCTGTGCCCTCTGTTCTTGTCTGTTATCAGTTCCCTCACCCTCTACATTTCCCAGTGTTTCTTCCTAATCCTGTTTGTGTACTCGCTTCCTCCTTTTCTACCTCCTCCCACATACCTCAACTGCTCTGCCTGGTTAAGTGTGTCACACTCTGTGCACCTCACTATGGCACTTTCTATCTCCCCAATCTTCTCTTACTGCTTCTCCATCTCGATCGTTCATCTCTTACTAACTAAGTCTGGCAGGAAGAAACTCAAGAAGGACATACTGGCCTCTCACCAGACCTTCCTATCGCTGACACCTACGTCAGTGCTTACACCAAAGAGACTCTCACTGACATCCTCTTTGTCGTTCCTTCTACCGACCTATGGGCTCTCCATATAGCTGTTCTGCTCTCTCCTAACTCTTGCTCACACATAAATGGATGCACCCGCTGGGAGGCCCTTCTTGACTCCTTCTCTACCTCCAGGGTCATCATAAATATATATCAAAATGTTTCCATCCTGGTACAAGGCCTCAACCCAGACTCTTACTTTTTGATAGGCTCCTTCCTCGCCTTATCAAATGTCCTCTTTCCTCCTCACGGGCTCCCTTCCCACCTGCTTCTATGACCGCCCAGGCTCCCTTGCCAACTATGCCCACCTTGGTTACCTTGCCTCCTACCAACCTCACCACCTCCCGCACAACTCCCCCCTTTTCGCTTTCAACTTTAGAGGCTCCCTTGCCTACTTGCACTACACTGACAACGTCGTCAGCCTCTTCCACCCTGCTGCCCTGGCCACTCATTGCCACCACATCTGGAACTCCCTTGCCTCCTCCAGCCCCTCCCACACTGGCTCCCTTGCCATCTCCCACTATCCTTGCACCCTTGCCTGCACCCTCCTCACTAACACCCTTGTCATCCTTGCCTCCTCTGACTCCTCCTACGTCCATCTCTCAGGCACTCTTGCCACTTATGGGGTGACCTCTGTCCCCTGCAGCATCCCCCATAAGTACTTGAAAAGTGGCAACCTGCTCCATGTTGCCACACTAAACTCTCGCTCTACTGTCAAGCACTCCTCTGTCATCTGCCACCTCCTGGAACTACTGGAACTGGAAGTTCTTGCTCTTACTGAGACATGGTTTAAGGACAGCTCTGTCACGAGTTTTGACATACTTCTCCCTGAAGGCTACAAGATCCTCTCCGTGCCCAGGCCTAACAGGCCAGGAGGTTGAGTAGCCTTGATCTTCCCTGAGTGGATCCCTGTTTCCATTATTCCCACTCAGGTCTACTCCTCCTTTGAATGTCTGGTCTGCAGGCACTCTCTCTATCCTGTTGCCTCTCTTACTCTGGCCACCTCCTATCAGCTGCCTGGCCAGTCCACCCTCTTCCTCTTGGAATGGGCTGAGCTGGCCTTTTCTCTCCTCACCACCTCTTCCCAACTCCTCCTGCTGGTGGATCTTAACTTCCATATTGACTCTCTGGACTCTTCAGGACCTTTGTGCAACCTGATCATTCCTTTCTCTATTCTCACTTGAAGCTCTCTTCTCCTTTAGCAATGGCACACCCTACACCACCTCCTGCCTTCAATGTCATCCAAGCCCATGAAAAGAGTGTCAGTGGCTGCCTTTTCTTCCGCCTACTCTCCTCCTTCTACTCATGTGGCTGACTCCCACCCTGATAGAGCCCTCTATAACTGTCACTGTTCCATCTCCAACACTCTTGACATGCTTGCCCCTGTCAATAGGGGCTGACAGAAGCCTGCCATAAAATGCAACTCTTGGTACGACTTCGATCTAGCTGCCCTTAAACGCAAGTGCAGAGCAGCAGAACGGAAATGGGGATCTTCAGGTGCATCCTCTGACAAACTGGCCTGCTGCCTTCTTCAAAGGCAATATAGACTCTGCATCCACTCCAAAAAAAGAGTTTACATTCAAGCCTGCATCTCTGCGGCATCTAACAACACAGCCGAGTCTGCAAGGAACTGGCCAACCCTACAGCAGACGCATACTCTACTACACCCACCCAGGCCCTTTTCTCGTCCGTGGATGCACATTTTACCACCAAAACACAGGACATCCTGCCTCTATCTCTTCTGCTCCCCCTCCTGCACCAACATCTCTTGGGCATCATTCGGCCACCCCAACCCTTCCTCCTCTTCTGTACTCCCTCTCCCCTGTCACACCTGATGAGGTCTCTAGAGAAGTCTGCTCTATGAAAGCCTCTTCCAAACAGGTGGACACCAGCCCATCCAAAACCATCAAGGACAATATTGACACTCTCACTCTAGCGTTGGTCGACCTCTGCCACCTCTCTTTCACCACTAGAGTTTCCCCTCTCCTCTCAAGCACTCTCTTGTGCACCCTATGGTCAAAAAACCCTCAGCCGACCCGTCTATTCCAGCAAACTATCACCCAATCTCCATCAACCCTTTCCTGTGAAAACTCCTGGAGAAACTGGCTATCACTCAACTTACACTCCACACTGAATTTGTTGGTTGTCTCCATGACCATCAGTCTGGCTTTAGAGCATCCAGAGGCACGGAAAATGCTCTTCTAAATACTGGTGAAGACCTGCTCTCAAATCTTGACTCTAACACTCCCTCTGTCCTCATTCTTGTTGACCTCTCTTCTGCTTTCGATACGGTAAACCACAACATCCTGATCTCCCATCTCCGTGATACCCTGGGCATCACAGATCAGGCCCTGGCGTGGCTCACCTCCTTTCTCTCTGACCGGCCCTCCCAGGTGGAACTTGGGTCCTTTCTCTCCTCTATCACTCTTTCTACTTCTGGTGTCGCCCAGGGATCTAACTTATCCCCCTTGTTCTTCAATATCTACATGGCCCTCTTGGCCCACAGGATCTCTACCTTTACCTCTAACTTTCAGGGCTATGCGGATGATGTGCAGCTGTCTATTAGGCTACCCTCGGCCTCCTGCTCGCTCATCCCTGACTGTCTATCCACTATTCAGTCTTGGTGTGCTGCTAACAATCTCTGCTTGAATGCCAGTAAGACAGAGATCGTCCTCATTGGGATCCATGCTCCAGATTTCCCACTTTCACTCTGGCCGGCCTCCCTTGGCCTTGTGCCCCCATGTATCAATGAGGCAAAATATCATCTAGGGGTCATCGTCGACTCCACTCTCTCCATCTCTTATCACATCTCAGACATCTCCAAAAAGTCCCGCTACCAGCTGCACCTCCTCAGAGCCATTCTACCTTTTCTCACTTTCCCCCAGAGGCTCACCACCTCGGGACCTCTACTTCTCATTAGGCTGGACTATTGCAACAGCCTATTTCTCAATCTTTCTACTTCTAATCTCCGTCCTCTACAACTCATCCAGAACAGAACCGCAAGACTTATCCGTGGCATCAGGCCCAGGTACCGCATCTCTCCAGCACTGGAATCCCTCCACTGGCTCCCCGTGGTTACAAGGATCAATTTCAAGACCCTCTGCATAATCCACAAGGCCTTCTAGGGCCGGGGTCCACTCTATCGACAATGCTCCCTTCCTAAATAATCTCCCTCTGGAGTCCTCTGCTCATCCTCCTCCAAAGCTCTTTGGGTGAGCCGCTTTCACAAACAGAGATGTGGGGATTGATATTTATCCTCTGCAAGTGCCTCCCTCTGGAACAGCCTCCCTGCTTTTCTCTGTCTTGAGCCGGAGCACCTTAAGTTCCATAAACTCCTCAGGACCTTATTTATTTATCTATTTATTTATTTATTTATTTATGCGCATTTATTCGTAGGGCATTGTGGCGCTTGTTACAGACATGACTTGTTATACATACAATGAAGTCATTACTTAGTTGCAAGAGAGTAGTAAGGAGAAGATAGGAAAGGAAGAGGAGATGATGTCGTAGGAGGAGCTAGTTGAACAAGGTGGTTTTCAGTTTTTTTCGGAAGGCAGTGAGAGAGGTTTCTGCTCTGAGTGTGCTAGGTAGTGCGTTCCATAGCTTCGGGGCAATGTATGGGAAGCTTATTCCACCTGCTCTAGCTCGTTTGATGCGTGGGACCCTAAGTTGGTTGGTGTGGCATTGTCTGGTTGGTCTAGTGGAGTGCGATCTGACTAGAGTATCAGACAGGTCTGAGGGTGTGGATAGGTTAATACATTTGTGTGCAGTGGTAAGTATTTTGAATGTAATGCGCTCTTTGACAGGTAACCAATGTGGTCCCGTTTAGGTATATTGAGGGCTGCTCTTAGTGCATTATTTTGTGTTGTTTGGAGTTTATTGAGATTGGTGTTTTAAGTGCCAGCCATAGCGCATTACAATAATCTATCTTGGCTCCAATGGTGGCTTTGGCAATAGATAAGCAATTATCTTTGGTTAGGAAAGGTTTAATGGCATTAATGAGCTTAGTGTTCAGGGCGGAGGCAGAGACAATGGAGTTGACTTGCTTGTCCATGGATAGTGATGCGTCAATGTGGACTCCTAGTGTTTTAACCGAAGGTAGAACTGGGATGACACAATTGTCTATGAAGAAGTTTGTGTAGAGTGGGTCGAGATTCTTGAGAGTGGATGAGAATTTCGGTCTTATCACCGTTAAGACATAGGCCGTTCGTGGCCATCCATGCTTGGATGGTGGCGTATATATTCTGGAGGGTGGCTGCGTCCTGAAGATAGCGTCCTGTGAGTGGGAGGAGTACTTGGGTATCGTCAAAGTAGTTGGTGTATGTGACCCCAAGTGCGTCCAATTTATCAAAGAGAGGTTTGGTAAAAAGATTATAGAGGGTGGGAGCTGTACCTGAACCCTGAGGGACTCCATACCTGATGGGGGTAGGCTCTGTGTTGGCTATATTAGAAAACACTTTCATCGCTCTACCTTCGAGGAAGGAGGTAATCCAGTTTGTGGCTTGTTTGGAGAAATGAGCGGCCTGAGTTAGATGGTTCATGAAAATGGCATGATCGACTAAATCAAATGCCGCTGAAAGGTCTAGGAGGAGCAAAAGGGCCGGCTTGCCTTTATCTAAGATTAGGGTGATTTGATTCTTCAGATCTAGTAAAGCGGTTTCAGTGCCAGGACCTTTACGGAATCCGGACTGCCTTTTACCTAGGACAGAGTTGTTTTCCAGGTAGGTCTGTATCTGCATGTGTGCAGCTTTATCTAGGATTTTTAGGAGAAATGGAACCGTTGTAATGGGCTGGTAATTGTTAGGTTGGGCGGGTTCCAAGGTTGGTTTCTTTAGGAGCGGGCGTACCCACGCCTATTTAAGGCTGTCAGGGACATTACCCGTCTTGAATGAGGCATTAATGAATGCTGTGATGATCGTTGCGAGGGGTGCCGCACATTCTTTAATTATGTTGGGGGGGCAAATGTCGCCTTTGCATTGAGATGGTTTGAGCTGTTTAAGGATATGGAGGGTGTCCGACTCGGTGATTGGCGAAAAATTACATTTTGAGGTGTGCTTTTCTTTGGCGGTATTGACAGAGAGGGTCTGTTGGGGGTGTAAAGCCTTAAAGTGTTCTGCTATTTTATTTTGGAGAAGGTCTATTTTATTTAACATCGATGTTTGGATGCTATTGCACCAGGCTTCATCCTTAACAATCTCATCTGTGCAGGTTGGGGGGATAGTGAGCTCTTTAAAGATGGTGAAAAGCTCTTTTGAGTGGGAGTTGGCTTCCATGATACGTTTATTGTAGGTTTCTGACTTCGCCTTGAATATGGCATTTTTGTATTATTTGGAGATACAAAGAAAGTCTACTTTGGTGGCCTCACAGGGATAGGCCTGCCATGTTTTGAGGGCTTGGCGCTTACATTGGCGAAGATTTAGTAGGTCATCCGTGAACCATGAGTTAGAGTGAAACGATTTTTTTTCTTTTTTGTTTTCAAGAGGGGCTGCGGTGTTGATGGCCAAGGCGAGAGTGTTTTTGAAAATCTCTGCTAGAGTGTTGGGGTTGGAGGAGAACGGGGGTGCTAGGCAAGGGGTATTGAGAAAGGGACGTATATTGTCTGCTGTAAGTTTTTTGGCACTTCTGGCTAGCGTGGCCGGTGCATATTTTAGAGGTTTGGAGTAAGATGATATGGGGATGCAGAATTGGAGGCAGTTGTGATCAGACCATGGAAGGGCTGTGTTAGAGTTGAGAGTGGATCCACAGTTGTGATCTGCCACCCAGTCTAAGATACGGCCTTTATTATGGGTCAGGGCAGTGACTATTTGTGTGAATCCTAGATCTGTGAGGTTTCTTGCGAGAGTGGTAGCGTCTTTGTCGAGTTTATCATTATATCCAAGGTTTAGGTCTCCTAGAACAGTGTTTTGGAAGTTTGTTTGATGTTTTTTCCAAGAAGATGGTTGACTATGCCTTTGAAGCTATTAGCAGGGCCTGGGGGTCTATATATGACGTGAATGTTTACAGTATTTTTGGGAGAGAGGGTAAGTTTGGCTGAGAGGATGTCAATGGTGTCTTCCCCGGAGGTGGGAGTCTGTCTTAAGGCTAAGGTGTCTTTAAAAATCAGAGCAACTCCACCTCCTATTTTGGTTAATCTATCCTGTCTTAGGATCGAGTATCCTGATGGTACAGCTAAGCTGATAGTCGGGCCAGCGGCAGAATGCAGCCAAGTTTCTGTTATGGCTAACATATCTAGGTCCTGGTTGGTAATAATGTCATTAACTTCTAATACGTGGGCGTTGAGTGAGCGAACATTTAATAACGCACATCTAAGGTGTTGTTGTGGCTTGAGGTCGGTACTAGTGATGGACTTTTTGGTAGTGTGTGTAGGCTTGCTAGTCAAGTGGTGTCCGACTTTACGCTGGTTAAGTGAGGTTGGAGCGAGCGTTGGAGCACTGTTAGGGTGTTTATGGGTGCTGGTGTATGGTGGCCAGGTCTTGGTGTGAGTGCGAGAGCTTATGCGTAAGTTCCTGAGTGTTACCTGCATTGGTGTTGAGGGGAATGCTAATGGGAATGTCCGTGTTCTGAGTCTGTACTGTCTGAGTATGATCTCGGGGGGAGTAGCATGTATGGTGGTGTGTCTAGGTTCCATGATATGGTTGTTGGGTTGCCCTGCGGGCATAGAGTAGTCAGTACTACTGGTCAGTAAGGTGTGGACTAAGCCTATGAAGAGGTACAATGTATGTGTGGCGTACATATTGAGGTGGGTAGGCGAGAGTGGGTTAGATGCAGTATCAGTTGGGCAGCACAGTATCACAGTAGTCTCTAAGCGACCTTAAGGCACAACACAATGTCACAGTGGTCTCTAAGCAACCATAAGGCACAACACAATGTCACAGTGGTCTCTAAGCGACCATAAGGCACAACACAATGTCACAGTGTTCTATGGTAGACCGTACTGCAGATACAGTTATCAGAGGCAGCATAGAGCAGGGCATGGCCAGGGCAGAATGCAGGTGGTGATACATGTTGCTAATATGAAGCAGGAGAGGGTTGGATAATAATACTAATGCAGTGCTAAAACAATTACTAATGGCTACACAGGACTAGTGGTCTGTAATTGGTTAAGTGGATACAAGTAGGGCACTGAGGCATTTTGTGGCAGTTCAGGTGCACCACTGTGCAGTGGAGACCTTGGAGGTAGCAATGATAAGAGGTTCATGTATACCGGGTCAGTGATGGCTTGAAACAGTTCAGGTCGCTGGCTAATGAGTTAGGAAAAGGTCGTTGAAAGGGGCAGTATGCTTACCCCAGAGAGGTGGGCAGGGGTTCTAGCCCTATGCTCGACGGCGTAGACAGGCTAGAGACAGGCACAGTGCCTTTGTGTGTGCCTTCATGGTGGGCCGGCTCGAAGCCTGCCGGCTTGTGGTTGGCTCCCAAGTAGGGGAGAGGGGCCAATCACGATGCTTGCAGGGCTGTGGGGCCGAGTAGAGGGGAGAAGATATGACGGTCGGCCATCTTGGAATGGTGCAGACCTCGTGGGTTCCAATGGTGGCTGGATGCACTCCGAGTGCAATAAGGGGGCAAATCCTGGCTGGAAAAGGCCACTGGGCAACGCTGGTGCGGCGCGGATATTATTAAATAATCCGCCGCGGGTTGCCTCCATACGCACGCTCGTGCTGCAGACTTCCAATATGCAGCTAAGGGAGGCTTGTCACATACCTGGAGTCAGGCAGGGTTCGGGGGCGTCGATGCAGGGCTGGCTAATGCTCCAGCAGTAGATGGAAGGAGCTCCTGCTCCTCCAGGCTCTGCGGACAATCAGGCTAGAGACAGGCACAGTGCCTTTGTGTGTGCCTTCGTGGTGGGCCTTCCTCTTCTCTTCTTCCTTCTCACTTCCTCTCCCCTGCTAACCTGCTACTCTTTTTCTGCACCCTCCTTCCTCCTTCTCCTCCCTAACTCTGTTCAGTTTTTTCTCACCTCCAGAGCCTTACAGGTCCCAGTCTCCCCCGCCAGACCTTTGTACTTGCACCTGGCCCACTGCACTATGGTTAGCATTACTGCACTTTCTGTTTATGCTCCATGAGCAGGGCAAGCTCTCTGCTCTTAACCCAGGGCCATGCTGGACTGGACGTGTTTGTTCCCCCCTCCTTCTTCGCACCTCCGTCTATATGCAGGCCTGCCCTAAATGTACTCCACCTGTGTATAATCGTTGTATAAATAAACAATTACAATTATCAAACTTTCATTGTAAGGTGTGCAGGTGTCTAAGCATGTCTTCTGCATCCTTAATGTGTCAGGGGTATGACTTTGACAAAGAGCAATTAAGTAAGCTGATGTTCCATTGAAGACCTTATTACAGAAGTTAATTGTCGGCACAACAGTGACGTATATACCCTTAGATATCAAGGGAAAGAAGTAATAATGGGGCAATATTAGACTCCTCACAGTGAACCTTGCAAATGAGACTAGTTACAAATAGATCACTTTGGATAAATATACCTACCAGAACTACACTAACCTGACACTGGGGCTTGTGAACCCGGAAACACAGATTTTTTTTTTTCAGAAAGACCCTACCACAAGAATGTGGCACAATGTTTGAAACATGTGCACAGTACACTAGACATTTTGGATGTACATGTCTCTCGAGTAATCCCCTCTCCTAGTGTATATTTACATATATGAATGTCTTGTTTATGCACAATACCCTTGCTGTTTGCCTTCACATAATGTTTTTCTTTGGTTGAAGGTGTGCCGTAAATAAATGTTTATGTTCATGATGATAACCAGTTGATCATGTTACTATATTTTTTTTAGGCCAGAGATATATGGGTGTTTTGTCTGTGAATTTCCCAGCTTTTTGTTTTGTTTTGTTCCTGCCCATTTTTTCAATAAAACTGAATGCGGTATAGGAATGAAAAGATTTCTGTAGTGGATGTACTGACATGTGTCTCTCATCATGGAATGTTCGGCTTGTAAACTCTGTTGATTGAGCTATAATGCTCAGACTGGATGTCATCAATGTTGTTGACATATACAAAAGATGGCTATCTAAGGATTGGAGTAGACCTAAGGGAACTCAATGTGAAAATGTGGACAACTGATACATTTTTCCTGACATCAATAACTTATTGTCCACCATGGGTATTGCTAGCTGCTTTACTCCTCCCAACCTATCGCTACCACCAGATACACTAGTATGAGGCAGACCTTCCCTGCACAAATCTTGTCACTCAGCTCAGTGAATATTGTTTCTGCAGGATGTCCTTACAGTTGGAGTTGGCTTCTGCCATTTTTCTAGCACTTCATGCACATGTATTTTAGTGGTATGATTGGGGTTAGTTCTTTCCAGACAACATTATTGTTTTGAGGCCATCAGAGGCAGGGCTTGATAAACTCATGCACATGATGCTTCAAGTACTGTACTCATGATAGGGGTTAACTATCATGATATCCAAATGTCAGATCAATGTGCAATGTGATACATTGCTGGGCCACACCATCGAGTAACATGACATCAGGCCTTGGAAGGGGTTGGTGGAAGTAATGATCAAAGAGCCTTCCCATGACAAATGAATAATTCAGGTCATTCCTAGCAGGACATGTGGGGTGTGTGAAAAGGCCCCCATACCAACATAAAGGAAGTGTCATGTGAAAAAGCCCTAACTGGCATTATCAAAGGAAAGGCAGAATTGTAATTCACAAAGGCAGCAGAAAATCAATGTTACCTTTCAAGTGAAAAACAGGATTTTTTAAACACTGACTTCAAAATGGTTTGCATGTGTGTTTGCATTTCAAAGCAAGACAAGAGAAAGATGTTCACCTGCCAACACAAAGATGTCAGGGAAAAGACAACAAGGGAAAATAAAAACTTTGTTCTATGGGTCACATGAAGATTTCATTTAGGCCCAAGGTAGACCCTTTGGCTTGTTGGTGGGCAAACTTCACAAATAACTGCCCCGGGGCAACCTGGCTTTTGCATCCCCCAGCTATTTGCAACTTCAATAAAGTGTAGTTTCTAGAAGGTGTTGAAAACAGACTTTCCCTAGATTTAGGTGGTGAAAGTGTTTTCCTATGGGATTGTGCCATTATAAACTGCTTCTGTGAATCAGGCCCTTAGTGTCCTTGATAGGGCAGTTCTGAGCAGGCCAAATGCTAGTTGGTGCATCCCAAACATTTACTACTTCTGGCAACCAACTTCAAAGCGAATAATAAAAACACTGGCCGAGAGAGACAAATGGCTTGGAGGAAGGGAAGCTCATGTTTGCACATATGAACATTCCCTTTGTTTAAAAGGACAATTATAGCGTTGGCCTTTTTCTCAGCAACCACAGGTCGCACTGATCACATGTTTGTTTCATATTTTAGATATTTTTCAGCGATTTTAGTTAAAAAAAATGCATCTATTTGCGACTCATGGAACTGTAATGGCCATCTAAAATGGGGTACTGGCTGTTTGTAATATGTCTGGAATATGAGAGTTTGCCTGATGGTGGAGAGTAAAATCAGGTATGTGAGGAATAAATTGCATGCTCCTAACAATTATTCATTTTGGAAAAACTGTGGAAAATTGACAAATGGCTGTGCAACATGGTTTGGACTTGGATATTGCTTTATTAAATTCCCCCTGATTAGCTGAATGAGAAAATACATGACAGTTACTAGTAAATCACAAAGATTTTGACACATAGGTTTTGCCAAAAACTTGACATGATAACAAAAGGGAATTGCAAATGGAAGCTGCAATATGTCTGCTCCAGACTCCTAAGCCAATCCTTAGAGAGGTAACAGATTTGGGAGGAGAGATATGGCTAATTATTGAATCCTGTTTGCAAGAACTCTTGCAGGGTATTCCCAAGTTTATAAACTTGATGGTGTCATCACTGCTATTTACGTGGATGCACTATGAGGAGGGGGGAGCTGCTAAATATTACCATCTGACAGAAGCAAGGAAACACCAAAGGAGGTTGCTGATATTACATCTGGGTGGAACTATTTCTGGGAAGGCCTAGAAAGCTGGCTGGGCCCTGTAGTGAAGAGTGGGGGACCATCCTTGGAAGTGGAGGGACCAGACCCCTCTCCTGTCTTTCGAGAGGGTCCTGACATGCATCTGGCTTTCCTGAACTTTAAACAGAGCTATGTAAGTAGAACTGAAACCTGTGCAACCAAAAGGTGGGGGGGATCTGCTGGCCATAAATCCTTTCTCTTTATAGCGAGTGTGAGGGTCGGGGGGGCAAAACTGTGTAGATCCTTAGAATATTTAACTAAAAATATTAATTTAATTAATTCATCCCAATGTGTGCCCTCCAGCTTCCCCAACACAGGCCTTTAAGTGGAGGGGGGTTGGAAATTCAAAATTCTTCAATCATCCTAATTTGTCTGTCAGACTTCCCTAACACAGACCAATGAAAGGAAGTCTGGGAACAAACCGCTAAATCACCCTGTATGGGTGAAATAATAATTGCCATATGCATTTGCACAAATTTGTAACACTAAACTGCTAGCCTTTCAACCGCGCAGGAAAAACGAAATTGCACAGCATTCCAAAGGAAATGTTTTTTTATTTTTTTATTGGTTGGTTTAATTATTTCTTGCAGTAGAATATAGAGAAGATAAGAATTTGGGAGTTGTGTTCTTGTCAACTCACTTGTGTGATTTATTTATGTTGAGAGAAGTTTATTGTGTTGTGCCACGGATAAAGTGGTGTTTGACATTTTAGTGCGATTTTCATAACATCTAATTCAAATAAATATAAATGTATTTCCTGTACACCGACCTGGTTCTTGGCTCTTTGGTAGCTCAGGGGGACGGATCCAAGAAGTATTAGATGAATTGGAGATAGGTCTGAAAAAAATAACTAACATTAAACCGTTTATTGTGTGACACCTAGATTGGAGAAGGAAGGAACTCCCTGTGTTGAGGGTGGCCTCACAATACACCATTACAGCATCAAGACTTCAGCAGGAGAAACAGCCAAGAACTATCAAGACTATTTCATCTTATAATTATTTCTGTGGGGGGATCAAGCTCAAAAAAGGACGGCTCTGCACCAACGCAAACACAAAGAATTGAGGGAGCGGGACTGGACATGTGGAGCACCCTTCTGTATGATGCAGGGATCTTCAGGTTCAGCCTTCGAGATTCCCATCCGCACCAGGTATTGTAAACGACTCCCATTTACATTCACTGCATTCAAATGAACTTTGCGTTGATAAGCTGAAAAGGATGCAGCTCTCGTGGCCCCGGTCTGGAGATTATTGGTCAAATAAAGCACTCGTTCCTGGATCAGGTGGAATTTAAACCCGCAGCATGCAGGCTGCCCCATGAGTGAAGCAAGTGCTTAATTTATCTGAATTCCCAAAATGGTGCCTGGTATGTCTGAACTTTCTGTGTCTGTGTTTCTACCTTTGAGACGCTATGTGGTACACACATAGCTAATCCGAGTGGTTTCAAAATGGAGCTACGGAGGCAACTGTTTCCATGTTGCTGTGAAATGTCAATGGGCAGGAGATTTTGTTGGCATCTACTGTGGGGGCAGAGCTCTGTGGCTGCCTTTGTCATCGCAACTCTAAAAATGAGAGCAAGTCTGAAAATGGCCTGAAAAGGAACAAATAAAGATGTCATCATAGGCCATCTTTTGCAGTGCAGCAGCCTCATTCCCGCAGGAAGGGAAAATCGATGGCAGAGCAGCTGACGGGAAGCAAGCCATAGGAGTATTGGAAGTCATTTGGAGTTCTGCTTAAACTCCTGCGGACACCGCTAAAACCTGCTCAGAGGGATGCCGGCGAAGAAACATGATCATGAACCTAAAATGACCGAAATGTTCTCTGATTCATTGCTAGAGCAAGAGGCCAAAACCGATGGCCACCGTCCTTCATTGCCAATACCATCACGCGGCTATCGGCTCGTTGAACCGGTCCTGAGAGCGAAAGACGTAAACAGCACAAAGATAATATTTAAGATACAAAGATGCAGTCACGCAAAGAGCACAGCAGTAAACGAAGCACAACTGCTGTGGAAAATGGAGAGAACACCAATGAAATCCCACATCGACCGGAAGTCAGCATCTGAATGGACAGGATTGCAAGATTGAGCCCTAAAGCGGGGAAGTGAACCATGGAAAACCAGTACATCGGGGTGCACGAAATTGTTTCGGTAATGTATAAATACACAAATGAAAGCGCACAAAGAAAACAATGAAACAACACCTGCTGCTTTTACTTTACATCTCGCATACCTGGTTGGCCCAGACTGTCACAACAGAAGCCACATTAGCAATGTAAACCCTAATCGTTTGGGCGTTTGGGCGCTTTTAAACAGTGTCTTCGTATTGTATATGCGCCTAACAAGCAAACAATAAATAAATAAATAAAAGAAATCACTGCTAGCCCGAGGACACTGCTGTGAATGGTGAACCTTTGATCACACGATTTGCCACAATTGAAGCAAATAAACAAAGTAAACACTCTGGTATCAAAAGACGCTGTGTTTAAGGGAAAACGCTAATGTTGATGCTGCTATAAGACGTCAAATATTTTGTTCAAATGTACGACGACTATGTTAACTGGTTTACCTGCAGTTATACGCTCACCTGGAATTTATTTGATTCAATGACAAACAAATCTTTAAGTGTAAAGTGCCTGAAAAAAAGAGTGGTTGTGGTCTATAAAAGCAAAGCACGGGCAACACCATTGTAAGCTTCCCTCACACACACAGAGAACTGGTTGTGCATGCTTTGCAGTGGTGCACGCTTCCAAGTGCACAGCTCTGAAGAATTATGGACAGCAGGGGCCCAGGTTTCACACTCACACACACACACACACACACACACACACAGACAAGGGTACAAAGCAAATTAAGCGCAGTCAGCAGCAGTGCAAGATCTCTCCCACACAATTGCACACATAAAGAGCAAGCAGTGAATGTTTCACACACACGCACGTGGTACATCATATGTAGCAGGAGTGCTGGTTCTTCTCACACACACATACATGCACAGCTGGCACACATGGGCAGTTGCAGTGAGAGCCTACTGTGCACAGGGTTCATAGATTGCGTGCAGCAGCTGTGCCAACTTCCACAATGCAGGCGGAGCAGCATGGCACGTGTTCCCTACAGAGAATATGCAGCAGGCTGAGATTTCCTCACACATAGCTATATGGGCATTCTATATAAAGGATTCAATATAAACACTGTATACCCGTAGCTTTTAGGGAGTGGGCCGAAGCAGTGCAAGCGTCACTTAGAGGGAATGCCCAGCATGGGTGGACAGTGCAAGATTTCTTCACACAAATTTGTTGCAGCATGGGCAGCAGGAGTGCACAATTACACTAAATATAGAGCTGACAAAGAAAAGACAGCAGGAGAGAAAGATACACATTTACCAGTGGCTTTGGTTTTTAGATGTGGCTATTAGATGGTGTTAAAGTATCACCTATAAGCTGAAAATATTGCATTATAAAACAAGTATGTGGGATATGGGATGTGAGGAGGGATACACAGCGTATAGGTTGTGTTTGGCTAGTGACCTTCCACCGCCATGGCAATCCCTATGGTCATTCCTATCCCTCACATTACCTTCCACTCGGCACCAAAACACATGCTCTCGGGATTTCAACATCATACATGGTGCTGTATAGGGCCTGACAGTGTTATATCTCTGCAGTCTTCCTCTGAGAGCTAATGGCTTAGCTGTATCTGAAATGGAGCTACGATTTACTAAAAATGTCACAACCAAGTGTGCCTTAAGCCTCTTGACATATAAGGATTAGGAGTTCTCACATTCCTGGCTTGTACCGAAGCCCTGTGAAAAAAACAAGCATTGGCAAAACCAACAGTATAGCCTTGTGTACTGGCATCCGATAGGCATTTTCCAGGCACTGACATCATGCACCCAGGTACTTGTAACCATTTGCCAGCTATTGCCATCATGTAGCCACGTAGTACCATTATGGAAGTCCCTAGCAAATGTCTATCCCATGGTGATACAAGAGCCAAAACTGTTGGCTTTGCCAGCACTTGTGTAAATAGGCTTCTTAATCGGCACCATCATCGTTCCTAACCGTCAGTTGGCCGATGTTGCTGGCTCCTGCTTCTGGCATTTGAACATTTTGAAAAGGATACACCCCTTTCTTACTGCTGAATAGCAGTCTCCCTCAATATCTGCCACTGTCTCTTCCTGACTCTATGGGAATTCCTTTACTGGCCAGGTGATTTCAACTGGTTAAGAATGTGGTGGTTAGACTGATTGCAAAAGCTCAGTACTCCTCCACATGCTGCCTATATTTTGCTTGCTCAAGTGGTCCCCTATAAAACATATTTGGGGGGGGGGCTGCTAAAATAAGAGTAAAGTGTTTAATTGTACAGTATGTAATTATACAAAAATTGTAAACTAGCCCTTCTTAAAATGTTATGTTTATTTTTAATGAGCACTTCTAGTATTACACAGCCCACGGTAGTGGGTGTGTAGTAATGGTTAAGTTGCTAAACCCATAGGAAGAGCACTTTTTGGGCAGCTTATAACTTCGCTCCCCCTGGATGAATCCACACCAAACTTTGCAAAAAAAAAGTATATGGGCCACTCTGAATGTTTTTCCAAAGTTTGGTGAGGTTTGGTCCGGGGGGGGCAAAGTTATAGGGGGGTCCCAAAATGTATTTTTTTCCCATAGACTGAATGGGGACAAAGCTTTGCTCACGCCTACAGCCCAAACGCTGGACGGATTTTCACCAAATTAGCAGCAGGAGCAGCGGCTTGGTCCCGAAAGTGTGCTTTTGTAAATTTGGTGAAAATCCGTCCAGTAGTTTTTTTTTTAAATGACCAAAAAGTAGGTCACAAACAATTAGTGATATCTACGTCCGCTCCGTGGACACACTTCCCTGTTCGCTCCGCGGACAAGACACTGATTGGCTTGCGTCATGTCCGCGGACATGGGACATGTTTGCTGATTGGATGGTGAAGAGCGTGAAGTGCATCAGATTTTTGGAAACGCCCACCATCTTGGATTCGTGGACAAAGGCCGATGTCCGCGGACTTTGCGGTAAAAACATAAAAAAACACAACATTGCACTTGACAAACTTATCAAATAATCTCTGGGGAGGTGAGGGGTGATGAGGATGGGATGGCATATGGCTGCAAGAAGCAAAACAAAAAAACGGGTGGTTTTTGCCGCGGAAGTCCGCGAACAGTCCTGAAATGTTCGCGGACACCTCAGCTTTGCAGGAATGGTGAAATGCAGTTCTTGGATGGATTATGACTTTGGTACCACTTAATGGAACTGCATGAAATTTCTCATGTATATTTCCGACCTGCTTCTGGGTGAGTATGCAAAGTCTGGTGGGATTCTGTCATGAGGGGGCAATATTAGAGGGGGGACCCAAAATAATGTAAAGGCTTATAAATGAGGTACCATTTGACTAATCTACACTTAATTTTGGAAACTGATAATATATTTAGGTATGAATGATTTTGCAACGTTTGGTCGGATGTTGTGAAGAAGGGCAAAATTAGAGGGGGGGTCGCAAAATAATATAAAGGCTTATAAATGAAGTGCCATTTGACGAATCTACACTGCATTTGGCAAACGGTTAACTGATCTAGATATACATGTTTTTGTGAAGTTTGGTGGGATTCTGTCAAGAGGGAGCAAAATTAGAGGGGGGTCCCAACATTTTGCAAAGGCTTATAAATGTGGTGCCATTTGACAAATCTACACAAAGGTTTGCAAAAAGATTATCGATCTAGATATATATGTTTTCGTAAAGTCTGAATGGATTTTGTCAAGTGGGGGCTAGGTTATGTGACGATTGTACGTGAATACATTTGACACTTTTGAAAAAATAAAACATGGGTGGATTTCCAGCAAACTTGCGTAAGGAGCATTGGCAAGAACCTACAAGCATGGTTTTGCAAATGTGTCAGTGTTTTATTATTTAATAAGTGTCATAATGTAGCTACAAAAAATAGCGGTATACCTTTAGTGACTGAGGGGTAGCCTGTAGCCATGGGCAGTGGCCAGATTGCCCCGGTCATGTAATAAGGTCACAATCCGGACAATCTGGCTACTGGCCATGACCACAAGGGACAAAACAGAGGATTAAAGTTGCCATGTACACCTGGGACTGGCTTTGTGGTAAAGTTGTTCGAGATTAGGATAGATCTGAAAGGGAAGAAAAATGTGCTTGTGGTAAAATGGTAATAGGGTTCTCTTTTTGCCTTCTGCAGGCTGCCATGGAAAGTGAAGAACCCTCACCTTCCCTTCCCTTTGGTGGCTATCTTGGAAAAGGATTTTCCTTCTTACACCGGGACGCCAGAAAAATCCTCTTTTTAGCACCCTGGATTCCCACTTTGGAAACCAAGGGTGCTAATGGCCTTCATCCCCCATTTCAGGGGCTGGAATGGGGGGATAATGTTCCAGAGAACTCGTCATCCACCCTTCATTCGCTCTGGCTCATAACTTGGGCTGCTGGGCCAGTATCCACTGTTCCAGTCCCTGGAACGGAGGATGAACGCCACAATATTCACATTAGCATAACACAAAATGAAAATCAAAATGCTGGAAAATCTTATTGAGTCTATGTACTTTACTGAGAAATATAAAGTAGATGGTGTCTATACATTTTTTTTAGTTCTATTTTTTAACTGTGAAAGGTGGTTCCTAAAGGAATATGTCTTTTGTTGTTTTTGGATGTATTATTTTGGCAGGAGAGCTGAGAAGGAAAGGTGGGGAAGGAAATGAGGGAAGAGGAACCAAACACTAATATGGAGGGGTAGGTGGACAAGGCAAAATGTTGCACGTGTGTTATTTCTAAGGTAGGGGGCAGTGTTTCTCATGCTCCTTGATTACAGCAGTGGTGGTGGCT
Organism: Ambystoma mexicanum; assembly: GCF_040938575.1. NCBI lineage: Eukaryota > Metazoa > Chordata > Amphibia > Caudata > Ambystomatidae > Ambystoma > Ambystoma mexicanum. Next base: position 1,159,378,197 of record NC_090928.1, on the reverse strand, counting down.
CTTGGGGAGGAATGATGGCATTAGCTCATGCCTTTTTAAGATAAATAGCAGTTTTGCTAAAGGTATGTACTATGTACTAGATTGTTATTGGATAATGAGTAAGAATAGGTTTTGGAGCGGTGAAAGGGAAATTTTGAAGTTGAAAGTTCCTAGATCAGTAGAAAATGCAGTTCTGAACTGTCCGCGAGCAGAGATCTTATCGTGAAGTATGGATGGGTTTTCGGACACATCATCATGCCACGCGCCAGCGTATGGTCATGTGGCACTGACCGGAAGCTCCGCTATGAAGTCAGATGTTCGTAGACGTCTACGGATGCAAAACTAGTTGAAATAGTTGCAAAAAGTGTATGGAAGTGTTAAAAATGATTCCAGAAGGTGGGAAATGGCAGAGTTTTAAGGTGACACTTTGTAAATTGGACACACACATTGTTATATTGGGTAAGTATGATATTAGTAAGTTGTAGGAAAATAGCATGCACTGGTAAAAACCTATGAAATACAATGAAAAAACTTTGTTAAAGGGACGTTATGGTTAAATTGCACTAATAAAAACATTTGAAATTCACTAAAAAAACTTTGTTAAAGGGACGTTAGGGTTATGTTGGACTAATAAAAACCTATGAAATTCAAGGAAAGAAACTTTGTTAAAGGGACGTTATGGTTTCCAGTAAAACCCCAGAATTTTGCCAGTTATGGTAAGCTAAACAACCATAACTGGCCTATATATGTCAATAAACAAAAACAAGTGGTCCAGATATGTGATGTCATCAGTGATGTCATCAATGACATTTGTGATGTCATCTTTGATGTCCTGGGTGTTAGTCTTAGCAGTGCACGGTGGTGGCGCGAGTTATGGTTGCTTAGCTTACCATAACTGGCACATTTCTGGGGTTTTTCAATTTTACTTGAAACCATAACGTCCCTTTAACAAAGTTTTTTTCAGTGAATATATTTAAATATGATAAGAAAGTTACACTTGTAATACTGAGCAAAACACATTGCCAAACCCTAGTGCACCATGACAAACTATTTTCTTTATAGGTGGTCATAATTATGGGATAAACAGTCTGGGATGCTCCTGTTGTACCCTTTGAAAATACCCCATTGAGAATGGCGAAGAGGAGAAATAACACCATGGAGGATCCTGCCTGCTTGGCATTCATTCAAAGAGCATCTGTGGGATCCAAGTGGCATGAGAATGTCCACAGATCTTCATATTTGAAACATATGTCTATCTGTGATAAGAAAAAGGGTTGCATACCTGAATAAGCAAGCACATTATCCACTCAGGGTTTGGTGTTTGTTCATGTGTTCACAATGTTCAATTGTTGGTAGCATTGCACCATTAACAGCACTAGGAACTGGATGTGAGAATTGAATGTCTGCAACATCAGCCTCTCAGTTGGGGTCCACTGGCCATTAAGAGGTAATGTTTCCTTTAAGGTGACAATGATCTTATTTATATAGAGTGTATGCCTAAACATTTTACATAGAATGAATATACATACAATATCACACAACTGAAGTTGGTACTAATGTATCCACCCCTGAAGGATGAAAGGCGGATTTGGCATTGCTCGGATTCGAACCTGAGACATGCAGATCACAGCAGCAAGCGTTCAACCTGCTGAGCTATCATACCGGAGATGTGCAGAGTTTTAGTTGGGTCTCAGAGTAAGAATGGTTGAGTACATGTGCTGTTCCCTAGGACAATAGTATACAAAGCCACGTGCCTGATCCAATGTAAACCAGGTCATGTCCTAAAACATGGAACAGAGAAAGGTATTGTAGCAATGTTTGATGTTCAACTAATCAATCACAGACTGACATGCTGTGCCCTGAACGTGTTGGCCACTTTATACAAACTGCATCACCGACTCTTGCACTGACTTAAATCTTTGCCACATGCCGCACAGCTTTCGGTAATGCTGTTTGCATCTTTCCCTGTTATGATAAGCATCCAAGTGTGCAAGGGCCCCCTTGCGTACTGCACTTGCAGGGTAGTCCACGTTCGCATCTATGTTGATGACACTCTCTTCTAAAACACATGTTCAGCAATACCCTGCACCTGAGGGACAATAGCTCGCTTTCCCAAAACCAATTCCAATTTTGATTTAATGACAATATTTTTTCTCTAATATTATCTAGACCCAACTGTGGTCGATAGATCATCCACAGTCCTACACAACATTTGAGCACAGCATTTTGTTCAGCCAAAAAGACTTCGGCCTATTTACCAGACCCTCCTGTACTCAAAAAAATATCAGAAACATAAAACACTTCCTCACCATCCTTGACCTTAGAACCTTTACCTAAGCTCTGGTCGCCACCATGAGGCCAGCTCAAACGCAAAGAGACAAGACTCCATCCATCCTATTCTACAATCCTGCACTAACCCTCTACGAAAAAGAGACGAACATTCGCAGTCCCTGCTCTTTCCATAAAGCTCTCTATGAACAAGAAAAGCATCACCTTGCCTCTAACACCTCCTCCTCCAAAGTCCCCAAAATGGCTGCCCCTCTGGAATTCGACTGTTTAAGGCCTGCCCTTAAAGGACCCATGTTTGGAAAGTTCACGCTCTGCCCTAGGTGTGGACTCTCACTACTGCTGTTTCCAAGGCCTCCTCGTTTGCTAAACATTGCACATGTGTCTTTTCCCCCATATTCCCCTCAGGATGTCTTGCCAGATGCCATGAGGATGTTCCATGATATGCTGCACAGTGCAGATTCCAAATGAACTAAATGACAAACAATGTGCACCATGTAATAGTGCATGTATTATATGACACCACCTTTAAATCACTGCTGTTTCGAGATATTTATCTCAGGGTTGGTTGGAAAACAACATATACACCTCCAGCCTCTTGTTGTGTTAGTGACCGCTGTACCCATATAAAGAGTTTCTTCACTGAACAGAGGTCCATCTCCCACCGTGTGATGGTTGTCCTGCACCATACCACACACCAATGGTGACGAATACATCAAAGCCCAATGGCATGGAAGAGTAGACAAGCAACTATTAACACCTGCTCCCCCCCCCCCGCCCAGTTTCTGTTCTGAGCTATCCGCATTGTCTTTTAATGTGTTCATGGGGTTTAAGTCCTTTCTTTGTTCTACACCTACTCCATATATACCTTTTAATTCTTGTCTCAGTTTTGCCCAGTATCTCCTCATCTTCATTATCCCTCCACGCAGCTCTGTACCTGTGTGTTCCTGTCAGCTGGAACTGTCCATTGATCCCCCTCTCTGCATCTATTAATTCCTGTGAATTCTTTGTCTGCTATTGCAGTTTTATTTTGCGTTTTCATTTCACTATTTTGTACTATACTTTTTTTTTTTAAGTTGAGCAGCCTCACCAACACAAACATATTACATGCAAAGACAGGGATTTGTGGAAATGTCCCGTCCTGGCCATGTTTGAGCCATCTCTCCCTTCCTGGTCAAGTAGGACCCAGCTAAACATAACTAACAGTGTGTTACCCCGATATTGAAGGAGCCTACCCCACTTCATGTAGATCTAGTGCACCAGAGCTATGACAAAAGCTATGTCCTTCAAAAACTCACAGACTCACTGATTCTCCTGTTTCCTCCTTACCCTCTATTCGTTGCATGCTCTGTTCTTCCTGTATCCCTTTCTCCCCATGGGGCACTTGCTGTAAGCATCACTTATCTGTCTCCTCCCGTCTCACATGCTCTGTCTTTCCTGTCTCCCTATGAGACACATGCAGTACGTATAACTCATCTGTCTCCTCCTGTCCATCTCTTCATCACATGCTCTGTCCTTCCTGTCTCCCTGTCTCTCCATGAGGCACATGCTGTAAGCATCACTTATCTGTCTCCTCCTGTCCTTTTCTTTATCGCATGCTCTGCCCTTCCTGTCTCCCTGTCTCTCCATGAGGCACATGCTGTAAGCATCACTTATCTGTCTCCTCCTGTCCCTCTCTTCATCACATGCTCTGTCTTTCCTGTCTCCCTATGAGACACACGCAGTATGCATAACTCATCTGTCTCCTCCTGTCCATCTCTTCATCACATGCTCTATCCTTCCTGTCTCCCTGTCTCTCCATGGGGCACATGCTGTAAGCATCACTTATCTGTCGCCTCATGTCCCTCTCTTCATCACATGCTCTGTCTTTCCTGTCTCCCTATGAGACACATGCAGTACGCATAACTCATCTGTCTCCTCCTGTCCATATCTTCATCACATGCTCTGTCCGTCCTGTCTCCCTATCTCTCCACTGGGCACATCCTATACGTATCACTTATCTGTCTCCTCCTGTCCCTCGCTTCATCGCATGCTCTGCCCTTCCTGTCTACCTGTCTCTCCATGAGGCACAGGCTGTAAGCATCACTTATCTGTCTCCTCCTGTCCTTTTCTTCATCGCATGCTCTGCCCTTCCTGTCTCCCTGTCTCTCCATGAGGCACATGCTGTAAGCATCACTTATCTGTCTCCTCCTGTCCCTCTCTTCATCACATGCTCTGTCTTTCCTGTCTCCCTATGAGACACATGCAGTACGCATAACTCATCTGTCTCCTCCTGTCCATCTCTTCATCACATGCTCTGTCCGTCCTGTCTCCCTATCTCTCCATTGGGCACATCCTATACGTATCACTTATTTGTCTCCTCCTGTCCCTCGCTTCAATGCATGCTCTGCCCTTCCTGTCTCCCTGTCTGTCCATGAGGCACATGCTGTAAGCATCACTTATCTGTCTCATCCTGTCCTTTTCTTCATCGCATGCTCTGTCCTTCCTGTCTCTCCATGGGGCACATGCTGTAAGCATCACTTATCTGTCTACTCCCGTCCCTCGCTTCATCGCATGCTCTTTCCTTCCTGTCTTCCTGTCTCTCCATGGGGCACATGCTGTAAGCATCACTTATCTGTCTCCTCCTGTCCTTCTCTTCATCGCATGCTCTGCCCTTCCTGTCTCCCTGTCTCTCCATGGGGCACATGCTGTAAGCATCACTTATCTGTCTACTCCCGTCCCTCGCTTCATCGCATGCTCTGTCCTTCCTGTCTCTCCATGGGGCACATGCTGTAAGCATCACTTATCTGTCTACTCCCGTCCCTCGCTTCATCGCATGCTCTTTCCTTCCTGTCTTCCTGTCTCTCCATGGGGCACATGCTGTAAGCATAACTCATCTGTCTCCTCCTGTCCATCTCTTCATCACATGCTCTGTCCTTCCTGTCTCTCTGTCTCTCCATGGGGCACATCCTATAAGTATCACTTATCTGTCACCTCCCGTCCCTCGCTTTATCGCATGCTCTGTCTTTCCTGTCTCCTTGTATCACCTTGGGACATCACTTATCTGTCTCCTCTGTCACTCCCTTTTTAAAGTGATCAGGCTCTACTCTCTGTCCCCCCTTACACCGTCCTTCATTAGGGGCTCACTAATTCTTCTGTATCCCCCAGTGCTTCTTTTCATTACAGTCTATGGTTCTTCTCTCTGAGCCCCCTGTTTACTTAACAAATGCGCTGTGTTGCACATCCGCACTGCCCTTCTGTCTAACCATCATTTCACGTCCTGCTACTGCTCTCCGTGTCCCCTCCTCAATTCCTCACCATTCCAGCGTTTATCACAAACCCTGGCTATTACATCAGTTTATCTGTCACTCATGACTTTGTGAGATTTTAAGCCTCCTTAGCACAACTTCTGGATAGCCCCGAGACAGGGGGATCAGCTGGAACCTGGAGCTGGTAGGCAGGGATGGGTTGAAAAACCCTGGGCATCTGGAAAGAGTCAAGCTGTTTTGGTGTGTAGGGTTACTCGTTGGCAATGTTGCCACAAAAAAATGAGATTCAAACTTAAATGATCTGAGTACTTGCGTCAGGGTTTGCCGAAGACATTGTGTTATCGCCCAATAGTGCCTAGCTGGAGTTGCTGCTGAGAGAACTGCAGGTGTGCATTCTAAATGACATTGCGGGACCAATGAAGGTCTACTCAATAGATGCCATGAGCACTGGGTATAGTGCTGTTCCTTGGCACAATGCAGGTGTTCCGGAATGACTTACTAGTGATGCCAAGCATATATCAACCAAAACCTCCTTCCATACCTGGCGTTGCCATCCATAGACACAATTTATAGTGCCCAGGGGGCAGTTCTGTGTGGGGCCACTTCAGAACCGATCTTTGTGGGAGCATCTGAGAACAGCTGCTATGCGTGTGTGCTGAAGAACAGATCTCAAGAGCAGATCTGTGGGTGTTGATCTGTGGTTGCATATGACGTCAGTTCTGTGAAAGAGGCTCCTAAAGGCATGCTTGCATGTGAGGAAGGCATCTGAAGATACCCTGTGTTAGGACAAGGACACCTGAGGACAGTCCTATGTAAGTCCTCATGAGAAGCTGATTTGTTAAGAGTATTAGAGTGTGATGAGGATAGACCCATTCCATGGATTGCTGTGGTATCCTTGCACTGAGAAAATACCACTCTGCTTGGCATAAAAGAAATCTCAAAGTCCCCGAGCAAGGTGCATCTGGTAGTGTACATATTGAAGAATACGCTGAAGTTCGGACCAGGCAAGAATCAGATCAAACTTCAATCTTCATAGAGTTGGCTCAAGTGCCAACCATGTCCTATAGATCTGGAGCTGGATCATAATGTATTGCCCTCCAACAAGAGCTGTGATTGTGGAGCGGATTCAGACACAGAGTGGGTGGTAGGTTGGGGGAACCATGCTGTATATATAGCAGCCACCAAGCAATCCCAGAGACACAGATCTTCGGCTTTAAGAGCAAGCATCGAATTTAATTTAGGCAAGTTGCAGCTTTGTTGAAATTGGCAACTCATAGCCTTCTCAATGCGGAACCCCTGGCAGCAATAAATAGATAAATGGTCTAGCTGTTGTCAAAAGCATGATATGAGCACAGACTGAGTTATGTTAAGTACCATCTTTCTTCACAGGTGTGATTATGTTGGGATGGTTTGGTTCCCTCCCCTGGGGCCATGCAGCCTGAATACTCTTGCACTCCATGCACTTGTAAACTCAATCACACCTTTGGTGTCTTACTTTGAACTTCGATTAAATGTATTGGTCAGGGCTCAGGGATATAGAGGGAAGATGAACCATCTAGAGTGTTTGGGGATTGGGAACAGGATCCTAGCAGTCCCTAGCCTCAAAGCAGCTTGCAGGTCTCCAAGGAAATGCACGTAACGAGACTCAGCAGTGTAGCCTGGACTGGAGTAGGGCAGATCCTCACATGCAGTCAGAGCCAAACAAAACATCCTCTTGATTTAAAATCTTTATTTTCACATGTCAAAAGCAAGTCACATGGAGCTCATCAAATGGTGCATAACAGCATTACATTCTGTACAATCAATGCAGGTGTACACATTAACAAGCTTAACCCGTATTGACCAAGGTTGTCAAAAGCATGATATGAGCACAGACTGAGGTGATAAGAAAGAAGAAGGAGAAATACAAAGAAAGGAGAAGAAAAAACAACATGAAAAAACATTCATGAAAATCGAGTGCACAGTAAATAACATTGGTTAAATAGTGGAACAATTAGCCATGTTTCTAGGAATGATGTCCATATATCTGTAAATATGTCAGTGTCTTCAGACTGCTTATAAATGGCCCTCTCGTATGTAGATATGGTTAACAACTCTTCCGCCCAGTCATCAATACAGAGGTAAACAGCTGACTTCCATATCCTCAGGATAATTCTTTTAGCCACCATACATGCCCGGAGTAGCCAGGCTTTCTTACAAAATGGTACGTCCTCCAATGGAGATATATCCCAGAGAAGTCTCTAGTTTTTGGGCAATTCCAGAGTAAATGACTCAATGAGCCCCTTGTCTGTCTGCACTTCCAGCTTTGATCACTCTCTAGAAGGTATCTCTTGAACATACGTTCTGGAGTCCAGTATGTCCTGCAGAGGAGTTTAGTCTTAGGCCCAATCCATGCTGACCAAATGAACATTATTACAGCATCTTTGCCAGCAGCCCTGATCAACTGATTCAACAAGTTCATCAGCCCAGATATTGGCCATCTCAGGGTCTCCTCTACGACTGGATAACAGTATGCTGTGCATTGGGGCGGCTGGATGTAGCGCACCATTGCAATGCTCCAGTGCCATCCATGCTGTACTCTGTGATGTCGATTGTGTGCAATCCATTTTGGCAGCAATCAGTCCCCTCAGTTGCCTGTATTCCGTGTAGGTGCAGTCACTCAAGTCAAAATCATGGCAAAGACGTGCAAAGGGGACCCATTTCCCATCCTCAATCAAATCTTTGATATATCTGATTCCTCACAGGAACCAAGATGGCCAGAAGAGTACTTTCCCTTGGCTGGTCATTGCCGGATTTAGCCAGATCGATGGATCTTGGAACAAGTATGGATCACTTCCAATTAGACCCTACATGCAGTGCCAGCACTCACGCAGGAAGGCTGTCAGTGGGTTCTCAAGTCGAGATGGTCTTGTCACTGTCGTCAACAAGGCTTTAGGTTCCAGGTGTGAGATACTATTACACTCTGCCACAATCTCATCCAGTAGCTCTTGCTCAGAACCAATGGTCCGACATAGATGCCCAGCAGTAAATGCTAGATGATACTCAAAGAGGTTTGGCAAATTCATACCTCCTTGTTTCAGTGGAAGCTACATTTTCCATTAAGCTAGCCTCTGCGGTTTGCAATGCCCACAGGAGCTTTTGTATAACAGTGTCCAGTTCTTTGAAAATGTTTTTGGCCATCTTAATGGGGAGCATCGAGAGGATCTAAGGTTTTCTTGGTGCCGTGTTCATTTTGATGCCGTTAATTTTGCCCCACAGCGATAGTTTCAGAAGTGCCCATCTGTCCATGTCAGATTGTAGCTTGGGTATTATTGAGTCGAAATTCATCTTTCACAGTCACTCCACCTTTGAACCAATCCAGATTCCCAGGTATTTCATTTTCTATGGACGCCACATAAAGTGAAATTGGCTACACGTGTGCCTCATAGATGAGCTGTCAATGGGTAGAATCTCAGATTTGGTCCAGTTCACCTTGTAACCAGACACTTTGGATATGCGCCGGATATTGTCCATTAGATGTGAAATGCCAGAGCCAGGGTCACGTAGGAACACCAGCAAGTCATCTGCATAGAGCCAAATTTGCATTTATACCTTCTCTAATTGCGTGTATCTCATTATCTGACCACAGCGTCACCGCTAATGGTTCTATAGCTAGAATGAACAGTAGTGCGGAGTGTGGTCTCCTTGCCTAGTCTCCCTGTTTAGCCTGAAGGGATCTGAAACCAGGCCATGCGTGATTATGCTTGTATTAGGATTAGTCTATAAAAGCCTCGATCACTGCCTAAAGTTTTGTCCAAATTCTATTTTCTCCAAGCACTCAAATAGGTAGGGCCACTCAACCCTATCGAAGGCCTTTCTGTGCATCAAGAATGACCACCACAGCAGGACACATCTGTTTACTTCCATTATCAATTGCTTGGAGCAGCCACATCATATTATCTGCCACTGATCTTCCTGACACAAAGTCCACTTGGTTATCATGCACTAGTGATGGCACAACTGGTTCCAATCTCTTGCCCAATTTCTTCGCCAGAAGCTTACAATCCGTGCTGATCAGACTAATCAGTCTGTAGCTCGCACATGTAGTCAGAGATTTGTCTTTCTTAGTCAAAACAGTCACCAAGGCATGTCACATAGGATCCAGTAATGACCCAGTTTCAAATGATGAGGTGAATACATCACAAAGCAGCTGGAGGGCGCAATCAGGTAATATCCAGTAAAATTCAGCTGGTAGTCCATCAGTACCCATCGTTTTGCCTTCTCTGAGCATTCAAACTGCCAGGGGAACATCCTCTATTGTTATTGTGGTCTATAAGCATGTTACTTGGTCATTCATCAGGTGAGGAACTTTAACACAGTCTAGAAATAATTCTATTGTATTCTGGCCACAACTTAATTCTGATTTGTAGAGTGCTTCATAATACCCTCTAAATATTTAATTTATGTTCTTCTGTTCTTCTGATGTGTCACCAGATTGCCTGATGTATCTCTTATCGCAATAATGCTTCAGTCACTCTCTGCAACCCTCTGCAACCTTCTCTGCAACATTCAGTCTATGTGCAAGTAGTCTTCTGGCCTTTTCTCCATTTTCAAAATAATTAATTTTACTCCTGAATAGTCGATCTGGTCAGATATTATTTAGTTTATTTCATATTTCTTTTTACTGAGTTTACATCTCACATCCTGGTTGTGACTCACCGCATATTGTTTTTCTGGCAGTTTGGCTTGCCCAGATAGTCTTTTGAACTCGTTTTCCTTAATTGTCCTGTAATTTCATGTTTTGGACATCAAAACACCTTTCATATAGCACTTCATTGTCTCCCAGACAGTTGAAACGAAGACATCATCAGTTCTGTTGATTGCAATGAAGTTCTCGACCTCACTCACAATCTCTTCTTTGATGCGCTCTTTGGTATTCTTAAACTGTCCCCATTGGAGCGATCTAGTAACAGGTCCAAAACCATGTTAACGTCTACAGCTAGAATGCAGTTTTGGATAAATTGTGTGAGATCATCGAAAGAAAGGGAATCATTTATATTGGGTGCATGTATATTGCATAATAATATCACAGAGTCTTATATCTTAACAGCAACAGAAACAATTCTCCCTTCCTTATCAGCATTGCTGGACAGTACCTTCACATGTAGATTATGTTTTATTAGAATCGAGACGCCCCTTTTGTTAGATTTGAATGTTGAAAAGTAAGCCTGACCCACCCAGCTCCGCCTACGTTTAATTGCTTCATCGTCAGTGAGGTGGGTCTCCTGGAGTAATGCAACATCACAGGACATTAGTTTAGTTTAGTTTAGTTTATTTATTTGTACCGCGCACCGAACCCTGGGGTAGCTGGGCGCCGGAGACTTAGAAACAGTTACAGCATGGCAAAAATATACAATACAGACTGTGATAAAACAACAACGGTGTAGCATTGATTTTAAGCAAGACAACACTTTGGCACACTTCACAGCATTATTCATTTCATTCAAGTTCCATGAAACCAGTTTTAACTGATCCACATATATTGAGTTCATAATGGATATTGGGTGTGAATGCCCTATTATCATAAAAGAAATAAAATCTATATTGAGAAGAAGAAGAAAAGAAAAATCCAAGCCCAAATAGGGCATGCATGAACAAGAAAACCTGTTAGTAGTTACAAAAAGATTAATCACCTGTGGGAAACATAGCAGTACTGAGAGCACAGTCCTACTAAGGATGACACTTAAAAACAAATATACAAAAAGCCCACCCACCCGTTGCGTCATACAGCTGGCATTTAAATCTCATAAAACATGTTTATTACTCCCTACACTCCATGTTGGCTACTAGATTATGCTCGCTCTATTGTTTTACTAAGGAAGAGAGTTAGCCAGCTTGTATACAGTTTCAGTATTGTTGAGTGTAGAGCACAATTACCCAATTCCTCCAAAAGTAAAGGCAACTTTCAGGATGCACGTGATCATAAACATACATATTGATAAGAATTCATAATCTTTGGAAGTACATCATAGGTAACCATAGTCATAGAACCCTAAAGTAATGAAAGAGAAGAGAAACATACATGAAATTTAAATATATGGCTATTAGTGAGAGCCATCAAAATCTATGACATGGTGGTGCCCAAATCTTAAATACATGTTATCAATGAATCGTAACATGTGGAGTTGCACCACATTAACTATGAGATCCTGTTAACGTAACATTCGATCCCCGGCTCATAAGCACTTGTATGTCTCAAATTACTAAAAAATACAGATACGGAAACTCAAAGCAAGCATGTGGAAAACGTGTCAAGTGGAGCAATGTAAAAGGGCAGATGACCGCAGGGCCTTGATGTCTCTATACAAAACTATAATGAACTCTTGAACAAATTGAATTTGTTACCACTTACTCATGATGGCAACCACCTTCCGAACCGCCACTGTCCATCCTGATTCTCAACATGAGCATTCCTACACCTCAAAGGCCGCTCTAGATCTCCCACACAGGAACAGTGAGGGCCCCATGCCGCAGACTACTTAGGGTGGACAGACTAAGCTACTTGCGCTATTTGACCAGAATAAACATCGGTTTTGCAGATTTAGATATAAGAATGGGGTATAGACTGACACCTCTCTTGGCACAAATGAGTTCTGTAATTGTTTAACATTCCCCCTGTTTGAGTACTATGTTTGTAAGGTACTGTCTTCTTTGCTTTAAGGCTTAGAATTATAGCAGGTACATTGGAATGGATTTCAAGTCCTATAATGTAAGCTGTGGAAGAGGCTGCTAGGATTACCACCCTCCTTTCCGTGCCTCAATTACACTTGCTAAAAAACAAAAACGAAAAAACAAAACTGTGGCACCACCCGCCTTGCTCCTCCACACCTATTCAAGACCAGAACCGGATCCATACTGTGATGCACCCTCCTGAATAAATATGAGCAGAAAGGAAAAACACAATCTACACATTGCCAGGCAGTCACACGAGTAACATGGCATTATTGAAAGGTTCTCATGAAGGACTGATCGACATCCTGGGAATGGTCTACAGTCGTAATTCACCTCAGTAATGTACACAAGCGACTGAAACATACAATAAGCAGTCAGTCCCAAAGGGCAATAGCTAAATATAGACAGCACCCAGCACTCATCTCTATCTCAAGAGATACCCACTCGCAAACCCACAATTCACAAGTGTGCCAGTGCCCCTCGTCCCGCAAGGCCAGGTCAACCCACCACAGGAGCGAACAGCCACAAACAAGGACCGATACATCTCTAAATGAAGGATTTAAAATGTGTGAAAAAGTCAAGCCATTCCGAATCCACGTGTCATAGTGATGTAACAATGCCATCTTGCACCATCCATTTAACGTGCCAATGCCACTAAGCAGCTACTCTAGACGCAGTGAAGTCATTACAGGGCAGTGCCTCGAATCGGCCTCGAAGAAATAAGGGTTCAGGGTAATAGAGTACTCTCACATCTCTCCACCAATAATAGACAACACCTCAAGTAATCCTTAATGAACCACTTATACGCTATCTACATTTTAATAGTTACATTGAGGAAACATTTATTCTGCTCTGTTAGTGACGATCTGTGTGTGTATAAGGGTAGAAGGATTGAAAGTTGGGGCCAGAATCATGCGTCAGGGAGGAAAAACAAAACCTCAACACGCGCACACAGAATATAACAATTACAGTACTTATAAGGTTCTGATAATTGGACCGCCAAAAGGGAAAGCCATGCACTTTAGAGTCCCTTTACCTTCCCACTCCCCTTTCAGTCAGGCGTGGTGATTTGATTCTGTATTGCTACGCTCCACTGTGACGCCAGGCGCCACTTCTGTGTCTGTTTCTCTAGACAGGAATTAGATACGTTATGCAAATTGCTTGAAAACCCCCCAGAAAAACAGGGCCTGCATTCCCACGTCACAAAGCTGAGCCACGATAGAGGGACAGATAATACTACAAGTCCATGGAGCACCGAGGTATGAAATTATCTCCATGCAGTAACGTGCTAGAGCCCAAGGGAGGGAGAATGAGACATTGATATAAAGCTGTTTAAGGGTCATGACCCGCCATTTTAAGCAATGCAGAAAACACAATATCATGTACAATGTTATAATATAGTATAGTCATTTAAACAATGCAAGCTCATTCTAGTTCATCAGAGCAGCAGGCCATCCCTTAAGCCAGTCACATGCTTGAGCAGGGGATTCAGTGACCTTCATACAGTCCGGCAAATAAAGTTTTAAAGTTGCAAGTTTCAAAAGCGACACCCAGACTCCTCGTTCCTTTGGCAAGCACTTAGCTTCCCCAAAAACTCTCTCTTGGTCGCCACATCCTTGGGAGCGTCAGGATAAACGTGTATTAGGTCACCGCTCCATGATAAGGCCCCTAGGCACCTGGCATTGTGTAAATCTCTCCTTCACCATAGTTTTAAAGAACAGCACAATTATTTGTCTTGGCTTCCCTGTCTCCAATTTGCCAGCTCTGAACACTACATCCAGGTCAACTTTCAGCAAGCCGCAGTCAGGCAAGCACTCTTGTAATGTATGTAGTACAAGAGCATTCAAATGAGAGTCAGGTTTCTCTGCAACACCAACAAGGCTTAGGTTCTTACTCCTTGTCTGGATTTCCAGATTCATAATATTCCGTAGATGGAGTCAATTCATTTCCTCTCTCAATTCTTGATAGGCTCTATAGCTACCAGAAGCTTCTCTTTCCAAACCCGAGGTTCTTCCCTCCACCTCTGTCACACGTCTTTCCAAATCGTTCACTTTTCCAGTCAGCTCTGAAAGGGCAGCCTTGTCATCTCCCACATCTTTGGTCACTTGCTTCAGGTGTGTGAAGATATCTGAGCTGTTTGGTGTCTCCTCCCCAAGGTCTTCATGAATTGGTTAAGGTTTCTTTGAGGTGGGGTTCTCAGGCGTCTCAATCTTCTTCTTGCCAGACATCACAGCTGCAGTAATAGTATAAATCAATGGTCAGCAGAGTGGTGGGGAGGAGATGCTCTCTCAAGCTGCTGTTTCTCCGGTGGCCATTCTAGAATCTGATTTTTAAAGGTTATCTGAGGTGTTACAACCTAGTAAATCTAGTAAATCACTAATCTGTTTTCGAATGTCATTGCAGAAGGCATTGTGAAGATAAATGAAGTGCCCTGATGCTCTGGGAAAACGTAAGCGGATGAAGCAAAGCTTACTAAGCTATTACCTGTGTGTCAAGTGAAAATTAACTTGACACATCACTAAATGTTCAACAACACACAACAAACTCTGGGAAATATCTAAACTTCCATCTGTCTAAAAAGTAATTAAGAAATAGCACAGTGGTGAGATCTTGTTTCTAATAAATAATTGAGAGGACACATTTTGAAGGTTTCAAAGTATTCTCAATTGCTTGCTAATTTTGCAATAACTTTAGGTGTTTGTCACTGCTTCAGACATGTTCTTACATGACTGAATTCCCAACTGCAGCTTTCTGCCTGATGCACCCCATCTATTAAATGGGTGATTTCCCACCACCGTTACAGCCCATATAGCACAAAAGGCTAAAGTGTGGACAACTACACATAAGAATTATTTTTGCATTGGAAATAGGAATGTTGTCATCTGTCATTCCTGACCCCGGGGACACTGTCTTTCAAAGAGCTCAAAGTGAACAACATATTCAGCCAATCTGGTTTACCCAATGCTTATTGACAGCTATGCATATACTGATGGCCACATGAAAAGGAGTCATATTGAGACAATGTGAAGAATTACATTCTGTTAAGATGCTGGTTTCTTTTGTCGTCTCATTTAAGTAAGGAGGGTCAAGTGATGTTGTGGGGAAACTTTGAGCTCCGGCACACACTGGACAAATACTTGACAGATTGCAATGAAGACTATGTTCCCTTAATTTGAATTTAGCAAGTGGAAAGATGGACTAGAGAATGCACTTGAAGATGGTGAATTCATGCACACTGATGGAAAACTCCAGAGGTTTCTTAGTTTTTTGGTTCATACCACCATTTCTCTTGGTTCTGCTCGCCTACCATACTTTTCCTGTCAACCAATTGCTGACAGATTAGATAATACTGAAATGTGCCACTAGGCAGCAATTAGATGGACACTTTTTGTTTATTCAATGTTCTTATTGGTCCATGTTGTGCCTCTTCTGTGAGTAAGTGGTGGATATATGTTACACTCATCTGCCATTCGTGTTAAGTAGGCTTACTCCATGTGCTGAGTATGTGTACTGTCATTCTGTTGATTGCGCACCGGGAAGCAAACGTTGCATCACCATACCACATCATTCCTTTTGTGGCATGTTGGCATTGTGCATTTGTTTTGTTTAGCGTGAGTGTGCATATGTATTGAGGAGTCTGGGTTCCACTGTCACCTGTCAATTATGTAGCTCTGTTACTTTCTTGCCTTTCATTCTCTTCGTGTATTTGCGAATGTCAGGTATTTCCTTTGCAATATGGTGGGAGTGAGAGTATAAACGTTCCATGTGAATGTACTAAGTTTGATGGTTCGGCTCTTAACTAGCTTTGAAGTGATTCTCAGGCCAACGATCTTCCGGAATATATCCATAATAATGACACAAGATTAATCCTACAGACCCCACTTACCTGATCTTCCCTGTGAGCTTCATTCAATCTTACAACACAATCTCTATGAACACAACAGCCACCACAGTTAATTCCCTTGTGCAATATATACTCAGTAATTTCCTCCTGAACCTCCCCTTCAAGTTATACACAGTTCTGAGTCAACAACCAGAAATGGAAAACTCTGTAACATCTTTCCCTGCCATCTGAGCTGAGTGTGCATGTCTGAAGAATGATGAGTGCATGTGCTAGTGAATGAACAAGAGATTTGCAATGTTGGGTGCTTAACATGAATGAGTGTTCTATGTTTTCCAGCTGAGCAGGAGCAGAGTGATGGGGATTAACAGTGGGTTTCTCACTGTGAAGATCATACTGCAGGAATACTTCCAAACTGTAAGAATATCCTGTTTCTAGTGCCTGGTCTGTGTGAAGGTCCAAGGTATGTTGATGCAACCTCTCCCCCAGTCAACCACTACATCCCATCTTGATTGATCCCCTGAATTTAGAGCAACCCTACCGATGAGTAGTACTCAAATGCCTCCTCATTATGGTCACATTCAACAAACACCAACTACAAGAGGGTTTTATTGCATATATTTCAATTCCAGGATTGTTCTCAAGGCCTGTATTATATTAGAACAGTTAGACAGATATCAGCATTTAGATTTTCACCATGAGGCTTTGTGAAAAAGAACAGAGAGGTGTTCTTTTAACAACCTCAGCAAATACCAGTGTTGATGGCAGTTGATAGTCTTAATAACCATACATTTTAAGCATGAGTCTTATTAGATATCCGTTTTTAACATTAGACTTTCCCACTGTTTGGTGCAACGACTCTAGCTAAACTTTCACTCAAAACATTGTTCAAACGTCCGTATTAGTGTACAGAATTGTTTGTATGAGGTACACTTTGCCACAATAGTACCTGGCTAGGGACAATCAGATTGAATCAAACAAACTGATTGGCTTTCACTGGGTCTTTGCTGGGTTGTAAGGGGGCCGGCAAAGACTCACATTCTGTGGGTCTGAGCTCAGCGTCCTGCAGAGTTCCATTCCTTTCTTCTCAGGTTGCCATGCAATGGAGATGGGACTACTTGTAATCTCTTCTCCCCATTCCATGACAGCCATTTACTTTTTCTTTTCACTTTTTTGTTAATGGCCGCCAGGTAAAGGGAGAAGGGACTAGATGTAGTCCATTCTCCCTGGCGGGCATTTATTTTGCTTTTTTTCTTGAGTTGTGAAACGGTTTCAATGCCGGTAGATCAGTGGCCCCCACCGGCAAACTTGTATTTCCCCGTTCTGGTAAAAATGCAGGTGCTGGATTTACCAGCAATTTTAACTGCAATGTTTCTTGCATTGTTTCTGGACTGGAAAAACTGTAAGGACCCAGTAAGTCTATGGGGCATCTAAAAACAAGGCCAAGGTCTAATAGGCCCTCATTACAACTCAGGCGGTAAGGGGTTTACGGCGCCGTAAACAGCGCCGACCCTTACCGCCTGAGTACGAGGTCCCTTAGCGCCATGGCGGACTTAACACCTGCTTTTAGCAGGTGTTAAAATCCATGGCGCTAAGGGACCATGGAGTTAATTACGCCACCGTAATTTACGGTGGCGTAATTAACGCCTTCCCCACTCCCATTATGCCCTATGGGGCAAAAATGGGAATGGGGAAGGGTAAATGGGGATTGGGGACTTACCGCCCCGCCAAGGTCGGAATGGGGCGGTAAGTCCGCCAACCACCATGGCGTAAACGTAGTTTACGCCATGGTGGTAAAGTCACGGCCCAGGCAGTAACTTACCGCCTGGGTCGTAATGAGGGCCATAGTCTTATTTGGAGGGCCAAAAGACACTCACTTCTTCAAGGACAATCATTTATACAGTATCTCTTAGAACACTAAGAGCAACTATCTGTTTTCAAATAAACATTTAGAAAGGAAATGATATTAGTGTCAATCCTTGCAAGGAGAATTGAACTGCAATGTTCGTGTCCCTGTTTTCATGGTTTCCCACAAATGCAACCAATCGACAAGCCTATATTCATGATGGAAATAAAAGCTGCCTGAATACCTGTGTGCTTGAAAGTGTTTCTATATCACATACTTTAAAGGTTCACATGTTAAATGAACTATTTATAGAACACATTCACTGGCTGGAATGCCATTCTTAAGTTACAAAAGGTGAACACACCAAATAAAGTGATCTAAAGAAAAGAAAATGTGATAAACCATTTCACAATTATTTATGGGTGAAGGACAAAAACATTGACACAGAAAAGCGGGGGATAAACATAAACAATAATTAATATGCAATAATATATTCTGAATGTATTTGCAAGCATGTTTCAGGATTTCCCAGAAATGCATTCTATCCACAAGTCTACAAGTGGGATGGAATTGAAAGGTGCCTGAATGCTTGTGTTCTGGAAAGTGCTTCTACACCACACACTTTGATGGGTCATGTGTTAAATGCACTATTTGTGGAACACATTCACTGGAAAGCCTGTCTTGGGTTATAATGGAGGAGCATAACAAAACAAAAAAAAATATTTAAATAAAAACAAGGCAATGTGATATACAATTTTACATGACTTTATAAGCATAGAACAATAATATTGACAACAGAGAAAAGCAGGGAATACATATAAACAATACATAATATGTAATCATAAACATTGAATGCATTTGCTAATTTAGCTCTTGCTCAGACACAATGATGATGTTTTAGAAGCTGAATTTCTAAAAAAAGAGATTTAGATAATAACACAACAAAAAAGCAGGAGATACAAACTAAATAGAACAATAACAATCATTATGTAACAAGAACAGCAGAAGAGCCCATTTATAAAAAAATGTAAGCTCAGCTGGTGGATGCAAGCCTGGAGCTCAATTATTATTAGTGTTATTGTTAGTATTTATTGGGTGCAGACTTAGCTTCTGGAAGCACAGAGTGATTTAGCAGTCATAGGGAGTAGTACACTGTAAGGGAAGCAGAGATATCTGGTCGTGGGGAGCTAACAACATGGGGTGGGGCGACAATTTGGCAGCAAGGAATCTACAATGAATGAAAGGAAGAAACAGGGTGACCCAGTCTCAGTCAATTGATTGACTGGTTCACTCATTTGAGGATGGGATCAGCAGGGTCAAACCCTACTTCCCATTTGATCATGGGTAAAAAAGGTAGGTACTCAACCTTGTGTTCACCAATGTCAAAGAGACTGAAGGGTGTCTGAATGCCTATTTACTTGAAAGGTGGTCTAAGTCTTCTCCTCACTGTGAATTTCAGTATAGGGCCAGGGCATTCAGCTGCAGGTGCAGTTGATGGATCTAATTAGGACTATCTGAATCCATTGAGTCGTCTTCAAGGATTTCCAGTGAATGCACTGGTTTTGGTTTACATTAAATAGGTTAGAATGAGGCTCAGCCTGGCCTGTATGCCAAGAACGCATGCCCGACATGCTCGAGTGGGCCCGTTCTTTGGTTAAAAAAGGGATGTTTTAGGCCAAAGGGAGCCACTCTGCTAAGTTGCTTAATTAATTAAGTACTTCACAGTATAGCTTGTAGTTTTCACCAGTGCTACTGGATAACACTCTTTAAAATACTCTATTTGTAACACATTATACCAAAATCTCACCCTTGTGGACTGATCAACTAGTCTGTAATTAAAATTAATGGATTGCCATTTCCAGCTGTGGTCCACTTTTTCGTTGGTTCCCACTACACTTGTTTGTCCCAGTCTAACTCTGACTTAGAATGTACTTTTCCTGCTGGATCTACTCCAAACATCAGGCCAGCAGTTCCCACCTGTGGCCTGGACTGCCCAGGGGCTGGGCCTCGGAATATTAAAAAAACGCATAGTTAAAAAGATAGTCATTAATAAATTATCCCCTGGACCCGAAAAGACAACGGTGTTAATAGTTGGAGGAAGGCACTTTTCCAAGAAATCATATAATTGTTTTGATACTGGAGAAAAACAAGTATTCTGAAGAATGTTATATTGTTATATATATATATATATCAATAAATGCATATACTGTTGCCTAGACAGAAGCAATCATAGAAGAAGTGTATTTCATTGACCACGTTTATTTGTACATTGCAGCAACCTCAGTGGCATAACACTGGAGACCTCCTTTGTTTAAGTGTAGTTTATTAGTTGAATACATTCAGAGTTCTGAAAATATACTTTCTGTTAATTTCCGATAATTGTGGGATGGGACTGTATAAAGGGGACATGACATTAGGCGTGTCACCCTAGCAACGTCATACATAGTGGCAATACATACTTCTACAAGACCTACTTGATCGATACACTTCAGTGAGCACTTCTCTAAGAGAAGTGGAAAGGAGGTCCAGCTTTTTCCACACTGGATCCTAAATGGTGGAATTCCATTCCTCTGGCTCATAAATCAATTCCTAACCCCATCTCATTTATGTGGGATGTATTGAACCACTCTGCTATGCTATGCGGCATCACTTTGATAGTTATGACACAAGAAACGGTAACAATGGCGGCAAAACCCTGGTGCGCCAAAAACCTACAAAAACAATGTTCAAAACGCACAAAAAGATGGATGCACAACCTGCCACCCATGGTGCATGTGTGGTGGAATAGAGCACACACTACATAAAATGTGCCAGTGGGCTCCAATGACCAGCAAACATAGTGCAGAGAGAGAAGCAGCACTTTACAAATGAAACTCCAAAATGCACCTATGAATGACATTTGCTTTGTTGCTAAAAACTCCAAAATGCCTATAACACAACACTTCTCAACATTTAATATCTTGCTTGGCGCTAAAATGCATGTAATCTGATGAAGCATGGCGATTATATAAAGTCCTAAAGTGTAAAGAGTAAAACATTTCTTCAGGAAAACTGGATTGTCTGTAAACTGACAGCCCCTGTCAAAATCTGTGTGCAGTACTTTGGGTTACCTGTGAATGACAGCTTTCAGATGAGCTCCTGATGAAACTTCAAAGTATTTAAACTAAAAGTCTTCTGGGTTAGCACACATAAAAGTATTGTTGCAGAAAGGAATACAGATCTTAGTTTTGTTTTTGGTTTTTTTGATCTCACAGATTTAAAGCTAAGAAAGTAATGTATTTATGTGATTTAATGCAACAAGTTTGGTTTTTATAAATTAGCATGGCTGAACTGCAACCCTTTGGAAGTGGAAAAACAGGTTTCTTCCAAGGGGAGGGGGAATCCTCTCAGCAGAAACTCACTGGTAGATGATAATTGTGGGTTAGACCAGACTCTTGTCTATAGAAAGAGAGTGAACAATAGAAGAACCTTCAGCCCAGGAAACAGAGGTGTGAAAGGGGTTGTAAACTGCTCCTGGAAGGCACTCCCAAGGGAGGGGGCTGCTCCCGGACTGCAAGTAGAGACAAAAGGGCAGGACCATTTGCTGTTAAGCATGAACCATTTTTAGAGAATCATAACTTGTGATTCAAAGTGGTGAAAAATAGACAAAGGACAGATTTGTTAATCTAAATTTTGGCTGCACATTTTAAGAGGTGGTAGAACTGTGTAACATATTATGGACAGGAATGGCAATATATGTGGTTTTATGTGAACTGTGTTAATGCTAAAATTATGAAACTTTACACACACATCCCTATGGTAAACACACATATTTGTGAAAGTTGCAGAAAGATTGGAAAATGTGTCCATGCAAAAAGGACAATATTCTGTAGAAAGGTGAAACAAGATTCCACAGCTGTGGGATTTTGAGAAACAGCTACGACATAGAATATGGAATCTTTGTGTGTGATGTGCGTAGAGGTGACCAATGTATAAATATGTATTTAGGATAAAATCCGATTTTGAGACCAGTTGCTAAAGGGAGGTTTCTAAGGACTGTTAAGCAAACCATAAAATGTGACATCATCCGGCCTTGATCCAATCACTCAGATGCAAGGGGGAGATGAGGTTTTGATCCAATCCCAGCTCACAGGGGCAAGCTTAGTTAAGACGGCCCATACACCCATTTTGTGATGTCATTTGAAAGGATAGAGACAGCTGACAACACATAGGGACTAACTGATTCACTCACTTTCCTGATTCCGGCGAAGCACTCTGATCCAGCATTCTACATCCAGCTTTAACATCCTTCCAGATCCAGATGCCAAGACTCTTGCCAGCAGTAGAGAACTATTGACTTCCAGAAAGGCCTAAATTCTCAAACTTTTTCTCACAACCCAGTGAAGCGCTGTGATGTGGGAAGGCCTTTTTAACTAGTATCCTGGAACTCTCTGGCTTGCTACCACAAGGCTTGCCTGAGGAACTCGCTATCCAGGTGATTGAAATACCCACAAACAAGAGGACAGATCCTGTGCAAATCTGTCATTTCCAAAAGTGCATTTCTGTTTTCCATTCTCGCACCCTTTTCGCAAAGACGACTCTCACGAAAACCTTTATAACTCCCACAGTTTTTATGATAGAAGTGAAATTTCAACTCCTACTTGTACCTAACAAAACAGTGTGCTTCACCCGTTATAGCGAAGATCGCACAAGGAAAAGTTTGCCGCCAATTGAAATTCTGAAATGTTTTACACGTGTGAAATAGCTGTAAACTGCTTCCCACTTGGACTTTGAGATTTCAAATGTTTTCTTTTGACTAAATCATTGTTTGTAATTGTGTGCAACTATTTAAAGTGGCTCCCATAGGAATTTGTAATAATTTAAGTATTTTTTACCACATTTGGTGTTTTTGCTCAGTCAATTTCAAAGACAATTTCAAAGCCATACTGACAGCTGAAAAGTCCATTCCGTTTTTCTCTTATGTTTGAAGGGGGAAATTGAGAGTGATATTCTGTTTGATTTGTGCTATTCCGGAATACCTGCTCTCTCCTCACATCTATTTAATTGCCTATTGGGGGTTGAGGGGTGTTGCAGGGGGATCTCCTACCCACAGTCCCATCTGTTCTAAACCAATCCAAAAGTATTATTTTCTGTGCTGCATTTGCATTTGTGCTCATTATTTGATTCCTAGTGTACTAAAGATATTATTGGGTGTTCTGTCACCCAATTGGTGATTGTTGTTTACCTATTAAAATATATTGTGATTAAATTCTAAATACATAAATAAATATTTACCTTTGCAAACTAGCCTGATTCCTGGTTCAGTGTGACCGGGGGGGTCTCAGGAGAAGGGTGTGATATGAGTGGTATATCGTTCAGAATATTGAACTTATAGATAAAAATAAATAAGGGTTTCATTTGCGCACTACATGTTGGGCGTGACTTGGGTGTGTGCCAGATTGAAACCACTTACATTTAGGAAGGTACTAACGACCTGGCTATTACATGTCTAATCCACATCACTCTGCAGTCTTAGTGGCATGAGGCTTCCAAGTGCATACACGTTATATAAAACTCATAAACATAATGTAACCAATCTCCCATTGCTATCCATCCTGATGATCTTTTAAATTCCTCTTTCTAATAAGATCAATTAAGGTGACAAGCATCCAGCCCTTTGAAGGGCTTTGAATCCAACTCAGAAAGGGTTAAAAACACAATTCGATTTTATAATCTGCTGAAGTTGACTGGTGCAGTGAAAGCACCCCACCTGTTTTTTCCGTCAAGGGAATCTCAAAATGTGCTGTTTCTTGAGGATCCAAAAAGCATTTTCAACGAAGGCTAAAGATTACGCACTTGAAATCCAGTTGCAACCAAGGGCCAGAAGCTATAGAAGAATTATGTGTACATTTCTCTGATAATAAGAAATGATGGTATTATTATGACCTGATTGTGTTCCAAAAATAAAAAAGTCAGGCACTGGAAGGGTGTGCAAAACACAACTTGCAATGACTGGGTCTATGGAATTACTCTCAAAGAGAGGAAGGGTGTCTTATAGAAGGTGTCCCAGACAAATAAGATACAATTTGATATTCGTATTACGGGCTACACATCAGAAATTAGGTTTTTGGTTTCTGTTTGTGTTCTTCTATAGCTGTGTGTGTGAAGTGTTTTGTAAATTGTCAGTGATTTTATAATGGAAATGTGGTCTAGAACTAAAATCAATGGGCCAAATGGTCCAATTAGGCCTTCCTGGCAAGAGCAAGAGAAATACAATGTACCGATGTTGGTGCTTATCATGGATTCCTGCCTTTTGCTTGCTGTCACTTTTAGAAGGGACACCTGTCAAACTGTGGTGCGTGCACAAATGTTGAAAAAAAACCTGCAGAAATATTCAATCAATGCATCAATATGTAACCTTATTTCAACAAAAACATGTCAGAAAAGTTTCATGAAATATGTACAATACAAGACAGTTCCACAATTAACAACTGGATTTATATTATGAAATGCTAAAGGCAATACAAATGAATGACTTGGATGTGCATTTCATGCTAAAAGTCCCATAGTAAATTATAGTGTTAGTTTGTATATTCAAATACAAAAATCCATTAAACCTGCACATACGATTCAAATGGGTTAAAACAGACCAAAGCTAAAAACACAAATTACATCATATAAAACATACACAACATAATTCAGCATCGGCACATAAAAGAATATATCCAGCTATAACTTTAAGAAGTCAAAGGATAATAGACTGGTACTCATTATAACAAGTCCATATAGTGATTCCTCACTTTTATTGCCCACCTGAGATAAGACAGTAGCGCCCAAGCAACACATGATGAGGTAGCCATGAGAAGGTAGTAAAAGGTTGGTTGGCATTGTACAAAGTTGTGATGTCTAAATGCAGGTAGGATTGTTTGTTGTCGAATGCATGAATAAGCCAAGCAGAAAAGAATAAAATGTAAGCGATCCTCCACAACTTCACCACAATAGGGGCAACTGGGATTATCAAAGAATCTTGGTCAATTAACAGTATTGGGTCTTAACAAAAGACTAATAAAATGTGCTCTAGTAATCAGCCAACAATTTAATTTCTTTTGGCACAGTGTGATATACTGTGGCAATAAGCCCGGAGCCAGCCACCATTACCACCTAAGGTAATACCCCCGGGGCCCATAGTTATAGGCACGACCATAGCAAGGGCCTTAACGAAGGCCCTAGAACATTACCATTAGGTGGTAATAGCCGGCCGGCGAGGGGCTTATTGTCATTAGTATTCCGGGGTTTTTAGCTCCAGGATACTAAAGGTCTTATTATGTTTTTCAATCAGCATTTGTTTTGCCGTTTGAAAAGGCGACCGCTGCAGTACCTGTTAGTTCTAGAAAGACTAGAAGGTGCATACTGCTTTATAACTACGGATCAACTGGGCACAATTTTGGGCCAATTTGATCCATAGTAATGAATGGGGAGGTGAGTGAGAAGATTTTGAGATCCGGCGTGAGATGCATGCCGGTGCGTAAACTGGATTACACTGTTGTAAGGCACGCAATTGAGCCAATCCACGTTCAGTGTTTCCTGTAGCATCGGCGCGCCGGGTGCTAATGTTCCATAGAGTCTGGTCTGCTTACAATTGTGGGGTTTAATGACAGACGCAGGATGACATGAACTGAAAGACAATGTAGGCCAGTCATGGAAAAGGCACGTTGTGAGATGACAAAAGAGAACCCTTCATTTTCAGCCAACATATAAAAAACACTGTATGCAAATCAAGGGAAAGATACTAATTCAAAAGGGTCTTGAATGTGTTTGATCATGCCCAGAACAATGAAAGGATGATTCTACATGGAAAGCAAGGCTTTGCAAACAATGTAACTGCAATGTCTAAAAGTGCGTGCATTTTGCAGCTGGAAATAAAGACATGGAAAAACAATTTCCCTTGCCAAAATCAACATATAATGAGAAGGGCCTTGAACAGTGATGGTGAGATTCAATGTATTAAAAATAAATAAAAGGCTTCACATGAAAAATAAATGCAACAGATTGAAAAGGCAATATTTTCTTTCAGATACAACATTAAAAAGGACTTATGGGTCCAAGGAAATGCAACCTTTACCAATATAAGTGGTTGTTCCTACAGGCACGACTGTAAGTTTAGATTTCCTGTGAAGGAGTCGGTTGTTAGTGCAGAAAACTGAAGCAGTGATCAGGGATTTGTATTGGGGGTGGTTCTCTGAGATAAAAAGCAGGATGACAATTAGCCTTGAGAGAACAAAGGCTGATGGGTTTACTCCAGGTTAAAATTAACAATGAGGCTGCAGACCCTGGAAAAGATGTTTCAAGAGAACTGAAACCTATATTGTGAAATGAAAGTTAGGATTTTCATATATGTTTGAAGGTTTTCATTAGTGTAAATGGACAATCATAGTTGTTCATTTTCTCAGCAATGTTAAGTCACACCAAGGCCATTCCAGTGTCATTTTAAAGATTATTAAGTGCCCACTATGTTGATGTTATTTGTATCTAAATTCGATTTTTGGAAAGCCTGTAAATATTGCAAATGTGTTTCTAGCTTCCTCAAAAATTTTATGAACCCTAAAGTTGAAATTAGATATCTGGGTAGAAATGTTCACATATTTAAAAACTATACATTTTTGTAAACAGTGAAGAGTTTCTGTTTGCACCTGCAAGATCTTGCCGACATGGGAGTCATCTTGATAAATCCACCGAATTGTAATTTATATAGTTTGAAATGTGTATTTGTAAAAATCTAAGTTTTGTCATGTAGTGACTTTTTAGGAAAGCGTAAATGGGAGCTCTGGTGGGTATATTCATTCGTCCCAGGATTTCCATTTCAGAACTTCAAGAGCCTATTGGCAGAGAGTGGTTAGACCTTGGGGAGGAGTGGACCGTAAGGGGTCCAAAAGAAATTCAAGGCTCATAAGTTAACACCTCCTGATTTTAATATGTATGGAGATGTGGCTTAGAGGTTAAAACGTGGCTGAACAAACCAGAGAGGGACAGACTTGCCTAAAAGTCACCTGGGTAAAATACTGGAAAAAGTTGCCAGAATTTAACCTTCCCACACCAGCTGCCTGGATATCATCTGGGTGGGTGTAAGGACCAAAATATTGCTGCAGGGTTAACTTTGCTGGGAGACAGCAAATCTGAAATACTGAAGCTGGCTGAGACCCACAACAGGACAGGAGATGCAGCCTGAGTAGAGTGATTGAGCCAGGAGAATATCCCTGACTGATGGTGAATTCTGATGTCCCTGTTCTGTCCCTGTAAAAGTAGCCCTGCTGACTTTCCTGTGCACCAAAAACAGAGATGTCCATTGTAAGTAGCTTGTCCAACAAAATACAGTGTGGGGATTTGTTGATTTCATACCTCTGCCTTAGTTAATGGGTGGAGGGTATGCATGTAGATGCTTTGTATATTTTGAATAGTAATAATAATTTAATTATTTCCCCTATAGCAATACCACAGGGTGAATTTGTTTACCTCCAAAATTAACACATGTCATGCCCAGTGTACTTTAGAAACTATAGTCTGTTAATATAATTGGGTACACCTATTTTCCTGTGAACCCTAGACTTCCCTAAAGAAAAGGGGTGTCTTTGTCCAAAAATGATATTCTTAACTGTTAACTGTCACCGCTCCGCAGACCTGGACTCTAAACAGAGGGGAGCTGAATAAAGCTGAAGCATGGGTTTTTGCTGCTGGGCAGAGAAGTGCTTTTCCAAGTGAAACCAAGTGTAATTCTCCATTGCAAATTGCACACTCTTTGCTGTGTGAAAGTGACCCTCATCGCAGATTTTGTATTGCTTTGGGGTGAAGTAGGAAGGAGGGTTGATCAATCCAACGTATTCTCAAAAATTCTGTGTGATTTCAAAACTGCTAGCATTTTCAAGTGTGTAGAGAAATTCAACATGCAAAGTGCTGCAGGTGAAATTGTTTTGAAAACCGATAATGTGCATTTGATTTAAAACTAAACCTTATCAAGGAATGCTAATGCTCATGTTCCAAGGTTTTATTTAACTTTGACATAAATGAGACAAGAGACAAGAGAGAGTGAAACTGTTTATTTAGCCTCTGTTTTAAAGAAAGTGACATTCAAAAGTAACATCCCCCAAAGTACATTTTTGTATTGAAGCTTGTTTTGTGCCACAGAGAAAGTGACGTGTTTGATCAATTGGTACAAATATTAATTGAACCTATCATTTAAATAAATATACATTCTTTCTGTGCACCGGTCTGGTTCTTAGTTTTTTGTTGGCGCAAGGGGAGAGATCTACGTGGATCTTTATGAATCATCATAGATAGGGCTAGCTTGAACTAGATAAATGATGTATTGTGTGGCACCTTAATTGGGGGGATGAACCCCCCCCCATGTTAAGGGTGGTCTCTCAATATATCATTACACAATAATATGGCTCTGTTTGTGCTAACTTGATGTTCTCGTGTGCCATGCTGCTCCTTGACAAATAATGCAATAAAAATATCTTGTAAGAATTCTTTTGTACATTTCTCACTATAGGTCAAGATGAAAAGAGGGTTGGGATGTTCAACTTCTTCAGACGAAGACGAATATAACATAACCAAGGGATCTTGTTCCAGTTCTATCTGGATATGAGAGCCATGATAATATATTTGGTCCGGGCCACCTTGGGGTTTTGACCAGATTTTCAACCATTGGAAAAGTGGAGCCAAACACCATTCATCTTTTAAAAAGCCAAAATCCAGTACCACATGCACTGCAAAAGTGGGGGCCAAACACGGATGGCTCAATTGTTTTTTGAAAAATGTATTCTCCATTTTTTTTGCAGCTCAAGCATGTTTGCATAACCCCAAAATGAGTCACCATAATACTGATCCTAATTTTCTGTTTGTTTATATGGGCTTGATCCGACAGCACCATGGAAAAACAAATTCCTAATAATCTAATTTGTGTATAAGTCTACATCCAAAATGTTTGTATATTGGGCCCGCTCCCCAAAGTTAATGCATGCCTGTGCGCCCCTATGCACAGCGTGAAGCACAGCCAACATCTCCACTGAAGAATCCATGGACCCGAGTACCGTCCAGAGCATCCCTCTATTGACCTTATCAAAGTAGTTCTCAGTTGCATAAAAGCCAGTAAGATGGGTTCAGCCATGATATACAATGATTGTGCGACAAACAAATAAACATTAAGGGCTTGATCCACACCAAGTTTTAAACCAAACTGGATATATGAGAGTATGGAGTTATAGGAAATCCACTATTCAAATTGGCCCAAAAATAATATCCCAAAGATCTTAAATGTGGTATCCAGTAGTGATACTGGTCTGTATCCAAATGGGCTTGCACAATCTCCCTTTTTAAATATAGGGAAAATAATAACCATTTTCCATGAAGGAGGTATATCCCCAGACTCCAAAACTAAATTAAAATTAACAGTTAACAATGGGGCCCATAGTTCCAGTAGCTGTTGAAAAACATCCGCTGGGATTGCATCTGGCCCGATGCATGATTATGTGTTGGTTACAAATATCTGCAACAATCTTCTCCATGGACAATTTCATGGGTGAGAGTGAACCTTTTATAGCTGAAGACTCCATTGGTCCCTGATATGAATTGACAAAATGTTCAAACCAGTCCTTAGCTCCGACATGCATCTATGTACATTTCTGTAGTCAGTTATGGGGAGGTCCATGAGCCACAAACTCCCCAAATTTCTTGGAGTCAGTGGAGGATACTACTTTCAGGAGCTCTTCCCAGGCCTGTTCTTCAAACTCCTTTTTTTGTTTCTCTACTGCCATCCAATAGGCAACTCTGGCCTGGATAATATTCTGTTTAGACCTGTTGGAGGATCTTAGGGCGTTGAGAAGTGCCCTTTTATACACTCTACACTCCTTGTTAAATCAGCCTCTTGCTTGGGGCTTTTTATATGCAAAGTCTTGCTGAAAATGTTTAGATATTGGCCCCATTAGTTCGACAAACCTTTTTACTGTGGATACGGGTGTCAGGGTTCCATTAAGAATAGGCAAAATTGGTAGTAAATTAAAAGCCATCACATCCTGGTGGAATTTGGAGGAGTCTAACTTTGCCCATTTAATTCTTCTTTTGAGATGTGGATTAACTTCTGCAGAGTCTAGATGTTTCATAGTAGTTGGATCCAGCAAATTACACTGCCACAGAAGACTAAGACAAATTTCATGATGGTCACTGCATGACTCCCCTACCACCTCAAATCCTTGATTCATGCGTCATTGTCTAATTGGCATCCAGAAATAGTTGATGGTTGATGAAACCTGATGATACTTCAAGGTCGGAAAGACAGGCTCATCTGGCAATACTCATCTATTCAATGACCGCAATCCCCATTCTATGACCAATTAACATATTTGTAATCCTTTGGCATATATGCATGCATCCTGCATCTGTGGGTTCAGAATCCTTAATTCAAGATCTTGAGACTCATCATATAAACCCTTGGGCAGCTCATTGCCCAACTTCACATTGAAATCTCCAGGTAACATAAGAATGGTATTGGGATCAAGCTGCTGTTACATGTTTTCCTTCAGGGAACCTCTGAAGACATGCAGTCGATTTAGTTCTGAATTATGGGGACTACTATATAAATTTGGGATCACCAGGTTGCCACCTCTGCTTGGATAAATTCTGATAATTTGAACATAATTCAATCCAAAAATGCCATAATCATGGTTACCATTCCACTGAAACGATGCCCTCTATTATTCTTACATGCTGGGATTGAGTAGGAAACAACACCAACCAAGAAGAGATATTCTATGCTCATGTTTCCTGTAACAAAATTATATCATGTTGTTTTAAAAAACTCAATGTATCCCAGTCGGTACATTTTGACTTAGCCCTGGAACATTCCAAGAAAGGAAGGTTGTGATGTCTGGATTACATGATTTATCCCCTTTCCCACGCAAACCCAACCCGACACTAGAAGACTACATGGATGTTGGAGGCAGTCCAAAGGGTAGAGGAGACACCAGTCAGACTATCTCCTCTATATTCAATAGGACCTCAAATTGATTAGGCTGAAACAATTTATTTTCAAAGACAGACTTCATAACACCAATGTACAATGACATATTTTCCTTCAAGCCATTGAGCAACCCACAGAACGTGTAACAGAAATGTATTTCCATCACTGTGCATTTCAAATATGTGTTGTGGTGTACACAAGCAAAGCACATCTCTGTTATATCTGAAATGTGCTACCCACATATATCAAGCACATGGGATTACACATGTAGAATACATCTCTGAGCAGGGAAAAATGCATTTGTTTAAAGAACTGGCTTTCCCTAGAGTGTCAGAAATTATGTCACATTTTTTAGCTGTGTTAAACCATTGTGGGATACCTTGTTATAGAACTCTCTGATTAAACATGCACAGGGTTCATTTAATCAAGAGAAGTTGAACTGGAAGAATAAAACTGGAAGAATAAAATCTGCTGCAGTTTGTGGGCCTCAGTTTTGCTTTCCTAAGTAAATGCAGAAAGGAAAGCCTAGAAACAGACTTTGAAATTATTCCCATGTTTATCTTCTCTTGCCTGACACACTTTGAATGCACACAAAAACATGCAAATTGAGTTTTTCAAAACAATGTGGACCTGCATTCCGAGACTGCATAAACACACCCTACTCCAGATGCCATGCAAAGGGTAAAAAAATGTACTTTCAAAGAGAATCTGTAACTCAAGTTATCTTCTATCAAAGTAAAAATGCATTAGCATATGACAGGTTAACAGATTGGGTTGCTGACAATTAGATGCATGGCAACAGTCATCTGCCTTTGGTTAGACAAGGTTAAATGTCATTGGAAATATGCACAACCAAGACCATTTACTATAAATCATTGTGACAAAGAGAAGATATATTTGAGTGCAGAGTCATTTCTGCCCTCTTGTGGAGAACTGCTTCAAAAGCACTGGAATCCCAAAGGATTTAAATGAACAAAATCTCACCTTGAAGGGGAAAAAAACTGAATGTAGTGATGATTGCAAGGAACATGTGAATGATCCCCATTGTGTGATAGTTTGTAGGTAACAAAAAGCTCCATCAGAATCTTGAAACTGAAATAAATATATTATATGTTGTTTTGTTTGCATGTATATATATATATATATATATACACACACACATATATATTATATATATATATATATATATATATATATATACATGCAAACAAAACAAGAGGGCTGGCAGGGGTGCTACCTTGGCACCCAGCTGCAGTGAGCTCAAAAAGTCCAAAGATGTTCTCCTCCTAGTGCATTGTCATGCATCAGCAGTCTTGAGGGAGGTTGATTGGATGCAGGTGTGCAGGGTTGAATCCCTCTGGTATGTACCAGGCAATGCCAGCAGGGAGGTTTTGTAACTGTAGTGTTGAACCAGCCAGGATCCAACTCTCCCCCATGTTTAGCCCTCAGTAGGGAGGGGGAGGGAGTTACCATCAGTATGACACTCCAAGGGTAGGCAAGAGTAGCCCAGGTGCAGCCCCTCTAGAGCCCCATTATCTAGTTAGATGTGCAAACAAAACAACAGGGGTGGCAGGGGCTCTTCCTGCATTCAATCAGCCTCCCTGAAGATTGCTGAGGCATGAATGCACACTAGGAAGAGACCATCACTGGACTGTTTGGGACCCAGAGTAGCACCCCTGCCACCCCTCTTGTTCTTTAAACTTTTCACAACAGCATAGAAAACCAAAGAAAACCCAAAACATCCAAATTAAAAAGAAACATTTGTAAAAATGAGTTACTCATTGACAATACATGCCAGTTCATGCACATAATAAAATAAAGCTCAATCAAACTAGTATTTAAAATATCTTTTCCGTTTCCCTCCAAAGCAAAGTAAGGTAGATGATACATGCCTGATTGTTCCCACTCATGAATACCTCCCAAATAGTAGGCCAGGGCAGGATTACCATCATACCTGCAGAGCGTAGCGTGCCCACCTCTATGGATGCCCAAGTCACACAATCACAGAGCAGGTGCCTAGCAGAATCCACTGCCCCTTCCCCACAGAGACGACATTCCCTTCTGTCCCCTGCTGTCTGGGACCAAACTCACTCAATTTCCCCTGTTCTGATAGTATTAAATGGCAATCTGAAGTAGCCCCACACCAGGTAGTTCCCCACAAATGTATATATGAAGGAGTAAACTTTCTTGTCAGGATATAGGCCGTAAACTCGGTAACCGTGTTTTTGGTACAGATATTTATTGCTGCCTGTTCCTGTCCAAAATGTGCTAGTATGTCCTTCGTGATTCTTTTAAATGGATGGTAGGGAAAACCAAGCAGGTTTCCCGGTGCCAATGTAAGTCATCTATTGGCTATCGTGCAGAGCTGGACCACATTAATGGGTGGCATCAAGGATGCTCTCACCTGATAGGCCTCAAATATCAATGCCAGTAGGGTACCCGCCGGGGCATTAGTCAGCTTCCAAAAGGTAACCAAACAGCTCAAATGTATTCTACAGTGAATGGACATCAAGTTGAACTCCAATAGAACTGGCTCCATCACTGTACGCCGTGGAAGATGCAAATGGCCCCTCAGCAGACATCTTTCCAGTTTTGCCACCTCCTATAATTGCGGCAGTGACCGAGTTTTGGCACCATAGAGCACAAGGGATACCAGCTTGGTTTGGTGTACCTGAACCAATGATCCAATGGAGAACCTCTCTCCCTTCAAAGCAAAGGAGCAGATACCCCCCAGGGTCGCCTTGGACCTGAGTATGATTTGATCAGAATGGATCACTCCTTTCAGACCAGGGTCCAAGTACAAACCCAGATATTAATAGGAAGACAACACCTCTAGCCTGATCCTGTCTACTGTCAAATGCCTGTTTTTTTTCAGTCTCCTAGTACCAAAAACCACGTTTTTTGTTTTGGGGGTGTTTATTAGTGGAGACTTAATGTCAGCAAATGCTTTCAAATTATTCAGTGATGTTTGTAACCCTCCTGGTGTAAGATCCAGGATTACCATCCACGTATCCCAGCCATATTGAATTGGGATGAACCCCAGTTTAGGCAAGATAGCGGAGGACGATACCAGTGCTTTACCTAGGGCCGAGAGCTATACGTTGAACAGTATTGGGGCTAGTATACAGCCTTGTTTAAGGCCCCTTCTTGTTGGAATCCAGGAAGAGTCCCCACCCTGCTGGTCAAGTCGAATGTTTACCCTAGTTTCAGGGTATAGCAACTTGATCATTCCCAGTAACGCAGGAGAGATGTTATTGTTGGTCAGCTTACCCCACAGCCTGTTGTGGTCCATGGTGTCAAACGCTGAGCGAAAGTCGACATAGGCCACATAGACCAGAAGCTTCTGTGTCCCTGCTTGCTGAATTATGGTGGAAAGTAATGGCACATTGATACTGGTATTAGAATTCTTCTACATATATTAAAGATAAAATTAGATGTATGAAGAAAATACACATATATTTATTGACTCGCTCACTCAATTCTTAATATAGATCCTTTGCACCAGCCCTAGAATACTTACCATATGAAGAGTATGTGAGGGTGCTCCAGAGATCCACTGCCCTCCTTCATGATACGTTGTGGCAGTGGAGCAAACCCTCATGTTGAATCTAATGCAGCCGTGGTGGACAGGGTGTTCTGCATTAGTGTGTATTCATGGTCTGCAACGTATTTTAATGAGGGGAACAGTGTCTTTAAATCTACAAATAGAATATGGTGAGCCTAATCACTTGAATCTACTATTTGTAGATTGAAAGACATTGTTCCCCTCATTAAAACAAGGAGCTGGCCATTAATATTCGGCAAGTACTGTAGGGTTGATACACGGTCTCTACATTAAGAATTGGGTTCTACAGTGGGTATGATACTTAAATACACACACATATGTTTTCACAGGGTCTATGAATACACCCTGAAGAAGACGGACTGATCTCCTTCACCATTGATTATGGGAATTCAGGTTAACAGTTTGCCCAAAGATTCTTCGACGTTCCTACACACACACTGCACTCTTATCAGACTGCTATTAAAAATACCCTGCAGTTGAATTACTGGCACCTAAGTGGCTTTCCAAACATGTCTATTACATTCTGTCGGTGCCCGTCTGTTAATACATCGCTCATTAAGGATGAAAGTAGTCATCGGGGTAGAGATGTTATTGTGTTCTCATCAAAATGCGTGAGTGTAGGATCGCTGCATAAACTGCACTGTTGCTGTAGTGGAAATCGCATTCTATTTTGAAATCACAATGCACGCTGTGTCTCTATTCCAGGGCCATTTTTCACCCTTTAATAATATATGTTAGCGACACTCTGACAGAAGTCTTGCCATAAGAGGAGAATCTCCTTCTAAGAGGATTACGTTTCCAAGAAAAGAATTTAGCGGGGCTTTGGACAGTATGTTTTGCAGTTAGCAGGGCAGATCTTGATTGCAAGAACCGGGCTAATTGGATTGTGCTCTGTCAAAGAAACCACACAGAGCCGTAATGTATATGCACTGGCCCGGCTGGTTATCAGCTCCCGATGGGTTTGGCTCACACAGTGTGCAGAGAGACGATGGCTGGCTGCAGCAGACCGTGTGCTGACTCGTGCAGGGATCCTATGGCAGTGCATTGCAGAGGGCACCTGCGGTTGAACGAGAGATGGAATGGCGATGCCTTCGGGATAAGCGTCGTCTCGTTGAAATGGCTCCTTCTAGAAGCCACACACGTCCTGTTCCGCACTGTGGACCAGGAGAGAGTGTGTGCAGAATCTTTAAAGCGTTCTTCCCATCTGCCAGACCCATTATCCCGGAGCAGTCCAATATTTTCTGGCTGGACACCAAACAGAATGCATTGGTCTGGCAATCTGCAAGTCGAGCAAATGCCACGAAATGAGTCAAGAGGCACGGAAATGCATCTCCCAAAACCCTCTCCCCTGCATAGGGCCTGCCTTATTTTGTTGTCGATAGCACAACTCTTGTTCTCTTCCATCGACCCTCAGCCTCAAGGGAGAATGCCTTGACACTCCCCTGTGATCAAACAAGCATAATCCAACCTGGGGAACGTAACCGCGCGGATGCCTTTCAAGTAGAGAGATGTCTGCACACACGTATACTATAACCTCACATCCAGGAGCAAACCAGTGCAACCCAGTCACTACAAACATGTTATTGTATGGTAGTTTTCAGATACACAGTGGTGCATGCACTCCCATGCAAAGAAAAACACACACACACGCACGTGCATTTCCACTAACACACACACACAGACAGCCACAAACACGCACACACGGACTCTACACATAGACATTCGCAAAACATATATGGAGGTGAGCAAAACACATGTACTGAGGCACACTCACACAGTGCCTGAGTACTCAGGTACCGTACCGGATCTCATGCGTGCTTGCATGAATGCTGTCCTCCTTCGTGTGACACATGGAACTAAACCCCCTTTGGTAGAAACGTGCATATTTAGGAACACTAGAGTGCGCCCAATGCTATGTACGCCCATTCACATAACCACGTGCATAGATATACCGCTACGTCATTCACATGTGACTATTGCAAGCAATCATTCACGCAAGCGAAAGTCACATCTCATGGTGGCAAAGCACATGAATGCAGGCTGCCTGACACAAGGTGTGAGATAAGACACACAATGATTCTGCTTTTCAATGTGTCCATCGCACAGTATCAAAGATATGCAACGTCACTGTGCATACACACCGTGGGACACATGCATAGGAAGTTCCCTGTTGCATGCCCTGCAGGTGTGACTGTGTGTTCACTTTTCATCCAGTACATCTCACGGGTGCACTGTGTTTGCACAGATCACACCAGTCGTTTAGATGCTGGCCAGCTGACATGTTGACCCAAATGTTTTGCTGTGCAGCTTACTACTGCATGTTGAAAGCCTCATGCGGGGCACTGCTCGTGCACACAGCACCAGTCTTGACACAAATGAAAGTCTGCCTGCCACTAACACTCATCCATCTCCGAAGTCTTTAGAAGTGCAACACCCTTTGAATTCCCCATGCACATGATTTTGTGACTTCCCTCCAAGAAGAAAACGAAGGCAGTCGTGAGCAATATTTGCAAAGAGGTGTTCCACACTGTCACACATCTCGATGACCATTACAGCCTCAGCAGAAATAGCAACAGAACGGCCAGTGTGCTGTGCACGCTACAGTCTTCCTGCACTCACAAGTATTGGATGGCCAGCATGACATGCCTGAGGGAGATTCTACCCTGATAGAAGAACACAGCCCCCAACACTACCGAGCACCTGCCTCTCACACCTTCCCCACCCACTCCACCTTCTGCCCAGTGCGTTCGCTCCCACCCTCCCTATGCACACACACACACAGACACATACACATATAGCATCCATCGCGCCTGCAACGGGGATCTTTACCTGAAATCACAAGAAGCGGCCACGCTGAAACATTTAGCTTAGGACCCAGCCCAGCCTCGCGGGCTACTTAGCCGAACAGACTCCCCAGTCAAGCTATGTCAAACTCAGCTTCCAATTAGCACTATGCCCCCCCACCCCCCTCCAGCGCGTGCCAGCGATTCCTATCTTCGCCGCACACTTCATCCCAGAAATAATCCCAAACTCTGGCTGTGGGAGGGAAGGAATGGGCGGTGCGTGGTAAGTGTGCATGTGTGCACAGCACACCGACCCGTACGTACAGAGTGCGAGTGTGTGCCTGTGTGTGTGACTATGTAGATAAATCAACGTATTTGAATTACACAAACAATACTGCATACATTTCCTTATGAAACGTGCCCATGCGACATACTTACCAAACAAATAGAGCTGCGTGTGTGGAGGGTTGGGCTGCGTCTATGCGTGGGCTCGTATATTTAGAGTGACATTTGGACACATAAAGACATAGGGCTGCCTGTTTCTAAAGGCACCTGCATTATGTATAGAGCGCAACGACAAGCTGGCCCCGCACTCCACGGAAAGCACGCAGGTCTCCGGTGACATTGGAAATGGCTGAGATGGGGAGATCCGGTACTTACCTCTGCGGAGGATCAAGCAGCCACTTGCCCGGTGCGCCCGATGCCAGGCATCCTTTTCACGAACGAGAGATGCCACCCACACACTCCAGTAACTCCGGCATGGCTGGCAGCCTCCCGTGCCCGGTCAGGTGAGACAGAAGTGCAAATCCAACCCTGGCACCATTCACAGCATATCCAAGTGGGGAAAAACGAAATAAATATATATATATATATATATATATGTATGCGTAGGCAACTCGGTATTGCCCTCCTGTAAAATGTGTCCTTGTATATCAGATAGAGCCAGACGCGTTGTCGGCGTTAACAATCCATACTCCAAGGCGCGTCCCCCCGAATTCGCGAAATTCTCGGAACTGTTAAGGACTCCCAAGTTCGGATGCAGCAGCAGCAGCAGCAGCAGCCCCTGCTTCCAGCGCGCGCGGCTTGGAGAGCGCCTCGCGCAGAGAGGCGCGCGCACAGCGCGCGAGGAGGAGAGCGGCGCGCGGCGGAGATCCCTGGCAGTGTTCTGGGCGGCTGCTCGGAAGGAGAGCCGCGCGGCGCCGGCACGCACGGCGCAGGCAGCCCCAGCAGACGCGGCCGGCACCGCGGCGGCTGCTGTGGAGAAACTGTTCGACCGGAGCCAGGGAGGCACAGGGCGCTACGCGGCTTCCATGTTCTCCTAGGGGCTGCGTTAAGTAAAAACGGGGCGCGCGCCCTCTCCACAGAGCTTCAGGACGGCGCGGCTCCATGCGTAGCACCACATGGTATGAATGAAAACCAAGAACATGAGGTGGAATTTGATGAACCAAAAAGTAAACCCAATCCGGGCGGCTGGAAATAGAAAAAGGCAGAGACCCTGGTCCATAGGAAACACAGCTCGGCAGTGTAATTACGAAGCGCCACATGGCTCCTCATAAGCCATTGCATAATAATAGCATCGCTAAGCTGGTGTAGACACTGGCTGACGGGCCAAATCCTCAGCTCAGCGCACAACATTCGTCAGGCACGCGCGTGCCAGCGTTTCGGGGCTTGACGGTGTGGCATGGGGGGAGGGGGGCAGATATGTGTGGGCTCCGCGCCATGTTAGTGCCAAGGATGGGATAGCTAATTAATTAACAACATGACTGTCAAATATGCAGCGCGGTCAATTGGCCACGGACTCCCCCGTCAATCCTGAAAAGCATCCTCTACCCCTCCGCTCAATTTTATTCCACAAAGTGAAGCGGGAGAGGGGACCAGTTTGGCGCAGTGGCTGAAAATAGAGCTGTCTTTGTGCGCGATCGACAAAGGTCTGGATTCAAGGTTTTGATCAAAACCCGCACTGTGCCGCCGTCAGCTGTCTGCGATTCCTCGCGCGGCTTCATTGCATGTCGCCTCAGACCGCAGCTGTCCCTCTCACGCGGGAACAATGATCCCGAAAAGCAGAGCGTCTAATGAGAAAACGGCGCAACTGACATTCGGTGCACAAGTAACGTCTTGCAATGCGCGTGACGTGTGAGCGCGCGCGGCGATGATTTCTCAATTCGTTTTTATGATAGATGCGTGCAAAGTGCTCAACCTGACTTGGGCCAGAATGCACTTTTGCACGTAGGCCATCAAATGAATGGATTTCCAAAAACGTGTGCACTGCTACTAAGGCCCAAATCGCCAACTCTTTCTCGTCACAGTGAAAACCAAAGAGGTGGTAGCCGTTCCCAGGAAGTCACACAGATGAAAAAAAATATATTTTGTTTTCCTAAATTCCCCTACTGGAGGAGCATCTACCCATCACGCGACTGGATGCAGAGTCATAGACAGGGTCGGGCCTGCGCGGACAAGACTCAGCCAACAACTGTAAATACCCATTCAGCAGAACTGTGTGGGCATTTACAGATGTTAATGTCACTACGGTTATCCCAACTATATTAGCTTCAGGCCCCACTTGTTAGACAATCCTGGCTACACCTCTGTGGACTGGGTAAGAGACATCTCCACCTGATCACCTGTAATACCCAACCTGGTGACCTGGCCTAATTGTCAGGGGTAGGGAAGTAGCACTGTGTCAAGGAACATTTGGTGGGACAAATTGACTTCTGCTGTTCAGGAGTGCAAGAATGAGAAGTCGCTAGACCACCTACACATCAACTACACTTGTGCAAAGCAACAGTGACACCTATTATAAAGGTAAAATTGGCACAGCCAAGAAATAAACCTCTGTCGCCTTTTGTGGTATCGTGAGCCAAGGGAAACATGCACTCTCAGGGTGTGAATGTGAGACAGTAAAAACCCAATCATCAATAGTACACCAGTTCCAAACTAAAAGAATATTCATTCAGGGTTTATTAAATTATATATACTTTGAGTTAACAAATAAATCATAGAACTAATTACTAAAAACACTATAAAAACCCACCCTTTTAAAAAAAGAAGGTAGAAATGCAAAACACTGTGGGCTCTCTGGAGTCTTTGTCAGGAAGGAAACATGCAACAATGCATACATGTTATTCAAAACAATATATCTTGGTAGAAAAGGGAATGAAAGGGATTTATCCAGTCTCTAGGGCCCCAAAAGGTGGACCTGTAATGGTTTATTGAGAGGCCACCCTCAACACGGGGCGTTCCTTCCCTGCCCACTCAAGGTGTCATACAACAAACTGTTTAACAGATTTTTTTATTCAGCCCTGTTTCAGACCCATATGATGCCCCTATAAACCCCCCCATCCCCCCTCCACACCCCTATGCTAGTACTGAGCCAAGAACCAGGGCGGTGTACAGGAAATATCTTTGTATTTATTCAAATAAAAAATAATAGAAATTTGCACAAAAATGTCAAACACCACTTAATCCGTGGCACAACACAATACACATCTCTCAACATAAATACATCACAAAAGTGAGTTGAAAAGAACACCAATCACAATGCTTTACTTTCTACAAATTTCACTTCAAGAGATAATTAAACTGATCAATAACCAGAACAATTATTGCTGTTCTGTGCTATTTTCCTGCGGTCTTAAAAGGCTAGCAGTAGGATTTCAAGATTGATTGGTACAATTACATATGGCAATTATGATTTCATCCACTCTTGGTTTAAAATAAACACAAGGTGATTTTAGCGTTTTGCTTTTCAAAACCCCTACTTTGGTCTGTGTTGGGGAAGTCAGACAGAAACATTTGAATGATTTAGGGAATTTTTGATTTCAGACTCCCTTCCACTGAAAGGCTTGTGTTAGGGAAACATTGGACAAAAATATTGGACTGATATAAGAACAAAGACACCTCTCTTCCTTAAAGAAGTCAGGGTCACAGGACAAAAAGGATTGCCCAATTAAACTATAGGCTACAGTTGTTAAGCAACCGCTGGGTAGTGAAATTAGTTATTTTCATATTTTAACATAAATCACGCATAGTGTTCCAACAAATGGAGAATTAATTAAATTAATCGTATTAGTTAAAAAGGTGAAGGATTTACACAGTTTTGCCCTATGAAGGGAAAGGATTTAAAGCAAGCAGACTCCACCACCCTTGGGTTTCCCAGGGCTCAGTTCTACTTACATAGAAAGCCTCTGTTTAAAGTTCAGAGCAGCCAGCTACATGTCAGGACCCTCTGGAAAGATAGGACAGTGGTCTGGTCTCTCCACTGTAACGGATGTCCTCCTGATCTCCACCATAGCAACCAGTCAGTGTTTAGGCCTTCCTAGCAATAGACAGCTCCACCTGATGCACTCTCAGCAAGCTCCTCTGGTGTTTCCTTGCAGCTGTCAGATTGTAAATTGCAGCACCACTCTTTTGATGGTAAATATCAGATACTCTGTCCCTTCTTCCTAGTGCAGTTCCCCTTATACAGCAGGGATGACACCACCATTTTACAATATTTGGGGAGTATTCTGCAAGAGGTCACAACAAATATAATTGCACAGTTACACTTCTCTGTCCTCTAAAACTCAGCCGCACAGTCAGGATTGGGTTAGGGGTGTGGAGCAAACATATGGCATCTTAATAGACAAGCCCTATTTGTTCTCATGTCAAATTTTTGCAAAAATGTAGTTATGTGACAAAACTTCATAATTTTACTAGTAACTGTCATAACATATATATATATTTTCAGTTAATTATGGATGACAGCCAGGTACGCACCATTTTGCATGGCCATGTGTCAATTTTCTGCTGTTTCCATAAGAATCATAACACTTTTGAATATGTAATGTATTACCGATATTCCTAATTTTATCCTTCACCTGTTCACCACCTCTCACATTTGGAGAGTTCAGATCAGCCAAAAACATAGTTTAACGGGCCATTACAGTACCCTAACTTGAAGGTGCATGCATTTTATATCTCCAAAATCGCATGGAAATTGCCTAAAACATGGTACATAAATGAAGAAAATCCAACTTATGGTTGCTGGGAAAAAGGCCTAAATAGTCCTTTAAAATGAATAGTACATCTTCATGTGGGACAAACGGCAATTCTCCTGCCGTCAGGCCATATGGTCTCTCTGGACTCGCCTGTAACCAACATTTTTTTCTTTATCAGTCTCTTTGAAGTGGGTTATCTGTTTGAAGTTGGAGTTTCAGTTTCCCTTAATTGAATTGTCTTCACAGCTCCCCTCTTCACACCTCTTGAAACACTTGTGTATAGGCGCGTTACAAATGCCATATCATATCATATCATATCATATCATATCATATCATATCATATTGCCGACATTGTGGTCATGCATCAGCGAGGCGAAATGGTCCTGCAGAGACAGCCAGTCTAAAGAACACTTGGCTTTCCACATATTCCGGAGCAAGCCGCATTTATTTCCAGTTTTAAACACTAGGATGGCAGCTTTCCAGTGTTGAAGTTCCTTGTGACATGTATTCAATAGCCAGCAAAAGGGTTTGCCTCCAGCCTACCAAACATTTCACATGGAAAACAAAGTGGCTTTCAAATGCCACTGCTATTTTGTATGCAAAACATAATATACATGATATTTTGTCAACACGCACCATGTCTTTTCCCATGACATTTTTCCTGTTAACAGTGGTACAATTTACACATTTAAACTGAAAATATACATCATAGTCATTTTTTGTGACAGTGTTTAAAAATCCTGTTTTTCATGTGAAAGGGACCGTTGATTTTTCTTCTTGCTTTGTGAATTGAATTTCTGCTTTTCCTTGGATAATGACAAGCAGGCCGTTGTCACATTGCGCTTTAGTTTTCATTTGGAATCTCACATGCAAACTATGTTTGTGTCAGTATTGAAACATCCTGTTTTTCACGTGAAAGGAACTTCTGTTTGGGGCTTTAGAATGCACACACCCCTGTTCTTCCATGACTTTTTGGTGGGGAAGAGCAGGGCAGAGTGGGGTTACATTAGGTGCAATTTACTTCACTGGGGAGTGTGTATTCCAGCTTCCCCTTCCATCTTTCGGTTGGAAGGTGTGGCATGGCAACCCCTTTTCTTCCTTATCTTCCAGGGGCCCAGGGCCTCTCACCAGACGCCCCTCTTGCCTCCAGGCTGGAAATAAAGAGGTTTGTTCTCTAATAATAGAAAGAAAAAGAGGTTCAGTACATTTTACACACATATTTCCCTGGAATATTTACATAGAATGGACAACAACAACAGCATACAAGTATAAACAGACATTTTCACCATTTCACAAAACACATTTTATTTATTGTTTCCCCATGAGCACCAAATAAATTACTCCCTGAAATATATACAAGCCATTACAATTATGCAGAAACACAAATTGACTTTGACAAATACATGCACAAAG
Source organism: Ambystoma mexicanum (assembly GCF_040938575.1). Classification (NCBI taxonomy): domain Eukaryota; kingdom Metazoa; phylum Chordata; class Amphibia; order Caudata; family Ambystomatidae; genus Ambystoma; species Ambystoma mexicanum. The sequence goes on along the minus strand of NC_090928.1, from coordinate 1,159,334,558 downwards.
TCAGGCTGAAGAAATTATTTGCCTTGAATCCACCCAAGCCTGCTGTTAAGGAATCTCTACAGGGTTATACACCTGTTAGTATTGAAGATATGCAAACATTTGGCAACCTCATAAGCCTGGGATCTGACTGTGAAGATCTTGAAGCCATTAGAGATTTGGACTGGCACTCCATGAATATACACAGAGACTGGCCAGGCACGAGTGAGCTCAGATCAACATCCAGATTCAATCCTATGTTTAATCCAGGAGGATACATAGTAGTGTTTCAGGACCTAGTGATAAATGATCTGAAAAAAATTAGACCAAAGCTACAACCTATGTGAATCTCACTCGCCACAAGCAGAGCACTCTCAAACATCTGTGCACTGTTCATGACTGCATCATAAAACTCTCTGACAAAGGGACAAACATTGTTGTGATGAACCGTTTAGATTACAAAAAGGAGGTAGCAAGACAACTAACTGATCATTCCTATTATGCCAAATTAGATGAAGATCCTACTACAGGTATGAATAGGAAACTTTTTTGAGTTGTTTACCACATACAAAGATAAAGGGTTGTTGGAAGAAGATATGTGCAAGTTTTTATATCCGAAGTTCCCAGTTATTCCTACTATTTATTTGCTGCCCAAAGTGCACAAGAATATGAGGAGGCCACCGGGACGACCGATTGTGACACTTTGTGGAACTTTGTATGAAAACACTTCTAAATTTGTGTATGAGACTTTGTGTCCACACTTCCATCTTACCTAAGAGACACCAAAGACTTTCTCATCAAAATAGATGTCATCACATGGGATTCTACTTTCTGTTGACAACCTTGATGTGGTATCCCTTTACACTTCCATTAAGCATTCCAACGGACTACGAGCGTGTGAGTATTTTCTCCACACCCGTTCCATTAATTTTTTACAACAGAGCAAAATGATACTGGACATGATTAAACTTTGTCTGACTAACAACTGATTCTTGTTCAATAACTAATTTTATCTGCAGCTTCAATGTACAGCTGTAGGCACCACATTTGTTCCAATTATGCTAACCTTTTGATGGGCTGGTGGAAGAAGTTTGTAGTATGGTGACAAGATAACATTTGTTACACAGCCAAAATGGCACTTTGGCTGTGGTACATTGATGATTTATTCATTATCTGGAATGGAACTAGTTCTGAATGGTTGGATTTTGTACAGAAATTAAACAACAAGTTAAATCTCCAATTCACCGAGATCCACAGCAAGACTGCTATGATCTACTTGGATATTCTTGTTAAAGTGGCTCAGGATGAACTTGTCACAGAACTCTACAGGAAACCCACATGTTCCAGCATAACCGTACATGCCAAGAGCAACCATCCCACTGCCCTAAAGTGGAGCATACCATAGGGAGAGTTCATCCGCATAAGGAGAAACTGTTCCAAAATAGAAACTTTTGCTACGGAATGTACACGCATGGCCTTAAGGTTTAAACAACGTGGTTACCCAAAGAAAATACTCGAAAGAGCGTAGCATAAGGCAAGGGACAGAGATTGTTGATCACTTCTAGTATCCAACGTAGTACCATCCACAGAAACATCCAGTAGCGAAACACGCCTTATTCTCACCTATGGAAAAGGATCACATCAAACGGATCATGCGTAAACATTGGCATGTTCTTCAGCTTGATGAACATTTGCCAGGAGTATTAGGTGACGTAATAAACATTACGTTGCGGTGATCTGTTTCACTTAAAAACAGTTGATTTCCAGTTTCATGAGCCCATTGGCAATGTCCACAGGCCAAACTTGGCTTAAAACACAGACTCCAGGCTTTTACAAGTTTATGAAATGTAAAGCCTTCCAATATGCCACTAATACTTTGAATTATGTACATCCCATTTTGGTTAAAAACATCCCGATAGGATTGCACATCACATGTGACACCAAGTTCATGGCATACATGCTCTTCTGTCCATGTGAAAAGCAGTATGTTGGGAGCACAATAGGAAAATTGAAGCTTTGTGTTCTCCAACATAACTGCTCTATTAAACAAGCTGGTCCCACGTATCCCATGGCTCTATATTTTCAATCAATGCATGTTGGGAAAGTTGACGGCTTTACATATCTTGGCATACATACGGTCCCTAAGCATCCTAGGGGAGGCAATCAGGAACCTCTGCTTAGACAATTGGATACCAAATGCATTCTGGACTTGGAAACTAAAAGACAGAAAGGACACAATTTAGATGAAGAACTTTATACTTTTTTGGGTACTTAGAAATAGTCGCATATTCTTACATTTATCTTTTCAAGTGCCAGAACTTTAGGGCCCTGATTCTGTAGTTCTAGTCCTTGAGTCTTCAAGTTTCATTCCGAACATATGAGGTTCCTAGCTCTAACTACTTGGGGATCCTTCCCCTTTTCTCTCGTTTTCCACACCTTTTCCACACCTTCTCTTCCCTCTTTTCATATTCTTCACTGAGAGACAATAGTTCAGCTTCTAATATCTCCCAGTTTTGTAATACTTTGTTCGCACAGTGAACCAATGCTCCAAGGTTAGGCTTGATTGCTTTCCTTTTATGTCAATTGGGCAGTATTTGACTCACATATGAGGGCAGTTCAAATGTTCGAACCACATATTACAGTCCTTGAGGTACCCTTGGCATATCAGGTTTAATAGATCTTACAGCTTTTTAGATTAGAGTTTTTTTCTCTTCATCTTTTTAATATGTTCCATCAGGATCGGTCAATTAATGAACGTATTTAGACATTCACAGCATGGCTCCTTTTAATTGCTCTTTTATGCAATAAGAATGGTGGTTTGCTTATTGATCTTGTATTATAGCTTCGGATTTTGTTGTATATTACATCATACATTTCCCATCAGGGCCTTGCGTACAGCACCTTACATGCGCAACACTTGTATGCACTAGACACTTTAGCACATAGGTGGTTTGCACTAGACCTAAGCACTATGCACTTTATATTTGACAATGGCCATGTATGTTGGATTCTACATATTCTAGACGATTGCTGCTCTGCCTTTTTGCAAATGACTAAGTGTTTACAATAAATAAGACCAAAGCACTATGCACTTTATTTACTCTTAGCCATGGCTGTTTATGTTAGACTCCGAATATTCGAGCTTATTGAAACTTTGCATTTTTGCACATGATAAAGGGTTGCTTGATATGTATGTATGGATTCATTAATGGGTTAACGCAGCTTGTAGTATCGTGTTCACACGGCAGTAGGTGGCTGAGATTTATAATATGCTAATTCACTAAGCAGGACGTAACCATTAGCACGTGACATGTATAAAAATAGCCGAAAACCTCCAGAAATTCACTAGTTAGGGTAAGCTAAACAACCATAACTCACGCCACTACTGTGCACTACTAAGACTAACACCCATGACATGGAAGATGACATCACCAATGTAATTGATGACATCACGGATGACATCAAATGTCTGGCTCCCTCTTTTTTTGTTCACTGACAAATCTAGGCCAGGTCATTTTCTTCACTGACCGTCAGCAGCTAAAAAGTCAAAGGTTACTATATTAGTAGAGCTTACCCTTCTCAAATGGTCTAACACTACTTTCCTTAGGGTTCAGTCACATCATATGATACATATGCATAGAGGAAGAAGCAAGCCTGAAACACAGCAATCATTTCTGTGCATGAAGATAATCAGTTAGGTTATGACCACTTTCTGATAACAGTGCTGCTTTTTTGCTTACTTTACTTTCCTTGTGTATGCTCATATTTGTATGTGTTGTGGTTTCTTTATGTTGTGTGTGCAGTAGTACAATTATGTAGTAAGTGAGGCATTGGTATCTACTTATTACATGTCTACAATACACAAAACTCTGAAATGAAAGCATTCATCATTTTATTATCCCACATGGCAATGTAGTACATGAGTAGGTTCATGTAATGGAAAGAACTCTGTAATGCAATGGTGTGTATAGCAATGCATTGCTTAATGAACTATGTATGGCATGATAGTTCTCCCAAGGAAGCCTGATAGTTTTCTGCCAACATTATAATGACAATCCCTTGTGGAGGTTTTTCATGAAAACTAACTGCACATTGGTGATGTCATCTTTCATGTCATGGGTGTTAGTCTTAGCAGTGCACAGAAGTGGCAAAAGTTATGGTTGCTTAGCTGAACATAACTAGAGAATTTCTGGGGGTTTTCGGTTTTATGTGTAACCATAATATGGATAGGTTGGTATTACTACAGAGTAACTGTAATGTCCCTTTACAAAACATTTTGCATGGAATTTGATAAGTTTTTCTTAGGCCAACTGAACCATAACGTCCCTTTAACAATGTTTTTTCACTAAATTTGATAGGTTTTTAGTAGCACAACTTAACCATAATGTCCCTTTAACAACGTTTATTCACTGAATTTGATAGGCTTTTAGTAGCACAACTTAAACATAACGTCCCTTTAACAACATTTTTTCACTGAAAGATATGTTTTTAGTAGCACAACTTAACCATAACGTCCCTTTAACAACATATTTTCACTGAATTCGATAGGTTTTTAGTAGCACAACTTAACCATTACGTCCATTTAACAACCTTTTTTCACTGAATTTGATAGGTTTTTAGTAGCACAACTTAACCATAACGTCCCTTTGTAAGAGGATTCAATTCAACACTACAGCTAAGTCAACGCCTAGTCTATAATACTGAATGAAAACCCTTATTGATATATCTTTATGTCCAGTTCATGCGTTCTGGATGACTACCCCTATATAACAGCCCTCTCTCAGAATCCCCCTGACCCCACTGAGCCAAGAAGTAGTTCTGTTTTGCAAGTTAAAAGGTTTATTTGAGAAGTAAAGCAATATATATCTATCACACTTTTTAATAATTAATAATTGAATATCACACTTAATCTGATATGATAAAGATTAACAACGGAGAATCTGGCACACTTCTTTATAATCAATGATCAGTGGTTATAGGATGGATAAGATAGCAACAATACTTTTATGGTTTCCAATGGATGCAATGTGGAATGAAATGCAGTACAGAAAATAATTTGATAGGATTTCAGCAAAAGACAATGTAATCACTTTCTTGGACAATTCACCCCCCCCCTTTTATGCAATGCAAGGAAATGGAAGGAAGGCACACAGTTCTCAGAAATGCAATTAAATGTGATTCAGTTCACCCCAGCAAGCTTAGACTACAGAAGTTGGAAACACAGGCCCAAAATGCTTTTATATGTGCTGGCAATGAAGTGAAAAATATGCTAAAATGCTTTTAATTCCCTCTAGAGGTTCAGGTTGAGGATTAGTTGGTTTAAATTAGTTGCAGGCTTACTTTATCAATGTCCTAGGAATGATTAGCAGGTTAAACGAATTTCTGCAACGGAAGCAAAAACAAACTGCTGTTTTCACACGTGGAGAAATTTGCAAATCGCGGTAAAATTCGCGGGTGCGTCTTTCGGCAAAACTATAGGGGGTAGGAATGCGGTTCTAGGTTCGTAGGAAAGCCACAATTCTAAGCTTTCTGAGGAAAATTACTGCAAGTCTCCAGCACAAACGGTCACAGAGATATGAGCTATTAAATAAAGGTCGTTTTTCAGATTTGAAATTTTAAAGTTCAAAAAGACAAGTGCAGCTTGCAACTAGAAAATGACAAGTGACAGCTTTACAAATGACAGGTGACAGTTAGGAGACACTTCTACTTAGATTAAAATAGGATTGAATTATATTATTTTAACTAAGAGTTTGGTTCTGCACAGTCTGCTAGGTACTCACAATATATTTTTGAAATAGATGGGCCTCGCCACGGATCTGGTCAGGTTTTGGACTGGACTCCGGTCTGGTCTGGGTCTCTTCACAGTGATCTGGGTCAGCTCTGCTCTGCTGGTCTGGTCTGGGTTTCTGGTTCTGGATATTGATAGATTTGAAGTCTGGATCTTTCAGCACAGCTTTCTCTAGAGATTGATGGAGGTAAAGTATGGATTTTCCAGCAGAGCGTCCCGCAGCAAATGGATTTGAAGGTCCCTATCTGTCCTGTCTGTCTGCTTTTATCTGTTTTTAAAATGGGTGTGTGTGCAGCATCACTAGGCTCTACCCCTCTCCACTTATCATTGGCCAAGCTTTCATTTCTCCCCTGATTGGGGGAGCTAAGTTGTGTCAGAGTGATGTCATTTTACAGCCTGCAGAAAGTCCACTCCTCCTGTCAACTTGCACACAAATCTAGATTTGAACCAAATACATATTTGCAGAGGTACATATTGTTTTAAAATTACACGCACCCATCACATATCACAGGAGGTATACCCTGTCCAAATCTGCTCTTCCTGAGAGCTTGCATTCAGAAATGGCAATATTTTGCACTTTTTAACTGGTTTGCAATACCGGACATTACCCCAAATTTACACACATGTGCGCAAGGAGTATGGACATTAGTTGATGAAGTGTCAGATTTTTCACATGCACACATTTTGAGTAATATCCTCTTTTCCGCTAAAACCCCCCTGAACATACCACCGGGTCCTAACACGTCTTAAAATGTGGGCAGAAAAATCACAAAAATTATGGTGTCATTTAAATAATTTTCACAAGTCCGTACTATGAGTTATTCATCTTTTTAGAGTTATGTTCTGGCCCCAAAGGGGTGTGGTTTCCCCCCAGCACAAGGTTGAATTTCTGGTTTTTCCAGTTCTGCCAAGCCAGCTTGCTCTCACAGGCAGTGCCCCTCCCCTGTCCTTCCAGGAGGAAGCTCCATTTACGACTCCCGCCAATAAAACATTTGCCTGAGTCAGGACAGGGCTTTGTTCAGAGCTCATGTATTCTGTGGGGGCTCCCCTTAATTCAATTATCAGAGAGATGGCATATCCTTAGTGTGGCCAGCAAAAGGCAGATAGGCCTGGGAACACAGCTGTGACTCAAGTTTCACTCCTGATGGGGGGTAGTTGCCAGGCAAAATTGGAATCTCTTTAAGCCAGTTTTTAGCTACATGTCATTTCTGTTCCCCAGTTTTCTGCATTCAAATGAAACTAAACATTTTTACATATGCAGCTAGAATGCTGATTCTAAGTTTAAAACTATGACATTTAAACAATTGAAACCTATGTGACACTCAAAAGTAGGTCACTCAGTCAATTTAAACATTTAGATTTTTAGTGTCTTTCAGTCCAAATTTACTTAAACTGCTGAAATCCACAGCTCAGCCAGTCTTGTTATAAACCTTCAAGTCACTTCAGAATATAACTTTACATTGGATCCACCTCTCAGTAAGTCTTTCTTTGGCCTGCTTTGGGTTCATTTATTCAGTTTTATACAAAAAGTAAAATCTGGTGTTGTTTTAAAACGCCGGCTTTTGGATAGTGGTGAGTACTGGTACTGCACCCCTTTTTGGGTTTTAAGAAAATGAATTCCCAACAGTTATGGGTTTGCTTTTGGCAATCAGCATTGCCACTCCCAATGGTTTCAGACTACTGTGTGGGTAGTCCAATGGTGGTTTTAGGCAGTGTCCTTCTGTGCCCATAACATCGGCAAAAATGAGTGGCAGCCTATTCTTCATGCATTTCCCTGTGCATTTTCTGGGAAGCTCTGGCCATCATGATGTTTTCCATGTCAGTACTGCACAGTTTTGAGGTAGGGCTTGGATGCGTGGATAAAAACATCCCACAAGCCCCCCTCTTGCGATGGCCATTCTGTTTCACTGATGGGACTCGCAAGACCTGGGATGTTTCCTCATCTTCTTCCAATAGATGGCACAGTTCAGCATCTTTTTCTCCATCCGGTCGGATCGATCGGTTCTCCTCGCCGGTCCTGATGGGAATATTGGGCGGTACACTGGGCCCCCTTGCGTCATCCTCCCAGTCTCCGGATCATCCTCCTTGGCCCGTCTCCAGGTTTTCTTTCTCCTAGGACGACAAAGGAAGAACGGCAATACCTATTCATAGACATTTTTCCACCACTGTTGAGATAGTGGGGCAGCATATGCATTTCATCATAACAAAACATTACATTCTTATTTTGAAAAAAAAAAAAACAGTATAACTAAGAGACAGCTTCATGCAAATCACAATATTTTAGAGACTAGATGTGGTATGTTTTATGGTTGGAACTGAATTAGTCTGAGACAGTACCCGCTAGGATTCCAGAGGATTCCTCCAGTTGTTTCAGAGTGTGCCTGGGATGGCAACATTTCAACTGGTTTATGTGGACCCACTTGTCTTCCCCCGCTGCCAAAGGACCTTTGGGGATGTGGATTTTGTAGGCCACAGGGGAGATCTTGTCGATGATCTCAAAGGGTCCCTTCCATGTAGGGAAGAATTTCCGCTGTTTTGCCTGGTTTCTTTGTAAGTTGTATAGATAGACCCGGTCCCCCACCTGATATTCCTTCCTGGAAGTCTTCAGGTCATAGTGGGTCTTCATGCTATCAGCCGATCTTTCTAGATTCCGCTGAGCATAAGCAAAAGCATGTTGGACGTGTTTCCTTAAATTCTCCACATACTCATGAGTAGTGGAGGCATTTATCAGTGTCTGCTCTTGGGTCCTGTAGAGCAAATGCTGAGGAAGCACCATCTTGCTCCCAGTCATCAACTCAAATGGTGATATTTTGGTTGCAGATGAAGGGGTAGATCTGATGGCCATCAGGACCAGAGGTAATCGGATATCCCAACTTGGCCCAGAATCTGCCACAAACTTTTTTAAGATGCTCACAATTGTCCGGTTATATCTCTCTACTGCCCCAGAAGAAGCTGGCCTGTAAGCAATATGCAACTTCCTTTTGACCCCCAGTATCTCCCACATCTTTGTCATTACTTCACTGGTGAAGTGGCTACCTCTGTCTGACTCAATCCTTTGAGGTAGACCAAAACGGGAAAAGATATGGTTAATCATCAGGGCAGCTGCGGTTTCTGCCTTGCAATTTGGGGCTGGGAGACATTCCACCCACTTGGTAAACAAGCATGTCACAGTCAACATGTACTTATTCCCCCTAGCAGAGCGAATCACGGGGCCTACAAAGTCGATTTGTAAATCTGACCATGGCAGTGTCATCCCCCGCTTTTGGAGAGGTGCACGGTGTGTGAGGGATGATGGCTGAAATTGTGCACACACAAGACACCCCTTCAAGTATTGGTTGAGGTCCTGCCCCATGTGTGGCCAGTATGCAACCTCTCTTAAGATTTCCAATGTTGTGTGAAACCCCTTATGACCGGCGGTGGCCGCATCATGGGCGTGACTTAACATCAAGCTTCGGAATGAGGTAGGAACCACCCACTGATCGTGGCCAGCTTTGGATTTCCTTACCAGCAAACCGTCTTGGATCCGGAACATTTTTGGACATTTCATCAACACTCTTAGGTCCTCTTTCCCAATGTAATCAGTATCCGTCAGGGGAAAGTTCTCAGGGTCCTCAAGGTGTTGGTAAAACTTACCAATAACTGGATCCCCCTTCTGAGCTGTAATCAAATCAGCATCAGGGGTCTCCTTACTCCATTGTGCAATTGAAAGGTCGTTGTGAGCATTTGTCTGGGACCTAGTGATAGCAGTGACCTGGATTTCCCCCAATAGGGACTCAATCTCAATTAGATCCCCATGGATGGCCCGGTTTTGGCCAGCTGATCAGCTAAGTCATTTCCAGTTTTGTCTGGTCCCTCTACTTTGGAATGACCCTTGATCTTTTTCCAATAGATGGTCATCTCATTCGAGGTGACCAGATCATCAATGTTTTGGATCAACTTCCCATGTTTCAAGGGTTTGTTGTTAGCACATAACATGCCTCTGGTTTTCCAATTAACCAGGTGCTCCACGAACCCGTTCCGTACATAATCCGAATCTGTGATTATGACCAGTTCGTGGAGTTGATGCTGGACAGCAGTGAGGATGGCCTGATGCACAGCCATGAATTCTGCCACCTGACTACTTCGGGGACCAATTTTGTATCCAGCGGAGGGTTCTGGGGACTCATTCACCCATGCATTCCCTACGCCAGCCACCAGTTCTTTCTCCCCGTCGTTGTCAACATGGTAAGAGCATCCATCCACATAGACAGTGGGCATTCCCTCACACTTGTCCTCTTCAAAGACTTTGTGTGGGGAATTAAGGTATGCCTCCGTGTTGTCCTTTATTTTTAGACTTTCGTCCTCGAGACAGTTTTCTCTGGCACAATCATGCAAGTCAGCCAGACCTTGCCCGAGGGGACTCTTCTTGTTTTGGCCATATCTGACCTCCACAGGAAAGCCTTGCATTGACAGAATCCAGGAAGTAATTCGGGAATTACTCACATTTCCGGCCCGGATTCTATCACTTTGGAGATATTGCAGAGGCTGGTGTGGAGTCTCCACTATGATGTGTTCCCCCTGGATAAACGGGCGGTAATTCTTCAATGCCCACACCGTTGCCAGGAGTGCCTTCTCACAATCGTTGAATTTTTCCTCCACAGAGGATAAAGTTTTGCTCGCATAGGAGATTACTTTATTGACCTTGTCATGCTTTTGGTATAATACTGCCGTCAAGCACGTATTAGAGAACCCTGTCTCCAGGAAGAACTCCTTGTTTCTGAAAGGGTAAGCTAGGCACGGCGCTTGTGAGAGGCTTCTTTTGAGTTGTTTTACCGCCTCGGCTTGTTCTGGACCCCATTCCCACTTGACCCCCCCCTTCAGGAGATGAATCAGGGGTCTGGTGATCTCTGCGTAGCCCTCAATGAACTTTCTGCTGTAATCCGTCAGTCCAAGGAGGCTCCTTAGTTCCCGCAGAGTTGTGGGGTCTTTCAGTTTTTGGAGTGCTTCCACCTTCTTTTCCTGGGGACAGAGACCCTGAGGAGTAATCTCATGCCCCAAGAAATTAACACGGGTTCTACACCACTGTGCTTTCTGAAAGGAAAGTTTGGCTCCGGCGGCCCTCAACTGCGTCAGAACATAACGGATCTCCGCTATGTGTTCCTCCACAGATGAACTTTTGATGAGGACATCATCTACATAAACCAGGTTACCCCTCGCACCCAGGTCGGGCATGGCCTTATGTAGGAAAATGTTGAATTCATTGCCGGAGTTGAGGTATCCGAAGGGAGTCCGGGTCCATGTGTATTGCTGGCCCCAAAGGTAAAAGCCAGCTTGTATTGGTCCTCCCTACTGACAGGCACAGTCCAGTATCCATTGGTCAGGTCTATTGCAGTAAATACCTGTGACCCCTGAATCTGGGCCAGCCCTTGGTCAATGTAGGGCAGAGGCCATCGAGAAGTATGGACCCGTTTGTTGAGCTCCCTGAGGTCCGCGCAGAGTCTCCACTGGCCGTTTGGCTTCAATATTCCCAGCACCGGATTATTGAAGGTGCTGTGGACGGGACGGATTATTCCCCGGGACTCAAGGTTCTTAATTATTTCAGTAAGGGACTCCATTGATGCGAGAGGCAAGCGATATTGCTTCACAAACACAGGAGTCATGCCAGGGTCCGTGGGGATTGTTGTTGTGTGGATGTCAGTGCGACCACAGTCATATGAGTCTACCGCAAAGAGATCTTGGAAATCCAAGAAAACTTGTTTCAACTTTTGCTTTTGTTCGAGAGTCACACAGGCATCAGCTAGGTTGACTCTCTCTTCCACCATCTGCCTGAAGCCTGGAAAGACTTCTGGTTTGGCTATCTCCGCGGCCTCCTCCAACTGGGTGGAGAAGTCCCTGGTCAGAGTGCTGATTTGGACTGGAGGCTTCAGGTGGGAAAGGCAGCCCTCATGGACCTGGAAAATCACCTCATCCCTCCTGAAGTCACAAGTCACATCTTCCTTACCATAGGGGCAGGATGTGTACACCAGGAAGTTCCCCCCATGCCGGGTAAAAATCCTGTCTGGTGTTGTATTGTCATCACTGTCACTGTCAAAGCAGTCCTTGGGGATTGGCCCTAACAGTTCATTTCCAAGATCAATGGAGAAATGTCGGTCATCAACCGCCATTCCAATAATGGTGCCTGCGGCTAGAGTAATACTCTTTAAGTCGCTGTTATCCACCTCTATTGGAATGGTGTCATGTTCTATGTTGACTAATGGAGGTGGGTTTACCCACAACCCTTGCTGTTGGAGAGAAGCATTTAGATGTATATAAGCATCAGGGTTTTTAAAATGTTGTCCTCTTTTAACTTTCACTTCCAGGGAGAATTGTCGGGTCCTTTCTGGGATGGTGACTTCCTCTTTGATCTGAATCTCAACTGCATAAGGTAGCAATTGAGCTGACCTAAATGCTTTTTCTGGATCATCAAAGCCCATGGGATTATCCGCTAATCGGGACCAAGCTTTGAAGTTTATTAGGTCCAAACTAATGGCAAAGCGATTGAGAATGTCACTGCCTAAGTAAAAGGCGGCAGTGACGTCTCGCACGACCCAACAATTATGGACTATGCTCCTGTTGCCAATGGAGATTTTGAGCATACACCTGCTTGGCAGGAGATGTTTGGAATTAGGTGTTTCCAGGTCCATTTCCCATTTGTCTATCAGTTTGAAGGTGGGAATGGCTGGATCTTTTGGGAGTTGGCGGAACATAGCTTCGCTGATGAAGCTCTTACCGTTGTTCACACACACTCGAGCGAGAACAGAGTCCTTCCCATCATTTAATTGGACAGGGATGAACAACTGCTCTCCAATTTGCTGAATATCAGCCAGGCTCTGAGCTGATTTCACATCTTTCTGGACTATAGGAGTGGGAGTTTCTGATTGTGGATTAGTATAGAATTTCAGGGTGTTTCCTTCCAGCGTGGAGTACCACTTTAGACTGGAAGGAAGGTTGATTTTCAGAACTAGAGAGGACCCCCCATCACCAGTCTGTTGTCCTACTGCTATTACTGTCACATCTGGAATTTGGCTATTCTGGAAGTGAAATTCTACTTGGTCAGGTTTTTGTTCAACCATGTGGCAGGTGCCGTTTAAACTAACATGGTTGACACTCTGTTTTAATTTTATTGGTCGGCTAGTCTGGGTCCAGAGGACTTTGTTTACACAATCTATTAGGGGTGACAACCTTCTCAGGAGGTCATTCCCCAGTAAATAAGGGGTGCCCTCTGGAGTCACAACTATGACTGGGTGTTTCAACTTGTGTCGCCCAATTTTAATGTCCAAGTCTGCCGTCCCCTCGACGGGAATTTCCTTCCCGTCAAAGTTCTGGAGTTGTCCAGGAAGTGAGGTGAGAGGAATTTGGTAATTCTCTCCCCTTCCTGCATTCAGTTCATCAAAGGCCCTTCTGAACAGAAGGGTAGCTTGAGTTCCAGTGTCCACCAGCGCTGAGATTGTACCCTGCCCCTGTACTTGTACCGGGGAATAATATCTTCCCTCCTTCTCCTCAAGGGGGCACAGATAATGTACATTTTTGGAGAACTGGTGGGCTAACTTTCTAGTTTTGGACATTGCAAGAGAAGAAATTTGGGCAGAATTCTGTGGAGAGCCTTGGGAATCTGAAAGAAAAATTTGGCAACTGGAGATCAGAGCCATTGTGGGTTCCCCTGGCTCCGGTTCCGGGCCGCCCCCCCTTTTTGGAGGCAGTCATCAGGATGTGTTTGAACCAGGGGATTTTCTTGCGGTTGGTTCTGGGATGAGATGGTGGGCGGCGGTAGCTCAGTCTCCACATCTCCCCAGTCTGGATTTGCATCCCTAGGGACCCATTTTTCTTTGGGAGGGGTTCCCCCCTCTCTGAAGGAGAAGACCCTTTTCCCAGGATCCTCTGAGGATCCCTCTCCCTCAAATTGGAAGATCTGTACCTCCTCCTCAAACTGAGTCTGTTTGGGTCTTTTGTTTCTCCTACCCCCCCTCTGCTCCTTAGGAGGCAGACTTTCAGGGGCAAGAGATTTTGTTTCCGGTTCCTGGGTTTCCAGGGGCTGTTTACAAGTGAGGAAGGAAGCTTCCTCCAAGGCTTTACAACCCCCTTCCCCTTGTGCCTCCTCCCTGGGAACCGGTGAGTTATCGGGGTGCTGCCCCGTCATTGTTCTGGAGCACCAGGTCCGAGTTGGGTGCGTTCTGCGCCGGCATGCCGATCTGAGGGTTCTGCTGAGCCCTCAGTATGTGACCCAGATCCCGCGCCATGTTTTGAACCTGGCGCTCTAACTGGGAAACCCGCTCAGGCTGATACGGGGCCCTGTTTTCTCCCCTGGGCTGATCCCGGGAAGGGTAGCTATCCCTTCTTTGGTAGTACCCCTGGTTGGGAAGATTTGGGTACCCCTCCACCCTTGGCCTCCCCTCTCCTTGGATTAGGTTGTCTGGGCTCAGGGAATTGGGAAAAGAAGGATGGATGATTTTGGGGTTGGAAATTGGGTGGATACCTGGGGAAAAAGTTCTGCCCAGGATTTGGAGAATTTCTGCCCTCCGGTGGGAAGTTAGGAGGGAAGTTCCTTGGGTTAGGTGCTTGGCTGGATCCCCCCCCTTGGGCTGGAGGATTCCACACATAACCCAGGATGGGTCGATTTCCCTTGTAACGGGGACTTACATAATCAGGAGAGCGAGGGACCCCATTTGTGGGGCTGCCTCCTTGGCTCCCTGTCTGTGACTGACCCGAGGACCTCCTGGGCCTAGCATTATTAGGTGCAGGTAGGTTTTTAGGCCCCCCCCTCTCCAAATCCAAAACGGGGGTGACCTTTACCTCTGCCACCTTGGCAGCAGCAGGGGTGCTGTTGGCTTTGGGGTTTTTCTGGGCATTACTTTTGCTATCTACCGGTTTCTGCACCTCATAGATCCGGGTAGCCTGTTCAATGACCCAGTCTAAAGATCTTTTCTCGTGAAAATCCCTCACGAGCTGGGTCATTATGTATTTGGGCAAGGCATGAAAAAATGTATTAATGAATTCTCTACTGTCTGTGCGCACCCTTCTGGTGGTCTGCGCAAAAGCACGTTTCAGTTCTTGCACAAATTCTTGTGGGGCCTGATCCTCCCCACATTGCAAATTGTAGGCTGCCTTGCGAGCCTCTTGAGGATTTCTATGAATGGAAAAATGTTTCAGGATGGCCGCCTTATAGGTGGACCATCTTAAATGATTTTGGTCCTCCAGCCCCGCAAAGAAACTGGAGTATTCCGGGGAGAAGGTCCACTTTACATATTGAATACAGCTTTGGCTGTCCTTCAAATGGAAAGTCTCCATCATTTGCTCAAACAACTCTAAGTGCTCCCAAACAGAATACTTAGCGTTCTTATGGTAAGGCGTGATGACGCTCCTGATCGCCTTAATCTGCTTTAAGGGGTCCTTAAGCAAGGCCCTTTTTTGCCTTATTGGCCTTTTTGGTTCGGGTAACCCTTGTCCATTCATCCTCTGACTCAGAGGCACTGCTCCCAGAGGTTCCCGTCAGATCTTCCAGGTTTTCCCGGATTCTGAGAGCCTGGGAATGGCTGGCAGAATGTGGGGACCTGGTCTCCTGTTTCCTGTGGTGCTCAGAGGAGTCCTCAGATCCCTCCTTGCTGCCAGGATTTGCTGGGTACCCCCCCCACTGACCTAACTGGGCAGAGGTTTTCAGGATGCCCTTAAGGGGCCTACTCTCCTGGGGTTCCCCACTGAACTGTACTGTACTTGGTTGCCCATACCCGGATGCCCACCCCTCCATTCCTGAGTGGTACTGGCCTATGAGCCCCATACTTTTAGCTGGATAGTAATCTGCCATCCCTGTGGCCCTGTGCTCATGTGCGCCAGGGGACATGGGGGTGGTAGAGTCCAGGGACTGGGAGAGATGAAGGCCCCTGGTGTTAGGGCTCCTGAGGTTCTGGTCAGGGGTCTCTCTTTCCCAGCGGACCTCATCTCTATCCGCCCCTGCTCCCTGTTGCAATGCAAGAGTCTGCATTTGTGCTTCAGTTCCTCAGTCAAGGCCTTAATAGACTCTATCAGTCTCTCCTGCATCGTTACCTGTTGTTGGAGCCTATCATTGTGTTGACAGAGAGCCTCATTTTCCCTCTGTGCTTCCTGGTTGGTCCTGGAGAAATGGGCCAGTCTTTGCTGCAGGAGGTTTACCTCCTGTGTCCCATCCCTACTGGCCTGCTCCTTTCTTGCCAGAGCATCTTCCACCCTTCTGGTGTGCTCTACCAAGTTCTGGTTTTCTTTTTCGAGGTCACCCAGCCCCTGGAGGGCCAGGTGATTTTCTTCAATTTATTTCCTTTTTTAAGTGGCAGACTTCCTGGCCTAAAGTGTCTCTTTCCTGACTGAGAGCCTGCATCTGTGCTGCCAGGTCGTCCCTCTGTCGTTGAAAGGCACCAGCTTATTGGCGCTCCTCATCAAACTCTGCCTGGGTATCCAGGTCTTTCAGAATCAGTTTATTGCTCTCCTCTTTCTCTCTATCTAGCTGGCTTTGCAGGGTGACTACCTGCTCCGCGCATGCCCTGTTGAAATTGATCTGTTGCTCCAACTTTTTCTTGTTCTGCAGTAAGGAGTCCAAACTGTCTTGGTGCTCCTTCTGCAGGGCCAGAATTCTGGTATCCTGGTCTGTCTTTTCCTATTGTAGGATGCCCATATCCTCTTTTATTTTAATGATATTTTGCCTACTATCATTTTCTGACTCCTGGCTCCTCTGCAGCCTCTGCTCAGAAGAGGCCAGATCAGATCGGGCCTTCTCTACTGCCATCTGTTGCCTATTTGCCAGATCTTGGCTTTCAGTGCATTTATCCTGCATGTCTCCCATATATAGGTACAGGTATGCTGCTATCCTGGCAATCTTATTGTGTTCATCTTTGGCTTTAGGAGCCATATATAGTTCACTCAGGGCCACATGTAATGGACCCTGATCTCTCCATAGGTCTGACCCTGTTTCAGTGACCTGTCACGTGATGGCCTGCAACCAGGCATCCTGGCCCTGTACAGTCCATTCACCTCTCACAAATAGTTTATGTAAGAGGTGCTCTCTGGCTATTTTCATGTCTACTAAGGTCGTCATTCTAGAGATTGGTCTCTGTCCTGACTTACAGAAGTTTGTATTTTATTTTTGCAAAACAGACCTTTTCCTAAGAGCGTTCCTTTGAGGAGTGCTTTACAGCGTAACACAGAGTGGTGATCCGACCGGATATGTGTATCTGGTCAGCTGGCACGCTGTATTAATCTGCACAAATGGTAGATCTAACCCAAACGTCCGGCACAAGCCCCCAATTTGTAAGAGGATTCAATTCAACACTACAGCTCAGTCAACGCCTAGTCTATAATACTGAATGAAAACCCTTATTGATATATCTTTATGTCCAGTTCATGCGTTCTGGATGACTACCCCTATATAACACCCCTCTCTCAGAATCCCCCTGACCCCACTGAGCCAAGAAGTAGTTCTGTTTTGCAAGTTAAAAGGTTTATTTGAGAAGTAAAGCAATATATATCTATCACACTTTTTAATAATTAATAATTGAATATCACAATTAATCTGATATGATAAAGATTAACAACGGAGAATCTGGCACACTTCTTTATAATCAATGATGAGTGGTTATAGGATGGATAAGATAGCAACAATACTTTTATGGTTTCCAATGGATGCAATGTGGAATGAAATGCAGTACAGAAAATAACCTGATAGGATTTCAGCAAAAGACAATGTAATCACTTTCTTGGACAATTCACCCCCCCCTTTTATGCAATGCAAGGAAATGGAAGGGAGGCACACAGTTCTCAGAAATGCAATTAAATGTGATTCAGTTCACCCCAGCAAGCTTAGACTACAGAAGTTGAAAACACAGGCCCAAAATGCTTTTATATGTGCTGGCAATGAAGTGAAAAATATGCTAAAATGCTTTTAATTCCCTCTAGAGGTTCAGGTTGAGGATTAGTTGGTTTAAATTAGTTGCAGGCTTACTTTAGCAATGTCCTAGGAATGATTAGCAGGTTAAACGAATTTCTGCAACGGAAGCAAAAACAAACTGCTGTTTTCACACATGGAGAAATTTGCAAATCGCGGTAAAATTCGCGGGTGCGTCTTTCGCGATTACGGCAAAACTATAGGGGGTAGGAATGCGGTTCTAGGTTCGTAGGAAAGCCACGATACTAAGCTTTCTGAGGAAAATTACTGCAAGTCTCTAGCACAAACGGTCACAGAGATATGAGCGATTAAATAAAGGTCGTTTTTCAGATTTGAAATTTTAAAGTTCAAAAAGACAAGTGCAGCTTGCAACTAGAAAATGACAAGTGACAGCTTTACAAATGACAGGTGACAGTTAGGAGACACTTCTACTTAGATTAAAATAGGATTGAATTATATTATTTTAACTAAGAGATTGGTTCTGCACAGTCTGCTAGGTACTCACAATATATTTTTGAAATAGATGGGCCTCGCCACGGATCTGGTCAGGTTTTGGACTGGACTCCGGTCTGGTCTGGGTCTCTTCACAGTGATCTGGGTCAGCTCTGCTCTGCTGGTCTGGTCTGGGTTTCTGGTTCTGGATATTGATAGATTTGAAGTCTGGATCTTTCTGCACAGCTTTCTCTAGAGATTGATGGAGGTAAAGTATGGATTTTCCAGCAGAGCGTCCCGCAGCAAATGGATTTGAAGGTCCCTATCTGTCCTGTCTGTCTGCTTTTATCTGTTTTTAAAATGGGTGTGTGTGCAGCATCACTAGGCTCTACCCCTCTCCACTTATCATTGGCCAAGCTTTCATTTCTCCCCTGATTGGGGGAGCTAAGTTGTGTCAGAGTGATGTCATTTTACAGCCTGCAGAAAGTCCACTCCTCCTGTCAACTTGCACACAAATCTAGATTTGAACCAAATACATATTTGCAGAGGTACATATTGTTTTAAAATTACACGCACCCATCACATATCACAGGAGGTATACCCTGTCCAAATCTGCTCTTCCTGAGAGCTTGCATTCAGAAATGGCAATATTTTGCACTTTTTAACTGGTTTGCAATACCGGACATTACCCCAAATTTACACACATGTGCGCAAGGAGTATGGACATTAGTTGATGAAGTGTCAGATTTTTCACATGCACACATTTTGAGTAATATCCTCTTTTCCGCTAAAACCCCCTGAACATACCACCGGGTCCTAACACGTCTTAAAATGTGGGCAGAAAAATCACAAAAATTATGGTGTCATTTAAATAATTTTCACAAGTCCGTACTATGAGTTATTCATCTTTTTAGAGTTATGTTCTGGCCCCAAAGGGGTGTGGTTTCCCCCCAGCACAAGGTTGAATTTCTGGTTTTTCCAGTTCTGCCAAGCCAGCTTGCTCTCACAGGCAGTGCCCCTCCCCTGTCCTTCCAGGAGGAAGCTCCATTTACGACTCCCGCCAATAAAACATTTGCCTGAGTCAGGACAGGGCTTTGTTCAGAGCTCCTTTATTCTGTGGGGGCTCCCCTTAATTCAATTATCAGAGAGATGGCATATCCTTAGTTTGGCCAGCAAAAGGCAGATAGGCCTGGGAACACAGCTGTGACTCAAGTTTCACTCCTGATGGGGGGTAGTTGCCAGGCAAAATTGGAATCTCTTTAAGCCAGTTTTTAGCTACATGTCATTTCTGTTCCCCAGTTTTCTGCATTCAAATGAAACTAAACATTTTTACATATGCAGCTAGAATGCTGATTCTAAGTTTAAAACTATGACATTTAAACAATTGAAACCTATGTGACACTCAAAAGTAGGTCACTCAGTCAATTTAAACATTTAGATTTTTAGTGTCTTTCAGTCCAAATTTACTTAAACTGCTGAAATCCACAGCTCAGCCAGTCTTGTTATAAACCTTCAAGTCACTTCAGAATATAACTTTACATTGGATCCACCTCTCAGTAAGTCTTTCTTTGGCCTGCTTTGGGTTCATTTATTCAGTTTTATACAAAAAGTAAAATCTGGTGTTGTTTTAAAACGCCGGCTTTTGGATAGTGGTGAGTACTGGTACTGCACCCCTTTTTGGGATTTAAGAAAATGAATTCCCAACAGTTATGGGTTTGCTTTTGGCAATCAGCATTGCCACTCCCAATGGTTTCAGACTACTGTGTGGGTAGTCCAATGGTGGTTTTAGGCAGTGTCCTTCTGTGCCCATAACATCGGCAAAAATGAGTGGCAGCCTATTCTTCATGCATTTCCCTGTGCATTTTCTGGGAAGCTCTGGCCATCATGATGTTTTCCATGTCAGTACTGCACAGTTTTGAGGTAGGGCTTGGATGCGTGGATAAAAACATCCCACACCTTTAACAATATTTTTTCACAGAATTTCATAGGTTTTTACCAGAATACCCTTACTTGGTATGGATCTAGAATACAGCATACCAAATGGATGTCTGCATGCTGATGGGCACACTAACAGCGGACTGTGTGTCTCTTCGCGGATAAGGGCTAGCATTCAAATTGCAGAAAAAGGCAGTGGTTCTCTTACATAGTGGTAGCATCCAGAAAAGAGAAGGCACATGTACAAAGGATACCATGTATGTACATTGCAAGAAAATTTGGGTAGGTTTGCTAACTCTGTACTTGTGAAACAAACAGAGCAAAAGCATACAGCATACACCATAATAGAATGCACCAATAGGTGAAATGATGTCTGTGTCCAACATTATTACCGCACTCCTGCTTTACATAGAAACGAAGAAGGAAATGGCAGAGTAAACACTGCAAAGTATTGAGAACAGAGGTCACTACAACGTGGCGAGTACACTGAAGCTTGACCTATAATTGCACAGCTTGTGCAGTGTACAAGAGTGGAAAAACATGATTGTTTTTTTTTTGTACGCAGTAATACAAAGCACTCTAAAATGGCTAGAAGAGAATTTACCCCTCTTCACGAAATGAGTAACAATAGTAACACCATTTGTATGCAGCACAGTGTGAAAAGTAAGAAAGTTAGGGGTCGATTCATGGAGCAAACGTGCGCCGAAAATCCCAGCGCAAGCAGGCGCAAGATGGCGCAAGCCTGAGAAACCCAGCGCACGCGCACGCGTGCGATTCAAGGAAGACGCTGCGCCTGTTTCCCGCTGTCCGTGCGCCAAATCCTGCCATGGCGCACGCGGGCACACACGGCATGCGCTACGTGCACAGCAAAAGCGCACATAGTGCGGCGCACACTACCAAAGTGGGCGGAACAGTGGGCGTAACACGCGGAATGGGGAATAACGCGTGAAAAAGAAGGCGTAACAAGGGAAGTACTGCAGGGAACTACACGGAACGCCCACACGCACGCGAACAACCCGTATTCATGGATTTGAATACGGAAAACCCGCGCACGGCAAAAGATGCACACAGGCGTCAACGCGTCCGCCACACGAAGGCAGGCGGAAGCGTCCCCGCGTACAGTATTAAAGTGCGTGCAAACAACAAACACGTATATACAGCTACAATGAATGCCCCATTTGTCGCAGCACTGATCGTGGGACACCGCAGGAGGAGGAGAATAGCCAGGGCATGCATTTTCGCACCACGGCAAGCCTTTTTGGGATGCCTCACAACCAGGTCTACGGCAGGTATAGGTTTCCACCCCATATCATCCTAGACCTGGTCAGGGAGTGGGAAGATGACCTTACATCCCCCACCCTTTGCTCCCAAGCATTGAGCCCCTTGGAGAAGGTGCTCAATGTCCTGCAGTTTTTGGCCACTGGGTCATTTCATCGGACTACTGCCATAGTGGGGGGGGGGTCTCACAGGCAACTCAGTCACGCTACCTACACCAGGTACTGGCAATCATGACAGCGCGCCCCTCAGTCCGCAGGCACATATACATGCCCAGAACACCCGCAGAAAGGCAGGCCGTTGTCCTGGATTTCTTCAGGGTGGCACACTTCCCCAAAGTGTTCGGTGCCATAGATTGCACCCATGTGGCCCTAAGTCCGCCTAGGGCCACTGAGCAATTCTACCGAAACCACAAGCACTGGCATTCCATCAATGTACAGGTGGTATGCGATGCAAAGGGAATCATCACCTCTGTCTATGCAAACTACCCTGGCTCCACCCATGACAGTTTCATATACAGAATGTCCGCCCTGAGCCGGGCCCTGGAAGCTGGGCAGCATGGCGACACATGGCTCCTAGGTGAGTACAAATGCCCTTGCACATGCATGCATGTCACACACACACACACAAATACACAAACCCCAATAATCACAACCATTTACACCTCCCCAGGGGACAGTGCCTACCCTCTGAGCAACCACATGATGACACCAATCCGGAACCCCACCACACCACCCCAGGTATGATACAACGCCGCCCATATTGCAACCAGGGCCATAGTGGAGCGCACATTCGGAGTGCTCAAGTCACGTTTCTGCTCCCTTGACCGCTCTGGCGGGCAGCTACTCTATGCACCCCCAGTAGTGTGCAGGATCATTGTGGCAGCATGTGTCCTGCACAATGTTGTAACACGGCAGGGCGTACCGGTGGACATGGTGGTGCCCCCACACTTCTCCAACCACAGGCACAGGCGCTGCCCATGGGAGGGGACAGGACACGTGGCGAGGAAGCCCAGACTCTTGTGGCCACATTTTTCACCTAAACTCCCACCCCTGCGGAGTGCACACAGGCCTGGTACATACTAGGTGACAATCGATGATGACAAAGAGACAGTCAACTGTCACAACCCTACCACCCTGAGATAGTTGCCATGGAAGTGCCACATTGTCTGCATCCCTAGCTACTTAAACACAAGCCATCCTGTGTGACCAAAAGGCACACATATGACATGACATGATATGGCATTTGTAACGTGCCTATGCACAAGTATTTCAAGGTGCGATGAGGCAGGGAGGGGGGAACAAGGGAAGACAGACAACAATACTACTAGGCCAGGTGTCATTTAGATTGTGCAAGTGCAGGCGCAGGGGGAAGGGAAAAGTGCAAGGGGAAGGGGAGGGGGGAGTGCAGTACAGGGTAAGTAGACTAAAAAACAAATAAATAGGCCAGCTGGTGGCAACTGCAAAAGTAAGTGCAGATAAGCGCTGGGAAGGGGAGGGCTGTAGGGATAGAGAGACAGTCCTGCAGTGCAGGGGTTGCCAGGGAGGCAGTGAAAGTGGAGAGTGGCTGTGCCAGGGACCAAGGTCAGTGAGAGTGGCCCAGTTGCAGATCCAGTGCAGTTCCAGTGAAGAATTTTGCAAGGGAGAGGCAGAGAGAAAGCAGAAGCAAAGAGGAAGGTCTTGAGGTGCTTCCGGAACTGGAGATGGTTCTCCTCAAGTTCCAGTGAGGCAGGAAGGCTGTTCCAGAGGGAGGCCCCTTCCGCGGAGAGAGATCTACCCCCAGCTAGTTGCTTTGAGAAGCGGATGACCCTGACATGCAAGGTGTGAATCACACACACCTGCAAAACAGGCCATGGCCATCATTGTTATGTCACACAAACCCTCCCAAACCACAACATGACATGGCAATCAATACCCATACACCAACACAGTACCAATAAGGTAAACATTGCCATGTCAAAAATGTACAGTGGCATCAGACAATGATGCCTGACATGGAATCAGATGAAATGACTGACCAACAACCTCCCACCCAAGATAAGTCATTTCCAAATGCATTACAAAAGTTGTAGACGTAACATAAAAATGAATGCCTGTCTACATGCACATTGTGCATTGCAAAATCAACACTACAGCTTCTGTGTGCTGTGTCCAACTCCTGCAACACACTGCTCAGCGCACAGCACAGTGAACAGCCATTGTGTGTGATGCACACCCTGAGCATCACATCTAAGCGACAGACCACATCAAAAACCAAATTAGGCATGTACAGGATCCATAATTGGTCACAGAACATGTGCTGCAGGGACACAGTGGGCACCAGAAGGCAAACAGAGTGTACACGTGGATATATAAGGGTGGTTGTACATGTAGTGCATCATAGTGCAAGCGTGTGGGTCAGTAAGGACATGCACTCAACATATGCATGTGCAATCAAGTGACCATCAGTGTCCTCTACACATCACATGTGAACATTCACCATGTGTACACCCCAGCATATCAAGCCACAACTATCCCCTCACACCTGAAAGGTAAACACAACACATGAACAGGCATTGATCAGCAGAACACAACATGTACATAGGATACCACCATTACAATGTCAGGGTTCCCATCACACTGCAGGGCAAGGCAACTATCAACAACAACCCCCCTCCCTCACAAATGACCATGACCCACTGAACAACTGCACCTGGGTCATGGAGCCTTCAACCCTCAATTTCACCTGGCCACAGGATCACCCTTCCCCTTCGTCACCATCTCCCACCTTGTGTGTAAAAAGGTGCCTGCACCCTCAGAGTCCACCATCATTTGCAAAATCACAAAATCCAAGCCAGAAAAATTAACCAGAACACCCTCCAGTAGATGACTTGACGTAGCAGTACCCCACAAAGGCCAAGTACTACCACAATGATGTAACAACCAAGGTAGCACAGTGAAACATTGTCACAACAGGATGTGAACAATGTGTGGTACATTACATAGAATGAATCACCATGAACGGATGTGTACTGTCACAGGTCCCGTGTACAGGCGCGGGAGTGTCACAAAACAACCACCCCCACCGTATCCCGGGTGCCTGCAAGGTCAAACTCACCCAGGCATCTGAGACAGACCCTGGTGGGGAAGGAGGGTCAGGGATATGCAGTCGGGACAGGTGTTGGCACACTGGCTAACTGGAATGAGTAGCAGGAGAGGGGAGGAGGAATGACACATGAAAGTAGTGAATGCACAAAAATGTACTACGTGCATGAACACGTAAACAATCCAAACAAACTTGGACATCATTGTCATGGCCTTCTGTAGTCCAGGCTTAGGAGTGGCACGAACCAACCACCCCCTCTAGGGTTTTTGGCGCCTGCAAGTTTGGGGCTTACACAGGCATCCGCAACCCCAGCGGGGAAAGAGGGTTAGGGAACATTGCTTGGATAGGTATGGGAAGCAGGAACACCGGGTAGAGGGTATAGGGTTTAAAATTGGATAGGACTCCGGGTGATTAGGGGAAAACAAACAAACCAAATTGAATTACACATTCATCCATGCATTAGTGCACCCCCCAGCAAGCCTATGCAGAGCAGTTTGAAAGAAAAACAACAAGACACTTAGCTCTGGTTTTGAGTGCTGGCCTCCTGCCTGCGCACTCTCAGGTCCGGTTACAGGAGCACTGCAAAGCTGCAAAGAGAGCCACAGCTAATAATCTGTACGTGCCCATTACACAAAAACACACCACCAAACATGCCCCATAGCAACAAACTACTCTACAAACAGACAATCTGGTGTAGATGTTTCGTACCCATATATAACATTACCCCTGTGATGGGTCATACACAGTCAATGCAGTAAGTCAGCCGCCGGTGGGTGCGTGGCAAATGGAACACCAATGTGTCACAATTCACACAACATGCAATGTTCCCTGGGTAAGCAGACAGACCCATATACCAAGGCATGACATCAGAACAAGTCGTGTTCCACCATGATCGAAACAAAGTTGGCAGTGCATGTATCAAAATGTACATGGAAATGAAATGCACTGCACCCGAGTATGTCACTTGCTGTATGTCCCTGTGAGCTGCCCCTTTCCATGTCTCGGAAGGCTACATGGTTGATACAAGTGCCTCAATGGACCTTGGTGTACCGTAGGGTATGTGCCACTGCCCCTGCAGGTGTCCCAGACAACCATACAATCAACAGCCATCAGTCCACCAACACATCTGAGCTGCATTGTGTGCTTCAACACCAATATTCGTCCAAGCTCACCCTCAGTGCTGTGACTAAGCCTGCATGTGCAACTCGCCTGGTGCAAGCATTGCTGTGTTGGGCCCCCCTGTGCTGCTCACCTTGGCTGGAGTTCCTTGGAACACGTCAGCAGTTCTAGGATGTAGGTCTGCAATCCCTGTGCCTCTGCTTGTGCACACATGTGCATGTGGGCACCAACAAACGTGTCCAGAATTCAGATGTCCAATGGGCCATGTCTGCTGGCAAAGGTGCTCTGGAGGCTCATCCCCCTGCAGAAATGGCATGAAACACATGATTAATGCTTTAAAGTCATCTGTGTGTGTCTCTTAAGGCATCTCATTACTGGACCATGTCAGAGACTTATATCAGAAATCAGTCCGTCTTTCACATCCAAAGTGTGGAACACACTATCTACGGCATGAATTGCAACAAGCACGTGTACAGTAAAGATAAGAAACATACTACACAATGCATAGCAATGAATGTACACATTAATCATGAAACACCCCATCTAGCAAAAGCTGAACAGTGGACAATAACACCGCAATCCTCCCCACTAGGGGTGTCAACACAAGTCACACAGCACCAGACATGCCACAGATATGACAGTCCAAAGCCCTTGTGTAAAAGGTTGTGACACCGAACCATCCTTGCGAGCCCATGGATAAGGGAGGCAGGAGTGGCATATGTGAGTGAAGGACCCCAAGCAGCAAACACATACACAAGACAAGCCTGAAGGGCCCAGCTTGAACAGACAGTGGATGCCTTCAAAAGCCACAAAGCACCACACCGTCACATGAAAGCACAATAGACAAGCAATTTTAAACTATATTAACTAATTACACTAACTATGAAAAACCTACATTACCTAATTAAACTAACTATCAAACAGAAACTTAACAAACTAAACTAAACGAAAAATCAAAAATGGCCACATACGACTCGGGGGAGTGGGGAGGCACCCAGGAGGGGAGAGGTACAGGGTGCAGCTCAACACCCACATGCGATGATGCTGAGCGAAAAAAAAAAACCTCCATGGGCTCAACGCCTGCACAGCCCGACTTATGTGGGAGATAGATGGTCGTCCGAGTCTGGCTCATCCTGGAAAGGAGGACGTGGCACAGTAGCCTGAGTGTAGCCGTAGCTTGCCCCTCGGCGCAGTAAGTCTGCCGGACGGGTGAGCCTGGTTCTGTGTGGCGATGTGACGTAGGTCTGCATGCAGAACCTCACGTGATACACATGCTTCCTCTTGCAAGGTAGCACGTGTAACATGGAGTTCCTCCTGCAAGGCCTGGCTGGACAACCGCTGCACCTCCCGGCAAGCCTGTAGCTCAGCCGAGATGGTACGCTCAAGCTGTGCAAACCTCTCCTCTGCCCGCTGCCTCTGGACATCATAAGGACACCCAGAGTGGATTTTAGCGAAGCATACACCTCCCTCAGGGCATCCATGTGCGCCTCTGCGTGAGCAGCAATTGCTTGACGCAGAGACGATATTTCAGCCTGGCGTGCCCTGTCTGAGGCCGCCATGCCCAGCCTCAGCGAGCTGGCTGTGGACCGTACTGCTTACTGCTGGAGAAGCACCTGCCTAGCAGGGGGGAGCACAGATCGGGCCACACGCTCCATGCTCTCAGCGATGTTCTCCATTGCTGCCCCCTGCCGTTCTGAATTGGCAGTCATGTCTTGCTCCCATTCAGTATACTGCGGTTGCGCGTGGCGACCGCGTTGCCGGGCTTGACCCCTGCGGGACCCAAGGACCGGGGGTCCTCGCTGTGTTGGCACCGCCCGCGGCTGCACGACTACATGCCCCCGTCAACGTGATGTCCCAGGCACATCAGTGACTGGTGTGGAGGGTGACCCTGCGTCCCGATCCACCATGGGCGGAGGAACCAAGACTGTCTGATCCCTCAGTGCAGGTGTCGCAGACAGAGGAGTGTCCACATCAGAATCACTCACCCCTGACACATGGACTTGATGCTCATCCAACTCAACATGGACGTCAGAGTCGTCATCAAGGCTGGACTCATAGGCAGCCAGAGACAAGATGGACTGTAGCACTTGGGGGTTTTCGTGGCCTACCACCCCACGACCCCCACTTGTGCCGGGTTGATGTAGTGGTAACAACCCTGTGTCTGGCATGACAACATCATCCTCCGCCTCCATTGCGTCATCACCTGAAAAATAGAGAGAATAAAGGTCACCACACATGTCAGAAGCACACAACACACACACACACACACCGACAACAAACGCATCAGGCAGACATGTGACACACAACATATAACCTGGCATGCAGGCTGGGTCAACTAAGAAATTGCTTCTGTGATCAGACCTGTTGAAAGGTGGCAGTTTCCATGGAAGTGGGTCTATGCAGTGCAGAAAATGTGTACGCCACTCACTACCTACATGTACAAGGACTCCATTGTGTGTGCCAGGAAATGTGAAGGCAGTGCAAGGTCAAATTCAGGCATCACATGCATTGTGCATTCAATGTGTACCATATCTAGAAGCCAAGCACCCCTCCACCCCAGTACAAAAGCAGGGATGCCTAGCATGGTATCAAAAGGCTGACCATACAACTGTTTATTGACAGGCAGTGTTAACTGGCATCAACAGCTTAATGTGATTCAAGTGACAACACTGCAAATGATGATGGGACAGTAAGCAGGACACATGATGAAAACTCTGGAGGCCGCCCATGTGTGAAGAAGACACAACAACAGTTGGACAGAGTCATTGGCCATTGAACAGGCTGAGGCCTGTGAGCCACACAGATTGTCAGACCCTAAACATGTGTGCAACGCAGTACTGAGCCACAGTTGACATGGGAAGGCTGATGAGATGCCATGCAATGTATGTCACCCAGGACTTGTATTACAGTGATCATCCAGTCAAGGACACATAGGGGCATGCGTGCAATGCACATGGAGCATGAATGGGCACTCATGTCCCTGCGGGACATCTGACCTATGCACAGTACAAGTGAGATACCCTGCATCAAGTACTAAGGCTGTACCACACGGCATATGTCTGGCATTTTGTACGCTGGAAGTTAGCATCTACACAGGACGCATGAACAGGAAAGTACACATTGGCAAGATTGAAGCAGACCAGTGCAAAGGTGGAACTGGGGTGCAGAGTGGCAGAGGAGGGGCAAGGGAGCATGCCTACATGGAGTCCCGGCATGCAGGCAGAGGAGACATGCACGTCAGTCATGCAATGACATTGTGCCTGGGCTGAGAGGAAGGTCACCCCACGGCACATGCAGAAGGGCCAGTGAGCTGGAACATGGACCAGAGGGGCATACTTGTAACCAGCATGTCAGTAGGGTGCAATAGTGGTTATGCGGACAGTCCCCGCCTGCTCCACATGTCCACCATCCAGCAGAGCAGACATGCATTACGGAAGCATTGCATTACTTACACATCAGCACCATGTACATGTCACATGTAGTGGCAATCATGCACAACACATCCCACAAGTGAAACACACTCGTCCTCAACAAAAACGCATCAACACTCACTGGACTGGGCATCAAAGTCCAGCATCTCTCCCACTCCTTCAACCAATTCAGGTGGTATGAAATCCGCAATGAGTGCCTCATGCGGAGTGAGCTCTTCCTCCTCTGGTGCAGGCCCACCGCCAGTCACCAGAGTCAAGTTGTAATTAGAGGCACGCTTAGCCTTAGTGCTGCGTTTGATGTCATTCCAACGCTTTTTGCACTCTTGCGCCGTGCGCACCTCATGGCCGAATGAACTGACATGTTCCGCAACATGCTTCCAGTGGGTGTCACGTTGGGCAGCCATAGTCTGACCAATGGCCCCCACTAGCATGTCACGGCTGTGGCCCCGCACGTAGCCCACGAGGAAGTCCAGTTCCTGCTTGCAGAAAGGCTTCTTCCTCGATGTGCAGGAGGTCGTGGCTGTGTGTGGGGTCCCAGCCTGTGCTGCAGGTGCAACCTTCCTCCTCTTGGACTGTGGCGCAGCCCCTGGCTGGCTAAAGCCGCCCTGACCAGTATGGCCAGTGGGTTCGGTGGATTGAGCCAAGGGAGTGGCAGGTGGAGGGACGACCAAAGGCCTGACTTGTGTCAGTGGCATCTGGGTGCCCTCTAATGGACCCTGCGTAGCAACATCAGCTGTGTCAGGGTCATTGACCGCAACGATCCTGGTTGGCAGACTCACAACTGGGGTGTTGTTGGGTGCATCTGCCCCTGCACTTGCCAACACCCGGCTGTTCCGGGCAGCAGATGACATAACTGCCCCAGGGACACGTGTCTTGGTCTGAGCAGCCCGGCCTGCCCCTATGATTTCCCTCCTGGCCTGTTGGAAATCTACCAAGGGCTCCTCAAGTGCCAACGCAGCTGGCAGACCCTGAGCCTGGGTGGCGGTGTCCACAGCTGTACCTGCAGCTACCACTACCCTTGGGCCCATGGCAGTCGATGGTACAGACTGCCGGGTCACACGGGCGCCAGTGCCAGATGTAGAAGCTGCATCCCCCGGAACCACAGGGGGTGGTGGCATGACTGCACCGACACATGGCACAACATTGTGCTCAAGTGGCGCACCCCTGCCTCTTCCCCCTCTGTGGCCGCCCTGGACACCCTGGAGTCCCCCTACTCCCTGGTCACCACGGCCACGTCCCCGACCATGCCCGCCATGAGGAGTACACCCAGCTTAGGCGCCCCTCACCTTTGGTGTCCTCCCAACCATGGCACAGTTGTAGTAGTGCCGGCACAGATGGAGTAGTGCCAATGGGAGGTGTACACCACAATTGACCTGGGCAATTGGGGCGAAGGGGGTGGGAAGCAAGATGTAAACAGCCCCCCTGCACCTGCAAGGCTGTATGTGACCCCGGTGATGTAGTGATGGGTCAAGCAACGCTCAGGCACCCCAAAACTGCAGTAAAACCGTGCACGCAAACCTGCAGCCTACGTGCATGGATTCAACCTCCCGCAGTACGCGGTGGCACCCAGTAACACGAATAACGCGTATGCGTGGGACACGCAGGCTACTATGATATCGAAAATGGGTGCGATACACAGGGGCACCCGCAGTGGGAAAAATAGCGTGTGCGACTCACCGTCTGACTAGCCCGATGCAGAAAAACACGCGTAGCCAATACCCCTGCCAAAAGAAGAGATATGTCCTTGATAGCTGTGAAGTTGTGATGGCCCGCGAAACAACAGGAAGCAGCAACACACGTCGGTCTCCACGAAAGGCACGTACAGCGAACTGCTGGCCCCGCTCACCTATAACCCGTGCTGAGGGAAACGCCCGCACGCATCACGTCACTTACGCGCATGGGCCCTTTCCTCGGATTACACGCGGAGGTGCAGTTTTTCACTCGCGCTGAAACGACCATGCACGCCTGCGCACGTCACATCACAGAGGCGCTTGCGCTTGAAGGGCCTTCTGTCCAATGAAATTGCGTATTCGTGCAGACGCACTTATGCGCTAAGGGCCTTTCCTCGAATTACACACTGACGTGCAGAATTTTCACGTGCCAAATCACTCCATATCAAGCTGACCACGCGTAAGTACACGGAAGACCACGCTCCTGCCCAGAAGGCCGAATTACTGCCCCCCAGAACCCCGAGCACGCTCCCACCTGCCATCTGCTGCTGCCTGACTGCCTGCTGCCCACGTGCCCTGCCATTTGCTGCCTGCACATCAGCCATGGGTGCTTTTGCTGTGACCACCCCTGCTGGAACCGAAGACTCCTGACTGGGATTCCATCGCTCCACAGCCCAGCCCCATGACCCAGTTGCCCACCCACTCCTGCCTCTGGGGTTGTCATGTCGGGCACTGCAACATCTGGCACCACTGACAACCCCCGGCCAGAGAGTCAGAGGGGCACCAGCTTCACTGCCACCGAAGTTGGTGTCCTGGTGGAGCAAGTCCTGGGCAGTATGATGCCCTCTTCGGAAGTTCCCGCGCCGACAAGGAAGGATGGACTCGGATTTGGACGGACATCGTGACTGCCATCAACGTGGAGGGGGTGGCAGTCCGCGACTTCCAACATGTCAAGAAGCGCTGGGAGGCTTTCAGGTCCAGGACCCTCAACAAGGCCCGGCGCCTGAAGGCAGCAGATGCTAAGGGGCGCCAGGGCCACTTGTCGGAAGATCAGATGAGGGTCCTGGAATGCATATCCCCAGCGCTCCACGTCCAGATCCTTGAGAGGCAGCCCCGTCTGGAGTCCAGCGGTAAGTGTACATACATCATGATTGTAAGCTCTGCGTGTGGTGATGTGCCAGTAGTGTGCAGGTTGCGCATCTGTTTGTATGGGGCCGAGTATGCGTGGGGGTGTACAGGGCCGTGAGGCGTTAGCATGTTAACATGCGAGGGCTGTCATGTGTGAGACATGGATGGTGCTTGTGTGTGTAGGCTTGCATGCCAAATGCAGTTGTGTGGGCACACATGTTTGGATGAATGTGTATGTAAGTAGGCATGTTCGTGATGTCACGCATGTATGTTGTTTTCAGCTGCATGTATCAGCACTGTGTACATGTGCATGTGTGTGTATTTGACAAGGGTGCAACAGTGATGCAACATGGATGCATGTGACAGCGGGATGTGGAAGCCTGATTGGCAGATGTGACATGGATGCCCATCTGAACACTGCGACAGTTGGCAGAGGTGTACACATGCATGCAAGTGTGGTGGTGTGCGTGCATGTGTAGTGCACTCCCTGTGTTGCATGTGATGTCTGGCTCACCTTTGCCTGCTCATGCTGTTGTATGTGTATGGCTGGTGCTGGCAGATGCGATATGGCTGTAGTATGGCTCATGTGTGGAAGTTGAAATGACATGTGTGTTGGGGATTGTGATGGCATGTCTGAGGTTTGCCAATGCCACTCATGTACAACTGTCATTGGTGTATGTGTCCATTGTACAGTGCCCTGATGCCTGTGTTTTATTTCTGCAGTGTGAACTGATGAAGAGGGCGGAGAAGGTGCTGTGGATCACAGCGGCAGGGATCGCACTGCCAGCCAGAGACGCAAGGCCCGGCTCCCCTCCCAGGTTGTGATCTCGTCGGGGAGTGAGGAGTCCGGTGCCGCGTCCCAGGCTGCAGCTGCCGGGGGGAGGTCCAAGAGGCGGAGGTTGGAGTTGGACTACTCGGCAGAAGAAGGGGCAGCTGAGACCCCACAGGGCCCAATGGGGAGGATGGCACGGAGTCATCCAGGTTGGTGGGGGGTTTGGTGGAGGAGGAGGCCGTGCAAGCAACAGAGACGGGGTCTGGAGTTGGGGATTCCACTGGTGCTAGTGGTGCAGTGCAGGACCAGGGACAGGAGGCAGCACAGACCGCCGCAGAGGTGCCTGTGTGCAATCCTGTCCCTGATCCTGTCACTGCATCATCTTGCACCAGCAGGGATGCCTACGTCCAGACCCGTTTTCAGGCAGGGGATGAGCTCACGACAACTGGCCTTCCTCTGCCTGCGGACGTGGCTATCCGGGTCCGGGTTGAGCCTGTCCTGACTGGTATGGCGTTGCGTCAACGGGCCATGCGAGGTGACCTGCAGTCTTTTCATGAGGAGACTGCACGTCATCTCGAATGGCTCGTTGATCGCGTCGGCCTACTGGGACAGGTCACCCAGGCCGGATTCCTCCGTTTGATGGGGCTTGCTATGACCCCCTCCTCAACTGGACCCCCTATGCGCCAGTCATCCTCAGTGCCATCTTCCCACCCATTAGTCACCTGGGTGCCCTGTGGAGCTGCCTCTGACGGTGCGGCCAGGCTGGTGGAGGAGGCATCCCTGCCATAGTCGGGAGTCGGACGTCCAGCAGGGGTGGCCACATCAACGACTGCACCCCAGCCAGCGGAGGATGTGCAGGCAGCAGGAGGCAGTGCACAGGGAGAGGCACAGCAGCAGCAGCAACGTGGTGGGAGCCATGATGGCTCGGGGCCTTCGACAATGGAGGGGCAGGCATCGACCGGAGGGCAGGAGGACCCAGGACGGGAAGTGTCTTCTGTGTGGCAGCGGTTGGGCCACGCCATAGATGCCGAGCGGCAACGGGCAGAAGAGGCACAGCTTATGATGGTCAGGGCGGAGAACTCCATGCGGAGGGCCCTGAGTCGGGCCGAGTGCCTCGAGGCAATCTGCAGGGGGTTGGAGGTGGACACGTCGACGGCCCTGCAGACCATGGGGGCCATGGTGGAGGACCGCCTCCGGGACATTGAGCAGGAGTTCGATGATGCCCTGGCCAGGGACATCCAAAAGTGAGCCGACGGACTAGCCCGCTGCCCTTGTAAATAGTTCTGTAGTTAGTGTTAGGTTTCCTTTGGTTTTGCATTTTTTTGGGACCTTTTGGACAATGGGCCACATTTTTGTATATAGTTTTTTTTATTAGGTAGTGTTATTAGATAGGTTTCATTTTTTCTGTTGGGATCATGGACCCTGGATTGTTTATCTGTATATAGTTGACTGTTGGATTTTCATTTTTTTTATTGATTTATCCATGGAGCAATGGTTTTCGATTTTAATTTTCCATTGGATTTACTTTTGTGGACTGTGACTTTGGACACCTTTCCTTTGGATTATAATTTGTGGTTTTGCATTATTTCAGGGACATGCTGGTTTTTATTTTTTTTAATTCCCATTTTTGTTTGTTTATTTTTGATTCAATTTATGTTGCTTTTAATACATATTTTTTGTGCAAACTTCAATGTGTAGTATCATCTCATTGGTTTCATGCATATCATGATATGGGTTTTGAGATTCACTGACACCCATTGGGTGTATGTGAGGGACATGTGTTCATTTCCAAACTTGCAATTGGGATTTTATCATGTTATTGCCATTTCTAAGTGGGTGGATGCAATACTCGGGTGGGTGTTTGGCATTTGGAGGCTGACCATAAGGGCCAGGGATCTAGATTGTGATGACATGTTGGCTGGGGGACATGTGTGGGGGCCTGGTGGAGGGTGCCCTGTACTGCTGGGGGGTGGGGGTGCAGGGGGACATGTGTGGGGGCCTGGTGGAGGTTGGCTGTACTGCTGGGGGGTGGGGGTGCTGGGGGACATGAGTTGGACATGAGTGGGGGCCTGCTGGCAGGTGACCCACAGTGCTGGGGGTCGGGGTGCAGGGGGACATGAGTGGGGGCCTGCTGGCAGGTGCCCCACAGTGCTGGGGGGTGGGGGTGCAGGGGGACATGAGTTGGACATGAGTGGGTGCCTGGTGGCAGGTGCCCCACAGTGCTGGGGGGTGAGGGTGCAGGGGGACATGAGTGGGGGCTTGGTGGAGGGTGCCCCTGGATGTTGGGGGTGGGGGTGCAGGGGGACATGAGTGGGGGATTGGTGGAGGGTGCCCCTGGATGCTGGGGGGTAGGGGTGCAGGGGGACATGAGTGGGTGCCTGGAGGAGGGTGCCCCACAGTGCTGGGGGGTGGGGGTGCAGGGGGACATGAATTGGGGGCTTGGTGGAGGGTGCCCCTGGATGCTGGGCGGTGGGGGTGCAGGGGGACATAAGTGGGGGCCTGGTGGAGTGTGCCCCACAGTGCTGGGGGATGGGGGTGCAGGGGGACATGAGTGGGGGCTTGGTGGAGGGTGCCCCACAGTGCTGGGGGGTGGGGGTGCATGGGGACATGAGTGGGGGCTTGATGGAGGGTGCCCCTGGATTCTGGGGGGTGGGGGTGCAGGGGGACATGAGTGGGGGCTTGGTGGTGGGTGCCCCTGGATGCTGGGGGGTGGGGGTGCAGGGGGACATAAGTGGGGGCCTGGTGGAGGGTGCCCCTGGATGCTGGGGGTGGGGGTGCAGGGGGACATGAGTGGGGGCTTGGTGGAGGGTGCCCCTGGATGCTGGGGGGTAGGGGTGCAGGGGGACATGAGTGGGGGCCTGGTGGAGGGTGCCCCACAGTGCTGGGGGGTGGGGGTGCAGGGGGACATGAATTGGGGGCTTGGTGGAGGGTGCCCCTGGATGCTGGGCGGTGGGGGTGCAGGGGGACATAGTGGGGGCCTGGTGGAGGGTGCCCCTGGATGCTGGGGGGTGGGGGTGCAGGGGGACATGAGTGGGGGCCTGGTGGAGGGTGCCCCACAGTGCTGGGGGGTGGGGTGCATGGGGACATGAGTGGGGGCTTGATGGAGGGTGCCCCTGGATTCTGGGGGGTGGGGGTGCAGGGGGACATGAGTGGGGGCTTGGTGGTGGGTGCCCCTGGATGCTGGGGGGTGGGGGTGCAGGGGGACATAAGTGGGGGCCTGGTGGAGGGTGCCCCACAGTGCTGGGGGGCGGGGGCGCAGGGGGACATGAGTTGGGGGCCTGGTGGAGGGTGCCCTGCACTGCTGGGGGGTGGGGGTGCAGGGGGACATGTGTGGGGGCCTGGTGGAGGGTGCCCTGCACTGCTGGGGGGTGGGGGTGCTGGGGGACATGAGTTGGACATGAGTGTGGGCCTGCTGGCAGGTGCCCCACAGTGCTGGGGGGTGGGGGTGCAGGGGGACATGACTTGGACATGAGTGGGGGCCTGCTGGCAGGTGCCCCACAGTGCTGGGGGGTGGGGGTGCTGGGGGACATGAGTTGGACATGAGTGGAGGCCTGCTGGCAGGTGCCCCACAGTTCTGGGGGCTGGGGGTGCAGGAGGACATGAGTGGGGGCTTGGTGGAGGGTGCCCCTGGATGCTGGGGGTGGGGGTGCAGGGGGACATGAGTGGGGTCTTGGTGGAGGGTGCCCCTGGATGTTGGGGGGTGGGGGTGCAGGGGGACATGAGTGGGGGCCTGGTGGAGGGTGCCCCACAGTGTTGGGGGGTGGGGGTACAGGGGGACATGAGTGGGGGCCTGGTGGAAGGTGCCCCTGAATGCTGGGGGGTGGGGGTGCAGGGGGACATGAGTGGGGGGCTGGTGGAGGGTGCCCTGCACTGCTGGGGGGTGGGGTTGCTGGGAGACATGAGTGGGGGCCTGGTGGAGGGTGCCCCACAGTGCTGGGGGTGTAGGTGCAGGGGGACATGAGTTGGGGGCCTGGTGGAGGGTGCCCTGCACTGCTGGGGGGTGGGGGTCCTGGGGGACATGAGTGGGGATGCAGGGTAGTCCCCCGTGGTGTGGGCTGCCTGCAGGGGCCATAGAGGTTGTAGAGCGAACACCTGGGAGGACCCACACGGCCAATTCACGTGTATTACTCCACGGAACCCCTGAAATACACATACACTGCTGATATCACGTGTGAAACTTCCTGCGCACCCCGAAATACACGTACACAGGACATTCGCGTGTGGAACTTCCAGCGCACCCCTGGAATACACGTACCCAGCTGAAATCGCATGTGAAACTTCCCGCACACCCCTGATATACACGTACCCTGATCGAATCGCGTGTGGAACTTCCCGCGCAGCCCTGAAATACACGTACCCTGCTGAATTCGCGTGTGAAACTTCCCGTGCACCCCAGTAATACACGTACCACGCTCGCACAGGGCCAATCGCGTGTGAAACTTCCTGTGCACCACAGTAATACACGTACCCTGCTGAATTCAGGTGTGTAACTTCCCGCGCACCCCGAAATACACATACCCAGGACATTCGCGTGTGGAACTTCCAGCGCATCCTTGATATACACGTACCCTGATGGAATCGCATGTGGAACTTTCCGCGCACCCCTGAAATACACGTACCCTGCTGAATTCACGTGTGTAACTTCCCGCGCACCCCGAAATACACGTACCCAGGACTTTCGCGTGTGGAACTTCCAGCGCACCCCTGGAAAACACGTACCCAGCTGAAATCGTGTGTGAAACTTCCC
The DNA here is from genome assembly GCF_040938575.1 of Ambystoma mexicanum. Lineage (NCBI taxonomy): Eukaryota > Metazoa > Chordata > Amphibia > Caudata > Ambystomatidae > Ambystoma > Ambystoma mexicanum. Next base: position 1,159,297,278 of record NC_090928.1, on the reverse strand, counting down.
GCGCACCCCTGATATACACGTACCCTGATAGAATCATGTGTGGAACTTCCTGCGCACCCCTGAAATACACGTACCCTGATGGAATTGCGTGTGAAACTTCCCACGCACCCCGGAAATACACGTACCCTGCTGAATTTGCGTGTGAAACTTCCCGCGCACCCCAATAATACACGTACCACGCTCGCACAGGGCCAATCGCGTGTGAAACTTCCCATGCACCCCAGTAACACACGTACCCCGCTTGCTGTGCTGGTACAGGGTTAGAGCAGCCCTTTGCGCTGGATTGGGGATTTTGATGGCTTTTCCCTGCGTAAGGGGCGTTCTTGGGGGCGTAACTGGCGCTGCTGCAGGGCCGCTGCGCCACTGTGCCACGGCTGGTTTTGGTGGCTGGAATCCATGAATACGCTGTGCGCGGAAATGTATTTTAGCGCACGCGGCTGGCGCAGGGATTCGCACGCGCCACTTGTGCGCTGAATTCTATGAATTACCCCCTAAATATGCATTGATCCATATACACCTAATATATATTTTTATCTTTAACAGGACATACTGGAAATGAAAGCAATGCATCAGAAGCGGCACCTCTTGCACAACATCATATGGCCAGAGGAAATTAAGGAAACACTTTAAAAGGCAAACTATACAGCCTGTATTTCTAAATAGAACAATTGCTAAAAAATGTAGCCGCTTTAAAAGATGTTGTACAAGGACATACTATTGGAGAAATGAAATACAACTGCCCCACCGTCACGTCTACCACTTCCCCATTTCCTAACCCACCATCCCAAACAACATCAATGTGAGCAGAGACATTTCCGATGAGACCTCAATCCTTAGCTCCCTTCATGACGAACTTGTTGAAATCCCAAATTCCCCTGTGTATGTATCCATTTGTGCTACACCTACCATTTCCTAATATGATCTATGTATCGTGCACAGTACACATGTACATGTAAAGTGTTGTTGAGTGTGTGAGCGGCTTTTCCTTTTGTGTTAAAAGTGCATGGTGAGTCTGTGCCGCACAATACTGTCCGAGATGGCAGCAGGTAAGCAAAATTAAGGATTCTGTGGAGATGGCACCTGCCCGGCGTATGTGCAATTGCAATGCAGGTAGCCGTAGGATTCGACTGGCTGCAGGTCTGCATCTTCTAATGCACTTTCAATTAGTTGTGGGAGCGCACGTCTGTGTGTTGCACAGATATGCACATACATATTTCATCCTCTGTATCCTAGTAACACCACCCCTGTTGCCAACACTACCAATTCATGAGGTACGCTACCGCATTTCAAGCAGTCCTGCCGCCTAAGTATTTTGTTGTGCAAACCTACCGATTTATGACTGCAGCAGGCCTGGCTGCCTGAGGCCCAGTGGGAGGAAGGAACAGCATCCTCCAGTGTATCGTGGCCATGTTAAATGGGCCATTAATTTGATTAAGATGCTGCTTGCCCTTCTATGACCCGTGAAACAGACACAGCGGCTGGCGCACTGAGCACCGTGAGATAAAGTATCAAGTTCTCGCCTACGGTTTGTACACTCTCAGAAAGGATTTCACTGCAAGTGTGACAGTCTGTAGTCAGTGTGGAAAATGGCATCACTTTTGCTGCCACGGTACACCCATACAACTGCAACTAAGGACAATTAAGTAAACAACACAATCTTCGGATCTGAAAGAATATCAGTGGTGGTTGGAAATATACTGTGGCCTAGTGGGGCTACCTGAATATTTATGTTCTTGCTCCATGTAATGAGGCTGAGTTTCTCCTTGTGGAAATCATTCTTGTATTTCACAATGTGCTCATCTTTGGTGAATGCTGGTGCTACAGCTAATGCCATACCCGCAAGTGACCATACTCCATGCAACCTCAAATCAAAACACAAGGCAGCAGTGCGCAGGGTACTGCCCTTCCAACAAAGAAGTAGGTTACTTTCCTCTACACCATTGTTAACACCTGCTGCTAACACCACAAAAAACACTCCTGTATAATAGGAGATCCCTAAAGCACCCTTGCAGACCATATGCTGTGCAGCAGACCCTTACCTGTCAGAGTTCATTGGATTGTGCATGTACTGCGACGCGGTACTCTGCAGAAGGGAACAACTTCAAAGTACTTGGGAATGTTTGGTCTGGGAGCATGACAATCAATGCTGCCCACTTAAGTGAAGGCCACCCAACATCTTCCTCTCTCTGCACTTGCCCTACCTTATCCCTGTTGGTGGTGGCCCTTCCATACCCTCCCTTTCCTTCCTTAACTTCCGTGTCTTGTGTTACAAGACCAAGAAAGATACAAAACAATGGAAAAAGGAAAAAAGTTTGAAAAAAAGACTGCTTGCAGAGGTAAAAAAATGTACTTGTCAATGAAAGGTTGCAGTCCGCTGCACTGCCTGTACGCTGCATACATTGCGTGGCAAATAATGGGAGGCATGGCTCGGTGGAAAATCTTGCAGCCACTTCAGGTACAAAGGGCTGCCTATAAAAAGAAGCATCTTCTTGTGTGTGTTTGCATTTCAAAGGGTTGAAGTGCACAAGACCTACTACAGAAATGCTTGTTGTACTCTGAAAAAGGGCAGCAATGCATTTTGGATAGGTCGCAGAAAAACTTGATTGCCAGGATCAGTAAGATGAACGCCATTGGTGTGAAAAATCTTTGTGCTAGGAAACGTAATATTTCCATTGTGGAAGTAGGATATGGTCAGACGGCGGAAAAAGGCACAAATAGCCTGCTTAACAAAGTGCCTTGCTTTCTCCATTTGTGAAGCAAATGAAGAAGAATGCAGCCACAACTGTGTCTGCGTAATGGGAAAAAAAACTATGCAGGAGTTTGGAAACCTAAGCATGGCCTGGCCAAGTGCCTCCTTCATCGCAAACTGCAGTGGAATTCCGGTAACATGTCCTAAACCTTTCCCTCCATAATGAAAAATAATGTCTGGATGATCGTGCGTTACCAAAATGGCACAAAGAGAACCAAACTCAGCCACTTTATTACACATACTCCATACTAGTGCACATCCACATGATAGAATCCAAAATGAACAGCCACTACACAGTGATTTGCATTCACTTTAAACCAATGTATGTAGGACTTCCCCAAAATCCATACAGTCTGCCTCCTGAAACATACAGCCGTAACCGTAAGCTTCTGCATTCCTCTGTACAAATACTAGTTTGATTGTTTCCTCACACACACAAAAATGCAACACACGGATTCATTGTGCTTCAACAACTTTATCTTAAACTCTAAATAATGAAACACAAAAATAAACAAAAAAAAACTGAAGTGGTGGTGCCTTTTCAGCAAACACATTGAATTTTGAACTTGCTACAGTACGGTAGTGCCCTTTGGATGGCACGTGTTTCAGCACTACAAAGTGCCTTTCTCAAATCAGGGCAATTTCTATCAAACCAAAAACAAATAACACTAATTTTCATGTGCATTAGGTATCACATCCAAAAGTCATGATTTCAAATCACTACTAAAAACTATTTTTCCAGTCTCCTCGTGTTGGCTGAAAAGGCAACACCACAGCAGTGTTTCATTATTTGAAGTTTAAGATAAAGTTGGTGATGCACAATGAATCTGTGCAGCACATTTTATTGCGTGAGGAAACAATCAAACTACTGTTTCAAATAAGAGGTAGGGGTCATTGCCCCTTTTTTCCCCACACTTTTGTGACACCTCAGCATTCAACCTGAAATTTGGGTGCAGGACCAAAGAAAGTTGACACAACAAAACCCAACTATTCTCTCAACAAATACACCTTCTAGCACAGTCTGTGAATGCACACCATACCCAGAAACGTTATTGAGCAGTCCCTCAGCCTCCACAGTCCCATTTCCATGCCTGCCATCCATAAAAGGGCCAGACGTGGCACGTGTAACCCTGGAACTACCGCAGAGTCTGCAGACTTTCCGTGCAGTTTGGGCAGGAGTGGGAGAATACATTTGAACCAGGGTAGGGGGTTTCATTTTTAGTGGTGGCTCTGAAAAGAGCTTTTTTTAAAATTATTTTTTAGGTGCTTGCAAAGAAACACCTTTTTTTCTGTTTTATATAGGGGTTTTTGTTTTCTTCTCCTCCTCACATTATTACAATAATGTCTTCAATGCAGCCTGTAGATTGTAAAACAAAGTAGCATTGACATTGGTGGACAAAGAAATTCCATTTGCACAGAAAAGGAGCACATTTCGAGGACCAATGATGTCATTGTCACAGGAAAACATCCCTGCAGAACTCAAAAAATCACACATGCTTCTGTTGATAAGACACCCTCTGACCTCTGGCTGGCGACAAAATACATTGGAATAATCTCATACCTTTCCTGGTGGTATGCATGAGAAAAGCACCTTCGCAGTGGGAAAAATGTGCTTCACTGCTTTCATCAACTCCGTTAGTTGACAGTACACACGTGAACAATCCATGAAACCCAAATGCAAGGCTCCATAGTGCACTACCACAACATGAACAGTAGCGAAAGTGGCCACTTCGCTACAACGTACAAGCACAATGCCAAAACTGCACACATCGACTCCGCACCACAAAGCCTCCACTCCCTCCAAATCAAAATTGCCATGAAAGCCTCTTGCCACTACATACTTGTGAAGATCTAGCAAAGGTATCACCCACGATCAACACTGTGTGTCTCTCCATCTCTGCCAGCTTCACTAAACAGAGAAATAAAACAAATGTTACAGCCCTTCCTGTGAAGCACACCCTCAGCACCTAATTGGATAATCCCCACTGTCCCATTCCCAGCATACTGAGAATGGCAGGATGTGGCACGTGAACTTCCGCAACTACGGCGAGTGCCGCACCCCAGTAAAGCAGGCACAGTCCTTCTTCCCTTTCCACTATTTATTGCATAGCACTACCTCATTGGGTACTGTTACATACTCACACACGCATCCACCAATCACACCCAAGACGTCAGAATCTAACACTGTCAGTTCTGTACAACACTTCATATGTACCATTACATATTCAGACTGCAAGTGTCATATGATTTGAAAGCACCTCCAGTGGAAAGTTCTATAAAACTATCCCAGATGTCTGTATCCACATTCATCCACATGGGCACCCATCACAACAAAGTGCATGTATGAATACTTTTTTCTGCACTATGTTTAGAACTCTTTTATAAGTGCTTCTGACCACGGTCTCTGCCAGTAAACCTCCATAACATACTAAAGAAGCATACTGCCATTACTACCATCACCTACCATCAAGCGCCACTTCAATGGTATATGCTTTCAACATTTTCATTTACTCATATTAGCCGTTGTAATATCGAAACTGGATCTTGTGTTATGACAATGCTAAAAAACACACTAACCCGTGTAAGAATATCGTACAAAACAGTGCATGCATACAAACAGGATTCCTGCTACTTCCCTTGTACACTTCAACCATAGGCTTCTTAATTTCGCTATACAAATGGACCTTCTGCCACAGTTTCTGCATATACTCCACAACTAGAAACCTTATTGAGGAATACCTTAACCCCCACAGTCCGATTTCCATGCCTGCCATCCTGAAAAGTCCCGGATGTGGCTCATGTAATCCTAAAACTACTGCAGAGTTTGCAGAGTTATTGTGCTAGGAATGGGAGAGGGGAAGAAATTTGAAACAGGGTAGGGGATTTCGACTTTAGTGGTGGCTCTGAAACTAGTGTTTTTTGTCTTTTTTACATGCTTGCAAAGAACCTTTTTTGTTTTTTCTTTTTATACGATTTTCTGTTTTCTTCTCCTTCTTACATTGCTATTGAATTCTGGTGAACGCTTGGAAACAGTTCATATTTTCCGAATTCAGGATCTCATAATGGGTGGAGACCATCCAATCAGTGCACATAAAAGCACACATGCTTCTGTTTATAAGACAACTTCCGAGCTCTGGCTGGGGACAAATTACAGTGGCATAGCCCCATAACCCTCTTGGTGGTATGCATGAGAAAACCACCTTGGGAGTGGGAAAAATCTGCATCACTGCATTCTTCAACTTCTTGAGGTAACGGAGCAAATGTCCACATGACATGTAATGCAAATATAGAGCTCCATAATGCACCACAACAACATGACCAGTAGCTACAGAGGCCACATATCTGCAAAGGTGAACCATACCGCCGAAACGGCACTCATAGAGACTGCCACATAATGCTTCCACTCCTTCCACCTGAAATTAGCAGAAATGCCTCTTTGCACAGCATACCTATACAGATCTTGTACAAAGATATCACCCACGATCAGCACTGTGCGTTTCTCCATTTCTGCCAACCTCACTACACAGAGTATTGGGGAAAAATAGTACTGCCACTTCCTGTGAACCACACCCTGAACACCTGATAGGATAATCCACACAGTTCCATTTCCATGTCCACCATGCTCAGAAGGGCAGGATGTGGCATATGCGCTTTCCCAGCAAAGCAGAGGACAGTCCTTCTTCCCTTTCCACTGTTCTTTTTGCAGCACTCCCTCATTGGGTACTGTGCATGAAATAATCATACACACATGCACCAATGATATCCAAGACTTCTGCATCCAACACTATCAGTTCTGTACAGCACTACATATCACATGTGATTCCCAAGCACCTCCAGTAGAAAGTTATGCAAAATAATCCACGATTTCAGCATCCAGAATCATCAAGAGCAGCACCCATCACCACTTTGGTCATGCATCCAAGAGTCTAGGCCTTGCCCACACCCAGAACAACATAATGGAGCCATGCATGTTAAAATGTGGCCAGGTACCACAATCCACAACCGTAAAATAGCCAGCGGCACTTCTACCCAACCCCCGCACCATAACACAGCGATGCATGGAAACATGTAACAGGTAGCAGAATCCACAAACATACCACAGCCTCTGGCACCCCTACCCACTTCCATTCACAAAGCATTGGTTCACTGCCAATCAAACCACAACATTTTCACAACATTGGGCCTGCTCCCAACAATCTGCACAAAGGAGAGTACCCAAGCACATAAAAGATGCAGGTCAACCCTACCCTCTTCTATACTGACAGTGTTCCAACACTGCAGCCAGTGGGCACACTGCAGGACTTCTCACTGCATCATCTCCAGCCATACACCAAAAACTGTGCGATGTTCTAACAATCACCAAACCCATGGAACCAACAATATACGCATGTCAGCTCACTTCTGGTACTCTACCAAGTCTAAAATGTGCTCCACGACAGTTTTTTATGGTCGCCACCCTCTGAGAGATGCAGAGTGAAAACTGCATGGCTGCGGTGGGTGTGGTCAAGACCTAGTCTCTTGGGTGCATGGGCTACGGCCTTTGCCCATGCACCCAAGATTCTAGGCCTTGGCCACACCCAACGCAACATAATGCAGCCATGCATGCAAACATGTGACCAAGTACCACAATCCACAAATTTACCACAGCCACATGCATGCGAACATGTGGCCAGGTACCACAATCCACAATTGTAACCTAGCCAGCGGCACTTCTACCCGACCCCCACACCATAACACAGTGATACATGAACACATGTAACAGTTAGCTGAATTCACAAACATACCACAGCCTCTGGCACCCCTACCCACTTCCAATCACAAAGTATTCTGTCACTGCCAACCAAACCACAAAATACTCACAACAGTAAGACTACTCCCAGCAATCTGGACAAAGGAGAGTAACCAAGCACATAAAAGAAGTAATTGAACCCACCCTCTGAGTGTTCCAACACTGCACCCAGTGGGCACACTGCAGGATGTCTCACTGCATTATCTCCACCCATACACCAAAATCTCTAGGATGTTTTAACAATCACCACATCCATAGAACCAACAATATACACATGTCAGCTCACTTCTGGTGCCCTACCAAGTCTAAATTGTGCTCCACAAACATTCTTTAAAGGTCACCACCCTCTGAGAGATGCAGAGTGCAAACTGAATGGCTGCAGTGGGTGTGGTGAAGGCCTAGGCTCTTGGGTGCATGGCCTACAGCCTACGGCCTTTGGCCATGCACCCAAGAGTCTAGGCCTTGGCCACACCCACCACAACGTAATTAAGCCATGCATGCGGACATGTGACCAGGTACGACAATCTACAAATGTAACAGAGCCAGCCGCACTTCTACCCAACCCCCACACCATAACACAGCGATGTAAGGAAACTTGTAACAGTTAGCAGAATCCACAAAAATACCACAGCTTCCGTCACCCCTACCCACTTCCATGCACAAAGTATTGTGTCACTGCCAAAAAACCACAAAATCTTCACAACATTGGGCCTACTCCCAGCAATCTGCACAAACGAGACTACCCAAGCACATAAAAGATGCAGTTCAACCGTACCCTAATCTATAGTGACAGTGTTCCAACACTGCAGCCTGTGGGCACACTGCAGGATTTCTCACTGCAAAACTGTACGTGGTTCTAACAATCACCGCACCCATGGAATCAACAATATATGAATGGAAGCTCACATCTGGTGTTGTACCAAGTCTAAAATGTGCCCCACAACCATTACTTATAGGTCACCACCCTCTGAGAGATGCAGAGTGAAAACTCCATTGCAGCGGTGGGTGTGGTGAAGGCGTAGGCTCTTGGGTGCATGGCCTACGGCCTTTGGCCATGCACCCAAGAGTCTAGGCCTTGGTCACACCCACTGCAACATAATACAGCTATGCATGAGTGGGAACATTTGACCAAGTACCACAATCCACAAAAGTTCCTCAGCCACCGGCACTCCTACTCAACCTCTCCCCCGTAATACAGCTATACATGGAAACTTGCAAGAATCTGCAAACATAGCACAGCCTCCGGCACCCCTAGCCACTTTCATTAACATATTATAGTGTTACTGCCAACCGAACCACAAAATAGTCACAACAGTGGCCCTGCTCCCAGCACTCTATTAAGTGCACAAAACCAATACTTCATAGTGCAGTACAGTAGTCAGCACTCCACACAATGGACACTACCCAAGCCGATAAAATATACAGCTGAACCCTATTCACTTCTATGCACACAGTATTTGAACACAGTACCCCGTGGCCACACTGCAGCAGTGTTCACTTTATCAGCTCCATCCATGGACTAAACACTGTAGGAGGTGCTAACAATCACCACACCCATGGAACCAACATTGTATGCAATGCTGACAAACCACACACACAAGGCAACAATGTGAAACCTACTTGCAACCAGGCCACATAGTTCTTGGTGCAAGGCCTCCAGCCATGCATGCAAGGGGCTACGGGCTTACGACATGCAAAACACCATGGTACACAGTATGTTAAATTGTTTATGTCATGTGCAATGCACTCCCCTTCTGCAATTGATCTGCCACCAGTCACCAAGGAAAAAGGTCGCTGCACGAGCTATCGTGCTGTAATGAAGGCTGCCTGCATTCACCACACAAGTTAGTCACCTGTGGAGGTAGCTGCGAATTGGGGCATTATGCAAGGATACTGCAGGCACACCACCGTCTTCTTCCACCTAATGAGATATATCAGAGGAACCACTTCTCATTACCCCACCCTTTCCATCCCTTCTTCCTGCCACCACATGGCGTAAAGTATGTTTTCCAGGCCCTTTCTGCGCCGCACTGTCCTCGGATGGAACATGGCGGCATCATCCACAATTGTGACGCACATTATGCTTCCCTCCAGGCAACCACTGTGCGCTTCTAATGTTCGCTGACATCACAGCACACTGCAAGTCAATGAGACTTTAGCCTACATAGTGAACAGGGAAATGAGACAGCAGAGCGGAGCCAGATATCACACATTTTTTGAGACGTTCATTTTTGTTCTTTGTAAAAAAAAAGTACTTGACGGATTTTCACCACATTTGCAAAAGCACACTTTACGGAACCAATGCCCCGCTCCCACTGAAAATTTGGTTAAAATTTGTCCAGCGGTTTGCCATGTAGGCGTGTGCAATGTTTTTTCCCCATTCAGTCTATGGAAAAAAATATTTAAGGACCCCCCTATATCTTTGCCTTCCCTGGATGAAACCTCACCAAACTTCCCAAAGAAATTCAGAGAAGGCCTTATACTTTTATTGCAAAGTTTGGTGACAGTTTGTCCTGGGGGAGTGAAGGTATACGTCTCACAAAAGGTGGTCTTCCATGGGTTGAGTAACTTAACCATATCTATTCGTCTTAGTTCCCACCTGAGTTTTTCATCGTTCCTTTTCATTCTTCAGAGGTTTCCTCTGCTCGACTTTCATTTGGCTCCCCAATCAGTCGCAAAGCATTTCTGGGGTGGCAATTTTCATGAGATTTATGTGGACCAATTTTTCTTTTGTTTCTTGTCCTTTTGTGATGCAGATCTTGTAGGCAACAGGTGGTATTTTATCTACAATTTCAAAGGCACCACGCCAAGATGGGAGGACGTTCCCTTCTTTGGGCTAATTCGTTTGGAAATTATACAGTTAAACCATGCCCCCTACCTCATATTATCTCTTGGCTGTCTGTAGGTCATAATAAGTCTTCATTCCTTCAGCTGACCTTTCTAAATTGTGCTGAGAATAAGCAAATGCATGCTGGAGGTGCTCTCTTAAATTTTCAATGTACACATGAGGACACTTGACTACATAGTGCAGCCAAAGTTTTCTTCCCAACAATACCACTGACTGGCTGCTAAAAAAAAAAAAGACAACCAGTGGTATTCCTTGGAAGATGGAAACCCACGAACACGCCAGGAGGATCGTCCACAATGGCAGAGTCGGCAGCACCAGGTGACCGGCGTCCCAACGTAATGACCACAACAATCACGGCCACCATAGCTTCCAAGACAGCCTCCAGGAACTGCCATAACAGCCAGTATGCTGAGCCCTCTGGGAAGTGTAGTGTGGATCTCGTGATGGGTGTAAAGACTGGTAGGGGGTGTCTGTACTTCCGCTCTCTATATGGTAGAGGAGAGGCACAGCGGACCCCAGCCAAGATTCTCTATGTGGTAGCAATGGACTAGCTTCTCAGGGGGTGATGCAGGCTGGTTCTTAAGTACAGTGTAGTCCCCCAACACCCACAAAGGAATGTCCACACACTGTATTACTGAAAACACAGTCTTTATATAATTAATATTCAAAGGTATGTACACGATCAAAATAACGCACTTTGTACTCGGAAGTCAATAATGATAAATATATACACGTCTAGAGTGGTACCACTAATGTTATCGAATCTCATTAAAGTGCATCAACTGTACGGTTAAAATGTCACACAGATTAATAACGAGGAAACCAGCAATAGAGAGAGGAAGGAACGCAAGATGGTTGAAACAGTAGGCAGAACACTGGCCCCTACCTCTAGGCACAGTTCTGAGTGGAGATCCCCCATCTGGGCAACCTGTAAAATAAGATATATTGCACAAGCCCAGTCCATATGTTCAATAGTCTCACTTCTTCCTATTAAGGCTTTACCCCCCCAATGTACCTGGTGGAGTAGAGTTCTCTGACGACGCGTCGACAGATCCTTCTTGAGTGCCTCCCTTTCAGGCGGGAGCCACGGATCGTCGAGAGGTGTCGGGGAACTTGGCGTTCGGTGTCGGGGATTTGACGGCCCTTCTTGAGTGCCCTCCCTTCTAGGCGGGAGTCACGGGTCGTCGAACGTCCAACGGTGAACAGGGTGAACTACAGCAGGGAAGTGGCAGCTTTGTTCCTAGCGGTGCTCATCGATGACAGAACGTTGGCATCCTGCAAGGAAGAGGCGTGCGGGGCACCTCGGTGACGATAGTTCTGGACCGCAAAGAGATGATGAAGAACTATGGCCCAGCAAAACACGACAGAACACACAATGAAAAGCAGTAAAGGACAAGGATACGGAGGCCCTGTCCCTCCGATGCATTTCCAGCATCACAGTCGCCCCTCCCAGACTGAGGTGGAGGGTGCCTAATCTCCCACGGGTTAGACACCCTCATCCAGACGGTCAACATACCTTCTGGAAAGGCCATCTGCATTATCGTGACTCTTCCCTGGTCTGTGCTCTATGGTGAAGTCTAGCCCTTGCAGGCTAATGGACCACCTGAGCAGTTTCGGGTTCTCACCCTTCATCTGCATAAGCCACTTTAGGGGCTTATGATCTGTTTGGACCTTGAAGGTAGACCCCGTAAGGTAGGGCCTAAAACGCCCAAGGCTCCAAACTATACTAAAACATTCCTTTTCAACAGTAGCCCAACTAAGTTCTCTACCCTTGAGTTGTCTACTGATGAATATGATAGGATGTTCTCTCCCTTTGTCATCTAACTGGGACAAGACAGCTCCAATTCCGGTGTCGCAGGCATCCGTCTGGACGATAAAGGGTCGGCTGAAATCAGGCGCACACAACACGGGTGCCTGACACAGACTTTCTTTCAAGCCATTAAAGGCCCTCTGACAGTCTGCAGTCCAATTGACCTCCTAGGCTGCTTGGGTGAAGTCAGAGCTGTCAGTGGGGCAGCTATGGTTCCATAGTCCGCCATGAAATTGTGATAGTACCCAGTGAGACCCAAAAAGGCTCTCTCGTGGGTTTGAGTAGTGGGAGTCTCCCAGTCCTGTACATCCTGTACCTTACTGGGGAGAGGTTGGATTTGACCCCCTCATACCTCATGACCAAGATATGTGACTTTCCCCTGAGCTATCTGGCACTTGGTGGCCTTGATAGTGAGGTTAGCCCTTTTTAAGGCCTGCAACACTCTACCCAGATGTGTTAAGTGCTCTTCCCAAGTGGCACTGTAGACGGCAATGTCGTCTAAATAAGCCACACAAAAGGCTTCCAGCCCACTGAGAGCATGATTGACCAATCTCTGGAAGGTGGCAGGGGCATTCATTAACCCAAAAGGCATGACCCTAAACTGGTAGAGTCCCTCTGGGGTGGAGAACGCCGTCTTTTCCTTGGCATGGTCCGTCAGAGCTATTTTCCAGTATCCTGAGGTGAGGTCAAAGGTGCTCACAAATTTGGCAGCACCTATGGTGTCCACGAGCTCATCAGCCCAGGGCAATGGGTGCGCGTCAGTTTTGGTGACGGCATTGACTCCTCGGTAGTCCACACAGAACCGCCAATCCTTGCTACCGACCTGGGAACTTGCCTTGGGGACAAGGACCACTGGACTGGACCAGGGACTGGTTGAGGGTTCAATAACACCCAGATCCAACATCTTGGCGACCTCAGCCTGGATATGGTTCTTAACCGTATCTGACATTCGGTAGCTCCTGCTCTTGACAGGCATGCTGTCAGCAGTGTCAATCTCGTGCTTACACCACGGTGTAAGGCCTGGCGTCAGCGAAAACAGAGAGGCATACTGCTGGAGCAAAGTCCTGCAGGCCCTCTGCTGCTCGGTTGTCAAATCTGGAGAGAGCTGCACTCCCTCCACTGAGCCATCCTGAGGGTTGCTATGCAGCAAATCAGGAAGGGGCTCACTCTCATCCTCTTCTTGCTCTGAAGCCAGCCAGAGACATGAGACTTCTGCTCGCCTGTGGAACGGCTTGAGGCTATTAACATGGAATACCTGAGGGGCTACCCCTGGGATTCCCATGTCAACCAGATAATTGACCTCGCCCATCTTGGAGACTATCCGGAAGGGTCCAGTCCATTTATCTGTCAATGCCCGAGGCTTGGTAGGCTCCATCACGAGGACCTCCTGTCCCGGAGTCCACTCCACTTGCAATGCTTTAAGGTCATGCCAGTATTTGTTAAATTCCTGGCTGGCCTTGAGATTCGCCGTTGCTTGACCCATCATCTGTGTCATCCTCCGTCTGAGGCCTAACACATAGTCCCCCACTTGCTTGGCGGGAACGGGAGGGGTGGCTTCCAAGCCTTCTCTGATCAAGGCGAGGGGCCCCCTCACGGGATGTCCGAAGAGCAACTCAAAGGGGCTGAAACCAACACCCTCTTGAGGTACCTCTCTGTAAGCAAACAGCAGGCATGGCAGGAGGAGATCCCATTTCCTCCTTAGGGGCTCTTCCAAAGCACCTAGCATGCCCTTGAGAGTTTTATTAAATCTCTCAACCAGACCATTGGTCTGGGGGTGGTAAGAAGTGGAGAACTTGTAGGTTACCCAGCACTCTTTCCACATGGTTTTCATGTAACTAGACATGAAGTTGGATCCTCGGTCAGAGACAACCTCCTTGGGGAATCCAACGCGGGTGAAAATGCCCAGGAGGGACCGGGCAACCACCATGGCAGTAACAGTCCGAAGGGGTATAGTCTCAGGGTACCTGGTGGCATGATCTACCAAAACCAGGATGAACCGATGTCCACCTGACGTGGGAGGGTCAAGGGGACCGACAATGTCGATGCCCACCCTCTCAAACGCTGTGCCAACCACTGGCAATGGCTGCAGTGGGGCAATGACACTGCCTCCAGTCTTGCCAGACAACTGACAAGTTGGGCAGGTCGTGCAGTGGGACTCCACTTCTACTCCCATCCGAGGCAAGTAGAAATGGGCAGAGAGCCTCTGCTTAGTCTTCTTGGTACCAAGATGACCAGCCAAGGGCACCTCATGCGCCAACTGCAGTAGGAAGGGCCTGTAAACCTGGGGTACCACCAACCTCTTGAGGGCACCAGGTTCAGCCTTAGTGGGCTCACTAACAAGGAGCTCACCCTCCCAATAAATCCAGAAAGTCCTAGGCACTTCGCCTTGTGCCTGGGACAGGGCCTGTTTCCTCAGACCCTCGAGAGAGAGAGAGGGACACTCTCTCTGTCCTTTACAGAAGTCTGCCCGGGAGGGTCCCCCTTCAGCTAACAAGCATTGAAGATCGGGATGATCCTCCGGGTTGAGAACCTCTCCCACAGGAGAGTCTTCTGGCTCATCTCCCACAGGAGTTGAGACGGGGTTTACCACTGGACCCAGCCCGTCTGGAGCATGGATCCCAATGGGTGCTGTAGGAACAGCAGGAAGAGAAGGGGCCCCCTCCACAGAGGTGGCCTTCTTGCTCTTCCTTCGTCGTGCCTTAGGCCACGCCTTCGGCTCGGGCACCTGACTCACAGCCAGACCCGGTGTCACCTGTGACCTAGTGACCGCAGCAGCAGTCACGGGAAGACCATCCGTGATCAATCCCAACTCGACTAGATTGTTACCTAACAGAATGTTAGCAGGGACGTTGTCCTGAACCAGGACAGGAAGCTTTTCTGTCTTGTCTCCAATTACGAGTGTGACTCGGGCTACAGGCGATAATTCAGGAGGCCCACCAGCTAACCTGGTGGTTCTCGGAGGAGCATCTACATAGTCCTCTGGCTTGAGCAGGGTCCTGTCCACCACTGTCATGCTTGCCCCAGTGTCTCTCAAACCAGTAGAAGGCTGGCCATTCCGGAGGACACTTCTCAAAAATCTACGGGTGTTCTGTGGGATAGTCGCCAGTACTTCTGCGTACTGGTCCCAAGCCCCAAGGGACACTAAGGAAATCTCTACGGGAGCACCAAAAGTGATCCCTGTAGAGGGGGGAAGGGCCGTGGCCTCCACCTCAGACATGGGGGAAGGGTAGGTCAGGCTGACAGCCTGTACTCCGAGTGCCTTACCTTTACACTTGGAGTCACCTTTTTGTGATCCAGAGCCCCACAGTACCAACAAGTGCCAGGAGTGTGGGGTACGGTACTGGAACCACCGGGAGCCTGCATTGCAGCAGGTGGACCACTACTCTTATTCCCACCCACAGATGACTTATCCCCACTAGATTTTTGGGTCTTAGGAGAGGAGGGTTTAGGTTTATTCGACTGTGACTGCTTTTGGGACTCCTCAGCTTTCTGAGAGGCCCCCTTTTCTTTGTCCTTGTCCTTCCCACTGGAGTCCTTAGGGGACACCCGATGGGAGACCCACTTGTCAGCCAACCTAGCCAGCTTAAAGGGATCCAAAATGTTCTGGTCAGCAACATACTGACGCAGATCCGGTGAACAGGCTTCAGAAAAATGCTCAAAAAACAACAGGTGGGACAATTCAACAAAGGTTTTCACCTTGTAACCGTCAATCCACCCCATCATATTCATGTGCGCAGCACTCACCCAGTCGACCCAAGACACATTCTCTCTTTTCTTAAAATCCCTGAACCTTTTAAGGTATTGGGTAGGTGTCTTGCCAAACTTGGCAATCAAAGCAGATTTCATACACTCATACTGAACCCTTTCTTCCACACTTAGCTTCAGAATACAGTCATATCCAGTTTGAGGCACTCTGCTTAGCAAACACTTAGCCCAATCTCTTTTGTCAACATCATGAATTGCACAAGCCATTTCAAACGCTTCAATCCATTGGAAGATACCAGAACCCTCCGAAAACACACCAACCAAATCCTTCATAAATTTAGTGGCTGGGGACCTGACACTCTCACTGGGTTTCGCTGAAGTCTCCACTCGAGCTTTCTCTAGCTGGATTCTCTGACATTCAGTGTCCTTGTCTTTGAGTTCAAGATCCCTATTCTTGAGTTCCCCTTGTTGCGCCAGCTCCTCTTTCTTAAGCTCAGCATCTATTTCCAACTTGCGATATTCAAAGGCCAATTTCATCCTTAATAACTCAAGTTCCAAGGTATTGCTGGGGCTCTGAACAGAGGCAGCAGGAATGGCGGCATTTCCAGAAACAGATTCAGTAGAAACCCCAGGGGCAGAGTCCTCATTGGTTGCATTCCCCCCCTCATCAAGAGTTTCACCATCGGGCTGGTAGTCCACCAGGGCAGCTATCAGCTCAGCCCTAGACTTATCCACAAAGTCTAACTCCCTGGCTTCACAAGCACTCTGGAGAGCCTCTAAGCTCATCCGAATCAATTTACCATTCGCAATAGACTGCAATGCTTGTATTGCAGTTATTTTGTACACACCCAAACCTTAATCGAATAAAGTGCAGATATTTTGTAAGTGGCACGGTTATACACTGATTCTTAAAACCATAAGCATCCCACCACTGCCACCAGTGTAAAGACTGGTAGGGGGTGTCTGTATTTCCGCTCTTTATATGGTACAGAGAGGCACAGCGGACCCCAGCCAAGATTCTCTATGTGGTAGCAATGGACGAGCAATCAAGGCCTAGCTTCTCAGGAGGTGATGCAGGCTGGTTCTTAAGTACAGTGTAGTCCCCAAACCCCCACAAAGGAATGTCCACACACTGTATTACTGAAAACACAGTCTTTATATAATTAATATTCAAAGGTATGTACACGAACACAATAACGCACTTTGTACTCGGAAGTCAATAATGATAAATATATACACGTCTAGAGTGGTACCACTAATGTTATCGAATCTCATTAAAGTGCATCAACTGTACGGTTAAAATGTCACACAGATTAATAACGAGGAAACCAGCAATAGAGAGAGGAAGGAACGCAAGATGGTTGAAACAGTAGGCAGAACACTGGCCCCTACCTCTAGGTGCAGTTCTGAGTGGAGATCCCCCCACTTGGGCAACCTGTAAAATAAGATATATCACACAAGCCCAGCCCATATGTTCAATAGTCTCACTTCTTCCTATTAAGGCTTTACCCCCCCAATGTACCTGGTGAAGTAGAGTTCTCGGACGACGCGTCGACTGATCCTTTTTTGAGTGCCTCCCTTTCAGGCGGGAGCCACGGATCGTCGGGAGGTGTCGGGGAACTTGGCGTTCGGTGTCGGGGAATCGACGGCCCTTCTTGAGTGCCCTCCCTTTAAGGCGGGAGTCACGGGTCGTCGAACGTCCGACGGTGAACAGGGTGAACTACGGCAGGGAAGTGGGAGCTTCGTTCCTAGCGGTACTCGTCGACGACAGAGCGTTGGCGTCCTGCAAGGAAGAGGCGTGCGGGGCACCTCAGTGACGATAGTTCTGGACCGCAAAGAGATGATGAAGAACTGTGGCCCAGCAAGGGTGTCAAGTCGTCGGCGTCTCTGTGGTCTTTAGGTGGCGGGAAACCCACCGGTGGATGCTCCTCGGTGCGTCGACGGTCGGGCCTTCTCCAGCGGGAGACAAGCGGATGACGATGCAGACGAGAGCGTCCGATGATCAATTAAAGTTCTTAGGCAAACGGGAGCATGGCGGCTCCGGTCGGCGATGGCGGTCGTCGACAGTGGCGGACAACAGTCTGGGGGCTTCTCCTTGGAGTTCCGTAGCAGTCCCCGTATCGGGTCGGCAGCCTGTTGAAGGTCTGTGTACCAGGGAGCGTTGGCAAAGATCAGCTGTGCACGATGGTCCCTCGTAGCTCGGGAAGAGGGCGCCTTACCTGGTCCTCTCTGGGTCAGTCCTTGGAGGCACAGCAGCTTTCAAATTGTGAAGGAGAGCAACAGCAATTCTTCTCGTCCAGCAGGGCTTCAAGGTCAAGTGTCAGTTAATCCAGTTACTCGTCGTAGTGGACTTCAGCTTCTGAACATGATTCCTAGCAGTGAGAGGTCCCCAGATATACTCTTGATCTACCATTAATTCCGCTGGGTCACACTCAAGCATCCAATCACGACTACGGGCATTCATGCAGGCAGGCAGCCAATCAGGCACACGAGGTATTCAGGTCATTCACTTCTCTCCAGACACTCACAACAAGTTATGCGTATTGGGACAAGTACCGAGGCATTCAACACTCCAAGCTGCATTCATACCGGTTTCGGGCAGGGTTGTCTCAGTCATTGTGTCAACCACCAGATACTAGACACCCACAACACAGAATGCATATTCATCAAACACAATATTCACCCAGTTCCCACCCACAGGAGTTACCCACAACATACATCACCGGGAAGGCTCCAGCTAGTCTGAAAGGGCTTTCACAACAACACCATATATGGCCCTTCCACCCAACAGCCAGTCAGGGGGAAGCGACAGAGTCAGGGCTTCCCAGGACTTTGGGAAAACAAGGTAATGGGTAATAGAAAGCAAGAGGCCACGGGGGCCATCTTGTTTTCCATCAGGAATCAACTGATCCCAATGGCAGGGCCGGGGTATCCTAAAATGGAGGATACTCCGCGCACCTGCCACCAGCCCATACCCTGCTCTGTGGGCCACCCACAGGTGCCCAAAAACATACACTAGGGGCACAGGGTTCCCATGGTGCCATAAGGGTATCCCACAGGTCCGTTCACCAAACCAAAAGAAATAGAGCTGCACCGCCAGGAGTCCCACATGAACTCCTGCGTGGAAAACACGACAGAACACACGATGAAAAGCAGTAAAGGACAAGGATACAGAGGCCCTGTCCCTCCGATGCATTTCCAGCATCAAAATGGGTCAAAATGGCGTAGATTCTTGTGCAGAGCGAGATGCATTGAAGACAGCTGGGATGTGGTTGAGGTGAGAGTGTGTTTGTCTAGCAAATATGGTGTTATAGGTAACCTAGAGGAGATAGGCAGGCACTGTCTGTGTGATCAGAGCCTCGTGGTGGATGGCATCCTAACAGTGGACTCATTGTTTAGTGTCTGCTCTTGAGCCCTATAGAGCAGATGCTGGGGCAACATCATTTTTCATCTGGTCATGAGCTCAAATAGAGACATCTTTGTTTGCAGAAGATGGCGTAGACCTACTAGCCATCAGGACAAGCACTAATCGGATGTGCCAACTGGGTCCAGAGTCTGCCACAAACTTCTTTAAGATACTCACAATTATTTTCTTGTATCTCTCCACCCCTCGCTTGAGGCTAGGCGGTAGGCAATGTAGAGTTTGGTTTTTACCCCTAAAATCTCCCACATCTTTGCCATCACCTCAGTGTGAAAATGGCTTTCTTGTTCAGACTTAATCGTTTGCAGGAGGCTGAAACGAGAGAAGATGTGGTTGATAATTAGTGCTGCAGCTGTCTCTGCCTTGCAATTAAGGGATGTAAGGCATTCTACCCACTTTGTGAACAAGCATGTAAAAGTCAACATGTACTTGTTTCCTCTAGAGGAGCGATTCACTGGCCCGATCAAATCGACTTCCATATCTGACCAGGGCAGTGTCATTCCCAATTTTGTAGGGGAGCTTGGTGTGTGAGTGAACTGGGTTGAAATTGAGCACACACAAGACAGCCCTTCAGGTAAGTGTCGAAGGTCCTGACCCATGTGTGGCCAGTAGGCAACTTCATACAAGATTCCTAATGTTGGTTGAAACGCCCGATGACCATCAGTGGCCGTGTCATGGGTGTAATTCAATATGAGGCTTTGGAATGAGGTGGGTAGGACCCACTGGTCACAGCCAGATAGGGCTGTCCTTGAAAACAAACCATCTTGGATGTCTTGGATGCGGAACATCTTGGAAAACCTAATCAACACCCAGAGATGCTCTGTACCAGTATAAAACGATTCTGAGAAAGGAAGCACAAAGGGTTTTCGATGTGTCAATAACATTTCTCAATGATTCGGTCATCTTTCTGTGCAGTGATCAAATCTGCATCTGCATCTAGGGTAGCTTTACTCCATTAGGCAGTCGAGAGTTCACTGTTCGCACAAGTTTGTGACCTGGTGACAGCAGCAATTTGGATTTCCCCCAGCAGGGATTCTGTCTCTATGAAATCCCCATGTAGAGCTCCGGTTTTAGCCAGCTGGTCAGCCAGGTAATTCCCAGTATTATCTTGGAATGACCTATCTTCTTCCAATAGATGGTCATCTCATTGGAGGTCACTAGATTGACTGGATGAGTTTGGCATGCTTTAGGAGTTTGTTGTTGGAACAAAGCATGCCTCAATTCTTCCAGTTAATCAGGTGCTTCACAAACCCATTCCTGACATAATCAGAGTTAGTAATGATGACAAAAACTCTGCAACCTGAGTTGGGGTCCTTTTTTATAACCAGCAGAGGGTTCTGGAGTATCATTCACCAAGGAACCCCAATGCCAGCCACAGTTCTTTTCCCCCATTGCTATCAACATGGTACAAGCACCCATCCACCTAAACTGTTGGTATCCCCTGACACATGTTTTCTTAATAGACCTTGTGTGGGGTAGTTAAGTACGCCGTAATGTTGTTGTTGGTCATTAGACCTTCGTCTTCAAGAGAGTTTTCTTGAGCACAATTATGCAAGTCCGCCAACCCTTGTGCTAGGGGACTCTTCTTGCTTTGGCCATATCTGACCGCCACAGGAAAATCTTGAATGGAGAGAATTATAGAAGTATTTCTGGAATTACTAACAATCCCTGCCCGGTTTCTGCCACTTTATAGATATGGCAAGGGTTGGTGATGAGTCCCAACAATTAAGTGCTCCCCCTGGAACAATGGGCAGTCATTTTTCAATGGCTACAGCATGGCCAGGAGGGTCGTCTCACAGTCATAGAATTTTTCCTCCACAGAGGACACCGTCTTTCTCATGTACGAGACAACTTTGTTGATCTTTTCATGCTCTTGGTACAATACTGCTGTTAGGCAAGTATCTGAGAACCCCATCTCCAAGAAAAACTCGTTGTTCTTTATGGGGTAATTCAAACAAGGAGTAATGGAAAGACTTATTTTGGGTTGTTTAACTGCCTCGGATTGTTTTGGTCCCCTCTCCCACTTGACTCTGGGCTTTAATAAATGGACCAAGGGTTGAGTGACCTCTGAATAGTCTTCAATGAACTTCAGACTATAAGTAGTAAATCCAGGAAGGCTTTTTAATTCTCACAGAGTGGTAGGGTCCTTTTCATTTCAATAAGACTTCCACCTTGTTCCCCTGGGGATTAAGAGCCTCAGGGGTGATCACGTGCTCTAAGAAGTTCACCCGGGTCTTACACCACTGTGCCTTCTGATGGCACAATTTTGCTCCAGCTTTCTGCAACTGGGTAAGAATATAGTGGATTTCTGCCATATGTACCTGGACAGATGAGCTCTTGATCAAAACATCATCCACATAGGCCAGGTTTCCCTGTTCACCCACATTGGGAATGGCCTCATGTAGGAAGATGTTGAACTCATTGCCAGAGTTTATGTATCCAAAGGGGGTTTGTGTACACGTGTGCTGCTGCCCCTCGAATGTAAAGGCAAGCTTGTACTGGTCTTCCCTACTCACAGATTACTGTCCAGTAACCATTGGTCAGGTAAATGGATGTGTACACCTTTGACCCTTGGATCTGAGCAAGTCCCTGATCGATGTAAGTAAGGGGCCATCTTGGCATGTATACCCGTTTGTTCAATTGCCTCAGGTCTGCACATATGCTTCATTGGCCATTGGGTTTGAGTATCCCCTGTACCGGATTGTTGAAGGTACTGTGGATCGGATGAATTATCCTACGGGATTCTAAATTCTTAATAATCTGTTTGAGTGACTCCATGAACACGAGAGGTAATCGGTATTGGTTTGCAAATACTCGAGCCATCTCGGGGTCCATGGGAATGGTGGTTGAATGAAAGGATGTGCGTTCACAGTGGTGTGAGTCCACTGAAAAGATATCTTGGAATTCCAGGAAGACCTGTTTAAGCTTTTGTCTTTGCTCCTTGATTTCTCAGGCAACAGCAAGTTTGATCCTTTCCTCGACTATCTGCTTGAAACCTGGAAAGACCTTGTGCTTGGCAATTTCAGTGTTATCCTCCAGTTGGGTGTAGAGATCTCATTTGATGTTATTGACCTGGACAGGGGATTCAAGGTAGTGGCCCTTGACTCTGAACACTACCTCCTAATGTCACAGGTTACCTCTCCCGCACCATAGGGGCAGGAAGAGTACAGCATGATATTCCTGCCATGCCTAGTAAATATTTTTTCTGGAGGAATACAGTCGCTGAGGTCGAAACAGTCATTTGGTATTAGTCCCTTGATACCATTATCTAAATAAATAGATTAATGTTGGGAATCAACCGCCATTCCAATAAAGGTGTCTGCGCCCAAATTAATACTTCGAGGGTTGTTGTTATCCACCAATATTCAAATGGTGTCATGTTCTAGGTCTACTAGAAGTGTTGGATGTAAATACAAACCTTGTTCTTGGAGATGGGAATTTAGGTTTATGTATGCATCCTGATGTTTGAGGTTCGGTGCTCACTTAATTTTGAGGGGAGAGTAAATTGTCGCACCTGCCCTGGGATGGTAACCTCTTCTCGCACTTCAACTTCAACCACATAAGGCAGCAATTGAGCTGACGGGAAAGCTTTTTCAGTGTTGATAACCATGGGGTTATCTACCCGCCGAGAACAGGCTTTATTATTAATTAGGTCAAATTGATTGCAAATCAATTGAGAATGTCACTTCCCAAATGAAAAGTGGAAGGGACATCTCTCACAACCCAAAAATTATGTTCTATGCTTTAGTTGCAAATGGACATTTTAGCATAAACTTGCGAGGCAGGAGATGTTTGGAATTTGGCGTTTCCAGACCTACTTCCCATTTGTAAATCAGTTTAAATCTGGGAATGATCAGATCTTTTGGGAGATTCCTGAATAATTATTTGCTGATGAAGCTCCTTCCATTATTCCGGCATACTCTGGTGAGCACGGAATCCTCCCTCTCATTTAACTGAATGAGGAAAAACAACAGTTTGTCGTTTTTCTGAATGTCTGTCAAACCTTGAGTGGGTTCTTCCTTGTCTGGTTTCAGGGGACTCAATGTTTCATCTGATTTTGGACTGGTGTAACATTTTAGGGTATTCCTTTCCAGTGTGGGTTGCCACTTAAGCCTGGGAGGAAGGTTGGTTTTCAAGAATGGAGAAGGGTTCCCATCACTAGTTTGCTCTCCTACAGAGAGGACAGTGATGTCTGGGACTTGGTTATTCTTGAAATGGAACTCTACATTTTCAGAGTGTTGCTCAATTACTTGACAAGGACCATTCAAGTTTACATAATTGGTACTCATTTTTAATTTAATGGAGTGGTTAGTTTGAGTACAGAGGACCTTCTTTACACAGTCGATCAGAGGTGATAACCCCCTCAGGAGATTGTTCCCCAGTAAACAAGGTATGCCTCTGGAGACACAACTATCACCAGATGTTTCATCCGCTGCCGTCCAATGTATTTACAGATCCACATTCCCTTTGATGGAAATGTCATTCCTGTCAAATCTTTTGGAGTTATGCTGGAAGTGATGTGAATGGAATTTGGTCAAAGGCCTTTTTGGACAGGAGGGTGGCTTGGGATCCAGTATCCACTAGAGCTGATAATTCACACGGACCCTGCACCTTGACCGGTGCATAAAATCGTCCTTCTTCCCCTCCAATGTGCAAAGAAAGTGTGAGTTATTTGACAGCCCGGTGGTCATGATTTTATTATTGCAATCCGTCACTGTGTGATTTTGGGCAATTTTCAATGTCAGAGATTGGGAATCTGTAAAAAAAACGTTGCAACTCGCAATGGGAGTTTTTGGGGAATCCTCCTTTTCTTCGGCTCCTTGGCTGTCCCCCGTTACCTGGCAACAGTCTGAAACCTGTTTGGAGAAAGGACACCACCTCTGTTTCAGTTCTGTCTGGCTCACATGTTTGGGGTTGAATAGTTTCTGGTTCTGAGTCAGTGTCCATACTTTCTCCCACTCAGGGTCTTTTGGGACCCATTTTTTCTTTGGTAGGGATCCCCCCATTTTTGAAAGAGAAAGTCTGTTTACCTGAATCCTCTAGGAATTCTTTTCTTTCAAAGGGTATGATCTGGAGTTCCACCACAAAGTGGGTTCTTCTTTGGCCTCTACTACTTACCCTTTGCTTGAGACTTTCAGGCTGAGAGATGTTTAGGAGTTCTGATTGGATGAGAAAGGAATATTCCTCTAGGACTTGGCACCTCCCCTCCACCTGGGCTCCCTCCTCAGGAACCTGTGGTTTTGTCAGAGGTTTCCTCCCATCATTTCCGCGCTGGGGCAATCAGACCTGGGTGTTGAGGAAATCTGGGAAGAGTTGGACTGAGCCCTCAGCATGCGCCCCAGATCATTGGTCAGTTGCTGGACCTCTCGCTCCAGTTGCAAGACCTTGTCTGGGTGGTAGGGAGGTCTCAAGTCATACCTCTGCTGCTACCGAAAAGGGTAACTGTCAGTTCTCCTGGAGTAGCTTGGGTACTGGACATTCCTTTCATAATTTCCCATCCTGAATCTCCTTTCTCCTGGGTTCAGGGATCTATTGTTCTAGAACCAGGGAGAGAGAGATGATGATTGTTTTGGAAGTTCTGGTTCAGGGAATATCTGGGGAAAAATTCAGATTGGAAGGTGGAGGGAAATTTCTCTCAGTTTGAAGGGAAGTTTCCTGGGGCATTAATGATCTGATTAGTCCTCCTCTTGGGCCGAGAGAGTGCATAGATACCCCAGTTTTGGTTTAGGGTCCTTGTAACTAGGGCTTATATAAGTGGCAGGGTCAGTAGGATCAATGTCTTGGCCCCTGCCTGACTACCATTTGTTGGGCTGGGTTAGGAGGTCCCTTCTGCCTTCCATGTTGGCAGAAGGGTTACTTTTAGGCCACCATGTCTCCAGATCCAATGGAGGGGTTGTTTTTTCCTCTGCCACCTTTGCAGCAGTGGGGGTGTTAGATGGTTTATTTTTTTACCGTATTTTGACTGTCAGCAGGCTTTCAGACATCAAAGATCCTGGTGGCCTGCACAATCACCCAATCCAGGGTCCCATGCTCGTGAAAATCACGCACCAACTGAGTCATTATGTATTTGGGGAGTGCATGGAAATATGTAATAATGAACTCGCTACTATTGTTGTTCACCAGCTGGAAAGTCTGAGCAAATCCCTGCTTTAAATCCTTCACAAACTCGGAAGGCGCCTGATCTTTCCCATGCTGCAAGTTATATGCAGCCTTAAAGGCCTCTTGTGGGTTCCTATGTGTTGAAAAATGCTTCAAAATGTCTGCCTTCTAGGTAGACCATTTATAATGATCCTGGTCCTCCAGTCCCGCAAATAAACTGGACTACTCAGGTGAGAAAGTCCATTTGTCAAAAGCTAAACAATTCACATCATTCCTGATCTTGAATGATGCCATCATCGGCTCATAAAGTTCCAGGTGCTCCCATACCGAATATTTTGCATTCTTTTGGTAGGGAGTCAAAAAGCTCTTTGTGTCCTTTATCTGTCAAATCGGGTCTTTAACAAAACCCTTCTTCTGTTTCCCTGTCTTTTTCTTCTTCTGCACCAGAGTCCATTCACCTTATGACTCAGAGCTGCTCTTGGTACTCCATTCCCTGTCTTCTATACACTCCCTATCTCTATGAGACTGGGAATATCTCCCAGAACCACTGGGTCTGGACTCCTCTCTCCTGGACCAAAGTGAATTCTGAGGGTCACTCTTTCTGGATTTCCTTTCAGGCCCATGATAGAGCCCAGTTTCCTCATCCTTCCTACCAGGGAGTCTCGGGAATTCACCCCTACTCCTGAATATACAGAGGTTTTGGGAATGCCCTTCCTAGGCTAAGGGTCTGGCTTTTCTCCTTCAGAAAAGCAGGCAATGGGGTATCTTTGTAGTCTTATCTTCAGCCCATCTAACTACCTGACCTTCTCCTCATAAGAGTTTTCATGGGCTGAAGTACTTATAGTATTTTTCCTTACTTCCAAAGACACACTGGTCCGGCCACTTTCCCTTCTGTGTGGTAGAGATGCATGTTCATCCTTATCAGACAATGACTGGCCTTCTGAGTCATTTGGACTGAACCTGGGTAAATCCAACTGCCTCATGTTTCCCTGTTCTTTGTCAGTGGCATACATGAGGCCAGTTCCCATTTGTACCTGGGAGATTATAAATGACGGGCCTGAGGCCGCTGATGGGAAGGGTGCTTCAACTTGATTAGTGGGCCTTGTCCCATATCCTGTTTGGTCAGGGAGCCTCAGGGCCTGTTTATTATTTTCAATGTCCTTGGTGAGACTCTCACACCTGCTTCTCAATTTCCTTTTTTCCTGTTGGTATTCAGAGAGATGGCTTTTAAATTCTGACTCTAAGGCATGACCCTGCTGTGAGATACCAACCAATCTTTTGTTTGCTTCACCTCATGCTGAAGTGAATCCTTCTCCCTCTGTAAACCTTGTATGTTGTGTGAATATTCAAGGCGCTTTCCCTTCAGGAGATTAATCTCTTTCTCATGCACATCCCTACAATTTGCTGCCTCTGATAGTTCGGCTTCAATTTGTCGCACATGCCTTCTAGCTCATTCCTTTCTTCTCTAAATCTGGTCAGTTCCTGAGAACCTGACTGTTCCTTTCCTACCTCCATTTCCAACTGATTTATCCTCTGTAATAGGACACAGTTATCCTGATTCAGGAGGTTTTCATCCTGAATCAGCTGTGTCCTCTGTTGTTTCAGATTAGATATATGATATGATATGATATGGCATTTGTAACGTGCCTATACACAAGTGGTTCAAGGTGCGTGCCTTGGTGCATTTCATAAAACAGTCAACAGGACAAAAGGGATTACCCAACTAAATTATAAGTTATAGTTTATCTGCACACACTGGGAAGTGAACTTTGTTAATTTCAAATTTTAACAGAAATCACCATGTAGTGTTCCACCAAATGGGTAAATTAATCAAAATAATCTTATTAGTTAAATGGGCTAAGGATCTATACAGATTCCCCCCCCCAATCCCCACCTACTATAAAGGTAATGGATTTAAGGCAAGCAGATTCACCCACCTTTTTGGTTTCACAGGGCTCATTTCTACTTACATAGAATGCCTCTGTGTAAAGTTCAGGATATCCAGATGCATGTCAGTACCCTCTGTAAAGATAGGGCAGGCATCTGGTCACTCCACTGTCAAGTATGGCCTCCCATTCTCCACCATAGGACCCAGTCAGCATTTAGGCCTTCCTAGCAATAGACAGCTCTTCCCCTATGCACTCTTTGCCTGCAGCTGTCAGATTTTGATGGTACATTTCTGCAGCTCTGTCCCTTCCTCCTAGTGCAGTCCCCCTTATACACCACCAATTTTACAATCTTGGGGGAGTACTCTGCAAGAGGTCACAAAAATTATGATTGTACAGCTACCCCTCTTTCTCCTCCCAAACCCAGCATCCCAGTCAGGATTGGCAGGATTGGGTTAGGGGTCTGGAGCAGACATATGGCAGCTAAATTTACAAGCGCCATTTGTCCTCATGTCGCATTTTTGCAAAATGTAGTTATGTGGCAAAACTTCATAATTTTACTAGCAGCTGACATAACACTTATATTTTCCTTTTCAGTTAATCATGGGGAATTAAATAAGATGACAGCCAGGTTTGCATCATTTTGAACAGCCATGTGACAATGTTCTGCCATTTCCATAAAAAGGCTAAAAGTTATGAATTGTATTGAATTGTATTGTTTATTTATTTGTATAGCGCACTGGGCCGTTAGGCAACTTGGTGCTTATGAAGTCTTAGGTTACAGTTTAGTTCAATTTAATTTAGTTTATTCATTTATAATGCGTACCAGACCCAGGGGTGTCAGGGCACAACAATTACAGAAAATGCAAATCTTGATTAACAGGATACAAAGTTTGCACAGCAGTATAGAAATACGAGCACAGTGAAATATCTACAATGAGTACAGGTAGGGATAATTACAGTACAATACACGATAGTATAAGTAAATAAGGTTGACCTAGCCTATACCAGCAAATATATATAATACATGTCAGAAGATTATGCAGGTATTAACAAATATACAAGAGGAAGATCGTGGTGCTGGATGAAGATCGAGGCTGGGGAATATGTGGAATTCGGCAGTTAGATGTTGTTTGACTTGAGCCAGTTGATGTAGTTTAGTCAAAACTTAGGATAGGATTGGTCTTCTCTAATGTGGTGTGGTAGGGAGTTCCAAAATTGTGCAGCTTTGACATGGAAGCTGTTCCCACCCACCTTGGAGAGCCTAAATCTGGGGAGGATGATTCAATTTGTATTGATAAGTCTAGAGGGTCTAATGGAGGATCATCTGTGGAATCTGTTGGTAAGATAACTAGGGGCAGCATTATTCAGTGCCGTATGTGTAAGGGAGGCAGTTTTAACTGAATATTGTTAAATGTAGAGAGCCAGTTGTTTTGGTGCCTTATCGCTGAGATGTGTGATCTTTTAGGCATGCCAAGAGCAGCTCTTATGGCATTGTTTTGAAGGATTTGGATCTTTTGAATTGTAGATTTGTTGGCACCAATGTATAATGCATTGCAATAGTCGAGCCTGGATAGGATCAGGGCTCTTGCCAAAGTAATGCAATTGTCGTCAGAGAGGAAAGGTTTGCCAGATCTAATCATCTTGTATGTGTAGTCTGTGGCAGAGGCCATAGCGTTGACATGTTTAGCTAGGGAGAGTGTGGAGTCAAGGTAGAAACCAAGTGTATTTACCTCCTTAGCCACCTTGATAAGATTACCATCAATGATTAAGGGTGAGTAATCCTGTCCTAGTTTTTTCAGAATGGAATGTGTTCCTAGAATGATTAATTGATTGATTGATTGATTGATTGATTGATTGATTGATTGATTTATAGAGCGCTTTACACCAAGGCGCTGCAATGGAACAACAAAGTACAGAGTAATAACAACAAATAACATTGGGAGCAAACATCACAACTTGAATCATTCAACAAAACAGTGCACAGAGCAATTAAATGGGGGGGAAGTGGAGTGGGAATAGGAGTGTTGAGGGGGGGCAGGAGAAGGATTGAATGTGTGTAAAAGGAAGGGAGAGAGAGTGTAATGGGAGAGGGGAGAGAGGAATTGGAAGAGGGGAAACAGGGGGAGTAGAGGGGGGAGGGGGGCTTCAAGGTGGGGAATGGAGGAGAAGGGATTCTGTTTTGTCATCAGTCAGGCGTAGAGAATGCATAGCCATCCATGCCTGACTGATGAGATACACCCTATTCACCAAGGCCAAATCCTCCTGGTAATCCCCGGAAAGAGGGAGGAGAATCTGGGTATCATCTGCATAGTTAGTGTAGGTGATACCAAGAAGGTCCTGATCATCAAAGAGGGGCTTGGTAAATATGTTGTAAAGAGTGGGGGAGACACAGGATCCTTGGGGGACACCGCAGGTGATTGGAATAGGGGCTGCTGCAGCAGAGGGAGAGAAAACCCTCATGGGTCTTTCGCTTAAGAAGGATTCAATCCATATTATAGCCTCTCTAAAGAAGTTGGCTGCATAGGACCTCAAATGTAGCTGAAAGGTCGAGAAGTAGGAGGAGGGCGGTTTTACCCTTGTCTCTCAGCTCGTCTACCTGTGCGTTTAAATCAATGAGGGCCATCTCAGTTCCGTGTTGGGGGCGGAAACCTGATTGACGAGCACCTAGACATTTGTGAGATTCCAGATATTTTTGAATCTGGAGATATGCAACGTTATCTAGGATCTTAAGCAAGAAGGGTACAGTGGTGATAGGGCGGTAGTTGGTGGGGATGAGAGGATCTAGTGATTGTTTTTTTAGTAGTGGGAGCACCCAAGATTGTTTAAGGTTGGATGGGACAGAGCCGGAAGCGAATGAGGCATTAACAAGTTTGGCTATGAAGGGGGCAAGATCTCTTGCAGCTTCTTTTATGAGCTGGGCAGGGCAGAGGTCTCCCTGGCAATTTGAGGGCTTGAGTGAAAGAATTACTTTCTCAGCCTCAAGATTAGAGATTTTGATGAAATTGAATTGGGGTGTCGAGTTACCCAATAATACCTTAGGGTGGCTATTCGGAGCACTGTGGTTAGGGAGGTGGTTAAGGGACTGTTTTTTTTTTTAGATATTTTATTTTGAAGGGTAGTCACTTTGTTGGAGAGAGCCTCTTGTATGTCAGAGCACCATGTTTTGTCTTTGGTGCATATTTCAGGGGTGATGATGGGGGATTCAAGTTCCTTAAGGATGGAGAACAGTTCTTTAGTGCTAGAGTTAGCGCTGGAGATGCGAGATTACATTTAGCAAGGAAGATTTTGTTTTTGTATTGAGAGGTAATTTTGGTGAGTTTAGTTTTATTAGTTGTGGAGGGGAAAAGTCTCCATGTATTTTCACCACTCCTTTTAAGATGTCTGAGGTCTTTAAGTTGTGGCGTGAACCATTTGTTTAGATGTGCTTTAGGCTTGCTCGGCCTAAGTTTGAGAGGTGCAATGGTATCAAGTGTAGTTAGCATAATATTATGATATTCTTTGACAAGTGTTCCTGGGTTGAGGTTGTCTGCTAGCATATTGAGAGTGGGATGGCCGGGATCACTATGTCACTTGTTATGTTTTTTTTTGTTTTTTGTTAGATAGGGTGGAGCAATGGGTGTAGTTGACATGACTAAGTGGTAAGGAGTGAGAAGGACAGGAAAAGGACAGGAAATGGCCTATCCAGGGATAGGGCAAGATGGAGGAGATATTAACCGTGCAGTTATGTTCCGCTACCCAATCGAGGAGTCTTCCTTTAGTGTGGGTGGGCTCACTAATTTTTTGGGATGGGCCTAGTTCCGATAAGGTATTATCAATGGTAGTGGTATGATTATCTAATGGGTCATTGAAGCCCAGGTTGAAATCTCCCAGGGCTAACAGTTGAGAGGTAATTTTCAGATTGGATAGAAGAGTGTGAATGTCCTCCTCAAATGTTGCAATAGGGCTGGGGGGCCTATAGATAAGGTGAATAGTTAATGTGTGGGAGTTGGTTAGAGGGAGTTTTGCTGTGAGAGTTTCACAGGAAAGTGTGTTTTGGCTAGTGGATAGTCTCATTGAGAGGCTGGATTTAGAGATGATGGCAATTCCACCACCTCATGCATTTTCTCTATCTTGTCTGATTATGGTGTAACCATCCGGGACAGCTAGGGAGAGAAAGGGACCAGTGGCTTCATGCAGCCAGGACTCTGTAATGGCTATGAAATCGAGGTTGTTGGGCAATATTAAGTTGGCAATGTCAGTGGCATGTGCCAATAGTGACCTTGCATTTAATAATGCTGTATTAAGTGGAATGGCAGGAGTAGTCACGTTGGAAGGTGATGGAGATATGTCTTGATTGTTGAGGATGTGTGGTTTAGATGTGGTCTGAGAGATAAGGTTGTTATCATTAGTGGTGTAATTTTTAGTCTTATGGGTATTGTGATAGGTGGTTCTGATGTTGGTTGCCGGCAGGGATCTGGCAAGAGGTTTGCATAGTTTACTGAGGCATGAGTGGAGTCTAACATTTCTAGCCTCTAATAAGCAGGGGATATTAGTGGGTGGGCTAAGTTTGAGGTCACTCAGGTGTTCTATGTGATGCAAGTCATTACTTGTCATATAAGACATAGTAAGTGGGACTTGTATTATTAGGAGGTATATGCCCATAGCCAGATATACAATGATAGAGGGTTAGTGGGGCTAATATTGGTGGTAAATGTGTGCATGTTGAACAGGAGCCACCAGGTTTACTTATCTAAAAGATAGGGGCAAGTTGAGTATACCTTGGGATGGGGGTTCTGAATGAGAGCTTACGTCTGAGTAATTGGTAGGGGTGTAGTCATGCTATGGCGCCGTTACTTAGGTAATCCTGTGAGCGCAGTAGGTACCACTCAGTCAGTTGGCATATTGGCTACAGGCTAGTAAGTGGGTGCTATTAGGCTGCTGCTAGTAGGTTTGCTAGAAACCTAATGCTAGTAATGCTGATAAGTAACTATATTGCATACAGTAGATGTTACTTTAGTTTTAGAGCAGTGATAACTTGGATGATTGTATAATATCCTATGTGCATAGAAAGCATATAGGAAACATGCTAATGAGGACATAAACAAGTGTCAAGATATTCAGGTTCTGTATGTATATAAGTAAATGTATGTAAATGTATGTAATGCAAGTTACATAAGTATCTTACATTTCTTAGGTTACATTAGCATATATACCTTACATTTCCCATCAAGGTTGCATTTACATATATATCTTACAATTACCATCAAGGTATCAGTTATAACTGAAGATTGTGTTTGTATTTACATAGGCAACTTGACATCGCCAAAGCAGAGGTATGCAGAGTGGAGATATGTGTGTGTGCCAAAGGTGAGGTTATGGGTACATATATATAGTTTACCTTTACAATTATCGGCAACATACAGGATTAGCTGAGGTATACAAAGAGGAGAGTTAACATGGGTGTGTTAATCTTAACCCAGGTGTCTTAGTGGGTGGGAGTTAGCCAGTTAAGGGTAATGTGTCAGCAGTCATTAGCGTGTAGCCAAAGTTTAGCATTGCTTTTGAAGGAGTGGAAGGAAGATGTGGCTCTAAGGGAATCTGGGAAAGAGTTCCATAGGTGAGCTGCCAGTACTGGGAAACCTGAACCTCCAGTTCTTTTCAGGTTGAAGTTAGGGATTCTAATACTATTTGCTTGAGCCTTTCTGACGGGGCGTTCGGATGTATGTTTAGTGAATTTCTCTGTGATGTATGCAGGTGCTTTGTTTATGAGACAGTTATGTGTAATGTTCAGGGTTTTGAGTTTGCTTCTGTCATTGATGGCTAACCAATTGACGGTTCTTCTTTGGTCAAACATGTGCTTTCCTTTGGGAATGCCTAGTGCTGTTCTAAGGGTGTTGTTTTGCACGGTTTGGAGTTGATTGGTGTTGTGTTTGCTAGTGCCTAGATAAAGTGCATTGCAGTAGTCTAGTTTTGATAGGAGTAAAGACCTTGCTATAGTGATGCAGCTGTCAGTGGACAGAAATGGCTTACATGCATGAATTAGTTTACAGTATAGTTTGTTGCTGATGCTGTGGCATTTACTTGTTTGTCAATGTTAAGGGCTGAGTCTAAATAGAAGCCTAAGGTTTTAACTTCCTTGGCTACATTGATTTTAATATCATCAATAGAGATGGATTTGGACATGTGGGAGAGTTTGTTTAGTTTCCTGTTGGATCCAATGATTAAGAGCTTGGCTTTATCGTTGTAAAGATATAAACCGTGAGTGGCCATCCAGGTTTGTAAGATTTGATAGATTTTGTGTATGTGGTTATTGTCTTTGTCGTAGTCTCCTTGGATTGGGATGAGGATCTGGCTGTTATCAGCATAACGAGACAGCCAGTTTGTCCAGGATATCGAAGAGTGGCTTTGTAAAAATGTTATACAAATTGGGTGAGACACATGACCCCTGAGATCCACCACATGTGATGGGTACTGGGTCCGCAGCTGAAGAGGGTGAACAGACTCTTATAGTTCTGTTATCCAGGAAGGAGTTTTATCCAGGCAGTGGCCTTAGTGGAGAAGTTGGCAGCCCATTTGAGATGGTTGCATAGTACTTTATGATCTACCAAATCAAAGGCGGCTGATAGATCTAGGAGTAGGAAAATGGAGGTATCTCCTCTGTCTTTATGTTCATCTCGTTGGTTCTTGAGATCAAGGAGTGCGATCTCGGTTCTGAATCCAGATTGTCTGGATCCCAGTAAGTTATTAATCTCTAAGTAGGATTGAATCTGTAGATAGGCAGCTTTATGTAAGATTTTAAGGAGGAACGGAACTGTCGTTATGGGTCGGTAGTTCGTTGGGACACTAGGATCTAGGTTAGCTTTTTTTAAGAGTGGAAATATCCAGTCATCTTTGAGGTAAGTAGGCACAGAGCATGATTTGAAGGATGAGTTGATAAAGGAGGTGACAAAAGGAGCTAGTTCTTGTGCAGCTTCTTTGATAATGGGGGCTGGGCAGGTATCGGCAAGACATCAAGAAGGTTTAAGAGATGTGATGATATTCTTAGCTTCTGCAATGGAAATGGCTCTAAAGTTGAATTGGTTGGGTGGTTTAGTTTGGTTGATGGCGAGTTCATGTAGGATGGATTCTTGAGTGGAGAGCACAATGTTATGGATGGAGGATCTTTTTGCTGATATTTTGTGTTTTAGCATGGTGATTTTATTGCATAGGGCATTTTGAATGTTAGTGCACCAGGCTTTGTCTTTGGTGCAGGAGTCTACCGGTGCGATAGGGATTCTAATTTTGTGAGAATAGAAAAAATGTCCCTAGTGTTTGAATTAGCTTTTTTGATTCTGTCGTTAAAGGTTTCTTTTTTGCCTGTATGATTTGTTTCTTGTAACTATTAGTAAGGGCAGTGAGGAGATTTTTATTTTGGGGAGAGGGTTTTTTTTTCCAACAAGCTTCTGCTTGTCTTTTTTATTTGCTCAGAGCTTTTAGGCTAGGAGTTGTAAGGATATTTGGCGTGTTACAGCACAGAGTACAGCACTACTACACAGGTAGCAAACAGCACAGAGTACAGCACTACTACACAGGTAGCAAACAGCACAGAGTACAGCACTACTGCACAGGTAGCATTTTTTTTTTGCAGCACCACCACAAGGGTGCGGTGCATTGCTATATGTGTTACCAGATTAACAAGGAAAGACAGGCCATTCAGTCAAAAACGATTTTAACATATAAGATGCAAATCTATTTTTACAGTTAAAAGCACACGTGCACATTCAAAAATGCACACTATTTTTCACCTGAAATGCCTATGGTGCGAGAGACACATTTGAAAATAATAACTAACCTTACTGACAACTAACCTGACTAATGAAACATAATCCACTAATAAAAATGTGTCTCCACTGCAGAATTAGGCCTATTCTGAAAGTGAACTTTTAAACGCGCATCCATTTTTTTATTCTATTCTCTCTGCTGCCCTGTCCACATAACTACAGGAAGCAAATGGGCTCAAAAGAACAGGAAATCAGTTGCAGCGTCATAGCAAGTATCATGCTAGAGGGAGTGATCAGGTTTTTTGCTGGGGGGAGTTTGAGGAAGGAGGAGGACAGTCAAGATTTGGCAGAGCTGGAAGAAGGACCTTTCCCCTGGCTGAGGCATTCCTATCTGCAAAAGCTGAGAATTCCAGGCAATGACCCCGGTTTGAGAAGGCAGGCGTTCCTTTACTGGGGTTAATCTTCAAGGGAGCCACATTCAGAAAGAGAACAGCTGAAGAAAACTCTGAACAGATAAGGTAATTACATAAGTGTGGGAGCTGGGTGTGCACGAAAATATGCAGTCAGTGTAGGAAAGGGGATTCCTGTGCATGCCTTAATCAAATGCTAATGTTGCAATTTGAGTTCTGTTCTCTGCCACTCTCTTTGCAGTGTGTCACAGACAATGCTTTTACTGTACCATTTTATTTATTTCTGTAAAGAATGAGATCGTGTTTAATTGCAACTTTTATAATACAGAAAAATATTTGAAAACAGACGGGTGGTGTATTTACTATTTACCATTACAATGCTGATGATGTGGGGAGATTTTTAAACAGTGCAATGGTCATTTTAAGACAGATGTGTGCATGTCAGATTCAGTATGAACAGTTGTGGGTGACTGTAGCATAGCTCGTTGGAGGTACATGAGCCAACGGGAAGAGAGACTCTCTGAACATAGCTCCCTACCGTATATAAGGTAGTGGAAATTACCACAAGATTACCATATATAGCTCTCTGTCGTAAATAAGTCAGTGAGATCGCCCATGGTGGCACACTAACACTAACACTGAAAAATGTGGTATTCCTAAAATGTAGGTCTGAGGTCTCTCTAGTGATTACACGAAAAATCTAAGCAAAGATAAGGGATTCTGGACATTGGGGCCACAAATAAAACAAGGGAATTATGCTCACCAAAATACCACCAACCACGCATACCAACCATGCATACCAAATATGCATGTCTGGGTGCTGAAATTATGCATGTCCACTGTATTATTGTTGTACAGGGCCCAATCTGAATACGAGAAGTGATTATTGCTAAGTTATTTTTCGGCGGTAATAAAATACCGTCAGGCCCCAAATCTCCACAAAATACCCTACATATTTATGGTGCGTTGCAGGCCGGGAAAGTGATCATAGAGTACCTACTGGGCGTGGCAAGTGTGTCTTACACTGCCATTTGCACATTAAAGGGAACCCATTTTATAATAGCAGTGTGCCACTAAAAACGAATTTCAGAATGTCACAAAGGGAAACCACATTCTCAGATCTAGTGCAATATTTAGAGGCAAAGTTATTTGCACATGGGAATTGGTCTTCGAATAGCACGTTAGAATGGAGTAACCGCATTCAGGGTGAGGTGCAGAAAGAAAAACTAGACAATATTTTTGCAGAAGGCAGCATAATTCAGGTCAGCCTTACAAGATTATTGAATGCAGCCGATAAAAGTGCAGAGAAAGACTGTTTAATACGGCTATGCGGCAAAATATGGTTAATTTAAACAAGTCCCTGCGAATGCAAGAGAATGATACTCAGCTAATTAACAGGTTAAAGACTGAATTAGAGGGGGCAAGTAAAAATCAGGAAATGTTGAGAGCAGAATTGGATGTATGCCAAAAAGACATGCAATTAAAATGCAGAGACTTTGATACTCAGTTATCCAAAAGCAAGAAACAATTTGAAGATAGTGAGCAAGAATTGGCACACTTAAAAGCCTTAGTGGATCACATTAGGCAGGATAAAGATGAGGTTGTTTCAGAAATGCAGATTTTACAAAAAGAACATTGTGAAAAAGAAGGTGATCTCCAGAGTGCAGAACAAGAAATGATTAAAATGATCCAAGAAAGAGACAAGAGAAATAAAGAGTTCAATGAATGCCAAATGCAAATGTGCGAAATGCAGGAGGTGATTAATAAAATGAGTGATGAAAATAATTATTTGCAAAATGAAGCAACCAGACTCCTTAAAAAGTGTAAGGACTTATAACAGCAAATGTGCATTCCCAGGTCCCAGGAGAGGCGGCAGGGTACCACATTCAATGGAGTGGAGGTGAATTCTAGCTCTGCCCAAAGAGCTAGTGCTCCAGTGACAGGGCCGGTGACTGAACTTGGTTGCAGCGCCCTTGGGGGATTTGATACTCCCATTGGGGGCAGTCACCAATCTCATACACCTGAAAACAGGATTGAATCACAAAATAGTGCAATTCCATGTATTGCAACAAGTAGCCCCATAAAAATAATGAAATCCATTAAAGCCCTGATCAAACCATTTAAAAAGGGAGGTGAATGCTGCATTGAGGATCACTTAGAAGCGGTGCATGACATTTTTAAAGCACTCCAGATACCTAAGGAACAGTACAGACAATATTTTCATTTAACTTTAGATGCCCCGACGGCCAGCATCATAAGGGGATTAAATGAACAGCAGAATATGACATGGCTGGAGTTTGAAAAAGAAATTAGGCGTCATTTTTCTCCTTTTCAGTCATTGCAGGAGGCAAAGAAAGTCGCGTACACAATTACTGCTGGACCTAATATATCCCCTCGCCAATTTTTACAAGACTTAAAAAGAGCATTTTCTCGCTTTGATGTATCTTTTGACTCAAATTCCAATGAGTTTAAAACTGCATACTTCTATGGGCTTCAGAAAGACATCATATCCCAATTGGTCTGTGAATTTGACCGTGACAAGTCCCTTGAATGGATTGTACATCAAAGCACAAAACTATATGGGATACTCTATTGTCAGGGTAGAGAAAGTGATAAAATGAAAGATACTAGACCTAAATCTAAAGAACCCTCAGCCACAGTAATGGAAATCAGGTCAGCCAAAATGTCCCTTGAGTCTGCTCAAAGCCAAGGTAAAAATAATGTGACACCTGAACAAAGGGGTAATCAACAAAGATCGCCATTTCCTGTACCAATGTTCCAATCACATGATCCTAGTAATAGAGAGAGCTACATCAGCCCTAGGTATCAAGGGGACAGACCCCGGGTAGGATACCGGTCTGATAGGGCAGGTATGAACAATAACCAGAGACAAAATCAAGATCAAAGAAATGATGGTCCCTACCAGTCATTGGGGACACAGAGCAGATTTGATCCCAGCACCATGATATATGGTAATCAGGATAGGCCCCGATATGTGGATCGATTTACTGATAATGGAAATCAACATAGGGGCCAGTACCCACAATCTGAGAGACAGGACATGAGGCAAAACGTGAACTACAGTCCACGCCAGTACAATGATTCCCCACCAGGGGACTATAATCAAAGGATGGGTGCAACCCGCTCCCCTCCACAAATGAATCAAGAGTTCAGAAACCATCCCAACCGACATCAATCACCTGAGAGGTATCAGAATAGATCCAATCAGGGGGAAAACAACCAATATCGACCTAGGCCACAGAAAGAGGATCCTAGAGAGATGGAAAGGTTCCAGTGCCTTGAGGCCCAAGTGAAAATGTTAGCTGAGCAAATAGGAAAGCTCTATACAGCGCAAAAACAACCTTCCAAAGAGGGGGCTGATGGCCATAGCAATGACCGGGGGGCTTCCGAAAAGTGACTAAGTACTCATGATAACTGCAGTGCCAAAATGACAGATTGCTCTGATATAATTTTGCATAACGACTCTGAGATGCCTAATGGATTAAAAATGAAAGTACCAGTAAATGAAATTGTGACAGAAAGTGCAAATACTTCTAAAAAAGAGGTACGGTTTAACTTAGAGCTAAATAAAACAGTAAAGATTTGCACATATGAAAAAGAAACATTAGGAATTCCAAAAGAACAAAGGAACAGATTTAAGAAAAATGACTCATGCATGGGGAATACCAATGAACAGGGAGTAAGTGGGGATGCTATAGCTCCTTCCCTGGGCAAGCAAAACAATGACCAAACACAGACAGAAAAAGGAAATACTCACAAGGAGGGTACAAGTCAATCACCTGAAGAATTCTTTGAGCCACATATTTTTAAAGAGGTTGAAAGGGCTGGTATCACACTAAATGATCACAAATGCACAGAATTAAAAAATGACAAATTGCTGAATGATGTTGTTACACATGTTCAGTTGGAGGATTGTAATGTGGTCTCTGATGTTACCCAGATGGATGGGCGAACAGTGGCCACACTCCAAAAAACCTCGGAACATGGAGAAATGAATAAAATCTCTCGCACAGAAATGGGTAAAAAGGAGGGAAAAATGTCTTTTCATTTACCAATGTGCTTAGCCAAAAGTGAAAAAGATCTGAGAAAGGTGAGCCCTGAAATCAGTAAGAATTCACATTTCTTATGTGTATTAGAGGAAGTTGAGGACAGATATTATGCACCCATCACTGTAGAAGAAAAATGCCACACCTTTGCTATGATTGACACTGGCGCACAGGCCACAATTATGTCCAAGGAGCTGGTAAAGAGTATCAATGAAGGGAGGCCTCCACAGAGTCAGATCACAGTGAAGGAAAATCAAGGCCCAG
Source organism: Ambystoma mexicanum (assembly GCF_040938575.1). Classification (NCBI taxonomy): domain Eukaryota; kingdom Metazoa; phylum Chordata; class Amphibia; order Caudata; family Ambystomatidae; genus Ambystoma; species Ambystoma mexicanum. The sequence goes on along the minus strand of NC_090928.1, from coordinate 1,159,257,488 downwards.
TGCATAACTTTAATGGGAAGGAGGTGCCCATCATAGGTGTAACTGAGGTTGACATAAAAATAGGAAAGCACAGAATGAAACAAGAGGTATTGATCACATCTATTTGTGAAATTCCATTTCTGATGGGGACAGATTGCCTGAAAAGATTGTCTCCTCTCATAGATGGGGTGAATGGAGTGCTGTGGTCCTTAACCAAAAAAACATTGAGGCCTAAGAAACTAATATCACAAAACAGCAATATAAATGAATGTCACACCGTTGCCAAAACAAATGATGCTGTGGAGGTATATCTCCATAATAGCTGCATACCTTGTGTCACTGTTATATTAATGTGTCAAGACAAAATGCAGAGCGACAATGAAAAACTACCTGTACAAATATACTTGGACCCAAGGAAAGATTGGCAGACTGCCATAGATGAGCACACATTACGTTTCTATTTAAAAGAGAAAACATGCAAACAGAATATTGTTCCTAAAACAGATTCAGAAAAACACATTACCACTCTGGCAGAAATACACATGGAAGATGAGCAACCATGGGTTCATGTTGGTATAAATGATTATCTTAAAACAATAAAAGCCACTTTAGCGCTTGAACATGAAAGGAGTTTCATAAATGAGAAATTGTTGCAAAAAATTATGGAGAGGGAAGAAATCCCGAAATTTAGGATTAAAAACCAATATGTTTCTGGGTTGGACAATTCAGACTTTGAAAACCGAATTGCAGGCAGATGCATGCTTACAATTAGCATTGGGCAGAAAACAATTTACCATAATGTATGGATAGTGAGTGGAGCACAAAATGAATTTTACATGGGCAATGACATCATGCACAGAATGTGTATGGTGTTAGATTTCCTTAATCAAAAAATATGGTCACGCCTAGGTGGTCCGGCACCTGAATTTGAAGACAAAAGAAGGGCTTATCATTGTGCACAACTGGTTCCTTATGCAATCGAATTACAAATAAGGAAAAATACTATTATTCCTGCATTTACAAAACAGTTTGCAATAACACTGAAATGCAAAAATGGACAGCAGATGAAAGGCTCTGATGCATTTGTATGCCTGAATGAATCCATAAAACAGCAAGGCCTGGATTATGAATACATTCCATTGGTAGACATTGGTGAGGGATCTGTAAAAATCATGGTAAATAATAAAGGTTGTCAGGATATTCATTTAGAGGAAAACTCCCCATTAGGAATGGCCATACAAAAATCGCATTATACGGCAGATTTAAATAACATGGTGATTGGGAATATTCCTGAAAAATATGTAGATGCCAAGGGCGAGTTGCCAGAACACCTGGACTCTCAGCCCAAAGGAATATTTAAAATTCATTCTGTGTATCCTTATGATTCAAATGAGACAGTGTGCTGCCACCAAGAGGATTGCATAATATTTAATTTAAATGAAAATGAAACAGGAAATCAGCCCATTGAAGTGGAAGCTGATATGCCAAAATATTTAAAAGTGGCAGCTCTACAAAAGGACACAGCCACACAGTTAGAGGAAAGCGCTGAGATTCCTTTACCAGAAGAGTTTCCAGAATTTTCCAGAATGGTAGAAGAGCAGATCTCCTTAGCGGATGCATGTGAAAGCGATAAGGATAGGGACGACCTGAGGGAAATATTTATGGAGTTTAAGGATGTATTTGCAAAAGATGCTTATGACTGTGGTTTAACTGATCTACATGTGGCCACACTACCAGAAGGTTGTAGCAGAAATCCAGTGTTTGTACGCCAGTATAGACTACCGCTGGCATGTTTAGAATCATTGGCAGAGATTATTAAAAATTTGGAATCACGGGGAATAATCAGGCCCATTCATAGCACATCCAATACGCCTATATTAGGTGTGTTAAAGCCAAATGGTCAATGGCGGCTGTGTGCAGACTTAAGAGAGTTAAATAAAAGAGTACCAATATCTAGATGGCCACTGCCATTCATTGATCAGGGCCTAGCTCAGATACATGGTTCAAATGTATTTACCACATTAGATCTCACCTCTGGATATTGGTGTGTGCCATTGGCAGAGGAGATACAACACTTATTTTCCTTTACATTTGACAGGACTCAATATGCCTGGCTTAGAGCTCCATTCGGGTACATCAATAGTGGGAGTGAATTTGGCATATTTTTGAGAAAGGCAATGCCGGATGCAGCGGAAAGAGGAACAATAGTTTATGTGGATGATGTCCTGATAAAAAATGAAAGCCTGAAAAGCCATTTTGATGAAATAAGACATGTACTTGGTTAATTGCAGAAAGCAGGCGCCAAAGTATCTTTGCAAAAAGCACAATGGTGCAAGAAAAAAGTGAATTTTCTAGGGCATGAAGTGACTGAACATGGGCTAAATCCACAAAGGAAGAAAATAGAGGCCATACAAAGATTAAAAGATCCTAAAAATGTGAAAGGAGTAAAAAGTTTATTAGGATGACAGGCTATAACAGAAAGTTCATTGAGAATTATGCAGAAATCACTCAACCATTGACTAAACTGCTTAAACTGAATACTCCCTGGAGATGGGAAGAAGAGCAGTGTGATGCAGTGGCTAAATTGAAGGAATGTCTTGTAAAGGCACCATGTTTAGCATACCCCATAAAGGACAGGGATTTCTTTATAGAAATAGGCTTTTCTGAACATTGTATGTCAGCAGTGTTATCACAAAAACACGATTTAAATCACAAAACCATTGCATATGCAAGTAAGGCATTTTCCCAAGTTGAAATTAAATTTAATGAATGTGAAAAGGCCCTATTAACCACTGTGTGGGCGCTACAACATTTCCGCCCCATTGTTCAGGGAGAAAAGGTGATTATTGAAACAAATCATCAACCTTTGCAATTTTTAGAGAGTAAAATAATTAGATCAGGCAATCTAGCACAATCCAGAATCACTTCATGGACGCTGGCATTACAAGGTTTTCCCGTAGAAGTGAGATATGGACAAAATAAAAAGAGCCCAATTGCTCAAGGGTTAGCTGACTTACATGACTGTGCAGCTGAACAAATACCAAATGAAATGGAAGTGGAAACTAGTTTGCAGGAATTTGAACAATCACCACACAAAGCTTTTGATGAAAAAACATGCAGGGATTTGCCAACTGTATATGTGGATGGTTGTGCTTTTCACATTGAAAATGACAGTAATAAACAGTTAGTGGCAGGAATAGGAAATGTCTGGTTGAAATGTGAAGGCGTCCCCAGTATAGGGATGAGGATTGGGGATAGGAGCAGTCAGGTGGCGGAATTGGCAGCCATTTATAAAGCAATTGCTACTGCAGTAAAAAAGATAAAAAGTTCAGTGAAATTGTCATGGTGACTGATTCTGACTATGCACGGAATAGCTTTGTGGAGTATTTGCCTGGTTGGAAAGCAAGAGGCATGGTTACATACAACAAAAAGCCACTTAAACATGGAAAAATGATACAAGCCATAGACAAATTGGTGTCAGAAAATAATTTAACAATATACTGGAGAAAAATTTGTGGCCATTTAAAAACACCAGGAGAGGATAAGGAGGTAAATGATAAGGCAGACCACCTGGCTAAGATTGGGGCTGTGATGGGAGAATTGCTACCTATTGATTATTTAATGGGTGAAATACAAATTGATGCAGTCACACGTTCTAAAGCACCAAAGGAGGTAGATCAACCGGTGGTGCAGTGGAGTCATGACACGCCAGACCAAGATTTGATTGAGGCACAAAAGAATGATCAAATTTTGGGAATCTATTATAATCATTTGATAGATCCTGAACAAAATCCTTTAACAGAAAAAGATTGTATGGGAAAAGAAGAGTTGAGGGTGTTATTAAAGAACAAAACACGAATCAGATTACAGGATGGACTCATGATTAGAGAGTCCATAACAGGGCAAATACAGTGGGTAGTACCCCTTTCATTCAGAGGACTAATGCTACACCATGCACATGATGCCATAACTGCAGGCCATAGAGGTTCACAAAAAACATTAGAAATACTAAAAGATTATGCTTACTGGCCACATATATCCCAAGATGTGGAATTATATACTAGAGGGTGTCTAGTATGCGCCCAATTTAAACCTGCTTCACCAATGCATAGAGCACCATTGATGAAAAGAGGCCTAACTCTCCCATGGTCAGATTTGCAAATAGACTATGTAGGTCCTTTAAAAAGGTCGAGCAGGGGACACCGTTATATTTTGAGTGTGGTATGTTTGATGTCGAAGTGGATTGAGTGCATTCCTGCACCAGATTGTAGTGCGCAAACAGCAGCCACATTGCTGGTGAACCATGTGTTCACAAGGTTTGGGTTGCCACAAAGAATTGAGTCAGACAGAGGAAGTCATTTCACAAGTACTCTAATGAGTAAGGTATGGCAAATACTAGGTGTGAAAAGGAAACTACATATCGCATATCAGGCGGCGTCTTCAGGTACAGTTGAAAGAAGTAATAGGTCTGTTGTGGATATTTTAAAGATATTTGTGGCAAAAGCGGGTTCCAGCTGGGATTTGCGTTTACCATTGGTTTTGATGGCAATCAGGTCGACTCCTGCCAAAGCAAAAGGTGTTAGCCCCCATGAGGTCTTAACAGGTAGGAAAATGGTGTTACCACAACACCTACTATACAGAACACATGAGCAAACCCTTGTGAGTGCATCCACAGTTCATGAATATATTGATGAACTGAGGAGGCATTTGCAACATGCATTTGCTTTTGTGCAGAGAAATCTGGAAAGAGCTGCTGACAGTGCAAAATCGTATTATGATAAAAAGACATCAGTAAAGGAATACAGTGTAGGGGATCAGGTATACAAGTTTCATTTTGGAAAAAGTAAACAGAAAAATTCTAAATTTCTAGCAGCCTGGCAGGGGCCATTTCGAATTATAGATAAGGTCTCTCCTGTGGTTTATAAAATTTTGAAAAATGAAGGTGAAACAGCAATAGAGCAGTTTGTCCATGTAAATCAAATCAAACCATGCCATCCCAGACATGAGATCAGGCAGCTTGAGCATGTAGAAACAGATAAAGTCCCTTGAACACAAAAAGAGAAAATAAATGGGTGTAATCAGGAGGCAGTGACAAAGAAGTTAAAAAAAGTTGATTGTTATGATAATATAAATAAATAAATAAATAAATAAATAAATGCACATATAATGGAAGCTCATGGTTGGTGTGCAGAGAGAAAGTGTGTTAAATATTGAATATCTACTTGTTTTCTTTTAACTTGTGTTTAATTTCAGGAAAAAAAAAAATGAAATATTTTTACCAAGCATGTTTTATTTTTGGCAAAAGGATGAAGTTAGTATTATGCTATGTACTTAATTTGTTTATTTTCTATTTTGATTTAGACAATTAACATTATTTGGTCGGAGGTTCCGAGATCAGAGCCCACGGGAGAGACGATGGAGTCCTCGAGTCCCCTGGATGAAGACCAAAAAATGCCTGCCTCCAGGTGGAGGTGAAGACAAGATAACCAGAATGCTAAAAAGGATGACTCCTATGGATCTAAGATTGCCAAGATGGAAGTGTACTCGAATGAACCGAATAACATCGCTGGTCGGGACATATCAGAAGCGGACAAGAGTGCTGACATATGGAGTTCCACGTATTTATTATTTTAATTATTTATTTTAATTTGTTATATTAATTATTTGTTTTAGTTAGTTGTTTTATTTCTTTGTTTTTAATTGACTTGGAAAATCTAAACTTAAAGTAATGCCACTTCAACTGAGAAGGCAAATGTAGAACATTTTGTAAACTAATGAACTCAGATGAATACTGTGTTGATTGCAAATTTTTCATTGATGCACATGAATATTCATTTTTTTGGATTGCTATATTGTAAAAGAAAAAAGAGAGAGAACAAATTGTTTTTAGGAATTGGCTTGGATTATAGCCAAGTTCTAAAAACAAAAGGAGGGTATGTAAGGATATTTGGCGTGTTACAGCACAGAGTACAGCACTACTACACAGGTAGCAAACAGCACAGAGTACAGCACTACTACACAGGTAGCAAACAGCACAGAGTACAGCACTACTGCACAGGTAGCAATTTTTCTTTGCAGCACCACCACAAGGGTGCGGTGCATTGCTATATGTGTTACCAGATTAACAAGGAAAGACAGGCCATTCAGTCAAAAACGATTTTAACATATAAGATGCAAATCTATTTTTACAGTTAAAAGCACACGTGCACATTCAAAAATGCACACTATTTTTCACCTGAAATGCCTATGGTGCGAGAGACACATTTGAAAATAATAACTAACCTTACTGACAACTAACCTGACTAATGAAACATAATCCACTAATAAAAATGTGTCTCCACTGCAGAATTAGGCCTATTCTGAAAGTGAACTTTTAAACGCACATCCATTTTTTTTTCTATTCTCTCTGCTGGCCTGTCCACATAACTACAGGAAGCAAATGGGCTCGAAAGAACAGGAAATCAGTTGGTTACAAAGTATTACTATAAAAATGAGCCATTGTGTAGAGAAGGAGGAAATGGCGTGATTAATTCTGATTGGAGCAGCGTCATAGCAAGTATCATGCTAGAGGGAGTGATCAGGTTTTTTGCTGGGGGGAGTTTGAGGAAGGAGGAGGACAGTCAAGATTTGGCAGAGCTGGAAGAAGGACCTTTCCCCTGGCTGAGGCATTCCTATCTGCAAAAGCTGAGAATTCCAGGCAATGACCCCGGTTTGAGAAGGCAGGCGTTCCTTTACTGGGTTTAATCTTCAAGGGAGCCACATTCAGAAAGAGAACAGCTGAAGAAAACTCTGAACAGATAAGGTAATTACATAAGTGTGGGAGCTGGGTGTGCACGAAAATATGCAGTCAGTGTAGGAAAGGGGATTCCTGTGCGTGCCTTAATCAAATGCTAATGTTGCAATTTGAGTTCTGTTCTCCGCCACTCTCTTTGCAGTGTGTCACAGACAATGCTTTTACTGTACCATTTTATTTATTTCTGTAAAGAATGAGATCGTGTTTAATTGCAACTTTTATAATACAGAAAAATATTTGAAAACAGACGGGTGGTGTATTTACTATTTACCATTACAATGCTGATGATGTGGGGAGATTTTTAAACAGTGCAATGGTCATTTTAAGACAGATGTGTGCATGTCAGATTCAGTATGAACAGTTGTGAGTGACTGTAGCATAGCTCGTTGGAGGTACATGAGCCAACGGGAAGAGAGACTCTCTGAACATAGCTCCCTACCGTATATAAGGTAGTGGAAATTACCACAAGATTACCATACATAGCTCTCTGTCGTAAATAAGTCAGTGAGATCGCCCATGGTGGCACACTAACACTAACACTGAAAAATGTGGTATTCCTAAAATGTAGGTCTGAGGTCTCTCTAGTGATTACACAAAAAATCTAAGCAAAGATAAGGGATTCTGGACATTGGGGCCACAAATAAAACAAGGGAATTATGCTCACCAAAATACCACCAACCACGCATACCAACCACGCATACCAAATATGCATGTCTGGGTGCTGAAATAATGCATGTCCACTGTATTATTGTTGTACAGGGCCCAATCTGAATACGAGGAGTGATTATTGCTAAGTTATTTTTCGGCGGTAATAAAATACTGTCAGGCCCCAAATCTCCACAAAATACTCTACAGAGTGAACCAACTGTTAAGATGGGAAAGAGGTTTAGATTTGTTCAGTTTGAAAGGCGCAATGGCGTCTATAGCTGAGTTGATAGTATTATTGTACAGGTCAACCAGATCATTAGGGTTGGTGATCAGATTGGAATGATTGGTGATAGACTGGATCAGAGGGAGGAGATTTGTGACTGTTATGTTTTTCTTTTTTTACAGTGGGTGAGGGCTGGTGGTGCCGGTAGTTTGGTTGTCTTGGATTGAGGTACATCTGCGATGGTAAGCAAGATCAGATAGTGTTCAGTCCATATGCATGGTTCTAAGGCAGTTATGAGGGAGGCACAGTTGATATCTGCCACCCAATCCAAGGTGCAGCCTTTGGAGTGAGTGGGGCCGTTGTTCCTGATGGTGAGGCCAGATTCAGTGATTGTATTGGCTAGGATAGAGGCATTAGTGTCTTGAGGGTCATAACGGCCTAAGTTGAAATCGCCAAGTAGGATACTTTGTGTCCCTGGTTTAGCATTATTATTTAGAAGGGTAGTAATCTCTTCTTCGAAGGTTCCTAGTGGGCCCGGAGGTCTATATATAATGTGCACAGTGATAGTGTGTGAGGCGGTGATTCCTAGTTTTACCGAGAGTAGTTCTGCTGATGGCATAGTCATATGGTCTATTTCTTGATAGTGAGATCAGCTCTGCAGATGAAAGCTATGCCACCTCCTTTGGAGGTTTCTCTGTCTTTTCTGAAGATGGTGAACTTTGTGGGTATGACTAACATCAGGGCTGGGCCAGCCGCTTTATGCAGCCATGTTTTGGTCACTGCTAGGAAGTCGAATTGGTCGCAGGTGATGATGTCGGCAATTTCAGATGCGTTGGCTATCACAGATATAACATTGATGAGGCCTCCTTTGAGGTTATGCGTTTCTTTTATGGAAACACTAGTGGGATTATTGTTGATTAGGGTTTCAGAGGATTTGGTGCAGGGTTTCTGAATATGGATAGGTTCAGTTTTTGAGGTGTTATAAGAGGCTTGTGTTGGCTTCATCTTGGAGTGGCGTGTGAGGGGTAGGCTAGCGGTGGCTTGGGCAATCTAGATCCTGGTCTATGGTTTCTTAGTGTGGTAGGGCAAGCCTGTCTGGTTGATCTGTGTAGTGGGATCTGAGGCCTGTTGGGATGAAGGCAGGGTTTGCAGCTTGCTGGTCAGTTTCTTTACTGTCGGGAGTCTATAATGGAGGGCTGCCATTGTGGATAGGGCAGTAAGTCTGGTGAAGATGACTAGAAAGCAAGAGGATGGATTGGACAAAGGAGATGTCATATCGGAGTTGGTAGGGGGATTTGTCTAGAGTCGGCAGGTGTAAGGTGTAGGGATGGGCTAGTTCAGAATAGCAACAGTAGGCACGGGCCGATCTAGTACAGTGTATCCACAGTAGGCATGGGGTCAATCTAGTACAGTGTATCAACAGTAGGCATGGGGCCAATCTAGTACAGTGTATCAACAGTAGCCATGGGGCCAATCTAGTACAGTGTATCAACAGAAGGCATGGGGCCAATCTAGTACAGGGGAGCAACAGTAGGCATGGGGCCAATCTAGTACAGGGTAGCAACAGAAGGCATGGGGCCAACCTAGTACAGGGTAGCAACAGTAGGCATGGGGCCAATCTAGTACAGTGTATCAACAGTAGGCATGGGGCCAATCTAGTACAGGGTAGCAACAGGAGGCATGGGGCCAATCTAGTACAGGGTAGCAACAGTAGGCATGGGACCAATCTAGTACAGGATAGCAACAGAAGGCATGGGGCCAAACTAGTACAGTGTATCAACAGTAGGCATGAGGCCAATCTAGTACAGTGTATCAAATGTAGGCATGAGGCCAATCTAGTACAGGGTAGCAACAGTAGGCATGGGGCCAATCTAGTACAGGTTAGCAACAGTAGGCATGGGGCCAATCTAGTACAGTGTATCAACAGTGGACAAGTGAGACCGGCCAGGCGTGAGGTAAATTTGCTGAGATATCACTTAGCCAGCCTAGAGTATGGTATTCAAAGAGCAATTAGGGCAGGTGGAGCAAAGGCAACCAGTGCAATTTACATGGCATGTAGAAATGGGGAAGGAGATATTTGGCCCAGGTCTGTATAGCATTACTTCATACGGTTTCTAGCAACATGTTAGAGGCAATGTTCAGGGATGTCATAGTTGAGTGGGCACTGCATATAAGGAAACCAAGTAAGACAATTGTACACACTAGAGTACAAGCAGATGGGATCAGGCTAGGGCAAATAATGATAAACATTAGTCGTGGGTGCATACAAATCCGATCACGACTGCTTGTTGATAACAGGCAACGCTGTGCAATAATATAATGAACACACAATACAAAGATGGATACAATTACATGGATAGGGGTGGATGGTTAGTCACTGGAGATTGGGAATGGCGCACAGTGACGAGTGCAGCAGGTGGGTAGTAAAACTGGGTGTCTCACAGTCAAGTCAGCAGCAGTGTTCACCAGTGGAGCTGATTATTGAGGGTGGCACCGGGAGAGGCAGCAAGAAGTTAGTAAAACAGCTAAAACAGCTAACATTATGGTCAGTGATCCTGTGGATTAGATGGGCAGCTTACCAGGGGTGACAGGGGCACAGGGGCAGGTGGGCTGGAGACATTGTAGGAGAAGTGTAGGATTTGTGGCACTAGGCTCGACGGTGCCTTAGATTATGTGCCTTTGAGTGTGGGGTGGCTTGCGCCTGCCGGCTCGTGATTGGCTCTCAAGTGTGAGCAGTCAGCCAATCAGGGTTAAATGCTGGACCTGTTGTGGTTCAGTCCATAGGTAATGGCAGAAAGATGGCTAGCAGCCATTTTGGAGTGACTAAAACCTTATGGTGCTCAATGGTGGATGTTACACTCTGGTGTAATGGAGCACAATTGATTTAAAACAAAATCCCCATTCAGGAGTCGGATGGCAATATGGAATTGTGGCGGGGTTCTGGTGGAAGAAATGCCAAACAAACAATGTCATGCTGCAGGCTTGGTAGTACAGCAGGATATGGCAAAAAGCCTACCTTGAATTAGAGTGTGCCTCCAGGCATGCCACTGCTCCTGCAGTGGGGGGGGAGCTCCAGCTCCTCCTGGGGCAAAGGCGCTGAGTGCCGAGAATATATCATTTATTCCCCATATTCCTAAATTGGATCCTCCACCCTTACATCTGGAAAATTTTCAGATCAGCCAGAAACCTAAATGGACATTACAGTTCCCTAACTCAGACGTGCATGAATTTTATATTTCCAAAATTGCCTGGAAATTACCTATACAATGGTACATACATGAAGAAAATCTGATTTATGGTTGATGGAAAAAAGTCCTAATTGATACTAGTCCTTTAAAATTAATGGTAAATCTTCATGTGGGGCAAATGGCAATTCTCCTGCGTTCAGCACATATGGTCTAACAGGGCTCTACTTTTAACCAGAGTGGTTTCTTTATCAGTCTCTTTGAAGTAGGCTTCTTTTTTGAAGTTGGAGTTTCAGGCTCCCTTAATTGAATTATCTTCACAGCTCCCCTCTTCACACCTACTGTCAAAATTGTGGTCATGCATCAACCAAGCAAAATGGTGTTGCAGAGACATCCAGTCTAAAGAACACTTGGCTTTCAACACCTTCCAGAGCAAGCCACATTTTATTACAGTTGTAAACACTAGGATGCCAGACTTCCAGTGTTGAAGTTCCTTGTGACATGTGTCCAACAGCCATCAAAAGGGTTTGCCTCTGGCCTACAGAACATTTCCCATGGAAAACAAAGTGGCTTTTGAAATGTCATTGGTATTTTGTATGCAGAACATAATATACATTACTTTTTGTCAACACACACCATGGGTCTCATTATGACTTTGGAGGCAGCCATAAGGGCATGGCTGCCTCCAAAATCGTGTCTGGGTCCGGGCTCCCTGAATGGGGAAATACCGGGCCATTCCGAGCATGGAGTGCCCAGTATTTCCTCCCCATTCCCATTGAGCCCTCATAGGGCTCAATGGGAATGGGGAGGGAGCTAACAATGGGCCCATTACGAGAGGGCCCATTGTTAGCTCCCTGGTCTACTTGCGCGACCTGCTATGGATGTCTGGAAAAACCAGACGTGCAGAGCGGGTCCCACGAGGGGACCTCGTAATAGTGCAGAGTGGGTTAAACGGCACCGGCACCATTACGGTGCCGTTAAAGCCATTTTGCAATAGTTGTAATGAGGCCCCATGTCTTTTCCCCTGACATTTTTCCTGTTAGTGGTACCATTTTCACATTTAAACTGCAAATACACATGCCTAGCCGTTTTTATGACAGTGTTTAAAAATCCTGTTTTTCATATGAAAGGGACTTTGATTTGTTCTTCTTCCTTTGTGAATTAAAATGGTGCTTTTCCTTGGGTAATGACAGGTAGGCCTTTTTCACATGGCCCCCTCAGTTTTCATTTGCAATCACACATGCAAAGACGTTTTTGTGTCAGTATTGAAAAATCCTGTTTTTCATGTGAAAGGGGCTTCAGTTTGGGGCCTTTAAATGCACCCCATATTCCAGGAGGACAGGGTGGCTTGAAAGTATCTGATTCCAATGGTAGGTAGTTTGACTGTGTTGAACTAGGTTTTGATGTGTTGTAGGTGTGGCTCTACTGGGATTCAATGGTGGCAAGTCGTATTGATCGTGGGCAGCAAGTCAGCGGCAAGTCTACTCGAACTGTGCACCAATGCAGCATCATACAGTTAGAAAGCGATGTCGAGTGATGCCGGTCAATGGGTCACGAGGAGGGATTCCACGATTGAGTGTGGTTCAAAAAGATGAGTACTGCCATTTTTGGGTCAATGTGTGATATAATGATCCAGTGGTTCGAGTCAAGTTGTGGTACAATGTCCCAGTGGTTCGATGCTTGGTTTGATGCAGTGGCACTAAATCTTCTGCACGGTGCATGAGACAGACAAGTGTGGGGCTCTCCTGGGAAGATGCAGCATTGAGCCGGTTTGATCGGGCAGCAAGAACCATTACAAGTTTGAAGGTGAGTGCCAACTCTGTCACAGCAGGTCTTGCATGTTTGAAAGTGGTGAACATGTTTTGAATGTAGTTTGAGTTGGTTCAAGCAGTGATAAACATGAGACCTGGCTGCCACAGCCCTATGGTTGCTGTGAGCCCCGCTGAAGGGGAAAGTGAGTCCTTTCAGTCTCTTCTCTCCCAGCCTTGGGAGGTTTGTTTGCAGAATGGTCGGCTTTGGTTCTCAGCAAAGTCACCTCAATATGTGCCCTGGCAGTGGGTAGGGAACATCCCTCTGCATTGACGCTCTTCACCTCAATGGCTGAGGACATTGGAAATAGCAGCTCTACCAAAAGAGGTCCAATCAATTCTTAAATTCCAGGGATGAATCAAAGAGGGAGGTGAAAATCCCTTTTTTTGTAGCTAAACGTCCACAGGGGATTGGAAGAAAGCAGGCCTGTTTTAAGGAGTCCTTTACTGATCCTTGAGACAAGTGACCCTTCTCTCTTGATTTCCTATCCAAAGTGACTTTTCCAGAGTTAGTGGAGGGGATAGGAAGGAGAGAAAAGGCCACAGCAAATCAAGATGAAAGAGTCCTTCCTTATACACACTTGTCCTCCAACTCTTCCCCTTTTCCATCCTGCAGTTGCAAAGACTTGCTGGTGTGCAGCATCGTAATGTGAGGATGATCTTGTTATGTCCTTGCCTCTTTGAAGCATGACTCTCAGAACATCTCGAGCTGGGCGACCCTAGGCCTGGCAAGAAAAGAGTTACCTTTCCTTGCAGAGAGTCACCAGAGGCATGCATTATACCTTATCTCCTATTCACTGGATTACAGACAGGCAGGTTGCTGAAATCCTCAACGCCTCCCATATCTTGGTCTGAGCATATCTTGGTCTGAGCAGTGTCAGGCATGACACTGGTATGCTACAAACCACCAACAAAACCTAGGAATGCCTTATATTTTCAGATTACTGTGCAACCAGGGTGGCAGTTTATCATAATAGTGATTTTTGTAAACATAAGTGTAGATTTAACTGCCATAGGTTTTCACCGCCAGTGCCAAGGCCTTTTTTGGTGATTTCAGTATTTCACCATGCAAAGCCTTCTAAAATTTTCTCCTTCATTAACCCCTTAAGTGCCAAGGACGAGCTATCTCATCCTTGGCACTGGGGAGGTAATCCCAAGGACGAGATACCTTGTCCTTGGCACTTAAAGGGTTAAAGGCAACTGACGCACTCTAGGGGGGGTGCTGGTGAGCCCAGCCAAGATGGCTGTGAGCCTGTAAGTTCCCAGGCACTCGAAGAGATCCAGTCGATATCTTGGCACTATCTAGCCCAAATCTGTGACATTAGTGGGGGCATTGGCTGTTGGATGATCCTGGCCACACTTTGGTGGAGTTTTGTATCTCTAGCCTGCAATCCGGGTCTGTCATATGCAGAAAAAACCTGATCAGGCCGGCCCTGTGGTGAAATCATGGGCATAGTGCATATGTAATTGAAACCCCTGAAGCGGCCAGCTGATGCTGTGTGGCAACGGCTTAATTAGCCACTGTTTGGCAGCAGGGTGGCTGTGACCGACCTCCGCAATTCGGACTAGTTGAGCAAAGAGGGACAATGTGGGGAGAGATCACCCATAGTGGGGATGAGAGGAGCATTCCAGGTGGCTGAGGTGAGGGCCTGGAGGTGTTTGCCTGACAAAGCGTAGATGTTGCGGCGAAGCAGCGATGGGGTCAGCATCAGTGTAGGCAGCAAGGACGCTCAGTGGGAAAGTGTTGCCCTGGTGGACAGGCAGGAGGGCAACACAGATACCTCTGATCCCTTGTGTCGGAGCCTGGATATAGATCATAGCAGAGCTCATCAGAGCTGCCCAAAGTCTGTGGCAGGATCTATAAGAATTCCGTAGTGCTCTCTCACAGAGGCCAGAGGTATGAGAAGGGAGGGCCTGATGCAGAGCGGGAGGTAAACACACTAAAGGAGAGTATTGGGAAGTTACGGTAGCTTGTACATCTGATGGCTATGGGATGTGAGTGTACAAGCCTGTGAATTCTTTTTAAACCATAGATGCGGTGCCATACATTGGAACTGTAGTACATGCCCCATTGCAGTGCACCAGTGCACCAGTGCACCAGTGGGGTTCAAAGAGGCCTGCTTGTATGTTCCCGGGACACCTGGGGTGAGGAGGTGGTGGGTCCATCGGTGTAGTTGCTGCGCTGCCGGTGCGTAGAGACCGCAATCACACCATCAGGAACACTGAGAAGAGAAATCTGATACAGACCTGCTGAATGATAAGTCAGAGTGCTCAGGGATTTCATTGGGCCAGGGATTGCACCATACCTGGACATTGTGCGACTGTGGGCTGACGAGGAGACACTCTGCTGATAGCCTGATGTGTGGCACATTCCATGCAGACTACAGTGTGTTGTACACTGGTCTCGGGTTGCCCACATTGATTACAGGACTCCTGTTTTTGGAAGATGCCCTGATTGACCGTGGACAGGGGGACGCTGTGCAACAAGGGGGGAGCATATTTGTGAATTGACGCTCTCAGTGGAGGAGCGGGTACATCGCCTGTCCTGAAATACTTGGGACGGGTCAGTGTGAGGTGGAGTGCGGCTGGACCGGGTGGGTGTTCACAGGAAATGAGGTGCAATACGACACATCTCCCACATCCAGGGGAGGGGGGTATTGGTGGCATCTTGTTGGTAGTGCTTGTGCCGTTTGGTAGGAAGCACCAGCGGACCATGTGCTTTCTATTTGCGGTGTGTTGACAGGGCGAGGGGACATAAAGGACAAGACTGTATTTCCCTGGTGAAGAGCATGACCGAACCTCCCCAGTATGCAGTGGAGCAAGGACCCCCACAGGTGAATGTGATAACCACCCCAGGTTCAACAGAGGTACATCATGTCCGAAACACACAAGGTGGGGAAGCAGCAGACAAAGTTGTATTCTTATACCCCTGCACCAGCAAAGAAACCTAGAGTGATGGAGATCTCTCTGGATGGGGACCCCCCAGTCATCTAGGTACACAGAAGGTGCATTCAATGATTTTAAAGCCATGTTTACCCAACTACAGGCCAGCACACAGTCATTGGATGGGAAAATGGACACTCTCACTTGTAAAATGGGCCACATGCAAGTTCATTTGGTTAAGTATGGGGAGAGACTTGATGAGGTTGAGGGCCGGGTCTTCACAGTAGAAGATGAATCCAGAGTGGCATGGAGAGAGCTTGTGCAATTCAGGAAGGCTCTTAAGGAGTTGGCAGATAAACAAGAAGACATATAGTCATGATCCAGGTGAAATAACATAAATATTGTGGCAGTGGACCAGCGAGCTATGGACCCTTTGCTTGAACCCATCCTGCATCAGTCACTTGTTGACCAGGGTTTTTCGGCAGTCTTCATGGTGGAGCGGGTGCATAGGATACCCAGCGGAAGAAAGCTGATCTCTGGAGCACAGGCAAGACCTATTATAGCTCAAATGCTGAACTATTGTGAAAGGGACATGGCTTTGTTGAAAGCCTGAGAGATGGGCTCCTTTCTGTACAAAGGGGATACCATCAGACTTTTTCCAGACTACTTGAATGAAGTGTAGGCGAATCAACAAACATACATTGATGTTAAGAAGAGGCTCTGGGAGAGAGGCTTGAAATACGCTATGCTCTTCCTGTTGAACTCAGAGTGGAGAATGAGGGGCAAGTTCTGTTTTTCCAAACCCTGGAGGAAGCCAATACCTTTCTGGAGTCATTGCCCAGGACTCTGAGACGCAGAGGGAACAATAACAGAGGGGGTGTATGCCAGTAATGGGGGGAATGGGCCAATGGTTAATGTATGTTTTTGTAGGAAGTGCCTAGAGGGTGACACGACTGCTGTCAGACTGCTAGGATGGTTGGGTGTTACAGTTGCCGCTGAGCGGAAGCTAATGATGGTTGGTGGTTCTGTTGGGGGTGGGGATAACAGGCATGTTGTGGTTTCTGGTGGGTGGGCTGTTTGGGTATGGGTTGGTTTTCAGGGGACACAGTGATTCGGGTAGTCGCCCATACTTGACTTTGGGGCTCCCTATGCTTCAAGTGGGGGATGCAGTGTAGATGCAGGCATGTGTTCACATGGTCAGTGATTGAAAAGAAAGACACATATGACTATGGGCAAAGTGATCAGGTGTCTGACGTGGAAAATCTAGGGGTATGAATTGTCCATCTAAGTCCTGAAGGGTGCTCTTATATATGAAACTTCATTCGGTTAATATAGCATTCCTTCAGGCAACACATCTGACTTCACCTAGGGAGAGGCAGTTTGGGTAGCAATGGGATTGCCATCAATATCATTCATCATACTTCTCTTATTCCTGGGGTGTCTGCATATTGATAAATGGTTCAATGGGCTTCTGACCTGACAAAGGTGATCCAGGACCAAGAGGGGAAGACTCTTTTGGTAACAGAGAGTTTGCATGATCAGGTTGTTAGTTTGGTTAACTATTATGGCCCTAATATCCACTTCTGCTAATCAAGGGGTATTTAATAAAACAACAGCCATTTTCACATCATGTTGCACTGGTTTGTGGCAATTATCTGCTGTTTATACAAAAAGCATACAAGTTGCTAAACATGTAATTTACTCTCCAAATACCCACTTTTACTCTCCACCCTTCCACCAACTCTTAAATTTGGGACATGTTCATAGCAGCTAGGTGCACATTTTAGCTTGCCATTACAACTCCCAGAGTCACAGTTGGATGACATGTACTTCAACAACATTGAATTATCTTCAACATGACACATAAATGAAGGCAGTACAACTCGTGGTTGCTGAGAAAAATGCATAAGTTATAATAGTCCTTTTAAACTAATTGGAAATCTTTATGATATACAAACTGGAGCTCTTCTGTCTCCAGGCCATTTGCCATTCTTGTCCATCATGTGACCAGAGCTTCCTGGACTATGTTCTTATTAGCCTCTCTGTTTTTTCAAGTTGGTAGGCTCCAGGACGTAAATACTTGGGATGCAACGGCTACACAGAGATCTCCTACTGCAGATAATGAACTAGGCCGTCCCTGTGATGGCACAAGGCACTGCTGACATCTGGCATCCTGTCCTGTTTTCTGAAGCGGACCTCCATTTCAACCTGAAAACCTTCTATTATCTTGACTTTCTTTTAAGAGTTCTGCTTTCCTTGATTGTAGCCCCCCACCTCACACTCTAGTCACGCACTGACTAGGCCATCTCCCCTGCAGAGAATGAGTCTTCAGAAACAACAGGTCTGGCAAATGTTTGTATTCAACACCCTTAAGAGCAGGCCACACTTTATTGCAGTTGTAAAAAGCTGGGATGCAAGAGCCAGGCTTGCAGCGGGGGAAACCATTTGCAAATTCTGCCCAGAGACCCACTGATTGTCCTTGGATGAAATTAATTCACATATTGCATTTCCTAACATCAGCTTTATTTGAAATACTGTGTATGTTACTGATCATGGTTCTTTTTGCTTTTGCATCAGTGGATTTCTTCTTTCTTTTCATACACTATTGTTTTTTGATTATGACAGCTGAAAGTACAGGGCTATTTCTTTCAGTCATTAAAACATATTTTTAATTAAATGCTGTTCATTTCTATGTGGAAAAAGTGGGTCTGAGCTGTCACAGTGCACAACCTTTTGATGGGTGGCAGTTACAGTGAAAATGCTGCATTTATGGCTCATCCAGCAATGTGAAGTGCATTTTTTAATCTGCACTCGGATTAATTATTTTCTTGTCAGCTTTCATTGGGTTTCAATTGCAGGAAGACACCCACATAGTCTGCCTGAACAGACCCATTTTCAGCGTGAAGGTTTTTGAATGCTGGCAGGTCATTTGTCCAGTGGGCCCTTGAGTTCTGTTGTTGGGCATGATTTCATATTATGATTTACAATGATGTAGGTACTACCCGTTGATCATAACTATATTTGGGTTTTCTATCCAGAAGTCCATCTTGCATTTTGAATATTTTCTGATATTTCAAAAATATTCTAAGATTTCCTTTTCCTTGCCAATCCTTTTCAGATAAGGGAACATTTTACAGGACCTTCTAGATACTGGTAGAATGTCCCAATAACTGTATCTTCTTTCTCTGCAGTAACTAGATCCTGAGCAAAAGCACCTGTATCACACTGAAGAGTAGGAAACTCACTTTCTGCTTGAGAATGTGATTGAGTTTCTGCTGGTATTTGTATTTATCCATATCAATGTATTTCCCTTGCAGTGCTCTGGTTTTGGCTAAATGATCAGCCAAATTATTTCATGTCTTTTGGGGGGCATCCACATTTGAGAAGCCTTTTATTTTCTTCCAGAAGAAACTGAACATGTTTGATATTACTAAAACATCTGTTGTTTGGATAAACTTCCCATGTTGCTGGGGTTTATTGATGGCACACCATAGCATACCTCTGAATTTCCAGTTCACTCAGTGCTCAAACATTCAATTTCAAACATAATCTGAATCAGTTTTGATTACTCGTTCCTGGAGTTGATGATTGACAGCTTGATATATGGCCATCAATTCTACCACCTGATTACTAAGGGACCTATTTTATTGTTGGCTGAGGGTTCATTGGTATCATTCACCCAAGCATTAAAGTGATATTTGGCCTCATCACGAGTTGGGCGATGTCTCTATTTTATTTGCCTTAGACCCGAGTCAACGGTTGGGTGCTGTTACTCCCCATTCCCCATTGGATCCATTGGGAAATTTTCTAAATTTTTTGGGGAATTTGTGTAATACCGCAGGCAGTAATTGCACCGAAAATGTGCATTTTCCGGACATATTT
This sequence comes from Ambystoma mexicanum, assembly GCF_040938575.1. Lineage (NCBI taxonomy): Eukaryota > Metazoa > Chordata > Amphibia > Caudata > Ambystomatidae > Ambystoma > Ambystoma mexicanum. Next base: position 1,159,238,087 of record NC_090928.1, on the reverse strand, counting down.
ACCCCCAGCTCTGAGCTTGGAGTAAACACTCCAGACTTGTGATCAGGCGGACCCTTAAATGTGGCAGTTACCGCCACATTTTAGGGCTATGGCCCAACTTTTGATGAGGCCCATTGGGCTGAAAGGAGGAGCAATCTTGACCTAACCAATCTTTAGGGTCCCAGTGGGCGGTGGAGACAGTTCAATGTCACTGTACCAGGATTCAGTTCTTAGTGGTCTGAAACATAAGTCCCTGGTTTGTATGTTGATGAAAGTTGATCAGGCTCAGTCATACACGAAGAATCGCAGAGGCCCTGGAAGCAATATAGCATCTAATAGGGTTAAATGCGGATGCTCTGTGCAGTCAAATGTCAGCAATTCAATTATACAAATCAGGGTAGTCCCAAGAATGCTTCACAGTTGGCCAGGCCAAGTCAGGCTTTGGCCGCTGGCAGAGGTCAGAGAGTGATGCTCCAGCAGTTCTAGTCGGGGGGTGATGGTCGTGGAAGCGGTGATTCAGGGTGCGTCAAGGTGCAATCAACGAGGCAGCGGTTCTAGGGCTAGTTGGGCCAGGAAGTGGTTGTAATCCTTGGTTAGCATTGGCGAGTGCCCCTCCAGATAATCACTTTGGGGCTGGTGTTAAGAAGACCCTTGGGCCAAGCGGGTGATGTGCTTCACTAGGACACAATGCAGTGTCAAGCTGGTTTTGATGCAGTGTAATAGTACGGCTGGTTGGAGGAACGCAGACACCAGCACCATCGCCTTCCCTTTTGTTCAGAATGCAGGGAACACAGAGCAATGGGTTCAGTGTGAGAGAACAGGGAGCTTCAGCTGGTCTGTCCCTCCGATTGTTGTGTCGCCTTTGCAATCGAGGACAGGATGCTCTAGATCAGGGTCTGCTCTTCTGGCACAGAAGATCTGTTGCAGAATTGTTGGTTCTGGTCCACAGAACTGGTCACTCCAGATGTTCCCAGGAAGTGTTTAGGGGACAGATCTTCCTTCTTTCTTGGACGGCTCCTTCTTCACCTCCAGTAGACGACTTTGGACAGTGCAACCGTCCTAAAGGAAGTCCTGATGAGAATATTCAGAATTTCTCTTTGGCCTTAAAATGATCATTGAGAAACTGAATTAATTCTGTTGAGGGGGTGCCAGACTCGTTCTTTTAAAGGTACATGTCCGCAGAGGATTGGTCTAAAGTTAGCCTGCTTTAAGCAACCAATCCCTCCTCCTGGCTCGAGTGGACTTTGCCCTTTTGATCTTTCACCTGTTGTAAGGGTCCAGATACAGCATTACCAAAGGAGGACATGCAGTAGTTTAGTAAGTAATGTTGTGGCATACAAGTCACGTGGTGGTGACGTTCGGAGTGGTGATGTCATTGAGCAAGGCACAGGTAGTATAGATATAGTTGGGTAAGATACAGTAGCTGGCACAACAAAAGCAGCGCCAATGGTGAACCAAATGGAGGGTTGGTAATTTGTTTAGTGATGGGGTAGCTGGTGCAGTGCGTCCAGAGGTGTGGGGGTGCAAGGTGTCTTATGGGGTATAGGTGTAGGGGCTCTTGAGCAACATGTTAACATTAGAGAACCCATGTTTTGTAGGCCCAGGTAAAGACAGGATTTTTGCAGACAACTCATAATCAAGGGCTGCAGGCTTTGGTGATAACAGTGATTATTATTTTAACATTCTGCAGAAACAGTGCGCAGAAATGTTGCAAGACTGAAGTTTCCCAGGAAAACACAGTCCTCGCAGAGCCTCTCCATGAGATACTTTCGAGGCCACGGAGCTAGGCACTTGGGTTTCCAAGAAGAATTGGTAGAGAAATTGAAATCTAATGCTGTTAATTATAATCCAGCCATGGTGCGGTATTGTTTTCTCAGAGTACACTTGGCAGCAAGGCGTAAGAGCAGTGTGTTCTAGCACCTGAATTGTCTTTTGTGCTAGATGGAATTACAATAATAGATCTTGGACCTAATAATCAGACCGGCTCAAAGATTATGGCAAAATAATACTTTATTCTCAATTTAATAAAGCAGGGTCAACTGGCAATCATCAGACTGATGCTTGCACACTCACAACCAAGTTAGATTAAATGGAGGTCGTATACCTAAATATGTTTCTTCTGTGACATCATTCTATGTGCCAAAATACAAAACCTATTCAGTCAAGGGATTGGTGAAGGAACATCTACTTATAGAATATATTACTGATTTACTAATTATTCCAACATCTGCCATCGGTAGGCCATCAGCCAAAGACTTTCGTTTGTAGTTCACCTTGTTGCTGCTCACTGTTCTAGAACATTCAAGGGATTGTGAGCACACCACTATCTTAGCTTAAGGCTCTAATGAATAATCCTTCTTTTCGACTTCTGAGTCACATGTGAAAAGACCACACATATGTCCATTTTAGCCTACTATCTACTGCTATTTCATTTAATTATGCTGGGTGCTGTTGCTCCTCTTGGCCTCTAGAGAGTTGTCCACTCTATCTCCTATTAACTTTATACACTTTTAACCAGCATGTTGGCTCGGACAGATGTTTTAGTCTTTTTCCATCTGTACAGAATGTTCCACATTCAGATCCCATCCATGTAGTCCCTTTGTGTTGTGTGCTTATCCCCCAAAATCACATCTTCTCTCTGGGCAAATCTTGACTTATCATCGGGTCTGCTCATGGGGCTGTCTTTCCAAGTCTCTTGATTCTTACAGCCTTAGCCTGTCCCTATGCATTTTACCACTATGGCCATCCTTGCCACGTTATATATTTCTTTATACGAAGCTTCTATACATTGTTTTTCTACCTTGTGTTACTGTGTATTTACAGTTATTGGTCAGTAAGTTACTCCATTTTCTTTATATCCATGATAACTTTAGTTTTAGGTTTCTGTTACGCTCAGTGCTTCACTTACTTTGTTACTTAATATTTTCAAATCATTTCAACATAGGTTATACATCTTCTTCATGACATCACTTCGTCCTCGTCAGATTTCAGTTTAGCGTCCGTCCATGATGTTCACAGATGCATTCTGACATCTTGGCAGGCGACATCCTTACACACTTTCAGTATGAGGGTACATCATGTATGGCTTTCTGAGTGCAACATGTCTCTCATGCACCCAATGCAGTAGAGGAATGATGGAGAGGGTCCCAGACATGGTTTTTCTTTTGCCTGTTCCAATACGACGGTGGTGAGGAGGCAGGAACTGGCAGGAAAAGGTTGAACCGCTTGTCTACATTCCACCCTCTGGTTGAATCTTTAACCAAATTCTCTTCTTCCATAGTGCTATCTCTTCTTTATCCTCTCAGCATCTTCTCTTCATTTTGCTTCTTTTTTGGGATCCAAATCTTTGTCACCCCCTTTCATGTGGCCTGCATTTGGTATGTATTGGTCCACACTCCAGGTCATATGACAGCACTCTCCAGATGTCCAACATCCTAAATATCTTTTCTGATCTTTGGGGTATTATAACTTGGTTTGTGGAGGTGCAAGGGTACTTTTCTTTATAGTCATATGGGTAATGGCTTCATTTTACATCTGCTCACCCATATCAGCATCACTTTCAATCATTATCTTCATCCCAATAGTTTTCTTGGCTGTCTTCTTGCATTGTCTAACAATGATCCTTATGAGACAGAATCCTAGCAACACGAACACTAGTATTGCTCCAAACATTTTGAAAGCAGTTGCTAGCCAGACCGGAATCCATGAGAACAGAGATTTAAACCAATCATCATCTTCAATTTCATCTACTTCCTCCACCATGGTTATTGCTTCTGTCAGGGTTCCATTTCCTCCATCATGAGATGGTATAAACATACGTCAAGAAGGGCTGACCTTGGCACACACACCTCCTTCCATTGCTGTAATTAAGTCCAGGACATAATCATCCTGGTGGCTCTTAATTCTTTTCTGATTGCATTGCATCCTTTTATTGTTGCATTGATTGTCCACAGCAGCTCCCATCATGTAATTGTCAGCCATTTGGCATTTACTGCAGTTTGAACTCCTGGCAAGAATATAGCTATCAATAATATCATTGCCATCTTGCTGAACAGTTTATGCTCATCTGCGATATTGTCATAGGACTCCATTGGTTTTGCTGAAAAATAATTGCACACGCACTATTCCTATCCAAATTGGATTACTGAAACACACTTTAATTAGGCACTAGTAATCACAATACTAACAAACTCCAAACCCTCCAAAACAATGCCCTAACAACCACCCTAGGTATCCCTAAAGATCATCATCTCTCATGCAAGACGATCCACCAATTGGCTAGCCATCAAAGACAGAATCCAGCTTAAAACACTTAACCTGACTCACACCTACCTCAGCAACAAGGCACCCATCTACCTGACGGAGAGATTCACCAAACACACCTCAGAATGACCTATCAAAAAGACATTTCCTAATAGTATTAGAATACCAAACTTTAAACTAACAAAAAAACAGGAGGACCCAGCTTTCCAGTTCTGGCAGCACATCTCTGGAACTCATTACCAGAGACCTTAAGAGCATTACACTCACTCCCCTCCTTCAAGACTAACATTAAAATATGGCTACACGCTAATGACCACTAACATCTTCCATACGACTTGTAAATATTGTAAATATTGTAACTACTGTTTGTATATTTGTATACCTGCTTACTCAAACTGTAAAGTATCCCTGTACCTTGTATTACATTGTATTTTGTATCTCCCTCATATGCGCCTGTAACCGAATATGTACCTGTAACCTAAATCTTTGCAAGCGCCCAGTTGCCCGAGGGCCCGATGCGCTCTATAAATAAATAAACAATACAATACAATAATTGCTTCTCTTCAGTCAGCAGAGTTCAGGTGATCTCTTCATCCCCAGATGTTCATCCATGTTTGGAAATTCATCAATATGGAGGTCACCTTGCAGAATCACTAATGCTGGTACATGTAGCATTACCATAGAGATTATTCCACCCCAATTCTTAGCCAGCTGCATGTAGGCTCTTGTTCCACTAGCCCAATATCAATCCATTAGCACTGAAGTTCCTCCATTCATTTTTGGGACTTTAATTATCTGTCCACTTCCTTTATTTTTCCCAACCAAAATCAGGTCACCTGGACAACATTTATTCTTTCCCGTTTCTGGGATGGATAAACAAGTTTCTTACTCTTCCATCCTAATCCATTTTCCATCCTTCTTGTTTTTGCATAGGTATTTTCATATGGGAAGGCCTGTTTTGATTGCCATCATAACCTGCCCATTTCCTACAAATTGGCCTCTGGTTGTGCATGCTGCCAGATGACTTAGGCATTTTGCATCATGTGAAGGCATTTCTGTTGCAATACGTGTTCTTTATGCATTCATGGCGTATGGTATTAACGAACAAACATAACAACTTTCGTCTGATGTTCTTTTGCCAACCTATGTCATGTGCTAGTAACAGAGGTTTTTCTTTAAATTAACTGAATTGTCAATATACATTTTTATACCTTCATTGTTCTCAACATCCATTTTACATCAAAATAAACTCATAGTTATATTGTAAAACAGGATGTCTGCACCTTAAGTAGGGAGTGTTTCATAATACCCTTCATATCAGTGCCATTAATAACCGCCATGTTAGTACCATTTGCTGCAACAGTTTGCAATGCCATAAAAATAAGGAGAAAAACACAAATCATGATGCCAGCTAATATCAACATCAATATCACATGAAAACCCTATCGATATTTTGTATGGCAAAGTCTCTAAAATGTTGAAGCCTCTCCATCCTGTGTTTACTTTAATATGTAAATTGGTTATCTCCTTTTTAATCACTTCTATATCAAAAACTGGAGTATCATTGCAATTATCATTCTCCAGACAATAGAGTTGTTATTTGGGTCCTCCAAACATGTAATACTGTTTATTCATCTTCAAACTAAAGCTGTATAAGTCTGCAGTATACAGGAAAAAAGAACAGATAAGAATGTATATCCTAATGTGATGAAGGGTATCATAAACAATATTCTTTTTTCTTCAAGGTCTGGAGTCTTCTCTCATTGTCTCTTTAGTCCTGTCTAAAAGGAATGTTCCAAAGTGACTGCAAGTCTATTTTCTCCTTATCAAATCTGGAAACCAACAATCTTTAGTTAATTTTGAAAAACATTGAACCATAATCTATAGTGCCTGTGTGCACTTCTTGCTCCTTATTCTTGTTTCTAGCCGTTTGGCAGTTCTGCATACGTAGAACTACTTGTCTTGCTTCTCTTGGGATGTCTTTGGGTTGTTTCTCCTTTATATGGTTTGACTTTGTCCCCTCATTTTCACAGCAGAGGGGCTCACTTCCTCTAATTCATGGGGACCCTGAAAGTGAGGGGTACTCAAGATGCGTATGAATTTGCACACTAGCACCTGGTCTCCTGGGTGACCTTGAGGGCTTTAATAAATCTTCTGTTCCGTGCACTTGATTGTTTCTGTTGCTCCCTTCTGTTCTTTATCTGTTGAGACATGAAAGAAACACCTGCAATGTTTGTTGTTAAATAATCAAGCATCTCATCAACTAATGCCCTCCCTACACTGTGGGAATCAGTTTTTACCCTTGCTGGGGGAGTCAATGGAGTTCTCATACAGCGTCCAGTCACCAACTCATGAGGAGTTAGATGGTGAGCCAGGCTGGTTTCTTAATGCAAACAAAGCAAGGGGCAGACAATGCCACCACCACTTTTTAAAGGTGATCTTAATTTCGGCTATCCTCTCTTTGGGAGTCTGTTTATTCTCTCATAGATACCACTGGGCTGTGGGTGATAAGCAAATGAAAATATGTGTTTTATACCTAACAGAAGTACTATCTGTTTGAAAAGTTCATTTACAAAATGTGGTCTATGGCAGACTGCAAAACTTTGCAGGCACCCTACCTGGGGAACACCTCAAGTACCAGGAATTTGGCAGCGCATGAGGCATCAGGGTGTATCCATGGACTAGCCTCTATACATCTAGAAAAAGGACATACCACAACCAAAACATTTCTATATCCGTTACATATCTGTAGCATATCTGCATAATCTATATGTAAATGTTGAAATGGGCCATTGGGTCTAGGGATTGCTGCTCTTACTGTTTGTAAAGTGTGTCTTGCAGTACATTTCTGACACACAATGCAATTCACAATTCACAGTGAACTGTGCTACATTTTCCAGGAGATTAGGTGAGAACCACTCTTCTGCAATTCTTGCAGCTAGACACTGTTGCGTCATATGTGCTGGGTAGAGAAGCTGCTCCACAATGCTAGAGGTATAACTGGCTTTCCAATGCTATCCTGCCTCCAAATGTTCTCTTTGTAGGATAAAGAACACCTCTTCTTTCTCCATAAATCTTGTTCTTCTTGTGGAGCTCCACCTTGTACTTCAATTAACTGAACAATAGATGGCATGTTAATACCCTCCTTTACCAACATGCTTCGTCCTTCCACTTGTTTAATACCTTCTTTCTTTAAACTAGATATGGGTGGATAATAGGCTGCTTTTGTGGCCTCTTTGTCTACGGCTTCCTTGCAGGAAATTAAATCTGCTTGTTTTGAATGAGCTGAACATTTTAAAATTGCTAGGCTCAATTGAAGAGTCACTGCTGCTATACACCTATCCAATAGGGCCACATGTTGCACTGGAGTGCCATCTGCGCAGAGGAAGTCCCTCCTTTTTTCACGTGACAGTCCTGCGTGCACAGCTGATGACATATAGGCAGAGGCAAAGTATACCTCACTTTCTCATCTCATCTTTAAAGCTGTACAGTGCTTCGATGAGCACCACTAATTCTGCGGCCTGTGCTGAATAATTCAAAGACAACCTCATGCTTGTTACAACCTCAAATTAATTTTCTCTATTCAGTTTCACTATCGCTGATCCCGTATGCCATTACCCACTCATCTGGTCAATTTCTGAAGAACCATCAATAAAAAAATAACTTCCTACTGGTTCTGCTATTCAATGTCTTACATCTAACATTTTTAACTGCTGGATTGGAAATACCCCCTCATACCCTGATACTCTTTGTGTTGTCAATGTACTTTTGGGTACTTCTAAAATTGCAAATAATGCATGCTCTACAAATAATGTTACTGAATGTCCCATTGTTATACTTGAAGTTGTTTCAATTGCAAATGCAGCAGCAGCTAAAGATTGCTCACAAGGGTAGTGTCTCCTCATTACTGTATCTATAATCCCACTATAATATGCCAGTGGTTTATATCCGAGTTCTTCTGTGTAAGGTCTGCTATCATGACTTCTCCATTTAAATGAAAGAATAAATAACATCCTTCACTATAATTTGGGATACCCAACACAGGGGCTGTACTTATTGCTTTTATTAAATCCTCAAACCCTTCAGCCATCTCATCTGTCCATGTTATTGTACTCTTATCTACTTGTGCTTCTTTAAGCCCTTTTGAAAGTGGTCAAATGTATGTGCTGTAATCGAAAATCCCTGGCCCAGCAATAATTGCATAGACCTAGAAACTGTTGCATTTTCCTCACTGTTTTAGGTACTACAATTTTCATGATTGCTTCTGCTCTGTCAGGTGTCACGTTGTTCCCTTCATTAAAGATCAACTGTCCTATATACAAGACATCTTCTTGACTTTACTGTAATTATTCCCTATTTACCTTGTATCCTTGCTCTGAGAGTATAGTCATGAGTCTTGTCTGCACCTTTCTTCTGTCTCATTACACACCAAATATCATCCACATACTGAATGATTGCACTTTTGAGTTGGACATTACTCAAGTCCATCTGGAGGACTCTGTTAAAAATGGAAAAGGAATCACAGTACCCGTGAGTAAATGTGTATGTTTCAGGCGTTTCATTCATTACGGAAAGGAAGTCAAATCTTGTGAGTCTTCATGAAGGGAAATCAAAAAGAATGCATTTTTTAAATCAACAACTGTAAAATATTTGGCTGCTGATGGGATGTTACACAGTATCATTGCAGAATTTGGAACTAAAGGAAACTCAGCTTTGACTATATTATTTAGGGGTCGAAGGTCCTGGATAAACCTCCATGACCACCTCTTTAATTCTTTCACAGGGTACACAGCCGTGTTACATGATGTGTCTGATGGCACCAATATGAAATGCATCATTAAAGCGGAATTGGTCTCAAATATACCTTCATCCACCTCTCTAGACATGGGGTATTGCTTTGCTCGTGGTAAAAGAGCTCCTGGTTTTAATTTCATTTGAACTGCCCCTATCCCTTTTAATAAACCCACATCATATGGGATCTTAGTCCACAAAATTTTGTGCACTTTCTCTAAGTCTTCTTGAAGAAATGGGGTTGTTATGTTTACCAGTGCCATTCTCTGCTGTATTTATATATTCTTTACTTTAATCCAGTAAGTGATACTTATAAAAAACAGTAGTTCATCATCAACAATGTCATCTCTGAACAGTTCTTCGTCTGTGAAATCTGTAAACCTGTATCCTTTACCGAGGGCTATCACTGTTCTCCATTCCCTTCCTTTATCATCTATCCCATGAAGCATCACTGTTTCCTCTATGACCACTGCTGTTCCTGATTCTAAGGGAATGATCTGCCCTTCCGCATAAAACATGGGGATTTCTGGCCTGAAAAAAAATTCATCAGGTCTTCCCAATATTTGACCTGCCAACCTAGGTAACAATGACAATAAAATAGTCACTCCATACAAAAATACTTCTGGATCTAAAGGCACTCCTCATAATGCCTTTTGGCCTGTAAAGGCTATTATAAAATCATGCACATTCATGTAGTGTATCGCTTGAGTAGAGCACACCATTCCTTCATTAGTGAAAGATATCATCATGTTAGGCTTTGTCATTAAATCACGTCCCAATGTATATTGAGTGGCATCTGCCTAGAGTATAACAATGGCATTGACATATAACGTTCTCGTATAGAAATTGTTAATTCGTCTGTAAAATGAACTAAATGTGTCACCCCAGAGAACCCCTGAACTTTCATGGCAGATCCTGACATTGGATATTTTCCCTCGCAAACACAGGAATGAGTTGCCCCAGTGTCTACTAAAAATGAAAATGACTTTCCTTGAGACTTGGTTCCTCTTGGGGGCCTGGTGTCACTGATAGTATTGAACACGTCAAGTCACTTTGTGGCTTGTCCTATTGTGGATTTAAATTCATCCCTATACCTGTGAAATAATTTCCTCATATCACAGTAACATTCCCCATGTTGGGTGTGGGTGCCTGCTGTGTTCCTAAAGTCATTTTACATTGTGGTACTAAAGTCTGCTGTATTGGTGTTTGCTGTGGCTGCGCCTGATGTGTTTTCCCGGGTTCCTGCAGTGCCTGCCCTTGCGGCGATTGCATTTGCAATGGTGCTAGCTGCATTTGTTGGGGTTGCGGTGCATGTGTCTGAGCATACATGTGATCTGTGTCATAAATGTCCTGCGGTTCTGCATTATATTGTGGAGCATAACCCATCTCTGCTCTTGGACCTTGCCAATTCTGTTGCATGCCTCCTCTGCTTCTACATGTCCAAGCTATATTTCCCATTCTTTCACAATTCCAACATTGTTGTGGCTGCCCATCATTAACTCCTTGTCTTCCCTGATAGTTTTGAAATCCACCTCATCCTATTCCTCTAAACCCATTCCTCTCAATGACTATCTTGGACATTTTCTTCTGAACTAACTTCTCTTCCTCCTGCTTTCTATTCTCTGCTTTCTTCTTATTTTTCTCCTGCATTAATGGGCAGTGATACACAATTGTAAATTGTTTTTCTGGCCATGGCTTTACCTCCTTTCCCACCTGTTTTTTTTTCAATTGCTGTTGCACTGCTTGAGTCTTCCCCTGACAAAAAATGTGGTAAAATAATGCTACTGTTTTATCCCACAGTTCACAAGTCTCTTGCCGCCATCTGTCCTGTATATCTTGAATAAAGGCAACAGGATATTCACCCTCTTCCATTTTCCTAGTCATAATCGCACCCATATCCGATATAACGGGATATTGCACTCTGAGCGCTCGCCATACGTCTGCTCTGCAATTATGAAATTCCGCTCCATTATGTGTTGTGTTTTGCACCTGCGTATCCTGTTCGCTTCCAAATGTCGTCAACTCTATCCCCTAGAATAGCTGCTAGGAGTCCTTTTATATCACCTATATCGAACCTCATTCTTATTCTTTCTAATTCATAAATCAATTTTTACTGCACTGGAAGTTAAACTCAGCAATTTACACCGTAAAATTATCTTTATCCATCGGCGGCCATGCTATATATTCTGGTCCTCCCTCCTTCTCTAATAATGGGAATTGCAATTTATAATCATATTTACCTACACTCCTTGTCTTCACAGCAGAGCTGACCTCACCCATTTGTTTCTTTCCTGGTAATGATCTTAACCTAATTACAGATGGTGGGGATTTGTCCTGTGTACTGTACGATCATGCTGGTGGTCGCTCAACATAGGATGTCGAATCTTGCATCTTTCTTTTACGGTCCTCTAATACTAATAATATTTTGGCATTTATATAGCGCTGCAAACCCTGAGGTATCTGAGCGCTGCTTATTATTACCCGCGGTGTGTTGTGCTCATTTATCGACCTCGGAAGGATGAAAGGCTGAGTTTGACCCTGCCGGGATTCGAACCTGCGTTAGCAAGCTCTGCACGGATGTCAAAGCGAGCGCTCTACTTGCTGTGCCACTTGACTGGCTCTAAATATGAAAATCTTATCCCTTTTTCTGCACTTGATTCTTTTAAAAACCTGCATGTGCCCTCTCTTTGCAACCTTTTGTTCTCCTCCCTTTCTTTGTTTGACATCAGTATACCCCAGCTTGTGTGACTCCTTCCACGTTGTTAAGGTCTAATCTGTTTAAAGACAAAGTTCCATACTCATCTGTTATGACCTCACCTGATATACCTTTGGTTCCCTTTCATAGGGATCCTTCTATATTCTCTTGGGTTTCGTACCTTCTTCTGTCCCTCATTTGCCTAGATAGCTTCCCAAGCCCTTGCTCTATATCCTCTATATCCTGCCCACCAGCCCATGCTGATCGCAGCATTCTTTGGAGCTACCTATGGGGCTGTTCTGACCCTCTCTCCTCTCCCAATCGTTTTTGTGCATCAATCAGCACTATTCTCCTATGGCAAAAATCTTCGATTTCATTGTCAGCTCTGGCAGGCAGACCTGTAATATGCCGGTTTGGAAACAGCAGTGCCATTAAGCTTACCGGCACCCTTGTTTTCAGACCGACAGGGTCTAAATGAGACCCATTGTCTTTCTGCCTGCGTTACTGCATATTTACAGTTATTGGTCATTAAGTTACTTCATTTTCTTTAGATCCCTAAAAGTTCCTGTTACTCTCAGTGCTTCAGTTATTTTGGCACTTAATATTTTCACCTTGTTTCAATAGGTTCATACACTTCTTCATGACATCACTTTGTCCTCATCAGATTTCACTGTAACGTCCATTCATAATGTTTACAGATACTTTCTAACATCTTGGCATATGACAGCTTTCTTCCATGTAACATCCTTACACACTTTCAGTGCGCGGGTACATTCTGTATGGCTGTTTTAGTGCATAACATCTCTCATACGCTCAATGCGGTATAGGAACAATGCAGTGAGTCACATTTATGGCTTTTCTTCGACTGTTTGTATATTGCAGTGGTGAGGGGGCGGGAACTGGCAAGAACACGTTTACCGGCTCCCCTATAGGGGAGTTGGGGAGCCAGAGCAATGGGGTAAGGAGTAAGGGCTGTGGGGCATGTGACTGGGAGCCAAACAGTGGAAAAAGGTTCTGGTGTCCATAAGGTGCAACATTGTAAAGTGTCCTTGCTGATGTCCGTGGGGCACATCATTGGTCAAATTCACTGAGCATGTCTCTGCCCTTGTCACCATTTATGTACTGAACAGTGCCAACCAATTGCAAATGAGTGGTTTTGACTGATTAGCACAATCACATAATTGTGGGGTGTTGTGGGAAGCTGTATGATGTCACGAGGGGTGTCAATGTGATTTTGTTCTAAGTAATGTGTTAACAAATACGAGTCAACTACAGTACACGTTGATATAGGGGTTTGACATAGTTCCACCAATCAGCTGCTGTGAACTGCTGCAAAAATGTAACTAAAATGTTGTATGATAATGGTTTCATCTATGTAAAAAAGGTATAGTCGCAGTGGGCGGTGTCAAGCTCATTTCATTTGGTTCTGTTTCACGGGGCTGTCTGAACTATAGTTCCCAGAAGTTTGGGTCCAATAATTCTGCGTTACTGTCATGATTCCACCCGGTCGTGTTGGTGGCAGCTGGACCAAGAGGGTAGACAAGTGGCACAAGAACCGCTATTTCCTGGGAGCTGCCCCTACCAAAATGGCCCCCAGGTTGGGATGCTTAACGGTACACAACATGGCCAACGAAGAGCCTGTTATGCAAGAATCCTTGGTGGCCTAGTGGTATTGGGTGGGCCCAGGGTATATAAACCCCACCCTGGGCCACACCCAATGCTTAGCGTTTTCTTCGGCTGGGATCAGCGTGATGTTTGCCTTTCTATGGCTCTTCCTACCTGTTTCTCGCATGCGTTCAGCTCCTGAACTCCAGCGTTTCCAGCAACAAGCTTCCGCACATGGCTTTACCTGCATTGCATCGTGGGTGTGTGCGGGCTCATCCGCATTGGACCGCGGCTCTTCAGAAGTGGCTTGGCGTCATCTGGAGCAGCTTGGGATTCCCTCTCTCCGGCCTCACCTTCTCTGCAGCCCCCTCCGCAGCCGTCAGTGCCCTGCTGCAGCATCCCGGGACTCCGCAGCTCCTACAAAAGAAATACCAACAAGGAGGGTGAGAACAGACATTTACAGTACTCTTCCGACTCCCCTCTGATTTAACACTCACCTCAATCTGCTCTTACCATCGACCCTCCGCTACAAGGTTCCGGTTCATCTGTAGTTTCTGCAGAGCGGGGGAACAAGACCAACACAGATTATTCCATAATTTAAAACACAAGTGCATTCCTCTGCGCATAAGATGGCACGCTGGCACATCACTACTCACCATTGCTAGTTCCAGGACAATAACCAGTGTGAGGTGTGCCCATAAAGAGTGTGCCCATAAAGAACTCAAGGCAAACAGGAAACCCGGTGTGCTACAGCTGGCTTGAGCACTGTGGTCCAGTGAAGGAACTGGACTAGGATTGCAACACCACCTACCCAGTGAAGGAACTGGGATTGACTTTGTACTCAACCGGAGAACTGAAGTGGAGGTACAGCAGCATCGTGTGCCCCAAGATCCGCCCCTCAATCTGGACCACTCCCTACTCTCTGACCACTGGGTAATAACCTGCAGTGAGCAGAGGGAAAGGAGTGTTTTGGGGCCACTGCAAGGGGCAGGCGAACGCCGACAGACCGGACCTGACACCGCCGACAGACCTGTCACTCCTGCAGGGCCCCAGAGGTAAGCGTTACAGAACGCTAAGCCCACGTTATTGCTCTGCCCGAGTGCCATGGCTTCAGAAGTAGATCAGCTAGCCACCTTACTGGCCGAATTACGAGCCGAGGTGCATGCTGGACGCTCAGAGACTAATGCTATGAGAAAAGAGCTGGTAGTGAACAGGGAAAGGACGGAAGAACTGACAAAGCGCCTCACCAGAATTCAAGCTGGACAGATCCCCCTGCCTTGGCCAGCTGATGGAGCAGCAGTGGCAGCATCCCAGATACAGGTGACGACTCCTGTTACCGTCCCTTTGGCCCCACCAGAAAGGTTCATGGGGGACCCCCAGAAGTATGGTGTTTTCATGACTCAGTGTCGGCTCCATTTCTCATGCCGCCCAGGAGCGTCCCGACGGACCAAACCAAGGTGGCCTTCATCTTGTTTTACCTAGGTGGACATGCCGCCAGTTGGTCCGTACCACTAGTTGATCGGGATGACCCTGTGCTACAAAACTTTGCTAACTTCCAACAGGAAATGGACAAGCTTTTCTCTCGTCGCACCAGAGGACACGCCTTGGATGGGGAATTGTTAGCCCTTCGACAAGGGTCTCAGGATTTACTTGGATATATAACCACATTCATTCGGCTGGTGGCCGAGACCAACTGGCCCGATGACAAACGGACTACCTTGTTCTATAGAGGACTACGAAGTGAGCTGAAAGACGTCTTAGCACAAGTGGTGAACCCACCAGAACGCTGTTCAGATTACATAGACCTAGTAGTCCAGCTAGACCATCGTCTACAAGAAAGGAAGTATGATCGATCCCGTTTTGAGAACCGACCTCTGTACGTCGCGCCTTGAAACACTTGAAACGCTTGTGTATAGTCGCGTTACAAATGCCATATCATATCATAGCATACATACGACCTCGGGAAATGCCACAGACCACAGATAACCTGCGTGAACCAATGCAATTGGGAAGTGTAAGAGGTCCATTAACCAAGGAGGAAAGAGAACGACGCAGGAAACAACAGTTATGTTTGTACTGTGGTAAAGCAGGACATTTCCTAAAGGATTGCCCAAATAAAGTATCCCGGAGATCACTAGGAGTTATGGAAACCACACCAGAATTGCAGGAGCCATCAGGAAACTGCATTGCTCGACAAGAGTAGAGACCAGCTTGTCGGGAAAAGGAGATACGTCCGCGGTCTCGCATCTTTCAACACCAGTTATCCTATTGTGCCCTGAGCACCCACAACGGATTCACGCCCTGGAAGCGTATGTTTACTCTGGGGCAGTAGGTAACTACATGGACATCACAATGGCCAGGCGCATAGGTGTACCCATTCAGAATCAGGAAAGTATGGACCACATCTTTTCCATGGATGGGACGCAGTTGTCATCCGGGCCAGTGACCCTCTGTACTGGAACAGTTGTATTGTTATGCCATGACAGCCATCGGGAACAAATTCTTTTCGACCTCATCAACCCTTCCCAATTCCAACTAATTTTGGGAATGCCCTGGTTGGTGTGTCATAACCCAGTCATTGATTGGTGCACTCATTCTGTGGCGTTCTCAGCTGAACCTGCTACCCTGCTTCGATCAAAGTAAAAGAAACCCCAGGTCCAGTAACAACATCCCCAGGAACTGTACTAGGAGTCACCGGCCAGCTACCTCCAGAGTACAAAGATTTCCAAGACGTTTTCACAAAGAGCAAGCTAACACCTTACCGCCCCATAAGACCTATGATTGTCAGATTGACTTGGTTCCAGGTGCACAACTCCCTTGTAGCCACATTTATGCTCTTACTGAAAAGGAGAACCAGCATTTACGGGAATACCTAGATCAGTATCTGGCCAACAGGTTTATCCGGCTTTCCAAGTCTCCTGTTTCCTCAGCCCTCTTCTTGGTTCCCAAGAAGGAGGGGGATCTCAGAACCTTTATAGACTATAGGGGGCTCAACAAAATCACCATAAAGAACCGGTATCCCTTGCCCCTGATTCCTGTGCTACTAGACCAAGTGAAGGAGGCAAAGATTTATACAAAATTGGACCTTAGAAGAGCCTACCATTTGGTTTGCGTGAAGGTCGGGGACGAATGGAAGATGGCCTTCTGCACCAAGTTTGGGCTATATGAGTACACGGTCATGCCCTTTGGACTGTGCAATGCACCAGCTGCATTTCAGTATTTCATGAATGGTGTATTAAGAGAACTACTTGATGTCTGTGCCATGGTGTATATAGATGACTTCTTGATCTACTCAGACTCCATGGAGAAGCATGTGCACCACGTACGGGCCCTCTTAGAAAAATTACGCCAGAAACATCTATAAGTGTGCTTTTCATGTAACTACGGTGGAGTTCCTTGGATACATACTCAGTCCCCAGGGCATTCAAATGGACAACCACAAAGTGAAAGCAATACTACAATGGCCTTCGCCCACTTCAATCAAGACAGACCAGAGTTTCCTAGGCTTTGCTAACTTTTATACAAGGACTAGGATTGCAACACCACCTACCCAGTGAAGAAACTGGGATTAACTTTGTACTCACCCGGAGAACTGAAACGGAGGTCCAGCAGCACAGTGTGCCCCAGGATCCGCCCCTCAATCCGGACCGCTCCCTACTCTCTGACCACTGGGTAATAACCTGCAGTGAGCAGAGGGAAAGGAGTGTTTTGGGGTCACTGCAAGGGGCAGGCGAACGCCGACAGACGGGACCTGACACCGCCAACAGACCAGACCGGGCACTCCTGCAGGGCCCCAGAGGTAAGCATTACAGTTACTTCTTGCTTGGTGTATCCTCATTTTTGGATTACTTCTTCTTTCTTGGGATTGCTTTTTGGCAGAGATTCCCTGGTACTCACCCAAAGTGCTTTGTGAGAAACAAGATGCTGGACGGCTTCTTCCAATGTCAAGAGAACTCCTGCCTATCCTACTACCGCCCCTTCCCTCCTACTGACAATACAGACATTTGGATATGAAGCATCCTGGTATGAGGCTATTCCTCCTGAATGGATGTGCTCCTTTGAAACCTGCGCCAAGGACAGCTGCCTGCTGTGTTGCTGTCTCTGTGGGAGGGAGTTACCAGCTCTCCCAAAGAGAATCAAAGAAAGACCTGGTCCTCTGATTTTCTGTCCTGACATGTGGCAATACCAGCCCATCAAACCGGAAAACACATTCCCTTCCACAGCAGAGCTGACTCACAGGAGCTGACACATGTGCAATATCAATTGGGATGTGGCAGCCATGATCATAAGTATCACCATACTTTATGCCTAATTTCAGGCATAGCTTATTCTTAGAAATGACCCTGCCACCAACATGGGGTACTCATGATCATCATAGTTTGGATACAGGGGGCATATGTTAAATGTCACCCCTGTGCTGCAGTGACCTTGCTGACAGTTCAGTGGTTGAGTGGGCATCTTGTTACCCTTGAACCTGCTCTATGCCACAAACAGGACAGGTTCAGTGAATCATGCTACTGATGCAGCAGGGCATACGTACACCATGCTTTTGTCATGAATATGCGACAAAGGAGCAACTGCCTGCATTACTTTCTTACATTTTTACAGTTTGATGCTGCCTTGTTAAATGTGCGCAATTGAACAGTGTGAAGCTTGCAGGGCATTGATGAACCTAATAGGTGTGAACATTCCTTTGCTGGACACTGTGGTATTTACGTACCTGAAGTTTAGATCCAACTGAGTCTATGAAGTGAACCAGGTGATAAGTCCTCGATGACTAGACTTAATTTTTATACAGTAAATGTATACATAAGTGAGATTCTGACAGTGTGTTCACTCTCACTTATTCACTAGATATAGATTCTATTTTTGAAGAAATAGAAATCTCCAAAAGCCAAATATTCCTGACCAAGGGTTCAACCCGACACCCGTAGAAATCATTATTTTATTGTTTGCCGATTAAAAGTAAGTTGTGAAAATTGTTATGGAAAATTACTAGCCTAAAAATAGCATGGTTTGATATCATGGTAATTATACACCTTCACACGTAATTGTAAGAGGATTCAATTCAACACTACAGCTAAGTCAATGCCTAGTCTGGGATACTGAATGGAAACCCTTATTGATATATCTTTATGTCCAGTTCATGCGTTCTGGATGACTACCCCTATATAACACCCCTCTCTTGGAATCCCCCTGACCCCACTGAGCAATGAAGTAGTTCTGTTTTGCAAGTTTAAAGGTTTATTTGATAATTTAAACAATATATATATATATATATATATATATATATCACGCTTTATAATAAATTAATAATTGAATATCACACTGAATCTGAGCAGTAATCAATAATGGAAAGTCTGGCACTAGCACATTTGTGAATAGGAACAGAAGAATAAGGTGGTAGAGAATGCTTTATATAAGTTCAGATGGATGTAATGTTGAATGAAAATGCAATACAGAAAATACTCAATATGATTTCAACAAAACAATGTAATCACTTTTCTCTGGCAATCCCCTCCCCCCTTTATGCAATGCAAGGAAATGGAAGGAAAGCACACAGTTCTCAGAAATGCAATCAAATGTAATTCAGTTCACCCCAGCAAGCTTAGACTACAGAAGTTTGAAACACAGGCCCCAAAATGCTTTTATATGTGATAGCAATGAAGTGAAAAATATGCTAAAATGCTTTTAATTCCCTCTAGAGGTTCAGGGTGAGTGGTATCAAGTTAATATTAGTCCAGGCTCACTCTAGCAATGATTCAGGGATGGTTCTTAAGAGGCAAATGAATTTTTAGCAAGGAAAGCAAGGAAGCTGCTGTTTTCACACATGGAGAAATTTGCAAATCGCGGTAAAATTTGCGAGTGTGTTTTTCGCGATTGCGGCAAAAGTGTAGGGAATAGGAATGCGGTTCTAGGATCGTTGAAAAGCCAAGATTCCCAGCTTTCAGAGGAAAGTTACACAAACGGTTACAGAGTTATGAACGATTTTGTGAAGGTTGTTTTTCGGATTTGAAAAACTTGCAGCTAAAAAATGACAGGTGACAGCTTTGCAAATGACAGGTGACAACTTCTAGGAGGCAGTTCTGGTTCGATTAAAATAGATTGAATTATATTATTTTAACTAAGAGATTGGTTCTGCACAGTTCTGCTAGGTACTCACAATATATTTAGAAATAGAATGGGCCTCGCCACGGATCTGGTCAGGTTTTCTTCACTCGCCACGGATCTGGTCAGGTTTTCTTCACTCGCCACAGACGGTCTCTGCGCACAGCGTCGAGGTCAGCTCTACTCTGCTGGTCTGGGTCTCTGGTTCTGATCAGGTCTGTGGGTCCGGATACAGCGGTCTCCGGTTCAGCTGGTCTCTCTCTGGATACAACACTGCTCTCTGGCAAATGGCAAGAGTTCTTGCAAAGAATTCAAACAGCTCACCTGGCTGTGATAATGGCAATGATTTGAGGCCTGCTAAAGAGGGATTTAGCTTGTAGTTGACCTCTCTGCTACAAATTCTGAAGTAAAGTCTGGGTCTCTGAAGGTGGATAGATTGAAGTCTCTATGTTGGCTCTCTGGAGGTTGATGGAGGTAAAGTATGGATTTTCCCAGCAGAGCGTCCCGCAGCAGATGGAATAGAATGTCCCTATCTGTCCTGACTGTCTGCTTTTATGTGTTTTGAAAGTGGGTGGAAAGGCTAGCTTCCTAGGCCCTACCCCTCTCCACTTGTCATTGGCCACTTCCTCCTCTTCCCCTTGATTGGGGGAATAAAATGAAGTGTCATCATGATGAGGTCTATTTATGATACAGAGAACCCACCCCTGTCAACTTTACACACAATCTATATTTGATCAAAAGACATATTTGCACAGGTACACATTGGTTTGGAATTACATGCACCCATCACATATCACATGAGATATACCCTGTTCAAATCTGCTCTTCCTGAGAGCTTGCATTGAGAAATGGCAACATATTTCACTTTTTGGTCAGGTTACCAATATCAGATTCTTAATCAAATTTACCCAAATGTGTGCAAGGCATGCAGGCATTAATTGATGAAGCATCAGACTTTTAACATGCATACATTTTAAGTAATACCCTCTTAACTGCTAGCTTGCCCCCAGATCATGCCACCGGTTCTAAAAACCTCTTAAAATGTGGGCAGAAAAATCACAAGAATTATGGTATCATTTAAATAATTATGACAAGTCCGTACTATGAGTTATTCATCTTTTTCTAAAACCATATTCTGGCTACAGGGGTGTGTCTTTTCAGGTCACATGGTACAGAAACCAGTCTTTCCACTTTCTTCAAGCTCAGCCTCTGTCTCCAGTTTCTCCCCTTCCCAGTTTCTGCCAAGAGGAAACCATTTTTATGACCCCTGCAATAAACAATCTTCCTGGGCCCTGGAAGGCCCATTGTTCAAGAGGAAGCCATTTATGGCCACTTCAATAAACCCTCTGCCTGGGTCCTATGTTTAGTCTCTAGCAGTCCCTTGGTAATTCAATCAGAGAAGTGTCATATCCCTTTTGGTGGGAACAGCAAAAGGCAGCTAGGCCTGGGAACTGCTGTGGATCCAGTTTCACTCCAATTGGGGGGAAGTTGTCAAGCAGAATAGTTACCCAGTTTTCTGCATTCAAATAAAACTAACCATTTTTACATATGCAGCTAGAATGCTGATTCTAAGTTTAAAACTATGACATTTAAACAATTGCAACCTATGTGACACTCAAACGTAGGTCACTCATTTCTTTTAAACATTTAGGTTTTTAGTGTCTTTCAGTCCAAATTTACTTAAACTGCTGAAATCCACAGCTCAGCCAGTCTTGTTATAAACCTTCAAGTCACTTCAGAATATAACTTTACATTGGATCCACCTCTCAGTAAGTCTTTCTTTGGCCTGCTTTGGGTTCATTTGTTCAGTTTTACACACAAAAAAAATCTAGTGTTGTTTTAAAACGCCGGCTTTCTGATAGTGGTGAGTACTGATAATGCACCCATTTTTGGGATTTAAGAAAATGAATTCCCCACAATTCTAGGTTGCTTTTGGCAATCAGCATTGCCATTCCCAATGGTTTCAGACTACTGTGTGGGTAGTCCAATGGTGGTTTTAGGCAGTGCCCTTCTGTGCCCATAACATCGGCAAAAATGAGTGGCAGCCTATTCTTCATGCATTTCCCTGTGCATTTTCTGGGAATCTCTGGGCATCATGATGTTTTCCATGTCAGTACTGCACAGTTTTTAGGTAGGGCTCGGATGCATGGGTAAAAACATCCCACATAATGTACCAATAGAATATTGACTGACTTTTCAGTATGGAAGTTGTACGGGGTGGTGGTGTCCAACACTCAGGTACAAGACCACATACATGTGCATGACTTGCAACAAAGCTGAAGTGCTGAGTTGACCGGAGCACGGCCTTTAAGCTTGAAGGTCCTTCAGGCACCCCTATCAAATCTAATCTTTCAGAGAAAACCCCAGTTCAGGTCCCCAATCTAATCTCTCCTCTCACTTCCTGCTTTATTATTTACTGTTATTTCTTTAGCAGATGATCATGTGTTATTAATTATCCACCATCACCTCTGTGATGTACTTTACCTGGTGAGCTTTAATGCATCATAGACTATTTAAGGTGCGCAGGATCCATTAAGGAGGCAGAAGATACTATCAAATTTGCAAAAATGCAAGCTGGACATGGCACACCCTGAGATCCATTTGAACAATGCCAGTTTAATATTGAATAGATTGTGGTTGTGGAAAGTTGTTTTTACTGAAGCTTTAAGGGAGCAGCATGGATTTGTGTATTTATTCTACTGCTTGCCACTAAGCTACCTGAACCTATTGTGGCCTAGTTTGGCATCCACATCACTCTAGACACAGTAGGGCATGTTCATCTCTATGGAGATAAGATGATCAGTGAATTATGTTGCCTTGGATGTTCTCTAAAAATGTTTGTTGATGATTAACTGTTAGGTACCCGCAGTAGTCAAAATGGTTATTTGAACACTCTATTTCATCCTTGAGTGTGTTTTCTCAGCCAGAGCTATGTTGGATAGTAGGTTGGTGGAAGATCAGTTATTTAATTTAATTTAATTTAATTTTGGCTACAACATGCTGAGGCATTTTCGATTGGTGGTATACCCAATGCCCCTGTTAATTTTATTGGACCAAACTGGATGAGGGTCTCCAAGATGCTTCACATTACATTTGTGGGGTGTGCCTGAGTGGATATAGTTTTGTAGGCTGATTCTGATTGGATGGCTACCAAAAGTCTGAAAGGTGAGCAGCTATGGATCAATGAGCAGGCCACACTGCTTGGCCCCTTGTGTGCATAATATGGGTGACCCAGGGCCATTCTTCCAATTCTGTTTGCTGAAATGAACCTTAGAATACGATTTAGGGAATCTGAGGTTTCTACTGCTGCACTGGCTGCATTTTCACTCCTCCTCCAAGACTTATCTGCATCTCTGTATGTCATTACACAAATCAATCAGCCAGTGTGTTCTTTCAGATGCAACCCTAAGCAAATACAAAGATGGATAATCAGCACTTGGATTGCTTGTATTGTTAACCAGCAGCTCTTTCATAAACTTAGAAGATTGTTAGCATATATTGTAGAACTTGTTTAATCCTAAAAACTAGAACCCCAACCTACAGAGCAGAACGTTGTCGGCATCACTAGCTTGTCACAACTATAAACATGGATTTATTCAGTTTAGGATCAAACTCAATGTTCACATTTTTTTTTTTTTAGAGACGTGTTTTCACACAACCTCTACTCAAAGACATTTTGCAAGAGTCCCTGGTCCAATCTCCAACGAAATTCCACGTCCTGATTCCAGATGGAGAACCAAAGAGAATTAAAAACAGCAAATATTAGTCCAGGAAGCAACATATCAAAAGTAATAACAAATAAAATCAAACTCTTGAGTGAGGCGTTAAGCATCGCACATGTTCCTGCATGATTTTACACCAGTCTAGAGTTTCCAGGCGAGCATGCTAAGAACGAAATGGCAATAGTATGATCTATGGGTAGTAATGATATGTTTTCCTATGAGCCTAAGTTTTTTTGTACTGAAAGGTTTTTGGTTACATAAACATTTAACACTATACATCATTTAATCACAGTGCATGCAATAAATACATACAAATAAATATTATATTAGCGGAATAATAAACTAACACAACAGTAATCAAACCAATTCTATTATTTTCACTGCTTTCGTCCACATATAAAAAAGTTACATACCTCCATGCCATATTCCTTCCTGAGTATATAGTTGCCCAACTTTGTTCAGAGAATACATTGTTAATATCATGAAAAAGTCATTCCCCTTCTAATACAATTCGTTCAAATTTACAACAACCATTTAAAGGATTTTGTGGAGTCTCTACTTCCATTTTACAAACCTGACATAAACACTGATTATAAGGAATCTTTTGCCAGGCCCCAGCACGTGAAAATGTCAGTAACTGATCAAAACGCAATTGTATAATGATCTCCTTACCTTAAAATGGTGCATCTTAAAAATATAACTAAAAGGAGCCTTTGTTAAAAAGCTCTATCTAATGTATATCTCAAAATACGGTTTGGTAGCCAAAGTGGGCAGGTTATTGTCTGTATCCCATGTATAGGCTTTTTCTTTGATTTCCTTTAATGATCATCCATGTTCAGTCAGAAACATCAAACTATAGACATTGTATAAAAAGAATTTCTTATTTTCATCAATTCATGTTTTTAAATCTCCTAAAGGGTTCTCTATTTCCCGTATATTTCTAAAATTCAAATACAATGAATCATTACTTCCTTTCTCCACCAACATTCTTAGAAGGAATGAGCCACTAGCAGTCTTCATTAGCATTTGCAAACACATAATTCCCAATTCTAGGCAAATTGCTTCCACCTGGATAGAGTTAGATATACTGAGGTCCAAATGCCATAGCTTACACTCGAGTTTATAGAGCCAGGAGATCTCCTTATAAGTGAAAACCTCCGGACCATAAAGTGAGCGAGGTACTATGCTAGTTGTGTACATTTTTAAAAGGCCCTCTGTAGAGTACCCACCTGTACTTGAAATACAGATGTATGGTGCTTACCACACCTAACGTACCCAGCAACCTGTCTTCCATCCTCTAGGTTTGTCTCTACCATCAATTTTGGGGTTTCACATAACTAACTGTACTGTATATTTCTTTCTCTCTATATTGTTGTATATGGTTTATTTGTTACCCTGTCTTGGATTCATGAAAAGTTCAGCGCCTAGATGCCCCCGGGTTCAGGTTGCTATATAAATTGCTAAATAAATAAATACAACTTTTACCTGCATTGAATTTTCTTTGGACCTTACATACCACATCGTTGGTCAATTTTTGAGAGCTCAGTGTTTTGTAAATAGTAACACCCAGGCATGTATAACTTCTAACCACCTCAATTATTTCATTAATTTTGCAGTCAATTGCATTTCTTACCTGCACTAATGATCATAATATTTTATTCTGATGAGAAAATGGTTGCAGTTCTATTAGGCTACGCTGAAGTTCTAAAGGCAGCTGGTCCAAGATGACAGTATCATCATCACAGGAACGATATGCAGTGTGTTTCTGCCCAATTAGGACGGGGAATATTATTACTTTTCAATAGTTCTTCATCCAGATCAGCAGCATACAAGTTGTATAAAGTAGGGTCCAAAGTACAACCCTGTTTTAGTCCAAAATTAGTCTTCACAGGGTTTCTCAATAATCCTTCCTCACTAAGCCTGAGTTGTACAGTATTTCCTGTATGTAATGATTTTATATAATGTAGTATTAAAGGCCCTATTTCTTCAACTTATTCCATTGGATTCCTCAATTCACGGTATGAAATGCAGACAAATAATCTTTAAAACATAAATAAAGTGTCTTTCCATTGGTTTTTAAAGTATGGCGAATAAGGTAGATCTAGGACCGTGAATGTGCAAATGTACAGACAGCCTTCATAAAACCAAATTGTTGTTTGTTTAGGAGTTTACATTATTTAATCCAATTATTTGTATTTTCTAGTAAGGAAAATTCGAAGATGTTTGCCATATAATCAATCAAGATCAAAATGTATCTTATCCAACTGTCAGGAATTTGACCAGAGTTTACTATGTGCCCAATGTCTTTCTGGATGATAATACCCTAATTTTTAGGATCCTTTATTAGCAGAAAGTTTGGTATCCAATCTGGTCCTGGCTCTTGTGATGGTTCATGTCTAATGATATAGTGCACAATATCCTCAATGTTATATCCTAAATGGCACTCCTCATGTGTTATTTCAAAAGTATAATCCTGTACAATATTAGGTGTTTCTCTATCATACAGTTGGGATGTATATTCCAGGCAAACATGTTCAGAGATTGGGTTAAATTCAAGCATTCCAACTGTGGTTCCGAAATTGTATATTGTCCAAAATGTATGTGAATCGGCACATCTCAAAGCAGTGAACATCATCTGCCAGTGTGCAGCATGTATAGCATTTTTATGCACTCTGCCTCAGTTCCTATACTGAGTCTTTAAGTTGTAAATAATACTTATCTTATCACTTTCAACGACAGTCAAGTTCTTTGCATCTCTAATGCCCATTCTAATTATTTTTTGTGTGCAATCATAATGTCAATAGATCTCCCATTACAATTCAAATTAGACCCATATTTCCTATTGTCTCCATAGCACTCATCAACATTCTATTAAATTCATTCAAAACATAAAACTGCATGATACATTCCTGCACCTCTAAATACTCGTGCTTATCATTCACATTCACCAAACTAATGTTTGTTTCTTCAGCTATAATCCCTGTTGTGAGCACTGCATCCACCAAGCTCAGTGTGCCACTCTTAATTATTTGTTGAGAAGTGCCTCTGAGTCCAGCATGTCATCATTTACCCAAGATTCAGTTGACATGAAGGAATCATCATGAGCATACACTTTTCACAATACGCTGAAAATCAGGGGATTTTGGCAGATTCACAGACATAAAGAGTACTGCAGGGGGAGTATTTCTCAAAGTATTCTCCATTGTCTGACTCTGATTGTATTAGGAGGCACTATTGGCCTCCTAATACAATAGCGAATTATTGTCTATGGAATTCAGTGTTGACCTGGGCCTGTGTCTCTATAACTTCCGGATCATTAGTCATTTTATAGGTCGTATCAGCATGGGGCGTTAAAAAATCGGTAATTGTCCTATGTGTGCTATTATCAATACCCCTCTTCTCATGAATACTGCTAATGATACATACCAGTAGCAGCCGCTGCAGATTTAAGTTGCGTAGGTTTCCCTTTTTTGAACAACTTCTTCCTGTTCGGTTGCGCAGCAAATCATGTTTACTTACAGCAGGCCGTAAATCACAGTAAACTACAGAGGCAGGGGCTCCTGTCACCGCAGCCCCTACTGCACTTCACTGCAGATTACGTATGAGTAGGTGGAGTTCAGTTTAACCCGAAATGCAAGAAACAAGCCAATGACTACACACACTGCAAGACTCTCAACCCCACTCTTAGAGACTATATTAACTAGAATCACTCAGGCATACAAGTTTAGGCTAAATCAGGCAGGTTTTGGCTGCCACAGCAGCTGCAAGGAAACTAGCCTTATCACGAGTGCCACCAGTGCCCCTCATCCGGTCATCTGTCTGACGTCCTTACGCTGCAAACATCTCAGACAAGCACCAGATCTCTGCAGCGAGCACAATCCCGCTCCCGTACTCACCGCACAGGGGGAGAGGAGCAGAGGGGATAAAGACCAAGGAACAACAGCAGGCAGCTCTCACACAAGGCTCCGGTGTCTCAGGTATCTCCGGCGTCTCAGTATGTCTCTCAAAGCAGTCACCAGGACACTCGAGGAAAAGACCTTACAGCGTCACAGCGGTTACCAGACATTTCGTCGAAAAAAAATGGTCGACAGGACATTTGATCGAAACCATTTGGTAGAAAACCAAAAGGTCGAATTTTATTTTATTTTTATTTTCACTTTTATTTTTTTTTGGGGGGTCCCCCCAACCCCCTTTTTTCTAAAAAAACCTTTTTTTCCCTAAACTAAAACCTAAAAAATATATATATAAATAAAAAATAAAATTCGACCATTTGGTTTTCGACCAAATTCCGTCGACCAAATGTCTTTCGACGAAATGTCTTTCGACGAAATGTCCGGACACCCGTCACAGTGCTACAGCTATACGGATCATCAGGCCGCACCAGTGGCTCTGGCCGCCTCCAACAATCGCAGCTGACTTTAACAACCTAGACATTAGACATGAGCCTGAACATTTACCACAGGGTTATGCAGTGGTTAAACCTGAATATACAAAATGCATTTTCCACATTGCACTTTTAAAGTCATCAAACAGGTGTGTGTGTGCAGCTAGAAAGGCATGTGAAAATTTCATTCCACGTTGACATGGGGATGAAGTTCAATTGAAGCATCAGCCCAGAGTGGATGTCTATATTCTGTGCAGAAACACCAAAAATAAAGAGAGGGCGTGGGGGTCTTTTGCCAAAAAGGCAGATCAGACCTATCAAACTACAAGAGATGGATAGAATTGACAAAGAGAAGAACAGCGTCCACCTACTTTGCCAGGTCAACAAGGAGACTCACTCATCCAGGAAGGAAGCGTTCTTCAGGCAGACATCGGGGAACCCTGCTTCCCTTACAGGTGAAATTATTGACTTCTCAGGTGGAAAAAAGCCTACCTGGAAGTCACCTCAATCTTTAACAGGGATATTCAAGCTCTTGGAATTAGGCATCTAAAACTAAAGTTAATTAAATATTCACTGATCACAACTTGGTGTTCCAAAGGAATATAATAAACATAATTAATATAATAGGGCCGGGAGGATAGCTCAGGGGCAATATGCTTGTCTTGGAAGCAAAACAGCATGAAGCGTGAAATACAGACTCATTGCTTTTTTTTTATTTTTATTTTTTATAATCAGTGTGATGCCAAGCCTCTGTATATAGTCCAAGGCCACTGTTTATCTTTAAATCATGCTAGCTTTTAACCAATTCCTGTAGCATGTTTCCTTTATGGTGAAGTGGTTCTCCTCTTTCTTGGGTTTATTCCTGTATTTCAAGAAGAATTCATGTGGACCTCTTTAGGGAGCGCTGAACTTTACAAAGTTTTTAGCCAGTGATGTGAAGAAGTAATGCTCCAAGTCATAGGCAACCTCTGCTCCCTCCCCTCCCTAGAGCACATTTGGGCGGACGAAGACCTGCCTCTGAGCCAGCTACACTGGTACTCAGGACCTCACTGGAAGTGGAGGACTCCTTTGTGTGTTAACCAGCCCCCCTCCCCCACTGGTTTGCAGCTGGACTGGGACTCCCAGCACTAGAGGAGGCACGGCAGCTGGTTTCCTACTTCCGCTGTGTTGAACCTCCATCAAACCATTATCAACCTTGTTTGAATGCCTTTCAACCAACACTACACAGTGTGCTTATTTTGGTGCTTCTTTGAACCTTTTCAAACCTTTATTGCAATGTCACTGGCTCTGGCTCAAAAAGGAAGCTTGCCGCTATAGAAGTTTATAAACCACCAACATATTTTTTTATCAATCCAAAGCTTGACCGTTGAACCAATCCTAGTGACCTCATCAATCCACTTTACTTTACTTTCCTTTATTCACTTGTATATACATTTTCTATCTGAACTGCATATGTATATTATCGATACTCACCAAAACATAATTTATTTTTGATATTTGACTTGTTTTCTGCATCGAATGAACAAATGAAAACAATTTGTTACACTCATTAAACCATTGTGTTTTAACTAATTGAATGCCTAATCAGTTGCTTGTGTATATATTCGTTTTATTAAGGAGTATTAATTTATATGTTCCAAATAATTTTCTCTTAAACCATCTGATGATGGAATGGTAATAGTGGGCAGGGGACGGGAGGGCTCCTACCTTTGGATTCTCTTTTCTTTCTCTACTTACATGTATTAGTGGTCCTGTGCCAGGGTCACGTTTCCTGCCCCACACCTTGAAATAATACTGAATAACTTTAAACACTTTATTAACAGTACAAAACATAAGTCGAGTGCACCTACAAACCCTCTGCATAGAGCAACATAAAACCCAGAGGCGTGAGGGCGCAACAAAGAAAGATCATGCACAGAACAGAAAAAACTGGCAGTATGCAACCTTAATAAAAAAGCAAAGTCTTGATCTTTTTCCTAAATATCCCCAAGGCCGGGTTGTTTATCATTCCATACTTTAGGAGCTGCCATAAAGAACACACATTTAATGACTTGGGTAAGATTGCATTCGGAAATTTGTAACTGGTTTAAGTTATTTGACCTCAACGTTCTAGCATTGGATTTTTTTGTCAATGCTCCCATTAAATAACGCAGGCTCAATCCCTGTAGGTATTTATGAATAATAGTCAGCAGCTGAAACTGAATCTTAGCAGAAACGGGCAGCCAATGCAAACCCTGTCCTGATTCCGACACATGGTCTCTCTTTCGTAGGCCAACAATAGTTCTAACCATGGTATTTTGTAGTGTTTGAGTTTGAGAGATATCAATCTCCAACTAAAAGACAACTACAGTCAATTCTAGACCCAAAAATAACCCTGGCAGCAGTCTCGCAGTTGTTTTGGGAAATGTAGGATCTAAGCTGAGCCAGAAATTTTATATGATATGATGTAGAAGACATAAGGCTGCCTATGTGTGCTTTCATGTTTAAGTTCTGATCAAGGACAACGCCTAGGGTTTTTACTTTCTTTTTCGTTTCTATATCACACCCAGCTATTGAAAGATGTTTATAGTCTTCATCCAATTTATTTATTTTATTCGTTGTGCCTATTATCTTCAGGGCCATTTTTTCTTTGTTGAGCGCCAGGCCATTTTTCATCATCCATAATCGGATGATCTCATAAATCTAATGTATCCTTTTTTCATCCTCCTTATGTTGGGCTGACATGGGAATGGCACACTGGGAGTCATCTGCAAAGTTAGTGAATGCTATATCGTTTTTTTCCAGCATGTTGAAGAAAGGAACTGTAAATATGTTTTTATAGCGACGGCGACAAACACGCTCCCTGCGGAACGCCAAACTTCAAGATTACAGGAGTAGCCTCTGCCTCCCCACTCCATACTCTAAAACTTGGTTTGCTTAAAAATGACATAATCCAATGGGCTGCATTGTCTGGAAATGTCGCTACCTCCTTTAACCTCATGACAAGTTTACCATGGTCCACCAGATCAAAGGCGGTAGACAGGTCCAACAGCATCAATGGCACCATCTGCCCTTTATCCATATGCTGTGACAACTGTGATTTAAGATCCAGTAAAGCTGTCTCTGTACTCTGTCCCTGTGTGAAGCCTAATTGCCACTTATTTAAAATATAATGCTCATTCAAGAAAACAGACAGTTCTATGTAGGCCACACAGTCCACATTTTTCAACAAGAAGGGTGTATTTGTGATAGGATGATAATTTAGAGCTATCGCTGGACAGTGAACAGGCTTCTTAATCAGTGGAGTAATCCACGCTTTCTTTAGATCACCAGGAACATGGTTCTCTCCAAATGATATACTTACAAATGTACAGAGTGCACCTATCAGCTGTGGAGCGCATTCTTTAATTGCCATGGGTCTCCCTTGCAATTTGTTGGTTTCAGATTGGTGACAATTTCAGCCAGTGTTCATGATTCTCTGATCGCTGGATGGAACCATCTATCAATATGTTGTCTATTGTATGACTTTTTCTTTTGTTAGCTTCAATTTTCCCCTTAATTGTATCAATGTTTCCCATCAACACATCTTGAATAGTATTACGCCATGCAGCATTCTTTTCAATAGTGTCTGTCTTGACTTTACAAGACTTTTCTAATTCCTTTAATACTTTAAAAAGTTATTTAGAACTTGACTCTGTCTTTGTGATCCTGATATCAAAAAAGTTCCCTTTTTGCTGTAACCTCGGCTTGTCTGAACTCTTTAGCTGCAATCTGATAGACTTCCTTCTCATGAGTACATTGTGTACATTTCCATGCATAGAAGTGCTTTTGTAAATCCTCAGAGAACCAAGGGTTACTTTTCCTCTCAACCACCTTCGAACATCCTTTGAACACTGCATCGAACCATAGTGAGCTTCATCATGAACCTGAATGGATGCCTGCTCCCCATTTGGATCAGTGACTTGCTACACAATGTTAAAAAAGCCTGGTTCAACAACATCAAACCGTCAAGAACTCAATAAGGAACTGTTGGAAGGCCCCGGCCCAAAAGTCCACACGTTGGGATCCTAGAAAACAACTTTTCCCCATAGACATATCCTTTTTGACAGTATTGTGAGAGAATACCGAAAAAAAAGCTGAATGCACTTTTATTGCACTTTCAGCAGTTAACAAAATACTGAATGCTATTATACCAAACAAGGGCAGCGGGGGCTGCGGCGGTGTCCCCCTGAACAGTATCTTGGGTTTGTATGTTGCAGGGTGTCCCCTTCTTCCATTACATTGATTGCTGGGGACCATGAAGTCGAAACGAAAAACAAAAAAGGACCCTGCGGCAGCAGTTCCCACCCACATTAGGGATAGGGAACTGATGTAGTGAGAGAAGAGAGTCAAGGCACAGGGGAAGAAGGTAGGTGTGTGGCGGACATGTAAGTAAAGGGGTAGAGAGGAGGGGGATGCGGGAAAAGTGATCTATGTGATCACTGCGCGGCTCCATTTTCGTATTCGACATTTTCATAGACGAAATGTCAGGCCGCGCAGTGATCACATAGATCCTTTTTTGACTACATTATAATTATTTATTTCCTTCTCCTTTCTGCTAAGTATCCAGAGGGCTTGCTTCATTACACTCTGCTTTTGACGCTCTTCCTTTATAGGGGTGGATTTCTGTTAGTGTTTTATAGTACAGTTTGCAATGCATATTGGTGGGTTCTATTGAAGTATACATGCATAAATAAATATACATATATATATTGAACTATATAAAACCGTATTTGAGCATTCCTTTATTTTGGACTGTTATACTATTGGTGTTTGGGTTGCTGCTGTCTCACATTCACACCCCTGTTAAGAGCATTGCCCACCTTACAAAAGGCA
Source organism: Ambystoma mexicanum (assembly GCF_040938575.1). Classification (NCBI taxonomy): domain Eukaryota; kingdom Metazoa; phylum Chordata; class Amphibia; order Caudata; family Ambystomatidae; genus Ambystoma; species Ambystoma mexicanum. The sequence continues at coordinate 1,159,205,686 of NC_090928.1, read as the reverse complement.
AAAGAGGGATAGCTCTTAACTCTGCTCATTTCACCTTTATGGTTAAGATCACTGCTGTTTTGTAGAAGTGTTAGGGATGAGTAGGTAGTTTAGCCACTACTTATCCTTACACTTTGGCGGGGCAGTAGGTATTTTTTTTTAAATACTGTTAGAACATAAACGCCCACACTGAGAGCCAGCCCATAACATTTTCCATTCAATTACAGTTAAGCCAATGTTTTATTATATGTATTCTTTTTAACCATCTTAATTGAATTCTGGTGTTTCTATTAGTAGTGTCATGTTCACAAAGCCGTCGGTTACCACATGCAGAAAGCCTTCATTAAAGAAGACTAATTGGTATTAATTTTAGAACCACAACAACGTGTTATCGGATTTGCAACACTGATGTCAGCTGCAGCTGTCAGTGATAACTGTCATACTTTGATAAAATCCAAAGGGACCGCACGTGCACCTTGTTCATGTTGCAAATAGCGAATTATACATTAGGTTCAAAATGTGCCGTATTGACCATTGAGTCACTAAGCACATGCGCTTTCTTACCAAACCGTTTGATTTATAACTAATCAAATCATGTTTTCTCTATTGCCACATTGACAATGTTAGGCAAAGTAAGGGTTAGTCACAGCAAATACAAAGACATCCAATTCTGTTTTGAGTGAATTAAATTCTCCCAGCCCTAGTTGACAAATCAAGCGTGAATTGCTAGTGGCGGCTGGCATGTCCTGGAAGGTCTCTATCTAAAGTCTGAATTTTGGACGAGCCTGGCTGAAAACACGAATGCTACACTTCCTGGGAAATTTGGAGTGGTGATGTGGTGGTCGTTAACGACAGTATTTGCAAACATAGTTAATGCGAACTATTGCACCTAGTATTGTCTTAACAGACAAATCACCTGTCTTGCACTTAACATTCGGCCTTCTTTTAGATGAAAACTATCTGCATTGTGTTGCTTATTCTGGTCATGTGAGATGCTTTAAATCCTTTCCACAGAAGGCGTCTCCTTTCCACTAGGTTTCACCAGCAGACTCCTCTGCATAGCTCCATTTGGGACAATTGCTGCATCTTTTGTTCAACTTTGCGCTCTATCCACTTTGCATCCTGTTCAAGTTTGTAAAACTCCAACTAAATATGTAGCTACTCTTCACGTATGACTCGCAACCGCTGGTTCTTGACATCCGCAGAGCATGCACACATTTCTACGTCACATTATATAGGGCTGATTTATAGAAAAAGCACATATACCGCACAATGTACCCTGCACGCAAAATAACTCTTTGCGCATTCCACATATTTATGAATTACAAAGCACAATGTAACCCAACGTGCAAAGAAGTACTGAGTTGCACCAGGAACGCCGACAACACCCCACCAGGCAAAAAAAAGTTATTGCCAAAGACCAACATTTGCGCCCACCTTTGCCCCATGACCAGCACCCTGGTGAAACTGCATGGTGTCCCCCATAAGTCAAGGCTTTATCCTGACAAAACTGCGTGCGTACCCCCATAAATCAAGGCTGCACCCCTGTGAAACTGCGCACACTCACCTGTAAGTCAAGGCTTCACCCAAAAAAACTGTGCACTGTCCCCCCTAAGAAACGGCTGAACCCCTGTGAAACTGCGTGGGCCCCCGTAAGTTTATTTCATTTATTTATTTAAGCAAATAAATAAATAACTGTACACACCTCCCATAAGTCACAGCTGCACCCCAGCGAAACTGCGTGTGGCACCTCATAAGTAACAGCTGCAGCACTGCAAAACTGTGCATGGTCCCCCATAAATCACGGCTGCACCCTGGCAAAACAACGGACCATCACCCCTACTTCCCCTGTTTTGTTTTTGTTCAAACTACTGGCATATACCCCGAAGTCAGAGCAGCTCTCTCAAATCCTGACACCACCCACCAGCTCCCCTCACCTCTGCCACCACCCCAGGCAGCTCCATCAAGTCCAGACACCACCCACCGCCTCCCTCCCCTCTGCCACTATCCCAGGCAGCCCCCTCATGTCCCGACACCACCCATCAGCCCTCTTCACCCCTGCCACCACCCCAGGCAGCCCTCTCAAGCCCAGACACCATCCACCAGACCGCCCCCTGGCATGACACCTTCTGTCTCTACCCCCGAGTCTGCTAGTAGCCCCATGATAGCCCTGCCAATCAACACACCTACCTGTCGAATGTTGATGGACAAATCACATCACCGACACCGGTCTGTAGCAAACATGAAGTACACCGGTCACATATCCCGCTCCAACTTGAACAACTGGGAGCACTGCTGCAAAATCGTCACAGGATTCCCTGGTACATCACGCTCAGCTGCATATCAACAGCACAGCATAACGTAGCACTAGCAACACTGTTACCACACCATGTAAATGTGACATTGCAATGAAATGGAATGCAATGAATGTATCATTTTGCCCACATGCCATTTCAATGGTCTCAAACCACTGTAGGTGAATGCCCGTGGAGAACCCAAGTCTGAGACATCACCGATTGTACTGAGTCATATGTAATGTGTGTCTGCACAGTAGCCCATATAAATGAATGAAGGAAGGTATTAAAGTAAGCAATCAGGGATGGCAACGTCTCTGCAAGTGGCAAGTGGCTGGCTGATGTGAATGCTGTCAGAGAGTGTGCGAGTCATGGAGATGGACAATGTGCACAAGCAGACTTAAAAGTAAAGAATCCCAGAATGCTGCTGCTTTCCAGTGGCCAATGTGCAGCATGATATGAAGCAGGTTGTGGGGGATTGCAGATGTGTGCAGGTGGAGGCTATGCCTTGGGAGGGATATAGCTACCGAAGAATAAGTGTAGCCTACACATCCAGAGTGAGGCCTCAACCCACATGACAGTCATAGGCCTTATAAAAATATAGTAAAATTGATTTTGCACATTCACAAAAAGAGACTGCAACAAGTGTGTGATCATGAATCATAAACCTGTTTTACAAAATGTACACAACAAAAACAAAACAGGGGAAGGATGAAATGTCCAAAATCCAAAATAAAACCTAACGCTAATAGCTATATACACAGGCAGCAGGACTATATGTCCTTCACTGCGTCCTCCAGGGCAGAGACACATTCTGCATCTTCCGCCTGGAGGCTGGCTTCTGTTCTTTCCTGGAGGTCTTGCAGGCCCTCTATCATCCTCCTCTCCTCCTCCTCCACATCCCTGCAAGCTGCCTCCAGGATGACAGCCCACCCCAATGACCGCCTTTCCGACACATTTGCCCTTGTCCTGGCAATCGATGCCTCTCTAGCCCACTGCATCTCTGCCATGAGCTACGAGTGGAAATTTGCCTGGATGCACACCAGCTGCCGGAGCCAGCTCCTCTCCTCCAGTTAGATGCCAAACATGCCCTGACTGAATTGCCTCCTCGGTGTTGAGTGGCACTGCATTGACTGACTCTGCACACTCCTTATCTGATGCTTCCAGGCTGAGTGCAAACTGCGCAGGTATACCCGCCTTCTGGATGACACGTGTTGGCTGGGCACTGTACCATCACTGTCCTGAAGTACCAACTGTGCAACCACCGCCTGTAACTGTGTTGGTGCCTGGGAGGCACAGTGACCACCTCATGTGGAATACTTGGGACTTCCACCAGAGGCAGGGACTTAGGCACTACCAGACCAGGTGGTGTGGGTGGGATTGGTGCACAGGAGATTGTGATGGAATACAGCACAGAAGGCTCCCTGAAAGATGACTAAGAGAGGAGAAAGTGAAGTAGGGGTCAATTAAATGTGCCAGCGCACAGAGACCACCAAAGAGCAGTGCTCTTGCCAGATGACCCAAGCAAGTAGCTGACACAGCATCACAAATCAATCCGTCCGCCTCACCCGTCCGCCTCACCAGATCCGCCAGTAGGGTCTGCACCACTTTTGGGGTAGCCTCCTCGGGTACAAGGAGGTCCTCAGTCTGGGTGTAGGCATCCATGAAGGCAGTCACTGCTGCAGCAGGTGGCCAAGGTACAGGAAGTTGTGCAGAAACCTCCACGGTGCACTGCACATCCTCATGTCCCTGGGTGAGGGGTGCAGCCTGAACACCTTCCTGGATGCCCCCATGCACAAGCTTGCAGTTGTCTTCCCTTGCACCTCCACCTCCATTACCCTGGATGACTCCAGAGAGTTGTACACCCTCAAAGGCATCTCTGCCTCCACTCCCTGGCCCACAGTCTTGGAGGAGCCCCATCACAACCACCTCCTGTGACTTACCCCCAGCAGCTCCACCTGATGGAACTTGGTGCTTCCCCAGCCAAATCTACTTCAGAAGAGGAGGTGTCAATGGCAGCTAGCTGGGATTAGTTAGTTAGCTAATTAGTGCATTAAGCAATGCATTGATATAAATAGCATTCTATTATGAAGTTCTATCCAGTATACTAAGCTACTCATGCAGAAACATAGGCAGTGTGTGCAGCATACATGATGAAGGTGCCATATTCATAATCTTGCCATGTTGAATACTGAAATGATAACTGCTTTCTTATTAGAGTTTTGCGTACTGTGAAACATGTAATAAGTAGATAATAAAACCCACTAAATACATAATTATTACAGACAAAACACAAAGAGACAACAACACATACAAATATGAGTATATACAGGGACAGTAAAGTAACCAAAAAAGCAGACGTAGTAGCAGAAAGAGTTCATAACCATCTGATTGTCTTTATGCAGAGAAACTATTGCTCTGTTTCAAAGCTGCTTCTTACCATATGTATGTGTATCACATGATGTGACTGCACCCAAAGGAAAGGAGAGTGAGTATAATGTATACAAATATGAGCATATACAGGGAAGGTAGAGTAATAAAAATAAAACTATGAGAAAGTGCTGATAACCCTAATGATTATCTTCATGCACAGAAAGGATTGCTCTCTTTCAAGCCTGTGTCTTCCGCTATGTATATGTTTCATATGATGTGACTTGACCCTAAATATAGTACCTTTTCAATTTTTACTTCCTGACTGTTACTGAAGAAAACTATGTGGCTTCGATATGTCAGTAAAGGATAAAAAGGGAGAGCCAGCCATGTGATGTCATCAGTGATGTCATCAATGACATTTGTGATGTCATCTTTGATGTCCTGGGTGTTAGTGTTAGCAGTGCACGGTGGCGCGAGTTATGGTTGCTTATGTTACCATAACTGCCGAATTTCAGGGGTTTTTCGGTTTTACTTTGAACCATAACGTCCCTTTAACAAAGTTTTTTCACTGAATTTCATAGGTTTTTAGTAGCGCAACTTAACCATAACGTCCCTTTAACTACTGAATTTCATAGGTTTTTAGTAGCGCAACTTAACCATAACGTCCCTTTAACAAAGTTTTTTCACTGAATTTCATAGGTTTTTAGTAGCACAACTTAACCATAATATCCCTGACTTCATATACATGTAACATAGAACATACTAACCCCCTCGTAGTGATTTTCATGTCCGCGGACTACCGCCATGTCCGCAGACATATCGAAAATCTGAGCTTGGTGAATGTAAAAGAGGCTTTTTTTTTTTTTTTTTTTTTACAGATGCTTGACAGACACCTGTTATTTTGTATTTTTTTTCTTGGTTTTTTTTCTTACTTTAGTCATAAAATCTTCACATAACCTTCTCCAAAGCAACCCTTACATTCCAAAATAGAAAGGCATTTCCCGTAAAAGATAAAGAAATGCCATCTTCTTTAAAATTAACAGCATTACTGGCATCAATATTCTCATTATTATAGAAGAACATACCAGCTCTAAGCATGAAGGCACACATGCCTCGGTTGATGACACACCTAGCAATGTTTTGCTGAGGACAAAAAACTGAACTATTGTCCCATATTGCCCTAGGTAGTAATCCAGAAAAAATTACTTTTGCATTTGGAAGGATCTTCATTACAGCTTGAACCAAGCGTTCCAAATCAGCCAACAAAGTAGGGGCACTGACGTTGCCCAAATGGAAAGCACCATAGTGCAAAACTACCACATGCAGACTGTTCATCGTGGCCATATCCTCACAAACTTGTACAATTCCCTATACATTGCAATCAGGCACAGTGCTCCACACCACCTCCACTCCTTTCACATCAAAGTTCTTTGCAACATGCCTGCATTCAGCGTACTGTTGTAAACCATGCACAAACATATCTCCGAGCACCAACACCCTAACTTTCTCCACTTCTGCCATCTTCACTACACACAATCTCTTTCAACACAAATCCACAACCTCGAAATCTGATTTGCTGATCCATACAGTCTTCTTTCCATGTTGGATTTCCTGGAAAAACCCGGATGTAGCACGCCCTGTCCACGAACAGCCGCGGTATCCGCGGACGGCGTCCACTTTACTCTCTGTGCCATTCCCTCATTGCATACAGCTAAGCAATCACACAATACAAATAACGTCCTCAGAACACCCCCATTTTGTGAATTTTCGAACATTTCAGGACAATTATCATTTCATTATTCAACATATTAACATCACAAATATTATACTTTCATCTTGTACTCTGCACACAATGCAATGTTTCTCCATTAGTAGCTCAGTATACTAGATAGAATCCCATAATACAATGCTATTTATATCAATGCATCATTCAAAGCACTAATAACGGTATGATATTTATGGCAATATCCTTGACACTTTTTTCGCAACATTATAATAAAAATCCTAAGTACACAAATTCCATGAAAAGTACATACACATGTGATGTCATCAGTGATTTCATCAATGACATTTGCGATGTCATCTTTGATGTCCTGGGTGTTAGTCTTAGCAGTGCACGGTGGTGGCACGAGTTATTTTTCATAGCTTTCAGGGGTCTTTCGGCTGTACTTAGAACCATAACGTCCCTTAAACAAACTTTTTTTTAATATCACGCAAAAAATATACAAACATGGCGTGCAAAAACCAACTTCTCACAGATGACTTTACACAGAATGTTGCAAAGTAAGAATTTATGCTCGTTCACAGTGAAGGTCAGCTGCTTCCATTTTTTTCTTGGGCCCCGGAGAGGCTCACGAAGCGGACTATAAGGTTGTATTGTGTTTTGACCTTGACAGACAGAGATTGTGATGAAAGACTTCTCTTGAAGGAGTGTTGCTAAAACGTAAGAGAAGATAAGGATGAAATTTCTGAAACGAAACCACTTTTATATATTATATCACTATGCGAAAGATCGTTCGCACACGCGGAGTCGTATTTTGGGACTTCACTACTCGTAGACAATGGAAATTGCAATTGTACTGTAAGTAACCCTTTAGATTATTTTATACCAAATATAATTACAATAGCGTAGCATTAAAGACCGCTCAACTTGTTCGTTGAAAGTGGCATAATGTTTTCTACGGCGCACTATCACCGCCAAATTGATCCCCTGTCGTTTAGAGGGCTCTGAAAAAGGCAGACGACACAGGGTGGGTTAATAGAAATAATTTAACCGGTCTATAGGCGGTCAAGCGCTCTACTCGCTGTGCCTCTTCACTGTAGCCTGTCAAGTGGCATAGCGAGTGCAATGCTCGCTTTGACATCCGTGCACAGCTTGCTAATGCAAGTTTGAATCCCGGCAAGGCCAAACTCAGCCTTTCATCCTTCCGTGGTCGATAAATGAGCACCACATACTGTGGTTAATAATAAGCACCGCTTAGATACCTCACGGTTCTTAGCACTATATGAATGGGTAAATATTATTATTTTATTATTAACATACTCCGTTGCACTATCTTCGATAGCAAATAGTTTCACGCCCTAATAAATAAAATGATGATTTTTAATGAAGATCGGCTGGTGAGACTAATTTATGTTTTTTAAAACAGGTATGTGGTCCCATTTTGCCTATGTCACGATTTACAGACTCCAGCGGATGGGGTCTTCAACTGCCAGGTGCAGGTCCAAATATGCAACTTCATGACCCTCACCATTTTATGGGACAATCGGCAAGGACCAATATGCCCTTACACAGTACTAGCGGCTACAAACAACATACCAACCAATAGGGTGGTCTAATGGCTCGTTGTTGGAGCAACCTTCCGATTATCAGAGCGACCATTTATTGCTTTTATCATAAACCAACAGCCTATCTACCGCAAAGGAACAACGCGTGGCTCAAAATAAACTTTTGCTGATCGACAGCAGAGACAATAGCAAATCGCTGAATATTCACTAAACATTTCATGTGAAATAAATGTACTTTACCAAATGTACAATCCTGCGCTGTTTACTTTTAAACCACAGTTTCATATTCCAAATTGTGGCGCACTGAGTTGTAAGCTGATCTAACACCCGCTGTACCGCAAAGGAACATTGCATTCCTCAACATGAACTTTTGCGGATCGACAACAAAGACAAATGCAAATTGCTGAATATTCTCTAAACATTTGATGTCAAATAAATGTACTTTACAAAATGTACAATCTTGCTGTTTGCTTTTAAATCACTGTTTCATATTCCGAATTGTGGCGCGCTGTGTTGTGACATAATATGTGTTGTCTTCCGGGTTCTGTGTAAAGTCACTTAGGACTGGAGAAGACTGGGTGCGTTTGATGACGTCACGGAGAGAGGCGGGGAATATGAATGCTTTGATAATATCAGGCTTAGGGGCGGGAGATATGATTTAGTGTCGCAAAAGCAAGTCAGCCAGGTCAATAGCGCCAGTCATAGCATTATCATATAATGTCGGCGCACACCAGCCGGATTTATCGTTTCTTTAGTGGACAAAAAGTAGGTTGACGCCCATAGGAAATTGTACTATTAGCGGACAAAAGGAGTGGTCTTAAAACTCTTTCACCCTGACAACGAACAATACAAACAACGTTCTCAGAACACCCCCATTTTGTGTAATTGCAACCATTTGGGGACACCGCAAGTGTTCTCAGAACACATTCAACTAGACAGAATACAATACGGACAGCGTCCTGAGGACACCCCCAGTTTGTGTATTTACGAACAATTAAGTACACCGCAAGTGTTCATAGCTCATTTTTACCTTCCTTGAGAACAAAAATGACACATACTCCGTCCTCTAAACACCCCACCATTTAGTTTATTTACAAAATGTCAGAACTGCCGTGTTCTCCGCGGACAAATCGAACGCAACAAAAATGTCTAGCACATAAAAAAACAAAACATTGAACCTATCTCATACTCCCCCACCCTCGCCGAACACTCTTACACACCAACACACGGCACTAAATACAACTTTTTATCCACGTTTCACCGCGCTGTACGCGGTCGACGGCAAATACAAGATGGCGGGTGCCACAGAAAATGTGACGCGCTCCACGCCCCTCGCCGTCCAATCAGCGAACACGTCGCATGTCCGCAGACATGACGCAAGGCCATGGGCCAATCGGGGTGCTGTCTGCGGAGCGAACAGGGAAGTCCGTCCGCGAAACGAACACAGATATCACTAATATTTTTGCCTTACGTTTTGGTCATTTTATAAAAAACTACTGGACGGATTTACATCAAATTTGCAAAAGCACACTTTCGGGACCAAGCCCCCGTTCCTGCTGCAAATTTGGTGTAAATCCGTCCAGCGGTTCGGGCTGTAGCCGTGCGCAAAGTTTTTTCCCATTCAGTCTATGGGAAAAAAAAAAGTTTTGGGACCCCCCCTATAACTTTTCCCCCCCTGGACGAATCCTCACCAAACTTTGCAAAAAATCAGAGTGGGCCATATACTTTTTATGCAAAGTTTGGTGAGGATTCGTCCAGGGGGAGAGAAGTTATAAGCCACCCAAAAAGTGCTCTTCCTATGGAAACACCAACTTAACCATAACTACATGGCCACTACCGTGGCCATGTAATATATATATATATATATATATATATATATATATATATATATATATATATATATATATATATATATATATATATATATATATTTTCACTAAAAAAAACTTTGTTAACGGGACGTTATGGTTCCAAGTAAAACCGAAAAAACCTAGAAATTCGCCAGTTATGGTAAGCTAAGCAACCATAACTCGTGCCACCACTGTGCACTGCTAAGACTAACACCCATGACATCACTGATGACATCACATGTCTGGCTCCCCCTTTTTTCGTTTACTGACATATCTAGGCCACATGGTTTTCTTCAGTAACAGTCAGGAATTAAAAATTGAAAAGGTACTATATTTGTAGACTTATCCTTGAAGTATGTTCTTGCAGTAATTCCTTTAGGGTCCAGTCAATTCATGTGATGCATATGCATAGGGTAAGTAGCAGCTTTGAAACAGAGCAATCATTTCTCTGCATAAAGGTAATCAGTTAAGTTATGAACACTTTCTGCTACTACTGCTGCTTTTTTCCTTACTTCAATGTCCTTGTACATACTCATTTGTATGTGTTGTTGTCTCTTTGTGTTTTGTCTGTAATGATGCATAGTAATTATGTAGTAAGTGGGTTTTATTACCTACTTATCACATGTTTCACAGTGTGCAAAACTCTAATAAGAAAACAGTTATCATTTCACTATACAACATGGCAAGATTATGAATATTGCACCTCAATCATGTATGCTGCACACAATGCCTATGTATGTACATGAGTGGCTTAGTATACTGGATAGAATTCCATAATAGAATTCTATTTATATCAATGCATTGCTTAATGCATTAATTAGCACTTGATATTTATTCCAATGATCCTTGACACTTTTTGGTCAACGTTATAATAAGAATCCCTTCTACAGAGTTTTCATGAAAAGTAAATTCACATGTGATGTCATCATTGATGTCATCAATGACATTTGTGATGTCATCTTTGATGTCTTGGGTGTTATTCTTAGCAGTGCACTGTGGTGGCACGAGTTATGGTTGCTTAGCTTACCATAATTGGCAAATTTCAAGTTTTTTTGGTTTTACTTGGAACCATAACGTCCTGTTAACAAAGTTTTGTTTTTTGTGAATTTCATTGTTTTTTAGTAGCGCAACTTAACCATAACGTCCCTTTAACAATGTTTTTTTTACTGAATTTGATAGATTATTAGTAGCGCAACTTAACCATAACATCTCTTTAACAACGTTTTTTTACTGAAGTACATAGGTTTCTAGTAGTGGCACGTAACCATAATGTAAACGAACATCTGACATCATTGCACACCTTCCGGAGAGTGCCACATGACCATATGCTGGCGCACAGCATGGTGACGTGTCCGAGAACCCGTACACACCTAAGAATAATATCTATGCCTCGTGGACAGTGTGGAACTACAATTTTTACTGATGTAGGAACTTGCAACTTCAATATTTCCCTTCCACAGCTCCACACCTATTCGTACTCACCCATTAACAATCTAGTACACAGTACATATTTTTAGCAAAAGTGCTATTTATCTGAAAACGACATGCACTAAGGCCATCGCTCCTCCCCAAGAAACAGCACCACTGCTGTAATGAAGGAGCATGAGAAACACTGCCCCTACCTTATAAATAACACACGCACAACATTTTCCCCCGTCCACCTTCCCCTCTATATTACTGTTTTGTGCCTCTTTGCTCTTTTCTGTCCGCAACTTTCATTCTTAGCTGTCCTCCCAAAAAAAAAGCCATCCGTAAACAAAATAAATGTTCCTTTAAGAACCACTTTCACAATTAAAAAATATAACTAAAAAAAAATAGCATAGACTCCATCTACCTTATATTTCTCAGTAACGTACATAGATGCAATAAGATTTTGCAACATTTCTATTTGCAGTTTGTGTTATGCTAATGGGAATATTGTAGCGTTCATCCTCCGTTCCAGGGACTGGAACATTGAATAAAGGGCCAGCAGGCCAAGTTATCAGCCCAATCGAAGCGGGAGTGCATAACGAGATCGCTGGATCACTACCCCCCCTTCGACCCCTAAAATGGGGGATGAATGTTAACAATCTAGATTTCCAAAGCAGTAACCCGTGCTACTAAAAAAGAGGATTCTTCGTCCTTTAGGAAACAACATTCTTTTCCAGGATGGCCATACAGGGCCCCTCTTCGCTTTCCATGGCAGCCTGCAAAAAGCAAAAAGGAAACCCTGTTAACATATTACCACAAGCACTTTTTTCTTCCCTTCCAAATGTATCCTAATGTCGAACAACTTTACCACAGAGCCATTCCCAGGTGGACATGTCCACTTTAATCCTATCTTTTCTCCCTTCTGGTCATGCCCAGTAGCCACATTGTGCGGATCATGACCTTATACCATGACCCCGACATTCTGCCAACTCCCTATGGCTACAGCCTATCCCTCAGTCAGTAAATGTATACCGCTATTTTTTTTTTAACTACATTATGATACTTGTCAAATACGAAAACAGTCCCACATCTCCAACACCATGCTTTTCGGTCGTTGCCAATCAGCCTTATGCAAATTCACTGTAAAACCACCCATGTTTTTTTTTAAATACTGTCACAAGAATACACAAATAATTTGTCATATTAGGTGTGCACAAAATTCCTACAAACTTTGTAAAATCATTTGCAATCACTAGTCTTGTCCATTGCTGCATCTGCCTAACATAAAGTGCCCTGATGTCACTAAATCATATGGGCCGCCCCTGACGTCACATAACCAACCCTAATGATATTCTACACCTTTTTTGGATGACGTTCCTCTCCAGCATAGCCAAATGCACCCATAAGCACCTGCGTGCTGTGACGCAGAACCTGAAAAAGAACACACAGCGTCTTACAACGTAGCACGTCACATTTTGAAATAATAAACTGTTTTTTAAAAGAAAACATGAACACTTTACAATTTGTAAAGTACTTTGATTTCACAATGAACTGTCCGAGACCATCAGACTATTCCCATGTTCAATCAAATTGTAACTTTGTTTCTTCGGTCGTCATCGAAAATGTTAATCGTGAGGCACACGTTGTTCTTTTCCCATACACAAAGTATTCGTTTTCGATAAAGCAACCGCTTCGGTCGCACAGTGAATTCCAGGACGTCGGCATGAACTTGGGCCTAGACCACCATAAAAGATGTTATGTTACTCCTAATTGCCACTGCAGTGTATGGACAAATGGGTCCTGCGCGATCGTCCCACAAAACAGTCACGGTTAGGCAGCCGGTCACGAGTACGTTAATCTGGCGTGCGAAAAATCCATCACTTGGCATCTGGAATCCATGGCAATCGCAGTAAGGCAGGATGTAGCTATTTGGAAAACATAACAGAAAATATGTATCAATACCCAACCTTTAGCAAACAATTTCAAAAAAGACGAAAAGAACGTGGAAACTGATACAAAAATCGATGTGGTCATACATGACATTTTAAAGAAATATTAGCGTTGAACATGGGTGAATCTAGTGATAGCCTACAAACGCCGAGAATCTGCACTCTCCATAACTAAAATAACTAAAAAAAAATGACAACTACACAGAAAGATAATACTTCAGTTACATTGCCAAAATGAATGTTCAGGTAATAAAAAATGAAATCTCATTCCGGTGTACAGTCGTCAAAAGCAAACTTACACAATATTGACAGTCTCCATTGTCTTCGTGAAACTCAGACAGCAATGTGCTAGCACCAAAGAATCTTCATGAACTGATATTACACGTGCCTTACAAACATTTTGAATGCATACCCTTATCAAATGTTCTTTTTTGCAAACTTTCACTCCCTGCATTCTTACTGAATTTTCCCTTTCGCTCAAGGTCAAAAAACAATTGACCCTTATGGGTTCAGTCGGATGCGTGGGCCTACTGAGCTCACAACTAAAAAAGCAAAGCAAGTGACCTTCACGCAGAATCCAAATACATTCTGACTTTGCAACAACATCTCTCAATTCATTCATGAGAACTGGTACTCCCATACACTTGCAGAACCGCTGTTTTCATCAAACACTGCAGGTGGCTGCTTCAGATTTCAAACTCTAGGGCGCCAGTCTGACTGCAATATTATTTTAAATACATTGTAACACAGACACAGTAATTCTTCGCCTGTACTTTACGGACATTATATTGAGCAACAACTTCCAATTTACTGTATGACTTTGATGACAAAAAAACACCACTTTTTGACTTCCTGCTGCCACATCCCATCTGAGCCTCAAGTTTAACAAGTGCAATGTTGTGTTGTTTTATATGTTTCAGCGGCGATGGCCGCGTACACCAAAACACAAATGAAAGATGGCGGGCGCATCGAAACAATCTGACGCACTTCACGCCCTTCAATATCCAATCAGTGAACGCGTCACATTTCTGCGGACATGACGCTACACATTAGCCAATTGGTATCTTGTCCGCGGAGCGAACAGGGAAGTGTGATCGCGGAGCAGACATAGATATCACTCATTTATTTCGACATATTTTTTGGTCGTTTTAAAGAAAACTGCTGGATGGATTCTCACCAAATTTACAAAAGCAAGCTTTCGGGACCAAGTTCCTGCTGCAAATTCAGTGAAAATCCGTCCAGCGGTTTGGGCTGTAGGCGTGCGCAAACTTTTCCCCCATTCAGTCTATGGGAAAAAAAGATGTTTTGGGACCCCCCTATAACTCCCCCCCTGGACCAAACCTCACCAAACTTATATATATATATGAAAGGCTACCTCGACTCTATCTCTTGCATCATCTACCAAAAGCCGCAGATTTTGCAAATATGGAGATAAACCCAAGAGTGCAAGCCATTCTTTTGCATGGACCAACCATAGAATCCTATATCATCCCCCCAATGTCAATACATGGTTACATGTTCTAAGGCTTCCCTGTATTTCACTAGCTCCTGGTTAGCCCAAACCCGGAGCCAGTAATAAACCAGTCTAATACTCATTTCTTCTTCAATGGGAGAGAGGCAACACTCCATAGAAACTGTGCTAGTTGGGGTGCTTTAAGGAAGCAGCAAAATCACTTTCAGAAATGTGTTCTCTGTAATTGTTAGGGGGGTGGCATCAACGTAGCCCCAGATGTCAGCACCATATAATGCTGCCGCCTTAGTCTGTACTGCATATAGATTGAGGGCCAGGCCTATTGCACCTCTTTAGTGCCTGGCCTAGTAGGCTTTCAGGGCCCCGCAATATTTTTGCAGTAGAGTGTTAGCTTTGGGAACCTGATCGCCCCAACGACCCCCAACTTGAGAACCGAAGACCCAGATAATCATACCAACCCACCTGTTCTAGAAATTTACATCCACCTCCAATTTCAATGGTTTAATTGCTGATGATTTTGATGTAGAATCATAGCTTAAATGTTTTAGGCATTTGTCGCCAGCCCCAATTTACACCATTCATCTGCTAGGGCGGACAGGGGAAGGCGCAGTCCCATTGGGGTGGTGGACATTAGGACTGTGTCATCCATGAAAAACAAAACTGGAATGCAGTTACCCCTAACCTTGGTGGGTCCATTCTCACTGCCAACAGTCTCACAATCATTGAGTTGATATACAAACAGGATAATACTGGAACAAGGAAATAACACTGTCGGACCCCTCGACCCACTCTGAAATATTCTGTGTGTTTACCTCCCTTCCCACATCGGACAGTTGTCATATTGTCGTTATACAAGAGCTGAATCACTTTGAAAAGTTCACTGGGGATATTTTTGCCATGCAAAACTGCCCACAGGGTATCTCTAGGGACGCTATTAAATTCTGCCCTGATATCCACAAATCCCTAATATAAATGAGTGTTTGCGATTCTCTGGTGTTTTTGGACCACTAAGCAGAACTGGAAGCACTGATCTCCCATGCATTTTCCTGCCTGGAACCCAGCCTGAAGGTGACTCAGTTGCTTAGGATCATCCACCAATGCCACGAGATGCCACAGGAGGACCATAGTGAATGACTTTCGTGTGGCTCTATGGGATGTATTGACCCACTTCTGCTCTGCTATGCTGCATCACTGTGTTATGATGGTGTCAGAAAATAGCAAAATGGATGCAAAACCCTTGTACGCGCCAAAACCTCTGAAAATTGTGCTTTGCAATGCACAAAAAGATGGCTTGCCAGTCTACCACACATGTTGTCAGTGCTGGAACAGAGATCTCACTCCTTTAATATGTCACTGTGCTCCACAACAATTGAAAATGGAGTACAGAAGGAAAAAGCAGTGCTTTGCTAAATGAAACCCCCAAATCTTGCTTTAAATCCCTTTTTCTTTGTTGGTGAAACTGCAGAATGCTGTTACAGAACACCCTCAAACATCCCAAATTCTTGTTGGGTGCTACAATTCACTTAGTGTAAGCAATCATTGTGAACTTACAAGGTCCTGAAAGCTGAGAACATAAAGAGATTTCCACAGCAAAAAGCGGCCTGTCTTTGGATCTGCCAAAAATCAATGTGCAGTACCCTGGGCCGCCTGAATGACAGCTGTCAGGGGCCTGCCTGATTAAACCTTAAACATGTATGAACTGAAATCAAATATTTGCAACCTAAGATGCCTGTACTGAGAGTAACCAATATTGTAATTGTTTTGATCCCATGGTTTAAAATCTTGAATGAGAATTTTAGTGTTGATTTGATACAAGTTTGTTTCGAAATAAGCAACAATTCAACAGAATTAACAGTTAAATTAAACCTGGCTGAAGCTACCAAACTGGAATAACAGGTTTTCTCACAGAAGGAAGGTCTTTCCCCGCAGCAGGAAATCACACAAAAGCTCTAATTATGGGGTAAAAAAGAAACTGTTCTATAGAGGCATGAAAAACAATGACCAGCTGCAACTAAGGAAATGCGAGATGTGAAGACAGTCATAAATGGCCTCTGCCAAGAGCAAGCAGGGAGGAGACTGCTCCTGGTTTGCAGGGAGACAACAAGAGGCGGACCCAAACAACCATCTGTGGCTGAACATTAACCAAGAACAATTGTTTTAAAGACTTATAACTTGCCAGTTAAAATTGGGAAAAATACAAAAGTAACAGATTTGTGAATCTAAATTTTGGCCGCAAGTTTCAAGAGGCAGCAACATTGTATGACATGTTCTGAAAAGAAACGGCAAGAAATGTGATTTTACGCAAAATGTATTTCTGCTAGAACTATAAAACTTTATACACTTTATGCCCATGTTATACGTGCACACTTTTAGAAATTTGCTTATAAATTGGACATTGTGTTCCTGGTGAAAAGGGCAAAATTCTGTGAAAAGCGCAGACAAGATCCCACAGCTACGGGGTGTTGAGGAGTAGCTGCTATGTAAAATATGTTATCTGTATATATGATTGTTATAGAGGTTGCACATGTATAAATATGGATTGTGCCAAAAGTAGATTTTGTGTTGCAAGGGCTAGGGGTGGATTGTCAAGTCTCATAAAATCACACTATAAAGGTGACACTCTGTTTCACTCCTGCTATCAAGGCAGAGAGTAGACTCTGACCCAATCACCTGTCAAAAGGGCCAAGCTTAGGCTAAACCGGCCCACACACCCCCTTTATCATAGCATAAATAGAGACAGCTCACTACTGAGAAAGAAAGACAGATTCACTCACTATACTGATGCTGGCGGAGCACCCTACTGCTGAACTCTACATCTTCCTTGCTCCTGACTCCAGAAACCTGGCAAAGCAGAAACCAATTGCATAGCTGAACCATTTTCAGCTAGGCCTCAAAATTCCAGAACCAGAACCCCACAAACCTAAGGGGAAGCATCAAAAGGCAGCCAGGCTGCACTGTACTGCTTGCCTGCTGAAAATAATCTCACCATAACCAAGAAGGGCTGATCCAATCCAGTCTTGTGCCGTGCTGTGACCAGAGGGCCCTGCAGATCCAGTCCAGTCCTGTGCCGTGCAATGACCAGAGCGCCTTGCTGATCCTATCTAGTCCGATGTGCCCAGGCTTCTGTCCTAAACCAGATCCAGTTCCCTGACCAGAATCCTGACGGTTCTATTTAAAAACATATCCAGTGAGTATCTATAGAAAGAATTGTGTCACTGGCATATGTATTTTGCGTAGACCAATCCCTATCTTAAACCCATCCTATCTTGTATTCAGAACCTGTATTGTTAGGAGTATTTTTTAATTATCTGAACTCTCTATCCAAACCATTCTATCTTTCTCCTGTATTAGTATTCCTAAAACTATCTTTGAGCTGATCTTTTCTCATCTGAAGAAAGCAAGTTTCCTCCGCAGGCAGGCATTCTGATAAAGTGACTGTGTTCATGTGTGGTATTCATTTTGTTCATAGTCATCCTCTAGTGTAAGAAACCCTTTTGTCATTTTAAAAGTGCATTCCTGTTTTCCATTCGTGCACCTATCTCGAAAAAACGACCTCTACTAAAACGCCTATAACTCCCTCAGTTTTCGTGCTATAACTCCCTCATATTTTTGGCATGCAAAACTGCCGACAGGGTATCTCTCTGCACACTGTTAAATACTGCCCTGATATCCAGAAATCCCCCATATAAATGAGTGTTTGCGATTCACTGGTGTTTTTGGACCATTAAGCAAAACTGGAAGCACTGATCTACCATGCTTTTTCCTGCCTGGAACCCAGCCTGAAGGTGGCTCAGTTGCTTAGTAGCATCCTCCAATGCCACTCGATGCCACAGGAGGACCATAGTGAATGCTGTTCCTGTGGCTCTGTGGGATGCATTGACCCACTTCTGCTCTGCTTTGCTGCATCACTGTGTTATGATGGTGCCAGAAAATAGCAAAATGGCCGCAAAATCCTTGTGCGTGCCAAAACCTCTGAAAAGTGTGCTTTTCAACACACAAAAAGAAGGCTTTCCAGTTTACCACGCATGTTGTCAGTGGTGTAACAGAGATCTCACTGCTGGAATATGTCACTGGGCTCCACAACAATTGAAAATGGAGTACAGAAGGAAAAAGCAGTGCTTTGCTAAATGAAACCCCTAAATCTTGCTTTAAATCCCTTTTTCTTTGTTGCTGAAACTGCAGAATGCTGGTACAGAACACCCTCAAACTTCCAAAATTCTTGCTGGGTGCTACAATTCACTTAGTTTAAGAAATCATTGTAAACTTACAAGGTCCTGAAAAGCTGAGAACATAAAGAGATTTCCAAAGCAAAAAGCGTGCTGTCTGTGGATCTGTCAAATATCTATGTGCAGTACCCTGGGTTGAGTGAATGACAGCTGTCAGGAGCCTGCCTGATAAAACCTTAAACATGTATAAACTGAAATCAAATGTTTGCAATCTAAGAGGCATGTACTGAGAGTAACCAATATTATAATTGTTTTGATCCCATAAAATCTTGAATGAGAATTTTAGCTATTATTTGATACAAGTTTCTTTGAGCTAAGGACAAATTCAACATAATTAACTGTTAAATTAAACCTGGCTGAAGCTACCAAACTGGAATAACAGGTTTTTTCACAGAAGGAAGGTCTTTCCCCCCAGCAGCATACCACACAAAAGCTCTAATTATGAGGAAAGAACCAGGTCTACAGAGGCATGAGGAACAATGACCAGCTGCAACTAAGGAAATGTGAGGTGTGAAGACAATCGTAAATGGTCTCTGCCAAGAGCAAGCAGGGAGGAGACTGCTCCTGGACTGCAGGTAGACAAAAAGTGGTGGACCCAAACAACCATCTGTGACTGAACATCAACAAAGAACATTTTTTTTAAAGACTTATAACTTGTCAGTTAAAATTGTGAAAAATATAAAAGTAACATATTTGTGAATCTAAATTTTGGCTGCACGTTTCAAGAGGCGGCAAAATCGTGTGACATGTTCTGGAAAGAAATAGCAAGTAATGTGATTTTACGCAAAATGTATTTCTGCTAGAAGTTTGAAACTTTATATACTTATGCCCATGTTAAACGCGCACACTTGTAGAAATGTGCTTATAAATTGAACATTGTTTTCCTGATGAAAGGACAAAATTCTGTGAAAAGCGGAGACAGGATCCCACAGCTACAGGGAATTGAGGAGTAGCTGCTATGTAAAATATGTTATCTGTATATGTGATTGTTATAGATGTTGCACATGTGTAAATATGGATTGTGCCAAAAGTAGATTTTGTATTCCAAGGGCTAGGGGTGGATTGTCAAGCCTCATGAAATCACACCATAAAGGTGACACTCTGTTTTTCTTCTCCTATCCAGGCAGAGAGTAGACTCTGACCCAATCACCTGTCAAAAGGGCCAAGCTTAGGCTAAACCGGCCCAACCCCCCCTTTATCATAGCATAAATAGAGACAGCTCACCACTCAGAAAGACAGACAGACTCACTCACTATCCTGATGCTGGTGGAGCACCCTGCAGCTGAACTCTACATCTTCCTTGCTCCAGACTCCATAAACTTGACAAAGCAGAAACCCATTGCATAGCTGAACCATTTTCAGCTAGGCCTCAAAATTCCAGAACCAGAACCCCACAAACCTAAGGGGAAGCATCAAAAGACAGCCGGGCTGCGCTGTACTGCTTGCCTGCTGAAAATAATCTCACCATAACGAAGAAGGGTAGATCCAATCCAGTTTTGTACCGTGCTGTGACCAAAGGGCCCTGCAGATCCAGTCCAGTCCTGTGCCGTGCAGTGACTGGAGCACCTTGCTGATCCTATCCAGTCCGATGTGCCCAGCCGAGCCAACTTTCCTAAACCAGACTCAATTCCCTGACCAGAATCCTGACGGTTCCATTTAAAAACATATCCAGTGAGTATCTATAGAAAGAATAGTGTCACTGGCATATGTATTTTGCGTAGTCCAATCCCTATCTTAAACCCATCCTATCTTGTATTCAGAACATGTATTGTTAGGAGTATTTTTGAATTATCTGAACTCTCTAGCCAAACCATCCTATCTTCCTCCTGTACTAGTATTGCTAAAACTATCTTTGCGATGATCTGTTCTCATCTGAAGAAGGTGAGTTTCCTCCGCAGGCAGTCATTCTGATTAAGTGACTGTGTTCAAGTGTGGTATTCGTTTTGCTCATAGTCATCCTCTAGTGTAAGAAACCCTTTTGTCATTTTAAAAGTGCATTCCTGCTCCCATTCTTGCACCTATCTCGAAAAAACAACCTCTACTAAAATGCCTATAGCTCCCTCAGTTTTCGTGCTAGAAACAAAATTTCAACTTCTGCTTGTAGCCAACATCCATAGCTATCGTGAATATCACACATTGAAAAGTCTTACACGTGTAAAACAGCTTTTAATTGCTTCCGACTTGAATGTTAAGATTTTAAATTGTTTCTTGTTATTAAATCATTTCTTGTGTTTGTGTGCAACTATCCAAAGAGGCTCCCATAAGAATTTATAACAATTGCAGCAATTTTGACCATATGTGGTGTTTTGGCCCAGTCCATTCTAAGGATAACTTTAAAATCCATTCTGACAGATTGACAGTCAATTCTGTTTTTCTCTTGTGTTTGAAAGGGGGAAAGTGAGATTGTTATTCTATTTGAATTCTGCCTTTCCTGAATACCTGATTTCTCCTCCTATCTCTTTACATAGCCTATTGGGGGTTGAGGGGTGTGCAGGGAGAACCTGTAACTACAGTGCTAGCCGATCTGAAACCACAGACAAGTATTATTTTCTGTGCTGACTTGTTTGCTCACTGTCACTCCTTGTGTATTAAAGAGATCATTGGTGATTGTTGTGTACCTGTTAAACATATTGGGCCTCATTACGACCCTGGCGGAGATCGTGGTGCAATATGCACCATGGAGCACGGCGGAAAGCTGCCGATACCGCCATGGGGGTTGGTGGATTTACCGCCCCATTCCGACCTTGGCGGGGCGGTAAATCCCCATTCCCCATTTTACCCTTCCCCATTCCCATTTTTGCCCCATAGGGCATAATGGGAGTGGGGAAGGCGTTAATTACGCCACCGTAAAATACGGTGGCGTAATTAACAACAAGGTCCCGTAGCGCCATGGATTTCTCCGCCCGGAAAAACCAGGCGGAAAACGCTCCATGGCGCTACGGGAACTCGTAGTAGGGCGGAAGGGTCCGCCGCGAATACCGCTGGCGTAAACCCACTCCGCCAGGGTCGTAATGAGGTCCATTGTGATAACATTTTAAATATAGAAATAAATCTTTACCTTTGCAAACCAGCCTGATTCCTGGTTCAGTGTGACGGGGGGTGTTCCAGGAGAAGGGCGTGATATGAGTGGTATATCGTTCAGAATAAAGAACTTTTAGTCTAAAATAAATAAGGATTTCAATTGTGCACTACATGCTAGGCGTTGACTTGGGTGTATGCTGGATTGAAATCACTTACAGCTTGGGGGCTCATCACGAGATCCTGAATTAGACATACCACTTGTGACAGTCTAACACAGCGTGCCAACTGACGGGGTACATACACCTTGTTGGGCTACCATACTGTGCTACACTGTAAAAACACCCTTTAATAGAAATATTAAAAGGAGATAGCCTGTTTTGCAAAAGTAAAGTAACCCTGAGATAAGTCAGAAGGAAATTAATATTTCCGGAATGGCGATCCCAGTGGAAATCAATATTGCAAAAGAACACCTACTGCACAAATTATTTGTCATGGGTGAATGGGTAGAGAAGGATGAGAATGTTTGGCTGCAGGAAATCAAACAACAAGTCACTGCCATAGAATTATATACATGGCAGGACCAGGGTCTATTACACCAGGCACTTGGTGAATTGTATATGGCCCCAAAAGTAAAAGAAGAGCAATGTAAAATGGCCAAAATAGTGGCTTACGTATACCTCCACATTGGGGTAATCCAGGAAAAATATGCCGAAAACCTAGATCTGGCAAAGAGGCAAGTACAATCCCTAGAGAAAACCCAAACTGATTTGGACTCTGCAGAGCACAGTCTACACAAGAGGCAAGAATCAGAGAGAGAAACCAGACAGTACCTGACAAAAGTAAAGGAAGATCTGGATCTCCTGCAGCAAGAGAAGGTAGAGCAGGATACCAAATGACTGACACTGCAAAAAGAGTGCCAAGAAATGTTGGCTTCTCTACAACAGAGCCAACAAAAGCTAGAGCAGCAATTAAATTAAAATAGAGCCTGCACAGGGCAAATAATCGCTCTGGAAAATCAGATTGATGAACTAATGGAGGAAAATAATACATTAATAGTGAAGGGTCTCCACACTCAAACAGATTTTGATGAGGAGCGCCAGACATTAGGTGCCATTAGAAAACAAAGGGACAACCTGGCTGCACAGAGGGGCACTCTAACTCTGGAAAGGCATACCTTGGGCCAGGAGGTCAACCATTTAAAAACCGAGCTAGAAGAAAATCACCTGGCCCTTCAGGGACTGGGTGAACTCAAAATGGACTATGAAAAGCTGATAGAGCATACCAGGAGGGTGGAAGATGCTCTGGCAAAGAATAATCAGGGCAGTAAGGACTGAACTAAGGAGGTGAGTCTCCTGCAGCAAACGTTGGTCCAATACTCCCAATGCAGACAGGAAGCACAGAGAGACAATGAGGCTCTCTGTGAAAAAAATGACAGGCTCTATAGACAGATAGCCATTCAGGAACAACTTATAGAGACCAGTAAGCCCTTAATAGAGGAAAACAAGGGTCAGATTCTTGCATGTCATCAGGTAGTAGGGGCTGAAAGAGATGAGGTCAGATGGGAGAGGGAAATCCCTGAGCATAACCTCAGGAACCCTGTTCTCGCCAAAGACTTTAATCCCTTCAATTCCATGGACTCTGCCACCCCCATGTCCACTGGCTCAAATGAACCAAGGGCCACAGGGATGGTAGACTTCAACCCAATGGGAAATATGGGGCTAATAGGTCAGCGCCTCCCAAAAATGGATGGGTGGGCATCTATGCACAGGTTCCCAAGTGCTAGGGCCAGCCTCTCTGATCAGGGAGGCTCCAGTGAGGGGAGAATTGGAGAACTGGATCCTCAGAAATATAACCTACCAAGAGATCAGGCGTAAAATCTGGTGGGGAATTCCATGAGACTAGGCCCACCAAGAGCATACTAAAGCCCTCTTCCCAGCCAGGAAAGTGGGGAGGGGGTACTCAATCAATCCTGGGAGCAAGGAAGAGTCAGAAGACTCTTCTGAGCGCCACAGTGCCCAAGAGACTATGCCCCCACATTCTGCCAGCCATTCCCAAGCTCACAGAATCCGGGAGAGTGTAGAAGATCAGACAGCCACCTATGGTAGCAGTGCCTCTGAGTCAGAGGATGAGTGGACCAGAGTGACCAGAACTAAAAAGGCTAACAAAGTTAAGAGGGCTTTACTCAAGGATCCCCTAAAGCAAATAAAAGCTATTAGGAGCATCATCACGCCCTAACACAAAAATGGCAAATATTCGGTTTGGGAGCACCGTGAATTATTTGAGCAGATAATGGAGACTTTCCACCTGAAGGACAGCCAAAGCTGTATTCAGTACGTAAAGTGGACATTTTCCCCTGAGTACGCCAGCTTCTTTGCAGGGCTGGAGGATCAGAACCATTCCAGATGGTCCACCTATAGGGAGGCCATCCTGAAACATTGTTCTATTCATAGGAACCCTCAAGAAGCCCGCAAGGCAGCCTACAACTTACAATGTGGGGCAGACCAGGCCCCACAAGAATTTGTCCAGGAATTGAAATGCGCCTTTGCACAGACCACTAGAAGGGTGCGCACTTATAGTAAGGAATTTGTGAACACCTTCTTTCATGCTCTCCCTAAATAAATTATGACTCAGCTAGTGAGGGACTTTCATGAGAAAAGATCACCAGACTGGGTCATTGAACAAGCAACGCGCATCTATGAGGTGCAGAAGCCGCAGGAAATTCAAAATATTAGCAAAAGCCCCAAACCAACCAACCCCCCTGCTGCTGCTAAGGTGGCGGAGGTGAAGGTTGCCCCCATTTTAGATCTGGAGATGGGGCAGCCTAAAATCCTCCCCGGGCAGAATCCGACCATCCTCAAACCCAGAAGGCCCTCAGGCTAATCCCAAACAGGGAGCCAGGGAGATAACCCCACAAATGGGACCCCTAAATCCCCTGACTACATCAGCCCACGCTACAAGGGAAATAGACCAATCCTGGGCTACGTGTGGACTCCCCCAGCCCAAGGGGGGGATCCAACCAGACAGCAGGAAACCCAGGAAACTTCCCTCCTCACTTTTCCCAGGAGGGCAGTAATCCCCAAAATGCTAGACCAAATTTCTTTCCTAGGTACCTGCCAAACTTCAACCCCCAAAACAACCCTTCTTTTTTTTCCCACTTTCCTGAGCCCAGACAGCCCAATCCGGGAGAGGGGAGGCCAAGGGTGGAGGGGTACCCAAACTATCCTAACCAAGGTATTATGCGAGAAGGAATAGTTACCCTTCCCGGGATCAACCCAGGGTAGACCAGAGGACCCCGTACCAGCCATAGCGGGTGTCCCAACTAGAACGCCAGGTCCAGAACATGGCAAGGATCTGGGTCGCATGCTGAGGGCTCAACAGAACCCTCAGATGAGCATGGTGGCTCAGAACTCCTCAAATCCAGGGTCTGGTGAACAATGACGGGGTAGAACCCTGACAACCCACCGGTTCCCAGGGAGGAGGCACATGGGGAAGGGGAGTGTAAAGCCTTAGAGGAAGCTTCCTTCCCCACTTGTTGAAAGCCCCTGAAAACCCAGGAACCAGAACCAAAATCTCCTGCCCCCGAAAGTCTACAACTCAAGGAGCAGAGGGTGGGGAGGAGAAATAAGGCCCATTTTGTGGCAGAGGTGCAAATCTTCCAGTTTGAAGGAGAGGGGTCCTCAGAGGATTCTGGGAAAAGATTCTTCTCCTTCAGGGATGGGGAAACTCCTCACAAAGAAAAATGGGTACCAAAGGATCCCAATCCAGACTTGGTAGATGTTGGGACCAAGTTAAAACCGCCCATCATCAAACCCCAGAAGGACCAGCACAAAAATCCCCTTGTTCAAACCCATACTGGTGACTGCCTCCAAAAAGGGGGGGTCGCCCAGAATCAGAACCGGGGATCCCAAAACTCCCCTCATATCACCATGTCACTTTTTTCTTACAGGTTCCCAAGTTCCCAAACAAAATCCTGCCCAAATGACCTCTCTGTCAGTATCCAAAGCAAGGAAATTAACCCACCAGTTGGCCTTAAATGTGCATTATCTTTGCCCCTTCAGGAAAAGGAGGGCAGATTTTATGCCCCGGTCCAAATACAGGGGCAATGTACAATTTTGGCACTGGTGGACACTGGATCCCAAGCTACCCTTTTGTCAAAAAGGGTCTTTGATCAGCTGAATTCAGGAAGGGGGGAGAAATACCAAATTCCTCTCACCCCTCTTCCTGGACATCTTCAGAATTTAGATGGGAAGGAAATTCCTGTTGAGGGGACTGCGGATTTAGACATTAAAATTGGGCGACACAAGGTGAAGCACCCGGTCATAGTTGTGACTCCAGAGGGCACACCATATTTACTAGGGAATGACATCCTGCATAGTTTGTCTCCCCTCATAGATTGTGTAAACAAGGTCTTCTGGACCCAGACTAACCAACCAATACAATTAAAACAGAGTGCCAAAAATGTAAATTTAAATGGCACATGCCACATGGTTGAACAAAAACCTGACCAAATTGAATTCCACTTCCAGAATAACCAAATCCCAGATGTGACAGTAATTGCAGTAGGACAACAAACTGGTGATGGGGAGTCCTCTCTATTTCTGAAATTCTATACAAATTCACAATCAGAAAATCCCATTCCTATAGTCCAAAATGATGAGAAATCAGCTCAAAGCTTGGCTGATATTCAGAAAATTGGAGAACAGTTGTTCATCCCTATTAAGTTAAATGAGAGGAAGGACTCTGTTCTCGCCCGAGTGTGTGTGAACAATGGTAAGCGCTTCATCAGTGAGGCCATGTTCCGCAAACTCCCAAAAGATCCAGCCATTCCCACATTTAAACGGTTAGACAAATGGGAAATGGACCTGGAAACACCCAATTCCAAACATCTCATGCCTACCAGGTGTATGCTCAAAATGTACATTGGCAACAAGAACATAGTCCAAAATTGTTGGGTTGTGCGAGATGTCCCGGCTGCATTTTATTTAGGTAGTGACATTCTCAATCGCTTTGCCATTAGTTTGGACCTAATAAACTTCAAAGCTTGGTGCCGATTAGCAGGTAATCCCATGGACTTTAATGACCCTGAGACAGCATTTCGGTCAGCTCAGCTGCTACCAAATGCAGTTGAAATTTAGATTGGAAAGGAAGTCACCATCCCAGAATGGACCCGACAATTCTCACTGGAAGTAAAAATTAAAAGAGGACAGAAACTGAAAAATCCTGATGTCTATGTCCAACTTAATGCTAATTTCCAACAGCAAGGATTGGGGGTTAACCCAACACCACTAGTCAACATAGAACACAACACCATTCTAATAAAGGTGGATAACAGCGACCTAAAGAGTATCACTCTGGGCGCAGGCACCATTATTGGAATGGCGGTTGATGACCTTGGGAGAATTCTCATTTAATGACTAATTTCCCTCACCTAGTGAGTCCCCCAGCAGCTTTGCTGGACTTCTGGAGTTTATTTTTTCACTTGGTAAGAGTGTGAGCTTTTCCCCCACTCTTACCCATGCTTTGCCATGTGTCTTTTACCTTTTTTTTTGACTGCGGACTCTGAAGTACACCTTCTTTTGTGTGTTACACAGCACCTTCTCTTAGCAGAAATTCTGTGACATTTGACCAGAGTGCAGAGACAGTTTTCTCTGGCACAAACAGGCAAGTCAGCGAGAACTTGCGCGATGGGACTCTTCTTGTTTTGGTCATATCTGACCTCCACAGGAAAGCCTTGCATTGACAGAATCCAGGAATTAATTCGGGAATTACTCACAATTCCGGGACGGATTCTTTCACTTTGAAGATATTGCAAAGGATGGTGTCGGGTCTCCACTATGATGTGTTCCCCCTTGGATAAACGGGTGGTAATTCTTCAATGCCCACACCGTTGCCAGGGGTGCCTTCTCACAATCGTTGAATTTTTCCTCAGGCAGAGGAGGTCTGACAAGGAGGCTAGTGGAGAGCGTTCCACGTTAGACGGCCATGTTGGAAGTACTAAGGAGTGCAAGCCCCGTTGTGTCAGGGACCAGGAAGTCCAAACGGGACGCGTTCTTTGGATCATGACAGCATGCCTCCTCCGAAAACCTGTCCCACCAGGTTTGCCCAGGTGTATGAGATGATACCTTCTGAGTAATCGGGGGGTATTCAGATTTGAGAATGGTTCCCAGGTGCATTCACTATCCTTTCCACTCAACCAAGTATTGAAGTTGTCCCCGTTTATACCTGGAGTCGCATATTCTTGATACTTCATATTCCAGTTGGTCGTCCACAACCACGGGTTGGGTCTGAAGCACTTCCGGGAGGACTGGATGTAAGGTTTTAATAAAGAAGTGTGAAAAACTGGATGAATCTGCTTCCAGGAGTCTGGCAATTTCAGCCGGAAGGCCACTGGGTTTTTGATTTCCTTTATGGAAAAGGGGCCATAGTACCGGCGAGCCAATTTATTTGGTCGTAGATGTCGAGGCAGTAGTTTCGAGGACAGCCAGACCTTATCACCCACTGCATAAGAAGGTCCTGGTCTTCTCTTGGAGTCCGCATAATACTTGGTGTGAGTTTGGGCCCTTTCTAAGTGTTCTTTGGCTTCCTTGTGTACGTTGATGAGAGTTTCTATCCAGGAGTCGACTGTTGGCACTGGTGTGGGATGTGGGAGAATGGAAGGGAGAACTGAAGGGTGGAATCCTTGGCTGCAAAAAAAAGGGCTGGTCTTGACCGCCGAGTGATCAGAATTGTTGTAGGCGAATTAAGCCACAGGTATTAACTGTGACCAATCGTCTTGTACCTTGGTGGCGAAACAACAAAGATATTGCTCCAGGGTCTTGTTCACACATTCGGTAGCCCCGTTAGTCTGTGGATGATAACCTGAAGAGAAGGCACGTTGGATTCCTAGTATACGGCATAAGTGTTTCCAGAATTGAGAGATGTATTGAGGTCCTCTGTCTGATATGATCTTGGAAGGGAGTCCATGAAGTCGAAATATGTGTTCCAGGAAGATGCCACCGAGTCCTGAAGAAGATGGTAACTTGTACACTGGTGTAAAATGAGCCATCTGGGTGAATAAATCAATGGTGACCATGATAGGTGTGTAACCTCTGGAAGGTGGTAATTCCACAATAAAGTCTGTAGCAATGAATTCCCAGGGCCTTGTCGGTAGCGTAGGTTGAAGTAGGAGACCCGCCGGTCTCTTGTTATCATGCTTGTTTTGATTGCAGACTGCACAGGCTTGAATGTACAGTTGAACGTCAATTTTCATTTTTGGCCACCAAAATTGTCTTTGTATTAGACGGAGGGTGTTGGTGATGCCACGATGTCCTGAGTGAAGGGTATCGTGACAGAGGTTTATTATCTGTTGTTGTAGTTTTTGTGTGGGAATGACCAGGCCATTATCCTTGAACAGATACCCGTCCCTGGTTCTAAGATTCCATTGATTCTTCCCCGTAAAGTCCTTCCAGATCTGAGAGGACTGGATTTGCATCCGAATGTCTTCCAGGAGGCTGACTGCTTGGGCTACAAAAATTGTGTGGGGATACATCTTCAGGAAGGACCGATCTTCAAGAGTTTCGTAGTCGGGTCCTCGGGATAAGGCATCAGTAATTATGTTCTGTGATCCGGGGACATGATGGATGTGGAACTGGTACTGGGCAACTATTCCTACATTCCAGAGATTGTAGAACTTGAAGATTTCGATGGTCCGTACGGACCTGAACAGGATGTTTTGCTCCCAGAAGTAGATGACGCCATTCTGTGAATGCTTGACGGATGGCCAACAGCTCCTTTTCCAAGACGGAATAATGAGTCTCGCTGGGAGTCAGGGATTGTGAAAGATAAGCAATTGGATGTTCTAAATTGTCCTCGAATTCCTGTTTTAGCACTGCTCCTAGGGCATAGTTAGAGGCATCCGTCTCCACTAGGAAAGGTCGATTAATATCAGGTTGAGCCAGGATGGGGGCTTGTGTAAACTCTGCTTTCAATCATTGGAATGCTTTATCTTGGGCTGATGTCCAGAGAAAGGAAGTATCTTTCTTCAACAATGTAATGATCGGTTGGACTATCTCAGAAAAGGAAGGTATGAATTTCCGGTAAAAGTTGGCAAGTCCCAGGAAGGATTGAATCTGTTTCACGGTAGTGGGAACAGGCCAAGATAGTATGGCTTTACCTTTGAGTAGTCCATTCCAATTCCTTCTGGACTAAGGACAAATCCTAGATAGTTAACAGTAGAGACATGAAAAAGGCATTTCTCGGGTTTAGCTAGGAGCTTGTGTTCACGTAGCCGTTGTAAGACTTCCTTAACATGTTCTTCATGCCTTAGATGGTCCTTGGAGTATATCAAGATATCGTCCATGTAAACTATGACGAAGAGGAACAGCATGTCGGAAAACACCCTGTCATTGAACATTGGAAGACCGCTGGGGCATTAAATAGTTCGAAGGGCATGACCAGGTATTCAAAGTGACCAAAGGGTGTTCGAAAAGTTGTTTTCCATTCGTCTCCTTCCCTAATACGGATCAGATGTTAGGCACCCCTGAGATCCAATTTTGTGAAAACTACAGCTCCTCTCACCGCTTCCAGGATATCTGAGATCAAGGGCAATGGGTAGCGGTCCTTGAGGGTGCATTGATTTAACCCACAATAATCAAGACAAGGCCTAAGCTCTTTAGTGTCTTTCTTAGGAACAAAAAACAACAAAGCTCCAGCTGGAGATTTGGATGGTCGTATGGTGCCATTTTCAAGGTTGGTATCCAAGTATTCTCAGAGGGCCCTCTTTTCTGGTTCGGATAAAATGAACGTCCTTCCAAAAGGAATCACTGCTGAGAGTTCGGTTTCAATAGCGCAGTCCTCAGGTCTGTGAGGGGGTAGGGCCTGAACTATGGCCGTTGAAAACACGTCAGTGTAATCCTGATAGGCCCTAGGAACCTGGATGATATTTGAAACCATGAATGGGCCTTGCTGGTCTGTTGACGTGCTTTTGGAAGATGTCGACGAGGAATCCAGGAATAGACAGTGAGACATGCAATACTCTGAATCAAGAAACAAGGATCCTGCTGCCCAGTTGATGTAAGGGTTGTGCTTCTGTAACCAGGGCATACCCAGTACCATTGGGTAATGAGCTGACTTTATGATGTCAAATTTGATCACCTCTCGATGATGGTTTATCGAGAGCTGGATCTCTTTGGTCTGTAGGGTTGTGGGTATTGAGGAAAGAGGCCTTCCATCGATAGCCTCCACAGGTTGCATGATGCCTCGAGTTTCATATGGAATGTGGTGGTTAAAGACCCAATCTTGAGCTATGCATATCCCCATGGCTCGACAATCCACCAAAGCCAAAATGGGGTAGGTCTCGTTCTTGGATGGTGATAGAAATGCCTGTAATATCACTAGATTGTTCTGTCCAGGAGAGTTCAAGGATGGAATAGATGTGGAGCAAACATCTCTCTCCTGAAGCCTTGCTCCATCTATGATCGGGAGCGGCGTTTCCCGAACACCGTGGAGGGGCTAGAAGACACTCTCTAACTAGATGTTTATCCGAAGCACAATAAATACATAACTCTGTGTGGATCCTTCGCGTCCTTTCTTGCGGGGATATGGATCCACGGAAAGCCTCTAGTTGCATGGGTTCTGGGTCATTTACAGAGGCAGGAGTAGGGTCAGACTTCGAGGAGGTCTCTATGGGAATTTTTTCTGGAAGGGCATCTTGGTTTTCTTCTTCTCTGCCTTCCTTTCCTGGATATGAAAGTCTATCTGCATAGCGAGATCCATAAGGGCCTGGAATGAACCTGGGCGAGCCATTCTGGCTAGTTCATCTTTGAGGTCTTCATTTAGCCCTCTTCGGAAAAGTGTAAAGCAAGCTTCTGAGGACCAATCCGTGTCTTTAGCCAATTGTTTAAAATGTGTTATATACGTAAGCATGTCCTGGGAACCTTGTTGGAAATCAAGTAGACGTTACTGGGCGCAATAGACCTGTTCTGGGCGGTCAAACATGGTCTTAAGAGCCTGTATAAATCCATCGTAGTCATCCAGGAGGGCATCTCCAGAATTGACTAAAGGTGTGGCCCAGGTTAGTGCATTCCCGGAAAGGTGTGAATTTATAAAGCCCACCTTAGCCGTGATGGTAGAAAAGTAGTAGGGTTTAAAGGTAAAGTGGACTAAACAGGAGTCAAGGAATCCACAAAGGGTTTTTGCAGACCCATCGTATTTATCAACTATGCCGCCCAGTAGTACGCTTTCCTTTGTAGCAGAATCACGGGACAAAACTAATTGTTTTAATGCAGCATTTTCAGCTTTCAGATTCTGCAACTCGGTCGTTAATTCTTGCATGCCACGCATGAGATCCTGAACGGTCGCCTCCATGTCCGTTTCGACTTCAGTCGTTTGACATCTCAATCTGTCACAGATTTCCCCCTTTCTCATCTGACTTCGATGTTTGCTGGAATTCTTGGAAGGAGTCTTCTTGCGTACGGATCGGGTTTTGTACAACCCCGAGCAAGCGTCTTCTGGTTCCAGCGTGCGTTCAGCGTAAAACGTCCAGGGGTACTTTGAATCACAAGGAAGTCCAGGAAACAAGGGAGGTGTACTCGGAGGCGGTACACAAGATCCGGGAATTAAAGCGGAAGAAGGAGGAAAGGAAGGTAGAGGGGGAATCGAGGGTCCGGGAACCAGGAAACAAGAGATTAGTTACAGCGAACTACGGAGCACACGTCTAGCCACTACAAGCGGTAGCCTTGAGACGCGCAGGGCCGCGGGGTGTGGTCTCTTTATAGAATGTGCTACGTCCGACGCAGAGGCTGGTGGAGAGCGTTCCAAGTTAGACGGCCACGTTGGAAGTACTAAGGAGTGCAAGCACCGTTGTGTCAGGGACCAGGAAGTCCAAAAGGGATGCGTTCTATGGATCATGACAGACAGAAGGATAGAGATGATCATGAGACTCAGACAAAGTATCAGAAAGAGGAGAGGCACCAGAGTCAGCTGGGAGAGAAAAATACACAGAAATAGAGGGGAGAGTTGAAATGAGAGCTTTTGAAAAAGATCAAGAATCAACGAGTATAAGATCACGACAAAGAAAAGTGGAAGGAGGGAAAGAGCGGGAAAGAAAGAAGACAGTGATCAGAACAGTAGTACCTACTCTTAAGGCATGTGCACAGCTCATGTCAAGTTACATTGTATCAATTTTAAAAAAAGGTCTTTCAGTGCTTCTAACATTATTTTCACACATTTTGGATGACTAAACTGCCATCAGTGTGAAAAAAAGACTACTGATGAAACTCCCTACTCAGCCCTCACAAATCTAGAAAACAACAGTGATTCCAATCATAAAGGTGCAACAGAGACAGAAAAAAGATATACCTCCTTCACCATGTGTGGTAATGTGGGCAGAGAGCAGGCCGTTCTCTTAAGAGGGGTCTATATATAAAAAACCTGTATAGAAAACAATTACAAAATATTTTCCCTGTAAAGGAAGAAAGAAATGCAGACTGTAGTGATGCAAACACTCTGGATAATTATTAGAAAGGAAAAGGTAATAAAACACTTCAATGCTGACAAAAAGAATATGCCTTTCGTAAAAAAAATAAAAAGTGCAAAGGGGGTGCTTAACCAGTCTCTAGGATCCCAACAAATGGTCTGGGGGGAGCAACGGCCTTGCATCAGTACTTTAATCAGTTCTTGGTGGTTAAACAGCATCAAACCATGCATCCCAACATTGAGCAAGCAGGTCGGACCAGGGTTGAATGTGGCTAGTCACAGTGATCCAGAGGGGAGCATATGTTGAGTCGGGTTTGAGGTGAAGCTTGTTACAGTTTGGTTCGGAATTCGAAAGATGTGGGTCTTTGGGTCTGTGACAATGTGTATGTCTTAGTCCTAGAGTCTGCTTTACTTTTCTGTACAAACTGGGACTCTAAAGCCCTCCGGAGAAAGAGATACTGAACCAGGAAGTGAGCCATGTAGGACCTTTCCTCTAAAACCCTGTGTTTTTGTCGTTCCCTAGGAAACGGTGGGTGACGAGGAGGAGGTCGAGCCCAACGGTCTCAGCTGGGCATATTGAGGAAGCAGCTGATGTGATAACTAGATTGGGAGAGTTCCATTGCGCCGTTGCGCGGAGTTAAGTTATAAAAGTTAAGTTGAGTTATTTATTGTTCAACGCTGGAGCGGAAAGTGGAGTATTACCAGGAAGAGTTATATAAAGAAATACTGCCACGTATCGTGTCGTGAGGAGGCGCGGACCGCAACGACCTGCTCCTGACCAACGGAGTGAGAGGAGGAGGGAGACGTTCTTCACGACTGGAAGAAAATGTGATTTGCCGACCCCGGAGCCGAGGTTTGAAGTTCGGAAGAGGCGGGGATGAGAACAAGCATTCGTTCGCCAAAGGAGGGGAAAACAGAAGACTCAGCCCGCAGGTAACACTCCGTAACGAGGGGAGGAGTAAAGACCTATGACCTGGTAAGAGGCTGACAAAGCGGGAGGATCGTTTGATTAACCCATAAGAGGGTTGAGAAGTGAAAGGGCAAAGAGAAATCCATAAAGAAGAGTCAGGCCACACAAACTTTATACAAGTATGTGCAACAAAAGGAAATAAGGGCTTAACTATGTGGGAAGCCAAACGAAAATAGGAAAGGCCACCTTACTCTGAAAAGTGTAACGTAAATGCACATTTACAAAATAAAACAAGCGAATATTCACACAAATGAATAGTGAAAAGAAAGAGAACTTTAGAATAAATGGTGACGTGCTGAAAGGACTTTTAAACTGAAAAGGAAGCCAGCCGTGACAATTGAGAAACAGAAAAGCCAGCAGGCTCATGCAACCTTAGTGAAAGAAATAAACTATACATGGCTAAAAGTAAAACAAGAACATAGAGACCATTGAACTTTATCAGCCCAGTCACAAGGTAACCAGAAGAGAAAAGGGGAAGATCCTTTAAGAATGGAAACCAAAGAGCCAAAGTGAAACGCCAACCGAAGAGACAGAGGAAAAACAAAGCAACAGAAAAAGGGGAAAAGAAGAGAGGCAAAGACAGAAGTAAAGACAAAGGTAAACAAATAAGACCCCGAACAGACTTTCAGATAGAACTTACCTTTTCAATTCCTGGCCAGCCAGACAAGACGACCCTCTCCTTGAAGATTTGCGGAACATTGCAGAAGAAGTATCATTTTTCTGGCTTTTCTGAAAAGAAAAGAATTTGGTTAATAAAGAATTGGGCTCTCTTTCAGTCCAAAGAAAACTACTTTTGGCTGAAGTCTCATAATTCTTGTTATTTTGTACCATCTAACCGTTAGGTTGTCACAGGGTCCACCAGGGTAAGACTGGCATTTAAGCAGGGGTCATGCTGGTGGTATGAGGCATGGCTCGAGACCTGGTGGTTTGAAGTTTTCTGCAGCAGCAAGCTTCTCGTTCAAGCTAGGGTAATTGGCATGTTCTACTGGTGTGGCAGCAAACTGGTTTGAGGAGCAGCAACAGTAAATCAAAGAGATTCAAAGAAGTTCCAAAGGAAGCACTGCAGATTCTGTTGGTTCAAATGTGTTTGAACAAAGTTGACAATGGTTCAATGGGGTTTGATGTTCTAGAAATGAAGTAGAACGTCCTAGACTTGATATTGAGATTAACCTACTCGATTTAGAAAAGCACACCACAACAGTCAATCCCAGACAAACACCTCAAATTTACTAGCAAACATACCATGTTCAGGACTGTAAACCTTTGATACCTAAACAAACATTAGTACAAACTAGGAGTTGTAAACTTTTCAAAAGCATCTTTTGCAGTGACACAGTCTTTTCTGAAGTCTGTCTGCGCTGTTGCCTTGAGAGAGGAAGAGCTTACCCTGCAAAAACCCAAGCTCCACGCGGAGCATCGCCGAGTTTGCACAGATTCTTTGTCGGTCTTCAGCAGTACGGAGAACATCTAAGAACATCTAAGCTGTGATTGCAGGTACGCCATCCTAAATTAAGCTGGATGTGTCAAGCTAATCTGACACTTTTTTTTGCTGTTAGCAGCTACTGTTCGTTGCTTCAAGAACTGCAAGTAATCTGTGTAATCCTTCTGCAAGGCCTTTTTTGCTTTAATTGCCTTTACTGCCCTGGTGAAAAACTGTGCACAAGGCTGTTCTACAATCTTTGCCCTCTGCTACTCCCAATCATCCATTCTGGTGACTGCAGGGTTGAATATTCGACCTTTTGAGCCAGAAATTGTGCAGGAAATGAACATTGCTTTAAAAATTAAAGCTTGTCGTACTGGCCTGAGGAGCCAGTCCAATTTAGACAACATTCTTCAGCCTACCCCCCAAGAACCTGGCCCATCTTAGAGTTTCCCATTTGAAACATGTGGTCCAGCTCAGCCCAAGGTTATGTTGAGGGACTCTTGGGTGAAATTGGTTTCTCCTGCTGCACTGGTAAACCAGATCACTCTCAGGAAAGAGTCTCTAATGCAACACCAGAGCTATTTGTCCTATGAAGCCCCATGCCCCTCTATGAAGGAACAAGAGGAAAAGGCTTACTAAGGTACAACAAGTCACTTGGTGCACCATCCACTTTCACCTATAACAGGGCAGAAGATTACAGACGTTTTCGCCAAATCCTTGGGCAAGAGCACAGAAATACGTTCTGTAAATTCTATTAATTGTACGGCTATCTCAGACTGCACTCGGATGAATGGTGCCACAGAACTATAACTTGTGTCCTGTAATTTCTGGGGCAACAGCCATCTTAATGTGGAAACCATTGCGACTCTGAAAAGGGTTTCTGTTATTTTTCTAAAGAAAGCTTGGCTCTGGTCTCCAAGGCTGCTAGACGGTTTTGCATTTTCTCACATGGCTGCAAACACTAGCTCAGGAGGCCAACCTGCAAGTGGCCTGGTCATAGCCATTCGCATTGCGTTGGGTTTAATTGCCCAGGAGGGGTCGAACACCACATATGGGATACTTGCTGTGAAAGTTACTACCCCTGTAGATAAACTGAGTCTACTACTAGTCAACATTTATTGGCACAGGGAAATGGAGCCACTAGAGGAATTAATCTGTGCCTTAAATGAATTCATTTCCACCGGGCAGCTGAAGAGGGGAACTTGGCAGGGGGTCTTGGGTGGTGACTTAAATACTGATTGTCTCCTACCTGAAACTATAGCCATCTCATGGGATGGGATGCTGATTTTAAGAAATTTAAGGCAGAAATCACAGGCAGTGCAGAAATGGTTGCGTGCAGCCTCCTCCTGGGGGCTAATACTGCTGAATGACCGGTTTGGTAAACAGGGAAGGGGGAAGTCCACATGGTTCAGAAGTGCTTTTGAATCCACACTAGACTATATTTGTGTGGGCAACTCACTCTTAGAGCTTTGCGCTGAATTCAATAAATTCATGGAATGACCATTTCATTCTTAGTCCTACATTTGAAGTTAATCCTGGTTACAAACCTACTCACCAATTGGAGAGACAAGCAACAGACCTCACTGTTTTAGCGGGCGTAATGGGATTAGGTGGTACCCACGAAATATAGACTCTTTAAATGACTCATTAAATCGGGTAATGTCTACCTTGTCATTTGAATGGAAGCTGAGGGTGTTTAATTTTGACTCTACTTTAGAGGATTTAATTATGAATCTAATTAGAGGTGGAAGTAATTGGGCGACTAATTGCCATAGGAGACATCTACACACATATGATGAAACACTTGCCCCTAGGAAAACAGTTATGAGGCGTCAAATCAAAGAGTTCATGGATGGGGGACTCTCTTGCAAGCTGAAAAAATCTGACTGATAAAACAGAGATACGCAAATATCTGTAAGCAAAAGAAAGCTGAACTCCTAAAAAGAGATGCAGAAACATGCTTCAGGGATTGATCAGGAAAGATGTGGGTGCATTTTGGTCACTGATCAATGGGCCTGAAGTACGGCTACTCCTCTCCCAGTCTAACACAGTGGTGAAGGACTGGGTTACTCATTTTTCTAAACTTTATTCTCTGGGGAATGTGAAAGAAGAATTGCTGCCTCTAACACCTCTGACAGAATCCTCAC
This sequence comes from Ambystoma mexicanum, assembly GCF_040938575.1. Taxonomy (NCBI): domain Eukaryota; kingdom Metazoa; phylum Chordata; class Amphibia; order Caudata; family Ambystomatidae; genus Ambystoma; species Ambystoma mexicanum. The sequence goes on along the minus strand of NC_090928.1, from coordinate 1,159,167,831 downwards.
TAGGATTTGAGTTGATGGTGGACAATGAGAGGGTCAATGACATCATTAAATTGTGCAATCCCTTCAGGGCTGCTAGCCCGAATGGTCTAACTAATAGTACATTAAGAGCTGACCCCTTTAATTGGACAAATGCACTAGTAATTATTTTTAAGAGCATGATTTAGCTAAACAGAGTCCCCCCATCCTGGCACCCAGTCATAGTGGTTCCTATCTTCAAGACGGGAGCAAGATCTGATCCAAGGAAATATAGACAGATATTATTTTTGGATTTGAATAGTAAGATCTTTGATTCCCTCTTGATGCCCCACTTAGAGGCTTGGGCCAAATCGACAAACAGATTCCCAAATTTTCAAACAGGGTTCCGTAGAGGACACTCTACTAACCTTAATGGATTGGTGCTAAGAGCGATCCAAGAACATGCTTGGTCAGATAAAGCTACTACTACCTATGTGGCATTGAAAGATCTATCCGGGGCCTTTGACCGAGTGGACAGCAGGCGCCTGTGGTGGAAATTGGATTCTTGGGGTATGCCGAGAGGTATGCTAAAACTTACTATGGCCCTTAATGAGAACTCGGAGGCGAGGCTACGTCTGAATAGAGAGTGCCTTTTGTCAGACTTTATTTCTACACCTTCCGTCCTAAGGCAAGGTTGCAAACTTGCTTCCTTCCTCTTTAATTTGTACTCATCGGATGTATCGGCATACTTAAGGACTGCCTCTTTGGTTACTCCAAAATTGGGTGGGGAAAAAATCTCCTCGTTAGCATACGCAGACAACTTTCCGTTGTTTGACCATGCATGGGTAGGCTACTAGCTGCTTTTCTGTATTTGCGGGTGAGCATGATTTACTAATGAATTCTTTAAAAACTAAGATCCTCTGCTTCAGTAGAGGGAGCTAAACGGCCTCTTTAGCTTGGCCGGCGGAGAAGGCCAATCTTTCCCCTTCGACCAGCAAGATGTACTTGTGTTGTTTTCTATCTCTGCTGGCCTCTCTACAAGTATCTTACAACAAATCATGGTTCATAAGGCCTCTCTTTTGTCAAATCAGCTGGCAATTTTGAATCAAAAATGTGGTTGCTATTTTATCACACCAATATTAAAATTCTATGAAGGGAAATGTATCCGAAATGGTTGGATTGAATAGAGTCTAAAGTCTGGAGGAGAAAACTGTGAGTACCAAATTGTGTTCCTATAGCAGCAATTAGGTTTGAGCTGGAGTTGACATATCTGTACAATGATGGAATTCAAAATTAGGAAAGGGCGATATAAGGGGACCAAGAGTAGTAGGTTTCCTGGGGAAATGTTAAGTATTAGTGAAAAGATGACTCAATTGTTTCGATATCTTTAGTTGGTGACTAAGAGTTTTTGCCGTGAGTCCATCTTGAATAGATTGGCACCAAGTGGAATCCTTGACAAAAGAAGGGAAAGGAAAGGTAGAAGTCTAAAATTCCTTCAGAATTTTAAACAGTTTGTTAGGGGCTGAGTTAGCTTTATTAATCTGTTTATCCATGTTTTTAGCTTTGGCTTCAATGATCATGTTCTTGTATGATATTGCAGCTTTTTTGTACTTTCCTAGGGTGGAAGTTCCAGGGTATGTCCACCATTCCTGTTCCAAAGCTCTTTTCATTTTCTTGGTATTAATGATATTGTCAGAGAACCAAGATTGTTTTGTGGTTTCAGTTTTTATTATTTTCATTCTTTCAGGGGGCATAAGGTCAATGGTAGTCTTAAAGGCATTAGAAAGATGATGTGCTAAATTGGTGTCATTAGCAGGAGTATCTATATAGAATTACGCGCTATTGTGAGAAGCCCTGTTGAGATAAGGGCTGTTGAGGCTGTGCTCGTGATTTTCTGTCTCATGATGTTTGGAAAAGCCGAATTTTACTGGTATGCTCTCCACCAAGCAATAACATTTGGACTTTATCACCTGTTTGTGAGTAAAGTAATGACTTTTTTTTCTTTTTTTTCTGCTGTTAGTTTTTTTGCTCAGCTAGCACTTCTATGTGCTCAAGCCACTCCCACAGTTCCCAGCATTCTATTTGTACTAACGCGATCGCGCCATTGCACGCGCTATTGTGAGAAGCTCTGTTGAGGTAAGGGCTGTTGAGGCTGTGCTCATGGATTTCTGTCTCGTGCTGTTTTGAAAAGTCGAATTTTACTGGTATGCTCTCCACCAAGCAGCAACATTTGGAATTTATCACCTGTTTGTGAGAAAAGTAATGACTTTTTTTTTCTTTTTTTTCTGCTGTTTGTTTTTTTGCTCAGCTAGCACTTCTATGTCCTCAAGCCACTCTGACAGTTCCCAGCATTCTATTTGTACTAATGCGATCGCGCAATTGCGCATGCGCTATTGTGAAAAGCCCTGTTGAGATAAGGGCTGTTGAGGCTGTTTAGGGGCTGTGGTGGGCAGGTGAGCACGAGCCTGTGTTACATGTCTTTGAAACTAATAGTTTCTTTTAATTCGGATACACTGTCTGCTGAAATTGTTTGGTGTTAGCATATCTTTGATAGTGTGAAATTGTCTGAAATTAACTGAAGCAATAACCGAGCTGTTTAGTTGTTGTCTCGTGTTGCATCTATTAGTGCTCGCATGCTTCATCACTTTTTAAAGTCTAACATGCCGTCCAAATTGGAAACTCTAAGACTTGTGCAATGGCTAAATCGCACTCCACTCAAGGAGAAACATATTTGTGGTAGACTGAAAAGTCTGGTGCGGGGAGCTTTGATCAAAGCATCCTCAGACATCCGCTATTTTATCCAGGGAGTGCAGGCACTGCACTTTTGGCCGAGGCGGATATGGATATCGTACCTGCTACAGACACACATGGACCCAGTCAAATTCTGCCATTACCGGAGCAAGTTGCCCTGACTGTGAGTCCAGGTTTTAGTGCACTGCCGCTTAAAACCACATTTATTGGTCCAGTCACTGATTATTTGGCTGAGAGTGATCCCCCAGTAACAAACAAAAGTCCCATTGTGATGTCTGATCATGATTTATTCAGTCCTTAAAAAATGTACCAGCTGCAAAAAATGTATCAGTTGGTAACACCAACCACACATTAGTGAATGAGAGAAATGTTAAAGAAGGAACTGGGGACATCAATTCTTCGCACTATTCCTCACTTTCACAATCTCCAATTATGTTTCCAGCTACAGTTCCTATTTCCTCACCTTTGTCAGTTACGTTCTCGGACCATTCACCACTAAGAGGATCTGATAAGAACACATCCCCTGTGGTAACACCAGTGATGGATGTGATATTACAGCCTACTCTAGTGGCCATGAATTTGGCGCTTACTACGATGCTCAAACCAAATGAGCTCATTGATGCAAAGTTGCAATCACATACAGCTACACTCCATACCATAGCCAAAGAACAACTAGAGACTAATGTAATCCTACATAAGCTCTTTACACAACAACAAACATCGCAAGCAATCTCTGGGGACTGCCAAAAGTTGGCATTGTTACCCCCCAATTTTGGCCAGCCCCAAACCGAGAGGAAATGATATGAATATACCAAACCCTGCGAGTGCTGGACTCTCTCATGTTGAGATCTCGGATTCTGCAATGATTTGCATTTGTACTCAATCTGTAAATGAGCATGTGTTATCGGATACCAATGCCAGTGTTAGTGTGTCTACCACTAGAGTACCTACTCTGACAGCCTTAAAGACAGTAGTACCAGTGGTGGATTTTGATATTTTTTCTAAAACTGCTAGTACAACACGGAAACAAAATAAGGTCGTAGTACCTGCCAAAAAGACTAAAAACCTCAAGAATCCCTCTCTGCCCTCTAGTGCTGAATCTAAATCATTTATTAAAAGTTTATCTCGACCTAATAAACACATGATAGATGCAAGTGATGCTATAAGTAAGAAATACTTGAACATCATTAAGAAAAATGAAAATAAATTTAAAAAAAGGTAACTTGCCTCTAGCCATTGACCCTACACCTCGAGAGCCGCTGGATGAAATTCTTGAGGCTATACAAACAAATGAGACTCATAAAGCAAAGACCTGAATGGAGCAGGGGCTTCATCAGCTGTAATTCAACCATTAGTGCTACCTAAGCAGTGTGCCATTGGCACTTCCAAAGCACATGAAAAAAGGCTTGCCGATATGGACAAATTAATGCTTCACTTTTTTTCTGGTCCTGGAACTGCTTACCAACCAAAAGATAATGCAATCATGTCTGGTTCACAAGCTCAATCTGGTATACATCTCCAAGATGCAATGGGGTCATAGAGAAACCAGAACACACCCAGTATAGGTGAGAAGCCAAAAACCCACCTTGAGCACAACACCAAATCAATCCAAAATGTGCGGCAATCTTATAAACCTCCTCCTTCACATACACTAATAATACAGTGCAGACCTGATTTAAACCAGAGATATGATCTCAACAGGACCTCTGTTCTGAATATTCTAACTGATGTCTTCTCTTTGGATGATATATCAACCACATATATAGACCGGGTTGATTTTTTACATGAAAATTACTTAACGAGCGCTAGATTATGGATACGATTGGGGGCTATTCTAAATCTTATCTGGCAGGCTAAGGATGATATCTACAGTTTGGGATTCACACTGATTTATGAATCTTATGCAAATTATAGCATCATGGTGGACAAGTGCACAGGAACCTTGACACCAAACCTGCAACCTTCAATTGGAAACATTAACAAAAGAGATAATGTACAGCCTCCAATTAGAGCTTATCAAAGTCGAGTGAATCCCCAACAATGATCTACTGAGACTTCTTAGCCATTAAGAACAGATTCCACTACGGCATTATCTCTTTTATCTTGGAATACCCGAGGACATAGCCATCTCTTCAATAACATTTCGAACGGTTTGGATGATTTTGATATAATAGCATTGCAGGAGACGTGGTTAGGCACGCGTCCTTTCTGGAACAACCATTCGATACTTATCAACCCGGCCATAAATTCTGTGAAAGGTCGACTAATGGCTGGACTACTTGTGGCAGTAAAAAACTCTAGTGGTCTAACTCTAACTAATTGGGCAATTCCAAGTCCTTTTATTCATTTGGTTAAAATTGTGGTCTCATCATATACCATCACACTGGTAAATATATATTGGAATCATTTGGCAATCACTGAGGATTTATTTTTTTAATCAATGCATTCAATTATGGATTTGATGGTGGTTGATGTGTCTATTACATCTGTTTTCATTGTGGGTGACCTTAATCTACACGATTTGCCTAATATAAAATAATTGCACAACGAAACTGAACATACTTGGTCTGAATTCATGGCAGATAGGCAAATGTTACTTCTAAATGGTTCAGTTGAAGGAGATCTACCTGCTCAGTCAACTTGGCAAAGACAATTACAAAATGCAGTTTTGGACTATATATATGTAGATCGAAACATGGTTTCTTGCGTAAACAATCTTAGTATTCGAAAACAATATGAAAGTGACCATGAGCAGCTAATCATGTCTGTCCTGGCAATGGAGCTTATCTAACAATCTGCCGACATCAGATAATATGAGTGGACAATTCGACATTAATAGTGGACGTAACCGTTTAATCTGGAATGACGATAAGTTACAGTGTTTCCATGAAAAGCTGGCAATAAACATGTCCAGTAAAAATAGGTCCGGTGTCAGAACCTGTGATTATGTATCTATATTATATCTATTTGTTTTGGTGATAAACCTATTTTTCGTCATGAACATCAATATGACCCTGAGGTTAGATCGAGGAAAACTCTTTTAAGAAAAGAAATAAGGAGTCTTGTAAGCAACAAATCACATCATTATTTAGCTATAATTAAAGCACTCAAAAGTAATTACAAACATCGGATTAGATCTCGTAAAGCCCTTTTGTTTCAACAGGATAGTGAAATTCTGCTCTATGCTCTTGCTTCCAAAAATTCTCAAGCAATCTGGCACTTGTTGCACAGAACTTCTAGAACGCCACAATCATCCCTCCAGATAAATACTGTACCAGAGTTGGTATGGATGAATCATTTTTCAGAGCTATATGCCGCCAAAGACGAAAGTCCATACACAACTACACATGACAGATCGACCAAGGATTTGCTGTTTTTTGACATAGATTACATAAAATTCTTTATAGCAAAGTTGAGTGCTTTGAGGACCCCGGGACCCGATGGTCTCTCCAATGTCCCTCTAAAGGCACACCCTGATGTGTGGGCACAAATACTGTTCCTAATATACCGTTTGTAACACAAATCGAATTCCATCTAGATGGCGGAAGTCTATAATAGTGCCTATTTTTAAAAAAGGTAATAGACAATTACCCTCCAGCTATAGACCGATTGCTTTGCTGGATATTCCGGCAAAAATGTTCTTGCGAATCATATTGAGACAACTCACTTTGTGGATCAACAGCAACACCCTGTTTGATCCACATCAGACGGGCTTCGTACTAGGAATGGGTACTTCCATCTATCTCATCTCCATAACAGCAATTCAACAACAAATCATCAAATCAAAACAAACAATATATCTGCCGTTTATTGATTTGAAATCGGCATTCGATTCCATCAGTAGATCTTTAATGCTGCAAAAATGATCAGCGGTCGGATGTCCAGATGTTTTACTCTCCCTTATAACACAGTTACACACAGATACCACAATACAGATAAGATTAACAACAGATGGCAAATTGTCATTGCCTGTCCCGACATATCGTGGACTGAAACAAGGATGTGTCCTTGCCTCTACTATTTTCAATTTCTTTATTGCGGATATGGGAGTAGTATTTGCATCTGAACAATCTGACCCCCCCTGAAACTTGCTGCTGCCCCACTTCCGTAGTTATTTTACGCGGATGATTTGCTTTTACTGTCCAAAATGCTGGTTGGATTACAGAAACTTCTAACTGTCCTTCAAAAATATGCTATTACAAACCATCTAGAAATCAACATTGAAAAAACTAAGATCATATGTTGTTTTTCGAATTCACGGACTAAAACACAAAAATTTAAATGGCAATTAAATGGTAATTCACTTGAGGTCGTTGACCAGTACAAATATTTGGGCACAAATATTAACAACAATATTATAGATCTACCATATGTCAGATCCATAGAAATAAAGATGCAAACAGCAGCTTCCCACGCTAAGATTATTCAGGCAAAAATGGGTAAATTTACTATTTCTGCCATAATCACCTTCTATCTACAAAAGGCCACGGCAGTTACACTCTATGGGTCTGATACTAAAGCACCTAGAACTGAGCAATAATTTTGGTCAAGAATTGAGGGCATTTATTGGAAAAGGGTCCTTGGTCGGCCCAACAGCTTGCCAATGCCGATATGAAGATATGAACTAGGTCTGCCGTAATTTTTTGTGATGTATTCATGGCGAGTTTTAGATCTCTACAGAAAGATGTCCATGGTCCCTCATGCAGAGTTGCTAATAAAAAAATAGCTATGTACATGATAACATTGCATCATACTTTTCCACGCATGTGGAGGGAACTTGTGCAACATGTAATGGACGCAGCAAATATCACAATGGAACTACTTGTATCTAACCCTACAAAAGCAAAAATCAAGTTATGAGAAACCAATAGAACAGTGCAATCAGTACACATCATTCAAGGAGATTCCATTTGAATGCAAAAAAATGGGGGACGACTGAGCCCTATCTTCTAGAATTCCCTGCTGTTAATCTTAGAAGAACATTTTTGCGATTTTGGCTGAATTTATGTAACACCAAACAAATACAGGCCCGAAGAAGGCTTATATCAAACTCTGAGAACTATTGTCGATTTTGCTGCGTCCAAAATCAGAAAGAACTATGCAACATCTATGTACGGAATGCTCTGCTTTAACGTTGATACATATATTGTACTTTAAACCATACTTTGAACAATATAGATCATTGACATCCAATGAACTATGGACTAAGCTGTATCATACTTGCCTCATTAAGGTCCAGGTAGCGATTGCGAAATGTATTATTCATATTGGCATTGAGACATAATACACTTGTGGTGAGCGATTTGCTATTTCTTTTTCCTTTTTAATAACAGTTGTAAATAATGAGTAGATTTGATGTACATTATACATTTTTATTTTCTTTCTACGTCACCACACTTTTGTCTTAGTATCTCAGCATCGAATTGAAAAGAAGACCATATTGTATGTATTGATGAAATAAGAGAACATTTCTTTTAATAATGCATAGTTTTTATGTAAAATGTTTTTGTTTATTGAAAAGTTGAGACTCAACTAAATCAATTAAAAAAAAAACTATAGAATTAAAATTCGTGGCTAAGAGAGTGTTAAATGCTACTGGAAAATAATTTTAAGATTCCTGTGTGTGCAGTACTGCAGGTAGTGATGCCTTAAAATAAACTAATGAGTTGAGTGATCAGACCAAGGGCAAGTCTTGGTACAGATGTGCAATGAATTCCTATATAAAATCCAGTCCATGATATGACAGCTTTGTTGAGTTTGGTTCTTTACAAGTCAGGAAAAGTCTATCACCTCAAGAGCAGAACATAGGGATAAGGTTTTACTATCAGAATGATCATTGGCTCAAAGGTTAAAATCACCCAGCACGATAGTGGCGGAGTTGGAATTAATAAGATCATTCAAAGAGCGAGGAGTTGTTTTTTGAACAAAGGTAAGGGCTGGGGGGCGTCTATAAAAGAGATTTATAGTCAAAGAGACATTTGGCCTCATTACACGGTAGGCGGTAGCCATGGCGCTTTTAGCACCATGGCTACCCCCTTACCGCATTCTGGGTCCGGGTTCCCGAAATAGGGACTTACAGGGTCATTCCAACCTTGGAGGACCCGGTAAATCCCCATTCCGGGAACCATTCCCCATTCCCATTCGAGCCCCCATAGGGCTCAATGGGAATGGGGATGGAGCTAATAACAGTACCGCAATTTGCGGTACCGTTATTAGCTCTGAAGTCTCTTAATGGGTCCCTTCCATAATGCCTGGTAAAACCAGGCGTTAAGGAAAGGACTCGCTAAGGGACCTCGGAATAGGGTGGTAAGGGATTACCGGCACCGGTGCCCTTACCGGTGCCGGTGATCCCTTACTGCCTACCGCGTAATGAGGCCCATTGTGATTCACGTTCAGTTCAATACAGAAATGTTCACATCCTTCCAAAGATGGAATAGGGACAAGGTGAGAATCCAGTTGTTTTTTGACACAATTGCTACTCAACCTCCTCTATGACCAGTGCAATCGGCCCTATGCATTTTATATCCTTCTGGAGTAGTATTATGAGCAGAAATCTGAGATGTTTCATGGAACCATGTTTCTGTTATAGCAAACATGCCTGGTTTATGTGTGCAGATAAAATCACAGAGTTCAGAGTCATGTGAGAAAGCACAGCATGTGTTAAGGAGGCAGATAGTAAAAGGGTTGTCATAATGCGTGGTGAGGGGAGTCTTGTCAATACTAGCATTACAGTTGGTATAACAACCATGGCAGAGTACCACGGTATCCCGATCAAGAAGCATCAAGGTTGACGTGGGAAATTGAACGAATAAATCATTGGGAGGTGTAGATTCATTAGAAAAAGGGGTGGATAGGACCACATTAACTTTAGGATCCTTATTTTTTGCAGTATACATTGTATTAGTAGTGTTACCCGTTAGAGTACGCGGGCCCAGCATGGGGTGATTATCTAAGCTCAGATAATCACGAGCAGTGATTTGTTTGTGAACGTGTGTAAGCAAAAGTCAAAATAAGAACACAAAGCTTACCAGATAGAGCAGATGAGTGTATAACCTCACAATCCCTGCCAAACCGGCACTAACCGGCTAGTTGCGAACACGCCAGGTGGCTGAAAAAATGCAAGCTGGAACTACAAAAACAAAGGGAAATGTAGTTCCAAGACGCTGAAAGCAACTAGAACCAAGATAGCAGTGACTAACAAGGAGGAACAATAGACACAGTAAAATTGATTACAAATCTAGGCAGTCCAATGCCTTTGCAGTAAAATCAATAAAACAGTATAAAACAATCAACTCAATTGAGTTTGTTGTACTTTTGTTTACACAAGTGAAGTGTACACCAAGAGGTGTTGTTGGCCAATAACGGCCCCTATTTATATAGGAATTGTAACAATACTGAAATTAGATTGTTATTCCATCTGAAACTCTCATTGGAGAATATGCGGTAGTATGTGGCAAGATCCGGTTCCAGAACTATTGTAAATGTGAATCTAAAATGAAGATGTTTTATATGGTTTTTAGGATATCTATATTTAGAGAATTTAATGTTTTGCCTTTCTTGGTAATTTCTTATGCAATGTTTTTGTTAATTACTGATGTTTTTTCTCTTTATAACTTTATTCTTATTTAAGGTATATTTTATGTGTAAAGTTTCATTGTAAACTAAATCACAATAAAATTATTATTACTATTATTATTTGTTTTGGTTTTACATTGCATGAACATTTTCTTATTAGTTGGGTAATAATAAGCAGCGCTCGGATACCTGAGGGTTTGTAGCGCTATATAAAGCTAAATTATTATTATTATTATTATTATTATTATTATTATTATTATTATTATTATTATTATTAATAATAATAATAATAATATGAAATGTTTATTTGTTAAACCATAAACAATAAAAAAGAGAAGTTGTAGAAAAATAAATGACACGTTCATTCCACAAATGCCCCCCTCGTTTTTCATTTGCATCTATTTTTTTGCCATCCTCACTTTTATCAAACCAAGCTGATTGCTTACAATTAACAGCCATCATTTCCAATCTTCTCAGTTTAAGCCACAAATCAATTTCTGCTAAGGGTGTTAACTATTGGTGTGATTTCGATTTCTGCAAATTGCATTTTAGATAATTACGATCACTATAAGTTGCCAGGGTGTACAGACATTTTTGTGGCCCAATTTTGGTTATGTCCAATAACATATAATCTGCGCAACAGATCTGGGTGCAAGCTGTCACCCAGTTTGAGTTGGAAGCCTTTTGTTCAGGTTGTGTATGGAAGATGCACGATATTAAGCTGGAAAATCGGGGGTATCAAAATGCGCCTCTGCGTTAACCCTTGTATGGTAGATTTCGTGGTGTCTACAACCACATTGTACTCAAGACAATCGTCAAGTGAAGGCATTCTTCTAGCTAGGCAGAAAACCTTGCTAAGGACAAGATGTTCGCTACTCATTTAACCTCATAATATTTTACAGGGAGCATAAAGGAACGCGTGAGCAGAAAAAGGGACATGTAACAAGGTCCATGGGAAGGAGAAAATGACAGGACATCTTTATCACAACACTGGACTCACACTGCTAAAAAGAAAACCTATGGAGGGCATTTTGCAAGAAAACCGTGATTGCCCGGAGAGGGGCAAGTACGCTTGCACTTATACACAAATAGGCCCCCTCTAGGCAATTTTCAGAATTTGGACTGCAGAGTGCAAATGCGAAACGCAAACTCTCTGGTGCACTCTGCAGTGCCAATAGAGTAAACACGCCTGCCATGTACGCATAGCAGGCAGTGTTTACAATGATTTCCTCTGGAATCCACCTGCTTTTCCACAGGTAATCATTAGTTCTGCGCCAGCATGAAAAATCTCATACTGGCATAAAACCAAGTCGTTTTTGCAGGTGAAGGGCAAACGGGAGGCGGTAACGTAACTCCTGTTCTGCCACTGCCCTCTGCCTTTAAAAACAATGAAAATCCCCCAGAGCATGAACAGGGCGGTTAATACAGGCATAACACTGTTACACCTGTCTTAAGTGCTTCCATTTACGCCCAGGCAGACTCGATAGTGAGCCCCTCTATTTGCCAGCAAGCACGAGAAAGTGCATGATTTGGAGATCTCTGTGCCCATTTTGCATGCAGAGCTATACACGCTGTATCCTTGTGCAGGGTGGGGCTTTCATCTGCTCAACAGGCCTCATTTCTAAACATTCTTGGACATTTCAGATTGTTGTTACTATTCGTAATACCAGATGGTCTCCAGATGGAGCCCCATTTTGGCAGGATTGAATGCATAACCACAGGATATTTTTATTTTATTTTACAAAGAAAGACTTGATGCTGTGCTAGTAAAATCCAAGATGTGATACCTTTTTTCTTTGACAAACTGAAAATATCATGCGAATATGGTCAAATGCATTAGCTTTTGAAATGCAATAACATGGTGGTCCCACAATGAAAGAAGTAACACAGAAAACATTGCTGGACATTTCTGCCCTATACAGAATCAAGAGAACCTTTCACTTTCACGCAATTGGCTGCGGGAAGAGTATGCCTGGAATTCAGTCCTAGGATAAACTATTTTTCCATGTAACAACACATTTGGGATCTGAGCAGATGCATGATAGCTCTCACTGGAAAACACTTTGCAAGTCTAATAGTGTTGGGAATTCAATTTGAATCAGGGGCATGCCGCTCAGGCAACATGTGTGCACATAATGTCGCCGAAAAGTGCTGGGAGTCTTTAAAGTGAGCACAATTAATAATGATATTGTAAGAGAAAGCTTAAAATGTAAGATTTACAAACATGCACGATTTGAAAGTAAACGACTTGCTTCACATGACACGTTGCTTATGGGTATGCTTTCAGCTGTATTGTTGTAAAATGGCCTTCAGGTTTTCCAACTAGAATGTTTGCTTCTTCCTGGAAGCCACACTGATGGTGGCTGCTGTGAGTTCTATGCTCAATTCATCTTAAGAATGGCACATTTGACCAGTGTGTTGAATTTAAAGCATTCAATCATTAAATCATTAAAGCATTAAACCAGAATGAAGTGGATGTGGTTCTATATAAAAATATATATATTCAAATATCCCTTGGCAAAAAGTCCCCAAGAAGGCAATCATTTTACCTGCACCCCTAAAAGCCTTCCACCACATATTCTAGGATGGGTATTAATTACTATTCTAACCCCAGCCCTAGAATATTTGGGGAAAGTGCATGATTGTTGTGGTAGTGGAAATTTGAGAAATGTCACCCTCTGGCGACCTTTGTTCATGTGACTTAATGACTGGATACCGTGCTCTTTGTGCAGCATCTATGCAGTGTCATGGCTTTATAATGAGTAAACCGCAGTTAACTATGCTTACTGGTATACATATGATGTGAAGAATCGAAAAATGTTCCCAATGTTTCAATGATGCCAATTTTATCTCAGTATCCCCATGCCAGGTAATTGCTATCTCGCCTGCGCTTGCTTACTAAGTGGCAAGTGCAATAACGGATTTTGGAATCATTTAATAGCATCAGTTCTCTCATTGTGTCTCATACCCAATGCTGGATTCTTACCATTGTAGCTTAGATATCCAAGTTTGGCATATTTGGTGTCTTTTGGCCCAGCCCACTAGAGGTTTTGAACCATAATGCTCTAGAGCTTTGAAGTGAGAGGTGGGGTTTGCAGATTGTGTTCAGTCACTTTTGGTGTGGCTGACTCAACAGTGTCAGTAAAAGGTGTGCATAGTTTGTCATAAATCTAATATATGTGTTCCGACTACCATATGTTAGGTTGAGCACCTTCAAGTACTGTCATGATCTCTGCTTCCAAAAGGTCAGGGTTTTCCCAACTCCCTTGGAAGCAGATCCATAACCCAGGTTCCGAGTGCCAACCAGTCCCAATTGGGACCTTTTGGACCCAGTCCTGGCACCAGTGGCACCAGGCTCATAAATATGCCCAGTCCCAGCGCTGGAAGCGCCGGGCTCATAATGCTTGGGTGGACTTACCTGCAGCAGACCATGCTGCTTACTTGCCTGCCAGTTGAGCCTCTGATCCTCTTCTGTTTGGAACTACTTTTCCTGTTGGGTGGGGCAGGAGCCACTCCCTAGATTCAGAACACTGGAACTCTTCTGGAAAGCAGGAACTCTTTTCTTACCTAGGCGTGGCTGTGGAAGGAGACACCTAAGCACTACAGGAGGCTATTTAAACCACACCCGATGGATGAATCTTGCTTTGCGTTATTCTGCATCCTCTGCAGCAGAACGCTCATCGTGTCTTCTGCATCTGATCCTGGGCCTAAGGAAAAAGGCTTACCATCCTGAATCCAGTCTTCAGCAACACCTATAAAGACAAGAAAGAACAGGTTAGCATTACGGTCTTCAGTGACAGCTCTTCACTTACCTGGTCCATCGGCTGTCACCAACGCCTCGCGCTGCATTCCGGCATCTGAAAGACAAAGGCTTACCTACTCTTCGTGCGCTCCGGAGGTCTTCACACTGCATTCCGGCATCTGAAAGACAAAAGCTTACCAACTCTTCGCACGCTCCGGAGGCCTTCGGCGCTGCATCCCGCATCTGAAAGACAAAACAAGGTGCGTTTAAAGACATTGGGGAACTTTAATACTCACGTGCCATTACTCCTTTCCACATCTAACCCAGTGGGTATTCCGGCACCCTGCAGCCGCTCCGAACTTGTACCTGCAAAATAAAAAGACAGTTAGAGCTCATCGTGAAGCAGGCAACAAGCGCTTACTTACGTGCTTCCAGGCGCTTCTATTCATCACACGGGCTCCATCTTCAACTCACTTCAGCCCGTCATCCGCCATCGCCGGAACCCTGCAAAACAAGAGATATCATTACTAAAGACTTTAAAGACATTAGAATTACTCGAAACTTACCGTACGTGCAGTAAACGACGGACAGCAGTCCTCTGAAGTCAAGAGGCCTGCTCCCCTTATCCAGTGAAGAAACTGGTTACAGCACCCTGCCCTGAGGCAGATGGAGAGCACAGCGTTCACTTACCTAAGGTGAGAGCGTTAACCTTTGGGGTTCTACAGGAGAAGAGAAAGGGAAGAAGAGAGAGACATTCAATAACCCAGTTCCTTAATCCCATATTTTCTATCTGCAGACATCTTACCCTTCGAGTCAGACATACAGTGCACAGAGGTCCAGCCCAAAGAGCCAGCCGTGTGTTACACATCACCTTTGAAGATACGGTATACGCCCAGTCAAGACCGGCGCCTCTACGGGAATCAGGTTAGCGTTACAGAACGCAAAGCCTACCACAAAACTCCCGTCCAGGCGCTATGGAAACCTCGGATACCAACCAGCTAGCCCAGTTACTTGGGGAACTAAGGGCAGAAGTGCATGCCGCCCGTCAGGAAACGAACGCTCTAAGAAGAGAACTGATTATTTCCAAGGAGCGAACAGATGATCTCGCTAGACAATTGCTACAGTCACAAGCCGGACAGACCCCGTTACCCGCATCTGGGGGAAATCTTCCTTCTACATCCTCTATGAATCCAGTGCAGATCAACCTACCTGGGAATGTACCTCTGGCTTCGCCCGAACGATTTTCTGGTGACCCAAAGAGGTTTGCAGTATTTATCAATCAGTGCCGGTTGCATTTCTTATGCCGGCCAGCAGCCTTTCCAACTGATCAAGCTAAAGTAGCTTTCGTGCTTTCGTCCCTTAGTGGCAATGCGGCAGACTGGTCGATCCCTCTAGTAAATCAAGATGATCCGGTCCTCCATGATTTTCAAGCTTTTCAGCTCAGTATGGAAAAACTGTTAGCAAGACATTCACAGGGGCAGGCCTTGGACAATGAGCTTCTTTCGTTGCAACAAGGTAATCAAGACCTTTTGGCTTATATTGCGTCTTTCAACAGACTGATAGTGGAAACTCAATGGCCTGAGGACAAAAGGATTACGCTGTTTTATAGAGGTCTACGTGGAGAGCTCAAAGATGTGTTAGCCCAAGTAGTGAATCCCCCACACGATTGTTCGGACTATATAGACTTAGTCGTTCAAATAGATCACAGACTGCAGAACAGGAAGGCCGATCGTTCCAAGTTTGATGCTCGAGTATTTTCCAAACCGCCAACTCCTTCCAAAGGAGTAGACTCCGGGGAACCCATGTAAATAGGGGGTCTGAAAGGTCCTCTAACACAAAAGGAGCGGGAAAGGAGAAAACAGTTGCAATTATGCCTCTATTGCGGAAACTCAGGGCACTTTCTTCGAGACTGTCCGGTGAAACCTGCCAAGAAGGCAGTAGGAGCTGCAGTTACCAAAGTTACAAACTCTGAGCAGGGAAACGACCTCGCCCGACAAGAATAGAGGTCCTCTTGCCGAGCGTGAAAACCAGTTCCGTGACCTCGCATTTCGTGATACCTATGGTCCTCATTAGCCCTGATAATCCGGATCGATTACATGCAATTGAAGCTTACGTCGACAGCGGTGCCATCGGCAATTATGTGGATCATGAAATGGTTTTGAGGATGAATCTAACTCTTTGTCCCAAGGCTGTAAAAGACGTCATTACTACGGTGGATGGTACGGAGATAGCCTCCGGGCCAGTAACGCATACCACTCAAGAGGTGACGCTAGTAGGTCAAGATGGACACCATGAGAAGATCGTGTTCGATGTGATCAAGGCCCCTCAGTTTCAGATTATTCTAGGAATACCTTGGTTAGAGAAACACAATCCTCTGATCGATTGGCGAGTAAGAACGGTCCAGTTTCCAGAATGTGTCTCTACTTGTCACCCTCCACCTGGTGTTGCACTGGCAGCAATTTCTTCAGAGACTCCCCAGTTACCTCCCGAATACCTAGAATACCAAGATGTTTTCCGGAAGGATCAGGCTAACTCTCTACCTCCTCATAGGTCTTATGACTGCCAGATAGACCTGATACCTGGATCTACTCCTCCTTGTAGTAGAATTTATGCCCTCACCGAGCCTGAGAACCTTCACCTTCGACAATACCTGGATCAATACCTGGCAAATGGGTTTATTCATCCTTCCAAGTCCCCTGCTTCTTCAGCTTTGTTCTTCGTTCCAAAAAAGGCAGGAGACCTTAGAACTTGTATAGATTATCGCTCCCTGAACCAGATCACCGTTAAGAATAGATATCCGTTACCTTTGATCCCTGAACTCCTGGACCAAGTCAGAAAAGCATGCATATATACAAAGCTGGATCTTAGAGGAGCTTACCACTTGGTACGAGTAAAAGAGGGCGATGAATGGAAGACGGCCTTCCGCACCAAGTATGGGCTATTTGAATATCAGGTCAAACCCTTCGGACTTTGCAATGCCCCGGCCGCCTTTCAATATTTTATGAACGATGTCCTCAGAGAGCTCATAGATGTGTGTGTTGTTGTTTACATTGACGACATCCTCGTTTATTCTTCATCGGAATCTGAACATCGGAAACACGTGAAAATGGTCCTCGAAAGATTGCGTCAACACAAACTTTTCGCTAAGTTGGAAAAATGTGTTTTCAACGTGACTGAAGTTGAATTCTTGGGATTCATATTATCACCTGGCGGAGTGCGTATGGATTCAAAGAAGATCGATGCAGTTCTCAAATGGCCATCACCATCCTCCGTAAAAGGTGTGCAAAGCATGTTAGGCTTCGCTAACTTTTACCGCAGGTTTATCCCCGAATTCTCTCGAATAGTCCAGCCCATCACTGCCTTGTTAAAGAAAAACAAACGTTTTGAATGGTCTACCGAGGCGGAACAAGCTTTCCAGGATTTGAAGACTAAATTTATCTCTGCACCAATCTTAAAACACCCTCGCCCCGAACTCCTCTACATCGTGGAAACTGATGCTTCAAGCCTTGCCATGGGGGCAGTTCTATCACAAAAGGACCCGGTAACCAATCAGTTGCATCCCGTGGCATTTTGGTCCCGCAAATTCTCGCCTCCTGAAATCAATTACACGATTACTGACAAGGAACTTCTGGCTATCAAGTCTGCCTTTAAGGCTTGGCGGCATTATCTGCTGGGGGCCCGACACACCGTTACTGTGATTACGGATCACCGAAACCTGCAATATTTGAAAACCGCAAAAGCCCAATCCTCTAGACAACTCCGTTGGGCATTATTCTTTGCCGAGTTTGACTTCATAATTACCTATCGACCTGGTACAAAGAACGGTAAAGCTGATGCCCTTTCTCGGATGGGAGTGGAAGAACACTTGATCAACCCTAAACCTGTACCAATCATTCCCGAACAAAGAATTCTGGGTGTAATCGCCACAGAATCCATAGAGGAAGTTAAGGATAAAGCCAGGCAACTTGTAACTCCAGCAGACATACAGAATTGGATTCTGCAGGGAAAGGACTTTGCAGTAAAGGACAACTTATTGTATTTCCAAGAACGATTATACCTACCCAGCACAGATTTACAGAGAAAAGTAATCTCTTGTTATCACGATTCTTTAATGGAAGGACATCCCGGTATGGCCAAGACCTCAGAAAAGATCAAGCGCTACTTCTGGTGGCCGTCTTGGAAAAAAGATATCAGAGACTTTATAATGTCCTGTGGAGTATGCGCCCAAAACAAGAGTCAAAAGGAAAGACCAGCAGGCCTCTTACGCCCTATTGACATCCCACCTCGCCCTTGGCATACGCTTTCTATGGACTTCATCACCGATCTACCTCCATGCTCCGGATACAATACAATTCTAGTAATCGTGGACTTATTCTCCAAGATGGCGCATTTCATTCGGCTCAAAGGCTTGCCAACAGCAGCAACTCTGGCCCGAGAATTTCTCGAAAACATCGTCCGACTGCACGGTTTTCCTTCGGTTCTAATTTCGGATCGAGGTAGTCAATTTATTTCTCATTTTTGGCGAAGTTGCTGTCGGTCGGCTCAAATTGATGTGAGACTATCGACCAGTCACCACCCTCAGACCGACGGACAAACCGAGAGGACCAATCAAACTCTGGAACAGTATTTACGCTGCATGCTGCAACAAACTGAAAAAACTTGGAAAGACATCCTTTGGATAGCCGAATATGCCTACAATAAATCTGTCCATTCGGGAACTGGGAAAACCCTGTTTTTTCTTTTGTACGGCAGTCACCCTCGAACCTCGGAGTTGGATCCCCTCAAAGATCTTGAAACACCAGCAGTAGACTACCTGCATTCTACAATCACCCAAGCCTTTAAGGAAGCTGTTTCTCACCTTCAAAGGGCTAAAGAACAATACAAGAAAGGAGCAGATCAACATCGGAAGGAAGCCCCTCAATATCAAGTAGGGGATCAAGTCTGGTTATCCACCAAATATCTACCTCTAAAAGGGCCACGCACATTCAACCCAAGATACCTTGGTGCCTATTCCATCACTACCATAGTAAACCCAGTAGCGGTCAAGTTGGACTTGCCCCGGCACATGAAGATACATCCGGTCTTCCACGTCTCTCTATTAAAACCTGTGCAACCTCAAACCCGACTAACTAAATCTCCAAAACCTATCCTAGTTGATGGAGAACTCGAGTTTGAAGTCAAAAGCATTCTGGACTCCAAGATCTCCAAATCTAAACTATTTTACCTAATTGACTGGAAAGGCTACGGCCCCCAAGAGAGATCCTGGGAACCTGCTGAATATGTCCACGCTCCTCGCCTAATCAAAAGATTTCACCGAACATTTCCTGACAAGCCAAAACCCCCGGAGAAGCCCGGTTTGGGAGGGGCCTTGAGGGGGGGTACTGTCATGATCTCTGCTTCCAAAAGGTCAGGGTTTTGCCAACTCCCTTGGAAGCAGATCCATAACCCAGGTTCCGAGTGCCAACCAGTCCCAATTGGGACCTTTTGGACCCAGTCCTGGCGCCAGTGGCACCAGGCTCCTAAATATGCCCAGTCCCAGCGCTGGAAGCGCCGGGCTCATAATGCTTGGATGGACTTACCTGCAGCAGACCATGCTGCTTACTTGCCTGCCAGTTGAGCCTCTGATCCTCTTCTGTTTGGAACTACTTTTCCTGTTGGGTGGGGCAGGAGCCACTCCCTAGATTCAGAACACTGGAACTCTTCTGGAAAGCAGGAACTCTTTTCTTACCTAGGCGTGGCTGTGGAAGGAGACACCTAAGCACTACAGGAGGCTATTTAAACCACACCCGATGGATGAATCTTGCTTTGCGTTATTCTGCATCCTCTGCAGCAGAACGCTCATCGTGTCTTCTGCATCTGATCCTGGGCCTAAGGAAAAAGGCTTACCATCCTGAATCCAGTCTTCAGCAACACCTATAAAGACAAGAAAGAACAGGTTAGCATTACGGTCTTCAGTGACAGCTCTTCACTTACCTGGTCCATCGGCTGTCACCAACGCCTCGCGCTGCATTCCGGCATCTGAAAGACAAAGGCTTACCTACTCTTCGTGCGCTCCGGAGGTCTTCACACTGCATTCCGGCATCTGAAAGACAAACGCTTACCAACTCTTCGCACGCTCCGGAGGCCTTCGGCGCTGCATCCCGCATCTGAAAGACAAAACAAGGTGCGTTTAAAGACATTGGGGAACTTTAATACTTACGTGCCATTACTCCTTTCCACATCTAACCCAGTGGGTATTCCGGCACCCTGCAGCCGCTCCGAACTTGTACCTGCAAAATAAAAAGACAGTTAGAGCTCATCGTGAAGCAGGCAACAAGCGCTTACTTACGTGCTTCCAGGCGCTTCTATTCATCACACGGGCTCCATCTTCAACTCACTTCAGCCCGTCATCCGCCATCGCCGGAACCCTGCAAAACAAGAGATATCATTACTAAAGACTTTAAAGACATTAGAATTACTCGAAACTTACCGTACGTGCAGTAAACGACGGACAGCAGTCCTCTGAAGTCAAGAGGCCTGCTCCCCTTATCCAGTGAAGAAACTGGTTACAGCACCCTGCCCTGAGGCAGATGGAGAGCACAGCGTTCACTTACCTAAGGTGAGAGCGTTAACCTTTGGGGTTCTACAGGAGAAGAGAAAGGGAAGAAGAGAGAGACATTCAATAACCCAGTTCCTTAATCCCATATTTTCTATCTGCAGACATCTTACCCTTCGAGTCAGACATACAGTGCACAGAGGTCCAGCCCAAAGAGCCAGCCGTGTGTTACACATCACCTTTGAAGATACGGTATACGCCCAGTCAAGACCGGCGCCTCTACGGGAATCAGGTTAGCGTTACAGAACGCAAAGCCTACCACAAAACTCCCGTCCAGGCGCTATGGAAACCTCGGATACCAACCAGCTAGCCCAGTTACTTGGGGAACTAAGGGCAGAAGTGCATGCCGCCCGTCAGGAAACGAACGCTCTAAGAAGAGAACTGATTATTTCCAAGGAGCGAACAGATGATCTCGCTAGACAATTGCTACAGTCACAAGCCGGACAGACCCCGTTACCCGCATCTGGGGGAAATCTTCCTTCTACATCCTCTATGAATCCAGTGCAGATCAACCTACCTGGGAATGTACCTCTGGCTTCGCCCGAACGATTTTCTGGTGACCCAAAGAGGTTTGCAGTATTTATCAATCAGTGCCGGTTGCATTTCTTATGCCGGCCAGCAGCCTTTCCAACTGATCAAGCTAAAGTAGCTTTCGTGCTTTCGTCCCTTAGTGGCAATGCGGCAGACTGGTCGATCCCTCTAGTAAATCAAGATGATCCGGTCCTCCATGATTTTCAAGCTTTTCAGCTCAGTATGGAAAAACTGTTAGCAAGACATTCACAGGGGCAGGCCTTGGACAATGAGCTTCTTTCGTTGCAACAAGGTAATCAAGACCTTTTGGCTTATATTGCGTCTTTCAACAGACTGATAGTGGAAACTCAATGGCCTGAGGACAAAAGGATTACGCTGTTTTATAGAGGTCTACGTGGAGAGCTCAAAGATGTGTTAGCCCAAGTAGTGAATCCCCCACACGATTGTTCGGACTATATAGACTTAGTCGTTCAAATAGATCACAGACTGCAGAACAGGAAGGCCGATCGTTCCAAGTTTGATGCTCGAGTATTTTCCAAACCGCCAACTCCTTCCAAAGGAGTAGACTCCGGGGAACCCATGTAAATAGGGGGTCTGAAAGGTCCTCTAACACAAAAGGAGCGGGAAAGGAGAAAACAGTTGCAATTATGCCTCTATTGCGGAAACTCAGGGCACTTTCTTCGAGACTGTCCGGTGAAACCTGCCAAGAAGGCAGTAGGAGCTGCAGTTACCAAAGTTACAAACTCTGAGCAGGGAAACGACCTCGCCCGACAAGAATAGAGGTCCTCTTGCCGAGCGTGAAAACCAGTTCCGTGACCTCGCATTTCGTGATACCTATGGTCCTCATTAGCCCTGATAATCCGGATCGATTACATGCAATTGAAGCTTACGTCGACAGCGGTGCCATCGGCAATTATGTGGATCATGAAATGGTTTTGAGGATGAATCTAACTCTTTGTCCCAAGGCTGTAAAGGACGTCATTACTACGGTGGATGGTACGGAGATAGCCTCCGGGCCAGTAACGCATACCACTCAAGAGGTGACGCTAGTAGGTCAAGATGGACACCATGAGAAGATCGTGTTCGATGTGATCAAGGCCCCTCAGTTTCAGATTATTCTAGGAATACCTTGGTTAGAGAAACACAATCCTCTGATCGATTGGCGAGTAAGAACGGTCCAGTTTCCAGAATGTGTCTCTACTTGTCACCCTCCACCTGGTGTTGCACTGGCAGCAATTTCTTCAGAGACTCCCCAGTTACCTCCCGAATACCTAGAATACCAAGATGTTTTCCGGAAGGATCAGGCTAACTCTCTACCTCCTCATAGGTCTTATGACTGCCAGATAGACCTGATACCTGGATCTACTCCTCCTTGTAGTAGAATTTATGCCCTCACCGAGCCTGAGAACCTTCACCTTCGACAATACCTGGATCAATACCTGGCAAATGGGTTTATTCGTCCTTCCAAGTCCCCTGCTTCTTCAGCTTTGTTCTTCGTTCCAAAAAAGGCAGGAGACCTTAGAACTTGTATAGATTATCGCTCCCTGAACCAGATCACCGTTAAGAATAGATATCCGTTACCTTTGATCCCTGAACTCCTGGACCAAGTCAGAAAAGCATGCATATATACAAAGCTGGATCTTAGAGGAGCTTACCACTTGGTACGAGTAAAAGAGGGCGATGAATGGAAGACGGCCTTCCGCACCAAGTATGGGCTATTTGAATATCAGGTCAAACCCTTCGGACTTTGCAATGCCCCGGCCGCCTTTCAATATTTTATGAACGATGTCCTCAGAGAGCTCATAGATGTGTGTGTTGTTGTTTACATTGACGACATCCTCGTTTATTCTTCATCGGAATCTGAACATCGGAAACACGTGAAAATGGTCCTCGAAAGATTGCGTCAACACAAACTTTTCGCTAAGTTGGAAAAATGTGTTTTCAACGTGACTGAAGTTGAATTCTTGGGATTCATATTATCACCTGGCGGAGTGCGTATGGATTCAAAGAAGGTCGATGCAGTTCTCAAATGGCCATCACCATCCTCCGTAAAAGGTGTGCAAAGCATGTTAGGCTTCGCTAACTTTTACCGCAGGTTTATCCCCGAATTCTCTCGAATAGTCCAGCCCATCACTGCCTTGTTAAAGAAAAACAAACGTTTTGAATGGTCTACCGAGGCGGAACAAGCTTTCCAGGATTTGAAGACTAAATTTATCTCTGCACCAATCTTAAAACACCCTCGCCCCGAACTCCTCTACATCGTGGAAACTGATGCTTCAAGCCTTGCCATGGGGGCAGTTCTATCACAAAAGGACCCGGTAACCAATCAGTTGCATCCCGTGGCATTTTGGTCCCGCAAATTCTCGCCTCCTGAAATCAATTACACGATTACTGACAAGGAACTTCTGGCTATCAAGTCTGCCTTTAAGGCTTGGCGGCATTATCTGCTGGGGGCCCGACACACCGTTACTGTGATTACGGATCACCGAAACCTGCAATATTTGAAAACCGCAAAAGCCCAATCCTCTAGACAACTCCGTTGGGCATTATTCTTTGCCGAGTTTGACTTCATAATTACCTATCGACCTGGTACAAAGAACGGTAAAGCTGATGCCCTTTCTCGGATGGGAGTGGAAGAACACTTGATCAACCCTAAACCTGTACCAATCATTCCCGAACAAAGAATTCTGGGTGTAATCGCCACAGAATCCATAGAGGAAGTTAAGGATAAAGCCAGGCAACTTGTAACTCCAGCAGACATACAGAATTGGATTCTGCAGGGAAAGGACTTTGCAGTAAAGGACAACTTATTGTATTTCCAAGAACGATTATACCTACCCAGCACAGATTTACAGAGAAAAGTAATCTCTTGTTATCACGATTCTTTAATGGAAGGACATCCCGGTATGGCCAAGACCTCAGAAAAGATCAAGCGCTACTTCTGGTGGCCGTCTTGGAAAAAAGATATCAGAGACTTTATAATGTCCTGTGGAGTATGCGCCCAAAACAAGAGTCAAAAGGAAAGACCAGCAGGCCTCTTACGCCCTATTGACATCCCACCTCGCCCTTGGCATACGCTTTCTATGGACTTCATCACCGATCTACCTCCATGCTCCGGATACAATACAATTCTAGTAATCGTGGACTTATTCTCCAAGATGGCGCATTTCATTCGGCTCAAAGGCTTGCCAACAGCAGCAACTCTGGCCCGAGAATTTCTCGAAAACATCGTCCGACTGCACGGTTTTCCTTCGGTTCTAATTTCGGATCGAGGTAGTCAATTTATTTCTCATTTTTGGCGAAGTTGCTGTCGGTCGGCTCAAATTGATGTGAGACTATCGACCAGTCACCACCCTCAGACCGACGGACAAACCGAGAGGACCAATCAAACTCTGGAACAGTATTTACGCTGCATGCTGCAACAAACTGAAAAAACTTGGAAAGACATCCTTTGGATAGCCGAATATGCCTACAATAAATCTGTCCATTCGGGAACTGGGAAAACCCTGTTTTTTCTTTTGTACGGCAGTCACCCTCGAACCTCGGAGTTGGATCCCCTCAAAGATCTTGAAACACCAGCAGTAGACTACCTGCATTCTACAATCACCCAAGCCTTTAAGGAAGCTGTTTCTCACCTTCAAAGGGCTAAAGAACAATACAAGAAAGGAGCAGATCAACATCGGAAGGAAGCCCCTCAATATCAAGTAGGGGATCAAGTCTGGTTATCCACCAAATATCTACCTCTAAAAGGGCCACGCACATTCAACCCAAGATACCTTGGTGCCTATTCCATCACTACCATAGTAAACCCAGTAGCGGTCAAGTTGGACTTGCCCCGGCACATGAAGATACATCCGGTCTTCCACGTCTGTCTATTAAAACCTGTGCAACCTCAAACCCGACTAACTAAATCTCCAAAACCTATCCTAGTTGATGGAGAACTCGAGTTTGAAGTCAAAAGCATTCTGGACTCCAAGATCTCCAAATCTAAACTATTTTACCTAATTGACTGGAAAGGCTACGGCCCCCAAGAGAGATCCTGGGAACCTGCTGAATATGTCCACGCTCCTCGCCTAATCAAAAGATTTCACCGAACATTTCCTGACAAGCCAAAACCCCCGGAGAAGCCCGGTTTGGGAGGGGCCTTGAGGGGGGGTACTGTCATGATCTCTGCTTCCAAAAGGTCAGGGTTTTGCCAACTCCCTTGGAAGCAGATCCATAACCCAGGTTCCGAGTGCCAACCAGTCCCAATTGGGACCTTTTGGACCCAGTCCTGGCGCCAGTGGCACCAGGCTCCTAAATATGCCCAGTCCCAGCGCTGGAAGCGCCGGGCTCATAATGCTTGGATGGACTTACCTGCAGCAGACCATGCTGCTTACTTGCCTGCCAGTTGAGCCTCTGATCCTCTTCTGTTTGGAACTACTTTTCCTGTTGGGTGGGGCAGGAGCCACTCCCTAGATTCAGAACACTGGAACTCTTCTGGAAAGCAGGAACTCTTTTCTTACCTAGGCGTGGCTGTGGAAGGAGACACCTAAGCACTACAGGAGGCTATTTAAACCACACCCGATGGATGAATCTTGCTTTGCGTTATTCTGCATCCTCTGCAGCAGAACGCTCATCGTGTCTTCTGCATCTGATCCTGGGCCTAAGGAAAAAGGCTTACCATCCTGAATCCAGTCTTCAGCAACACCTATAAAGACAAGAAAGAACAGGTTAGCATTACGGTCTTCAGTGACAGCTCTTCACTTACCTGGTCCATCGGCTGTCACCAACGCCTCGCGCTGCATTCCGGCATCTGAAAGACAAAGGCTTACCTACTCTTCGTGCGCTCCGGAGGTCTTCACACTGCATTCCGGCATCTGAAAGACAAAAGCTTACCAACTCTTCGCACGCTCCGGAGGCCTTCGGCGCTGCATCCCGCATCTGAAAGACAAAACAAGGTGCGTTTAAAGACATTGGGGAACTTTAATACTCACGTGCCATTACTCCTTTCCACATCTAACCCAGTGGGTATTCCGGCACCCTGCAGCCGCTCCGAACTTGTACCTGCAAAATAAAAAGACAGTTAGAGCTCATCGTGAAGCAGGCAACAAGCGCTTACTTACGTGCTTCCAGGGGATTCTATTCATCACACGGGCTCCATCTTCAACTCACTTCAGCCCGTCATCCGCCATCGCCGGAACCCTGCAAAACAAGAGACATCATTACTAAAGACTTTAAAGACATTAGAATTACTCGAAACTTACCGTTCGTGCAGTAAACGACGGAGAGCAGTCCTCTGAAGTCAAGAGGCCTGCTCCCCTTATCCAGTGAAGAAACTGGTTACAGCACCCTGCCCCGAGGCAGATGGAGAGCACAGCGTTAACTTACCTAAGGTGAGAGACATTCAATAACCCAGTTCCTCAATCCCATATTTTCTATCTGCAGACATCTTACCCTTCGAGTCAGACATACAGTGCACAGAGGTCCAGCCCAAAGAGCCAGCCGTGTGTTACACATCACCTTTGAAGATACGGTATACGCCCAGTCAAGACCGGCACCTCTACGGGAATCAGGTGAGCGTTACAAGTACTGGAGCACCCAGGTTCTTCGTTGTGGTGTTATAAAACAAAGCCAGTGCCCTGGCCTTGCCAAGAGGGCATGAAAATACCTCTCAGCCAGGGTTGGGATGGCTACCAAGGGGAAATCCAGATCCAGTCCTACCTTTAAAGAGGAGGGTGGCAGTGTAGAGGTCAGTAATTCCTGCCTCAGTACCAGCGTGTACATGTGCAGTACTTCTTTGTCTCACACCAGGCCTCTAAAGCAAAATGTTCCCTAAACCCCTCTGTTTATTTCCAGAGTCTGAGTGCCAGAAGGGGGAAGAACAGTCAGGAGCCAGCAGCCTTCCAGTTACACCCACTCTCCGCAACACCATGCCATAACCCTCCACTGAAGACCAAGGGAGAACAAGACACAGCAGCAGAGAACCAGTGTGAGAAAATGGGAAGCTGTGGCACAATCCACAGCTGTGACTCCCATCAGCAACAGTCATAGTCCATAGAGCCCCCAGGAAATCAACGGGGGCACACACACACCTGGACAAGGTGCACTTACCCTAGCAAGGCTGCGTTCCTTGGCCCCCAAATGCAAATGTGGACATTGCGCTTCCTGGGCAGCCATTCCTACTCTTTTGCGAACCCCACAGAGTGGGAAGAGCTTAAAATGATATGTGTGCACTTTGCTACTGTAAACATCTATCAGGGTGAGAAAGATGGGGCCAGATTAGCCAGGACCAGTGATTCAATGGAGGGAGAAGGGGAGCAGTAAATGAACACCAGGAAGCATGAAGATGTATGTGATTCCGGTAAGGTCAGAGGAGGAGGAGGTGGCAGATCAAGAGATCAGCAGGAGAAAGGAAGAAACCACAGAGTGTGGAGGTGATTGCTGGAGTAGATGAGGTATTGGTTAGTAAGTGCAAATGATGCTGCGTAGTAAGTGTGCGTGAAAGAATAATGTGTATGTTTAAGTGATATAGTGTAAGAGTAAATGTTAGGTGTTTGGGACTGAGTGAAATAGTTTTTGAGTTGGTGGTTGGTGGAGTTGTAATAGTAGAGTATAGGAGGGAGTTGGAGTGTGGAGGGAGAAGTAATAGAGTGGAAGAGGGAGGAGTACTGTGGAGGAGAGAGTTGGAGTGTGGAGGAGTACTAACATCAAACGGTGGAGGCAAGGCCTAGAAGGAATATGAGACATCTAGGGTGTAGAGAAGAAGTGTCAAGAGACTGTTAGGGGTAGAGTTGGAGGAGCTGAGAAGTGAGAGAAGGAGTGGGAAAAGAGAATGTGGAGGAGAGAGTACTAACATCAAACGGTGGAGGCAAGGCCTAGAAGGAATATGAGACATCTAGGGTATAGAGAAGAAGTGTCAAGAGACTGTTAGGGGTAGAGTTGGAGGAGCCAAGAAGTGAGAGAAGGAGTGGGAAAAGAGAATGTGGAGGAGAGAGTACTAACATCAAACGCTGGGGGCAAGGCCTAGAAGGAATATGAGACATCTAGGGTATAGAGAAGAAGTGTCAAGAGACTATTAGGGGTAGAGTTGGAATAGCCGAGAAGTGAGATAAGGAGTGGGAAAAGAGAATGTGGAGGAGAGAGTACTAACATCAAATGGTGGAGAAAAGGCCTAGAAGGAATATGAGACATCTAGGGTATAGAGAAGAAGTGTGAAGGGACTATTAAGAGTAGAGTTGGAGGAGGAGAGAATTGAGAGGAGGAGAGGGAAAGTAGAATGTGAGCATTCTAGAAAAGAAGACAGAGTCAGGCAGAGTGTCTGTATGTCACAATCCGCTACCCAGTAGAAAACTAACTGCTGGAGGGACTGCGTTAGGATGTCCCGGAGATACTTCTTGTGACATCTATTAGGGAAACCCCTTCCAATACCCTCACTGATAGACCATACAGCATGTACCCATCTTGGCTCAAGCGGTAACCCACCAGCATTTTGGGTCTGTGGTTCAAGATAGTTTATTTATTTTATGTATTTTTAATGTGTTACAGTTCATACAAAGTTTTCATATACTCATCTCAATCTATTTCCATTTAAGATCACCCTACACTCCTAAAATGAAAAGTTCCCATTCTTTAATTAAATATAAATATAAACATTTGATTCCATACTACTTCTCTAAGCACAATACATAGATGATAACTACTTGTATAATCATGAAAACTATTACATCAATCCTCATTTCACATCTAAAACAAGACTCAAAAAATCCTCCTGTATACACATTTATCAAGTTTAATGATTTAACCTAGTTTTTACCTACTGCCAGACTCTATAAAGTGCAATGTGCAGAGCGAGATTTCCTGAGTTTAAACAATATTACAAGAAGTCACAGCTTTAAATCATGCTGTAGTCATGTATGAAATTCTCCAAGTTACACATGTAAACAGTATCCCGCACCTGTCAATATGGGCTTACTTGTTTTGAGAATGTGTGCCAATTTACAAATCCTACAAGTTCTTTTGTGAAGGAGGATTTGTAATTGAGGGCCGCAAGTCATTAAGGTGGGCAACTGGTTTATCCTCAAAAGTAACACAATTCTCTTCACAGCGTGGGACAGGCTTAATATCTGGTGTCTTTGGATTCTCATATAGTCATGCATTTCCTTGCCAATCTCTGAATATATTTTTAACATAGCAATGTATTCATCATTGTTGTTCCAGTCCAATAGGTTGAGCTTATTTTCAAACATTAATTTCAATAAAAAATAATGTGAAATACCATTCAGGGCTCTAACCAATAGAATTGCACAGCTTAATGTTCAATTATTTATACTCGCTTAACTTATTATCGAGTCCCGATTTCATAACTTTCCCCATTAAGTTTAACAGTGGACATTTAGTGTCGTTAATGGCTTTTAAGTACTCCCATTGGAACACATTGGGAAGACCACGTAAGAATTTACCTTCCAGTCTTTTCAACCAAGCATACTTCTTTATAACCAAGGCGTCCAAACTGTACAAGATTGCCGGGCAGAAGCTCTGTCTATTTAATAATATCATGCCGTTCAGACTGTAGCTAGCCAGCAGGGCAGTAAGCTGAGCATCTTTTTTATGTTTTTAACTGCAATCATCTCGGGATCGTTTTTACCAATACTAAAGGGAAACCGTAAATAATTACATGTATCTACCTGACCAATTTGATCCTCGACAAGGTTTACGGAAAGATTCACACTACTTTTTCCCCCAAATTGCATATATTGGGCCTCATTACGAGTCACCCGGTCTGGAAATAACGGTGGCGGTAAACCACCGTTGTTTCCGGACCGTGTGATCTCGTGTTCTGCAGGTGGGAGGTGTCATTCCTGCCAGGTCTGACCTGGCGGGTTTAACAACACCAGCCTGCAGGCGGACGTGGAAACACCGGCACCATCACAAGATGGTGCCGGTGTTTCCACTTCCCCATTCCCATTGAGTCCTATAGGACTCAATGGGAATGGGGATTTACCAAATTCCGCCTCTGGTTTTCCAGGGTCACCGGGGTCCTAATGCCCCGGTAATTCCGGGAATCATGGAGGCGGAATGGTAATACGAGTACGGCGGTAACCTGCCGGAATTTCAGGCACGGGTACCGCTGGACTCGTAATGAGGTTTTGTCCGTGTTTAGTGTCAGACTGATTTCCTTTGCGTATATGCATAGGTATCGCACTGGTCCTCTGCATTCCCATATATCTATGGTCTAGAAGCATAACGTTATCCACCTGTCCTATACTGGGAGGTCAATTAGGTACATTTTGAAGCCTGAAAGGGGTACCTTCCAAGTATAAGTTGAAGCGCAGAGGGCCAGTACGCAGCCCCATTTTACTCCTTTATGTGTAGGGATAGGTGAAGTACCAGCCCCTCCACTGCTTAACCTCACCTGGATACAGGTCTTCTCAAGTAGCTGCACAAGCATTTGCAGCAACCACATAGGAATGTGTTTCCCTTTCGGGATTCGGCTGTTAAATCCACATACATCACGTACATGCAGGGACTGCCTTTACATCGCACTTTCGCAATCCAGGAGCCCAGTATCCTAATATTAGATGTGTTTGGGCAGATCTTGCTCTGAAACCAGTCTGGAAAGGTTCCAGCAATTTTGCCGACTCTTCCCAAGACTGTAGATCTCTTAATACAAAGGTTGCAAAGGTCCTGCTTTGAATATCAAGCATGGAGAGCAGTCTATAAATTGACGTCAAGATGTGGAAATCTTTTTTTTACACTGGTGCGAGATTCTAGTGCATTCATCATTCTGGTATATCTCCTTCTGCGGATACCTTTTTAAATAGGATCTCTGAAATGGAAGCCCAGTTCTCGGGATCTTTTTTCAGCACTGTATTTGCTAGACGTCTGGGCCAGGTGCTCTTGAACCTTTTAGTTTGCTGATCACCATTTCAATGCTCTTTTTATCAATAGTAAGTTGCACATTAAGTTTAATTATGTTAGCGCAGTAGGTCTGATTATTCACAATCCTATAGTTATTCAGAATATATTTTCTCCATTAATGCTATAATTATTCCTAATATATTTTCTCCATTGATCCTCACAGATGGGGTTAGTCGGCACTTTTGCTTTGTTTTCCTTTGCGGCCCCAAGCACTTTTAACATTCATTTATTGTCTCCATTTTTTAACACTGTTACACTTTTTTGCCACTGTGCATTTTCAGACGAGAGTCTCCACCACTTTACCCAAATTGTGTACATATTTAAATGTTCCTGTTTGAACTGACCTCTTTGTTTTCCATATCCCTGTTCATATTCTATCTAACTGCACGTTTGGTCTTGAATATTTCCTTGTCAATTATTCTACCCTCATTTTGTCCCTCTTTTACAATGTCAGTGCCACCATGAGCTGCAAGTGCAGCAGAAAAATGTTTTATCCATACATCAATTTCACTCAACGTCATGTTTTCAAGCAATGGCAGCCATGTGTTGTTGAAATCTACTAAATAATTACTATTGCCAATCCAACTGATCCTATTTTCGCCATTATTTATATCAACATCCCCAACCACTAACTCAGGACTGGTTTTGGCTTCTATACAATCCTGTAACACTAATTCCACATGATCGCTATACTGATTGTGTCGCTGAGAATTCTTCAACACAGTTCTCGAAACTGCTACTGCAATAAAAGTAGTCAAGGGTGGCCTTTTTGTTAACACTTAACCAAGTAAAACAGGCTCTTTGTGTTTCCACAATTAGTTCCTTGTCAACGCAATCTGCATTGAGATAACCTCCCAACAATATGATGACTTCATGCTCATTTTTCTACCAGCCCACACAAACCGCCATAATGCTTAAAATATTCCCTGGATAAAACAATAAAGCACCTCCCGGAGGCTCATAGACATTGGGCCTCATTGGGCTACTTAATAAGGGCATGGCTGCCTCCAAGCTCGGGTCCGGGTTCCTTGAATGAGGAATTACCTGGCCATTCCAACCTTGGAGGACCCGGTAATTCCTCATTCAATGTACCCATCCCCATTCCCATTTGAGCCCCCATAGGGCTCAATGAGAATGGGAAGGGAGATAACAACGGGCCCGTTAATAACAGGCCATTTGTTAGCTCCCTGGTCCCCTCGCGGGACCCGCAAAGGACGTCTGGTCAGACCAGATGTCCAGTGCAGGTCCCGTGAGGGAACCTCGTAATAGGGCGTAATGGGTGTAACGGCGCTGGCACCTTTACCGGCGGCGTTAAACCCATTCTGCCTGGGTCGTAATGAGGCCCATTAAGTACTAGCAGCCTCCCTGACTTATTTACTGTGATTAACATAATTTCTGCTGCGTGTACGTTAACTTCATTCTCAGGCATATGTATTTTGATCACACTTTTAACTCCAATTAGTAGCCCCCCAAAGGACGGCCTACTGGACTTTTCCTTGTTGGGATTTGAAATATCTGGAACCCGTCCACATATAAGTTGAAAGCAAGACATCTCTAGGGGGCCTGCTGTACTAATAGTGTTCAATGCAAGTATGCTACAAGTTAATGGTTGTACTAGCGATTTAACAGGCAGAAACCCCAATAGCCAGACCCACTCTTGTGCACCCTTTTCATCAGAAGACACTCTTATGTTAATTTTTAGGTCACCCGGCAGCTCCCTCAACACCTCTGTATGAGGCGTCTCAATACTCCCACACTGCGAATCATGGTGTTTATCCAGCTATAGGAACCTAGTATGATCTGCTCATTACTCCAGTGTCTGCTGAATAACAATGTATTGTGAAGCGTTAAAATTAGGATGTTCTATGAGCTCAGTATCCCTTGTGTCCAATCTTCACAGTGGAGGAATCAGCTTAAGCAGGTACAGGATAACTGACCTGTTGATTAACTCACACTTTCTTTCCGAAAAAATATATACTTTCGTAAATTACTTAAGATCACCCTGGGACTGTAGCCTGACAATGTTATTGTTATCCCCATTATTCTTTAGGACTTTAACTGTGTCATGTTGCTCAACGGTAGAACAACTCTCTACAAGTATCTCTTTGCTGTTTATTGACGCCATGTCCTTTAACAGCCAACTTGTCAACATGCCATCATGTTTACTAGCTTTTTACTTCATGGGGTGGTATTTTTCCTTGCATTGTTTGATATTCACTCTTACTAGTGATAGAGGATTAATGTTATTAGATGGAGCAGCACTGGGCCCCACCTTCAACAAGCCACTTTTTGATTTCTGAATGTTAAGATGCTTTATCTTTTGTCGCTGTTTCCCAGTTAGATTGATCTTAGAAGACTCATCAGTGTCACTTATTGTGCCATTCACTTCCACGTCAGTCCCCTGCTCCACCACCATTACAGTGGGCACACTTTGAATGTAGGATTCGGCACTTGTGTCGACAGTCTCTGTACTAATAACGGCCAATTTACTTTCTTCATGGCTGTTATCTGCAGCGTGAGCTTCCATATGCCGCAAACATCCCACATGTTTGCGGTTATGCTTATACATTTTTTGCCGCAAAGTTTTCATAATATTTTGGTTTGATATTGCAATGTGGACATGTTGGTCGCAGGGGATATGGTGTTTTCAATAGCAGCGTTTGTAACGTCCGCCCCTGTACTTAACCCAACTTGCTCTAGGATCACCGTCAAACTGTAACTCAGTTCCTGTCTGCCAA
The DNA here is from genome assembly GCF_040938575.1 of Ambystoma mexicanum. NCBI lineage: Eukaryota > Metazoa > Chordata > Amphibia > Caudata > Ambystomatidae > Ambystoma > Ambystoma mexicanum. Next base: position 1,159,134,044 of record NC_090928.1, on the reverse strand, counting down.
TGGTTGCACCTCTTCCTCTCTTTCATTTGAGTTCACAGTCGCTACATCTCTTCCAGGCCCTGAGATGGCCGCGATTCAATGTGATTCAATGTGATTCAATTTTAATTGATTAGCACAAATTAAGTAGGGAATGATTGGTGATTTGGTATTATTATGCTCACTGATATCAGTTTCGGAAACCTCCTACTGACCATCTTCTCTCACAATTTCCCTCGGTTGAAAATACGCAGTGATTTCCCCCTGGATGTTTGTGTTGTTTTCCTCATGCTGAGAACTCAGCAGTTTTTTTAGGCCTCAAGTTATAGTAGTATACAGTGATTTAAACAATCCAAAATAACAAATTAATCCATAACAAATCCAAAACAATGAAAAATAATGAATTATTTGGTAAAAATATATATGGGGTGGGGGTAGAGGGGTTTACACAGGTGGGGAGGGGGTTGGGCTTTCAATTATAGGGAAACAGGGGATTTCAGGGGGGAACCCCCCAGGGGGAACTCCTCAAAATAAAAATAAAAAGAAATGTGTCTGCTGCATCGAGCTCTGCTGCCTGAATCCTGTTCTCTTTGCTCTGCTGTGCTGCCTGGAGGTGGAGCCCAAGAGTCTCCTCAAAGACCCCTGAATTTCGCGGAGCGAACGCAGAGTCAGCTGAGTCATGGAGTCTTGGGAGTCATGGAGGAAGAAGTCTGTTCACGCTCTACATTGCAGTCCATCACGCGCTCAAAGACTAGATGTCTGAAACAGACTTCGACGCGCCTGCGACTCCGGAAAGGGTCCGTTGGATTTATTGGACCTGACAACCTTCCGGCTGGCTGAGTCGCTGCTGGTAGAGAGGCCTCTGAAGACCTTCAACTCTCCCAAGTAAGTGCTTCCCCTGATGTTCGTGACTTTGGTTCTAAACAAGTTGGTATTCCCGATATCCACATGAAAGATTTCCTCATTTCTCGGTCCGATATAGATGCATCCTGTTTCAAGTGCCATCAATCTCCCTGCGCAAGTGATACCAATACTTGCAACACGTGCCCTTCTGTTCCATCTTCGGACAGCCAAACGGCTTGCAAGGGCCCTCGGGAACAGGACCTACCCCCTCTCCACTCTCTCTTGTCTTCCGCTTCATTTTTGGGCCCTGCTCTGTGGGACGTGGAGGGTTTGGGTTTGCTAGCCCAGGTCCGACTTGTGCTGGAGGCGAGATTACTGGTGATTGTTTGGGCGCCCTCGCGCTTCCTACGGTTAGTGGTGGGTGCCTTGCTGGAACGCCGCTTAAGGAGGTCTTAATGTTACGGGTGCTGGCCTGGTGGGTTGTGGATAGGCTTTCCTTGGATGCAAACCTGAATGTTCTTTCAAATTCACCGTTTTTCCCGTGTCAGAAACTCCAGCCCATTGCAGAACACCAGCTCCTCATGGTTGTGGTAACATGAGGCCTATGTTTGACTTTTCTACAACCTCAAATAATCTGTTGCCGCTTACCTCTAATACTGTTAGTATTCCGTACACAACTCAGTGTGCACAACAATCAGAACAGATGGCCTTAAAAACTGCTTGCTCTCTTGGGGTGCGCGCTGTGGGTGATTTCTCCATGTCTGACTTGGCCATATTTGTAAGCGCACAAACTATAAATGAGTCTGTGGTGAATAATGAATGCAAGGAAATAACTACAGGCTCTGATGATGTATTTGAATGTTCAAAAGAGTCTGCCTCTCAGGTGTTATATCAAAATATGTGTCCTCCGGAACAAACAAACCCCTTAGTGGGTTCAGAAATGACAAAACCTGAACACCTGACAAACGAGATTTTAAACACTAACTCAAGTGGAGGAACTCCGTCCAGGAGAAACTCGCTGGATGTAGTAAACAAACTACTAAAAGACCTAACAAATCTAAACCAATCTAGAACCGAAAAAAAAACTCAAGAACTGGACCTTCTCAAAAATGCGCAAAACCTGAATGATATTAAAAGTGAAACACCTTCTATAAAGTGCTTAGGTCCTCAAAGTAAGCGATGTCGGTTCGAAGATAGTGACTCATCAGGCCCCAACTGTTCGCAGCAAAGTGCCCCGAAGAAACGATCTCTAAAAAACTTTGCACATAAACAGACTGTTGGGAAAACCCTGGAAAGTGTTTATATTCCATCAACAATGACTCAAAAGCCGCAATCTAGCGACACTTCTTCAGACGCATCCTCAACTGACACCTCGATTATTGAGAGGGATTTCCCTAAAACAAGGCGTACTTCGAACAAAACTCACTCTCAACGGCTTACTTCATATGCTTCATCAGAAGGGATTGTTAAAAAACTGCTCCAAGAAATACAACCTACTCTGACTTCAACCCTGTCTATGATGATCGGTCCTTTTCTTAAAATGTATGAGCATTTGAAAGACAGTGTAAACGATCTGAGTACATTGGTGGCCCTTCTGAACTCAAAGATGGCGAATATAGAAAACGATAACAATCTCTTCAAACACGTAATTTATGACTCAAATAACAAAATTGATTGTTCACTAATGGTAACAAATCGAGATACAAATTGGCCCGTCTCCAGCTTTGTAAAAACATCAAATGCTCAAATGGGATATAAGGAAAGTGGGCATCGAGAACATAACCCCGCTGTAGAAAGATCCTCAGGTGATCTTGTACTGAAATAAAATCAGTCAGCTGCAAAGGAAAAGTCACACTCTAAATACTGCCTGGTGCTTGAACGAATTGAGGAGACTGACTATGCTCTTGTGCTTAACCGTAAGAACGTCTTGCGTCTCCTCAATTAAGTCCCCTCATTACGAATGATTGAGACTAATGAGGTAAAAGTCGTTGACTTTCACAATGAGAATCGGTACGACACGGTGCAGCTCCACATTGACTCGCGGATCATCTGTAACACACTGTTGGAAGCGGCCCCAGTGCTGATCTCTATGGGTTTTGACATCACTGAAATTCATCAGAACAAAGAAGATGTTGTGACAAACTCTAAAAACAAGTGTAAACGGCTGACTATTGATCACTCAAGATCACCTCAAATAGTATTCACGCCGTAACTAAAGTTGTTTGCACGGAGGAGACTGAGTCAAATCAAGCCAAAGTTCCGGCAGAGGTCCATGATTCAGAGACGGACAAAATCCTGACGCTTCCAATTGAACAAATTAAAATTACCATTGCGCAAAACATTAGTCCACCATCGACTAATGTAATTGAAGCAAAAATAGCCCTGGCTACTGATTCCTCTGAAGACTGGAGCTGGCTTTCTAAAGCCCTGAATTCTCAACATCGAAGCTAATGCCAAATTGATAAAAAGCCAATAACAAAGATAGACAGCTCCAGTACTCGTGGCCACGTCCACTTGCAAAAATCTAATTGGCTTGAAAGTATCGATATTATGTGTGTCCAGGCTCACTACATATCCGGTCATAGAAGGCTTTGAGATCGCCTTTAATCCTGCAACAAAAAAAAAATCTTGCCAGACCAACAGTAGGTTTACTGACACTGGTTTGCAAAAGCTCGGGCTACACATTCATTCGATCTTTCAACTACACTCCCTATATTCAGACAACGGTGCTTCAGTTTGAAAACTCTGGAAAACAGAAAAAGAATCTCCTACATATCCTTAATCTATATTGGCAACATAAAGCCTCTCCTGCCTCCGTCATCATTGATCAGATAACAAATATTATCGATACCATCTATGAGGCAGATGGGGCAGCAAATATATTGCTTTGTGGCGACTTAAACATAAACTGTTTACCTGTGTCATCAAACAAATCTAAAATCTTTGCCTTGCAAAATTTGGCCCGATTATGCCTAGGAGAAATGGAGAATAGAAATATGCATATGTTGAATGGTCACACTACTGGGGATATACTGCCAAAAGCCACGTGGAAGCGAGATACACAAGAATCCATTCTAGACTATATTTTTGTCTCTGAGAGCGTGCATACCAATGTGTTGAAATTAGAGGTAAATAAAAGGAAGGAAAGTGGTCATAACTTAGTGATGATTACTATTGCGGTCTCATTACAGAACATTTCTGAGAAATGGTCTTTTGACACAGCATTAGAATCAAATCGAGTACGACTACATTTTTCTGAAATAGAGACAAAGAGAATAAACCAAGTATACCAAGAAGACAAAGCTCAACTCGAATACTTCAACATATTGGAAACATACAAGGAAAAAAAACAAGGATTGAAAAAACGTTGTTTCAAGAACATGCACGCTTTTGACTTAGAAATCTCCAAATGCAAACATAAAATGAGAAGTGACATACAGGCTTGCAGTGGAATGTACTCTAATAAAATTGTTAAAAAGATGAGAAACATAAAACAAGCCTATAAGATTTGCCTTAAACAACACAAGCTGCTGAATTTATGTTATCAAAACTGGGAACCAGTAATACACACGATTTCTGGAGTCTAATAAACAATCTCTCTGGTTCTCAGAGTGCTGTACAGACAAACATGGTTATTGAGAGCGCTTGAATAACCTTCTATAAGAACTTGTATGAAAAAAAGTATTTTCTGTAGACTATGGGTTGTCAAAAATGGAGCACTGGGATCTGGAGTTCCAGGAAGAAGACATCTTAGAAATAATTAACAACTTAAGTACCTCACATACCCTGGGCCTGATGGTCTTACCAACTTTACCCTGAAAGAAAATCCTCAAATTTGGGCGAACTTCTGTAACACCTTATTCAAGAAAATAGTGACAAGATGTGAGACACCAACATCATGGAAGAGAGCAATCATTGTTCCAGTGTTTAAAAAAAGGCAACAGACTAAATCCGGAACACTACCGCCCGATTACGCTGCTTGACCTTTTGAGCAAGGTTTACGCTACCATGCTAAAAGACAAACTGCTAAAGTGGTCTCAACAAAACCATCTCATTGACCCAAGACAAAGCGGCTTTGTAAAAGGAGTTGGATGCAGCTTGAATGTGCTCATTGTTAACACCCTGAAAATGGAGGCTGTACGTACTGGGACTAAGACCTATCTGGCAGTAATTGACCTATCCCAAGCCTTCAATAGTATAGAAAGGGAAATTCTCTGGGCGAAACTTGAGAAAACAATGTGTCTCTCTGCATTAAAAGATCTGCATACTGAGACAAATGTAGAATACGACTTGACCGCCAAGGGAAATTGTCTGCACCAATTCCAACGTATCATGGTGTAAAACAAGGATGCCCACTTGCAGCCATTATTTTCAATTTTCTTCACGACATTGACCAAACTATTAACGGAGAGGGATCTTTTTCACCAAAGGTTAACGGGTCATACGTGAGTCATTTACTCTATGCAGATGACTTAATTTTGTTAGACCTAAGACCTATTGGTCTACAACGTAAACTAACAGCATTGGTACGTTATGTTGAGGAAAATGAGTATAAATGCAGCAAAATCGTAAATTATTGTGCTAAGAGATATACGTGGGCAAAGAACCAATATGCAATCTACCTTTAAATGGCATATAGAAAAAACACCACTTCACTCTATCACTGACACCAAATATCTAGGGATGAGGATTAGCTCCAGTTTGAATGATACACAATAAGTCGAACAAACAAAACTGAAGTGTCGACAACTGGCTACACAGGTGAGGGTTTTACACAAAAAATATGGCCTCTATTCCATGGTTCCAGTTTTAGCATTCTTCATACAAAAAGCTACCCCATCTTTAATTTATGGGGCTGAATGTGCCTTGGGTTGCTCAGCCAAATTGTGATACACGATCGAAAACATCTTTTGGACTAAAGTCCTTGGTTTACCAGGTGGCACTCCTTCCGCATGTATAAGATATGAATTGAGTATAACATCTATCAATGCAAGAGTGACCTGGAATACATTGGCCTTGTTTCGCAAAATGTCTCTTAAAGACCTCACCCTGCAGTTTAAAATGCTTGCAAATCCTGGAGAAAATAATAAAAACTCTGTCTTGTATCTATGTGTATGGGTGTAAGCACAGATCTTGAAACATTACATAATAATCCTGATCATGTCAAAAACAAACTATGGAGGCGTGACTGGTGCGAGACCTGTGACCTCAGACGCACCTATAAAAAGATGCTCCTGGCAAAAAAACGAGCGTTAAATGAGATACTTAGTCCTTGGAAACTCTTCCCTGACGAAAGGAAAAGAAGACTTCATATGATGTTCCGTTTGAACATATTTAAAATTTGTGAAAGAACTAATCTTTGGACAAAAAACAATTTGTATTCTGAACTTTGTCGATTATGCAGTGAAACTAAAGAAACTCTACAACATCTTGTTCTATTCTGCGCGGGCCTCACTGAAGACAGAAACCATCAGTTTGGAAGCATCACGTCGGAAAGATCAAGCTATTGTGTAAAAGACTGGTGGCAACTAATGTTCGATGCAACGGACCGAAGAATAATCCTGTCGCTAACTTTTTTCGTGGAAGCAATGGCTTCACGACTTGAATGTGTTGAAGATATAAGAATCAAGAACCTAGGATCTTTGATTTCAGCTTGCAGCTAATCACTGTCCCTAAGAGCATGTTATTGCTGAAACCTGTCGTTCTATCTTGATGTATGAAGATTGGATCGATAGAATTTGAAGCCTTCTTCCTTCTTGTTAGCGGGATGTTCATTTTGTCTTGCTTTCTGTTCGTTGGCTTCTGTTTTCTTTTTAAAGGTTTATTATAAACCAAAAATATATATATAATATATATTTTTTGTTATTACAGGTTTGTTATTAATTCATTCTCTGTTATTTGATTTGATTAAATCACATGGCCATGACCATTATAGTTACCTTTTTAATGTTTGACTTTCCCCGGCATATTAGAATTTCAAGCAGCCCTCAATAAAGTAACGTGAGACTAAATTTAGAGCTACTGTCAGTTCTTAAACAGCAGTATTTTTTCTTACCTGGCAATTTAAAGCTTGGTCAAAGTTTCAGGAATCTCATTATCCACGAGCCACAGATTACACGAATGTAGTGCAGTTAAAAATGCACTTGCGCTATGTACTGGGTTTGGGCTTTTAGGCACTCCTCCCAGCCAGACAGGATAGTTGTTTGTCCAACTCCAAGCCAAGGCCAATGGATATCAGAGTCCGGAGTCCGGTCCGCACACAAGATACCACTGTAAAGGCTCCAGGCTACTCACTGCTCAGCTGCAATGCAATTGCAAATGCACATGCTACACACTGTGTTTGGACATTCAGGAACTCCGTCCACGCAAGACAGGATAGTTCAATGCCCACCTCCAAGCCAAGACCAATGGATAGGAGAGTTCGTAGTCTGGTCCATCACACAGCATACAACAGCAAAAGCTCCAGACTACTCACTGCTCAGCTGCAATGCAATTGCAAATGTGCATGCTACTCACTGGGTTTGAGCTTTTAGGCACTCCTCCCAGCAAGACAGGATAGTTGTTTGTCCAACTACAAGCCAAGGCCAACGGATAGCAGAGTCCGGAGTCTGGACCAGGACACAACATACAACAGTAAAAGCTCCAGGCTACTCACTGCTCAGCTGCAATGCAATTGCAAAAGCACATGCTACACACTGCGTTTGGGCATTTAGGAACTCATTCCACGTGAGACAGGATAGTTGAATGCCCAACTCAAAGGTAAGACCAATGGATAGCAGAGTTCGTAGTCCGGTCCATCACACATCATACAACAGCAAAAACTCCAGGCTACTCACTTCTCGACTGCACTGCACATGTGAACATCCACTTTCAAAATGCAAGACAGTGTATCTATGTAGATTCATTTTGTCTGTATAGTTCGGGATGAAAAGATGAAAAGATTCCAAAATAACAAAATGAATAGAGGCAGTTACTGTCACTCTAATGAAGCATCCCAAATATTATAGGATAACAGAGAGAGCAGATGAGAGCAACATTTTACACATCACTGTGATTACACAAGTAGATATTCAGAAGTTTAAACTGTTCCTTGAGCCGCTTGTAAGCACTTATGACTGCCAAACATGTCGTGCACTCCCTACTGGTCTTAAACAGTATCAAACGCACACACCCAGTTGTATACAAACACATACATGTATTCCTAAAGCAATCTGTCACATTATATGGGGCTATGATTAATATAGTCTCACATTTGCCAACATTGTTGCAGAATATCATGGGTCAATACTTATTGCTCCTTTCTTTGATATATTTGCTACTTTTCTCCAGTAGTGGGAATGAGCATTCAATTAAGTTGGCTCAGCAAATTACCAGATCACCCTCTGACATCTGTGCTCTATCTGCAGGATACAATTATGTCCTGTCACAAACAACTGAGCCCTTTATCTGTCTGAGGTCGATAAATTGAATACCATTAAACCATGCTTAATAATAACACTTATCATCACAGGGCTTAGAACCAGGAAGATTCGGGCAAGAACCACCGTATAAAACAGCAATATTATCAACCACAGTTGTCTATCAATGTGAACCCTGCATGGGAACACTCCTGTTTTTATCCTGGACAAATCCCCCATCAATGTCTATTTCTTAGGTCACTGAAAAAACCTTAGTTAAGAAACAATTTAGGTAATCAGATTTAATGCATCAAAACCCTTGAAATTAAACAGATGTAGAAATTGATAAACATCTTAACTCCCTAGGATCTAATGATGTGTTATTTAAATAGTGCTTATGCTTAAGCGCTTTAAATAGAACACATATACATACAATATCACCCAAATGGAGTTGGTACTCATTTATCAACCTCAAAAGGATGAAAGGCTGAACTGGCCTTGCCGGGACTCGAACCTGCAACCTGTAAATCACACACAGATCACAACACCATGCATGTAACACGCTGAGCTATCTTGCAGGCCTCTACCATCTGTTATGTATGTGCTCATGGGCTTTGCAGCAGGGGGATGCCGAGTTAAGATGATCATCATTTCCCACATCTTTTTAATTTCAAGGGTTTTGTGGCATTAAATCTGATCAACTTAACTGTCACTGAACTAAAGTGTATTCAGTGAATTTCAAGAGTTTTGTTATACCATAGATTATTCAAGGGCCAGTGGCCACGGCCTACATGTTGCACCAATAGGTTACATTTGGAATCACTAGTGGCAATGGCCCTCGGCCGTTGCTACTGTACATGTTCCACCTATAGGTTTCCTTGAGGCACACTAGCCATGGCCTTCAGCCCTGGCAAATGAGCAAGGCTTTGCCTGTGCAACTGTATATTTTTAAAACACTAGGTTTCTTTCAAGCCGAATAGTCATGGCCTTTAGCCCTGGTCACTGCACACGTTGCCCCAAAAGGTTTCTTTGAAGCCCACTGGCCAGGGTCACTGTCACAAAAACCCATTTCCCCCTGCCTAGTAGATGTGATCACAGCAGATGCTATTCCTATTTATTTTTTTCCTCAGATTCCATTCCCCTGATAATCCCCCGATAATTACTGTAACAATATCACAGTAATTGCATGCCAGTTACCACGATATTGCTCCTGTGATGCAGTTCTTTTTCCGAGCTTGCCTTCTGTTATTACCGAAGCAATCTCGCGAGATTGCCCCAACTTCACATGAAGTCCTCTTTTCCCCTCGCCACCTCTAGTCTAATGTAATTGCAACCTTTTTCCTCCTTGAAATAGCTTTTTATTTTTTTGCACTTTCCATTTTCACATTCCCCCTATATTGCTGCGGTAATCGCTCATATTGAGCAATAAACAAATTGCTGCTTTGCGTTTCTGAAAAGCACAATGCAAGATATAGCTATAATTTTGGGAGAAGGGGTCACCCATTTCACCCTTGCGTGTTGTAATAACTACTGGACAGAATAACCCCGGACTCCCTCTGCAAATCGAGTCAATGGTTCGTGCCCAAGTTGTTTCTTATTCGGTCCAATTCCGTGCAGCGTTTTTTTCCCAGCACTGCGCAGAAATGTGGACTTTTTCTCTATTGACAAATGAATTGGGGTAGGCCGGAAACCATCATTGTTTGCTTTATTAATAACTTTTGCATTTTTTTTACAAATCTTTCCCAAAATGTCCAGTCTTGTGGGGGCCCGGAACAAACATTTTGTTTGTGAAATATCAGTCAAATCTGTCCTGCAAGTCAAATGTTATTAGCAATTCAATGTACAGGTTTCCCATGGAATTAGCTGCACACCTTAACCGTAGTGTGATGACGGCTGTACTATAACATCCAAATCAGAATTCTCTAGACAAAATCCTTCATTTGCTCTGCTAAATATTAGTAATTATTTTTATACTCTGCAGTTCCATATAAATCAGATGCATCACCTTCATATTTGCATTTATCATTATTCTGCACTCCATTATATTTCACAAAAGCGGAAGGCTGACCTGAATGAAGTTCAGAAAAAGCCCATCTTCAATCAGTGCTGTTTCCTGTGCTCTGATGTACCAGCGGTGCGCTGGCCTAATCGAGAATTATCATACAGCTAAATTGCAAAATGATGAGATTAAGCAATGATAGCACCAGTTATATATTGCGTTAAAGAAGGGTTGATTCAAATGTGCATTTCACAGAAATTAAAAGGGGTGTCCAGATAGGAATGAAAAGCTGTTGTGAAGTTGCCACGTACAGAGGCTAGTGCTACCTTTATCCCTTCAGTGTCACTGGAAATTTAAATTTGGGACCAAGGGGTTTGGGACAGAAAACCATGAATCATAAACCTCTTTTCAACAGCACATCTTAAAGTAATACATCTTGAAAAACACAAAACAATAAGTGCAAAATTTGATAAAACAGACTACTTATCCAATGTCTCAAATATTGCATAAAGTTTATAATAGTAAAAAAAGTAAATTTACTTATTTAGCCTAGTAAATCAGCCCCATTACACGGCCATGGTAGTGGCCGTGTAGTTATGGTTAAGTTGCTGTTTCCATAGGAAGAGCACTTTTTGGGCGGCTTATAACTTCGCTCCCCCTGGACAAATCATCACAAACTTTGCAAAAAGAAGTATGTGGGCCACTCTGAATTTTTTTGCAAAGTTTGGAGATGTTTGGTCCAGGAGGACAAAAGTTATAGGGGGGGTCCAAAAACGTCTTTTTTTTTCCATAGATTGAATGGGGGAAAAACTTTGCGCACGGCCACAGTTCAAACCGCTGGACGGATTTTCCCGAAATCTGTGGCAGGTACAGGGGCTTGGTCCAGAAAGCGTGTTTTTGTAAATTTGGTGACCTGACGTGCAGTACTTTTCTTTAAAAATATCAAAAAGTAGGTCTGAAAAAATGTGTGACATCTATGTCTGCTTCGCGGTTACACTTCCCTGTTCGGTCCACGGACAAGATACCAATTGGCTAAGGGGCTGGTTCATGACCGCGGATACGCAATGTCTCTGCCCATTGGCTGCTGCGAGACATGTTCTGCGTCAGATTGTTTGGATGCGGCCGACATCTTGGATCCTCCGAAAGCGGAGCAAGAACCAGCATACATATGCTCTATATATAAAACTGTTTTGCTGTGTGACAGACTGTTGGGAAAGGTTCAGACAGTAAGACATGGGTGATCAATGCATTTGTTCTGGGGGACGGTCTTCATGATGTACTTTCCCTGGACAGCTTGTACGCACAGAAAATGAGGGCTGTAATGACGATAGCATTTCAGTCCATGCAGTGGACAGGAGACTTCTAACAGTTGAAAGCACAATGCGTAGTGTTAGCCAACATTGAAATTGACAACATGCCGTGATTGTATTACTTTTCCTGATGCCTATTCATTAGTGCGCCGCCATGGGTGTCACATGCAACATGCCGAAGGCCAAAGGCCTTACTTCCAAGACTATAGGCCCTGGTCACAACCACCGCAGCATGTCACACCCATGGATACACCCGTAGTATTGCGTTTCAATTGCCAAGTTGTGAGGAGTGCGTGCAGTCTTGGGTGCATGGCAAAAGGCCATGTTGCATTTCTATGCAGCACTATCATTTGCAAAGACAATTTGTCTGTACTGTGGAGGTAAATTTTGTTAACAATTGGTGACAATTGAAATCGAATATTCATTGCTACATTTGCATAGCAACTTACCCCACTTTCATTTACAAATTTGAACGGTCCAGCAAGTTCTGTATCTGAGTGCATTTTTCGGAATTTCTGTTGCTTCTTTGCCGACGTCCCTGGTTTACATTCCCTAGTAGATTCTTTTATGTTTGTGGTAATTGATGAAACTTTATCTTCTTTTAATTTCTTTCCGGAATTTGCTGTTGGATTCTGTTGCATTTCTGTTTCATTTAGTTTTCTTTTACCACGTTTTACTTTATCTGGAACAGGGTATTGTTTCAGATGAGGGGTGTACAGTGAACGCAATCTATTGTATTCTAGAATGCAAGGAAAATCAGCTTTGACTTTACTTGCATCAAAGTTCATTAGCAATAGACCGTCAAGTGTACGTAAGCGTGATAATGCTACGTAGCTCATGCCTTCCTTAAAAACTGTGTTTCCTATATCTGTCAATGCTTTGTCTAGGGTAAGACCTTGGGATTTATGAATGGTAACTGCATATGCAAGTGTTAGAGGAGAAAATGGCTCTCTACGTACATACATGTCTTTGAATAGAAGGAATCAAGCAATTGAGCGCCCTATCCTTTTCACTTCTGAAAGTTTATCAAAGCGAATATTGACAAACTGAATGTTGCTATCACATGGGTATGATTGAATGCCAACAACTGTGCCCAGTGCTCCATTAACTAGCCCTTGCTCTACGTCAAGGTTACGTTTAAGCATTACTCTACAATTTAAGGATAATTTCAATATTTTTTCCAACCCAGCTGGGTTGGAGATTGAATTTTCTAAACTATTTAATCTTGTTGTGGCTTGCTCACACATGGGTACTGTCATACCATGTACGTCTAGTTTGTCTGTGGCGCTAATTTCCAGTATTGGTTGCATTTCTTTTCTTAAAATTGTTTCATTGAAATTGAATCAATTTGCAAGAGTTGGCATTAAGGTCATACAATTGACATTTTTGTACGCTATTTGTTCCATAACATCAGTTGCACATGCATTGTCGCCATAAAGTGCATGTATGTGCTGGTTTTTCAATACAACGTCTGCTTCTTGCAATATAACACCAACTCTAATACTTTTTAAGATGTTGGCATAAGTGAGATCTGCAGATTGCCACATGTTCTCAGTTAATTCTCTATATTGGAAATGTTGCCAAAGGTTAACATTACCTATGCTACCAACAGTTTTCCGGCAGAGTTTGTGGCCTAAGGTTTTAAAAATCGGTTCACCTTTCACTGGTGTCAATTGTAGAAGATCTCCGAAAACAATAATGTGTTTCCCTGCAAAGAGTTCTTCGTTATTACTTTTAAGCACTTCTTGCAATCTGAGATGAATCAAAGCCAACATTAGGTTGGAGACCATGCTCACTTCATCTATTAGTAGCATTTTCATTTGTTTCAATACTCTGCGTAATTCCATTGCAGCTTCTGCAGAAAGTTTGTAGTAGTCTAATGTATTTTGATGCTCTACTGGAAGCAGTAGTAATCGGTGTAAAGTGACACCGCCTATGTTGTAGGCAGCTAGACCTGTGGGGGCCGTAACAACAGCTGACAGTTTGTTGTTTGTCAATTGTTGAAGGAACTTGCTGATGATTTTGTTTAAGAATGTTTTCCCTGATCCAGCTTCACCACTGACATACAGCAGTATAGGTTTGTAATTTTGGCAGGTACATTCTTTATTTTCGTGTTGTACACCATGTACAATTAGTTTTGTTACGTCTTCAAAAATGGTGTGCTGATCGTTGTTAAGTTTTGCTTGTTGTACAGTTAAGTCTTCTGTATCTTCTTGATACTGATACATGATGTTTTCTACTTCTGCCATAGCTACTTCAGCCTCATTTGCTATTAGTAGTTCTTGACTTCCTGTTACAGAAGTTTGACTACTGTCGGAAGAGTCCTTATCTAGTTGGGCTTGAAGTTCTTCTTCCTGTTGCTGCTCATTGTGTAACATTGTTTTGTACAGTTCTATCGGTGATAGTGCTTTCCTTTGCTTTGAAAGCAATTCATAGCAGCCATTGTTATCTAGTATGTCTTCCTCTTTTCTCCATGGTTTGAAAAGTTGTAACAGAGACATGTAATTTAGTTCTTTCTGTTGAGAACTTTTTAATTACAATTTTACATGATTAATTAATCTTTGTTTAGTTAGTTTCACTAAGCTCCCTTCACAATCGTTCACTCTATATCTACGTTTACTTTCATCAGGTTTTACATTATTTTTGCATGCAAAGTTTTGAGCTTTGTGGGATAGGCACATGCTTTCCAGAGTGCTACTCCTGTTTCTTCTCCGTGACGTCAGAACCAGAATTCCTTTGTACCACACATGTTTGCAAACAAATATGTTATACTTGATTGTAAAACCTCATCTTTTTCCTGTACTTTTTGTATTAACTGTGTAGCTGACATATTTTGAAAGTGGGTACCAGATTTAAGAATGTGTGCAACTCTGTAACATAGTGTTGCTAATTCACTTTCATAGAGTAGGTGGAATATGTATTGCACATTTTTTCTAAATCTGGGATCTTGGGAATACATTTGTAATGAACGGTATCCTGATGCCCCAATCTGAGTGGGTCTATCATCGTATCTTCCATCTTTGCCAGTAGGTAATAGCAGTGGAAAAGCACGTGCTTCTATACTTTTTTTCCCATATACTCATTGGTGACCCTTTGGTTTGTCGCATTTGGCAAGTTTCTAGTGCATCATCTATGCTTTCATTGGAATGCAATGGATGAATTGTGTAATGGTCCAAAAGAGTGGATACTGTAGCAGGATCCAGAAGTTGGAATTGTCCAGTTTCTGATGGCTCTTGAATGATTTCAGTTGTTTCCCTTAAGATTTCATCAATATTTATTTCCTTGTAGTATTCATTATTGTCTTTGAGATATTGCAATGCTTGTCTAACTTTGTGTAAGTCCACTAATTGTTGGCAAATTTTTTTGTCCTTTGTTGGTACTCCATTTACCAAGACTATTAAAGAATGCTCTATTGAATGTTCCACTCCTAGAGTGTGTACATTTTCCATTAGATCTAATGGCAAATAAACTACTTTGCCACAAATGCCTTTCACCAATTCAGAGGAAGGTAATTTTGCTGTTTTTCGATGAAGGCGTATAATTGCTTGAAATGGGTGAACTGTTTGAATTATTATGCTCTCATACAAATTGAGCTGCTGCAGGATTTTTGGTAATGGAAACAATTCCACATTATTTGTAATAGCACGTGAAGGAGTGTGGTTGGTGTCTAATTTTGTAGTACATTAACTGCAACATATTAGGCGTTCAGTTAGTTCATATTTGTGTTCTGCTAAAAGGTAGAGAGCTAATTCAAACCATTTAGAATCTTCATTGTCTTCTATTTTTTATGCCATGTCCACATTTTTTGTGTTCCTTTTGTAAAACGTTTTGCGGCAATACACACACACACACACATGGTTTGGTACTTCAGCCAATGACCTTTTAAATTTTACAATTTTACTATTTCTTTTCTGTATGTGTGTAGTAGAAGGTTGCTATATGCAGAATTGTTGCTACTATGTTCTAAAACTGTTGCATTTTGTAAGTGGCTCTCACTTCCAAAATACTTTCTCTGAATACGGTCAATTTCTTCTTGTAAGTATTTGGGTGTACCATGCAGAAGAGTGGTATTTAAGTAGCCTAATTCTGAAGCTGGACTTTTTGCATAGTATATTTTATACACTAGATTTCTTACATTGTAATGATGTATTGATATCCTTTTGATATCATGGAAGGTGCTTTTGCAAATAGGCCCAGAAATGCAGGCTAATGAATGTCCTTTTAGTCCTGTGTATTTCCGCACTGGACAAATATGCATATTTTGCAGCACTTTCATTTTACTTTTCTCTTTACCTTTTACATATTGATTAAGGAACTGACGTAAAGATTTGAACGCTTTCTTTGGAATGGTACACATTGATGTGCACAGCCATTTGTATACTGCAAGGTGTGGTTCTGCTGAATCGAGAGGTAATTCTGAGTTTTCAGGGAATACATTTATAAGCAGTGTTTCTCGTTCCATGATGGTAGTATGGATTTTCTCTAACCCTCGTCCACTGCTATGGATGGTGATTGTGTTTGTTTGATTTTGTTTGTATGCTTCTTCATTAAAATATGGTTCTGAAGTTGTTGTGTGACTCCATTCACCACCACAAACATGTAAGAAATTATTTTTTTTCACATTCAGTTTATTGCTCAGTTTCTTTTGTAGTTTAGTACTTTGATTTGTTAGTGCTGTCATCCTATTTAACACTAATATAAACAACTTCCTTTTTAGAAGGATTGCACTATCCACGAGACTTTGTAGGATTAACTTTCTACGGTAGGTTTAAGGGGTGAGAATGATTTTGGTCCTCTTCTTAGTAGATTCTGAACGACTCTGTGACGAAATATTTTTGATAAAATACTTTTTTTACTATGCGTTCTTGTTACACTATCAGGATTATTAGGAGCATTGTTAGCTGTACTGGTAGTCGTTTGACAACATTTTTGTGTTTTGTGACACATTTTGATGGAGGAGGTAAAGTTTCAGTAGTTGAGACTTCCTTTGTTTTGCTAAACAACTGTATTAGATGTTTGTTCTAACATTCTCTAAAAACTCTACAACAGGTGGATGCTTAAATTGGGCACATTTATTTGTATTTGCTCTACTTTTACGTTCCTTTCTACGGAGTTGCTGTTTGATAGGCATTCTTTGGTATCTGTTGATAAAAAAAGGTATACTTTTGTCTGTTGTCCAATGTCTGTGTGCTGTGTGCATGTGTGCATGAGTCTGATGGGGAAGTCCTTTGTCATGGTGTGTTGATGTGCATTGGACTCGTGCAATGATTTGGTAAGGCTACTTTATTCTTTCTATACTACTACAATGTGCTTCAGATGAGAGTACAAAGTGGCCTACTTGTGACGAAAAGCATTATTAATGAACGAAATGCATAAACTTGCAACAGCAACTTCTTTTCTAAATCTTAACCTTCTAAGGATTACGTATGTTATTTGAGTTCCAAACACATTTTTGTGAGCCATTCTGCCTGTTATTCTTTGTTCAATAAATGGATATTTGTAGGTAGAATGGTTTAGAAATCAATGTCTGCTTGGCGCCCAAAATAAACAAATAACCCACACAGCCTCTTTGAGGAGTAGTTACAATATAAAGGTAGTACTGTACTTATTTTTCTTCGCAAATTAACCAGGTTTCTTCGGGTATGTCGTCTGCAGTGTAGATGCTGTTGATTCTCAGGAGAGTAGTCTTCACTGCAGTGCAAACAAACAAAATCAATGACTTAGTGTGTTTACAGCAGTGATGATAATGCACACATTAATTGTGCTTCTTTCGTCACAGCATTCTACTTTCATATTTCAACCCAGTGCAAGTGTGCATTTCACTTCACTCTGTGCAGTCTTTCCATGGCATTTGCAATATGGTACTTGAAAGTCCTTCAAAATTGCTAACAATTTTAAGTCAATGGAAAAGCATTGTTTTTTACACAGTGTACTATGTATAGGCGAGAGGTTTGTAAGCGATAAGCACAGTAGTAGATCCGGGAAAAATGTTCTACTTGCAAATTAAAAGCACAATGCCGAAAAATCGGGAGACCCTCAGAGGGAGATGTCACCACAGCAATCGGGAGCGCTTACTTTTATCATACGATTACATTGCAAGTAGCATTACTGTAGCCCGTACACAGTACACAACTCTGACATTTTCACATACAAAATTGAGTTCCTCCCTAAATAGGCATGCTTGCAACGTATGTATAGGTTATGCGGAAGACAGTAAGCAGTCGTGCGGTTTGTCAATCATAAATCAGACATCTTGCACTTAAAAGGGGGAACATTGGTATGTATTGCCTGTGCACATTTAGCACCATTAATGTGTCTAAATTAGATCATAAGGGTTGCACATGTTCTCTGATTACAATATACATACCTGTATTATATACTCATGCATGTGCGCATGCATGTAGCTGTACGTAGAAATTCTCAATACTTGCACAGTAGCTTATGAAGTAGGTGCTTTGCAATGATATGCGACTTGCATTCACAATCATCGACAGTAATTTTGAAGTGCGCAATGTTGATGACGGAGTTAGAATTAGCGATGTTCAATGTGATTGGTGGATGGTTGTGTGACTGCTTAGTTGTGTCCAATAAGGGACTCGAGTTGCTACTGCTGTGGAAAGGGTGGAAGGACTGGATAAGGGTGGAAGGACGTGCCACACGTAAGCAATGCTTGTCCGCAGGTAGGGCATGTCACATACGTGTTTCTACAGCAAATCCTGCATGGAAAGGGGACTGTAGGCATCAGCCAATCTGATGTTCACATTACTCTTTTGTGTGGAAAGACGGTGCATACAGTGAAGATGGCAGAGGTGCAAAGGGTCAGGGTTTTGGTGATTGGAGACACTTTTGTGCATGGATTACAACACTATGCCGAGAGTAGGCGTGTGGTACACCATTTCGATGTCAGAGGAGTAGAGGTGGTGTGGAGCGCTGACACTGATGGCAATGCTGCGGCAATTCTGCAAGTTTGCAGAGACATGCGTACAATGACCACTCCTCATGTGGTAATTTTGCACTACGGTGCTTCCCATTTGGGATACGTGAGTTCACGTACTTTGTTGGCCGATTTGGCCCATTTGGTTGAAGCACTCATGACCATCTTCCCAACAACGAAAGTCATTTTTTCTGCTTTGCTGCCTAGAATAAAATGGGGCAACAATTCTGTTTTCTGTCCAGACCAAAGTATTGGGAGGTGTATCATCAATCGCAGCATGCGTGAATTCATGATACGAGCTAGTATGTTTTTGTGCAGCCACGATAACATAGCTTCAAGCAATGTGGATTATTTCGAAGCAGATGGTGTTGCGCTATCTCCTTTGGGAAATGCGATGTTCTTTTGGAACGTAAGGCTTGCTTTAGAGAAGGTTCTGTAATGGTTGTAGGAGTAAAGCAAGGACAAAAAATACAAATAAATAAATAAAATAACAGATGTCCGTATGGTATCTGGCGAAAAATAAAAAAAAGGGGTCTTTTCAGGGCCCATCTTAAAGGGGAAAAGGGGAATGACACTTTAATGTACCGTCGTCACGCTCTGATCCTATACATGTCCGCGAACATGGCTGTACTTCGCAGCCAGTGTATCACCAATGGGGATTCAGGGGTGGAGACGCATGCAAATGAGAATGAGCGGAGCTAGGGATTGGTCCATAAAGTTCAGTAGGTGTGTTCTGAACTGCACACTTTAGTAAGACTGTCTTCTCCCTGACAGGACACCACACAGCCATGGCTTTCCATGCTCGAAAACAGATTATCTGGATTTTGGGAGACTCATTGTTAGGGAGAATTCTCTGTTTAGGCTGAATTTCCTAACCTAGTGAGTCCCCCAGCAGCTTTGCTGGATTTCTGGAGTTTGTTTTTCCCATCTTGCCAAGAGTGAGACTCTTTTCTCCCACTCTTGGACATGTATGTGTGTAATTCCTTTGAAATGTCAATGTGTTCGATGGGCTATCGGGCCTTTTACTCCATAGGGTCTCATATGTTTTTCTATGTGTGTTACACCGCACCCTACGTGCCGTAACACTGGGGCGTCCTAGTGGACCCCCACCATAGACTCCATACCCGAGGACTGACTACTGTCTGCCCGGGCATGTAAAGTCACCATTGGCTTTACTAGACCTAAATTTACTAACAGAACTAGTACAAACCATCTTATTGTGGACGTACTAGAAGGGGTAATTCGATTACTCCTAGATCTGTTACTCGAGGGGGCACTGTCCCGTCCCGTCTCGTCGAGTTTTGGCTGGTGGCAGTGGAAACTACTTGTTATGTTCGACCCCGAACATAACCCTATGGGATTCGTCTCATTGTTGGAGATTGACCCTTTTTCTCGTTAATCTCTAACGTACCACGGGTCTCCTTATCTTAAATAAGTTTATCGGATGGTATTTTCTGCCAGAACTCGGTTTTAAAATGGCGTCTGTGTTCGTCACTGTGACTCCTAAACCAAAGGTTGAGCCCTTGTTCCACATTTGGCGGGCCTCTGGACAGAGACCCTCCAAAGTGGTGCCATTCTGTCTGGGTTACCACAGGGGTGTGGGAGGGGGTTTAGGCACCCTGGACCGAGTTGCCTTGCCAACTCCAGTCGCACTCTGGATTGATTGGCCCAAGTGGTGAGCCTTCCCGCTCACCACTTAGCATGTGTTGATTGACAGCTAGGCTGAATGAATGGGGGTTTTCTGCATAAAAGCAGGGCTTTTGGGACTGGATCTTCAGAAGTCGCCACAGGACCTAAAAATCCGACGAGGGTAACGCTGAGCCGACCTGCATGACGACACCTCCAGTGGAGCCCTGCGGAACCGACTCACCACTTCCCGACGACAGAGGAGATCTCCCTGCCAGAGAGTCTCTTCCCCTGGCTGGTGGGAAAAACCAGTCCCCTTTGCTTTTTATTCGCCTCAGGACGCAGTGGTTGAATTGCCCGTGCAGAGAACCCCGGCAACCGGATAGCCACTACCCCTGTACCGCGACCAAAAGGTGGTGCCTTGTGACGGAGCACTGCGCGGCTGGTCTCTTCCCTGGTGATGCACCGGACTTCACTTTTCTTCGATGACGAGATCATCTCTACTCTTGGCAAAGACCCGACGTGCATCCACCACCAGGAACAACTGCCCCCGCCAGAGCTGCCCTCCACAACAAGGTACCGTGTCCGCCTGGCTTCCCTTTCGATCGGTTCGAGTGAGGTGTCTTAATCCTCTCCGTTCCGTTGGGTCGCCTCCAAGCTTTTCTCATTTATTGTTCTGAACTGATTCAATCTGCCAATAACAATTTGCTACAAAGACTTGAATGCATCTCCACTAGAGACTTTTTGGGACATCGCGCCTTGCCTCTCTCCGAGTGGGCCTGTCCTCTGAACTTTATGATCTATTGTGATTCTTGCCTTCCCGCCTTGCATTTTATCCACGAAGGATTGAACTGTGTTGATTTCATAACCTGCCTATCTTTTTCTCTCCCGCCCTAACTAATGTTCGAGTGTCATCTAGGTTGAGGTATACACCTCTGTCTGAAAATAAGTGGTACCAGTAGAACCTAGAGTTGTCGAAATATTGCTAGGGGGATTGATCGTTTCCTGCTTCGTAGAGTAATTGTGTTTGATTTGTTTGCCGTGATAGTGCTATAGTGTTTTTCATAGATGTTCTGTTATAAATAAATACCTTAATATCTTTACACTAAGCCTTGTTGCGTGTTTACTTGTCTTGCTGTGAAGAATTGCCCTATTTTGTATACTCCACATACTGCTCAACTCTTCTTGAGGGAAGTCTGACTGCTCAGCCACAGCTACCAAGTGAATCTGTGTGGTGCAGACTGCTACCAAGTGGGTTCACCGCGAAACGCCTGTAGTCCTAAATCTTTTGCAGTGGTCCCAGAGGGAACTGCACAGGTTTCCGCCTAACACTCATGGATACATTGGTTGAAGGTGCATGCAGAAAGCTGCAGTTTATCTGCAGATCTTGGATTTCCTCATGTGAAGGTGCACTGGCGTGGCGTGCGTGGAATGAGGTGGCTGGACTTGGTACCTCTTTGTGTTACTTTACTGACAGAGCGTCCTCCAAATATACTTTTCATTCACTGCGGAAGAAACAGTTTGTGCCATGTCTCTGGAATTTCATTGCAATTTGCAATGAAGGAAGGGCTTGCGAAGCTCATGGACATGTTTCCAAATTGTCAAATACTTTTTTCCCGCATTGCACAAAAACAAATATGGCTGTGTTCTTCTGCTTTTGGTCCACAATTGGAGAAAGCGAGACGCAATGTGAATAAGGCTATTCTTCCTACTGACTGCGTCTGTCCACTGTCGTTCCAGGCTGCTGACTTTCTGTGAAGTGATTACGATGGAGGCATCCTTTTTTTTTTATGGTACCATCCATTTCATTCTACACACTTATTAAATGTCTCCTTTTCTTTTCACATCTTCAGGTTTCCATGTTTACTTATTACTACTTACAATATCTTTATGTCCTTTTTCTCCGTTGTACACTTTTTGTGTAAGACAATAGTACATTTTCTGATACCCCCCGCCGCTTTGGGTAATGTTGATCCTGTCCGCCCCCGTCTGCACACAGGCGCTCAGTCCGTTCCTTTCTATTATCAATAGGGAGGGGGCTCTGTATGCTCTATGTTAAATGTATATCAAGTATGTACATTATGCTACATATCTCCCAAAATCACATCATCACAATGTACATTCCACACAACACCTTCTTTGACACACCGTCAACTTTGTTGAGGGGACTTTATGGTTAAGTTGCCCTCCCAAAAACCTGTAAAATTCACTACAAAAAACAACTTTCTTGAGGGGACTTCATGGTTAAGTTACCCTCTCAAAAACCTTCACTACAAAAAAAACTTTGTTGAGGGGACTTTATGGTTAAGTTGCCCCTCCAAAAACCTGTGCAGTTCACTACAAAAATAATTTCAACCTCCCCTTTCTGGTTCAAATTAAAACCGAAAACCCCCTGAAATTCGACTGTTATGGTAACCTAAGCCCCCAAGCCTGCCACCACCCCTGTGTACTGCTACCACTAACACCCAGACCATGAAAGATGTAATCTCAAATGTCACTGATGACATCACTGACAGCGTCACATGTTTAGTCCCTTTCTTTCCCTGCCGAATGTTATACTTCACAGCGAAACCAAAAAACACTGCTCATTCACCCATTATGGTAAGCTAAGCAACCATAACTCGCACCATCTACGCGCATTGCTTGGAGAGGGTGGGGAAGTAAGAGATGGGTCAAATGCTGTATTTGTTTAGGTGGGAGAAGGCTGTGATGTGTTTGCGATGTCCGCGGTCACCGTGGTTCTCCGCGGACACACTAACACTCGGACATACTAACACTGGGCGCAATACTGCCTATTTTACTTTAGTATAATGTTGGTTTTGGCTCGTTAGAAGAGCATTGGTTGAAGAGGATATGTATTGAAGAGTTTGTACGTTGGTTGTAATTATTTTTTAGAATGTTAATTGAAGTGGATAGTTTTGAGATGGATGTATTATGTTTTTGGGTTGTGGTCATTTGGTAGGTGTTTGTTTCTATGGGTGAGTTACGCTGCGGTGGTTATGGCCAGGGCCTAGAGACTTGGGTGCATGGCCGAAGGCCAGTACACCCAAGACTGTAGGCCTTGGCCACAACCACTGCAGCATAACTCTACAATGCTACCAAACATTTTGATTGTGGTACGTGGGCTGCTTAGGGGATATGTTTTCAAAAATGTGAGTACTGATTTCTGTGGTGCTTGGAGATAGAAGAGTCTGAAATAAAGTAAGGGTTGCAAGGAAGGCCCTGGTGCTTGTGTTGCAGACTGAAGGGAAGGGGGGGGATGTTGTATATCGTGCTTTACAACACTGTACATAGTTGTAGATGATGTTATAGATATGACTGCACCTGTGCATAGTTGAATGCTGTTGTGAAATCTAGAACAGAATGGGCAACCAGCTGGAATGAGAGAGCTGTCTAGATAGGAAGAACAGTTGTAGAGGCAGTGGTGTTGTTTCAGCCTGGAGCCTTTGAAATTATATTGGCTATCTGTCTGCATAAGTAAAGATGCATGTACTCATCCTGGCTGCGTGTAATTTTATAACACACTAGAAAGCCTTTTTCCATAATTATACTGTTATTTCTCACATCTTTTAACAAGGAATTACACTGTGTTAGATAGCTGTGTGTATCGTGTCTGATTACTAATATAGTCATTTGTAAAGGAAGTTGAAATGATATAATGTATGTGAAATATGCAGAATGTATAGAAAGCAAATTGTATGTACATCTTATGCACTGTAATGCATTAAATGCTATCATCGTTGTAATGTGGTTAAGTACGTGAGGTCGCCTCTGGGAGCACCGGAGCGACAATATTGTTGCAGCGTTGAAAATGCTAAGAAGAATAGGCTGACTTGCCTAAATCAGCACCATTTGCCTTTTCTTGCACCTTCTCGCAGCACAGGTGCACAAAGTACCTCCACGCTACAAGATGGCCACCCGCTCTTGTTGCTGGCCATAAGAGCCTAACCAGGCCCCCGAACAGCCCCTGCCACCATCTGATTAGCTGCTTCCGGCTCCTAAGGCTGCATTGGCCGCGGGCAGGCCTAGCCGGCCCACTCATCCCAAGGCCCACGGAAGCAAGGCTAACACCTGTTCCTTGCCTGTTACTTGCCGATTCTGCCTCTGCCAGTCCCCCTGGCCCACACAGGAGAGCACCAGCATGGAGGACCCGCTGCCCCAGGACCACTCACCATCGCCTTCCAGCTCAGAGGTCAACAGGTAAGCCCACCACCAGCATATTACGTGCGCCCACTGACCCCTAAGCTGGCTAACTTCCACCCCATGCGCTAAACCCTACCACCGGACTGTCGTTCTACACACCTACCGCCACTGGCCCACACCACTCTGGTCACGGCAGCTGCCGAACTATTACGTGACAATTGTACACAGAACTTGCCCTGATCGCACACTGCTCTCGGCTGCACACCTCCTTCAAACCTTACTGTAATTAAATGCTTTTACACTGCAGCACCCCTATATGTCTATAGCTTGGCTGCTACCATCAGCACTGTCCATTGACGCTAGCGTATGCTGCCCATTGCTCTGCATTACCCATCACGCATCAGTAAACCCATTTTGTGATACTCGAATCTAGGCAGGATGCCACTGTTATTATTTACTGTCTGAACACTGCATTTTGCTCCATCTTGTGATACTCGAATCTAGGCAGGTTGCCACTGTTATTATTTACTGTCTGAACACTGCATTTTGCTCCATCTTGTGATACTCAAATCTAGGCAGGTTGCCACTGTTATTATTTACTGTCTGAACACGGCATTTTGCTCCATCTTGTGATATTTGAATCTAGGCAGGCTGTCACTGTTATTATTAGAACACTGCATTCTGCCCATTTGGAGACTATAATTGTGATATAGTGTCATGTGTGACCTGCCCTGTGATAGTTGTATCTAGACTATCTGATTACTGCTCTCAGTTCACCAGTGCCCCACCCACATAGACAGTATATGCTAACCACCCGCCTTCCGGACTATTGTGCAATCATTATCAGGCTCAACAGTAATACATGCCCCGAGCATATGAGCAAAACTAACTCACACACAACATGTACTCTCTGACCGTCCTCACCTGCATAGTTTGCACACGACTCACCTTTATGACCACACCTCACCCTTCTACATCAAAGCACCTCCACCACTTTCAAATCACTTCGAGTCATCGAGGACACACAAAGGAAGTCCTGCCCATGCCCTCACACACTCCAAATAACACAGCACTGATGATACCTAACCTCAGCCTCAGATTAGACAGACTCAGAGCCCGCACCCTTCTTATCCACTACCATGCCACCCCTACTCACATACCACACAGAAACTGCAGACTTAGCTCACGCACCCCTAAAGTGCACACACCCCACCACCGTGATAATACCTCCATATGCCACAAATTCAAACCGACGCTTACTACACCTAGCGGTAACTCCCACTCACAATGCACCACTGTACCTAACGCAGACACCCACACCATACATACAAAATCTTTTGCCCAATGCTATACAAATGCACCTTAATCAATGTACGATCTCTCAATGCCCACGCATTACAAGTAAATGACCTAATAACTACCCAAAATCTAGACTTACTCGCGATCACAGAGACCTGGTTCAACAAAGCTTCCGGCCCAGCCATCTCTCTAGCCCTACCACAAGGGTATGCCATCCTTAGACAAGATAGGATAGCCAGAACAGGAGGGGGGGTAGCCATTATTCATAAAGAAACTCTCTCTATCAGAACCGTACCCCACCAAGAGGAAGAAAATATTGACATCCTATCAGTCAAATTATCACTCTCTCCAAATAGCACAATAAATATTCATACTGTATATTGTCCACCCGGCCCAACCACCAATTTCATAGGTCAAGTCAATCACCTCCTAGAAAACAACCATAAAAAATCCACAAAATCACTACTTATAGGTGACCATAACCTAGGATTCAACGACCCTAAGGACAAAACTGCTATCTCTCTAGCCAAAGACCTCCAAGACCTAGGCTTCTCTCAAAAGATCACTTTACCTACTCATGCTAAAGGACACACCCGACATTCGATTATAGACCACAACTGTAACACAGCCATCACCTCCAATACTATCCTCCCATGGACAGACCACAACCTTCTCCTATTTGACATCCCTGTCTCACTAAGCGCTAAAGTGCCTACTAAAGCACCTGAGACCCTAGCCAGAAGTGCCAAAAAACTCACCGCTGACAATATCAGTGCACTCCTCAGTCTGCCATGCCTAGCACCTCCCTTTTCCGCTGACCCTAACATCCTCGCAGAAATATTCAAAGACACCATCACAATGGCTGTCAACACCGTTGCCCCTTAGGAAAACAAAAAAGAAAAAAAATCCTTCCACTCCAATTCCGGGTTCACAGAGGAACTCCAGACTTTGCGCAAAGACAAACGCTTAGCGCTCAAAAATTGGCAGCTTAACCCCTGCGATACCACAAAAGCTAACTTCAAATCCATAGCTAAAAATACAAAGACGCAATCTTCCTTGCTAAATCTGAAGCCTACAACCACCGCATCTCCAATGCCAACTCCCACTCTAAAGAACCTTTCAATATATTCAAAGAACTAACCGCACCACCTACATGCCCTGATGAGATCGTCAAAGACAAGCCATGGTGTACAGGCATTCAATCAGCCATGCTTACAAAAATAAACCTCCTCCAAAACAAAATATCTCACCACTTCAATACCTTACCAAAGCAAAGTGCACATGCACAGATAAAACCTAATGTAAAAGTAAGAAACGTGCCCAAATTTGCATTTACCGAAATCACCGAAGCTGAGGTCACTGACATCCTCAGACACCTCAAACCTTCACAATGCAAGGGTGATGTATGCCCCCCTAAAATCATCAAAGATTGCGCAAAACCACTCGCCCCTCTTCTCACATTCTTCATCAATGCATCCTTCAAAACAGGCATAGTCCCAGACAGCCTTAAAGAGGCCTGGGTACGCCCTCTCTTAAAAAAACCGACACTAGACCCTGCTACCCAAACAACTACCGACCCATAATTACAGTCCCATTCCTCCTGAAACTACTTGACAAAGCCGCCCACAAACAGATTCAACTATACATTGAATCTAACACAATCCTAGGTAAAACACAATCTGGGTTCTGCAAGGGACATGGAACTGAAACCGCCCTTCTAGACTTAAAAAACAAAATTACCAACATCCTAGATAAAGGCAAGCCCACCCTCCTCCTTCTCCTTGACCTTTCAGCTGCGTTTGATCTGGTAGAGCACACTACTCTTACCAGTCACCTGACACACGCGGCACACTTCTCAAATGAAGCAGCAGTGTGGGTAACATCATTCTTAGAGGGTAGAGCCATGAAAGTGTTCTCTAACACAGCACATGCAGCACCCTCCATCATCCACTGTGGTATGCCACAAGGTTCCTGTACTGCCCCCACGCTCTATAATCTTTTTACCAAGCCACTATTTGATAAACTAGACGTGCTGGGAATCACCTACACAAATTACACCGACGACATGCAGGTTCTCCTCCCCCTGACAGGCAATTATCACCAAGACGCCTCTACCCTACAGCAAATCTACTCTACCATACAAGCATGGATGGCTACCAACGGCCTCTGCTTGAACGGGGACAAGACCGAAATCCTCATTCTAGGACAAAAATCCACCCTCTCCAACCTCAATCCACTGTACATCAATTTCAACTAAGACAATTGTATCATCCCAGTCCTATCCTCAGTCAAAACTCTGGGGGTTCACATAGACACCACGCTATCCATGGTCAAAGAAGTCAGCGCCATAGTCACGGCCTCAGCACTGAGTACTAAACTCATTAATGCAATAAAAGCATTCCTTACCAAGGATAACTGCCTTTCCATCGCCCGAGCAATGATAGGAGCCAAACTAGACTATTGTAATGCGCTCCTAGCCGGCACCTCCAAAACAAACGTATCTAGGCTCCAAACAACCCAAAACAACGCTCTCAGAGCAGCCCTCAGCATACCAAAAAGAGAACACATCACACAAGCCAGAAAGGCAGCTCACTGGCTCCCAGTCGAAGACCGTATCTCCTTCAAAATTCTCACAACCACCCATAAATGCATCAACCTCATTGTTCCCTCTTACCTATCTGACATGATAGGTAGATAGCAATCCACGAGACCAAGAAGAGCACAATACACGAATCAACTAGCAATACCTTGCATCAACAGAACCAAAGCAGGAGGCAGAGGCTTCCCTTCCTCGCACCTAAACTCTGGAATTCCCTACCTACTGACCTCAGAGCTGACACATCTCTCTTCTCCTTCCGAAAAAAAGCTCAAAACTGCCCTATTCAACTAACCCCATGATGATGTGCTCCTGCTGCTCCTGAATATCTGTAAAAAAATAAATAAATTATATCTCGTCCAATGTAACCGTACGGACATGAACTATATGCAACTAAGTATAAGCAACACCGTAACTAGCACCACAATGTCTCCGGTCTGCTGTGCGCTCAACAAATGTGAATAAATAAATAAATAAATAAATAAATACGTGGCAGTGGTTGCAGAAATGATAGAATGAATGAAAAAAATAACAGTATGCACATTGCAGTTAATAATATGGGTAAATAACAATTTGGAGAGCAGGCAACTTTGCAAGTGACACTTGATCATAGCAGATGGGAGAAATGACAGTAAGCTTGTTTTATAGGTTACACAGGGTAAGTGGTAGTTACTCTGTTTATGTGCATTTATGGAACAGCTGTACATGTACCATACATGCCAATACTCCCGATTTCGGCGGGAGACTCCCGATTTTTCAGTGAAAAATATTGTTATTTTTTTCATGTTCTTCCACCGAAAATACATCTTTAACCAATGCATTCTTATGATACAAGTGTTGTCCCCAGAGGAAATGTCCCTTCCAGGTGGGCCAGAATGTTGGCATGTATGATGTACTGTGCAAAAAAATATTCATACCTGTATTTTGTGTTCATGAATGTGGATGTGCATGAAACTACAAGTATAAATGTTGGAGATTTTACTAGTAGTTGCTGTAGGTGATTTGTACTCGGAGTGACCAACAGTATATCTAAAGTGCTGAATCGTGATGATGGAGTTAGATGTAGAGGTCTTGCCTGTGATTGGTGGATGGTTGTGTGACTGCTTAACAGTAGCCAATGAGAGAATGGTGCAGAGAGTGAAGTGGAAAGGGTAAAAGGGATGCCCCAGTTTTACTTATGCGCTCCGCAGACAGCGCGGCTGTTCACAGACAGGACATGCACATCCAGGGCTTCTAAGCATGAAATGAGAGTGTATTTTGATGATTAGCTAATCAGGTGTTGATGTTCTGCTTCATATTGATAGAGGCTGTGTGTATTAAAGATGGCAGAGGTGGAGAAAGTCAGGGTGGTAGTGCTTGGAGATATGTTTGTGAATGGTTTGGTGCAGTAGCTAAATCTAGGAATTTGGCTAACCATTTTCACACAAAAGAAGTGGAAGTGATGTGGTGCACTGTGCCTGGTTTTAATTTGCAGGAAAAGCTAGAAGTTTGTCAGGATATGTCTAGGTATTATAGTCCACATGTTCTTCACTGTGGTGCTTTGCATTTGGGCTACGTCAGTGCCCCTACTGTGTTGCAAGATCTGCAAAACTTGGTTCAGGCAGTCATGAAAGTGCTTCCAAATGTGAAGGTTATTTTTTCTGCTTTGTTACCTAGGGCAGCATGGGACAATAGTTCTGTTTTTTGTCCTCAGCAAAATGTTGTTAGGTGCTTAATTAACCACGGCATGTTTGCTTTTATGACTAGAGCTGGCATGTTCTTTTGCAGCAATGAGAACATTGACTCTGGTAATGTTGTTTACTTTAAAGAAGATGGCATGTCTTTGTCTTTATATTTATCGGACATGCCATGCTGTTTTGGAACATAATGTGAAGATCTTTGGAGGAAAATAAGGAAAAAAACAAAAGAAAAGGTGTTTCTGAAGCATCTGCAAAAAACTAAAAAAACCTCAAAGGGGAAATGGGGCACACTATTTAAATTTTTATTCCCCATGCTCAGATTTTTTGATTTGTCCGCGGAAATCACAGTTGTCCGCGGACAGCGTGTATTACATGCAGGATTTTTGAGGTTGAGAGGGATGAAAATGAGACATAGCACAGCACGGGATTGGTCAATAGGGTTTACTGGGTGTGATGTGTGAGCAGAGAGTTTGTTAGAAAGTCTTTTTCCTGAGAGGAGATAGCTATGGCTGTGTGTTTCAGAAAGCAGATTGTCTGGATTTTGGGAGATTCATGGATAAATTGGTTGGAGGTGCATGCAGATCGCTGCGGAGTGGCTGTACATGTCGAAGATTTAGTACCTCTTTGTGCTACTTTGGTGACACAGTTTCATCCAGACATTATTATTATTCATTGTGGAGGCGACATTTTAGGACATGTGTCTGGAATCTCTTTGCAATTTGCAATGAAAGAAGGACTTGGGAAAGTCATGGACATGTATCCAACCTCCAGAGTAATTTTTTCCCGTATTGCACAGAGACAATTGTGGTGCGTTCTTCTACATTTGGTCCACAAATGGAGAACGCAAGGCACAATGTCAACAAGCTTGTTTGTGCTTTTTTGAAAGATGTTGGCATGTCCTCTTTTCACAATGAAAACATTATTCGTAGTACACACATTTTTCACAGAGATGGAGTACATCTTACTTATTGTGGCAATCAGATTTTTTTCTTCAAAATATACAAAATGCATTGCGACCTTTTTTGGATTTACAGCAATCCATTTTGCAGTAGGTTTTGACCATTTGAAGTTTTCAAAACACAAAACAACACCACAAAAAGGCTCTTTTCAGAGCCACCACTTCCTCCCAGTGAAAAGTGCAATGGTTGTGACAGGGCAGCACTGCAAAGACTTTAGAGGTCCGCAGACATCTGCGCTGTCCCCAAATATTTTGAACACCAAGAAAGGGCTCTTAAAATTCCAAAAAGTATGCAGATCACCAGGGACATAGGGCCTCATTACGACCCTGGCGCTAATGGCTTAACGGCGCCGTAAAGAGCGTCGCCGCCGTTAAACCGTTAGCGCCTGATTACTAGGTCCCTTAGCGGGTTGGAGGCTTTAACGCCTGCTTTTTGCAGGTGTTAAAATCCAACCCGCTAAGGGACCTTGGAGCTAATTACGGCAACCGTAATTTACGGGGCCGTAATTAGCGCCTTCCCCATCCCCATTATGCACTATGGGGCTAAATGGGAATGGGGAAGGGCAAATGGTGAATGGGGAATTACCGCCCCCGCCAACCTTGTGATGGGGGCGGTAATTCCGCCATCCACCATGCCGGAGACCGGCATGGACCATGGTGCTAATAGCACCATGGTCCAGCGCCTGGGTCGAATGAGGACCATAGTGTGGGACATGTGCAATGGTGAACTTTCCCAGGAAAATACCTTGGATTGCTGAGAAAAACACTTTTTAGGTGTCCAGGGGCCCAGACAGTGTTTGTTAAGCTTAGCGCGGATGCGGTCACATGATGACGTCGAGGACACTTTGGCGAATGGGACGGCTGTCCGTATGACACCAAATGCACGGGGTCAGGTCTACTCCTGCGTGCAGGTGTCCTACAGACAGTGTTCAGGTCCCCAAACAAAACAAATGTGCGTCAGAACTTTGTGGACAGGCAGACGTGCTATGTGTTCTACGGACATATTCTTTCTGGTTACGGACAATGCGAACAGGGGAAATGTTCTTAGGGCACTTTATTTTGCATAGCTACAAACATGTGGACGTCTTTAGTCTTCTGCAGACACCACCATTTTGACTATGGAAAATTCAAACCAGTATAGTGTCCTTAGGACACCCCCATTTTGGTTAATTGAGGACATCCCGGACAGTCGCGCTGTCTGCGGACACCCTAACTGCCTTTTAAAAAAAAATAAGACACAGAGGAATATACTAACAACACACTTAATATTTTATTATTGTTTAAATGTATACACATTATGAAAGAGAGGGGGAAGCAGAAACTGAAAAAATACAGGGGAATTAGCGGATTGGACATGATGGATGGTAGGAGAAGAAGGGATGGAAGTCTCATCAAAATGATTTTATTGCTGGGGAGCTTTTGGGGATAGTTGGGTGGGACATGGAGAGGGGGAACAGCTACATGTGGGCCAGTGATATTTAATTTTGTCTTGTATATCGTCCTCCACAAAGTTTTTTATAAGAATTACATTTTTCATTAACAGATCAATTTTTAGCTCCATTTGCTGCAGAGGATTTTCTAACATCCCTCTCGGTATATTATTTTTAATGTCTGTACGGTCTGTTAAAAAAAATATTGTTAAGTACACATAAAGTAATGGTTATTAATTGACTTAAATAGAGAAGTGTTGTGTCTACCATTAGTATCACTTTGTTCACTCATTTCATCCCGAGGAAAATTTTCTTCCAGCCATTCCAAAGTACTGGACATTCATTTGTAAAAAAAAATATATTAGTTTTAGTGAACCTAATACAGAAAGTTTATAAATATATACAATAAATGTAGTGCACTCACTAGTTTCTTGCTAAGTTTTGCTGTTACTGCTGCGTAAGTGTCCTGTTGATTTTTGCTATGCAATTTCTGTGCGGTAATTCTGTTGGTGGCATATTTATTGTGTTTTGGTATATTCCACTATGTTGCATATGCTATGTAATTGGACTGTTTGTGTCTTACATACACAGTTTGACTTCTTATTTATTATTGAATTTAATTTATTTATGTGCTGCTTTTTGAACATGTTTAGTGTTTTTTTTGGATGATATAAAAATGTAAGAAACCCTCTGAGTTTTTGGATAGTTTTGATGTTGTCCGAGTCCGTCCATGAACAGGCACATGGTCTGCGGATGTCAGACCCACCAGCGCAGGTAGGGTATTCAGTATATTCTATGTTATATGTATAGAAACTAAAGGCATGCTAGTTAACATTTATCAAATTTACATTATCTATATATCTGTATTCAGTGAAAAAACTTTGTTACAGGAACGATATGTTAAGTTGCGCAACTAAAAATCTATTAAATTCAGTAAAAACACTTTGTTAAAGGGATGTTATAGTTAAGTGCGCTACTAAAAACCTATGAAATTCATTGAAAGAAATGTTGGAAGTTATGGTTCCAAGTAAAACCGAAAATCCCCTGAAATCCGCCAGTTATGGTAAGCTAAGCAACCATAACTCGCGCTACCGCCGTGCACTGCTAAAACTAACACCCAGGACATCAAAGATGACATTACATACTGAATAGTACACGGCCCATGGTAGTGGCCATGTAGTTATGGTTAAGTTGCTAAACCCATAGGAAGAACACTTTTTGGGTTGGTTATAACTTCACTCCCCTGGACGAAACTTCACCAAACTTTGCAAAAACGGTATATGGCCCACTCTGCTTGTTTGGTGAGGTTTGGTCAAGGAGGGGCAAAGTTATAGGGGGGGTGCCAAAATTTGTTTTTTCCCCATAGACATAATGGGAAAACATTTCTTTTGCACCTAGAGCCCAAACCACTGGATGAATGTTCACCAAATTTGCGGCAGGAGAGCCGGCTTGGTCCCAAAAGTGTGCTTTTCTTAATTTGGTTTAAATCTGTCCAGTAGTTTTTTTTTTAAACGAACAAAATTTAAGGCAAAAAAAATAGTGATATCTATGTCTGCTCCACAGACACACTTGGATAATCGACTTGTGTCATGTCTGCGGACACACGACGTGTAGTCTGATTGGCTTGGATGAGCCGTGCGGTGCATCAAATTGTTTCGATGCGCGCACCACATTAGATGCGCAGACATGCGCTGGAAGTGAGGATAGATCCAATTTTAGGGAGTGTGTTGGTGTTTATGAGTGCTTGGAGAGGGTGGGGGAGTAAGAGATGGGTCAAATGCTGTATTTTTTTTGGATGGGTGAAGGACGAGATGTGTTCGCTTTGTCCATGGTCACTGCGGTTGTCCGCGGACATACTAACACTGAATGCACTACTTGCTATTTTACTTTAGTTTGATGTTTTGGGTCGTTAGAAGAGCATTGGGTGAAGAGGGTATGTATTGAAGAGTTTGTACGTTGGTTGTAATTATTTTTTAGAATGTTAATTCAAGTGGATAATTTTGAGGTGGATGTATTATGTTTTTGGGTTGTGGTTATTTGGTAGGTGTTTGTTTCTATTAGTGTGTTATGCTGCGGTGGTTGCAGGTCCTAGAGTCTTGGTTGCATGGCCAAAGTACCGTAGGCTATAACCACTGCAGCATAACACGCCCATGTTACCAAATATTTTGACTGTGGTATGTGGCTGCTTAGGGGATATGTTTTCAAAAATGTGTTTACTGATTGGTAGTGTAATAGTGTTTATAGGACAGTGACATGATGTGTCTTAGTTTGTTTGTTGGATTGTGTTCAGAATGTTGGTATTGAAGACTCTGGGCCTTTTTGGTTGTATTTATTGGTGAGGTGTTTGTTTGCAAGGCTGTGTTATGTTGTGGTGGTGGTGAGTTTAATTATTATATACTTAGTGTTTCTTTTGGTGAGGCTGTATGAAGAGTTTTGGCCAGGCCATGCAGTCAAGATTTTAGTGTTTGTCAAGAAGCACTGCAGCATAAGATAGCCATGGAAGCAAACATTGTTGGTTGTGGTGTATGGTGATGTGTGTGCTTGAATGGGTGTGTTATGATGTGGTTTTTGTGAGTCCAATCAATATAAACTTACTGTTTGATTTTTTGTAGTTGTATGCAGGTTTTTCATTTAATTACCAAGAGGGGTCCTGGGAGTCTCTCTGCTAGTCATTAGTCCTGGTTACAAGAGAATTACCCAGAGTCATTATCTACTATATTCCATAGAGAAGAAATATTTCAAATATGGCAGTCTTTGTCCTGCCCTGGGGCAGTCCAGCTACAAAATGCTAGGGAAGTCTCTTCTGAAGAAGAGTATCAATAACAATCACAGGACACCACTTGTTTTTTGCATATTTAAGTAACTTTGGGTCTCACCCTAAGTTAATAGGGGAATCCAGACGTGGACCCCTTGGTCACTATTCTTACAGATGGACAGCTCCACCCTATTGATGAGGTCCAATCAGACCAAAACACATGCCTGGTGTTGCTGTTGGTACTCTTGTTGAGAGGAGAATTGCCTAGCATTTTGGTGCTGGACTGCCCCTGGGCAGGACAAATACTGATATGATTGGGATATTTCTCTTGTGTGAAAGGTAGTGAGCTAAATAATCTGGCTAAGGCTTCCGCACCCAGGTCTAATATCTGGCAGAGAGACTCCCAGGAATCCCCTTGTTTTTTGCATATTAATATTAAGTAACTTTGGGTCCTACCCTAAGTTACTAGGGGAATCCATAGATCCCTTATTCACTATTCGTAGAGAGGCACAGGTCCACCCTACTGATGCGGTCCAACCAGACTGCAACACGTATCTGGGGAAGCTGTTGGTACTGTTGTTCAGAGGACAATTGACTAGCATTTCTGTGCTGGACTGCCCCTGGGCATGAGAAATACTGATATGATTGGGATATTTCTCCTCTGTAAAAGATAGTGAGCTAAAGAATCTGGGTAAGGCTCTTGCACCCAGGACTAATATGTGACAGAGAGACTACAAGATCTTGTTTATTTGCATATTTAAGTAACTTTGGGTCTCACCCTAAGTTACTAGAGGAATCCAGACGTGCACCCCTTACTCAGTATTCTGAGAGAGGCACAGCTCCACGCTACTAATGAGGTCTAACCAGACCGAAACACATGTGTGGGGTTGCTTTTGGTACTCTTGTTTAGAGGAGAATTGCCTAGCATTTCGGTGCTGGACTACCCTTGGGCAGGACAAAGACTGATATGATTGGGATATTTCTCCTCTGTGAAATATAGTGAGCTAAAGAATCTGGATAAGGCTCTCGTACCCAAGTCTAATGTCTGGCAGAGAGACTCCCAGGAACCCCCTTGTTTTTTGCAGTTTTTTCATGACATGGGTAGTTTGAGCAGACATTTTTTTTCAATCACTGTGATAAAAGAAAAAAACACATGTTAGTGTGGGTAGTTTATAACGAGCATTGCATTGCATAGTAGATATTTCTGAATTTTGTAGACCCTCATAGTTGGCACTTTAGAAGTACTATAGTTCAAACCAGTGTACTGTGCAATTTGCTCAGTTCCTGTGTTTGTTGATTAAATCATTTGGCGTGTGGGAAAAAAAAAACATACTGGATTAAAAAATAAAAATTTTACGTTGCGGTACAATACATTGAGTTCAGTAGGAGGAATTGAATATGTGTATGGTTTTTGATTTTGGAAGTGGTGGTAGTATTGTTGCAGTTGGATACCTGTTGGCGTATTGTAACTGTTTATTTCTTGTTTCATTTTAATGATATTCAATTATTTGTTTGGATGTTGCAAAATCTTGGGGCATTTAGGTACCTGTTGGCGTGTTTAACCTGTCATAGTTTTGAAGGTCAAGTTTTGTTTAAGTTCATACACAGATTTGTTAGTGAATTTTGGTTTTAAGAATATTAAGTAAGCATTTACAAGATTTGCTGTTAATCTCTGTTTCGCAGTAATATTAGTATCATTACATTTGACCCATCCACAATTTTTTTTATATATGCATTGTAGTGACCTGCATTGGTTGTGACTCCTGCATGGTAGATTATATATATTGTTGTGAAGGGTTCCTTACCAAGTGATACTTTACCATGTGTGAATCCACTTAGTTTGCAGTTGTTTTTGGTACC
Organism: Ambystoma mexicanum; assembly: GCF_040938575.1. Taxonomy (NCBI): domain Eukaryota; kingdom Metazoa; phylum Chordata; class Amphibia; order Caudata; family Ambystomatidae; genus Ambystoma; species Ambystoma mexicanum. The sequence continues at coordinate 1,159,097,239 of NC_090928.1, read as the reverse complement.
ATCTGCAGTATTACGTAAAAGTATTACTATGAATATTTACTATGTGTCTGTATTTGTAAGGTGGCAAGACCCTCACACAGTTCACCTCGCTAGTGACCCAAAGTGGGATAGTACAAAGACACATGTGCAAATTATAGGCCTCTAACACATAACTGTGGTGATGGGGACAGGGAGCCTCATCCTGGCCGTAGGGTGTTGCAGCAGGGCTTCCTCAGACAGTCTCGTAAAAGCACATTTTGTCAGGGCTCGAGATTTGCTGCTTGCGAAAAATGTATACATGTTTTGCTGTGTGAAGAGGAAATGGGCTGAGCTGAGAGGTGGTGTGGCCTGGCTGTGGGAGTCGCTGGGAGAGTGCGAAGTTCTCCAGGGGAACAAAGTAAATCCGTAGAAATGTGGCCCACATTGGTAAATGGTAGCAAACAAATCATATCTATTTTTTGAAAACATATTTCTAATGACACTACGGTCTGAAGGGCCAGTTTGAGCTAAGGTCAGCGCAGTTGAAATTTTGTTTCCGAACTCAGCAAACCCACGCATCGTACACAGTGTAAGGTTCAATTGTTGTCTGACCTTGAAACAAAGGGAGGATTCCAAAAGTAATGCTTGCAGGGAGGGATGTACCACTGTCAAATATGTTAAGGGTCACCATTCCAAAACTGGACAAAGGAACATGTAATTTTATTTTAAGAATATTTATTGACCTGAACGGAGTGTCTGCATTACCCCGAGAGAATGGAAATGCCAAATATTATGTACGTTTTACTTTTGAGGATTTTATAGAGCAATGTGTCAACTTATCATTCGATGACCATTATTGCTGGGTTGCATTGTACGCGGTTGTTGTTTGTGTCATATTGGAATGACATGCAAATACAATCTATGTGTGTACTTGGCTTTGTCCCAGGCTCCTGGGTAATACAGCATCGAGATGCGTGTACTCCATTAGTGGGTTCCCCAAGGTTCCAAAAATGCGTAATTCAACGATAATATTTAATTAAAATTCCATCTATGTTTTCTTCGTGCCTTGAGCTTGCACCCTGATTGTAGCGTCAGCATCCCATAATGAGGTGAACATAATGCATAGCAGTAACCTTTGAAGTAAATTGACGACTCATTTTCACGTTGTTTTCTCTGTGTTCCCATTGTTTCACGTACCTATTCATCATTAGTTTTAACACGTGGCCGAATTAATGGGTAAAATGATAAACTGTACTAAAGATCGTTTACGGAGACACATTTCTGTTATCGTTTTTAAAAAGGTACATCCTGCCTTTCTGCGATTGTCATCGATTCCAGATACCAACTGATGGGTTTTTCAACCGGCAGCTACAGATACACATGAATAGCTTGAAGTGGGAGAATGGAAGACCAGGCTCCCGTCCTTCACCTCTGCGCTTGGCCTAAAGGGTCACGACCCAGGCACCCGCCACGTGAAGAGTTTGCCCATCTACCAGACGACCAAATACCCTGGTACAGGAACATATGGATGTGTCCATCTGCCTGCCCAGCAGCCCGCCCTGGCCATACCGACACCTGCGGCGCGGATCAACTAGACTAAAACCTACACGTCGTTAGAGATGCCATGACGACCTAGCCAACGGTCAGCACACCTGTACAAATATACACACTGGACACTCCCGCACCAATCTACATGAAGAATATACTCAGCGCTATGACGTAGGCGACAGACATACTCACGGACGTGCATCTTTATTATTTTCCACATAGGCTTTCAAAATGCAGAAACGCAAGACGCATCATGAACTCATCTAAAAGAGCTTGCTTACGCTTCTCCTAAAACCAGGTGCCACAATGAGAAATATAATGAAGACACGATACTGGTCATAAGACAATATGGTACTGTAACCTAAAGCGCCTGTGCACCAAACGGTTCCACTTATACACCAGGCCTAAGTAGGCCGCAAGCAAGAGCTTCCATGGACGTTAAAAGAACAATAGTCAGGTTGCTGATCCTGCAGAATGAGCCCGACGAAAGCAAACAGCCAAGGTCGCAATGTTGCAAACCCACTTTCCAAGAGCAAACCATCAAGGGCACGATGTTGCAACCTCGCACGCCGCACACCAACGTTAAAGTCACACCTGCAAATTAAACCAGGCACACAGTGGAAAAACAATATTAATTGTGCAGAATTCTGCCTCAAACACGGTCCCACCTCACGTGACCAAGCCGAACCTGACAGGATACCAAGCCCAGGAGGAAGAAGGCGTCTGGATCCCTCGTTACAAGACATAGGCAGATACAATTAAAAGGCTCAATGGACATCTGCGACAGTGGGAGTAGTCGGTCTTCCAGCTATGAATAAGTCCTCACATTGTCTGCACGTACCCATAGTGAAACATTGTTGCAAATGACAGGTACACCGAGAGCTGGGAACAGCGATGGTCCCAGGCTGGGAAGCTCGCGGGCGCACCAATCAGAACATGGGGCTCCTATCACTGACGCCATTAACATTAACCAATCATCAGGGGTCTTCATGTAACAATTCTCATGTATCTAATTGTAGGGACAACCCAGATATATCACCTGACTAACCCTTGTCCACTAATATTGTTCTCTATACGTATGCTATACTAACCCTACCACTCGAGCAACCAATTAAGAGTGGCGATAGGTTTTTTGCTAACTTTCTAAGGTGACGCAAGTAGCGCGTCATACTAAGGTAAAAAGGGCCTGCGAGCCCTACGATTGTGTGTGTGTCAGGACGGACGCGTACGCTCCTTGACCCATCCCTGCCGTTTTTTGTCTAATAAACAGCAGAGTCACCTTGCTTCTTGCGTGTGTCTCATACTCTATCTCATCTGGGATATACGGGAGGAGTTGGGGCCTCCCTGCCCGGAGGTCTGCGGACGGCTCGGTCGACCCCGGCAGAATTTCCCCCACGACAAGTTGGAGGCACTGCTGAGATCTGTTTAAGATCCGCCTTTTTATTTTTACTTTTTCCAGGCACTTCCGCTGCGAGGAGGCCCGGCGGCGCGGCCCCCTCTGCCGTTGCCCCCTTCTGAGGACTACAGGACCATCGCGGAGCTGCGAGAAGACCGGACAGCGCAATCCGGATATTGGCCCTTGGGAGACGGTTGAGAAGTATCCCGCCCGCGGTTGTCGAGTGTCCAGACGTGGTCCAGACGAGGGGAGGTGACGAGCCGCTTGGAGGGGTGCACGCAATCGAGCGGCCCCGCATCAAGAGAACTTGGTGAGCATGACACGCACAACAAGCAATGCGAAATTGTGAGGGAGGGGGGAGGAATTAAATAAGGGAGGTGGGAGGTGTTGCACAGGTGCGTGGCAAAGGTTTGACAATTTAGTGTTGGCAATGGAATGAATGGTAGTGGAACGAGTGCAAGAGCAGTCGGCTACGTCACGCGAGAGAGGGGGGCGGAGCACGAAAACATCACATGCGGCCGCTCGTAGAAACTGATTGGCCTAGGTAGCAACTACGTGTAAGGGTGGGTGTGTGTGGTTTCCTATGATTTGGCATTTATTGATCAATGAGTAGATGAGGATCCCTATTGTTCGAGCAAGAAACTCGATAGGTAGATGACGTTTCCCTGTAGGCGGTAGCTAGTTAGTTGCCCAATACGGAAGATAATTGGCTGGTTAAGCCCTCCTGTTGAGGGGCGTATCACACGCGAGGCGACGCAGTGTGCGCAGTCCGATTATATTATTGATTTGATTACCTTGTTCCAGGAGTGACAGGAAGACAGCTGTAGGGTTAACGGGGTAGATTGCAAGTGTATTTTGAACTTAAGGAATATATGAAGAACTTACCAGTAGCTCGAAGAGATCGGTGACGTCACCAGTAGGGCTTTAATAGGATATTGCGAGGAGAAAGGCATCTTCGTTTTGAGAGTGGTGGAGAAGAGAAATATGGTAAGGGAGTGGAAACGGAGATAAAAGGCAAATGAGTTGATCGGGGAAAGGCGAAACGGGGACGTGGCTGCGCACGGAGAACGCCGGCCACGGCAAGTGTAAAAGGGGGAGGAGCACGTGAAAATAGGACGACTGTTTAAAAGCGTCATAAGGGGTACACAGCCGCAGGGGGCTACGTGCGCCTCGGCCGCAGGGGGCCTTAAGGGTGTTGTATAAAGAAAGAAAGACTGAAGAAAATATACAAATGTAAAATACCATATCTTTTATAATTTTCCTTAGCGGATTATCGCAAGTCCCCAGACTTACGGGGCCAGGTAAACGATATAAGGTTGTATATTGTAAACTGCTAGTGAGATAAACTGCTACCAGATAGGGGAAGGGTAACAAGTGGAGCGCTACTATGTCATACGGGACAGGATCGGGAGGGTGGGGGAACACCCTCACTACCCCACTACAACACATATGCACAACACTGCCACCCCATAGGGAGAAACTGATTAAGTATAGCATAGAATGGACCCAGGGGACGGATAACAAAATGCTAACACCGTGGCCGCCTAATGGTAGCTTCGATCCATATGCCCAACATTCACTGCTAAACCATCTGCACAATACATACAAGGGGAATAAGTTGGCAAACCATGTGGAAGTGTTTAACTTATGGAGGATGTTCCAAGGGTCCCGACCAGGACCAAATGGAATGTTCACTATGGGGGAAACACCGGAAGAGAAAGAGATTAAGGAGGAAGGAGAGGATGGGAAAAAGGGGAGTGAAGACCCAAAGAACACGGGGAACGGACGAGAGGGAGGAGAAAAGAATAATACATCAGATGACATAAAAAAGGAACCGAGCAACGAGATACCCATAGCACAGGGAGTGAAAACAGAGGGAGGGGGGTTGTACCCTTTAAGAGAATTAGGAGAAATAGAAAGAGGACAGTTAAGGGCGGCTGAGGGATACTCGAACCCGGCATACAGCCCTCCACCATATGTGGCTCATAGGAAGATGGCAGCAGGGGAGGGGAGGACTGGAGAAGACCAGACTGTGGAAATAGGAAATGATGAGTGGGTAGCTGCACAGATATTATTAAAATTACGAGGTTCATTAACAGGAGAAGAGAAGGAGGTACTAAAGAAAACAGACGAGGATAATGCCAGGAAGAGTGAAATGAGGGGGGAAGAGCTATTATGACAAAAGGAAGAGATTTTGGAGGAACGACTAGCAAAGCTAAGGGATGAGCAGAATGAATTGATCAAACAGCTCGAGAGGGAGGAGAGAGAGAGAGCGAGGAAAAGGAAAGAAGGTAAGAACGAATTGGAAAAAATAAGGGAACGGAATGAGGAGCAAAGGAGAGAAGCTGAAAGGGTAAAAGCAGCAGCAGAAAGGGTATCAAGAGTAGTGCTGCGAGAGAAGAAAAGGGAAGAAGAAGAAAAAGAAAAAGAAATGGCAATGTGGAAGAGGAGGTTACTATCAGAAACAACTAAGAAATATGAAGAAGGGAGGGTGATAGAGAGTATAGTAGAAAGAGAAATGGTGAAATGGGAAAGGAAGAAAGAGGATGAAAGAATATTGGAACAGATGAGTAGTGAAGTGATGGAGGAATTAAAAAGGAAAAGGGAGGAAAATAGTAGGGAGATGGAGGAGAGAAATGAAGGAGAAAGAGAAGATAGGAGAAGGGAGAGTGGAGCATGGGGGGATGTATATAGAAACACAGAAGTAGCAACAACATCAGCACAAAGGGGAGCGGTTGATGAAGGAGAAAAAGGAGAACTGGAACTAATAGACTTACAAACAGTAACGATCAAGGGGAAAAAGACAGAGTGGGGGGTGCCGTTTAACTATACCTCACCCCGACCAACATAGACTCACCATGGATCAGTAGGAGAAAGGATGAGCTGGAGAGAAGTGAGGAGGGAGAGCAAGGGATAGCGGAAAGACAGACACATGAGGCCGCACCATCCCCATCCCCATCACGCCCTCCCCATCGCACCCTACATGCTCAACCACCTCACGCTCGTTACGCAAAATAAAACTCGCGCCCTTCACAGACGAACTGACACCCTATGCATGTCGGCTTAGAGACCTCCCTAGTCGCAGGCAGGACAGACGAATACACATGCCCACATTAAATACAGGAAATGATGGAAGAAGGGGAAAAGATGGAGAAGAAAGAGTTACGAGCAGGGGTAATAAGGACGAAATTGAAGATGTAGAAGAAAGGGAAGAGGAGGAAGGGTTTGAGGACTCGATATTATGGAACATAAAGGGTGAAACGAGACAAAACTTAATGCCACTTTTGGAGAGAGGAGGGGTTAGACCACAGTATGTCCCTTGGAAGCATACAGATAATGAAAATATAAAATGCAGGCTCCCATCATTAAGTGGAGGTGCGGGTAAGTGGATATATGAAATGGAAAAACACACCGCAGGACAGAAACTGGCAGTAGGAGATGTAAAGGGCCTTTTAATATCAATATTAGGGGATAGAGCGGATGACATTTGGAAGAGAGCGGGATTCCATGGGGTAACAATAACAAACACATCGCATGATGGGGCACCATTCGCAAACTGCAGACATGCACTATGGCAGGCACTGAGGGTACAGTACCCAGACACATCAGACATAGGAGCAATTACCTCCCGCAAGATGCGTGAGAATGAAGATCCTGTTGATTATATCCAGGAGATCCAAGAGAAGTGGCGCATGGAAACTAGAGAGCAATTGGAGAAAACACCAGCAATATTCTATCATATACTAGTACAAGGGCTCCCAGAAGGAGTTCAGAAACAACTAAAGAAAGTAGTGGGAATGGAAGCAAAACCATGGCCAGAAATACAACTGACTATAGTGCATCATTGCAGGACATGGCAAGGAAAAATGAAACAAAAGGAAGAGGACAGGAAAACGGAAGAGGCTAAACTAGTACAGAAAAAACGTACTAAATACACAATGGAAGGGGCACTAATAACTACGCCCACAACAATGACCCAAAGCCCCACACAAGTAGTGGCTGCACAAGATTCCGCCCAAATACCACCTTCAGAGACTGTAACACAACAGGCGCCGCCACTGCAACCATACACAACCAACATGGGAGGAGGACACCCAATGCAAGGAGCTGGGTATTATAATTATAACAGGGGGAGAGGAGGATTTGTGAGAGGGAGAGGATACGGATATAGCAGGTGGGAGGACTTAGAAATTCCTACCCCACAGGGCAACCAGTATACCAGGACAACACAGGGAGCTTTCCATGGCAGAGTAGGGAACCACCGGTGCGTTGGAGTTGTGGACTATTAGGGCACATGTCACGCACGTGTAGAGTTAGACCAGGAACACCATCATAGAGTGAACAGGGACAACCAAGGCCCTCACAAGAACAGCAGGGCCTACAGCAACAGCAGACATTGCAACAGGGAAATGAACAACAACAACAAATAACACAACAACAGCCACAGACATATTCACTGCCACAACAACAGGTAGTGATGACACAACAACCCCAAGCACAACAAACTCAACTGGGTAGGGTGACGGTCTTGGGGCACAACCCTTACACAGGAAATGGCCAATCGTTGTACCCTCAATAGGATAGCCCACAGACGGCCTTGGTGTGTCCCATCCTGTCAGTAACACCTAATAATGCGGAGGAGCCAAGCATAGAGGTAACGATAGGTGACAAAAAATTATCATTCCTTGTTGACACCGGGGCGACCCAGTCTTGCATAAGGGAAGGTAAATTTAAGATGTCAGGCGAAGCCATGAACACCCAAGGATTCTCTGGGGCTAGAGGGTTGGTTCCCTTTACTGATAACATTCCCTTATCTATTGGAGATTATGATCTGTCAGTTCCACTTCTATATTATAGTGCCTCACCAGTAAATATACTGGGGAGAGACATAATGAACAGGTTGAATATGCCGATCTCCTTTACTGAGGACGGCATAATTTGCTCTACTCCAGGGATTAACATGCTCACAGCATGACAGATTATGCAAGCATACTGCGGACAGACAGCGATTAGGGCGGAGCCAGTAGATGGCGAACTATTCCAGTATGGAACAGATATGGCATTTGCATGGATGCCAGGGATAGAAGGGAAAATATGGAGGAGGCCAGCAGCCTATCTGTTCAGACCAGAAACACCTGTTAATGAACCAGAAGGAAAGGTGGTTATAATGGACATTGAGAGCATTATTGCAACAGCTGATTACATTGCTGTACATGCCCAAGACAGAGAAGGAAGAGCATGGAGGGCAGTGATAGCACTAGCAGAAGGATGTAGGCTGACCCAGGTGTCAGATGAGGAGCTGTTCTCAGAAGAAAAGGAGGAAGGTGAAATGGTGTTCATGATGAGTGTAGAAATATGGCTAAGAGTGGCTTACAAACAAGTAGCACAGAAAATTGCAATGGCACTTGAGGCACCCGCATGCACCCCAGTCCCCTTCTTTAAGGAGGATATGTCAAAGGTACCCAAATCATTGTGGACTACTAGCCCCTATGACGTGGGGTGCATAAAAAGCATAGGGGGAGTAAGGATAAAATTGAAAAAAGGTGCAATACTCCCCAGAGTGAAACAGTACCCACTGTCAAAAGAGGCAGATGAGGGCATATATGAAACCATTACGGCCCTTATAAACAATGGCATATTGGTCCCCTCAGAATCACCATGTAACACGGCTGTGTACCCAGTGCGCAAGGCTAAAGGGGGGTCTTGGCGCTTCATACAGGATCTCAGGCCCTTGAACAACATAGTAGAAGCAGAATATCCCGTAGCAGCAAACCCGGCCACAATATTGTGTGGCATTCCAGCAGAAGCATCACGATTTACAGTGATCGACCTTAAAAATGCTTTTTTCTCAATACCATTGCACCCAGACTCACAAGATCTGACGAGCTTCACTTACAGAAACACAAAGTGGAAGCATACCAGATTGCCACAAGGGTATTGCGAATCACCCTCAATTTTCAATAGAGTAATACAGATGGATTTGGGTAACATTGAAGTGGAAAGCACAGTGTTGCAGAATGTGGATGACATAATAATTTGCAGTACAAACGAAAGAAAATGCAGAGAGGACTCCTTAAAGATGTTGACAATATTGGCTGAAAAAGGTTACAAGGTAGACATGGAAAAGATACAGTACTGTCAAGAACAGGTACTTTACATTGGTCAACTTATATCCCAACATGGAAGAAAGATTGCACCACAAAGAGCACAGGCCATTTCAAGCACTCCAATGCCACAAACTGTGAGGGAACTGCAGCAATTTCTGGGGCTGTGCAACTACTGTAGAGCATGGGTATTTGATTACAGCTCGCACATAGGACCCCTGCTTGAGGCTTTAAGGGAAGCTAATAAAGGGGAGAAAAAGATGGGGTGGACAATGGAAATGAAAGAGGCTTTTGATGAATTGAAAGATGCGATATCAACTGCTCCAGTACTGGCATCCCCAGACTATGAGCGACAATTTTTTATATTTTCACATTGCGACTCAGCAGTAATGAAAGCAGTGTTGGCTCAAAAAACAAGCATGGGCTACAAACCAGTAGCATTTTACAGCGGTCACTTAGATCCTGTGATGTTAGGTCACTTCCCTTGCGTACAAGGTCTCGCTGCAGCTGCTTTTGCAGTGGAAACGGCATCAGCAATCACCATGGGGTGCCCAACTACACTGTTTGTGGAACATGCACTATTTGCAATATTGAATAAACCTAAGTCCACCCTAACCACGCAGAGGGCATCAGGTTATGAGATCATTTTATCCAGAGCTGAACTATCAATTGTTAGATGTAGCACGGTCAACCCTGCAAGGTTCCTAGCAGAAGTAATTGAGGAGGGAGATTATGCCCATGACTGTACGCAAATAACTGAAATGTACTCATGTACTAGAAAGGTTGAAGAAAACGCACTAGAGGGAGGTGAGCTTTTGTTTATTGATGGGTCATCAACTATCGATCAAAGGGATGGGATAAGGAGAACTGGGGCAGCAGTGGTAAAAATGATGGAGGTACCGGTGTGTGTGGCTATGAAATGTGTACAATTACCACAGCATTACTCCGCTCAAGCAGCGGAATTAGTTGCACTGATCTTGGCGTTGAAGAAAAGCTTTGACAAACGAGTGACCATATACTCCGACAGCGCATATGTTACATCCACTGTCCACTCAGGGCTGTCGAAATGGAGAAGAAGAGGGTTTAGGAGAGCTGATGGCACTCCAGTGCAACACGCCCTCTTATTGGCTGAACTAATTGAAGTAATAAATGACCCCCAAGAATTAGCCCTAGTAAAATGCACCGCACACACCAATGGTGAAGACCACGTCTCGAAGGGGAATGCAGCAGCAGACGCACATGCGAAGTATGCTGCATACTTTGGTGAGATATGGAACCCCCCAGAGTCACAGAGAGGGAGAGGGAGGGGAATGGCTAAGGAGATGTTGATAAGAGAAGGGTGCACCCATCTCCCAGCCACGCAGATTATGGAGCTACAAGCGGCTGCACCAATGGCCGAAAAAGAAATATGGGTAAAAAGAGGATGCACAATGTCACCAACTGACGCACTATGGCGCCAGGGTGGCACTGGAAAGGTTGTAATACCATTGGCACTTTTGAACACCGCCCTGAGCCAACTACATCATCCAGCCACACAGGCAAGGAAGTAATTGCAGCACGAATTAGAGAAGATTGGTTCTGCCCCGAGTTAAATTCTCATGTGTCAAATTTTATCAGCAATTGTCTCACATGTAAACAGTTTAAGGCCGGCCATACCCTAAAGGTGATAAGAGATACTATAACCCGGCCAGAGGGACCTTTCCGGCATCTCCATATTGACTATGTTGATATAATCAACATATGTCAAGGAAATAGGTATATGATTGTAGTAGTATGCCCATTCTCTAGGTGGATTGATGCAGGGCCCTGTTCACACCCAGATGCATTTAGAGCAGCTAAATTCCTAGTGAGAGAGGTCTTCCCCAGGTGGGGAGTGTGCGAGGTGTTAAGGTCAGACAATGGCCCACATTTCGCAAACAAAATGTTCCAGCACATCACATCCTTGCTGAACATAAAGCATAAATTTGCATGTGCATACCACCCACAGGCCAACAGTATATGTGAACGCCTGAATGGCCTATTAAAGGAGGCAATTGCAAAGATACAGCAAACAACAAAGAAGAGTTGGTTATATTGCCTTCCATTAGCCCTATTTGAGCTAAGGAATAGACCAGGGTCCGACCACCACCTCACCCAACACGAGGTGGTTACCGGACGTCAAATGCGCCTTCCCCTAACTCCAACATCAAGAGCATTTACCGACCACGAAAGCACAGCAAGTGTTCTTGGTGATGAAATGTACCAATATGTGTCTTCTTTGATTACTAGTGTAGTGTTTGTGTCTCAACAGCTCGAGCGCACACGGGGCGGGTCTAACAGCAATCAACAAGAAGACGCGGATAAAGAATTGGAAAAGGAAAGACTGTGTAAAATTGCTAAAGGTGACCACGTACTACTTCGCAATTTCAACAGTGAATGGAATAGTCCACGATTTACTGGCCCCCATCTGGTAGAGGAAGTATCAACAAGAGCAGTAAAGCTACAGGACAAGCGTGCCTGGAACCACCTACACGATGTAAAGATCTACAAACTCCAGACCCGCCCCAGCGCCACCGACAGGTCCATTGGGAGAACAGCAACAACATCACCAACGGAAGAAGAGAGTTCTACCACAGCCAACGACCCAATTGTTCCCATAACCTGTCACTCCCCAGATTCCCTAGAGACAATAACTGAAGAAGAAAGGGGTGATCCCCATACTGCCCACCCCATGGTCACACGCTCAAAGAGTAAAAATACTTCCGCCAGCTGAGCCCAAACCCCCTGCCCATTGACCCCTACCCCCACTACAGTAATAACTGAACTGAAGAACATCGCCTTGCACGCGTACACATGTAAACACGTGAAAGCTCTCTTTTCTTTTCTCTCGCACATGCAGGAACTGCGTATTATTGTATTGCTAAGAAAATAGATAACTAACAAATTCACTGCCCAGGAGTAGATGGTACCCTCAGACGATAACTACCCGGAAGAATTGTCACACCAATTTGTACATGAAATAAAAAGGCCAACGTACCTGAAAAAGAGAAGGGTACGTGTCTACTACACAGCATTCCTCTTGGCCATAGAATATTCAATTCCCCACCTCCACCCATACTTGCCTGTCCTAAGAGATAGATCGCTTAGAGTAGCGTGGGAACAGCTCTTCGCCTGGGCACTGAATGACTACTTGATAGGGAGAGCTTAAAGAAAAAACAACAACTAACATTTAATAACCAGCATATTGAGAATTTTCAGGCGGGCAACTTTAACGTCGCAAGAATACGCTGCCAGGACTGCAGCAAGGTAAGAGCAAAATGCCGGTGAAATTAGCATATGTAATAAAAATAATAGGGATTTTGATGATCACCGGGTTCTTGGCTGCCTCTGTATGGCAGTACAGCTATGCTATTCATCTTATTGCTGCACCCAAACCTAATACACCCCCATCCCCAGCTGCAACAGGTGTTACGTCAGGTGATACTAGTAAAATTGCACAAAAGCAAAATAGAGTTAAACGCAGCACATACTCAGATAATAAAGGTATTGATAATTATATACAAGATTCAGCACACGTCTCAAACAACATATGGTACCAACACTTGACCCGCATTGGTAAGCAGACAACAGAGGACAGCTGCTACGTTTGCTCATTAATACCATACGCCATGAGCGCTTCTCGAACATTTGTTGCCACAGAAATAGATGAAAAGACAGCACGATGCATAATATACTTGGCACTGTTCCAAACAAAAGGAAGATTCCAAGGGACAGTGGTGCATATGGTGTGGAAAACACGAGACTCATACCCATATGAAAACAACTTCCTCAAGACTTATTTGAGTTACCACAAGAGCAGTCTACATGCTGAAGCATTCAAATACACAACAAGTGGTCCTGCAAAAGGGGAAACAAAGAAAGTAACACTGCAGTATTTACCATGTGATTGGTACACCACTGAAGTTCCTGGTAAACCAGGATGTTGGGAGAGGCCACTGGTGACGATAACAGGGAAGGTGTACCTGGACAACAATTGGGAGATAGGAGTGATTGGCAGCAACATGGTAACAAAAGAAACTATCTCAACTATCGAGGCACACAACCACAGATGTTGGACGACGTGGATCAAGTACGTACCCATGCTCACGTGGATAGAGACGGATGAAGACCCAATAACAATACTGCCGCTGACTGCGCCTAAGGTATGCTACCAACATAAAGGAGAGGTGGACGTAGGATACAACACCAACTGTGCAAGCGTGATGGAGTTACCTGAGGGGGGAGCAGGAACAGCAGTAATAATGGACCATTATTGGGCCTGTGGAGAAAAGGCATACCATACACTGCCTCCCCTGTGGAATGGTGTGTGCACAATGGTGCACGTCAACGTACCATCACTAGTGGTACCCCAGAAGCATGTGAATGTGGCGAACTTTCCCAAAATGGATGAAGGGGACAAAAGAAAGAAGAGATCTGCACCACCTCAGGTGGAGCAAGGGAACAGGACCAACAGCAATGATACTGTCCTAAATAGAAGGAAAAGGCAAGGAGAACCTCTGACAGGAAATTACCTGTGGGGAAGGTCGGAAACGGCACTCACTTCAATTCCGCCAGAACACAGACTATTCAGCAGAGCAGCAATGTTCTTCTCCTCAATAATCCATCCGGGACTGCAGGCTTACGCAAACGCAAAATGGTTCCAGATAACTAGATGGGAACTAATGATGACCATCAATTCTACAGTAAATGGATTTAACGCAATAAAAGAGGAGCTGCAAGCTATAAGGATGGTAGCACTCCAGAACAGATATGTATTGGACCTCCTCACAGCCATGGAAGGAGGAGTTTGCGCAAAGATAGGACAATCATGCTGCACGTTCATTCCTGCCAACGATGCTGACAATGGTACACTGACAGAAGCAGTTTCACAATTGGCCCAGATGCACTCCAAAATGATGGATGAAAGTAACGGTGTGAACAAGGATGAGAGCTGGTTTTCACTATTATGGTCATGGATGCCATCTTGGCTGTCAGATGGACTGAAAATTATAGTTGGTTGTACTATTTTGGCTGGAGCTACACTGATCATAATAAGATTTTGGAAGGCCCGGAAGGCACGCACCACTGACGAGTTGCTTGAAATGGTCGGTATGCACCCCTTGATGCCAGCAGATGACGGCCAACACACAGGCATAATCATACAAGAGAGAGAGAAGTTGCGCAACCAGATCATCACCAACCATCTCGACCAGAGGGGGGACTGAAGTGGGAGAATGGAAGACCAGGCTCCCGTCCTTCACCTCTCGCGCTTGGCCTAAAGGGTCACGACCCAGGCACCCGCCACGAGAAGAGTTTGCCCATCTACCAGACGACCAAATACCCTGGTACAGGAACATACGGATGTGTCCATCTGCCTGCCCAGCAGCCCGCCCTGGCCATACCGACACCTGCGGCGCGGATCAACTAGACTAAAACCTACACGTCGTTAGAGATGCCATGACGACCTAGCCAACGGTCAGCACACCTGTACAAATATACACACTGGACACTCCCGCACCAATCTACATGAAGAATATACTCAGTGCTATGACGTAGGTGACAGACATACTCACGGACGTGCATCTTTATTATTTTCCACATAGGTTTTCAAAATGCAGAAACGCAAGACGCATCATGAACTCATCTAAAAGAGCTTGCTTACGCTTCTCCTAAAACCAGGTGCCACAATGAGAAATATAATGAAGACACGATACTGGTCATAAGACAATATGGTACTGTAACCTAAAGCGCCTGTGCACCAAACGGTTCCACTTATACACCAGGCCTAAGTAGGCCGCAAGCAAGAGCTTCCATGGACGTTAAAAGAACAAGAGTCAGGTTGCTGATCCTGCAGAATGAGCCCGGCGAAAGCAAACAGCCAAGGTCGCAATGTTGCAAACCCACATTCCGAGAGCAAACCATCAAGGGCACGATGTTGCAACCTCGCACGCCGCACACCAACGTTAAAGTCACACCTGCAAATTAAACCAGGCACACAGTGGAAAAACAATATTAATTGTGCAGAATTCTGCCTCAAACACGGTCCCACCTCACGTGACCAAGCCGAACCTGACAGGATGCCAAGCCCAGGAGGAAGAAGGCGTCTGGATCCCTCGTTACAAGACATAGGCAGATACAATTAAAAGGCTCAATGGACATCTGCGACAGTGGGAGTAGTCGGTCTTCCAGCTATGAATAAGTCCTCACATTGTCTGCACGTACCCATAGTGAAACATTGTTGCAAATGACAGGTACACCGAGAGCTGGGAACAGCGATGGTCCCAGGCTGGGAAGCTCGCGGGCGCACCAATCAGAACATGGGGCTCCTATCACTGACGCCATTAACATTAACCAATCATCAGGGGTCTTCATGTAACAATTCTCATGTATCTAATTGTAGGGACAACCCAGATATATCACCTGACTAACCCTTGTCCACTAATATTGTTCTCTATACGTATGCTATACTAACCCTACCACTCGAGCAACCAATTAAGAGTGGCGATAGGTTTTTTGCTAACTTTCCAAGGTGACGCAAGTAGCGCGTCATACTAAGGTAAAAAGGGCCTGCGAGCCCTACGATTGTGTGTGTGTCAGGACGGACGCGTACGCTCCTTGACCCATCCCTGCCGTTTTTTGTCTAATAAACATCAGAGTCACCTTGCTTCTTGCGTGTGTCTCATACTCTATCTCATCTGGGATATACGGGTGGAGTTGGGGCCTCCCTGCCCGGAGGTCTGCGGACGGCCCGGCCGACCCCGGCAGAATTTCCCCCCGACAAGCTGGATCACAGTGACTCTTTTTTGTGACGATCGCCACGGGTCGACATGCCCTTACGTGGCATCAGTGATAAGGAGCAACATGACATCATTTACGGTGGCCTAGTGCCAAGATGACGCCACAGACGTGTGATTCACAGTGCGTCCTATGCGTTTTTATACCCAAAAGGAACACCGCGTGACTCATGATAAACATTTGTGGATCGAGAATGAAGAAAAAAATCACCCATTTTCTTGATTATGGCAATCGCCGGATGTTCTCGGAGCGTTTATTGTGAAATAAAAGTACTTTAAAAAATGTACAGTTTTGCTATTTCCTTTAAAAGTATGGTTTTAAATTCGAAATTGGGATGTGCTGTGTTGTGAGATGATGTGTGTTGATAATCCGGGTTCTGCGTCAACTAATGTTATCACGTAGGTGATGACTGGGTGCGTTTGGCTTCGCTGCCCAGTAGCGTCTGGAGATAGGCAGAGAATATCACTAGGTTTGGTGATGTTAGCCTATGGGGTGGGTCATATGAATTAGTGCCGTCAGGGCAGTCTACCTTGGGCGATGCGGCAACGGATAAGATTATCACAAGACGGCCGCACCCTGCTGCCTGATTTTGCATGTGATTTTGCATGTGTAAAAAAGAGGAAGGTGCATAGGAAATGTTTGTACGATCGATCAACGTATGCTTAGAAACACATGCCCGAACCCTCGGGACAATAATATTTCTGAGCGTACTATTCCTTCAATACATCAATTTTTTGCTCCATTCTCTCCATATGATTTTCTAGGGTCTCTGTTTAGTATTAGTTTTAATGTTTGTATGGAGTGTTTGAAAAAAAATGGTAAGTACACATAAAGTAATGGGTAATAATTGGTTTATATAGAGAAGTGTAGTGTCTACCATTAATATCACTGTATTCACTCATTCCATCATGAGGAACATTTTCTTCCAGGCATTTCAAAGTACTAGACATGTCTGTGTAAAAAATAAATATATATATATATTATTTTTACTGTAACTAATACTGAATGTTTATAAATATATAAAGAAAATGTAGTGTACACATTAGTTTCTTGCTAAGTTTTGCTGTTACTTCTGCGTCGGTGTGCTGCTGATTTTTGCTGTGCAGTTTGCGTGAGGTAATTCTGTTGGAGGCATATTTATTTTCTTTTGGTATATTGCATTATGTTGCATATGTTATGTAACTGGACGGTTGCTGTCTTACATATACAGTTTCCACTTCTTATTTATTATTGAATGTAATGTATGTATGTGCTGCTTTTTGAACATGTTCAATGTTCTATTGCATGATACAACAATGTAAGATACCCCCTGCGCTTTTGGATAGTGCTGATGTTGACCAAGTCCGTCCACGAACATACGCATGGTTCGCAAACATCAGACCCACTAGCGCAGGTAGGGGGTTCAGAATGTTCTATGTTATATGGATATAAAGTAAGGGAATCCTAGGAAACATTTATCCAATTCATATTGTCTATATCTATATTCAGTAAAAAAACGTTGTTAAAGGAACGTTATGGTTAGTTTGCGCTACTAAAAACCTATGAAATTCAGTAAAAATACTTTGTTAAAGGGACGTTATGGTTAGGTTGCACTACTAAATATCTATGAAATTCAGTGAAAGAAACTTTGTTAAAGGGACATTATGGTTCCAAGTAAAACCGAAAACCCCCTGAAATTTGCCAGATATGGTAAACTAAGCTACCATAACTCGCGCCACCACCATGCACTGCTAAAACTAACACCCAGGACATCAAAGATGCTCATATTTATATACATTGTATTCACACTACTTTCCTTAGGGTCCAGTCTCATTATGTGATATGTTTAGTTTAGTTTACTTGAGTTCAGTTTGTTTAGTTGTAAAGCACAGCCGAACACAGCCGAACACTAGGGTAACTGGCCGCTAAGTCCTTAGGATCAACAATGGTTACAAAAGATTGCACATACAGTGGCAGGCGAGAAAAATACACTACCGTGAATGGTGAAAGGGACCAGGCTACAGAATGGTCCGATAAAAGAGCATAGAAGATAGGGGCGGGACCGCGTTACAGGTTAGTCCGCCGCAAACATGTCATACATTTAAACAAAGATACAGTGTCAGAATGACGTACATGGTGGCATAGATTCGATAGTGGTACAATTGACTATAGCTAAGTGCGGTTGACAGACTATTGTTGGTTTATGAGCAGTTCCTTGACTTTGGCTCTGAACGACCAAAACAACGTGTTAGCTCTAATAGTCATAGGTAGTGCATTCCAGCATTTTGCTGCTAGAATAGGAAAACCAGCTCCCCCGGCCGTTTATAGGTTGAACTTCAGGATGTTGAGTTGGTGTAGATAAGGGGATCGGATTGGTCTGGTAGTGTTCTGTCTGGTAAATGTGTCTGATAAGTATTGTGGGGTTGTCAGAAATAGGCATTTGTGTGTAATGACCAGTGCATGTAGTTTAATTCTCTCATGGATGAGCAGCAAATGAGATTCCTTTCTGAAAGTGGAGATGTGGGCCTTATAGGGAAGATTGAGAGCACATTGGATGGTGTTATTTTGGAGTATCTGTAGTCTGTCCAAATTGTGGTTAGTGGAGCCCAGGAAGAGTGTGTTGCAATAGTCCAATTTGGACAATATGAGAACTCTGGCCAGAGTGAGGCAGCTGTTTGTGGATAAAAAAGGTTTACAGGCATTTATAAGTTTATTGGTGTAGGCTGTAGACGAGATAGTGGTTTTGATTTGCTTTATGAGCGAGAGTGTGGAGTCAAGATACACCACTAGTGTTTTGACTTCTTTCAACACTTTTATGATGTTGCCATCAATGGTGAAGGATTGGTATCTGGGGTCGAGTTTGTTGAGACAGGTCTGTTAACTCACAATAAGCAGTTCTGTCTTGTCATAGTTTAAGCAGAGGCTATGGGTGGCCACCCATGCTTGGATTTCAAGGTAGATCGCATTCAACTTTGCAACATACGCGTCACACCTCCCTGTGAGAACAATGTGTACCTGGGTGTCATCAGCATAGTTTGTATATGTGACACCCAGTTCATCAAGGTTGTCAAAGAGGAGCTTAGTGAAAACATTGTAAAGTGTGGGGGAGATGCAGGATCCTTGGGGTACTCCACATTGGATTGGAACCGAGATGGCTGTGGCGCCGCCATATGGGGTGAAGACCCTGGTTGTTCTCTCTGATAGGAAGGACCGAATCTAATTGGTGGCATCCTGAGAGAATGCAGCTTCTGAGGAAAGGTGTTTGGGGAGAATTTGGTGGTCAAAAGTCAAAGGCTGCGGACAGATCCAACAAGAGCAGGATGGCTGAATTGCCCTTGTCTTTAGCTTCATCCATTTGGATTTTTAGACCCAAGAGGGCTGTTTCCGTCCCGTGCCTGGGTCTAAAGCCAGATTGTCGTAGTCCTAGAAGGTTGTTGGCTTCCAAATGTTGTTGTATTTGGAGGTATGCTATTCTATCTAGTATTTTTAAGAGAAAGGGGACCGTTGTGATGGGCCTGTAATTCATGGGTATGCTGGGGTTTAAGTTGAGTTTTTTAAGCAGAGGTAGGGCCCAAGCCTCTTTAAGGTTGTTCGGGACTACTGCATTTTTGAACGAGGCATTGATCAAGCAGGTGATAAAGGGAGCTAGGTCTCTGGCCCCATCCTTGAAGACTGGGGCAGGGCATAGGTCACCTAGACAGTTAGATGGTTTTAGGCTCGCAATTATGTTTATGTGGAAGAGGGGGCAGTCGGGATGAGGAGAGCTATGCGAATAGCTGATGTGGTCTTTGGTTGTGAGACTAGCTTTTTTGGATTCTATTTTGGCTTGCAGGAGAGCTATTTTATTTGAGAGCGCTTGTTGGATGTTGTTGCACCAAGTTTTGTCCTTGATGCAGTCATCGGTGGGGGGCACGGGTGATTCCAGTTCTCTTAGGATCTTTCGTGCCAGATTTATTATTCTGTATTCTTCTATTGAAGATCTTTTTTTTGGCATTCGTAATAGCAGCTTTATATGTGGCTGCTGTCAGTGAGAATATTTCCTTGGTGGTGATAGAAGGGGCTTTTCTCCAGCTGGATTCAGATGTTCTCTTGAGGTTACGAAGTGCCTTTAGTTCTGCCGAGAACCATTTGTTCACATGAGCAATGGGTTTAGTCTTTCTTAGTTTAAACGGTGCTATTTGATTCAGGGCTTGTTCCAGTGTGTTGTTGTAGAGTTTGACTAGGGATGTGGGATTATTGTTGGTAGAGTTAAGAATTTCAGAGGTGATTGGCTATATTAGGGGTCTCAGATTCTCAATGGTAATATTGCGTTTGTTTCTGGCTAGAGTTTGCGGGAATGGGAAATGTCCTCCTCAAAGGAAGTAATAGGCCCTAGGGGTCGATATATAAGGTGAAAGAGTATGGTTCGGGAGCTAGATAGTGGGAGTTTGAAGGATAGCAGTTCAATAGAGGATATGTCTATGTGGGTGACTTGCCTGATATTTAAATTAGATTTGGCAATAACAGCTACTCCACCCGCTATCCCAGATGTTCTGTCTGTTCTGATGATAGAGTAGTTCTCTGGGACAGCAATTGATAGTGACGGTCTGGCAGCGGGATGTAAAAAGGTTTCAGTTACTGCAAGGAAGTCCAACTTGTTGGATGTGATCACGTCCGCAATGTCTGCAGAGTGGGCAACTAAAGAGTGTGCGTTGATGGGGGCACCTTTGAATGTGGTGGGGGCAAGAGCCGCTGAGTCATGAAACAGGGCAAGTACATGGTGTATCCAAGTAGAGGTTGTTAGATCCATCAGTGTAGGGTGATGGTATAATAGGGTGTGGTGCTTTGGTATCCCCTAATTGTGATGAGGGGGTCGTGGTGGGTATATGCTTAGAGCAGAAGAGGGAGCTTAGTCGAGCATTTCTTGAGTGCAAAGGGCATGCAATGTCGAGATTCGAGATGTTAGTTGTGTTCGAGCGTGAGCCTAATTTTGCATTTCTCAAGTATGTTGGGCATGGTATGAGAGGAGTGGGTGGGGTGGCAAATTTACCAATCTATTCTGCCGGTGATAGAGGTGGTTGAAGGGGGGAGGGGTAGTTCCTGTAGGTAACGTAGGCCATGATTTATCACAAGTGTTACGAGGGAGGTTAGATGGAGCTATGTTGTGTAATAGTGATATGATAGAGGCGATAGTGAGTGCCACATGTCTTAGTGATGCCATGCTGGAGTGGATAGCTAGATAGAGCCTGTATAATGACAGGCTAGTAACAGGTAACTGATCTAAATAGTGTTAATAAGTAGCAATAAGCTAATTTCATATGTAGAGCCCGGTTGTGGTAGTAAGTGGTAGTAAGCTAAATTAAGATATGTGCATAATCTGATGTAATAGGCTAGTTCGGCATAGGCACACAATCTAGAGTAATGGGCTAGTACAGGTAAGCACACAGTCTATAGTAATGGGCTAATTCAGGTAAGCTCACAATCTTGATTAATGAGCTAGTCCAGGTAAGCACACAGTCTACAGTAATGGGCTAATTCAGGTAAGCACACAATCTAAATAAATGGGCTAGTACAGGAAAGCACACAAACCATAGTATATATATGGCTACAGTAATAGGCTAATGCAGGTAAACACATGATCTATAGTATCAGGCTAGTTCAGGTAAGCACACCATCTATAGTAGTACGCTACACAGTCTAAGACAGTAGATGCGTATTTGTGTCTAAAATATAGGTACAGCGCGGGGTTATGTTGTTTGTCGTTTAACCCAGTATAAGACCTTCGCTATACATACAGACAGTTATGGTATGGGCATCAAGGTAGTGAATCTGTGGATAGATAGGCTAATGCTAATTGCGATTGCTAGGTAAATGCATCTGCATGATAACGCTCCAAGTTGTGAAGGCAGCCTTCAACATTATATACAATTTATCACTGCATGTGCTAGTAAAAAGTTGAATCTAGGCATACCATATTTATCGGCCAGTGTTTGTTGCTGGCGTTAGCATCCAGGAGAGGCAAGTTCAGTCAGTCGTTCATGATGCAGCGGGTTCCTGAGTGTGTCCACGTACTACAGTGAGGGACCATATGGCAGTCTATTAAAAGTTAGATCAAATGAATGGGCATTTGCGTGCCGCAGAGCAAACAGGAGCAAACAGGGCCTTTGTGTAGATACCTTTAAAGCAGAACAATCATTTCGTTGCATGTAGATAATCAGTTAGGTTATGAAGATTGTCTGGTAATACTGCTGTTTTTTTGTTTACTTCATTTTCCCTGTATATGCTCATATTTGTATGTGTTGTTGTCTGTTTCTGTTTTGTTTTCAATAATGCAATTATGTATTAACTGGGTTTTATTAGCTACTTATTAAATGTTTCACAGTACGCAAAACTCTAATAAGAAAGCATTTATCATTTTATGATTCAACATGGCAAGATTATTAAAATTGCACCTCCATCATGTATGCTCCACACAATGCCAATGTTTCTACATAAGTATCTTTGTATACTTAAGAACTTCATAATAGAATGCTATTTGTATCAGTGCATTGCTTAATGCAATACGTACCTCATGATATTTATTCCAATGACCCTTGACACTTTTTTATCCACATTACAATGAGAACCCCTTGTACAGACTTTTCATGAAAAGTAAATGTGCATGTGAAGTCATCAGTGATGTCATCAATGACATTTGTGATGTCATCTTTGATGTCCTGGATGTTAGTCTTAGCAGTGCATGGTAGTGGCGCAAGTTATTGTAGCTTAGCTTAGCTTACCATAACTGGTGAATTTCAGGGGATTTCCGGTTTTACTTGGAACCATAACGCCCCTTTAACAAAGTTTTTTTCACTGAATTTCATAGGTTTTTAGTAGCGCAACTTAACCATAACGTCCCTTTAACAATGTTTTTTTGACTGAATGTATTACACAGCCACACTAGTGGCTGTGCAGTTATGGTTAAATCGCTAATCCCATAGGAAGAGCACTTTTTGGGCGGCTTATAACTTCGCTCTCCCTGGACGAATCCTCACCAAACTTTGCAAAAAGAGTATATGGTCCACTCTGAATTGTTTTGCAAAGTTTGGTGGGGTCCCGAAATTATTTTTTTTCCCATAGAATAAATAGGGAAAAAAATTTGTGCACGCCTACAGCCCAAACCGCTGGATAGATTTTCACCAAATTTGTGGCAGGAGCAGCGGCTTGGTCCCAAAAGCCTGCATTTGTAAATTTGGTGAAAATCCGTCCAGTAGTTTTTTTTTTTAAACGATAAAAAGTAGGTCTCAAAACATTTTGATCAAACCTGTGGAGCAGTTACAACAGCTGACAGTTTGTTGTTTGTCAATTGTTGAAGGAACTTGCTGAATGTTTTGCCTGAACCAGCTTCACCACTGACGTATAGTAGTATAGGTTTGTAATTTTGGCAGGTGCATTCTTTATTTTCATGTTGTACACCATGTGCAATTTCTTTTGTTACTTCTTAAAAAATGGTACGCTGCTCTTTGTTCAGTTTTGATTGTAGTACAGTTAAGTCTTCTGTATCTTCTTCATAGTGACACATGGTGTTCTCTAATTCTGCCTTATTTGCTATTAGTGGCTGTCCCAGTGGTTCTTGACTTCCTGTTAAAGAAGGTTGACTACTGTCGGGAGTGTCCTTATCTAGTTGGGCCTGGAGTTCTTCTTCGTGTTGCTGTTCATCGTGCAACATTGTTTTGTACTCGTAAAGTTTATATCGGTGATAGTGCTTTCATTTGTTTTGAAAGCGTCTTCATAGGAGTCATAGCCATGCTCTCCGGGCAGCCCAAGGCATTGCTAAAAGAGAACACATCTCTGAAGCCAAAAAACTAGCCCACTGGCTCCCAATAAAGGAAAGGATCGTATTCAAAGCCCTGACACTGACCCACAAGTGCATTCACTTCACTGCTCCTGCTTACCTTTCTCAAAGGATCCACCCTGTCTCCACCACCAGGCCAACCAGATCCCCGTACACCAACATGCTCTCTGTGCCACTAGTAAAAAGAGTAAAAGCGGGTGGATCCAGCTTCACCTACCTCGCGCCCACCCTCTGGAATGCCCTACCTCCCACCATCCGTGGCGAGGACTCCCTCACCACCTTCCGCAAAACACTGAAAACTACCCTCTTCACATAAGGACCGACACATCAGCACAAATACTTATCATTTATGTTTGTAATTTACGCCCAAATGCAATATTTGTAACAACAGTATGATTTCCTGTACTACTCATAATGTGTCAACAATCGCTATCATATGTACCATGTAACTAAGTTATTGCAAGTAACAGTGCCTCAATGCCCCTGGGCTGCTTGCGCGCTATATAAATTTAAATAAATAAAATAAATAAATAAATAGTTTTCTAGTATCTCTTCTTCTTTTCTCCGTGGTTTAAAAAGTTGTAGCAGGGACATGTAATATAGTTCTTTATGTTGAGGAGTTTTTAATGACAATTTAATATGAATAATTACGCTTCATTTGGTAAGTTTCACTAAACTGCCTTCACAATCTGTCACTCTATATCTACCTTTTTTTTCCATCGGGTTTTATATTATTTTTGTACGTGAAGTTTTGGGCTATGTGGTATAGACACATGTGGTTTCCAAAGTGGTACTCCTGTTCGGGTAGTATGTGTCTAGTAAATACTTTTTCAAAATATCTTGGCTGTTGGAATCATTTTTGGCTATTGTTTCTATGTGGTCGTATGATTTGAGAACTCTTTTTCTAGATTTAGTAGGACCAAGACTTAGCCATACTATATTTTCAGATTTCCCATACAAAGCAGTACCGGTTAAACGATCTGCAGCTTCATAGGAGCCACATTCTCTATGAGAGAGCATTTTTATGCCTAAACTCTACAATTTCTGCGATAAGGCCTCATTACACGGACGGCGGTAAGGGTTTACAGGTACCGGTAAGGGCACCGGTAAACCCTTACCGCCTTATTACGAGTTCCCTTTGCGGGTAGGTACTTTAATGCCTGCTGTTTAGCAGGCATTAAAAACCAACCCGCAAAGGGACCAGGGTGCTAATTACAGTACCGCAATTTGCGGCACCGTAATTAGCGCCTTCCCCATTCCCATAGAGCCCTATGGGGCAAAAATGGGAAAGGGGAAGGGCAATGGGGGAAGGGGAATTACCACCCCGCCAACCTTGGAATAGGGCGGTAATTCCCCTTTCCACCAAGGTGGTGCCGGTATTTTACCAGCATGGACCAAGGTGCTAACAGCACCTTAGTCCTCCGCCTACCGTGTAATGAGGCCCATAGTGTTTTGTCCAATCATATGTCATTCCAGAGGTCTTTTTTTTCTGCTTTTGTTAAGTAGGCTGTAACATATCGTGCAACTGCAGTGGAATTGTCTGCAATGTACTGCATATCTATGTTTGCATTGCAATCATTGATATATTTGATTCTGTTCTTTTTATGTAATATGTGTTCTTAGGTGATTTACCTTTAACACTATGTCTAACTGAAGACATGAAGTTGTTCACTTCACCTGTTTCTGTAACTGGTCTAGGGAAACCAAAGTGCCATTTGTTGTAGTATTTCCCTTTGTTTTTGTATTTGCGACAACAATATTTGGCACATTTGTGTCTTTGAAAATGTACAATTTGTGCATGAAGATCACTATTTGTTATTTCCGATGGAATTTCACAAGTGACATATTTTTCGATACACTGTAAAACAGTCTTGACTAAATTTAGGAGCATATTTAATCCATAAAAGCATGTGGATATGTGGTGCTCCTCTGGCTTGGTATTCTTTTCTCCAAAAGAAGTGTTGCACTTCTCCGAGGGGAGGAACAGTTTTATTACAAATAAAGTTTAGCATAGCAATGAAAGGATGATGGAAATATCTTGAAACATTAATAGGATCTAGAGAGCAAAGTTCTCCATGTGTTAGTATATCTATGTTTGTTTTATTTTTGTTTGATATGCGTAGGAAATCATGTAAATCTTCCCATGCACATTCTGCACAACTTAATGTAACAAACCAAGTGGGTGTGCCAAGGTTTCTTATCATACAACGTACATCTCCATGACATCGGAACCAGTACTCTTTCGAACCACCATATTTTCTAACAGATTTGTAATGCTTGATTGTAAAACCTCATCTTTTGGTCATATTTTGAAAGTGGGTTCCCGATTTCAATATGTGTGCAACTCAGTAACATAGAGTTGCTAGTTCACTTTCAAAGATTAGGTGGAATATAATAATAATAATAATAATATATAATATTAATTAGTCACTTATATAGCGCTACGAACCCTCAGGTATCTGAGCGCTGCATATTATTACCCACAGTGTGTGGAATATGTATTCCACATTTTGTCTAAATCTGGGATCTTCAGAATACATCCATAACGACCGGTATGCTGATGCTGTTATCTGAGTGGGTCTATCATCGTACCTTCCTCCTTTGCCAGTAGGAAAGAGTAGAGGAAAAGCACATGCTTCTATACTTTTTTCCCATATGCTGATTGGTGATCCTTTGGTGATCCTTTGGTTTGTCGCATTTGGTGTGTTTCTAGTGCATCTATCTATGGTGTCATTAGAGTGTAATGGACCAGTTTCTGGTGACTCTTGAATTATTTCAGTTTTTTCCCTTAAGTTTTCTTCAATATTTATTTCTTTGCAGTATTATTGTCTTTTAGATATTGCAAGGCTTGTGTAACTTTATGCAACTCTACGAGTTGTTGCCAAACTTTATTGTCTTTTGTTGGTACACCATTTACTAAGACAATTAAAGATTGCTCTATTGGACGTTGCACTCCCAGAGTGTGCACATTTCCTTTCAGATCTAATTGTATATAAACTACTTTGCCACAAATGCCTTTCACTAATTCAGAGGGAGGTAATTTTGCTGTTTTTGGTTGAAGGCGTATTATTGCTTGAAATGGGTGCACTGTTTGAATTATAATAATGTCCTATAAATTGTGTTGCTGCAGGGGTTTTGGTAGTGGGAATAATTCCAAGTTATTTGTGATAGCATGTGAAGGAGGTTGGTTATTGTCAAGTTTTGTAGTGCAGAAACTGCAAAGTATTAAGGCGTCAGTTATTTCGTATTTGTTTTCTGCTATAAGGTAGAAAGCTAATCCAAACCATTTGGAATCTTCATTGTCTTCCATTTTGTATGTTACATCTACAGTTTTTGGGTTACTTTTATAAAAAGTTCTGCTGCAACACACACACACAAGGTTTGGTACTTCAGCGGATGTACTTTTTAATTTTAGTATTTCTTTTTTGTATATGTATAGTAGAAGTTTGCCATGTGCTAGTCTGTTGTAAAGCTATTGCATTTTATAAGTTGTTTTCACTTCCAAAATGTTTTCTCTGGATATGGTTGATTTCTTTGAGTAGGTATTTGGGTGTACCATGTAGAAGAGTGGTATTTAAATTGGCTAGTGCTAAAGCAAGACTTTTAGCATAGTACAGTTTATAGACTAGATTTCTTATAGTTGAATGATGTGTTGATATCATTTTGATATGATGGAAGGTGCTTTTGCAAATAGGTCCTGAAATGCAGGCTAATGAATATACTTTTAGTCCTGTGTATTTGCACACTGGACAGGTATCCATATTTTGCAGCACTTTCATTTTGATTTTGTCTTTGCCTTTCACATACTGATTGAGGAACTGGCGTAAAGATTTGAAAGATTTTTTGTGAATGTTCCACATTGACGTGCATGGCCATTTGTATACTAGACGTTCTGGTTCAGTCGAATGGAGAGGTAATTCTGAGTTTTCTGGGGATATTTTTGTAAGCAGTATTTCTTGTTTCATTATGGTATTATTAATTTTTTCATAACCTCATCCACTGCTATTTATGGCAATTGTGTTTGTTTGGTTTTGTTTGTATGCTTCTTCATTAAAATATGGTTCTGTGATTGTGGTGTGACTCCATTCACCTCCACAGATATTTCAGAAGTTATTTTTGTTGACATTCCATTTATTGAGAAGTTTTTTTTTGTAATTTAGAAGTTTTGTTAGTGCTTTCATTCTGTTTAACGCTAACATGAATAACTTTCTTTTGAGAAGGATTGCACTGTCTATCAAAGCTTCTAAGATTAATTTTCTAAGGTAGGTTTGAAGGGTTGTGGATGATTTGTCTCCTGTTTTTATAAGATTCTGAAGTACTCTGTGGCAGAACATTTTTGCTAAAATACTTTTTTTGGTATGGTTACTTGCTAGTATATCAAGATTTTTAGGAGCAGATTTATCAGTAGTGGTAGCCGAATTCTTGTTAATCATTTTCAGTTTCGTTTTACATTTTGATAGAGGAGGCAACGTTTCTGTACTGGAAGCTTTTTTGTTTCGCTAAATGACTGTATTAGCTGTTTTGTTTGAACTTTTTGTACAAACTCTGGTAGAGATGGATGCTTATTTTGGACACTTTTATTTTGATTTGCTCTACTTCTGTGTTGCTTTCTATGGACTTGCTTTTTGGTAGGTATTCTTTGGGGTCTGTTGAAAAAAAAGAACGTATGGGTTGGGCTGTTCTGCAATGTATGTGTGCTGTGTGCATGAGTGTCTGAGTATGATGGGAAAGATGTATGTGGTGGCATGTGATTGTGCATTGGCAGCTACAATTAGTTGGGGAGGCTATTCTTCTATTTGTGTGTTACTAAACTCCGGTTCAAATGAGAGTAGAAAGTGAGCTAGTGGTGAGGAGAAGCATTAATAGCAAACCTAATGGTATAAAATTAAAACAGTTCTTTGTTTTGTAACACTAACATTCTAGGGGTTGAGTATGTTATTTGTGTTCCAAAAAAACGGGGATTTGTGCGCCATTCTGCCTGCTAATCCCTGTTTAATAAATGGGGATTTGTGGGCTGAATGGTTCAGAAATCTCTGTTTGTTTTGGTGCGCAAATTACATGAGTGAACCACACAGTGGCCCTCATTACGACCCTGGCGGAAAGGGTTTTACGCCAGCGTAATGCATGGCGTACCTTTCCGCCTTACTACGAGTTCCCGTAGCGCCATGGTGGTTTTTTCGCATGGTTTTTCCGGGCGGAAAAATCCATGGCGCTACGGGACCTGTTGTTAATTACACCACCGTAATTGGATTGGATGTGATTGGTGGATGGTTGTGTGACTGCTTAGCTGTATCCAATGAGGGAATGGCACAGAGAGTGATGTGGAAAGGGTAGAAGGGCTGGTAAGAGTTACACGCCACGCGGACATCGCTGCTGTTCGCGGATAGGCGTGCCACATCCGGGGTTTTCTAGCAAATCCAGTATGGAAAGGGGACTGTAGGGATCAGCCAATCAGATGTTGATGTTGTGGATTTGTGTAGAAAGAGACTGTGTGTAGTGAAGATGGCAGAGGTGGAGAAAGTCAGGGTGGTGGTGCTCAGAGATATCTTTGTGCATGCGTTACAGCAGTATGCTCAATGTAGGCATGTGGCAAACAATTTTGATGTTAAAGGAGTGGAGGTGGTGTGGAGCGCTGTGCCTGATTGCAATGTACAGCGAATTCTACACGTTTGTGGAGATATGGGCAGGATGAACAGTCCCCGTCTGGTAGTTTTGCACTATGGTGCTTTCCATTTGGGCTATGTCAGCGCCCTACTTTTTTGGCAGATTTGGAACAGTTGGTTCAAGCAGTAATGAACATCCTTCCAAATGCGAAAGTAATTTTTTCTGGATTACTACCTAGGGCAATATGGGACAATAGTTCTGTTTTTTGTCCTAAGCAAAACATTGCTAGGTGTGCAGTCAACCGAGGCATGTCTGCTTCATGCTTAGAGCGGTATGTTTTCCTGTAATAATGAGAACATTGATTCAAGTAATGCTGTTTATTTTGAAGAAGATGGCATTTCCTTATCTTTTTTTGGGAAATGCCAGGGTTGCTTTGGAGAAGGTTATGTGAAAATGTTAGTAGTAAAGTAAGAAGAAAAAAAAAATACAAAATAACAGGTGTCTGTCAGGCATCTGCAAAACATACAAAACAATGGCTCTTTTCAGAGCCAACCTCAAAGGGGAAATGGGGCACACTATTTAAATTTACATTCACCACACTGAGATTTTTGATAGGTCCGCGGACATGGCGATAGTCCGCGGCCAGCGCGTATTACATACGGGTATTCTGGGGTGGAGAGGCATGCAAATGAGAATGAGCAGAGCTAGGTATTGGTCAGTAAAGTTTACTGGCTGTGTTGTGTAAAGAGAGATTTCGTCAGAACGTCTTTTTCCTGAGAGTAGAACAGATAGCTATGGCTGTGTGTTTCCGAAAAAAAATTATCTGGATTTTTGGAGACTCATGGATACATTGGTTGGAGGTGCATAGAGAACGTTGTGGAGTAGCTGCAGATCTTGGATTCCCTCATGTGGAAGTGCACTGGCATGGAGTGCCTGGAATCAAGTGGCTGGACTTGGTACTTCTCTGTGTTACTTTAGAGACTGAGCATCATCCAGACATAATTATAATTCATTGCGGAGGGAACAGTTTAGGACATGTGTCTGGAAATATCTTTGCAATTTGCAATGAAAGAAGGACTTCGGATGGTCATGGACATGTTTCCAAATTGCCAAGTTATTTTTTGTCGTATTGAGTTGTCATCTTTCATGTCCTGGTTGTTAGTCTTAGCAGTACACGCTGGTGGCGCGAGTTATGGTTGTTGAGTTTACCATAACTGGCGAATTTCAGGGGTTTTTCGGTTTTACTTCAAACCATAACGTCCCTTTAACAAAGTACTTTTTCTGAATTTCATAGGTTTTCGGTAGCGCAACTTAACCATAACGTCCCTTTAACAAAGTTAATTTACTGAATATATATATATATATTGGTCTGATATACATATATATCCATGGAAAAACTTTAGTTGCAGGGACATTAAGGTGAGAAGAAAACCCTTGAAATTCAGCTAAAGCCACCTTAACTTTGCACCCCCTGTTGTGCAGACTATAACCACAATGATGACATCACAGATAACATCACTGATGACATCTCTAATTACATTACAACAGTAACTGCCGTTAAGCACACGATTCAGCCATGATCAGCGTGCATGTCCAAATATGTTTTAACACATGAATGGGCACTTTTGGCACTCTACCCCTTAAACTCTTCATCCTGTTTACCCAGTTTTCCCAAAATTCAATTTTCCTTTGTCTTGTGATTTGTTTAATTTGTCTATTTCTTTTTTACTTTTTTGCTTTCTTTTTTTAAAACATTTTCATTTTTTGCAGCATTGTCTTTTTCATTCTTTTATATTTTCCTCCCTGGTTGGACATTCCAACATGTCTAAACACGACAGTAGGAGCAGTGAAGATGACAACATCATTTGGGTGAACAATCCTTCATCACCAAGGAAGAAGCACACAGGAAAAAACTGCAGACATTTGGCACTTCTTTAAAATGAAGGAACACTGCTCTAGAAAAGTGGCGGAGGAGGTACTGTGCTGCTTCTGCAATAAGACACTACGCCGTGGGCCTTCCAATATCCCACCTCAAAATCTAGGACCATCGATAATGATCAACCCTCTGGTGAGAGTCCTATTGGGACGATGTTGATGATGAATATCGTAAAGCCCATGAGCATCACAAAAGAAAAATGCATGGGGCCCGTTCCTTGCATAGACGAGGATCAGCTCCACCTGCATAACCTCCATCCACCATTGCATCAACAACGCTATGTGGAAATGAAGCCCCTACATCAGCAGTCGTATCCACTACACTGCCAAAGGATGTTGTGAATGGGTAGTGAAGGAATATGCCACAATTGAGCAATGGCTGAAGTGAATCGCTGAACATCAGATTACCTGTCATACTTAGTATGCTCTTTAGTGGTAATTTGTTTCCCCCCTTTGTTTCTAAAAAACAAAAAAACAAATATTAAACAAAATATATGTTGGATTTTATTTAAATTCCTTTTGTTATATGTTTCATTCTTATTAATTTCCTCCCCTATTCCACAACCCTCTTTCCATCTCCCAAAATGGCCCTTTTAAGGGCCACCTTTTACATTACAAAAATAAATAAAATTAAACACAGACTGCAAAAATGTATTACAATATCTATTGTAGTTTATTTTATGCAGTTTCAGTGCTCGAAATTCCCAATTTTTGCCGGTAGCAGCGGTTGACAGAGGCATTTAGCCTCAAATAAAAGCACTCGAGATCACCATAGCCGTGGAAAAGAAATATACTGCTATTCATTGGCTAATACCATAACCACAACTAGAAATAATATTATTAAACACAAATAAACAATTCTTTGTATGTGCATATACATTATACATATATATTTATCAAAGGTCTTACCAAATACCTTGATACGTGCTTGCCTCTTTATTCCATATTTGAAAAATTAAATGTACTTAATATTAATGGAAAAAGCCATTAATACCACCCAATATAACCACCGGAGTGGTCTTATGATGTTCTTATAATAAGTCCAACATTATTATTATTTTTTTTCTCATATTGAGAATAAACGAGTACTGATTGTATTCCAAGTACACAACCATTGGCAAGTTGTATTCATTAAACATGCTATAGAGGGGAAAAAAAACTTCTTGTTGAAGAAAAAAAAACTGTTCTTTTTTTAAAAATATTTACATTTAAGTAATTACAAATTAGTTTTTGTATCAGCAAATTTGAAAAAGAATTGCCTACAACATCCATAGTTCATACACCAATAAATGCATTTCAATACAGTGCACAGATGTTAAAATACCATACAAACATTACTTTATGCTACATGATGACTAATATACAGATTACGTTAAGCAACCTTCATCAGGAAACCAAGACATAACTTAAGTATGCCTTCAAATTTACAAATAAATACATTAAGACATGCCAACACTGTAACATTATTTTGAGTATTGATATGTTTAAACTATAGTCATACCTATATTTTAAATAATAGTTAGAAAATAAAAACTGTTGTGAATAAACATGTTAACACAGTAAAAATTACATTTACAAGGTAACAGATGCAATTTCCATACTTCTTATAAAACATGTGTGCGTCCTCTGTTTGGCCACCTACACACATGAGAAGTTCACAATAACATTTCATATTATACACATCAGAATTTTTAAAAACCTAAAACTACATATTATTATGTAAACATCTATTAGCACTGATACTGCTACACAGTGTAGAATACCTTTTTTTACTATGTCAAAATGTATTCTGAATTATAAAAATGATATCTACATTGCCATTTCATAACTTCTTTCATAATTTGGTGTCCAACACTTTTCTGGCTACCTGCACACTTTAGACGCTAATCACAATTATCTTAAACCTACCATACAAAATGAAAGAACATACACAGTTTAATGACTGAATAGAATGTCCAACTTTTCTAAAAACTCCACACTGCACATTAAACATATGTATACATTTAACAAATTAACCTTTTCAGTAAGTTATTTTGATTTTGTATTTTAATTGCACTAAATGTTTTTTTTTTTATCTACAACTTGTTTCATATGTAAACAGTCATGAGCTTCTACACTCCCTCACACTCAAAATAATTTACATGGAACCATTTATGTAACCTAACATTTCTAGGGAACACTTGTACATATTCAAATACAGAGTGTATTACACAGTAACACAGAAGTAGAAGATTGCAGAATGCTATTTTCTCTTCTAGATTAAATAATCTTCACAATATAACCACTAGATTTATTTAGTACTCTTTTTATCAAAAATCCCAGTAGCAATCCATGTCCTACTTTACATACAACACATATTAGCCTATTTTTCCATTTCAAACTTGCATTTTGCATGTATATATCCGCAAAGAATATTACACATATGTTACAATTTTTCTTCTAACAACATTAAGTACGCAATCTTTAAACCCATTGGAAATCTAGCTTGGTGTGTGATTATAGAGTCATTACAAACAAGCAAATCTACTTCTGTATGCACCCATGTTGTGAAATGTCCAGATTCAATATATGCCCATCATAAAAAATGATTGCACACATTTTAAAAGTGTTCTTACTAACAGAACTATTTACAACATTCATTATTGACTTGTTAATTTTCCAACCATCTACACTCTATCTTTGAAACATAATCAATGCATACTTAAGGAAAACTAGATTTTGCAGTGTTGATTGTAAATTACAAACACAGTCACTGCATTGCATGTCATGGAATGCTAAAGTTACAAGATCAGAACATTTTACACTTTTCTAATCAGGCCATGCAGACACGCACATATTTCACAGAGATCTGGAGTAGAATAACCTTTCTTATGTTTTAGATACATCGGATTCCACTCATAACTAATTTCTACATACCTATATATATTAACAGTTTCCTTCACTATTAACTAAAAGATAGTCATAACAAATTATTGACTAGCTTCCTGTGTATTTTGAGAACATTTTGATTTCCACTTGCAACAACTACTACATTTCAGATTGACATTGCCGAATGTAAACTGTGTGGCTTTTCATCTACAGATATTTTAAGAAATGGAAGTTCAACACATAGCTGCTTCTCTGCTGTAGATGCTATTCCTTACATCAACAGAGTCATTCGAAACAACATACACAAAGGTTTATTACAATAGCATTCAACTCCTGTCTCATTACTAAAGCTGCAATGAGAGTATGTTATAGTTGAACGACTCTCCAAATCCATTAAATTGAATTCCATTGTTTTTTAGTCTTACAATGACTGATTTCATTTGAATGTGCTTTCACTGGCTCTGTATGTTTCCTGGATGAGTGCTTCACAGGTGATGGTATAAGGTTCGAGTGAGGAGCATACAGTACACACAACCTATTATATTCTTCAATGCAGGAAATGTCATCTGTCACTTTCCTTCCATCAAAGTTTATTAAAAATAAAACTTCTATATTTTTCATACCTGACAAAGCTACATATGACATTCCTTCTTTAAACACTATATGACCAATGTAAATAAGTTCTGCTTCTAAAGTCAACCCTTGTGGTTTAGGAATAGTTATTGCATAAGCAGAGCACAATGTAAACTGTGCTCTTTTCACAAAGGTAGCCTTAAAAAGCATGAAAAGTATAGAGCTCTGAGAAATCAAGTGAGCTCCTTCTACATGATCAAACTTAACTTCAACACGTCCAAAATGTGTCCTGTGAGGAAACGTGCAGAATGCAAACACTCTTCCCATCGCTCCATTGACTAGACCAATGTCTACATTCAAATTCCTCTTTAACATTACTTGTGCATTGATGGAGTTTTAAATCTCCTTCCAGACCTGCTGTTTTAGAAATTCAATTCTCTAGTTGAGACCACTGGACCCTCCCGCCACATGCATTAGAGATGCCACCTGGTGCTTCAATATCCAAACGCACAACTAGATACAATCTAATTACTCCAAAGTAAAATCCTAGCAAAAAAAAATCATCACCAATGGAATACCCTCAGATCTAACCCCAGCGTCCCATGACCATCAAACCCCCATTCTAATTCTTCGAAGTCTCTAATGCATACATCGTAAAAATCATCAAAGTTCTAAAACCAAGGCAACATTTGTCCAGCCACTATCATTAAAGTCTGCGCAAACGAATTAGCCTGCTTCATCGCCTCATTGATCAGCACATCATTCACCACTAGTACGGTACCTACCAACCTTAAAGATGCTCGGGTCTTCCCACTCCTTAAGAAGCCAACACTCGACTCGTACATACCTGCCAATTATCACAAGTGTCCCCTTTCTCCTCTAAATCTTGGACAGAGCACCGTACTTATAGATCCAAAACCACTTTGAAACCCATAAGGTTCTAGGACTGCGCCAATCGGGCTTCCATCCCAGCCATGGAATAGAATCTGCACTCCTCAACCTCAAAATACAGATGGACAAAACTAACGACCATGGCAAACTAGCCCTCCTCCTGCTGCTCGATCTCTCTGTGGAATTCAACCTGGTGGATCACAAAATACTCTGTCATCACCTTGCTTCGGCTGCCCATTTTTCCATGAAAGACATAAACCGGGTTGAATAATTTCTGGTCAACAGGACCATGAGGGTCTTCTAACCTACGGCCTTGGCTCCACCAGCCCTTGTCCCATGTGAAATCCCTCAAGGTTCCTGTATATCACCCACACTTTACAATATTTTCACAAAGCTGCTATTTGACCTTCTGGACTTAAATGGTATCTCATAC
The DNA here is from genome assembly GCF_040938575.1 of Ambystoma mexicanum. NCBI lineage: Eukaryota > Metazoa > Chordata > Amphibia > Caudata > Ambystomatidae > Ambystoma > Ambystoma mexicanum. Next base: position 1,159,061,324 of record NC_090928.1, on the reverse strand, counting down.
ACCAACTGTGCAGATGATATCCAGATCCTCTTGCCCTTATCAGGCAATTATGGCACCAACTCCAATTCTTTCAATACTATCTATCAGAACATCCAAGCATGGATGGCGGCCATGCATTCCTTATGTCTGAACGCCGAAAAAACAGAGCTGCTGCTTATCGGATCCCAAAGCTCCTAAATAAACTTGACAAAAGCCTACTCATCTTTCACTATAACAGCAACTCCATCATAGTGTCTAAAGAAGTTAAAACACTGCATGTCTATCTCAAATCTACATTCAGGCTAATTGGGCAGTGCAATGCCATAGCCTCATCTCCAGCCTGCACAACCAGGCTCATCAATGCAGGCCGACCCTTCCTCTCTGTTAACAGCTACCTCCCCTTAGCCAGGGCCTTCATTGTCTCAAGATTAGACTATTAGACTGGGCAATGTCATTGGTGTCCTCCAATTTGGCTCCCGATATTGATGCGGGGCTGTCTGGCACATCGAGGAGGCACATGGCTGCATTCTCACCAGCCACACTGGACTCCTCAGAGTGCAGCGTGGGGCATGTGTCCAGCGGCACTGCAGGCATGGGTAGGGGTGCGGGTGGGGGTTGTGCACCCTCCATGGGGGTTGCGGGAGCAGGTGGTGTTGCTTGTGTTGTCTTCCTGCTTGCAGGTATACGGCGGCCCCTGACTCTTCCCCTGGAGGTACTGGCCCGGGTGCTTTCCTGGTCCTCGCTGTCATGCTCGCTGCCTGTGGGGGGGGGGAGAGATGGCATGAGCAATGATTTGGGGGTCAGCATTTCTACATGCCTATGGTATCACAATGGGATTGCAGCGGTTTGTTGACATTTGGGTGGTGAGTGGGACAGTGATCTGGGCTTGGATGGTAAATGCATGCAGATGTCTGGGTCACTCATGTTGGCGGAGTACTGTGATGACTCACATTCACAATGTATACAATCACTGCCCCGTGTGCCTCACAGATTCGGCCTCTTTGTGTGGTATGGGCCATATGGGTTACAGCCTTGCACCTGACATCAGCCTGGGTCCCACTTGTTACACAGCATTATTTCATTGGGGGGGGGGTTTTGCCCAACCATGACGTGACACCTTGCCCAGCCCTTGGCAGTGACTTACGTTAGGAATGCATGTTCTGTCTTGACTCATGACACTCACCTCCATCAGCGGATGACGCTGCACCGCACTCCATTTCTCCAACCCCTTCTATGGCTTCTGTGCCCATCATGGCCGCACACGTTTCCTCCCATGGCATCATTTTGAGGGGGGAACCTGGCCCTCCTCCTGTCTCCAGGGGCTGACTTCTGTTTGCCGAGAGGATGGCCCGCACCCTGAGACGGAGGTCATCCCACCGTTTCCTGCAGTCCTTGGTGGTGCGGGGGGTGTTTCCCACGGCGCTCACCCTCTGTGCTACCAAGGCCCAGATCTCTTTCTTCCTGACGACGGTGGGGCTCCACATATCACTGCTGAATACAGTGTCTGCATGTTCGTGCAGAGTGTCCACCAGAGCTCATCCTGGGTAAAGCGCTCCTTCCTGATGCGTGCAGCACCCTTTTTTAATGCTTTGGGCATGATGCTGGTCTCGAATGCCTATTTCTCTGATCACTATATGCGTCCGGGTCCTGTATGGAGAGGATGGCAATGGATTGTGATTGTAAAGATGCCTGCCATGCTCCTTCCCGTTCCTGTGCGATGATGTTTTTTCCGGTTCCGTTTTTTAACGGTGACCGCAAATAGCGGGGACCGCTATTTACGGTTACCGCTAATTTCTCTAAGTCGGTAGTGTTCTGTACGGTGCGCTTGTTGCCGGTAAGGGCTTTTGGGGCCCTTTTACAGCATGGCGCTGAAGTACATTACCGGCATGGTGCAAAGCGCGTGCACGCGAAGTCGGAATAGGCCGATTTTTACGGTCTAGTGCCAGCACGGAAACGCTCTTTAAGCCATGCCGGTAATCGCCTATACTTACCGCCCAACTCGGAATGAGGCCCTTACATTCAAAAGACACTAATTCTCCAAACCCATGTGTAAATTGATTTCATTATATGTTTTTCTTTTTATTGAAACTTAATATGTGTAGAAAAAAAGAGTTAAATATATAGATCTTCTTGAATCTGCAAATATAAATCTGTAAGTGTTTAAACAATAGTTTATCATAAAGAAATCTGTAAATAACACAACAGATGCACTCTGAGAGTTTCCAAGGAAAATAAAGCTGAACATATTTACTGACACTTGCTAGCTGCTTATCCAAAAGACATCCACATGTCTACATCGGCAACAGGCTAAGATTGTGCACAGTGTGACATCTGCAATCATAGCCTACATTGTTATGAAGAAATTCAAAAATTTTATAAGCAAACGTATACTTAACATTATGTCTAATGCCATAAGTGTTTAATCACATACACATATAATTTTTTTGGTTTTCTTAAGAAGATGGGCAACAATTGCCACTTATCAAAATACTAAGGATGACAATCAATCTGGTATTCAGCTATTAACTTGTCCCAATTCTTAGTTGTTGCTCCTCCCACAGCTACCCATTGGGGGCATAGGTCACAGATGACTTGCATAACTTAGACATTGGGAGACGGTAAAATTGGAACATGCAGAGTTGACACTGCTGCCAAAGACGAGGGTTCATTCAGTGTCAGTGGCGTCACACTGGTGGTATCAGGTGATGGACTTGGTGCCAATTTCCATGCACGTAATGCATGAGCCCCATGCATATTTATTTTGTGGTATTCATGCAATTTCCAATACGCATCATCCACACCATCCCAGTAGACGCTCACCTAATGATTTAGCATGATTGATGTTCCCAGGCTTTATGATGGAACATTAGAAGGGCCTTGTCTTAGTGTTTTCTTGCACAAAGTGCACTGAACATCCTCTGTCTTCCTTTTTGAGCACAGTTCTTTCACCTTAAAATGTCTGCAACTGTCTATTCATTTGGCTTTATTCCTGGGTGGTGATGGATTGTAGACCCAGATGGCATCATTATCATCACTGCTGATGATGGTGAACTCATGATTATACATGTTAAAATGTCCAACTGGTAAGGAAAATATAAATTAACAGAAATGACAGCCCTAAAAAGACAATGCCACCAAAAATGAAGCCTTTCCTCTGAACCTCTCTAGCATTTCTGATGACACTTTGAATGGAGTGCTCCAGGTTGTTCAATATTCTAGCTGTTTCTGGCAGCATGTTTAATGGGTAGAGGTGGATTCTGCATAACCACTGCTCACAGCTACAATGAACAGGTAAGACCACATGTAAGCCAAAAATGGCTGCAACACAGTATGGGCCAGTCGATCCACAAGGCGTTCGTTGTTAGTTTGAGACATAGTTCACAGCATCTATCCCTGATACAGAATTGGTTACATTTCTCCCATGGCATGGACAAGATCGGAAGTACATGCTACAGTGGAAGAGAAATAGCGGGCAGAAAGAAAGCCCTGAGTGCACATGATGGACACACACCTCAGAGTACACCACAGAAAGAGAAAAGTGGCAAAAGAAAAGCATTGAGATTGAGGATAAAATAAAGCACATGGTAGAAAATATCTTCACCCAGCTCGGTTGAGGAAAATGACAGCTGGCAGAAGCAGTCCAGTGAAGAGAAGGTGGAAACCCTATCATATTCCAGTGAAGATAAAGATAAAAAAACAAAAAAAAAGAAGATCAAGTAAAATCGGAAGGAGAATGCAGACAACTTTTCATCCCTGGTCATCAGAATGTAAGCCATCAACAAAAATAGCAGTGTACCTGATGAGGAGGTTGAGAGCATCACTGGCCAAAAAGCCAGAAACAAACTATGGAATACCTGTCCCAGCGCACACATCTGCCAAAAAGAATTGCTGAAACACCTGAAAAAGACAAAATAATGCTCACCTGCATAGGCTAGTATACTAAACACATCAAGAAACAGCTTGATGCATCTTGGAAATTATACCAAGATAAATTACTGGATGTGTTGGCACCCATTTCAAAAATAATCCACCTCGCTGATAAAGTGAAAGAGAAAAGGGAGGTGCATAGACCCTAGCATTCTTACAAAAGGGGCCGTGAAAGCCATATGCTTACTGCTTAATATCAACAGTACAATCAAATCACAAAGGAAAAGGGCCATCATAGTATACATTGATCCTTTTTTCGAGCAAGCTACCAACATCAAAGGCAGCAGCAGGCAAGGGCAAATTATCTGGCAAATCATTCATCAATGAAAACCCTCATAATTTTATTTTCATTTTTATTCATTCTTTCAGACTTTGTCCATCCCCTATTTAAAAAACACCAGTCTGGCGAAAAATAAACACATGATCTGTTTTGTTTGATTTTTATATAAATCACTAGCTTAAAAATCTTCAAACCACATGTTCTACTGACATATTTCAATATATAAATAAAATAAACACCAGAGATATGTCTAAGTTGCATTGGACACTGACACTTTGAATTTGCAAATCACTTGCTCAAACCTTACAGGTAACCTGCTCAGCACAGAGGGGGAAAAAGCAATTGAAGAAAGTTATATAGATGTGCGTGGGTATGCTTATTATTCGCCTAAACCCCATGGAAGAATCAGTGTGCCCAGAAAACTTTCACAAATGGCTGGCAGTATCTCTGTGTCAAGTAGCATCGGAGTAAGAAGGACATTAAAACAGTTCAGTGTGTTTCTTATTGTAAGCATTTGCAGATGGAAGCTTCCAATAAACCATCCCAAATGTTAGCAACCTCTAATTTGATTAAGCACCTCATCCTGCCCCATTATTGCAATATAGATGAGCCATATACAAAGGGTAATTTACATCAAAATGTCCAAACCCATGACCTACAATCTGTGGACAGGTATCTTCTGTAGAAAAGCAAAGAGGGAGTCAGGATCCTGCCACCACCCCCCACCCACTAAATTCATGACAAGAGAAAAAGACAGGAAACACCACAATCATCCCTTCTATTTTGGACGAATCCCAAGTGCACCTACGATTGACAAATATGTTGAGAGGTATCCCCTCAGCCAGCAATACAGACCAGGTGTGGTACAGATATATCCATGCATGGATGAAGAGCAGCAGGCCATGTTCAGAGACACCTGTATGGGCAGCCTGGACTAAAGCACCAAGCAGCCATGTTGCTGATGACATTAGAGACACCACGGCATAGCAGAATTAGACATGAAGCTAATGTGCCATCTGCACTTTGGGACACAAACACACACTCAAATACATGAACAACACAAGCCTACAATTCTATAGTTAGAGGACCAATACATATACATACTGTCATTGCTTTTATTATTTTTGCTATTAGCCAAGTGCAGCAATGCAGAAACTGCAAGGCACAAGAGGTCCTGAGCACAGCTTGCAGATGGTTAAATGCAAATAACCCTATGGGATTGCCAGAGCACCTATGGAACCTGACAGGGCCAAGTTTGACTAATCTATGGAAAATGAAGTATAGCTTGGACACGTTGGAAACTGCATTACAAGGTTTAGGAAAATTACATCAGGCCTCAGACCACGGAGCAAGGGATGAGCTGAGCTGATTCAGGCTGGACAGAGAGCAAGACGTGTGAGACAGGATCGGCAGCCAAGGTCACGAGATACAGATGACATTCCAATCCCCAGATGACAAAGTGACCAGCTGCAGAAAATACAAATAAATCCTCATAATCAGAGCTCAAATTCATGGTCTCCAAACATGTGGTGTGGCCGAAGCAGACAATAGACAGTGATTGGTGATGGGAAAGGAGAGACAGTATGAGGCATACAGACACAAACTGCAACAAGTATGTGTTGCACGGAACAGGAGAATATTCTCATAAGGCAAACGTGGTGCACACAACTTACAATACAGACACATAGTCATTCTAATGACCGTGAAAAGGTACACACTGAGCTGAGAACCATTTCAGGTCCCTGGCCTGGGGATGTCAGCTCTAGTCAATCACAGTTTAGTACCCTAGTGGTGGGCTGCAATGGCTGAAAATCATTGGTAAATCCAGAACATTGCAACAATGTTGTAGATAGTGTATTGGGGATGGAACAGGCCAGCCACCTGACATATACAAACCAGTAGAATAACATCTAGAGTGTCCTGTATAGGTTATATAATACTCAGTACCCAATCACCGGGTCCAATAGGTTTTCTGGAGAAGGGCACAGGTTGTGATGAAGTACGGATGCCATTTGAGGGTAAAACCGGCCTGCTGACCTAGGCAAAGCAAGATGTGCATGAATAATCCTCTGTTCCTGTGCTGATCCCTGTTGGTTTTGTCTGTAATAATCTGCTGTTTGAACTTGCAATTGACTGAGTCCTCTGTGTATACTGGTGTAGGGTGTTGGGCCCTCCAAGTTAACACACTTCCAATATCCCTCTGGCATACCTCAGAGTTCTCCCCAACAAAAGCAAGTCTGCATCACACTCTTCCAATTCTATCACTTCCTCTGTTCCAGTCACCTCCACCCAACCTTTTCCTATCCTACCTATCTGTACAACTGCAATGAAAGGAAGTTATGATGATGGCCATGGGTCTGCTAAATATTTGCCTTAACTCAATGGAAGAACCAGTGTGCACAGAAAACTGTCATTGACAGCTGCCAGTATTTCTGTATTAATTAGCCATACAGTAACAAGACATTCAGTTTCTTTCCTATTTTAAACTGTTGCAGATGGAAACTTGCAATAAACCATCCCTAACTTTTGCAACCTATAATTGAATGAAGCACCTCATCCGATTCCTTTACACAAATGTGGAGAAACCCTATAGGAATTCCGGTATTTGCATGTCCGCTTCACTTGTGATGTCCTCCAGTTTACGGCATGCCGCTATTGCTGGTATGATGGCCCGCGTGCCCGCGTCCATGCTGCTATTAGAGTCACCGTTATTTGCGGTGCCGCTAATAGCGGTTTGGCTAGTCGGAATAGCCCGGAGCGGTAAGTGATGCCGGTAATCCTTTACCGGCATCGTTTATCCCTTACCTCCAACCTCGGAATGACCCCCACAATATTGAAAGAGGATTCCCAAGATTCCCAAAACAATTCTGGTGATTGTCTCCAAAAAGGGGGGGGTCAACCCAGCATAAGAAAAGGAGGAGCCCGAAACTCCTTGAATCTCTGAGTGCAAAATTTTTCTTTCAGATTCCCAAACTCTTACACAGAATGATGCCCAAACTACCCCTGTGATGGAGTGCAAAATAAGGAAATTGACCACACAACTTGCCCAAAATGCACATTATCTTTACCCCCTGGAGGAGAAGGGGGGTAGATTTTATGCCTCGGTCCAGGTGCAGGGGCAATGTACATTTTTGGCACTGGTGGACACTGGATCCCAAGCCACTCTATTGTCAGGAAAGGGGGAGAGATACCAGATCCCTCTCACCCCTCTTCCTGGACAACTTCAGAACTTTGATGGGAATGAAATTCCTGTCGAGGAGACTGCAGATTTCGAAATCAAAATTGGTCGACATAAGGTGAAACACCCTGTCATAGTCGTAACTCCAGAGGGCACACCCTGTCTACTGGGGAATGACATCCTGTGAAGGACTCTGGACTCAGACTAGCAAGCCAATCAAATTGAAACAGAGTGTGAACCATGTTAAATGGCACATGGCCACATGGTTGAACGAAAAACTGATTGTGCAAGATGTCCCTGCTGCATTATATTTAGGCAGTGACATTCTCAATCATTTCGCAATTAACTTTGACCTGATAAATTACAATGCCTGGTCCCGACTAGGGGGCAATGCCATGGACTTTGATGATTCAGAAAAAGCATTTTGGTCAGCCCAATTGCTGTCTTATGCAGTTGAAGTTCAAATTGGAGATGAGGTCACCATCCCAGGAAGGACACGGCTATTCCCACTTGAACTAACAATTAAAGACAGAAACTGCAAAATCCAGACGCATATCTACACCTCAATACCCATCTCCAACAGCAGGGTTTGGGGTTAAACCCAACAGCATTAGTCAATGTAGAACACAACACCATTCCAATATTGATGGATAACAGCGACCTTAGGAGTATCACTCTGGGTGCAGGCAACATTAGTGGAATGGCGGTTGATGACCGACATTTTTCCACGAATCTAGGTAATAAACTGATAGGACCAATCCCCAATGACTGTTTTGGCAGTGATAGTGACAATGACTTACCACCAGACAGGATCTTCACCCGACAAGGGGGGAATTTCCTGGTGTACTCTTCCTGCCCTTACGGCAAGGAAGAGGTGGCCTGTGACATCATGCAGGATGAGGTGATCTTCCAGGTCCTCAATGACAGCCTCGCCTACCTGAAACCCTCTGTTCAGGTCAATACTCTCACCAAGGACCTCTCCTCCCAGCTGGAGGAAGCTGCTGAGATAGCAAAATGAGAAGTCTTTCCAGGCTTCAGGCAAATGGTTGAAGAGCGAGTCAACCTAACTGAGGCCTGTGAGATTCCGGAGCAAAAGCAAAAGTTGAAACAAGTTTTCTTAGATTTGCGGTGGACTTGTATGACTGTGGTCACACCGAAATCCATACCACAACAATCCCCACGGACCCTGGAATGACTCCAGTGTTTGTGAAGCAATACTGCTTGCCTCTCGCATCCATGGAGTCCCTGACGGAAACAATCAAAAACCTTGAGTCCTGTGGGATCTTAAAACCGAATGGCCAGTGGATACTCTGTGCCGACCTTAGGGAGCTGAAAAAACGGGTCCCTACATCCCAATTGCATCTCCCCTACATTGACCAGGGGCTGGCCCAGATCCAGGGGTCAAAGGTATACACTGCCATTGACCCCACCAATGGGTACTGGACCGTGCCTGTCAGTAGGGAAGACCAATACAAGCTGGCCTTTACCTTCGGGGGCAGCAATACACCTGGACCCGGACTCCCTTCAGATACATCAACTCCGGCAAACAATTCAACATCTTCATACATAAGGCCACGCACGACGTGGTGAAAAGGGTAACCTGGACTATGTGGATGATGTCTTGATAAAAATCTCAACTGTGGAGGAACACATAGCAGAAATCCCTTATGTTCTGACACAGTTGAGGATAGCCGGAGCAAATCTCTCCTTGCAAAATGCACAGTGGTGCAGGACCCGTGTCAACTTCTTGGGGCATGAGATTTCTCCTGATGGTCTCTGCACTTTCCCCCCCACCTCCTCCCCCTGCACTTTCTCCTTTTCCCCTTACCTCTGCACTTGCCCGATCTGAATGACACCTGGCCTAGTAGGATCGCTTGTCTGTCTTCCCCTTGTTTCCCTCCCTCCCCGCCTCGTCGCGCCTTGAAACACTTGTGTATAGGCGCGTTACAAATACCATATCATATCATATCATATCCCCAGGAGAAGAAAGTGGAAGCACTCCTAAAACCAAAAGACCCAACAACTCTGCATGAGCTAAGAAGCATCCTTGTACTGACTAATTATAGTAGGAAGTTCATTGAGGATTACGCAGAGATCACAAAACCCCTGATCCATCTGTTGAAGGTGGGGGGGTCAAGTGGGAGAGGGGTCCGGAACAAGCCGAGGCAGTAAAACAACTCAAAATAAGCCTCTCACAAAAGCCTTGTCTAGCTTAATCTGTCAAAAACAAGGAGTTCTTCTTTGAGACAGTGTTCTCGAATACATGCTTGATAACAGTATTATATCAAAAGCATGACAAGGTCAATAAAGTTACCTCCTATGCAAGTAAGATGTTATCCTCTGTGGAGGAAAAATTCAAAGATTGCGAGAAGGCACTCCTGGCAACGGTGTGGTCATTGAAGAATTACTGCCCGTTCATCCAGTGGGAACACATCATCGTGGAGACTCCACACCAGCCTTTGCAATACCTCCAAAGTGACAGAATCCGGGCCGGAAATGTGAGTAATTCCAGAATTACTTCCTGGATTCTGTCAATGGAAGGCTTTTCTGGCTGACTTAAATGATTGTGCCAGAGAAAACTGTCTCAAAGACGAAAGACTTAAAACCCAGGACAACATGGAGCTGTACCTGAATTCCCCGCACAAAGTCAATGAAGAAGCCATGTGCGAGGGAATGCCCACAGTTTATGTGGACGTGTGCTCCTACCATGTTGACAACAACTGGGAAAAGGAACTGGTGGCCGTCGTTGGGAACAAAATCGGTCCCTGCAGTAGTCAGGTGGCGGAGTTGATGGCAATTCATCAGGCCATCCTCACTGGCACCCAACACCAACTCCACGAACTGGTCATAATCACTGATTCAGATTATGTCCGGAAAGGGTATGTTGAGCACCTGGTTAATTGGAAAAGCCGAGGCATGCTATTTGCGAATAATAAAACGCTCAAACATGGCAAGCTCATTCAAATTATTGATGATCTGGTCACCTCTAGTGGGATGACCATCTATTGGAAGGGGATCAAGGGTCATTCCAGAATAGAGGGGCCAGACAGAACTGGAAACAACCTAGCCGATCAGATGGCCTAAACCAGAGCCATCCAGGGGGATCTCCTCGAGATCGAGTCCCTGTTGGGGGAAATCCATGTCACTGCTATCACTAGTTCCCAGACAAATGCTCACAATGAACTCTCAACTGCCCAATGGAGTAAGGAGACCCCAGATACTGATTTAATGACGGCACAAAAAGGGGATCTGATTTTTGTTCAAGTTTTATCAACACATTGAGGACCCTGAGAACTTTTTCCTGAAAGATACCGATTACATTGGGAAAGAGGACATCAGGGTGTTGATGAAATGTCCAAAAATGTTCTGAATCCAAGACAGTTTGTTGGTAAGGAGATCCATATCTGGCTGTGACCAGTAGGTGGTCCCTACCTCATTCCGTAGCCTGATGCTAAGTTACATCCATGATGCGTCCACAACCGGTCATCAGGGGTTTCACACTACTTTAGAAATCTTGCGAGAGGTTGCATACTGGCCACACATGGGGCAGGACCTTGACCAATACTTGAGGGGTGTCTTGTGTGTGCACAATTTCAGCCAACGTCACTCACATATTGAGCTCCCCTCCAGAAGAGAGGGATGACACTGCCTTGGTCAGATTTTCAAGTAGATTTCATCGGGCCCGTGATTCGCTCCTCTAGGGGGATCAAGTACATGTTAACCGTAACATGCTTGTTTAACAAATGGGTGGAATGTCTCCCAGCCCCAATTTGCAAGGAAGAAACAGCAGCTGCCCTGATGTTCAATCACATCTTCTTGCGTTTTGGCCTACCCCAAAGGATTGAGTCAGACCGAGGTAGTCACTTCATCAGCGAAGTGATGACAAAAATGTGGGAGATACTTGGGGTAAAAAGCAAACTTTACATTGCATACCGGCGTTCCTCTAGTGATGGAGTTCAGAGGTACATTAAAAAATTTGTGAGCATTTAAAACAAGTTTGTGGCAGATTCTGGGCCAAGTTGGGACATCCGATTACTGCTTGTCTTGATGGTCATCAGATCTACACCTTCTCCTGCAACTAAGACCTCTCCATTTGAGCTGATGACTGGACGAAGGATGGTGCTACCTCAGCATCTGCTCTATAGAACACAGGAGCAGATACTGATTAATGCCTCCACAACTCATGAGTATGTTGAGAACCTAAGAAAACACCTTCAACATGTTTTTCCGTACGCGCAGCGGAATCTAGAAAGATCGGCAGAGTGGATGAAGACTCAGTATAATCTAATAACAACCAAAAAGGAATACCAAGAAGGAGACAGGGTCTACTTGTACAATTTCCAAAGGAACCAGACCAAAGAGAGCAATTTTTGCCTAACTGGTGAGGACCTTTTGAAATTGTAGATAAAATCTCACCTGTCGCCTACAGAATCCCCATCCCCAAAGGCAAATTTACAGAAGAGAAATGGCTCCATATTAATCAGCTAAATAGTTTTCACCCTAGGCACACTTTGCAACAAATTGAGGAGCCCAGAGAGAATCAAACCGAGTAGACATCGGAAACAAGAGAATAAGGAAAAGAAGAGCCAGAAGGGAGCCGAAAGGATTTATAGATATGATTATGTAACAGGGAGTATTTTCTTTGTTATCAATTGTTATTATTGAATACCTGTGTATTCCACTGCTGTCAACCCGATTGGTGGGCAGTTAGTGGGAGATTGTTGAAACCGGTTTGTGTTCTCTTTCATAGATTCATACTGGTTGCGCCTGTCTATAGACAAAGGAGGAACTCACCGGCAACCTGGAAGGGAGAAACCAAAGGAGATCTCGAAGTGTCGCTCCACACAATCAAAGGAAGAGCCAAGAGAATGCGGGGCGGGGGTATCGTTCCACGTTCTGGCCAGAGACAACAACAGAAGCTGGACGCACTGTTCTCTGATGGAAGAAAGACTCATAGTTGCCAGACCCTGTTGGGGCCCATGGAGAAATCCCACTTGCCCGACTCCCCCTCGGCTTAAAAGCCCAGGAGAAGACAGGGGTGTGTGTGGGATATATTGACCCACTCGACGGCATTACCCCACATCACTAACTGCATTTGCACAAGAAACAGCAACTTGGCTGTGTCATGGATCCGGTGTGCACCAGGACCTCAAAACTGCATTTTGGCAGCAACACCATCCTGCCTAGCACGCTTCAGACAAAGGGACACACTGAAAAAGTATGCCAGTGTGTTCTGAGACATATAAATGGAATCAAGTGACAAGGCAGCACTGCTTGGCAGAAAACCCAAAATTCCCCTTCAAAATGAAACATTTTCACCCTTTAAAAAGGCTGCGTTGATGCTAATTCCATCTGTTCATTCTGAAACCACTGTGATTAAAAAGGCCCTGTCATGCCCAAGATATGTCACTGTGCTTCACCAAAACCAGGCATAATTCCTGAGTGATAGGCCCAGTCAAACCAACTGTGAGAGAAATCAGCTGCAAAGACAGTGGCCCTCATTCCGAGTAGGGCTGTAAGGTATGCCGGGCACCGTTAAGGAGACCGGTGCCGGTAATCCCTTACCGCCCTACTACGAGGTCCCTTAGCGGGTCCCTTCCTTAACGCCTGGTCTGACCAGGTGTTAAGGACGGGACCCGTTAAGGGACCTGGGTGCAAATAACAGGCATGGCATACGCCGGTCCGTTATTTGCCTCCTCCCCATTCCCATTGAGCCCTATGGGGACTCAAATGGGAATGGGGAATGGTTTGGTAAATGGGACTTACCGGTCCCTCCAAGGTCGGAATGGACCGTTAAGTCCCCAATGAACCAACCCAGAGTTGGTACCGAATTAGGAGGCAGTCATGGCGCAAATAGCGCCATGACTACCACCATACTCGGAATGAGGGCCAGTGTTTCAACACTAACAGTTTTCAACACGTGTAAAAATGGGCTTAGCTGACTGAAGAAAAAAAAATGGCCTGTTTAAAAATCAATTGTTGAATGAAAGCCTGCTTACTTAGCAAGGTAAAGGGGCTTTGTTGCTGGTGAAAATACATACATGGGTTTTTTTGTTTCACAGGTTTGTATAATTCAGAACCCAAAAATCAGGAAATGAAGATGTTGAACCAACTGTGCTGAATTTGCAAGCGAAAAAAAAATAAATTATTCTAGATGGCAGGCTGAAACTTCCCTCAACGGGAAGCGGACTATCATAAAAACTCTCAGTAGATACTGACAACCTCCTAGTAATTACGGGGTTAAACAGACTTTGGTCTCTCCTGGGACCCAAACAATGAAGCTCCCAGGGAAGGAAGCCAGAGGTGTGAAGAGAGCTATATAACTCCAGTCAAGTGAGAAGCCCCACCCTGCTCTAAAGGAAATGACAGTTGGCAGCAGTGGAAGGACATGAAAAATGGATTCAGGAACAAAGAGACTACCATTTGTTCCCAAAGACTATTTCAGGAATAATCTTTAAAGACTTCTATCTTTATCTTTGCAGCAGGACTCTGGAAAAATGTAAATATTTCACTGTTTATAAGTAATTTTATGCCCTTTCTTTTAAGACGTCATAGGTTTCATTGCTGCATATGGAACAGAAGTAACCACATATTGCAGATTACCAGAATAGTATACATGTCCCAAATATAAAATTATATACTTACCTTATGACCAACCCCACATATGTACAAAGTTGTGGAATTTTAGGCCGAATCTTTAATGCTAACAATTACCAAAATGTATCAGAAGGGTGAAACAAGGTCACACAGAGTGGAGGATTGAACTGATATGTGCTGCACATCATATGTAACCTGTGTGTATAATTTGCCTAAAGATTGCAATGGTGTAAATATATAATTTTGGCAAAATCAGATTTTAATTAAAGTAAATGTGGGAGTTTTTGGACATTGTAAAACTCACCTCATAAACCTGACATCATTCTTTGGAAATCCAACCAGTTGAGAGCAAGGCAGAGACTAGCACCCCTGCCCAATCCAAGTAGTTTCGGGGCATGCTTAGTTAACCCTGCCCAGCCTATACTTTGATGATTTCACTAGGTATTATAAATAAGGGTCCTTGACAAGAATCGATACACACACACTATTCCTGATTTCCTGCGCTGCGTACCCGTCATCTTCCAGATCCTGACTCCAACTACAAGGCCAAACATTGCTGATCCTGCTCCAGTGTCCAGTGCAAAACCCAAGCATTGCTGGTCCCATTCCCAGTAAAGCCTCAAATATGAAAACCACTAAAATTCCCAAATAACCAAAGGGAACAGTTGTGGTATTTTTTGGCAGCATCATGATCCCACTAACCGGCTGCTTGCTGCAATCCTCCTATTCAGCTAACCTGTAGTGTCCAGTGACCAGAATTGCCTGTCCAGAAGTGCTACCTGGTAACCAGAACTGTCCAGCTGATCCTGTCCCGTTGATTTTGTCCGGCCGTCCTTTGTTAGACCAGATCCGTGTGGTGACCAGAATGCTGACTGTCAAAAATCCAAAAACTAAAAAGTGGACTGTGATTATCAATTGCCACCCCACCTCAACCCATAGCCTATCTTGTCTTTGTCCTCATCCCACTCTCTAAATTACCCTATCCTTATCCTGTTAACTTGTAAAACTGTCACATTCATACTTGCAACTCTGCCATTGATTTCTAGTGCTAGTGCCATCTCTTTAGTAATTTTGTCTCATGAAATCCTAAACTATTAATCCTATTTTGAGTGATTGGACTGGTTCCACCAGGGCGGGCGCTGTGGAGCTGGGATTGAACTCGCAAATCAAACTTGGAGCTTACTTTGTCCCTCTTTGGTGACCTAGCCTGTATACTCTAGTCTAGTGTAAAACTGTTCTTGTCAAAACTGATTTCCTTTGCTTTTTCACTGCTCCATTTTACTCAAAATGCACCTCACTCTATCTTGCATAACTCACTCAATTTACCAGCTACAGACCTAATTTATCTTCCATATTGTACCTATGATCTATAGCTACACCCAAATAATATATATATGTTGGTAATTTCAGGCAGGAATTGGAAAGTTGCAAAGTTTCCCACGTGTCATTTGCTGCAATCTGTTTTAAATCTTCCACTCACTTTTCAAACTGGATGCTCTTGCTAATCCATTGCTGGTGATTGTTAGTACCTTTACATTGTTGCTTTCGTGAAGAACTGCATTAGTTTTAAGGTTTTTGCACACACTCATTATTTTATTCATCCATTTCCGAGTGTCATTTTAGCATTGCCAGGGTTTAAAATCTGTTGTTCTCTCTTGTTTGGGGAGAATTCTGTTTCCTATTTGTCATTCCTGATTACCTGCTACTTCTGTTTATCCATTTAGAATTGATTATTTGTGGGTTGAGGGAACATTGCAGGGGGACATTCTAACTCAAGTGCTATCTTACCCAAAATCAAAGAGTGCTCCTATTCCCTGGTGTTTTGTAGATGTGTCAATAGACGGTTAAACTATGTGCATTGCTTACATTCCTATTGTTATCATCACCCCATTGCTGATTGCTGCCCCGTATTAAAAAGTGTATGATGTCTTTTAATTTTCAAATAAATAAATAAATATTGTATTTTACCACCAGCGTGGTTCATGGTCCATTGTGACCCGGGGTATTTAAAAATGGGGTGTGATATGAGTGGTGTAACATCTCAATATTGAATCTAACATAAAAACATAAGCATTTCAATGGTGTGCTGCATACCAGGCTGAGACTAAGGTGTGTGTCGCCTGATAGAAATGCTTAACACACCCAGATCTGCTCCAGCAGCACACAGGACCACTAGCTAGCAGTTTACACTAGGATTACCCTAGGATTTGCACGCCTACACTGTATCCTTCCACCCGTCAAGCACACAACCACCTTTCTCTGCCTAGTAGGAGACCGACACGGAAACCTCTTACACCAAAGCTCACGCGCACCCAGCCCCTATCCCACAGTATGTTACGTAGTCATCCGCACAGCAATGCCAGCTGGACCCAAGTCATATATATTACGATCAACTACCTATTGTGCATAGGACTCAGGCAAGCCACCACGCTAAAACTCCAATTTGCACAATCACCACCAAGCTGGTGTTTGTCACCAACCATCTTGTTCAAAATTGACTCACCACACTGTTCATGAGGAGCATTCTTTTACTCAGGCAAAGGTCTCTTCAAGCTAGGATGCCCTCGCCACCACCTGTTAAGCGGAAACCTGTGCAGTTCCCTCTGGGACCACTGCAAAAGATTTAGGCTTACAGGTGTTTGGCAGTAAACCCACTTGGTAGCAGTCTGTACCACACAGGTTCACCTTGTAGCTGTGGCTGAGCAGTCAGACTTCCCTCAAGAAGAGTTAGGCAGTATATGGAGTATACAAGATTGGGCAATTTACACAGTAGAACAAGCAGACACGGAACAGAGCTTGGGTGTAAAGATATATAATTATTTATTTTAAGGACACATCTATGAAAATACTCTGGCACTAATACGGCAAACAACTTCAATTACAATTACTATAAGTATTTCAATCCCCTAACAATATTTCGACAAGTCTAGGTTCAGCGGCACCACTTATTTGCAGACAGAGGTGAATGCTTTAACCTAGATGGCACTCTAATATTCGTTAGAACGGGCGAGAAAAGGCAGGCAATGAAACCAACTCGGTACCAACACTTTTACGAAGCAAATGCAAGGCCCGCAAGGCAGGGTCTACTGTGGATTACAAAGTTCAGAGGCCGGGCCCACTCGGAGAGAGGCAAGGCGATATGTCCCAACAAGTATCACAGTGGAAACACACTTCGAGTCTTTGTAGCAAATTGTCACAGAAAGGTTGGACCAGTTTAGAACAAAAAGTTAAGAAGGTCTGGAGGCGACCCAATGGAAAGGTAAGGATTTAAGACACTTCACGCTAACCGTCACAAAGGAAGCCAGGTGGACACGGTACCTTGTAAGTGCAGAGACAGCTCCGGCGGGGGCAGTTGTTCCTGGTGGTGGATGCAAGTCGGGGCTTTGCCAAGAGATGAGATTATCTCGTCGTCGAAGGATATTTGAAGATCGTTGCACCACCAGGGAAGAGACCAGCCGCGGAGTGCTCCGTCACAAGGCACCACCTTTTGGTCGCGGTATGGGCTAGTGGCTATCCGGTTGCCGGGGTGCTCAGCACGGGCAATTCGACCACTACACCCTGGAAGTGAAGAAAAAGCGAAGGGACTGGTTGTTCCCACCAGTTAGGGGGAGAAGACTCTCCAACGGGGAGATCTCCTCTGTCGTTGGGAAGTGGTGAGTCGGTTCAGCAGGGCTCCACCGGAGGTGTCGTCGTTGCAGGTCGGCTCAGCTTTACCCTCGTTGGATTCTTAGTTCCTGTGGTGACTTCTCAAGATCCAGTTCCAAAATCCCTGCTTTTATGCAGCAAACCCCCATTCATTCAGCCTAGCTGTCAATCAAAACACACTAAGTGGTGAGCGGGGTGGCTCACCACTTGGGCCAATCACACCAGAGTGCGACTTGAGTTGGCAAGTCAACTCAGTCCAGGGTGCCTAAAGCCCCTCCCACACCCCCTGTGGTACCCAGACAGAATGGCACCACTCTGGAGGGCTTCTCTGTAGAAGCCCGCCAAATGTGGAACAAAGGGCTCAACCTTTGGTTCGGAGTTACAGAGGTGAACGCAGAAGCCATTTTAAAAGCCGAGTTCTGGCAGAAAATACCGACCGGTAGATTTATTTAAGACAAATAAACCGGCGGTATGTTAGAGACTAACGGAAAAAAGTATTAGCCTCCAACAATGGGAAGAATCCCATAGAGTTACATTTGGGGTCGAATATAACAAGTAGTTTCCACTGCCACCAGCCAAAACTCGATGAGGGGGGACGGGACAGTGCCCCCTCGAATAACAGACCCAAGGGTAATCGGATTACCCCTACTAGTACGTCCACAATAGGATGGTTTGTACTAGATCTGTTAGTAAATTTAGGTCTAGTAAAGCCAATGGTGACTTTACATGCCCTGGGAGACAGTAGTCAGTCCCAGGGTATGGAGCCTATGGTGGGGGTCCTTTAGGACGCCCCAGTGTTACGGCACGGAGAGTGCGGTGTAACACACATAGTAAAACACATGAGACCCTATGGAGTAAAAGACCCCATAGCTCATAGAACACATTGACATTCACAGGAATCAACCACATTCATGTCCAAGAGTGGGAGAAAATAGTCTCACTCTTGGCAGGATGGAAAAAAACAAACTCCAGAAATCCAGCAAAGCTGCTGGGGGATTCACTAGGTTAGGAAATTCAACCTAAACAGAGAATTCTCCCTAACACTCGCCCCCCCCAGACTAAGGGACAGGAGGATTTAATCCACTCCTGGATGAATCTCATACCTCTAGTCGATGACATACATCCTAGAGAGACCATCAGCATTTTGGTGGTGACACCCTGACCTGTGCTCAATGGTGAAATCAAACCCTTTGCGGCAGATTGACCATCTCAGTAGTTTTGGGTTTTCCCCTTTCATTTGCATTAACCATCTCAAGGGTTAGTGGTCAGTCTGAATGACAAAAGTAGAACCATACAAGTATGGCCTAAACTTCTTCAGAGCCCACACGATAGCAAAGCATTCTCTTTCGATTGTTGCCCACCTTGTTTCAGGATCCTTCAGCTTGCGGCTGATGAAGAAAACGGGGTGCTCCCTACCTTTCCCATCCAGTTGACTGAGTACGGCACCTAGAAGCATCTGTCTGCACAATGAAAGTTTGATGGTAATAAGGATCTCTGAGTACTGGGGTTTGGCAAAGAGCCTTTTTCAGGTTTTCAAAAGCCTGATTGCACTCCTTGTTCTATATAAACTTTTTTGGAAATTTTGGAGAGGAGATGACATTCAGAGGAGAAGCTATGGTCCCATAGTTCTCAATGAAATTCCGGTAATACCGAGTGAGACCTAGGAAGGCTCTCATTTGGGTCTGAGAAGTAGGTGTTGTCCAATTTTGCACAGCTTAAATCTTACTCAGCAAAGGCCTTATTTCTCCACCTCCTACCTCATGTCCAAGATAGACTACCTTACTCTGTCCAATTTGGCATTTACTCGCCTTGATGGTCAGATAGGCTCGTCCAAGAGCCTGCAAAACATATCTTAGGTGGGTTACATGTTCTTCCCAGGAATTGCTGAACACTGCTATGTCATCCAAGTATGCCATGCAGAAGTCCTCCATCCCATTCAGAACCTGGTTTACCATCCGTTGAAATGTAGCAGGTGCATTTTTCAATCCGAAAGGCATCACCTTAAACTGGTACAAGCCGACGGGGGTAGAAAATGCAGTTTTCTCCTTGGCATGGTCTGTCAGGAATATTTGCCAATAGCCTGACATCAAGTCAAATGTGCTGAGGAACTTGGCTGAACCAAGTTTATCCACCAACTCATCTGTTCCTGGCAAAGGGTGGGCATCAGTCTTGGTGACTGCATTAAGAGCCCTATAATCCACGCAGAATCTAAGTTCTTTAGATCCTGCCTTTGGTACTAACACAACTGGGCTAGACCATGGACTAGTAGAGGGCTCTTTTACCACGAGATCAAGCATCTTTCTGACCTCACCTTTGATGTGGGTTTGTACGTTTTCTGACATTCGGTATCCTCTGCTTTTGACGGGCAGACAGTCACCAGTGAGTATGTCATGCTGGCCCCAAGGGGTCAAGCCTGGTGAAAGTGAGAACAGAGAGGCAAACTGATTCAACATAGATTTGCACTATTCTTGTTGCTCAGGTGTCAGATTTGAAGAGAGATTCACCCCTTCAATTTTTTCGTCTAAAGGCAAGCCTCTGAGGAGGTCCGGAAGAGCTTCAGTCTCTTCTTCTTCCTCTGACGATGCTAGAAGCAATGCTCCTACATCAGGTCTCGAGACATACGCTTTGAGTCGGTTGGTGTGGAAGACTGTCGGAGCCTCATTGGGATTGCCCAAGTTCACCAGATAGTTCACCTCTCCAAGTTTACCCACAACTCTGAAGGGTCCCATCCATTTGTCTTGGAAGGCCCTCTGCCTTGTTGGGATCATAACGAGAACTAGCTGGTCTTGAGTGAACTCAACCATGTTAGCCTTTTGATCATGCCAGTGCTTGACCAACGCTTGTCCAGCTTTCAAGTTATTACTTGCTTCCGTCATCATGTGCGACATTCTCCTCAGAGACCTATTACGTAGTCAGTCACTCTGACTGGCTTGGGGGAAGGAGCACTCTCCAACCCCTCCTTAATCAGGGCCAATGGACCTCTGACGGGATGACCATAGAGAAGCTCAAAGGGAGAATAACCTACTCCCTCCTGAGGGACTTCTCTATAAGCAAAGAGAAGGCATGGCAGTAGAAGGTCCCACTTTTGTTTAAGGGGTTCTTCTAAAACACCTATCATGCTCTTCATGGTTCGGTTGAACCTTTCTACCAACCCATTGGTTTGTGGGTGATAAGCTGTTGAGAACTTGTAAGTAACTCTACAGGTTTTCCACATGGCTTTCATGTAGTGGGACATAAAGTTTGACCCCCTGTCAGAGATTACTTCCTTAGGAAACCCCACCCTGGTAAAAATACCAAGGAGGGACTTACCCACAGCCAGAGCTGTAACAGTCCTCATAGGAATTGCCTCAGGATACCTAGTAGCATGGTCTCCTACAACAAGTATAAACCTGTTGCCTGAGGAGGTTGGAGGATCAAGGGGACCAAGGATGTCAATCCCTACTCTCTCAAATGGGACTTCCACAACGGGGAGAGGCACTAAAGGTGCCACATTCTTGGAGCCCACCTTACCAGAGGTCTGGCAGGTGTGGCAGCTCCTGCAGTGTTTTTCTACTTCGGCCCCCATCTTCGGCCAATAAAAGTAGAGAGAGAGCCTTTCCTTAGTCTTCTTGAAACTCAAGTGACCAGCCAAAGGAATATCGTGGGCTAACTGCAAGAACTGTGGTCTGTTCCCTTGGGGTACTACAAGTCGTTTGTAGTCTCCAGGTGCAGACACAGTCGGTTCACTGTAGAAAAGGCCATCTTCCCAGTGCAACCGGTATTTCCCAGGCTCTTGCCCTTCAGCCTGAGCTTATGCCTGGTGGCGAAGACCTTCCAGAGTTGGACATTCCCTCTGTCCCTTACTGAAGTCCGCCCTGCTGAGTCCACCTTCTGCCAGTAAAGACTGCAGCTCAGGATGGTCAACAGGATCCAGATCTCCAATGAGTTCCTGGCCTTCCATTAGCTCTTCCTCAGAGTCTAATTCTACCACACAGAGTTGTACCACCCTCTCAGCCTCAGCTGGAGGGGGAGTTACGGGTGTAACTTTGGACAACCGTGGGGAAGTCCTTGTTGGCTGCACTGGAATGCTGGCTGCTGGTTTTGGTATAGAAGTCTTAGGTTTCCCTTTCGCTTCTGATTTCTTTGAGACAGCAGCTGACAATTCCAGTGGAGTATGAGTTATATCTTTCTTCATCATCTCCTGGGGAGTACCTCTCATGGTTCTCTCCCTTGCAGGTCTGGTTAGCTCCTGTAACCGTTTACTAGGAGGTCTGGAGGTATGAGACACAACTCCGAGAGTTTTTAAATCGTTACCCAACAGAACTCGTCCTGGTACCTCACTCTGTATGCTGACAGGTATCTTTACAGTCATGTCGTTACACTGGATGAGAACTGGTAATTAGGGAAGCATCTGCAAAGGCCCTCCAGCTAACTTGGTGAGGCGTTTGGGTGCCTTAACAACATCCTCCGCCTGAAAAAAAGATTTATCCACCACAGTTATGCTGGCCCCAGTGTCCCTAATGGCAGGAGTCTCCTGACCATTCACCTTGACACTGTCCTTATAATACTCTTTAGTATTATCTGGGATAGAATTATAGACATCTAAATTCTGTTGTTCCCAGAAACCCAGAGATACTAAAGAAACACTGGCTGAGACTCCAGTGGGTTCATCAGCCAGTAGTAGAAAGTTTCACTTGCCATTTGGACTTCCTCCTCTGGAGCGAAGGCTAAGGAGACAAGCTGGACCACTGAAGGTTTACCCTTGCATCTCGGATCTCCTTTCACATGGTCAGTCGAGCCACAAACAAAGCATTTACCAAATGCTTTCTGGAATGGTGGCTTGTTCTGGCCTCCCTCCGGTTTGGCACCAGAAGGTACACTATTCTGCTGTGGTTTTCCTTGTGGCTTACCCTTATGGTTTTGTTTGGGGGCCTCTTTGGAATTTGAGTTATTAGAATTCTCTTTTGAGTCTTTTTTAGGCTGTTCTCCCTCATCCTTCTTCTGAGTTGCCCCAGAATCCTTATGAGTAGCCCTGTTGGCAACCCACAAGTCAGCAACCTTAGCTAGCTTCCTGGAATCCAATTCCTTCGAATCAGCCAAGTGCTGTCTGAGCTCAGGAGAACAGGCATCATAAATAGACTGCCACATAAAAAGATTCTTCATACCCTCATAAGTGTTCACCTTGTAACCCTTAATCCATCCCTCTAAGTTTTTCAACCCTTCACTCACCCAGGTAGCCCAAGGGGTACCATCATGCTTTTTGAGGGTTCTAAACCTCTTAAGATACTGGGAAGGGGTCTTCCAGAATCTAGCTATCAAAGCTAGTTTCACACTTTCGTAATCCTTCTTATCCACCTCCCCCAACTCCATTACCACATCAGTTGCAACAGGGGGAAGCCTAGAGAACAACCAGGGAAGTAGCTCATTCCCTGTGATGTCCAGGAGCCCATGATTATATTCAAACATTTTCAGCCAATCCAACACATCCAATCTCGGTTCATACATACCCAGTAATTACTTAGTCATCCGGGGTCTTTTGGGACTGGAACTTCTAGAGGAACCAGAGGAGAGAGAAGCATTTTCCACAGACAACTTTAACTTTTTAACTCATGATTAAGTTATATTTCTCTGAGTCTTAACTCACCTTGCTTCTGCTCAGTTTGGGCATTCATTCGTCTGAACTCTAGCTCTTGGTTTCTTTCAGATTGGGCTAAAAAACGCTTGTACTCTAATTCAAGCTTCATTTTTTCAAGTTCAAAATAAGCAGGGTTACATGTGGGACCTGGTATGGGCCCCGTAGGTACAGTAGGTAAGGCAGACAGAGGCTCAGAGTGGCTAACTTCATTAGGTTCACTTTCCTCTTCTGACTCATTATCAAGAAATTCATTCAGATCAATACCATCACTGTTTTCTACATTCGCTGGAGAAGTTGGTTCCTCTGAACCAGTACCCAGACTTTGGTTTTCCAGCAGTCTCGCTATCAGTTCTACTTTCTTGCCTCTTACAGAAAGATTTTCTTGTCTACAGAGAGCTCTCAAACTCTCAGTATTTTCACCTGACAAGGACTCTTGACTGTAAACTTCCATAGTAGACATGTTTTTGAAAGTTGCTTTTTAGTGCTATAATTTGTGGTTAGTTATCCTAAACTGTTGAAAAAGCACTCTAAACTGTATACTCGATACAAATCCCACCTCTGTACACCAGTGTTAAGCGGAACCTGTGCAGTTCCTTCTGGGACCACTGCAAAAGATTTAGGCTTACAGGTGTTTGGCAGTAAACCCACTTGGTAGCAGTCTGTACCACACAGGTTCACCTGGTAGCTGTGGCTGAGCAGTCAGACTTCCCTAAAGAAGAGTTAGGCAGTATGTGGAGTATACACGATAGGGCAATTTACACAGTAGAAGAAGCAGACATGGAACAGAGCTTGGGTGTAAAGATATATAATTATTTATTTTAAGGACACATCTATGAAAACACTCTGGCACTAATACGGCAAACAACTTCAATTACAATTACTATAAGTACATCAATCCCCTAACAATATTTCGACAAGTCTAGGTTCAACGGCACCACTTATTTGCAGAAAGAGGTGAATGCTTTAACCTAGGTGGCACTCTAATATTCGTTAGAACGGGAGAGAAAAGGCAGGGTATGAAACCAACTCGGTACCAACACTTTTATGAAGCAAATGCAAGGCATGCAAGGCAGGGTCTACTGTGGATTACAAAGCTCAGAGGCCGTGCCCACTTGGAGAGTGGCAAGGCGAGATGTCCCAACAAGTATCACAGTGGAAACGCACTTCGAGTCTTTGTAGCAAATTTTCACACAAAGGTTGGACCAGTTTAGTACAAAAAGTTAAGAAGGTCTGGAGGTGACCCAACGGAAAGGTAAGGATTTAAGACACCTCACGCTAACCGTCACAAGGGAAGCCAGGTGGACATGGTACCTTGTAAGTGCAGAGACAGCTCCGGCGGGGGCAGTTGTTCCTGGTGGTGGATGCAAGTCGGGGCTTTGCCAAGAGATGAGATGATCTCGTCGTCGAAGGAAAGTTGAAAATCGTTGCACCACCAGGGAAGAGACCAGCCGCGGAGTGCTCTGTCACAAGGCACCACCTTTTGGTTGCGGTATGGGCTAGTGGCTATCCGGTTGCCGGGGTGCTCAGCATGGGCAATTCGACCACTACGCCCTGGAAGCGAAGAAAAAGCGAAGGGACTGGTTGTTCCCACCAGTCAGGGGGAGAAGACTCTCCAGCGGGGAGATCTCCTCTGTCGTTGGGAAGTGGTGAGTCGGTTCAGCAGGGCTCCACCGGAGGTGTTGTCGTTGCAGGTCGGCTCAGCTTTACCCTCGTCGGATTCTTAGGTCCTGTGGCGACTTCTCAAGATCCAGTCCCAAAAGCCCTGCTTTTATGCAGCAAACCCCCATTCATTCAGCCTAGCTGTCAATCAAAACACTCTAAGTGGTGTGCGGGGTGGCTCACCACTTGGGCCAATCACACCAGAGTGCGACTTGAGTTGGCAAGGCAACTCAGTCCAGGGTACCTAAACCCCCTCCCACAACCCCTGTTGTACCCAGACAGAATGGCACCACGCTGGAGGGCTTCTGTGTAGAAGCCCGCCAAAAGTGGAACAAAGGGCTCAACCTTTGGTTCTGAGTTACAGAGGTGAACGCAGACGCCATTTTAAAAACCGAGTTCTGGCAGAAAATACCGACTGGTAGATTTATTTAAGACAAATAAACCGGCGGTATGTTAGAGACTAACGGAAAAAAGTATTAGCCTCCAACAATGGGAAGAATCCCATAGAGTTATATTCAGGGTCGTATATAACAAGTAGCTTCCACTGCCACCAGCCAAAACTCGACGACGGGGGATGGGACAGTGCCCTCTCGAATAACAGAGCCAGGGGTAATCGAATTACCCCTACTAGTACGTCCACAATAGGATAGTCTGTACTAGTTCTGTTAGTAAAATTTAGGTCTAGTAAAGCCAATGGTGACTTTACATGCCCTGGGAGACAGTAGTCAGTCCCACGGTATGGAGTCTATGGTGGGGGTCCTCTAGGACGCCCCAGTGTTACGGCATGGAGGGTGCGGTGTAACAGACATAGTAAAACACATGAGACCCTATGGAGTAAAAGACCCCATAGCACATAGAACACATTGACATTCACAGGAATCAACCACATTCATGTCCAAGAGTGGGAGAAAAGAGTCTCACTCTTGGCAGGATGGAAAAAAAACAAACTCCAGAAATCCAGCAAAGCTGCTTGGGGACTCACTAGGTTAGGAAATTCAGCCTAAACAGAGAATTATCCCTAACACCACCCCATTCCATGCCCACCACCCTCCTTCCTAAAACCACCCCCTTCTCGCACCCATCACCTACACTGCCCACAGTTTACAAGGCCAAATGCAATGATAGCAACCCAAACCAAGATGTTATTCTCCCCCTCAACCAAGATGTCATTCTCCCCTGCAACCACACTCACACCAGCAGAACAAACACCAATTCATGCATCACACCCCATAGGACATACCGCCTCAAGGCCAGACTGCACCCAGCATCTACAGCTACCACGGACACTTGCAAAGGTAGTTCCAGACATATGAGACTCTCATCTTGCACCTGCCGCAGCCCACCACATAACATATATACCCAACTGTCCAAACTTGAAACAAAAGTGCACTACACTGTTATCCGACCCACAGCTGTCATGCCAAACACAGTCATCCCAACCTCAGACAGCAGCAAGAGTAATACCCATCCCACCCAGCTCCATGCACACCACCTCACCTCCCCCACTCCAGCCTCCTTTCCCCCACTCAAAGGAGCCCTCCTCAATGTGAAATCCCTAGGAGCCCACTCTATTGAGATACGCAACCTCATATTAGACCACCACCTTGACTTCCTAGTCATCACCGAATCCTGGTTGCACCCAGTATCTGGCCCAGCCCTCACTTTTCCACTTTATCACTTTAACCAGCAGGGGGCACTGAAGCACGAAAGCCTGATCCGGCGCCTCCTTAATTCAGGCTGATTCAAACCTATTGAGTTCAGTATTTACTACAATTTCATGAGCTCCCACTGTACGCTCCTGCTTACATTCACCCGAGGCACCTCCAGTTCATGTTCCATCTAGAACCGCTATCTGTTTCCACCTGAATGCAGCGCGTGGGTCTTAGCGGTGTTCCCACCATCATGGCCTCCCGCCTACTCAAACTCTAACGCGGTGGCGCTCTTCCACGTTCCTCTGCTCCGGCAACTTTACACCATAACCGCACAAGATCTGACTGCGGGTCCTGCACTGGTCCAGGCTGCTGGGCCCTCTACTCCTAACTCCTGATGCAGTGAGTTCCTCCACGCACTGGACTTGCCAGCTCAGCATTCGTTCGAGAGCCGCAGCGATTGGCACCCAGCAGGCCGTCCTCACCCTGAGCCTGCACCATGCTCAAGATCTGTCAGTGGGTCACTGCGGTGCACTGGCCTGGTCCGCTGGGACACTCTGCTCCTGACATCAATCGCAGTGAAGTTCTACCTGCAGTGAAGTGCCGCGCCCCCTGCTCCTAACTACAGTGAGTTCATCTGTGTTCTACTCCCCCAGCGGCTCTTCCCTAGGCCTGCACTGGACTTGACAGCTTGGCGTCCTTCTGAAAGCCACAGTTGTTGGCACCCAGCATCCAGCATGCCCCCTTCACCCTGAGCCTGCACCGTGCTCAAGATCTGTCAGTGTGTCACTGCAGTGCCCTGCTCCTGACATCTATCGCAGTGAAGTGCACCTGCGTTCCGCACCTCCAATGGCTCACCTCTATACCCACACAGGACTAGACAGTACAGTGCCTGCGTTCGCCTGGGCCGCTGGGCCCCCCTGTTCCTGACATCTATACTAGTGAAGTGCACCTGCATTCCACACATCCAATGGCTACCCGCACAGGATATGACAACATGGCCTTCGTCTGAGAGCCACAGTGGTTGGCACCCAGCTAGCCCCCGCTACTCTGAGCCTGCACTGTGCACTGCCATGACAATTGAGCCTCCTCACTACTTGTGCACACTGTCAGGCGTTTACCTCTGAGCTGACTGGGATGACCAAAGCTATCGCCTGGCACACCTTCAGCTGACCCTCCCTCCTGCGACTCCTCAGCCTGTGCACTGTGCCCCTGGCCCTTGCTGTGTGTAGTGGTGTAGTGTTTTTCACCCCAGGCTACGTTGGGCCCACCACAGCCGATGTTGAGTCCCTCTCCTGTGGCACTCTACCCTAAATCTCACTGTCTCTATCTGTTCCTATTGCTCCCTCGGGCTTGCGTGACCCCACCTACGACTTTCCTCCACTTTCTCATCCTCTGCTCTGTCCCCCCCACTCCATTGCCTGTCCCTTTCTCAAATCCCTCTGGCTCATCATTATGACCATCTCCACACTCAACCTTCCCTCCCCTACCCTTCCCCGATCATCCCAACACCCTTCTAGCCTAATTCGCTGTCCCAACCTCATTTATCCGCCCCATTGTTGAACCCTCTATCATCATCAACATGACCCTCTGGAATGCAAGATCTCTCTGGAACAAGACTTCCGCTGTTCCGGACCTGGTTCTATGACTAAATCTTCAATTCCTATGTATCACTGAAACCTGGATCCCCCTCTTCAATTCTACTGTACTCACTTCTCTTACTTCCTCCTCCTCCTCCTCCTTTACTCATGTTTCCCACTCTTCTGGCCGTGGAGGCGGTATTGGTCTTCTCTTTCACCTTAAATGCCAGCCTACTCCCTGTCCAACTTCTCTCCCTGTCTTCCCGTCTTTTGAATACTTGTATAAATCCTTCACCTCCCCCCACGCTATATCCTTTCTAATTATTTACTGACCACCTGGCCCCCTCGCCTATTTCTATGATGACCTTGACCACCTCCTTTCCCTCATCTCTCCCATCCCCTACCCCCTAACTGTACTTGGTGACTTTTACCTTCACCTCTCCACCTCCCACCAATCCTCCCCTCTCTTTTTTATTCTTGACTCCTACCTTCTTACCCCCAAACCCTTCTTCTCCTACACACTCTTCTGGCTCCACTCTTGATCTTATCTTGGTCTCTTCCTTCTCCCCCTATCCCATCTCAACCCTCCCCAATTATCTTTCAACCATGCTTTACTCTCATTCTCCCTTACTCTCATTGTCTCTCCGCCCCCTCCCCTTCTTCCTCTCAACGGGACCACTGCAGCTTTAACCCTTCTCACTTCTATGGCATCTGTACCTCCTCTCTTCCCCCTCACACTCACTTTTATTCTCTCTTGGCTAATGAAGCCTTATCCACTCTATATCCTCCTTCGTCTCCTCTAGTCTTAATCAACTACACCCTCTCTCCCCCTTCTGCCCCCCCCACAAATCCCTCAACCCTGGATTTCCCCTCACCTTCTGTCAATGCTCCACTTTCTCCGACGCCTTGAAAGACATTGGCTTAAACACTGCTCACCTGCAAATCAAGCCTCCTACTTCTCTTACCACTATCTCTATGACTCCTGGCTTAGCTCAGCCAAACGTTCCTACTTCTCTAACCTTCTCCACTCTCAATCTTCTCACCCCCATCGAATCTTCCAAACCCTAACTCGTCTTCTCTCCCTTCTCACTCCTGACCATTCTACTACCTCTCATTTTTCTCCCTCTGAATTCGCTGAATTCTCTTCTAAGATTCTAACTCTATGCCAAAACAGTCTGTGCTTCCCCTCTTACTCTCCTCCTCCCCATCTCATACCACCCCATCCTCCTACTTGTCTAATTTCTCCCTTGTCACTCACTCTGATGTTTCCCTACTCCTGTCTAAAACTCACCCTACTGCTGCCCCCTCTGATCCACTCCCCAACCCTATGATTCCCCAAATATACCCTCTCCTCATAACTTACCTCAACTCTTTCTTCAACATATGTCTCACTACCTCTACCTTCCCATCAGCTTTCATACATGCTACTATCATCCCCACCCTGAAGAAAACCCTCTGCTAACCCCCTCCTGGCTTCCAACTTTCGTCCCATCTCTCTTCTACTATTCCTCTCTAAGCTCCTGGAACACCTAGTCTACTTCCAACTCTCAGCATTTGTCTCCAACCTCTCCCTCCCCCCTACTCAATCTGGATTTCATCCCAAACACTCCACTGAAACTGCTCTCACCTCTATTCTCAACTCCCTCCTTTCTGCTTGCTACTCCAAGCAATCTTCGGTTCTCATTCTCCTTGACCTCTCTGCCACATTTGACACCATTGATCACCCTTACTCCTCGACACACTTTCCACATTTGGTCTCAAAGGCTCAGTCCTCAAATGGTTCTCCTGCTACCTTTCCAACTGCTCCTTTGCCATCTCTTGGGGCAGCCGCTCCTCCCCAACCCACTCCCTTGACATTGGTGTTCTCCAAGGCTCTGTGCTTGGCCCCTTCCTCTTCTCACTTTGCACCTCCTTTCTCGCCCAATCATTTCGCCATTTTTTTTCTCTCCCCATGTCTACGCTGATAACATCCAGCTCTTTCTCTCCTTCTCTTTGTTCACTCCTGACATCCACCTCAAACCCTCTTCCTGTCTCACTGCTATCAAGAACTGGATGTCCTCCCACTTTCTCACCCTAAACACTGACAAAAATGAAGTCATATTCCTTCCTGGCAACGCCCTTGCTTCTCGCTCTTCCCCTCCTTTTATCCTCTTTCACCGTGCTCATCTCCCCATTTCTGCCTCTGCCCGCAATCTAGGCCTCCACTTCGACTCCAACCTTACTTTCCTCACCATATCTCTCTTACCTCCCGTGCTTGTCGCTACCATCTCTACAACGTTTGCAAATCCGATACTCTGTCACCTTCCACACCACCAAACTCTTAATTTTCTCTCTTATCTTTTCTCATCTATTCTACTGTTCAGCTCTCCTTTTCGGCCTCCCTGCTTCTCATCTTGCCCCCCTCAAATCCCTCTACCATTCTGCAATCTGCACTCTCAGCTCCCTCTCTCCTCGTGACTCCATCTCCTTTTTGCTTTCCTCTCTTGGTTGGATTCCCTTTCACTCTCAACTTAAATTCAACTTCCTCTGTCTTGTTTTTAAATGTCTTCATGATCTTGCCCCTCCCTACTTTTCCTCCCTCCTCTCTTTCTACTCTCCCTCCTGCCCCCTCCATTCTGCTGACCACTTCCTTCTCAGTGTTCCACCCTCACCTTGTGCCCCTTCCCGCTTTTGATCCTTCCAGCTCTTTTCCGCTCAACATTGGAACTCTCTACCTCTACCCATCCGCTCCATCTCCTCTTACTCTTCTTTCTGCTCCTCCTTAAAATCCCACCTTCTTCACCCCCCCTCCTGACAGCTATTACCCCCTTGCTTTTCCCATATCCTGGTTTTAAATCTACTTACCTCGGCAAATTGTTCTGCATACTGTTCTTGATTATTTTACTTATGTCTTGTACTTATTACTTTGAATGTGTTCTTGTTGTTTTGATGTAAAGCGTTTTGGTTTAAAGCGCTATATAAAATGAAATAAATACAAATACAAATACAAATACTTTGGCCTTTCCTCCAGACTTCACCATATTTAGATCCAACCGCATTAATTCAGTCATAGCCAAAAACAATCTCCAATTCAGATACTGCCCCTGCGACAACCTGGAAGGTCACAAACTACTATTTATCAAACCTAACACCAACCCCATATACCCCCCTGAACTTCCTCATGTCATACAGAGCACCAAACCACCTTGACCACCCGGAACCAGATATCCCACTGCTCATTATGCTCTACATCAAACCCAACACTAAATTCACTGTTTTCCAGTTAATGCCTCGAATACAAAGTAATGAATGACAAAAGCATCGAATAAAATGCATAAGAAAATGCATCAAATGCATTTTTTTTAAAGGTAAAGGTTTAATTTTAATTGTAATAGGTTTTAAGGGGTAAAAATACAGGGGTTGGGGACCCCCCCATTAAACAAAAAATGAAAAAAAAATGCATTAGATGCTTTTTATTCGTTGCTTTCGTCTTAGATGCTTTAGCGTTCAATGCTCTGTCATTCGATGCCATCACTATAAACCAATTCATGCTACTCGGTGACCAGAATCTAGGATTCAACAACCCCTCTGACCACAAAGCAAGAGACCTACATTCTTTCCTATCCAACATGAACTTCACACAACGAGTGGACACACCCACTCATGTGAAAGGATGAACACTAGACTAAATACTGACCCTCAACATCAACCTAACCATCGATTCCATCTCTGCCATCAACTGGTCTGACCACCATCTCATCTGCTTCCAATTCCTCACACAAGGAATAGCACCGAGGGACAAGACACCACTCAACCCTATTTAAATCCTGCATAGACACAGACCCTAACAGCTTCACAGAATTCTACCACACCTGTCTCACGACCACCATCAATTCCCTAGAACCTATCAAAACTAAAGTACCTCGACCAGCCAATCGCTCCAACTTCTTGTTCAACGAGGAGTTAATAGGGCTAAGATGCAACAAAAGGGCTCTAGAGCATATACACTCTAAAACCAAATCCCCAGACTCTGCTTTGGCATGTGCCAAAGCAAACCAAATCTACATAACCACCCTAAGAAAACAAAATAAAAAGCCAACACCCTCAACACAGGCATAAATAATGCAGCATCCAACACCAAAGAGTTATTCGCCATCCTAAAAGAACTAGAAATTCCCCTAACCACCGAACCCATACAAATTCCAGCAAAACATGGTGCACCACAATTCAAAATGCACTATCATCTAAAATCGACACACTCCAAAACAAAATCACAGCCAAAAAAACCTTATTAGGCCATAAAGATTCCTACCTTTCACTGCAGGAACTTCAACCTAGTGACTCCTCCACAGCATTCAAATTCGTGCAAGTTAGCCAAAAGTAAGTCCTCGCTCCTATGGCCAAACTCAAAGCCTCCACATGCAAAGGAGATTGCTTCCAAGCCAAACTCGTTAAACTTTGCGCTCCCACCCTAGCACCCATCATCACTAAATTTGTCAATGCCTTATTTGTGTCCATGGAAGTCCCAGCCTCCATCAAAGAAGCCTGGGTCACCCCTCAGCTTAAAAAAACATCCCTGAACCCAGCAATTCCCACAAACGATCGCCCCATAGTGACAGTCCCATTCCTTCTCAAAATAATTGACAAGATAGCCTACTCCCAAATTCAAAATTACTTGGAGGTCAATCATCTCTTAGGAGCCAGACAATCAGGCTTCCGGCCTAATCACAGCACCGAAATGACTCTTCTAGAGCTATACATTCAAATGGATTTGATCAGGGACACCAGTAACCTCAGCATTCTACTATTATTAGACCTTTACGCCACATTCTATCTGGTGTATCATAACAAACTTTGTAACTCACTGCGTACCAACTTTAATTTCTCCCAAGAAGCAACTCACTTGGTCAAATCATTTCTGATCGCACCTCAAGAGTCAGCATTGGGAAAGAGGCAGCAGACCCTAGATTTGTCCCAATAGGCGTGCCACAAGGCTCACGTCTTCCACCAATGCTCTACAATGCCTACACTAAGCTACTTTCCGCAGCACTAGATGCCATGGCCGTGATTTATACAAATTTTGCAGACAACACACAAATTCTAATTCCAATTACGGGCTTCCATGAGCAAGACACCATCACAGTCAATGAAATCTATGCTATAATCCAACTCCGGGTGGCCAACAACCACATATGCCTTAAAGACGAAAAGACAGAGATCCTTATCGTGGGATCACCAGCCAAAATGAAACCCTCCACAAAGACTACAAATCCATAACTGTCGATGGAACAGAGATCACCATTCTTCACCATGCCAAAACACTAGGGTTATACATTGATACCAATCTCACACTGACCAAACACGTCAATGCTGTTTCCTCAGCCAACTTCTACACTTCAAAGCTCATCTCATTAAGTCGAAAATTCCTGACCCCACAAAACTGCATTACTCTGGCCAGGCTCTCATCTTAACCAAGCTAGAATACTGCAACATATTAATGCTAGGTACCTCTAAACTCCAACTCCAGCAAAATAAGGCTCTGCGAGCAGCGCAACGAATAAAAGAATTGGACCACATCACTGTAGGATGTTTTTACCCATGCATCCAAGCCCTACCATAAAACTGTGCAGTACTGGCATGGAAAACATCATGATGGCCAGAACTCCCCAGAGAGCACACAGGGAAAACATGAAGAATAGGCTGCCACCCATTTTTGCCTATGTTGTGAGCACAGGAGGGCACTGCCTAAAACCACCATTGGGCTACACACCCAGTAGCCTGAAACCATTGGGAATGGCAATGCTGATTGCCAAAAAAAAAGCAACTCAGAACTGTGGGGAATTAATTTTCTTAATCCCAAAAATGGTTGCATTACCAGTACTGACCACTATCAGAAAGCCGGCATTTTAAAACCACCAGACTTTTGTGTAAAACTGAACAAATGAAACAAAACCAGACCAGGGAAAGACTTGCTAAGAGGTGCATACAATGTAAAACTATATTCTGAAATGACTTGAAGGAAGTAATTATTTAATGTATAGGTAAAAATTGTCAGTTTGATTTGAATGTAGAAAACTGGGAACAAAAAGTGACATTTAGCTGAAACCTGGCTTAATGAAACTGAATTCTGCCTGACAACTACCCCCGACAGGAGTTGAAACTGGATGCTCAGCCACTCTGCCCCTGACCAAAAGGAGTTAACACCTCTCTGATTAGATTAGGGGTGGAGCACCTGGGGACTACAGGGAGTTGAACAAAGTCCTGTCCTGGACTCAGGCAAATGTTATATTGGGGGCGTCGTAAAATAGCTTCCTCTTGGGAGAAACTGGGGGGCAGCTGTGCCTCTGTGAACAAGCTGGCTTGGGGGAAGTGGATAAACCAGTTATTCCACCCTGTGATGTGGGAAGCCACACCCCTTTTTGACCAGGGCATAATTTTAAAAAGATAGATAACTCATAGTGCGGACTTGTCAGAATTATATAAGTAATATCATTATTTTTGTGATTTTTCTGTGAACATTTTGAGAGGCGTTAGGACCCTGTGGTGTATTCTGGGGGGTTGCTAGCGGAAAGTAGCGTCTTACTCCAAATGTCTGCATGTTATAAATCTGACACTTCATCAATTAATGTCCATACTCCTTGCGCACATGTGTGTAATTTTGGGTAAATGTCCGATATTGCAAAACCAGTTAAAAAGCGCAAAATGTTGTCATTTTTGAATGCAAGCCCCCAGCAAGATCAGAGGCGGACAAGCATGGACCATAAGGAATATATAATGTGTACATGTAATTTCAACAAATTGTATATCTGGGAAAGATGTATTTGAATCAAATATAGATTTGTGGGCAAACTGACCAGGGGAGGATCCTCTGACCCATAAACAGACCTCATCATGATGACAATCCATTTCCTTCCCCCAATCATGGGAGAGGGGAGAATTGGGCCAATGACAAGTAGAGAGGGGCAGGCTTAGCTAGGCCCAGGCACACACCCATTTTTAAAACACATAAAAAGAGACTGCTGGGACAGGTAGAGACATTCAATTCCATTTGCTGCGGAGCATGTTGACCGACGACTTCACATCCAGAGATCCAACATTTAGACTTCCAACCTAGACAGAGACTACAGAACTTTGAACCAAGACGGCCCACTGCAAGCAAAAGTATTTGTCAGCAGGCCTCACAATCATTTGCAAACTATTCCACAGCCGGGCGAGCTGTCTGAATTCTTTTGCCAAGAACTCTTGCCAGTACCCAGAAAGCAGTGTTACATCCAGAATCCACTTGATCCGGACCGGAAAGCAGAGCAGTATCCAGAACCAGAGGCCGCTGAATCCAGAGAGGCTAGACCAGCAGAGCAGAGCTGACCCAGATCGCTGTGAGCAGAACCGGTGCCTGATTGACCCGCCGAGCAGACAGAACCGCAGCCGGACGTGTTGACCAGATCCGTGATGAGGCCTAGTTCAAATGTATATTGTGAGTACCTAGCAGAACTGTGCAGAACCAATCTCTTGCTTAAAATAATCTAATCCAAACTATTTTAACCTAAGTAGAACAGCCTCCTAGAAATCGTGTCATCTGTCATTTGTAAAGCTGCACAACTGTCACCTGTCACTTCTGAAGCTGCAAGCTGTCACCTGTCATTTTGAGTTTTACTTTAAATCCGAAAAACTACCTTTATTTAACCGTCCGTATCTCTGGAACCGTTTGTGCTAGGACTGAGATTTAACTTTCCTCTGAAAGCTTAGGATCTAAGCTTTCCAACAAGCCTAGAACATTATACTTTTGCTGCAATCACGATTCACGCACTCGCGAATTTACCGCGATTTGCGATTTTGGCTCAATTTCTCCACTTGTCAAAATAGCAGCTCTATTCTTTCCTTTGTTAAACATTTGTTTGTCTCTTAATAACCATCCCTGAATCATTGCTAAAGTGACCCTGAGCTCATTCCAAATATCTCTCACTCACCTGAACCTCCTAAAGGGAATTAAAAGCATTTTCAGCATATTTCTGACTTCACTGCCACCACATTCAAAGCACTTGGGCCTGTGTTTCAAACTCCTACCTGTTTCCTCTAAGCTTGCTGGGGGGGGGACTGAATTTCGTATTGTATTTGATTGCATTCCTGAGAACTGTGTGCTCCTCTTTCCATCTCCTTCCATTTCTTACATTGCGTAGGGGAGGGGGGTAAATTGCCAGAGAAAAAGTGACTATCTTATCTTTTGCTAAAATCATATCAAGTATTTCTGTACTGCATTTTATTCCTCATTGCTTTTCCCTTGAAATCGTAAAAGTATTTTTGCTACTTTATCCATCCTATACTAACTCCTCATTGATTGTAAAGAAGTGTGCTAGTGCCAGATTACCCATTGTTGATCAACATCATATGTCTAAGTGTACTATCAGATATTAATTTATTATAAAGTGTGATATATATATATTGTTTAAATTCTCAAATAACCCTTTTAAGTTGCAAAACAAACCTACGTCTTGGCTCAGTGGGGTCAGGGGGATTCTAAGAGGGGGTGTTATACAAGGGTTGTCATCCAGAGTACTGAATCGAATATAAAAATACATCAATAAGGGTTTGCCTCAGCATCCCAGACTAGGCATTGACTTAGCTGTAGTGTTGATTGAATATCGCTTACAGAAGTGGGGGCTCGAGCCGGGATATTCTGAGTTAGATTTACCATTTGTGCAGATTAATACAGTGTGCCAACTGACCAGATACACATATCCGGTTAGATCACCACGCTGTTTTACACTGTGAAAGCACCCCTCAAAGGAACGCTCTAAGAAAACGGTCTGTTTTGCAAAATAAAATACAAACTTCTGTAAGTCAGGAAGGAACTCAAATTCCAGAATGACGACCTTGGTAGATATGAAAATAGCCAGAGAGCACTTCTTACATAAGCTATTTGTGAGAGGTGAGTGGACTCATCAGGACCAAACGGTCTGGCTGCAGGCAATCGCGCAACAGGTCACTGAAACAGGGTCAGATAAATGGAGAGATCAGGGTCCATTACATGTGGCCCTGAGTGAATTATACATGGCTCCTAAAGTTAAAGATGAACACAACAAGATGGTTAGGATAGCGGCATGTTTGTATCTATATATGGGAGCCATGCAGGACAAATGTGCTGAAGGCCAAGATCTGGCAAGTAGGCAACAGCTGGCGTTAGAAAAGGCCCAATCTGACCTGATCTCTTCTGAGCAGAGGCTGCAGAGGAGCCAGGAGTCAGAAAATGATAGTAGGCAGTATATCATTAAAATGAAAGAGGACATGGATAGACTGCAACAGGAGAAGGCTGACCAGGATACCAGATTTCTGGCCTTGCAGAAGGAGTACCAAGAAGGTTTGGACTCTCTTCTGCAGAGCCAGAAAAAGCTGGAGCAACAACTGGACTTCAACAGGGCATGCACAGAGCAGGTAGCCACCCTGCAAATTCGATTAGACAGAGAGAAAGAGGAAAGCAATAAATTGATTCTGAAAGACCTGGATACCCAGGCAGAGTTTGATCAGGAGCGCCAGAAAGCTGGTGCCTTCCAAAGGCAAAGGGATGACCTGGCGGCACAGATGCAGACTCTTAGTCAGGAAAGGGATACCTTAGGCCAGGAGGTCTGCCACTTAAAAAGGAAAATGGAAGAAAATCACCTGGCCCTCCATGGACTGGGTGACCTCCAAAAAGAACACCAGAACTTGTTAGAGCACACCAGGACGGTGGAGGATGCTCTGGCAAGAAAGGAGCAGGCCAATAGGGACACAGCTCAGGAGGTAACCCTCCTGCAGCAGAGACTGGCCCAGTACTCCAGGACCAATCAGGAGGCACAGAGAGAAAATGAGGCTCTCTGTCAGCACAATGATAGGCTCCAGCAACAGGTAGCGATGCAGGAGAGACTGATAGAGTCTAGTAAGGCCTAAACTGAGGAACTTAAAGCGCAGACTCTTGCATTGCAACAGGAAGCAGGGGCGGATAGTGATGAGGTTCGCTGGGAAAGAGAAACTCCTGAGCATAACCTCAGGAGCCCTAGTACCAGAGGCCTTCATCTCTCCCAGTCCCTGGACTCTGCCACCCCCATGTCCCCTCGCGCACATGAGCCCAAGGCCACAAGGATGGCAGATTACTATCCAGCTAGAAGTATGGGGCTCATAGGCCAGTACCTCCCAGGAATGGATGGGCGGGTATCCGGGTATGGGCACCCAAGCACAGTGCAATTTAGTGGGGAACCCCAGGAGAGTAGGCCCATTAAGGGCATCCTGAAAACCTCTGCCCAGTTAGGTCACTGGGGGGGATACCCAGCAAATCAATCCTGGTAGCAAGGAGGGATCTGAAGACTCCTCTGAGTGTCACAGGACACAGGAGACCAGGTCCCCACATTCTGCCAGCCATTCCCAGGCCCGCAGAATCCGGGAAAACCTGGAAGATCAGACGGGCACCTCTGGGTGCAGCGCTTCTGAGTCGGAGGATGAATGGACCAGGGTTACCCGAACCAAAAAGGCCAATAAGGCAAAAAGGGCCTTGCTTAAGGACCCATTGAAACAAATAAAGGCAATAAGGAGTGTCATCACGCCTTATCATAAGAACGCCAAGTATTCTGTTTGGGAACACTTGGAGCTCTATGAGCAAATGATGGAGACTTTCCATTTGAAGGACAGCCAAAGCTCACCAGAATACTCCAGTTTCTTTGCGGGGCTGGAGGATCAAAACCATTCAAGGTGGTCCACATACAGGACGGCCATCTTGAAACATTTTTCTGTGCATAGAAATCCTCAAGAGGCTCACAAGACAGCCTACAATTTGCAATGTGGGGAGGATCAGGCCCCACAAGAGTTTGTGCAAGAATTAAAGCATGCTTTTGCGCAGACCACCAGAAGGGTGCGCACGGATAGCAGAGAATTTATCAATAAGTTTTTCCATGCCTTACCCAAATACATAATGACCCAGCTCGTGAGAGATTTTCATGAGAAAAGATCTTTAGACTGGGTCATTGAACAGGCTACCCGGATCTATGAGGTGCAGAAGCCCATCGAAAATAAAAATAATGTGCCGAAAAACCCCAAAACCAACAGCACACCTGCTGCTTCCAAGGTGGCAGAGGTAAAGGGTGCCCCCGTTTTAGATTTGGAGATGGGGGGCCTAAAAACCTGCCTGCACCAAATAATTCACAGCCCAGAAGGCCCTCGGGCCAGTCACAGACAGGGAGTCGAGGAGGTAGTCCCACAAATGGGGTCCCCCGCTCCCCTGACTATGTAAGTCCCCGCTACAAGGGAAACCGACCCATCCTGGGTTATGTGTGGACTCCTCCAGCCCAAGGGGGAGATCCAGCCAAGCGCTTAACCCGGGGAACTTCCCTCCTAACTTCCCCCATGAGGGCAGAAATTCACCAAATCCTGGCCAGAACTTTTGTCCCAGGTATCCACCCAATTTCCAACCCCAAAACCATCCATCCTTCTTTCCCCAATTCCCTGAGCCCAGACAACCTAATCCGGGAGAGGGGAGGCCAAGGGTGGAGGGGTACCAAAATCTTCCAAACCAGGGGTACTACCAGAGAAGGGATAGCTACCCTTTTCGGGATCAGCCCAGGGGAGAAAATAGAGCCCCGTATCAGCCTGAGCGGGTTTCACAACTTGAGCGCCAGGTCCAAAATATGGCACGAGATCTGGGTCACATACTGAGGGCTCAACAGAACCCTCAGATGAGCATGCCACCACAGAATGCCCCAAACTCTGGACCTGGTGCTCCAGAACAATGACGGGGCAGCACCGTAAAAACCCACCGGTTCCCAGGGAGGAGGCACAAGGGCAAGGGGGGTGTAAAGCCTTGGAGGAAGCTTCCTTCCCAACTTGTAAACAGCCCCTGGAAAACCAGGAACCGGAAACAAAATCTCCTGCCCCTGAAAGCCTGCCTCCCAAGGAGCAGAGGGGGGGTAGGAGAAACAAAGGACCCAAAAAGACCCATTTGTGGAGGAGGTACAGGTCTTCCAATTTGAGGGAGAGGGATCCTCAGAAGACCCTGGGAAAAGGATCTTCTCCTTCAGAGATGGGGAACTCCTCTCAAGGAAAAATGGGTCCCAAGGGATTCCAATCCAGACTGGGGAGATGTGGAGACTGAGCGACCGCCGCCCATCATCTCATCCCAGAACCGACAATGCCAAAATCCCAAGGGTCAAACCCATCCTGATGACTTCCTCCAAAAAGGGTGGGGCGGCCCAGAACCGGAACCTGGGGAACCCACAATGGCTCTGATCTCCAGTTGCCAACTTTTTCTTTCAGATTCCCAAGGCTCTCCACATAATTCTGCCCACATCTCCTCGCTAGTAATGTCCAAAACCAGAAAGTTAGCCCACCAGTTGTCCAAAAATGTGCATTATCTGTGCCCCCTTGAGGAGAAGGAGGGAAGATACTATGCCCCGGTACAAGTACAGGGGCAGGGTACAATTTTGGCACAAGTGGACACTGGATCCCAAGCTAACCTTCTGTCCAAAAGGGCCTTTGAGGAACTAAATGCAGGAAGGGGGGAGAATTACCGAATTCCTCTCACCTCTCTTCCTGGACAACTGCAGAACTTTGACGGGAAGGAAATTCCCGTTGAGGGGACTGCAGACTTGGACATTAAAATTGGGCGACACAAGGTGAAACACCCGGTCATAGTAGTGGCTCCAGAGGGCACCCCTTGTTTACTAGGGAATTAACTCCTGAGAAGGTTGTCACCCCTAATAGATTGTGTAAACAAGGTCCTCTGGACCCAGACTAGCCGACCAATAAAATTAAAACAGTGTGTCAACCATGTTAGTTTAAACAGCACCTGCCACATGGTTAAACAAAAATCTGACCAAGTAGAATTTCACTTCCAGAACAACCAGATTCCAGACGTGACAGTAATAGCAGTAGGACAACAGACTGGTGGTGGGGGTCCTCTCTATTTCTGAAAATCAACCTTCGTTCCAGTTGAAGGTGGTATTCCACACTGGAAGGAAACACCCTGAAATTCTTTACTAATCCACAATCAGATACTCCCACTCCTATAGTCCAGAAAGATGTGAAATCAGCTCAGAGCCTGGCTGATATTCAGAAAATTGGAGAGCAGTTGTTCATCCCTGTTCAGTTAAATGATGGGAAGGACTCTGTTCTCGCTCGAGTGTGTGTGAACAACGGTAAGAACTTCATCAGCAAAGCCATTTCCGCCAACTCCCAAAAGATCCAGCCATTCCCACATTCAAACTGATAGACAAATGGGAAATGGACCTGGAAGCACCTAATTCCAAACATCTCCTGCCAAGCAGGTGTATGCTCAAAATCTCCATTGGCAACAAGAGCATAGTCCATAATTGTTGGGTCCTGCGAGACGTCACTGCCGCCTTTTACTTAGGCAGTGACATTCTCAATTGCTTCGCCATTAGTTTGGACCTAATAAAATTCAAAGCTTGGTCCCGATTAGCGGATAATCCCATGGGCTTTGATGATTCAAAAAAAGCATTTAGGTCATCTCAATTGCTACCTTATGCAGTTGAAATTCAGATCAAAGAGGAAGTCACCATCCCAGAAAGGACCCGACAATTCTCCCTGGAAGTGAAAGTTAAAAGAGGACAAAAATTGCAAAACCCTGATGCTTATATTCATCTAAATGCTTCTCTCCAACAGCAAGGGTTATGGGTAAACCAAACACCATTAGTCAACATAGAACATGACACCATTCCAATAGAGGTGAATAACAGCGACTTACAGAGTATTACTCTAGCCGCAGGCACCACTATTGGAATGGCGGTTGATGACCGACATTTCTCCATTGATTTAGGAAATTAACTGTTGGGACCAATCCCCAAGGACTGTTTTGACAGTGACAGTGAGGACAATACAACACCAGGCAGGATTTTCACCCGGCATGGGGGGAACTTCCTGGTGTACACTTCTTGCCCTTATGGTAAGGAAGATGTGATTTGTGACTTCAGGAGGGATGAGGTGATTTTAAAGGTCCATGAGGGCTGCCTTTCCCACCTGAAGCCTCCAGTTCAAATCAGCACTCTGACCAGGGACTTCTCCACCCAGCTGGAGGAGGCTGCTGAGATAGCCATCCAGAAGTCTTTCCAGGTTTCAGGCAGATGGTGGAAGAGAGAGTCAACCTAGCTGATGCCTGTGTGACTCTGGAGCAGAAGCAAAAGTTGAAACAAGTTTTCTTGGATTTCCAAGATCTCTTTGCGGTAGACTCATATGACTGTGGTTGCACCGACATCCACACCACAACAATTCCCACGGACCCTGGAATGACTCCAGTGTTTGTGAAGCAATATCGTTTGCCTCTCGCATCCATGGAGTCCCTTACTGAAATAATTAAGAACCTTGAGTCTCGGGAATAATACGTCCAGTACACAGCATCTTCAATAATCCGGTGCTGTGAATATTGAAGCCAAACGGCCAGTGGAGACTCTGCGCCGACCTTAGGGAGCTCAACAAACGGGTCCATACTTCCCGATGGCCTCTGCCCTACATTGACCAAGGGCTGGCCCAGATTCAGGGGTCACAGGTATTCACAGCAATAGACCTGACCAATGGATACTGGACCG
Source organism: Ambystoma mexicanum (assembly GCF_040938575.1). Classification (NCBI taxonomy): domain Eukaryota; kingdom Metazoa; phylum Chordata; class Amphibia; order Caudata; family Ambystomatidae; genus Ambystoma; species Ambystoma mexicanum. The sequence continues at coordinate 1,159,018,676 of NC_090928.1, read as the reverse complement.
TACCTGTCAGTAGGGAGGACCAATACAAACTGGCTTTTACCTTTGGGGGCCAGCAGTACACATGGACCCGGACTCCCTTCGGATACCTCAACTCCGGCAATGAATTAAACATTTTCCTACATAAGGCCATGCCCGGCCTGGGTGCGAGGGGTAACCTGGCTTATGTAGATGATGTCCTCATCAAATGTTCATCTGTGGAGGAACACATAGCGGAGATCCGTTATGTTCTGACACAGTTGAGGGCCGCCAGAGCAAAACTTTCCTTTCAGAAAGCACAGTTGTGTAGAACCCGTGTTAATTTCTTGGGGCATGAGATTACTCCTCAGGGTCTCTGTCCCCAAGAAAAGAAAGTGGAAGCACTACAGAAACTGAAAGACCCCACAACTCTGCGGGAACTAAGGAGCCTCCTTGGACTGACTAATTACAGCAGAAAGTTCATTGAAGGCTACGCAGAGATCACTAGACCCCTGATTCATCTCTTGAAGGGGGGGTCAAGTGGGAATGGGGTCCAGAACAATCCGAGGCAGTAAGACAACTCAAAAGAAGCCTCTCACAAGCGCCTTGCCTAGCTTACCCTGTCAGAAACAAGGAGTTCTTCCTGGAGACGGGGTTCTCTAATACGTGCTTGATGGCAGTATTATACCAAAAGCATGACAAGGTCAATAAAGTAATCTCCTATGCGAGCAAAACTTTATCCTCTGTGGAGGAAAAATTCAACGATTGTGAGAAGGTACTCCTGGCAACGGTGTGGGCATTGAAGAATTAGCGCCCGTTTATTCAGGGGGAACACATCATAGTGGAGACTCCACACCAGCCTCTCCAATATCTCCAAAGTGACAGAATCCGGGCCGGAAATGTGAGTAATTCCCAAATTACTTCCTGGATTCTGTCAATGCAAGGCTTTCCTGTGGAGGTCAGATATGGCCAAAACAAGAAGAGTCCCCTCGCGCAAGGTCTCGCTGAGTTGCATGATTGTGCCAGAGAAAACTGTCTCGAGGACGAAAGTCTAAAAATCAAGGACAACATGGAGGCATACCTTAATTTCCCACACAAAGTCTTTGAAGAAGACAAGTGTGAGGGAATGCCCACTGTCTATGTGGATGGATGCTCTTACCATGTTGACAACGACGGGGAGAATGAACTGGTGGCTGGCGTAGGGAATGCATGGGTGAAGGAGTTCCCAGAACCCTCCGCTAGATACAAAATTGGTCCCCGAAGTAGTCAGGTGGCAGAATTGATGGCTGTGCATCAGGCCATCCTCACTGCTGTCCAACCTCAACTCCACGAGCTGGTCTTAATCACAGATTCGGATTATGTACGGAACGGGTTCGTGGAGCACCTGGTTAACTGGAAAACTAGAGGCATGTTATGTGCTAATAACAAACCCTTGAAACATGGGAAGTTAATTCAAAACATTGATGATCTGGTCACCTCGAATGGGATGACCATCTATTGGAAAAAGATCAAGGGTCATTCAAAAGTAGAGGGACCAGACAAAACTGGAAATGACTTAGCTGATCAGCTGGCCAAAACCGGGGCCATCCAAGGGGATCTAATAGAAATAGAGTTCCTATTGGGGGAAATCCAGGTCACTGCCATCACTAGGTCCCAGTCAAATGCTCACAATGACCTTTCAACTGCACAATGGAGTAAGGAGACCCCTGATGTTGATTTAATTACAGCTCAGAAGGGGGTCCAATTATTGGTAAGTTTTACCAACACCTTGAGGACCCTGAGAACTTTCCCCTGACGGATACCGATTACATTGGGAAAGAGGACCTAAGAGTGTTGATGAAATGTCCAAAAATGTGCTGAATCCAAGACGGTTTGCTGGTAAGGAAATCCAAAGCTGGCCACGATCAGTGGGTGGTTGCTACCTCATTCCGAAGCCTGATATTAAGTCACGCCCATGATGCGGCCACCGCCGGTCATAGGGGGTTTAACACAACACTGGAAATCTTAAGAGAGGTTGCATACTGGCCACACATGGGGCAGGACCTCGACCAATACTTGAAGGGGTGTCTTGTGTGTGCACAATTTCAGCCATCATCCCTCACACACCGTGCGCCTCTCCAAAAGAGGGGGATGACACTGCCATGGTCAGATTTGCAAATCGACTTTGTAGGCCCTGTAATCCGCTCGTCTAGAGGAAACAAGTACATGTTGACCATTACATGCTTGTTTACCAAGTGGGTGGAATGTCTCCCGGCACCAAACTGCAAGGCAGAAACAGCAGCTGCCCTGATGATTAACAACATCTTTTCCCGTTTTGGTCTACCTCAAAGGATTGAGTCAGACAGAGGTAGCCACTTCGCCAGAGAAGTAATGACAAAGATGTGGGAGATACTGGGGGTCAAAAGAAAGCTACATATTGCTTACCGGCCAGCTTCTTCTGGGGCAGTAGAGAGATACAACCGAACCATTGTGAGCATCTTAAAAAAGTTTGTGGCAGATTCTGGGCCAAGTTGGGATATCCGATTACCTCTGGTCCTAATGGCCATCAGATCTACCCCTTCATCTGCAACCAAAATGTCACCATTTGAGTTGATGACTGGACGCAAGATGGTGCTTCCCCAGCATTTGCTCTACAGGACTCAAGAGCAGACACTGATAAATGCCTCCACAACCCATGAGTATGTGGAGAATTTAAAGAAACACCTTCAGCATGCTTTTGCCTATGCTCAGCGGAATCTAGAAAGATCAGCCGAGAGCATGAAGACCCACTATGATTTAAAAACTACCTGAAAGGAATATAAGGTGGGTGATCGGGTCTATCTATACAATTTCCAAAGGAACCAGGCCAAACAGCGAAAATTCTTGCCTACATGGAAGGGACCGTTTGAAATTATAGACAAGATCTCCCCTGTTTCCTATAAGATCTGCATCCCCAAAGGCAGTCTGGTGGAAGGGGAAGACAAGTGGGTCCATATTAACCAGCTAAAGTGTTGCCATCCCAGGCAAACTTTGCAGCAACTGGAGGAGTCCTCTGCAATACAAGAGGGGACCGCTCCAGATTAATTCGGTTCCAACCCTAAAATATCCCACATATAGTCTCTAAAATATTATACTCTTGTAAGCCACTGTCTTTGAATGATAACTTGTATCTCAAAAGTAAAATGTTAGGTATGTTAAAGTATAAAATGTATATGTCTGCCACACCATTAATAGTGGTGAAGAAATGTCTACGAATAGGTATTGCCGCTTTCCTTTGTCGTCCTAGGAGAAAGAAAACCTGGAGACTGGCCAAGGAGGACGACCGGGGACCGGGAGCAGAGACCCGAGGGGCCCGGGGTACCGCCCAATCCTCCCATCAGGACCAGCAAGGAGAACTGATTGATTGACTGGAGGGAGGGAAAGATGCTGAACTGTGCCATCCATGGAATTGGAAGAAGAGGAGGCGAACATCCCAGATCTTGCGAGTTCCATCAGCGAAGGGACAGAATGGCCATCGCAAGAGGGGGGGGCTTGTGGGATGTTTTTACCCATGCATCCAAGCCCTACCATAAAACTGTGCAGTACTGGCATGGAAAAAATCATGATGGCCAGAACTCCCCAGAGAGCACACAGGGAAAACATGAAGAATAGGCTGTCACCCATTTTTGCCTATGTTGTGAGCACAGGAGGGCACTGCCTAAAACCACCATTGGGCTACACACCCAGTAGCCTGAAACCATTGGGAATGGCAATGCTGATTGCCAAAAAAAAAAGCAACTCAGAACTGTGGGGAATTCATTTTCTTAATCCCAAAAATGGTTGCATTACCAGTACTCACCACTATCAGAAAGCCGGCATTTTAAAACCACCAGACTTTTGTGTAAAACTGAACAAATGAAACAAAACCAGACCAAGGAAAGACTTGCTAAGAGGTGGACACAATGTAAAACTATATTCTGAAATGACTTGAAGGAAGTAATTATTTAATGTATAGGTAAAAATTGTCAGTTTGATTTGAATGTAGAAAACTGGGAACAAAAAGTGACATTTAGCAGAAACCTGGCTTAATGAAACTGAATTCTGCCTGACAACTACCCCCGACAGGAGTTGAAACTGGATGCTCAGCCACTCTGCCCCTGGCCAAAAGGAGTTAACACCTCTCTGATTAGATTAGGGGTAGAGCAGCTGGGGACTGCAGGGAGTTGAACAAAGGCCTGTCCTGGACTCAGGCAAATGTTATATTGGGGGCATCGTAAAATAGCTTCCTCTTGGGAGAAACTGGGGGGCGGCTGTGCCTCTGTGAACAAGCTGGCTTGTGGGAAGTGGATTAACCAGTTATTCCACCCTGTGATGTGGGAAGCCACCCCCCATTTTGTCCAGGGCATAATTTTAAAAAGATAGATAACTCATAGTGCGGACTTGTCAGAATTATATAAGTAATATCATTATTTTTGTGATTTTTCTGTGAACATTTTGAGAGGCGTTAGGACCCTGTGGTGTATTCTGGGGGGTTGCTAGTGGAAAATAGGGTCTTACTCCAAATGTCTGCATGTTAAAAATCTGACACTTCATCAATTAATGTCCATACTCCTTGCGCACATGTGTGTAATTTTGGGTAAATGTCCGATATTGCAAAACCAGTTAAAAAGCGCAAAATGTTGTCATTTTTGAATGCAAGCCCCCAGGAAGATCAGAGGCGGACAAGCATGGACCATAAAGAATATATAATGTGTACATGTAATTTCAACAAATTGTATATCTGGGAAAGATGTATTTGAATCAAATATAGATTTGTGGGCAAACTGACCAGGGGAGGATCCTCTGACCCATAAACAGACCTCATCATGTTGACAATCCATTTCCTTCCCCCAATCGTGTGAGAGGGGAGAATTGGGCAAATGACAAGTAGAGAGGGGCAGGCTTAGCTAGGCCACGCACACACCCATGTTTAAAACACATAAAAAGAGACTGCTGGGACAGGTAGAGACATTCAATTCCATTTGCTGCGGAGCATGCTGACCGACGACTTCACATCCAGAGATCCAACACTTAGACTTCCAAGCTAAACAGAGACTACAGAACTTTGAACCAAGAAGGCCCACTGCAAGCAAAAGTATTTGTCAGCAGGCCTCAAAATCATTTGCAAACTATTCCACAGCCGGGCGAGCTGTGTGAATTCTTTTGCCAAGAACTCTTGCCAGTACCCAGAAAGCAGTGTTACATCCAGAATCCACTTGATCCGGACCGGAAAGCAGAGCAGTATCCAGAACCAGAGGCCGCTGAATCCAGAGAGGCTAGACCAGCAGAGCAGAGCTGACCCAGATCGCTGTGAGCAGAACCGGTGCCTGATGGACCCGCCGAGCAGACAGAAATGCAGCCGGACGTGTTGACCAGATCCGTGACGAGGCCTAGTTCAAATTTATATTGTGAGTACCTAGCAGAACTGTGCAGAACCAATCTCTTAGTTAAAATAATCTAATCCAAACTATTTTAACCTAAGTAGAACAGCCTCCTAGAAATCGTGTCATCTGTCATTTGTAAAGCTGCACAACTGTCACCTGTCAATTCTGAAGCTGCAAGCTGTCACCTGTCATTTTGAGTTTTACTTTAAATCCGAAAAACTACCTTTATCTAACCGTCCGTATCTCTGGAACCGTTTGGGCTAGGAACGAGATGTAACTTTCCTTATACTTTTGCCGCAATCACGATTCACGCACTCGCGAATTTACCGCTATTTGCGATTTTGGCTCAATTTCTCCACTTGTCAAAACAGCAACTCTATTCTTTCCTTTGTTAAAAATGTGTTTGTCTCTTAATAACCATCCCTGAATCATTGCTAAAGTGAGCCTGAGCTCATTCCAAATATCTCTCACTCACCTGAACCTCCTAAAGGGAATTAAAAGCATTTTCAGCATATTTCTGACTTCACTGCCACCACATTCAAAGCACTTGGGCCTGTGTTTCAAACTCCTACCTGTTTCCTCTAAGCTTGCTGGGGGGGGACTGAATTTCGTATTGTATTTGATTGCATTCCTGAGAACTGTGTGCTCCTCTTTCCATCTCCTTCCATTTCTTACATTGCGTAGGGGAGGGGGGTAAATTGCCAGAGAAAAAGTGACTATCTTATCTTTTGCTAATATCATATCAAGTATTTCTGTACTGCATTTTATTCCTCATTGCTTTTCCCTTGAAATCGTAAAAGTATTTTTGCTACTTTATCCATCCTATACTAACTCCTCATTGATTGTAAAGAAGTGTGCTAGTGCCAGATTACCCATTGTTGATCAACATCATATGTCTAAGTGTACTATCAGATATTAATTTATTATAAAGTGTGATATAAATATATTGTTTAAATTCTCAAATAAACCTTTTAAGTTGCAAAACAAACCTACGTCTTGGCTCAGTGGGGTCAGGGGGATTCTAAGAGGGGGGTGTTATACAAGGGTTGTCATCCAGAGTACTGAATCGAATATAAAAATACATCAATAAGGGTTTTCCTCAGCATCCCAGACTAGGCATTGACTTAGCTGTAGTGTTGATTGAATATCGCTTACATCACTAAGATCACAAGGGATGTTCATTGGCTTCCCATTAACGCCAGAATCTCCTTTAGGACACTCTGTATCACAAACAAGTGTTTCTACAACACAGCATCCATTTACCTGAATAATGCCATATTCCACAAAATGAGCACTAGAATCCTCAGATCAAACAACAACTCACTGCTCTATGCCCCCCGCTACCAAAGAGTCAGAGCAGGTGGAAACAGTTTTGCAGTACTTGCCCCAAGATTATGGAATACACTTCCCCTCAACATCAGAAGTGAACCCGTCCTACAGAAATTCAAGAAAATTTTAAAAACCTGGCTTTTCAAACTGAATGAATGACTGCTCATAAAGATCTACTTTACTTACGCACATTAAATAGAAATATAAGCATAATGCAATTATTGCATCAAAACCACGCTGTAACCTTTCAAGCAAGCATACTGAATGAATGACTGTACGTTCCCACAACTGTATCCAATGCTCTGGAACCAGAATTGTAAGCTTTACCTAAACTATGTATTTACCCTACACTGTAATCAGATGAGTAAGCAAACTGTAACGTACGCCATGATACCTCTGGGTTTGGGCGTGTAACAAATACATTTGAAATAATTTTAAAAAAAAATAATTGGCCTGAAGAAAAATGATCCAGCTGGCTTCTGTTCTGGTTGCAGTCCTGCAGTTCCTGTGTTCCTGGGCCTCAGTCGTGGGGACAAGAGGGAGGACATCTGTAGGACTCCTGCACTGCAGTTTGAAGGTCGGCAGCAGCAATGGGCTTACTCCAGATTAGCAGCACTTTGTGGTTTCAGATACTGTCAAATAGCACCACCACGGTTCTTGGACACCTTGTGGGCTCCCCTTGCTTCTGAGGTCCAGCCCTCTGTTGAGGTGGCTCAGGCTTGGGACACCCAGCGTTGGGGAGAATCCCCAGGATCTTCCTGGATCTCGGTCCAGCTTAAAGACGATGCACTTGTTCCTGTCACCTGGCACTCATTTCCAGTAATGATGAAGAAGTAAAATCAGCAGGGAGAGGGGTTCCGGTCAAGTTCATCTAGGGGTCAGTTGGTCCCACCAACCCAAGGGAAGTAGACACCTGTTCGGGGCTTCTCTAGTCAATACAAAAATTGGAGCTTCAGCACTGCAGCAGGACTTTACCAGGCAAACCAATGGTCCAGGAGGGTGCAGCAAGCTTTTCTTCCAGTGTCTTCTTCGGTTCCTTCGTACATTGATAGACTCTGCCTTCCTTCCAAAAGACCTCTCCTTTTATGCAGGTTTCTCCCAGTCATTTGCAGCCTAGCTGTCACTCACACAAGAACAGCCAGCCAATCACCTTTGGGGGCATCCCTGTAACCAATGAGACTAAGCACAGGAAGTTTCGGGAACCTCCCTTGCTTCCTGCCCTGCCAGACACACTGGAGCCAGAGGCAGGATGCAGCACTGAAGCCCGCCAAAGACAAAACAAACAAAGGGACCAAACCTGGTTTGGCGCACAGAGTGACACCCAAGAAAGACCTCACAAGCAAGACATGGCGAATAAAAGAAGACATGGGCCAATTTGACAAAATGGGCATCTACGGGTGCAATTCTGCAGCTGAGGATTCTGTCTGCGGTAAAAATGCACAATGGTAGGAAAATTAAACCACTGCCATCAGCTATTAATTGTATTGTGGGTAACATCAAAATGTTACATGAGAACATAGGAAAAGGGGCTACTAAGTAACCCCCCAGTACTTCCACAAAAGATGGTTTGCACTGGACCTACATAGGAAAAACTGGTAAGTAAAGTCAATTTCACTTTACTACTCTTGGGCACAATACTTACCCAAAGGAAGGTATTTAAACCTTAAGAAAAATCCAAAGGACTTCTCTGTGACACTGCACTGAGGGTGCTGTGTGTCACAATACAAAAAGGTGATCCCTATGGAGTTTGTCAGACTCTAAAACCAAAAGAAACACAGAGTCCAACTCAGAAAAAAAAAAATAAATGAGAGATTGAGAAAAAAGGTCTCACTGACTCCAGGATAAGAAATGAAAAGTTCAGCAAAAGAGCTGGGAGTCTCCAAGGTAGAAGGGAATCAGCACATAATGAGTATTCTCCCTAACAGTTGTCCTCAAAGTGCTGGCTTGAGAACCCAAAGGAGGAGATTAGTGACCCAAGAGGTGTACACTGTATAGAGGAGATACTTTGTGGCACTGAGAATATTGTGTGATTGTGCACGTGGTAAAGGTGCTTGTGGCATGTGCACAACATTCCAAAAGCCTTGACCTTTAATCAAGCACTGCGCACGTGGGCCCTTACTTATGAGCAAAGTATATCCACATGTCCAAGAAAGCGAAATTGTCCCATGTAACTTGATGATACTTGATAGCATGGCTGGGTTGAGGGACATTTCCTTTGAGGTGCTCTTCATTGCAAAGTGTGAGCCTCCAGAAGAGTATTATTGTTATGATCAGCATTTCAGATATGGGACTATTGATTATAAAGCCAAAATAGAAAAATGCATAATTGTTGCTATGAATATTATCATTATTGAATGGAACTGATGGTAGGATTCGGGAAGGAGTTATGGAAGAAGACAGAATGACACACTTAAGTGCCTGAGAACAAGTAATCGGAAGGAAAACGTGTGGTGCAAGAGACTGGCAGATTTCTAGTTTCCTGAATTATTTATGTTTTGTTATTTGTTTATTTATTGGGTATCTATAATGCGCCTCTACAGCAAATGCTGTTACAAGGCGCAAAGCAGGCGTTACACAGTTGAATGTTACCCCTATCGATTCGTTTTGGCACTGGGTTTGTGATGAAAATGGGAAGCACTTATTCCAAGCACATACGATACCTACTTATATACAGTACTGTTGAAGGGGTCCTGTTAATTTTGGTTAGTGCATGGGGACCAACTCTGTTGGTGACCGTGCGCGGTACAAATACCTTTAACATTTAACCTTTAGTAGGGGGCAGTTTCTCCTAAAATGGCTGCCAGGTCAGTGGCATGGAGCATCGTTGAGTCACATGCTACCTGATTTAGAGGTGTCCTAAGAACGTCACAAGTGCTTGATGTCTCTACTTACGTTTCATGGCAGTGCGTGAGAATTGCCTGAAATGTGCATACCGTAAACGGGTTGAACGCCAAAGGTATGCACAATGCCATTCGTTTCTGTGAATACATAAGAGGGTGTAGACGAGCTCTGCAAGTTTGGAGATATCTGATACATAGGAGCATTTAACATGTTCTTTCAAGCTCTGAGATCATACATTTTGACTGGTGACGGTAACTGCCTGGATGTTCGGACGCTCACTCTCAGGTTTACTTTTGTGTGATTGCAAGAGTAATGAGTCACTTCATCTATGTTGAAAGAAAATTCACCTTCCATTCGTGTTTTAAAGCCCATTTGCTTTTGATGTTGCTGGCATGCAGCTGGAATTTATGGGCAGCTTGAAAGAAATACACAAAGACCATGTCCTGAACGAAGCCCCCCGGCTTTTCTGAGATAATGGAAAGGGAACTAGGGTTTTGAAAAGAAAGACGGCAAGGTTGACGGAAATACAATTGTAAAATTCACGTTGTTAAATGTTGTGTGGAACTGAATGGGCGCCTCGCTCCCAAGTGGCCCCATGTTGTGCATCCATGAGGAGATGTTGTGTAGTGTCTAAACTGCCAGAGACTTGTGATCTGTTCCTGGCTGTGGGACATGATTTTGTAGATTTAGGGAGCCAGGTCAGGACTGTGAGCAGTGGCGCTGGAAATAGGGGTGTTGGGAGCACTGCAGCAACACCTCCAATTCTAATATTTGTCCAACACCAGGCCTCCAGGGCCACAAACCTGATGGGTTTTCAGGATATCCCTCATTAATATTCATGAGAAAAATTTGAATACGCGAATGTGATGCCTTTTGAATATTTTTATCTTGTAATATTTCTGTGCTCAATGACTTGGTCGTCGATTTTGATTAAGCAGTAATTAGATCAATACATCGTTGCTCATTCTTTTATCATCCAGGTGAACATTCATTTATTTTAGCTGCAGGGTTGCAGCATTGAGCTTAGTCTCATTGTATGTGGTCTCGAAAAAAGGTGACAGGAGCAGGCTATGTCTAATAGTTCCTAGCCCACGCAGGTTTCGTTTTTCAAAGACTACGTTCTTTGTTTGCATAATGAAATGCATACCATTGTTAATAGGAACAGTAGTGGGCCCATGTATTGACTGGGCATAAAGAGCGAGCTGCGGGGTTCCCTCCTAGAGAAAGTCTAACGTACACTCAGGGGCCTTGTGAGATCTTACCATACCTTCTCAGCAGGACGAATAGACCTTTATCTGTACCTTACCCTCATTCCTAAGTAGTACTGAAATATTCAGAGCATGTCACAGAACTTGCACTTCAGAGAAGAGCTGTTATTAATGTTAGGCAATGCATGTGCCTGTGTAAGCAGAACTGCCTTTCAGTAATTGGGGCTGTTGCATAACTTCCCAAAAGGAAATAGTTGCACTGCACCAACATGTCTCAGCAGGACTGCTATTCTCGATGAAAAGAATATACTCCTCTCGAGAGAGCTGTAATAGATACTCGGGGGCATGCTACAGGCCCTGGTTGACAGTCTCAGCCAAGAGCCCAAAGGAGTATAATGTTTGAATTCCTTGTTCTACCTCCTTTGCACACTCGTGCCGTTGGAAGGCACTTTCCTTGCTGTTGGTTACTTTAAAAGCTCTCAATCCAGCAACTTTTATCCCCTCTCCCCTGCCTAAAATGCACATCTGTGGTGATGTCTTTATAAGAACATAAACAATAAATAATAAATAATCAACAATGTGTGTCGCAAGGGGAGAAGAATGCCACACCATCAGGTAAGTGATGGATTATTCATATGGCACCCCCTGCACAAGCCCACATTCTCATCCCCCTCAACCGTCCCCTCATCCCTCTACCCTCGTGCCACCGAATCCCCCACATTACAGCCTTCTATATTCCACACATCCCCCTCCAAACAACATGAACAAGATAGACATGAACTGCTAGCATAAACATGGAATGCTAGCAGGGCTAGGCAACGTTAAACTGCACTGGGAGAACTGAACCTATATGCAGTCGGGTAAACACAGGGCAGTGACACACCAGCTGTCACAGTGGCATTAAACCTGATGTGTACTACACTCACCCAATCACATCATCATTTAACTTCATCAGAGTCACCCGCACCCTCTTGTTCCATCTGGGACCCATTTCTTGTTCTTCACCCCATCCCGCAACATAACTCTCATCTCTTGCTGTGGAGTATATTTTCAGCCCCAAAAGGACAAACTAAAAGGCCAAACTCGGCCTCACATGCAAGATTTAAGCTGGCCAATGAAAGAGACCCGTTTAGCATACACCCCTAATACATAGCTGAGGCGTAGGGAATGCGAAAAGCGGGCCTCACTGAACATTGCCAAAATGGAAAGGGAACCAGCTGAAGGAACGTGTGCCTTACAACTTTAATACTGCTGAATGTGCCCACTCGATTTCAAAGGACATGTGTTTACGCAAAGGCTGCTTTCATGTATAATGGGATAAGGCACATTCTGATTGAGAAAAATGAAACAGCAGCATGTTACATTGAACTCTATGCGATATAAGGCTGTGCATCTGGTGAAATTGTGCCTGATATCAAAAGCAAACCAAGCGACATATTTCATTTGGGATAAAAAAAACAGTTACTTTCCACCATGCGAAGTGGCATTATGTGAAATGGAAAGGCCTTCTTTGCTTTAAAGTGAACACTGGCTTTACTGGATAAATGGAGATGCCTTGATGTGCATCACTCAGAAAGAACAGACCTGATTTTCATTATGGTTGTGAAAAATAAATATTAAATAATAGGCCTAAGAACTGGAGTTGCATATGAACAAAATAATGCAATGCTAAGCTCTGCATGTACAATACATTGCTTGTGATTTAAAAGCCATTTCTCTTAGAATTATACATGTGGATTTGCAGCTTCCCCACTGGACAGTAAGAGGGACTGAGTTATCTGTTTATGACCACGGAGACCTTAGCCCATTGCATAGAAGGAATGCGTTCTGTTTTCAGTTAAATGCAAAGAAATACAACATTTGCGAGATCAAATCCATCAGAGAGGTCAGATAAGGAAATACAGACCTGACCTCGCACTGTTATAGCCCAATAAACAGTCTCTCAGCTTCAAACAGAGAATTCTTAATGGAACTTAAATGACTTAACATAAAAATTGTAAGCGGATTCAATTCAACACTACAGCTAAGTCAATGCCTTGTCTGGGATGCTGAGGGAAACCCTTATTAATATATTTTTATCTCCAGTTTGTTTACTCTGGATGACAACCCTTATAATACACCCCTCTCTCAGAATTCCCCCCGAACCAGCTGAGCCAAGAAGTAGGTTTGTTTTGCAAATTTATAAGGTTTATTTGAAAATTAAACAATATATATATAGCACATTTTTATAATAAATTAATATTTGATAGCACACTTGGGAAGATGATAGTGATCAACAATGGATAATGTTACAGTGGTACACTCTTTTTGATGGCTTAGAAGTGATATATAGAAGATAAAGTAGCTGAGAATGCTTGTATGGCTTCAAGGACAATGCAATGATGAATGAAAATGCAGTACAGAAAATAAACTTGATATGACTTCAACAAAAGACAATGGGCCTCATCAGAAGGTTGGCGCTAAAAATCTTGCCAAACCGGCATGGCGGTAATAACATGTCCGGCTTGGCACCAACCTGCACATAGCGGACGATTAAGAGTGCGCGGGTTGCACGCATCCCAGCATGCCGGTTACGGCCGTACCGGCATGCCGATAACGACCCCCAAACCCCCACACAGTGGCATTGACCAATACGCACAGAACGGCTCCGCCCTTGGCAACCCCTAAATACTGTTACTGTTATTAACATAGTGCAAATAACGAGTGCGTCAATACCGGACCCGGAAGTAACGTCATCACGCCAGAACGGGAAATGCCATGGCGGCCATCTTTAAAAACACAATCCATTGCCATCCTCCACCTACAGGACCCTCTACACCCCAACTCCCAGGCCACCACTGACAACATGTCGAAGACCACCCGGAGAGGCATGGCCCGCCTGCGCAAACCACGTTTTACAGACGATGAGCTGAACATGCTGGCCGATACCCTTGTGGCAAATGCAGAAGTGGTGTTCCGCAATGACCTCAGGCGTCCAGACCAGCTCAGGAAAAAGGCCATCTGGGAAGAAGTTGCCCAGAAAGTAAGTGCAGTCGGCACCACCGCACGCACAGTGCGTGATTGCAAAAAACGTTGGGACGACCTCAGGCTGAGAGTCCGGCACATATTGTCAACTAATCGGAGAATGGGCTGGCAACAGGAGGAGGACCACACTCCCCACTGAAATTAGCCAGATGGGCTTGATGTCTCTACTTACGTTTCATGGCAGTGCGTGAGAATTGCCTGAAATGTGCATACCGTAAACGGGTTGAACGCCAAAGGTATGCACAATGCCATTCGTTTCTGTGAATACATAAGAGGGTGTAGACGAGCTCTGCAAGTTTGGAGATATCTGATGCATAGGAGCATTTAACATGTTCTTTCAAGCTCTGAGATCATACATTTTGACTGGTGACGGTAACTGCCTGGATGTTCGGACGCTCACTCTCAGGTTTACTTTTGTGTGATTGCAAGAGTAATGAGTCACTTCATCTATGTTGAAAGAAAATTCACCTTCCATTCGTGTTTTAAAGCCCATTTGCTTTTGATGTTGCTGGCATGCAGCTGGAATTTATGGGCCGCTTGAAAGAAATACACAAAGACCATGTCCTGAAATTAGCCAGATGGGAGGAGACCTGCAGCTCCATCATAGACGTGGAGTCCATCGAAGGAGTCGGTGAAGCAGAGTTTGGCGTGCCAACATCGGCAGATGAAGGTGAGTGTCCCTACTGAAACAGTAAAAATAATCATAATCACCCTCCCCCAATTGTGGCTGCTACACCAGCCAACAAATGGGCCATCATGCAACCTACACATATCCATGTACGCATTCTGGCTCTACCACCATCCCATCCCAATGCATGTTGCGGTCATACACAAATATACCCACAAGACACATATCATGGGCATGTGCCACCCAGGACGGCCCTCGCAAAACACATCACAATGTGCAACTGCACCCAACAATGTGTACATGTGGACACGACTACGCTATCAGAATCCACTCTTCAACATTGCATGTACACAGTCCCCTACAAATGCACGAATGCAACTGATCAGATGGCGCCACATGTCCAATGACTAATGCATGCACAATGCAAGCGGAACAATCACTCATATCCTGCCACTCTCTGTCCCCCACAGGTACGGATGCTGACAGTGATGAAGCGCAAGGAAGTGCACAATGCACAACACCAGCCAAAATGCCTAGGAGGCAATCTGATGGCACAGGTCCATCAACCTCAAGTGGACCAAGGATGGGCCATGCAGGAAGCGGGCCAAGAACCGGTGCAAAAAAAGCACCACAGACAAGTACACAGGAAGAGCTGACACCTGCACCTGCATCCGTGGTCACACCGTCCACACTGGCTGAGGACACAGCAGGCATGGAGGATGGCACACATTCTGCTGCTGCCAGCACAATTGGGGAGATGGCTGCATCGGCTGATCATAGTGTTGATGAGGTAGCTGGGCCGGACAATGAGGGCGATGCAGAACTTGTCCACTCAGAGCCTGTAGTGCACACACCAAGCCCGCAGGCCACCCCACAGGACACACCTCAGTGGGACACATCTGACCAGGGCAGCCATGGACAGTGGTCTCCGGCCATGCACAGCCCCATGATCCATGCTGTGCCACCACATCACCCACCAACCACAACCCACACTGCCATACGGGACCTTGAGGGACGTCTCTCCAGGATGGAGGCCCGGCAGGAGGTGATGCAAGGCTATGTGCAGCAGTACCTTGCTGAAGGGGAGACAACACGCCGTATTATCCAGGACAGCACTGCGTCCGTTATCCAGGCCATTAACTCAAATGCACAGCAAGTGCGTGATGGCTTCAGTGCCTTGGCTCAGATCCTCACCAGGATTGCTGACCGCATGGACCAATGGCAAACCCGGCCCCTTGGATCACAACCATCCGGGTCATCCGCATCATCCACGCCATCGGGCTCGAGGCAGACCAGCCCTGTGCGCATGTCCCTGAGGAGTTCGCGCCGCACAGAGATCCAACCCCAAACTCCCAAGGGGGCTCAACAGTAGCAGGGCCACCCTGCATAATCCCTTTGGGCATACATGCAGACACATGTCGTGCCATAGTTGACTTTGGGTGTTAGGGGGTGGGTGGAGGGGTGGTGGTGGGTGTAGTGTGTAGTACTGGGGTGTTTGGGGGAATGGGAGTAGATTGGGGGTGGGTGGAGGGGTGGTGGTGGGTGTAGTGTGTAGTACTGGGGTGTTTGGGGGAATGGGAGTAGGTTGGGGTGGGTGGAGGGGTGGTGGGGCGTGGATTGTTTTATCATGTTGTACTTAATTCCTCACGAATACACCAGTTGTGTAACAAACATCACATGAGTGGACATTGCTGATTTATTGTATGTCAATTTATTGCTTCATGGTGATTCGCGCACATGTGCCCACACACCCAGTGCCCACAGTTCACAACACAAGGCACCCTCTGCATCAAAGTACATCAGATTGATTGGTCTATGACCATTTGGCGCACTGCGCGACCCTCACGAGTTTCACGTCCTGGCCTATGTCCTACTTCTACTCCTTCCTCTCCTTCTACTTCACCAGGTGGTGGCAGCTCCACGTCAGGTGGCAGGGGTATGTTCCGCCGGATGCACATGTTATGTAGCATTACACATGCAGTGATAATCTTTCCCACCTTCTCAGGTCCGTATATGAGTGCCCCCCCCCGACCTGCTGATGCAGCGAAACCGTGCCTTCAAAAGGCCAAACATCTGCTCAATGACCACACGTGTACATGTATGTGCATGATTGAAGTCCTCCCCGTGGCCGTTCTGCGGGTTCCTGACAGGGGTGAGTAGCCACGGCTTCAGGGGATATCCAGCATCACCTACATGGGAGCAGAAGGAGGTATGTGTGAGGATGAGGCTCAGTTGACAGGTGTGATCAGCCTGTGCATCATTCAAGGTCATATGCACTATCTCGTCATTGGCAGCCACATCCACATGACTGTCAGCCCTCTACAGTGCATGCCAATCCATAGAGGGAGCCTTGTATGACATACATGACCTAGGGTCCTAGGATTTTAAAGCACCAGGGAATGTATGTCTTGGCTAGGGGCATTTTGCATGCATATGTGAGGGCTGTGTGTCTGCGGACGACTTAAGAAACTACCATTCCCCCAATCCATCTGCCCCCATGGCCCAGAGGGCATTCCCCTAGCATATGCATGTACCTCCCCCGCAATCCATCTGCCCCTATGGCCCAGAGGGCTGACTCACCCAACAGCCAGCCACTTCGTACAACGTCTCCTTCCATGTAGCGGGATAGTGAGGAGTTCCGCAGCACCATGGCATCATGCGTGGATCCTGGGTATCTGGCACAGCAGTGTGTTATTATCTGGCTGGCATCACACACCATCTGCACATTGATGGAATGGTATAGCTTCCGATTGCGGTAGACCGCCTCCACGGCATGGGTACAGTCGAGGGCACCAATTACACTGGGCATGCCTGCCAGTGCATGGAATGCTATTTTGGTGGCATTTGCCTCCTGTGGTGTCCTTGGTAAGGATATGTAGGCATTTGCGTGCTTCAGTAGTGCATCCAGCACTTGATTTAACACAACAGAGAAGCATGATTGGGACATGCCATGCATTTGGCCGACTGTGTGTTGATAAGTGCCTGTGGCCAGGAAGTGGAGCACAGATGCCACCTTCAGCAAAGGGGGGATGGCTGTGCGGATGTTGATCAGGCTGACCAAGTCGTCCTGTATTAATTCCACTATGTTGGTGATGGTGTCTCTGTCCAGGCGGTACAGGGTGTGGATCTGTGCTGGGGTTAAGTCAAATGGATTGGACCTTATACTTTGGATTGTTGGCTGTCTGCGGGGAGCGACTGCCTGCACTGGTGGTATTTGCTGGGCATGTCTCACCCTCCTTCTCCTCCGGCATCTCCTCTGTGTTTCCTGTTGTACTGCCTGCTCAAGGAGTAGCAGTGCAGGCATGTCCTCCAGGCCCAGTATGGCAAGTACAAGTGGTAGCATTTTGCCTTGGAGGGGGGTGTGGTGTGTGGGTGTTCTCCTTTTGTGCTGACCCTGACTCCATTGCCTCCACCTGTGCTGATTGAGTGCACCTGTGCCACTTGGTTACACAGCAGTTTGCTGTTTACGGGTGGTCCGCGATGCCGCTATTGCCGGCATCATGGTGGCCCTTCTTACAGGCATCTCGATGCCGGTATGTACTTGTACATGTGACTCGTGGTCTCCCCTTCTTAGTGGCATGCCGGTATTAAGGCCTCCCCATATGCGCGCGTGCCCACGTGCCGGTACGGTGGTGCACGGCCACAGCGGGTCCTTGGCGATGCCTGTAGCAACGGCATCTAGGGTCATGATACACCGGCCCGGTAATGGATGCCGGTATTGCCTTACCGGTGCCGTTCTTACCGGAGCGCCAACCTTGTGATGAGGCCCAATGTAATCACTTTTCTTTGACAAATCACCCCCCACCCCCTCTATGCAAGGTAAAGAGATGGAAGAAAAGCACACAGTTCTCAGGAATGCAATCAAATATAATTCAGTTCCCCCCTAGCAAGCTTAGAGAAAAACAGGTAGGAGTTTTAAACACAGGCAATATATACTTTGATGTGGTTGCAATTAAGTGAAAAATATGCGAAAAATGCTTTGAATTCCTTATAGGAGGTTCAGGGTAGGTGATAGATACTTTGAATAAGTTCAGGCCAGCCCTATCATGATTAATGAGGGATTATTAGGTTGGAAACGGATTTCAGGGATGAAAGAAAAGACAAATATTTTACACGTGGCTAAAATGAAGCAAAATGTCAAATCGCGGCAAATTTTCTGAGTGCGTCGGGCGCGATTTGGGAGGCAGTATAAGGAGTCGGTTTTAGTCTTGTTGGAAAGCTTAGAATCTTAGCCTTAAGATAACAGTTAAAACTCGCTCCTAGCACAAAAGGTTCCGGAGATACGGCCAATTTAGTAAAGGTAGTTTTTCGGATTTGAAATTTTAAAGCTCAGAATGACAGATGACAGTTTCCAGGTTTAAAGATGACAGAATGACACGATTCTAGGATGCAGTTCTCAATAGGTTAAAATAGTTTGAATTAGATTATTTTAAACTAAGAGATTGGGTTTCGCACAGTTCTGGCGGTACTCACACTATATTTTGGACAGGAATGCGACTTCGCCGTGGATCTGGTCAGGATTGGACTGCGGTTCTCTGGTACTGGTTCTACGCACAGCGATCTGGGTCAGCTCTCAGCACTGCACAGCGATCTGGTCTGGGTCTGGTCTCTCCGGATAATTCTGCCTTCTGGGTCTCTGGTTCTGGCAAAAGTTCTTGGCAAAAATTCAAACAGCTCGCCCGGCTGTTGAATAGTTTGCAAATGATTTGGAGGCCTGCTGAAAAAGGATTCAGCTTGTGGATTCAGGCCTCTCTGCTACAAATTCTGGAGTTCACTTCTGGTCTCTGGAGATTGATGGATTTGAAGTCTGGATCTCTGGGTGTGAAATCTGAAGTCTGGATGTGAAGTTGTCTGTCAAAATGCTCCGCAGAAAGTGAAAAAGAAAGTCCTATCTGGCTTCCAGTGGCTCTTTTTATGTGTTTAGAAAGTGGGTGGGTCGGCTAATTCTGCATTCCCAACCCTCTCAAGATTTGATAGGCCAAAGGATTCTTTGGTCCCTGATTTGAGAAAGGATAGTGTGTAAGAGTGAGGTCAGCCATTTACGATCTATTGAAGAAACGCCCCTTTGCTTTTACCTTAGAAATCATTTTTCAAAACTACATATATTTCCCAGATACACAGTTGTTTGACATTACATGTACATATTACAGATTACTTAAGGTACAATCTGGCCCAACTCTGATCTTCCTGAGGGCTTGCATTCACAAATGGCAACTTATTTTCATTTTTAGTTGATTTACCAATATTGGAAATTTAACAAAAATGGCACACATGTACACCGCCTTTCTACCCATATTCCAGTAATTTACCAGGTCTCTAGCATAAGCACAGTGTCTGCAGTATTAATAATTAGCGAGGTTTGGTCCTAGAACATGGTACCGAGTTGAATCAAGTCTTGAATTGTGGGTACATTTCTTAGATTAAGGATCTCCAAATTGCAATTTTTTGTAAGCTTAATACAATATTTTAGAAGAATTTAACTTAAACATATATTTGCTGCAATATGATTCCACAAAAGTGTCTGAGCCCACCCCCAGAAACTAGGTAAGTCAGGAAACACATGTCTCTCCTTCCAGGCAGGGCTCTGTTTACAGTCCACACTGAAAATCAACATATCCCATTCAATTGCAAGGGTCTATTGTGTCGGCTGAGGTCAGCAGGCCAGGGGGCCACTCTGCATTTGGTTAGCATGTCCATGTGATCTCCTGGCTTCTTGTGTGTAGTTCTGAGGTGAAAAGGTTTCCCAGCCTCTTGCAATGTTAATTGAATCAGCCTGTCTTCATGGAACAGCAGGTGTTTAACATTTTTTTAATTAACCAAAAAGGCTTTGAAGTTTCCAGCTGTCTCAGGAGGCTGATTAGCTTCTGAAGTAGCAGTTCTCCTATCAGAGTTTAGACCGCTAGCGCCGGTTTGTGGACAAAGCTGGTACTGCACCCCCATGATTTTAGCAACTTTTTGACATCAAGAAAATGAATTCCCAACAGCTCTGGGTTGCTTTTGGCAATCAACCTCTCAATTCCCAATGGTTTCAGGCTACTGTGTGTGTAGCCCAATGGTGGTTTTAGGCAGTGCCCTCCTGTGCTCACAACATAGGCAAAAATGGGTGGCAGCCTATTCTTCATGTTTTCCCTGTGCATTTTCTGGTGCACAGTAATGCACAGTTTTTGTGGTAGGGCTCGGTTGCATGGGTAAAACATCCCACAAAATTCTATGCAGTTGAATGTTGTTAGGCAGAATCATATGCAGTACCGTTTGGGAACACCACACACAAGTGACAGTACAAATTCACCTTTGGTACACGCCTATACTACATAGTAAAGTGGTAGTGATGGCTGAGCAGCCAGACTTACCTCAGCAGTAAAGTGAGCAGTACCAATAGTTAGACAAAGGACAGCAATTACTATGGTTCAAACAAACACTGACTCAAGGTTTTGAGGAAAAGAATATACATTTATCAGTTTTAAAACATTTCACTATTTTCAACCAGTCGACAAATCACAATCTTAATACAGTACACCACACCCAATAGATGCTGGACAAGTTAAGCTCAAAATGAAGTGTGAACAAAATGGCACTCCAGTGATTTAAAAGGGAGGCAAAGACAAAGTTAGACAAAAGTTGAGCAATACCAACAAGCAATTGAGCAGGGCAATCTAGAAAAAATAACTACAGTGAGGAAATCAAATCAAGAGGCCAGGGCCAAAGTCAATGGACCAAAGTCTTTGCAGAGGATCACACAGTTCAGAGTAGTTTGCGGTTAAGTCTTTGCCAAGAGTTCAGAACGAAGTTGGTTTGACAAAAAAGTTACTTTAAAGAATAAAGAAGGACAAGCCCTCGGATTGGCAAAAGATTTCAAACACTTTTACCGTGGTCGGATGGAACGAACGACCGGATTTGAACAGTACCTTAAATGGAGAAGAAGGCTGTAGCTGAGGCAGACATTCCTGGCAGGTCCAGCAGGCTCATGATTCCTGAAGTAGGAAGACTGGAGGGTCTTGCACTGCACAGGGAAGAAACCAGCAGCAGAACAAAACAACAAATTAAAGGTACTCTCCTTAAAACCCAAGCAGGGTCCGATCCTCATGGCTATCCGGTTCACTGTAGCTGTGCACATCAAATTCGACCAGAGAAGGGAGGCCTGGTTTACAGTTTGGCGAACTAGTTGTTCCCACCAGCTCAAGGGGCGAAGATTCCTTGCAGATCTTCCCTGTCATCGAAGTTTGAAGATTCGGACCTGCAGCACGACTTCACCGGGAGGTTCAGTCGTGGCAGAGGTCCTCTTCTGTCAGCTTCTCTTCGCTTCTCTCGATCTAGTGGATACTCTGCCTTCTGAGTTCCAGAGACCGGCTTTTTATGCAGTTTTACCCCATTCACACATCCTGTCTGTCAATCACACAGCAGGGTGACTGTCCCAGCGGGACAGTCACCACAGCCAATCACAAAGAGTGCGACATGGGTCTCCAAGGAGACCCTGTGCAGGAAGTCTCAAACCCCTCCCTCACGTCCTGTCCCTCTCACACATTCAGGCGCCTAAGGAGGTCTTCTGTGCAGAAGACCGCCAAAGGTCGGCGAACAAAGGAACCAAAATTGGTTTGGCACGCAGTAAAACATGAGAAAGACTTTTACAAAAAGAAATGGTGAATAAACCCAGCCAGAACCAAATAAAAGTAAATATGGTCCAGCAGGTTTAAGTTTGAGGCTGCTAAGATAGCCTAAAACAATACCAAGGCTATTTACAATCACAGCGGTAGGAAAAATAGGGTAGATACAACTGCCACCAGCCAAATCTTAATTAAATGGGAACAAACTAATGTTCCATGAGAAACAGACAAAAAGGGATAACTATTAACCCTTTCCAGAACTCTATGTAAGATAATTTGTACTGGGTCTGTGGTTTTAAAAAGACTAAGAAAGTCAATGGCAACTTTACATGTTCTGGGAGACAGTAGTCAGTCCCACAAAATGGAGTTTAAAGTGGAAAGTCTGAAAAATAGACAACCCTGGTTCACTGCACTAATGGTGCTGTGTAACACACATTAAAAAGATGATGCCTATGGAATAGGTGAGGCTCCACACTCTATGAAAACAAAAATGTTAAACACACACAGCAAAACACATGTAAGAGTGGGACAAAAGGCTCACACTCTTACCAGGTGAAAAAAATAAATCCTAGAAATCCAGCAAAGCTGCTGAGGGACTCAGTAGGTAAGGGAACTTAGCCATTTTGGAGAATTCTCCCGAACAAATGTGATGTGTACAATTTGAGTTAATCAGAACATTGTGATTTTGGCCTTCTCATAAAACAGAGAAATCTGAAATGGTAGGATAATTATTGTGTGTTCTGTTTAGTTTCATATTCAGAACTATTTGGGTTAATTAATAAACTGCCAAAAATGATATCTCGCCCTAAAAAGGTTATGCTTTGATCAAACTAGCATCCTCAAATGCAGCATAAATCGCTGAATGTCAATATATATATATATATTTAATATATATATATATATATATATTTATTTATTTATATTATGGTGGTTATCCGTAAATTGAAGGACGTTGCCATGTAATGACCTTCCGAGAGACAAACATGCAACTTTAAACGTCATTTTAAAAAGTAGTATTTCTCTCCTCCCCTCATTATCCATAATCCAGTGCTCCTAAACCCCTTGCCCTATTGGGTGGCAGAGGCCAGACTGTGGGAGGAAGAGGAAAACAATTGTCCAATCCAATGTGTTGAAAAATTCAGAACAAGGTTGGTGTCAGAGGCCCTATATATGGGTAATTCTCTATGACCCTAAGGAGAGAAAGAGACAGAAAAAAAAATCTATTACCTCTACAGCGACCCCACCTCTTAACCATCTTCAAAAGCATCACCTTTCACTCCATCAAAACTTTGATCTTGACCATTTTCCTTAGAAAAAGGAGAATCTGCTGTTCCACCCACTAGCATGGGAATGAGGTGGCAGGGATCACCAAATTTGAACTTTTAACAGGGATCCATAGAAATATGCATTCTAATCCCACGTGCCCTTTTCATATGGATTCACAGCAATATCATTTAACACACTAGAAAATCCAATCCTAGAAATGGTGATCCCAAAGATGCTCACTGCATACACTCTCATCCTTGGATCATAGGCGGAGCAGGGCGAAGGAAAGCTCCACTATTTCTGCCACTTACTTCTGCTGTGTGCATGTATGCTGGAACCTGCAAGTCAAGATGGCAGACCAACTACTTACAGTCTCGATCCATGGGGCTGGCCAAACTGAAAAAGACAATCCTACACACCCGTATTCGGTCTCCATTCAACAAAACACCAACCGCCAGAGGGAACCAATTATGCTTCCCCTGTCCTACTTCTTACAGTTAACACCTGGCCCCAGGTATGGAAGAGATCAGTAGATGAGCTTGTTGAGGTGAAAAGTTAGTGGTGGACTTGAAAAAGCAGAGCAGCAAGCTGCAAAGAGACATAGGTTGGAGGTAGGAAGTACATTTGGATGCAAATTGCTTTCCAAAACAGGGGGAAAGTGCAACAGAATACATAAAAAACTTAACATGGAGACACACATGCACACACATATACACATTATATACATTAATTGTAAAAACCTGCAATTCCTCCATCGTTAGGTCATGATTTCCATACATGTTACTGCCTTAGTTTGAGTCATGCTGGGCATAATAGCAATACATTAGACCACTTATAAAAGCCCAACTTGGAATACATTTAAAATTCCAATGCATTCATAATACTTATAAATACAGTGACAATTAGGGACAAGAAAAATACATTTGGTTAATCATAGTAATTTAAAAATCCCAATATAGACTGATCGTTATAGGGACTATTTTTTGCTAATATTGCTTTGGAATGTCCATGCTGTCCACATATATAGACTGAATGCATTCACCTTGGAGTCGGTGACAGCACATTTCCAAAAGTGATAAGTTTGAAGCAACTGACTAATACCTTGTTTGCAAAGAAGAGGAAAGATATACTGACTTCTAAAGTGGAAATAATACAGCCAAATGAACATGGATTTGAGGGGCATCTCGATGTGTCTGTCCTAAAGCACAGGAGCAAAGCAGTGTATGGCTCTCCCTTTTTCCCAAAATGCCTACAACTGTTGAGAGGAAGCATCGGTAAGCAAAATGTAAAAAATAGGTCTTGTGCGGTGGGTATAGTTAAAAATGTCAACATACAGCTTGTGGCCGGGTATAATGTTAATGATTAAGTAACATGGACAGAGACGTGTGGTTGTGATATGATACGATATGAAGTGGCATAATGCACCGGTACACAAGTGTTTCTAGCTGTGACAAGACAAGGGTGGGGGAAACAAAGAGAGGGCAAAATAACGATCTTACTAGGCCTTGTGAGTGAGGCTGTTGCTATAATCCAGCCTAGAGAGGACCAGAGCGATGGAGACAGTGAGCTTCAGAGGGAAAATGAGAAAAGGAAGAATACCTCTGGGGAGGTGCAGCTGACAGTGACTTCTTAGAGATGTCAGAGATATGAGGAGAGAAGAAGAGGGTAGAATCGAAAATGATACCAAGGTTCCTAGCCTCACATAAAGGAGCAGGAAGAGGGCCCAGAGTGGGTGGCCAGAGAGAAAGGGTGAAGGAGGGAGTGGATGTCCCAATAAGGAGGATCTCATTCTTACTGGCGTTAAGGCAGAGATCATTGGCGGCACATCATTCCTGAATTGCGGACAGATATTCTGGCATGAGAGAAGAAGCAGAGGTGACTGAGGGGAGCCTGAAAGAGAGCTGTGTATCATCCGCAAAACAGTTAAAATTGTAGCAGAAAGTGATGCGGTGGCAAGAGGTGCCAGGTAGTGATTGAAGAGCCAGGGAGAGAGCGTAGACTCCTGGGGAACACTTCAAGTAGCGAGAGAGATAAAAGAGAGGAAAGACCCCAACTGGACCTGAGAGGGTCGGTCGGTGAGAAAGGAGGTCAACCAGGGCAGGGCCGGATCAGTAGTATCAAGGTTGTCGCAGAGGCGATTAAGCAGGATGGCATGATTGACTGTGTCAAAAGCAGAGGATAGATCGAGGAGAATGAGGACAGAAGTGAGATTAGAGTCAAAATTGAAGAGCAAGTCTCACAGATGTTCAGGAGAGCAGTTTCCATGCTTCTGGCAGCTCTTAACCCAGACAGGTCGTCATGGACAACCAGCAGATTCAGTATTTAGATTACGCTGGGAGTTTACCCAGGAAAGGAGTGATGGAGATCGGGCGGTAGTTAGTCGGAGAGGAAGGATCTGCAGAGGGCTTCTTTATAAGGGGGTGCACAAGAGAGTGTTTTGAGGGGGGAGGGGAAAGTTGCAGTGATAAAGGAGTGATTGCAGAAATCGGCAAGGCTGGAGCAAGGTTGTCTATGTGGTCCTTGGTGGGTCTGGATGAGCAGGGGAGAACCTGCTTCGACAAGACTTTCATAGATCGGACTTGTCTAGAAATATCCTTCTAGACAAAGTTACAATTACATCCATTGAGAAACTATTACATGAGTCCCAGTGCAGAGTCTTTACCTTGTTTTTGGCTTTCATTAGAAAGTGTTTCTGGAAAGAGACAGAGATTTTGGAGCACAAACTGGAAAATTAGCCTTGTTATATGTGTAGGCGATACACGCTCTCTGCTCCAATTGCTCCTTAAGATTGCTCTGTAATATTTCCTAGGATTTAATGCAAACCCTAATCAGCATAAAGGACACGTGCTTATCAATGTTGTAGAAGTCCAATTCCATATGAAGTGGGCCTGTGGATCTGGATAGTGGGAGAGAAAGAAGTGATTTTAACAATTTATTTTCAGCTCTTTCTGGGAAGGGGGCTGGGTATATTGGCTGAACCCCAAAGCACTGCCTTTTTATGTTGCTGCAGGCACTGTTTAGTTGAGGAAAGGGCTTGCTGTGTGGCCTCTTAGTTCATTCCTACATTTTGAAATTGATCTTACGTTGACCATCAAAGTAGCAATAGCCTTTTTAGGTTCTGGAGACCATGAGCCATTTGCGGCAAAGCAAACACATATGTAATAATATGCATCCACTATTTTTAGTAGTGAATTGCCAGGACCAGAGGTACAAGTGAGCATCCCAGGGAAACTTAGATGTCTCCTCACTCAGGGTGAGGAGGGATCTAGTATGGGTTTTGGTAGTATCCTCAGGACACTGATACAGGGAGGAGAGCAGGACCCCACCCAGAACTGAGACACTCTCTTGACCGAGCTCATATCAAGGAGAAACCTTTGTAATATACCACACTGAACCACCCAACCAGAGAGGCCACTCACCACCAGGCTTCACTCATTGGAGAAGTTCCATAACAAACCCTAAATGAAACCAGCGGGTAAAAGGGGGCTAAGTCAGATATTATTTGTACCATAGACATTACTTGGTGGAAAAAGTGATACAATTATTTAGGAATTTGGCTCACCTTTGGATACACTCTTATACAACAGGCGATCATCAAGGTTAAAAGAGAAGACTAGAGGAATCCTACAGCCGGAGGGAAGGTTTACACAGGCCATTAAGAAACCTTTCGAGAACTTGACAAGTGTGATGCAGAATATCCAGGAAGTAGCTACCAAGAGGGAATTTTATAAGACACAATTCTGAATGGATATTTACTTATTTATTAAAAGGGCATGGCCTATAAAGCCATCTATTGAGGAATGGAAGAATCGACAGGGAGACATATCCCTCAAGTTGTTCTAGTTTGCTTACCCTACTGCCTGTAAAATAACCAACTTCTTTTTCGTCCAATCCCCATCTCCAGTTACTGTGAATTTCAAATAAAGACCTGATCTCTTAAAACATATTCACAAGTCTGTTGATGTTTTCCAATGTATTCATGGCAGTCTATATTAATTTTAATCTTGTTTTCTATTGTGGTGGATGCTGAAAGTATTGGCCCATGGGTCAGCAGTACTAAAAAAACACTGTCAGTCAGCATTAGTTGTAATTTCCAATTCCTCGTCAGCACTGAAAGGCAATTTGATATAGAGAATATTCTGTGAATAACGATATACTAACATTGCATGTGGTTCTCCATACAACTAAAGCAATATGTTTTCAAATGGACAACCAGGCCCCATTTCCATGTTTTTAAAATAGAATCCAACAGACATTTCTGAAGGAAAGAATGACCTCACATGTTCTTGGTGTTCCTTATCTTTGTGATCTGAGCAGCCTGACCAGCCCGCCCACTGCTGAAAATGCTCCAGCACCACTGACTGAGAGCCGAATCAGTACTGGAAAAAAACCTCCTAACAGTCCATAACTGAGTCTGAATGAGCAATCAGAGCCTTACCTTCCCTGGGGGAGAGGAAAGAGGAGGGTGATGAGGGTGGGGGAAAGGGAACCATTACAGAATGTGGACAAAGTAGCCTGCTGTCAGCCTGTTGATCGGCTCAAGAAGTTTTGATTTGCTCAATCTGGAGCCGTGAGACCAACGCATGTCAGGGAATATTTGCTATAAATGTAGCAAATCCGCGTGCCCCAGCCAGGAACAAGTGGCGTGCCGTGCCTTAGTAGACCACAATCCCGCACGCGCACTTCAGTTAGCCAGTCAAGCTCCTCCCCTCCTGACTGTGGCCCGGTGTGCTTTGCTCAGACATAGTGATTGACTGACTGCTGCTGGCCTGCCTACCTGCCCTGGACCATCATGCCTTTGTGAATCGTCTTGTGCCTGCTGTCTGCTCTGCTGCCCCAGCATCGGAATCAGAGTGGGACTGACTGCCTGGGAGTAAACTTAGAAAGTAAGTAGTTGTGTTTTGGTAGGGCGTGTGCTGCTGCTGCTCTGTGCTGCCGGCACCTTTTTACTCTATTCACCTCAGCTTACGCTTTCCTTACCACAGGTGTGGGGCCTATGGGCCGAGTCCTGATTCTTATGACTTGGAGGCGTGCTCTGTCTTTCCTGATCTCGATGTATGGACTCCAATTTATGAGACCCATTTTGTCCCCCATTTTCTGGGGTTGAGTTGTGAGTTCTACTACCAGACAGTACGAATGAAGCAAGCTGCCATATCAAACGGCCAGGCCCAGAGCAGGGCTACTCTTGTTGCGTCTAGCAACTCGATAGGCTGACTGTTTGCCCATCAAGTGGACTCGCACCTCTCAATACCGATTGTTGTTGGCTGCATTTCTCAAGCCTAAAGAATGTATGCATTGCATTGATTTTTGTTGCCAAATGTCCAGTGTACAACCATTACATGGAATAAAAGGTGCAGCAAATGACAACGTTGCACATGTAATTGCATAATGTAATATGCACACGTATAGTTTCAACATTATGTTTAGATATTTTTTGTGAGCTCTTAATTTTTAACTGAAAATCAGGGGCGCGGGAGGCTGGATGTCAGATCTGAGTTAGAAGTAGAAAAACAAGTGTAAGAGCCGGGGGAGTTGTTAAAGTTAAACTTGCCCGATGGACACGTTTGATTTGACTCTGATGTGGGGTTTCTTGAACCCCTATTAGATCTTGTTGCCAACCTTCAAACAAAATGTGCACATTTTATTGTGCTGGGAGATTTTAATCTGAAATTTAATTGCCCTCGGGCCCCAGCGATTGATCTATTTTTTTACAGTATGGCCGACTTGGGCCTTCAACCGTTTGTTTTTGGACCCACCTATAAGGTGGGGAATACGCTTGACTTGGTTTTGGCTAATGAAGCATTATTAACCATTCGTTCAGTTGAGCCTGTCTTATGGTCAGATCATTATCTGGTGACCTGTCTTCTTAAAGTAGCTCAGGCGCAGCCTAAGACTGTCCCTCCTAGAGTGTTGCAGCGTTGCTGGCGCTCGGCTGACCTTCAGGGTCTTGTTTCTCCAGTTAGAGTGAAATGTAGTGCAGCCTCAGCAGCCGTCCACTCAGTGCTTTCCCCGTTCACTGCAAGAAGCAGCGGATAAGGTGGCCCCCTTACGGCTAATCCACCCACAGATGCTCCCGTCTGAACCGTGATGCTCGGAATAGCTCAAATTGGCAGGACTTTTACTCAGCAGTTTACTCCACGGCCATTGTGGCTGTGAAGAAAATGTACCTGAGTTATCTCTTTGTCAGCCTACAGCTCTTTTTGCGGTGGTGAAATCATTGTCATCTTCGGCTAAACTTATGCCTACAGTGAGCCCATCCCAGGAACTGCCTGACTCACTGTCACCGTTTTTTACCACCAAAATTGAGACCATTCGAGCCAGTATCTCAGTGGCAGCGATGCCATCTGCTCCTGTGATTGGACCATTAGCTCCGAGTGGCTTGACTGCATCTGGAGGTTGGTCTCTTTTGTCCTCTATTTACTGAGTCCATGATATCCACAGCCATCCAACAAATTAAGTCAGGGACTCCATCTGATGTGGTCCCATTAGTAGTAATGGAGGATATCTCATCTGAGTTACTGAGGGAGATCACACCGGCTATTAATGCCTCCTGCCAGACTGGTTGCATTCCGCCAGTGCTTATGGTTGCAACTGTGATACCCCTTTTAAAAAAGCCATCGTTGGATCCTACACTTCCTTCTAATTTCTGCCCCATTTCAGTCTTACTCTTGTTCATGAAGCACTTGGAGTCTTTGATTTCTTCACTCGTGTCCTCTTTTTATGGCGTCCTCTGAACTTTTTAACCCAGTTCAGTCAGGTTTAGTCCCTGCCGGGGTACAGAAAGTGTTTTGGTTTCGGTCCAGAACAATATGGCCAGGCTGGTCGATGCAGGAGGGTTGGCGTCCTGCTTTTACTTGACCTCTCGGGGGCTTTTGATACCGTGGACCATCCTTCCATGTTGGCCTGCCTGTCTCAGTCTGTAATTTCAGGTCCAGTGTTAACCTGGTTTACTTCTTTCCTGGCAGACAGAACTCAAATCCTTTCACTCCCTCCTTTCCTCTCTAGTTCTTGCCCTCTTGGTTGTGGGGTGCGGCAGGGCTCCGCCTTGTCTCCCATTATTTTTCACATCTATATTTGGATATTAGTGTGTCTCATCCGCTCCTTCGGCATCAGGTGCTATTCATATGCCGATGACACTCAGATTCTGATCCGTTTCGATCTTGAGATTTCATTGTGCTTGCATCAGTTCCTGCCTGCCGTCGGAGGCTGGATGAGCCACAATTGGCTGAAGCTAAATGGAGACAAGACGGAGGTGCTGGTGGTGGGTTCTCCCCCTGATGCTTCACTTTGGGTGTCATCTTTTTGGCCATCTTCTCCTGGCCCTCTTCCTGTCGCAGTCGCTAAAGTAATGAATTTAGGAGTGGTAATTTCTGCTATTCTTTCTATGGATGCCAAAGTATTGGCGGTTTGTCCAGCCGGCCATTTTCATCTCAAAATACTTGGACAGGTGCTTCTCTTTTTCCCTTTGAACATGCGGCCGCCCGTGGTAGCGGCCATGGTTTTCAGTCGCTTGGATTATTGTAACGCATTATACCTGGGCCAGCCTAAGGGCATAGTCCAGTGGCTGCAGCGCCTGAAAAATGTGGCTGCTCAGGTGGCAAAGGGATCCCCTTATGGGGCTCATATCTCATCAGTTTTGCGCTCCTTGCATTGGCTGCCTGTGCTCAGCACATTGGGTTTGAGGTGCTGTGCCTTGTTCATCAGGCATTGCACAATCAAGGGGCAGAATATCTATGGGCTAAATTCACCCGTTATCTCCCTAATCGGTCATTGCGATCAGCTTCAGCGGGTCTGCTGTATGTACCATCCTTCTGCCGCTCTCGTATTGGAGGCCGGGCTTTTTCGGTGGCTGCAGCTCAACTATGGAAGGACCTCCCATTGGCATTGAAAAACCTGTCAAATCATTTGGCGTTTAGAAAGGCTTTAAAAACCTATTTGTTTTAGATGACTTTTAGTTTTAGATGGGCATGTTGATCATATACCTTCCTCTCCCGCGCCATGATACACTTGGGTGACTGTGCGCTTTATACATTTTCATAACATAACATTCTCCAACATGGGCTGTGCATAGATTGGTCAGCTGGGCAGACTCCATTGCCCTCTATGTCCTTGTCTGCAGCTCTGAAGATATAAAACAGAAGGCTTACTTTAGTCACTGCCAAGGTGACTCACACTGGTAATGGTATGCACCAAAGGCATTAACTGTGGGTCGCGACATGTATTAGCAAGGAATGAATGCCTGTGGGCTTGTGGTCCTGCACCCAAAGCCATAGATTGTAGAAATGTGTTCTGTGAGCCTTATGCCCTACATTTCAAGTTGTATTTTGAGGTATTGCCAGCTGGCCCAAATGTAACACGGATTATATTTTGATGTCCTGGATTTTTAACCAAATACACTAAGCATATGGAGACTTGGAATTCCATTTTTCCAGTACGGGCTTGCAAGTCCAAGCTTGCAAAGTGCTGCTGCCTAAGTAGCCAGGGATGAGTGAACAGGACTCTCTGGCATGGGCTCAGTTGGTAGCTGTGTTTTGTTATATGCTGTCCAATTGATACGTTGGTAGCATTAAGTATCCCTTTTTTCCTAGCGCCCCCCCTACACTACATCTTCCTACCCGACTACAACCCGTACACTCCAAGAGCTTCACAAACATCGGAAGTGTACACACATGCACAGAAAAATATTCCTCACTATCAACAGTACATAGGAATACCTGTAAGTAAGGACATGGTAGTGACCCGACCGGTGTGGTGCAGGTGCCACATGAGGAGCACTTCACCCCCACCCCCCCCTTCAAAACCTGGCTCCGCCAGTGGAAATGGGGGATGCTGGTGGTAAAACGAGAGGGCATTTCATTGGAGAACGGATTTTGATGCTTTGACCCCGATGTGCAGTCCGGCTTCAGAGAAACTCCA
Organism: Ambystoma mexicanum; assembly: GCF_040938575.1. Classification (NCBI taxonomy): domain Eukaryota; kingdom Metazoa; phylum Chordata; class Amphibia; order Caudata; family Ambystomatidae; genus Ambystoma; species Ambystoma mexicanum. Next base: position 1,158,986,527 of record NC_090928.1, on the reverse strand, counting down.
CACAATCAATATTACTGCATATGCACGTCTAACAGACAGTAACCAGTAGTAGAAGTGTGCCAAACGAAGCAGTGGAACTGTGGCCTCGGCAGGGGGGAGGGTAGGCAGAAGCATAGCGGACCATGTAACAAGGTGCTGCGGCCGGGGTATTGCAATAGTCAAAGTGACTAGTAACTAAGGCACCTACTACAACTTTAGACTTGCACAAGGACATGAATGAGGAAATCCTTTGTACAGAATGGGGAATATGGTCCTCAAATACAAATACAAGTAGTGGCACACCGCTCCCGACAGTTCCCGCTCACTTCGATCACTGACAGTAATCAATAAACACTTGTGGTTTAATGGTTGTGCACTTTGTGCTGACAAATGTACAGTCCAGTACCCAGTTCCTTCCAGTGCTGTTTTTTTAAACAATTATATTTAACTACAAAGCTTTTTAAAAGGAAACATTACTTTATTAGTAAACATTGTATCTGTGAAATTTCAGAAAATGGGGTTAGGGAGATCTTGGATTTGTGTCACTGCTGCCGTTCGGCTGAATGATAGTGGCAAAAAGAACATTACAACCAAGACCCAAAATACGGTGAACACTCTGAATGTATCAGCGGCTGCCGCGTGTGACTCCTCCCGACATGTTGCTGAACTCTCAGTGATGGAGGCAGCCTTTCAGCAATACAACATCATGTGGATGTGGCGTGGGCAGAACAGGCCAGCAGAACAAATAGCAGCAGGAGTAGAGAAATGCACGCGCTACCATCATCTTCTTAAATACAAGTCTTCTGAGTATCTTCTGAGTATGATGCCAGAGACCAGGCGTTAAACTCAGTTGGTGGGACCCTTCCAGCAATATTATATTTAGCCTCAGGGCTGCTGCACGCTTTAAGAATCCTAATAAACAATCAATAAACAAACACAAATAAATAAATAAATATCCTCACACGTAACTGGTTCCGCCAGCATAGCATTTAACTGGATATAGGAGTGGGGCATGGTAGCCATTAAAATACTCATTGGACCTGTTATTTCTTCTGGCATATTCTCATGATACCCTCCATTATTACATGTATTATTATTTTAGTGTCTTAAAGTGTGGTCCTTTCTCGAGAGCAGTGGAGCGCTGTACATGGTGTGGGTAGCCAGTGTATGCACAAAGCGGTCTCCGGCGTGGGAACCTTCTGGAACCCCGGGGCCCTGTGTCTGTTGAAGCTGTAGGCAGTTCTGAATGACTCTCCTCCATGCACAAAATTGCACATGTGGTGCAGGTCAACAAGGGAGGTTGCCAAGATCCATATCCACTAAAACTGCTCTTTAGTAGTGTCAGAAAATGCTGATGGGAACTACAAGGGATGGAGCCTTTCTGCAGGCATCTGCATGCTGATCCCCTAGTGGGGCGACAGGATTTCCTTTATTATGTGTAAGAGTCAGAGGGAAAACTCTGGCTCAGAGTTTACTCTCCTGATATCCAGAGAGCACGTAAAGCACTTGGTGAATGGACAAGACCAGGGACGTCATTTAGGGGCTGCCAGGGGTCACCACTGTGACCCCTAGACTCCTAAGGTCTCACTTGCTACCCATAAACAAATCAAAAAAATAAAAACTTTTTTTTTTTACACAAATTGAAGCTCCGGGATGTGGCCTTTGCCATGTACCTCTTTGTTTCTGGAGTGACTGCTTTCTTGTTCAGGCTTCTTAAAATAAAACAGGGGGTTAAAAAAGTGTAGCACTTTGAGCAGTGACCCTAAAAGGAAAGAATAGGAATAATAAATCATTTGTCTTTCTGGAATTCTATACAATAATTGCTAGACTCATTAAAGGTTTATTTTAGGGACACTTCAGGGGTGAGTCAATGCTTTAGTATGTTCTTAAACACCTCAAATTCACAATGCTGGCAAAATTCTATAAAAAGCATTACGAGTAGAATAAGCATCCATTTCAGACTATGTATTTTGCCTTTCGAAAGTTGCAGTTATAGCATGTTTTTTTCTGCAGATACATATGGCGATCTATTCTTGTATGAAATGTTTGTCACGTTACAGTGATATTGTAACCATATTTATCATAGTGTACTTAGGAACAATGCTATTTGATGGCACTTCCTATTTGGCAAGGGGTAAAAGGTTGTGTTCCATCGCTTCCCGTGATGTCACTTTGGGGTGGGGTCAAATGCCCTCACTTCCTGTGATGTCATCAGAGGTCAAGGGTCATGTGATTTCACTTCCGCTACCCCAGGCATTTTTTGTGAAATGACGTCCCTGGACAAGACGTGGACAAGGCCATGATTTCTTTACCATCAGAATGATGCTGAATGTGTACTCTAAAGCCTCCTCAAGTTTGAACTACATAAACAAGTTTACTAAAAATACCAATATAAGCCCTCATGAAAATGAAAGTCATAGAAAAGGACTGTGGGATCTATCTTCACTCATTTTATTTAACAAAGGAATGATTTGGGAGGACATTAGAAATGGTTGTGTAGTGTGTTCTATGAGACAGTAAGATAATTGTCTACTCTAGGTTGGTTGGGTGAGTGTTGTAAACCAACTATAGTACGAGCATGGTTGTTGTCAAAGGGGAGGCTCAGTCACAAAAGTAGTGTTTTAATACCTATCCCTGACACTTCCAGTGTACAAATACATGCAAAGATTGTCAGGCTAGTGATGGGTTATAATAAAAAGAGTGTCACGTTGATCATCTGTAGTGTGTTTTCAGGGTCTACATTGATTGACCCTCTTCAGGCTTTTAACCCTCTGAAGTATCTCTAGAGCTTGCCCATTTTCCAAATCCAAACTATTTGCCAGCCGCCTGTCATCTCTTTCCATCTTGCAACACTTCCCTCTTCTTCTGATCCTTTGGCTCTCGTTCGCTCCAATAAAACGTTCCACTATAGTGTCTTCAGTAACTACTCACTGGTATCTCTATCTCTCTCTCTCTCTCTCTCTCTTTCTCCCTCTCTCTCTCTCTCTCTCTCTTTCTCTCTCTCTCTATCTCTCTCTCTCCCTGTCTCTCTCTCTCTCTCTCTCTCTTCCAGTGTCTTTATCTGTCATTTCCTCCACAGTACCTCCACTCGCCCACTCCAAGCTGTTACGTGCCTTTTCCTCATAACAACCATACACTCTTCTAATGTCTCCACATTCTTTTCTTCAGAGGATCTCCTCACCTCTTATCTCATCAATACTCTCTATCTCTTAGGTATTTAGCCCTCCAGATCTGGTCTCTAATATTTCAGCAATAACTCTCTTCAAACTGTCATATCCTTCCATCTTTCTATCCACAATATTGACTTCAGTTACTGCTGTAATATTCTCTCCGTTTTTACTGTCTTCTCCTCTTCGTCTCTTGTACTACCCCTCGCCTCTCTCTCCCGCGCTGTATTTCCCTGTCGTCGTTCCATGTTATACTTTCTCCTGTTTTAACTCCAAACCTTCCTTCTCAACCAAATCTCTTCCCGTCTACTCATGTCGACCTCATGCCTCAAGCATGAGTGGACTTCTCATTAAATATTCTAATATTTCAAATATAACTCTCCCCATGCTGCTCACACTTCCCATAGCACCGACACTGATGTAAGGGGTCCTGTTCTGACCCCTCTGTATACCAACCCTCCCTGCTTAGGGTCTCTCCAGGACTCCAGTATTCCTGCTGGAAACATTTCCAAGGACTGTCAACTTGTATTTAGGATGCCTGCCTTTAAAAGGACTGTTCGTTGGAGATGTCACTTTCCTTTACGTGCCTTGATTTATTTGTGTTCAGTATTTGTGCCGTTCTACAATGTGGCCCTGTTTTTAGGTCTTTTGCAATTAATTTTGAAAGGCTGGTAAATAAATTGGTCCTCATCACCATTTCAAGCACAAACAATTTGATTGAGGTTGCAATTAAGATACTCCCAGCATCCCTAACATCAAATGAGGGGGAACACATCATTGTTTTAAATTAGCAAGCATCTTAGGCTGAGGATGAAATTGAGACACAGAATAAGACTGGAATGAGACAGGTGGAAATAGTGGTGGAGGAGAAAGAGAGGATGTGTCGTATCTTTTTTAGGATTAGGGCCTGGTAGTCACCCTCCACAACTGATCATTAAACCTGATTGTGAAATCCTTCTCACAATGACTATGTGGCTATGTTCACAATCAAAATGTGGTATTTACTGACTTATCCTATAGTTATCTATTCATTTATTGTACAGCATTCTATGTCTTCCCAGATAGTCTGAACCTATGAAACAAAAAATTGAAATCTGAAACACAGATAGACATGTGAAATACATATGTGTAATGGAGGCTCTTATCCCAGGGGTTAGGCAGGGTCAACAAAGCAGTCCCTGCAGAGGTTTTAGCAGTGGGTGAAGAATGACCTGCATTTCTGCATTTTATGTGGTTACAATAAGATGGCTCAGGGTGTTTATTAGCAAAAGGTTAGGTGGTTGAATTCGCTGAGTCTGTGATGTCTGTTATAGGACGCAATCTTGTTTCCAAGATGTTTGAGCCCCCCAATACTGATAAACTACAAGTGCAGTTGGCACCAGCGGCCACTATACCGAATGAATCAGAAAAATAGGTGAAGACAATTTGTAATGGTGTCTGTTCGGGCATCTGTGCCTGGAGATTGACCTTGTTATCACGATACTGCTCCAGGACCCTAATTATGCGACCCTCCTGAAGAATGATGCTGCCTTCCCAAACCTGCCATTGGTGGACCAACCTAAGGTAGCTGCCCCTGCTCTCTCTCCAGACATTTCAAGGCGAATGGCCCTAAAGAACATAATTGTCGTAGCCTGATGATTGAAGCAATGTGAATGGAAGAATATTTGCTGAAACATTCTCTCCTCCCTCATAAAACCGTCCATGCCAAAGAGCCAGGGTATCAGTGTTTGCAGAGGCAACTATTGGGAGAGATGGGTTTAAGGTTATTAGAATGGTATCAGGCAATAATATCCCCATATATATGGTCGCTGTGAATAATATCGCCGGGAAGATGTCGTGGCGATATTATTTGGGTGACCATATATAGGGGGACAGGGGCAAAAAAAAAAAGAATTAAAAAAATAAATAAATGAAAACAAAAAGTGTGGGGGTTGCGGGGGTGTTCCATGCAATAATGTCGCCACAAAAAACGGGCATATTTCGGCGATATTTTTGCATGGCGAGATTTTTGTGGCGACATTATTACATGGAACCATTAGAATCTCATGAAAGAGCCTTAGCTATTTATTTTAATTCAACGTAAAGTAAGGACATCGTTTAATTTGGAAGAGTTTCATTGTTTCATTATACAAAACTGATATATGTGGGATTTGATGCCCAGAGGAGAAGTGGGGTTCCCATTGGATTTTCAATTAGTTTGAGAAAGAAAAAGAAAAATCACAGAAAAAAAGTTACACTTTTGAAACAAAATTACTAATGCACCACAAAAGACAAGGATGACTAGTGGCTAAGCCGTCTATTCAGCACTCACATTTCTCCAAAAACAACAGTGATCCAAATCACAAAGATGGAACAGGCCAGTAAAGGGATACACTTTCTATGGTGCAGGTGGCAGGCTGTACTCTTAAGATGGGTGAGCATGTGATGACAGTAGAAACCCAAACGGTGATAGTACAACTGTCCAAAATAAAGGAATAGTCAATCACGTTTCTATGACAATTGATATCCTTTAAATAAATAAGCATAGGCAATATAAGTATACCAGGAAATCACAAGGAAAACCCCACCCCTGTGGAGAGAACACAGAATATGCATGCAAATGATGCAAGCACTATGGGTAATGTAGCAGGGGTGAAAGGCAACATATCAGCAACAATGTTACCAAAAGGATATGTCTTGGTTGAAAAAGGTTGAAGCAGTTTCTAGGGTTTCTAGGGTGCCAAAAGTGGACAGAGGGGGCTTTGGCTTCCCAATAGTATCTTTCTCAATTATTGTATTGATTCAACAGTGTCCAACAAGCCTTCTTGTTGTGCGAGAGGGTTGATTGAGGGTCGGTTTAACGGTCAAGCTTGTGTCAATGACGAAGATGCTGACCAATTGAGGTGCAATTTGAGACGTGGCAGTTCAAAGACATCCACAGCGGCACGCTTTTTGTTCATGCTGGATCAAGCTGTAAGCTCAACTGGCATGGTGCAAACTGATTTGGGGAGGAGCAACAGTGGTTCAGAAAAGTGAAAAAGGCAGTACTGCTTGTCATGATGGTTTGAAGGTGTTTGAACGTGGTCAACAATGGTTTGAGAAGTGTTTTACACTGTATTTATCATTTATTTATTTATAGAGCTCGGCTAAGACCCAAAGGCATCTTGGCGCTATCAGACCCAAAGTCAGCTGGGAGGCAGAGACAAGGAACAATCGGCTAGAAAAGACAGATTTCTAGTGCTTTCCAAAAGGGCAGATGTTCACTAATGGCCCACATTGTCAGGGGGATGGAGTTCCACAAGCCCAGGGATGCCACCAAGAAGGCACGCCCTCTGACCAACGAGAGACCCCCAAAAGAAGAAGGTAAGCAGAGCAGAGATTCCAGAGGGAGTGTGTTTGATAAGATTCTCAAGTAGGTACTGTGCACCAGAGCCATCATAGGAGTAGTGGAGTAGGAGACATGATCTTGAATGATATTCTGGCTGCAACAGGCAGGGGAGACATGATCAAATTTGGGCAGACCAACAGCCAACGAGCAGCAGAGTTGTGTACCAATTGCAGGAATTTAATAAGGAACCTAGGATGAGTGAGCAGTGTAGCGTTGCAGTAGTCAATGGTATCTGATACGGACTACGAGACTACCATACATCACAATTCAGATGGAATATACAGTCACATTTTCCTCAGCATCCTGAGCTTAGTGTGGCCCGAACTACATTTCGCCTGAACCTGAGCGGAGACCGAGAGAGATGATGCAATTTTGACTCTAAGATTTTTGGACTGGAATAGGTAGGGGCCCCAGTGAGGAGGGACAGAAACCACTGTTCCGCATTTTCTGGGCAGCTCCACAAAGGCAGAGAACCATAAGCTCAGTTTTCTCTTCATTGAGTTTCAGCCAGTTAGCGTTCATCCAGCTGTCATTCTCCATCAGGCAGTTTTTAACCAAGAGGCTTTTGCACCCTGTTTGAATATAGATTTGAACAACACGGGGAGATGGGAAGATGGGGAGGAACTCCACATTTCAAAGGAGAGAGAAGAGAAATGACACATGGGTCCAGCCGATAAAACCATTCACCAATCTCAATTTCCTTGTGATGACACCGAATAGAATGGTCAATTGGGTCAAACGCTGCATAGACTTGCAATAGGATCAACAGCCCACTCCACCATGGTAAACAATCATAGCCAAGTCATCAATAACGGAGGTAAGAATAGATTCAGTACTGATTTAGCCTGAAAGCCTGACTGGAGAGCATCAAGAATATCCACCTCATAAAGAACATTTCTAATTTGGGGAGTAACTATGGCCATCAGTGTCTTCAACAAAAAACCCACAAGGATATCAGCCTAAAATGGGCCATAATAGTGGGGTCCAAAGGAGGCTACTTCAGAAGTGGAGACACAACAGCCCATTTCAGGGCTGCTGGAACAAAACCCAAACATAGCGAATGATTAAGTGCGGAGGTAAACAAGGGTGCTAGCTCAGCACCCCTTACCTTGATAATGTTCGATAAAATTAGGTCTAAAGGAGATGAGGACTTAAGTTGTTGAACAATTTTGCTATGCAGGGCCTGCGATTTCAGAGTGAAGCTAAAATAAATACACTGTACAGTCACTAGTCGTTACTGCAAGAAGGAGATGGATGGGGCCAGCTATGGAAGGGCAAGAATGTCCTCTCTGATCTTAGCTATTTTTCTAGAGAAGAAAGATGCAAGAGAATCACACATATCCTGGGATAAAAGGATTGTGGAGCTAGAAACTAGAGGGGGAGAGAGATCCCGAACAATTGAGAACAAATATTTAGACTGGTTCCTTAGCCTCAGCAATAGCATCATGATAGTCAAGGGGAGCAGCCTTGAGAAGACGTTTATCACTTTCCATGTAGGCTTGCCACCAGCGTCACTCTGATTGCCGATATTGCAACCTGAATATCCGCAAACAGGGGGAGAACCAAGACGCTGATGTTCTAATGAGTTTTTTTTGCTTCTTCAACAGTGGTAGCTCATCTGCTACTAAACAAAAGGCAGAGGATAATGCTGATAAAGGGTTCTTAAGGGAGGTAGTCATGCTGACCTTGTAATGCTTTGAAATGGGGTTAAACCACTTTGTAGACTCAACTCGAGACCAGGTCAGCAAGAGACAGCAGGTAGACACTATATAATGCAGAGATCCACTGCTTTGCATCTTCTTGTTTTCTGAGTTCCAATCCAGGGGCTCTGGGACAAGATTAACCCTTGTTTTCTTCATTCCCAAACTGAGGGAGGCAGAGAGAGACAAGTCTTATTCCAAAAGCAGTTCACCTTCAATGTGTCCTGGTGATGGATATGTAGCAGAGCTTGCCTTTTCCTTGGAGCACTTCTCCTCATAAGAGGAGGACTCTGAAAAGGACTGCTCTCTTCCAACAAATTCTTCAAGTCCTTGAAGGTCCAAAATAAATCAAAGATGGATTAGGAGATTCCTTCATTATGAAGTCAACAGGGGAATGGATAAAAGGAAGGCTTCATTTAAGTGGTCCAAGTTAAGCCCTCTTAAGGTAACAAGTGACTATTGCCTTCTGGCACCATACCCAAAGTGCAGGAAGTGTAGTCAAAATGATCACTCGGGTAACCAAGAAGCAGGGATTATTCCTCCCTTCTGTTTTGCTCTGTCTGACTGCCTAAACCTTCCCCTTTTTTAAACCTACACTTCAAAGGCCCTTTTGTATGCAACATCATAATGTGAAGTAGACTCTTTTGTTTTGGATGTGCCCTATGTATCAGGTTTCCCAGGAGAATTTGTGCTGGGAGCTGCGTTCCTGGACAGAGGTCTTACCTGACCTCTCAAAGAATCACATAGAGGCACATCTTTCCTGCCCACTGAGCACAGCCAGGCAGTCTGACTAGATACACACAACCCTTACCGGGCTGCCATTGGCTTACAGTGTTGAAATCTATACGCTGCAAATCAGGTACAGCTTTTAAGAATTATGTGAACTAACAGCTGCCATACTAAAACCTAGGTATGGCTTACATGTCAAGAATGCCCTGCCACCAGGTGGTTTTATATCAATATAATTATAATGGTTTTGGAGCTGAGATGCAGACGTAACTGCAACCTCTGCACTTCAGTGACTTTGCTGTCACAGTGATTTGGCACCTCTTACCTCTGAACCTGTTCTGTGTCACTTGAGAGAAGGATTTGCAGATCAGGAGACAAATGCAGCAGGGCACAGGTGTGATTATGCGTTTGGAGTAGGATCTGATAAGCAGACCAATGCTTTCAGTGATGGAATCTTCCTCATCATTTGATTATGTAATTAAACATTCAAAATGCTACATCTTTCACACCCTTACCAGATGGCAATTACTCACAATGTTACAATCCAGCACAACCTCATTGTTAAGATGCATTTCTAAAATCAACCCTGGGAGGAATATTTTAGGAGGCCAACCTAGTTATGGTGAACAGGGAGTCTCTGAGAATTTAGCCAAAACCCAATTAAGGTACGTGCAAGACCAGTCAAGGCTTAGTTTCAGGAGTAAGTGATAGTGGCCTAGGGCAATGTTCCCTTCAATTATTTCTCCCAAAGTGGAGAAATGATTAGTCCTTGGTGCGCAGATTATTTTCCATGTGCGCAACTGAATAACCACATTTCCGCTTCTCCAGCATGGGGTCTAGCATGCATTCACATGCTCATGAATTTTCCCCGTCATCAGGCTGGAAATCCAGGGTAAAAGAAAAAACTGTTTCACTTTCACTTAAAAACTGTATTTCTCCTCTAAATCAATTACTGTCCTCTGCGTCATACTGCCCCCATCCAATGACACTCCTCTCCATAAGCCACCACTCTGGTAGCCATCTTCAGATTTTTACTGCATGCTTCAGTGTTGGGAGTCCTTGTGTTTGCTCTCTGAGCTATTTGTACGTTTCTTCATATTTTTGATGGATATAGTTCTATTTTTGTTTCAAAGGAGCCTGTGTGCTCTTTTCTACATCTGCCGACAGCGGGGAGCCACTGTCAGTGAGTTTCAGAGCCCCTCAAGGGCGAAGACTGAAGATTCTACAAGGCCTTTGGGCCTACTTCGCACCCTTTGACCGTGATGCGGGAGGAGAAGAAAGGAAGATCTCTCTTCAGGCCCTGCACCAAATGCGGGCTACGGAATGTGTTTGTGGAGGACAAGCACCTGCAATGCCTCTCCTGCCTGCACCCAGATTGACAAGGAGGTAGAGTGTGAAATTTGCCTCAGTTTTTCCAAGAAAACCACAAAGGACAGATATAGTAGGCTGGCGGCATGGCTTAACGCCAAGGCCTCTGACCCGTGCTCCATGTCAGAGTCATGCCTCACCCAGGACGAGCCGGTGAGTTAATATTCCACTAGGAACTCCTCCCATATCATATTACATCATCTGGAACTTGATCCGCCTTGTGAACACAATGCTATTTTTCTGGTGAAAGCTCAGAAAAGTGAACACATCCCCTCAAGATATCTGCTTATCTTGGGTGTCAAAGAATTAGCTTCTGCCCTGAAGTGAGACTTAGTCCTTGGAAGACCATATGCTTCTGATGGTGACTATTTTACCACATCAAAATAAATTCCAAGAAATAGGGAGCTTCACACCCTCCAACAAATAATAATGGTTTGAATTAGACATTGGGCCATCAGTATCAACAAGTATGTGACTTAGCAATGCCCTGCAAGAGTTAGACACAAAGCTAAAGAGGACAATGTGGTTTGATGAATTATGGGCATTGTGCATGAATGACCAGGGAGATTCCCTGACTGCAACATTCGTTGTGGTTTCCCCATGAAGACATTTTTTAATAGAAGAGGAGCAGTGATCACAGGTGCTGGTCATCATTGATGGTCCAGAACCAGTACCTTGAGTGATGCCAGCATTGGAATCCGATGTGCCTTGTTGGAATCAGGATACACGGGGAGGGGAGATTTCCATTACATGTTGCAGAGAAGAGGTCTGCACCTGAGCCTCTACCTTCAAAAGAGAATGACGCAAAGATTGAGAGGTAGATGGATGCAGCCAGCCACCCTCCTCATGCTGAATGCCCTTAAGGGTTGGGAATGTTCTAATATTCTCAATCACAGTGGGACAGCCTTCCCAGTTTGTGAAAACATAAGAAGCAGTTACATCTGATTTGTGCGAATGAGTGATAAACTGTGTGCCTCTTATGTGAAAAACATGTATGCTACTCCTTACTGAGAAGGTGTTCACATTAGACATGTGTGTCGATACATTAAGCAATTGACCTTAGAACATGGCTTCGTGCCAGGGCAGCACTGTTACTGGTTGACTCTAAAATGTATTGTTGCTTCAAATCTACCCTGTTTTAGCACCAATTTTTAACTGTTGGTATATGATTCTCTAACCTGTGCTATCCCAAATTAGACGTAATTTACGATTTGTCTAGTAACACCTGCACGCTTGACTCACTTGAACCTGTGGCACAGGCAGGAGACACTGTTCATGTGCACACGGTAGGTCTTCGAAAAGGATTATTCATACCAAATGTTTCATGTTTGTGGGTTTCAAGACTAAACAGGGTCGCCATTAGAACAAATGTGAATGACTGCAAGTGTCAATTACACTTCAGCCCAGAGCTATTCCTATCGGCTGTGGCACCACCACTGACTTGCCTTGTGATCCAGGGTGCTGCACTCACCCTTCTTAACGTAAGCAAAATCAGACACTGCACAGCAATGCTATTATACATTATCAATTTAGATACCCCTGGATCAACCTTATTGCTGTGGCCTTGGAATGTTACATTGTATTAGTTACTTCTTTAAATTCAGTAGGATCATACTTGCATATGCGTTTGCAGGGCAAAACGTTCTGCTTCAATTGAAACCTCTCACTGTATTTTCGAGTCTAAAATACTTAAGCTCCCGTGGCAGATAAACTATACATCCATCTGCTTTATTTATTGATGTTCCCATCCAATTGATTCTCTTAGGCAAATGTTATTGTTTAGCTCACAGTTAAGCACTTCAGAATAACCTATTATCTCTGGCCTGCCTTTAGTTTAGCCCATTGATTGGTTAAGCGATTACAGAGCCTCTGTGATCTGACTCAACATCTTCAGAATGTATTCCTGGAATAGTAGAGATCCGGTGTCCTCTACATCATTGTGTTGTTGCATCTTTTGTTGGATTGAGAACCAATGCTTTTCTACACCCAGTCTCTTCACATAGAATCGTTTCTTTTTTGAACCGTCCAACGTTATAATGCGTGTGCTTGACAAGACTATCATATGCTGCATTTTACCAGTCATCACCGTTCCTTCCCATTGCAATGATGAAACAGTTGCAGAGTGTTAGTGGTGGCAAAGTGACATTTACCTTTGCAGTTTATTAACATCTTCTGGCAAAGCTCTCCTCTAATGCAAGGGACGGCAACCTTTAGCTCTCCCGATGTTTAGGAGTACACATCCAGTCAGTCTTAGCCAGCATAACCAGTGGTGCTGGATCCTTAGCTCTCTAGCCCAAATTCCATGGTTGCAGACACCTGCAGTGAATTTGCATAACATGTAAAATAATACAAAGGCTTGAAGCCAACCAAGACAAGTGAAGGTCCATTCATCAAACTGTTGTAGGCAGCAAATAAAAAGGGAGGGTATTTTGTATGTATATATTATTTTATTTGTATCGCTCTTTCACACATTTTTATTGGTATAACTATTTCTTTATAGTTTGCTTTCTAGCGTATCTGTCAATTGTGTTGCCTCTACCAAAGGTAGAATTTTTTCTGATGATGATAATACTTTCTATTTGTTTATATATATTTTTTTAATTAGCAAATGCACTCTTCATTTGCGCCAATGTGTTTTTTTTTCTTCTGTGCAGGTATTTTCTATGGTTATTAGCTCTTGAACATGCATTTTGCTTTATGATATGGGTTTTCCCATGTTTCTAGAGTATATGAATTGAGGGTGGGCGACCCACAGTTGTGCATACATATGGTACTGGGACGAGCCTGCGGGGGACTGTTCTAGGTAGGAAGGAGAACTGAAACGGATGCATGCAAAAATGCAAACAGGAGCTTGTTCCTGTGTCAAGGTCTTGTGTTGCATGTATATTCCTGAAATCAGTACAGGGAAACCTACAGGGTGTACAGTGTCAAGGGTTTGGACCCATGTTGAATCCTTAGACTCGGTAGATGTGGGGATGAGCTGTTGCCGCCCATTATTCTATCCCAGAACAAACTAAATCAATAGACTGGGTAGATGTGGGGATGAGCTGTCGCCGCCCATTATTCTATCCCAGAACAAACTAAATCAATAGACTGGGTGGATGTGGGGATGAGCTGTCGCCGCCCACATTCACGCCAGAATCCAGGAGAACTGCGCAGTTGGCACAAGACCACTCCAAAGATACAACCTTCTTGTGGGGGGTTCCACGTCACCACTCTACTGTAAGGATGCCATCAAAACAATGTTAAGCAAGGGTCCTATACTATCAAGCAAAAGACCACTCTATTGAAATGCAGTAATTCAAGACAGATCCCAAAAATGGATGCAATACCGGTACTCACCACTATCAGAAAGCCGGCATTTTAAAACCACCAGACTTTTGTGTAAAACTGAACAGAGGAACCCAAACCAGGCCAAGGAAAGACTTGCTAAGAGGTGGGTACAATGTAAAATTATATTCTGAAATGACTTGAAGGAAGTAATTATTTAATGTACATGTACAAATTGTAAGTTTTGATTTAAACTGGGAACTAAAGTGACATTTAGCTGAATTCTGCCTGACAACAACCCCCGACAGGAGTTGAAACTTGATCAAACTGCATTCCCAGGCCTGGCTGCCTCCTGCTTCCCCACCAAAAGGAGATGACACCTCTCTGATTAGATTAGGGAGGGGCACCTGCAGGAGGTTGAACAAAGCCTTGTCCTGGACTCAGGCAAATGTTATATTGGGGGGGCCGTAAAGTGGCTTCCTCTTGGGAGAAGTGGGAGGAGAAGTGCCTGTGAGAGCCAGCTGAGCTTGGGGGAAGTGGATAAACCAGTTATTCCACCAGGTGATGTGGGAAGCCACACCCCTTTTTGACTAGGGCATAAGTTAAAAAGATGGATAATTCATAGTACAGACTTGTCAGAATTATATTAGTAATATCATTATTCTTGTGATTTTTCTGTGCACGTTTTAAGAGGTGTTAGGACCCTGTGGTGTATTCTGGGGGGTTGCTAGCAGAAAATAGGGTCTTACTCCAAATGTCTGCACGTTAAAAATCTGACACTTCATCAATTAATGTCCATACTCCTTGCGCACATGTGTGTAATTTTTGGTAAATGTCTGATATTGGTAAACCAGTCAAAAAGCGCAAAATGTTGTCATTTTTGAATGCAAGCCCCAAGGAAGATCAGAGGCGGACAAGCATGGACCATAAGGAATATATAATGTGTACATGTAATTTCAACAAATTGTGTATCTGGGAAATATGTATTTGAATCAAATATAGATTTGTGGGCAAATTGACCAGGGGAGGATCCTCTGACCCATAAACAGACCTCATCATGATGACAATCCATTTCCTTCCCCCAATCATGGGGGAGGGGAGAATTGGGCCAATGACAAGTAGAGAGGGGTAGGCTCAGTTATGCCACACACACACCCACTTCCAAAACACATAAAAAGAGACTGCTGGGACAGGTAGAGACATTTACTTTCCACTTTCTTGCGGGACGCTTTGCCGGGAGGCTCCAGACTTCAAATCCATCAACCTCCAGAGACCAGAGATCCAGAGAGACCAGAGATCCAGAGAGACCAGAGATCCAGAGACACCAGAACTGTGCAGTGCTGAGAGCAGAACCAGAGACCAGACCGCTGTTCAGAACCACCCGCCGGAAGTCCTGTCCAACCTGACCAGACCTTGACGGCTTATTTCAAAAATATAATGTGAGTACTCACTGTGCAAAACCAATTTCTTAGTTTAAAATAATCTAATCCAAACTATTTTAGCCTATTAGAACTTCCTCCTAGAATCGTGTCATTCTGTCATCCTTAAAACTGAAAACTGTCATCTGTCATTTTGAACTTTTAAATTTCAAATCCGAAAAACTACCTTCACGAAATCGGCCGTATCTCCGGAACCGTTTATGCTAGGAGTTTTAGTTTTAGCTGTCATCTTAAAGCTGAGATTCTATGCTTTCCATAGAGCCTAGAACCGACTTCCTACTCCTTATAGTGCCTCCGCAATCACGCTTGATGCACGCAATTAAATTTGCCGCGATTTGACATTTGACACGCAGGTCAGGCACACAGACATGGATACCATATATGTACCTGGCATCAGCACCCATCCCTCACCCCCACCCATGTCCAGGAACAGAGACTGCCATGCTCTCATGTGTACAATCTGCATAGGGCTCCCCATGTCGCATTTAAACACATGCAACAACCGTGCGGTTCACACATTACTGGTCGCACATGCATTACCATGATGTCCCTGCACACATACATGCGTACATGGCCTATGTCACACATACAGGCAAGTATCAGACAACCAGCACACTGCAACATGCCCTGTCTCACACAGCAATGCTTGGCCACTTACCGCTCAACTCCAGACGGGTCTCCCTCTCAATGACCTGGGCGTGGAACGCTGGGTGTACGCGTTCCAGGACCCTCATCTGGATGGAACTCATGCGGCCCTGGCCCCCCTCCACGAGGCGCCGGGCCTTTATGAGGGTCCTGGACCTCAAGTCCTCCCAGCGCTTCTTGACCTTCTGGATGGTGCGGGTTGCCACCCCCTCCGCGTTGATGGCAACCACACAGTCGGCCCAGATCCTCTCCCGTCCTTCCTTGTTGGCGCGGGACGATCTGAAGAGGGCATCATACTGCCCCAGGACTTGCTCCACCAGGACACCAACTTCGGTGGCAGTGAAGCTGGTGCCCCTCTGGCCGGGGGTTGCCACTGGTGCCAGATGTGGATGTGCCCGACATGGCAACCCCAGGGGCAGGAGTGGGTGGGCAACTGGGTCCTGGGGCTGGGCTGTGGAGCGATGTTATCCGAGTCGGGAGTCTTCTGTTCCAGCAGGGGTGTACACAGCAACAGGACCCCTGCAGATGGCTGATGTGCAGGCACCAAATGGCAGGGCACGGTGGCAGCAGGCAGGCAGGCAGGCAGGCAGCAGCAGATGGCACGTGGGAGGCTGCTCGGGGCACTGGGGGGCAGTAATTCGGCCTTCTGGGCAGGAGCGTGGTCTTCCGTGTGTTTTCGCGTGGCCAGCTTGATACGGAGTGATTTGGCACGTGAAAATCCTGCACGTCAGCGTGAAAATCGAGGAAAGGCCCTTAGCGCATAAGGGCGTCAGCACGCGTACGCGATTTCATTGGACCAAAGGCCCTTACAGCGTAAGCGCGTCTGTGACGTTTTGCGTACGGGCGTTGCCCTGGCAGGGCTTGGAGATCCCGCGTGCCTTTACACTGTTCTGTACGTGCTTTTCGTGCGGTGCGTGTGTTTTCCATCCGTTGGGGTTCACACGCTATTACTTCACAGAGAAACTGGAAGAAATGATGCAGAAGGAGGGCATCTCACAGGAGGATGCCAAACTGGTGAACTAACTACAACAAACTAGTAGGGAGCACTGGGATAGATTATGTAAATTGAATTATAAAAAATATATTGAGAGGCAACACGCGGGGGAGATAAACCAGGTAGGCTGTTAGCATGGCTATATAAAAATGAGACACCAAGACCAGTTGTCAGAGAGATAAAGGGAGAGAAAAGTCAGATCTGGGACACCCAGGAGGGATTAAACGAGGGCTTCCTTAGTTTCTATAAACCTCTCTATGAGGACCCGGGGGAGGAGACGGGACAAGAGATTCAGGAAACACTGGAAGCTATAGGGTTACCCAAATTAAACGATGAAGAACGGGAGAACCTGGACACCCCAATCACACTAGAGGAATTAGAGACGGTGGTTCTGCACCTACCCACATGCAAAGCCCCGGGGTCGGACGGGCTCCCTAGTGAATTCTATAAAACATATAAGTAGGAAGTGCTCCCCCCGTTCCAGGAAGGAAGGCTGCCGGAGCATCTGAGATAAGCGGTTATTATACATCTTCTAAAAACAGGTAAGCCAAGCACAGATTGTGGATCATATAGACCCCTATCCATGCTGAACCAAGATAGCAAAATTCTAACGGCAGTGCTGGCAAACAGACTCAAAAGGGTAATAGGTAAACTTATACACCCCGAGCAAACAGGCTATGTTCCTGGCAGGAACATAACGGACAACCACAGGAGACTGCATCACAGTATAAAACAGACAGAGAAGGACCTAGGTGAAATGGCTATAGTCTCGCTGGACACAATAAAAGCCTTTGACTCTGTGAGGTATCTGTGGTTGTTGGCGGCCCTAAAAGAATACGGAGTGGGATCAGGGTACCTGAGGTGGGTCAAGATGATATACAGCTCCCCAATGGCCAGGGTCAAAATGGGGGCGATAATCTCAAATAAATGGCAGCTTGGTAGGGGCACTCGACATGGCTGCCCCTGGTCGCCCATGCTTTACATTCTGGCATTAGAATCACTAGCGATCTGTTTCAGACAACAGTATGGGGAGATACGTATCCATACGAAGGGGGGACCGCACCTGATATCATTGTACGCCGATGATGTATTGCTGTACTTGCGCTTCCCAGAGGAAATCTTACAGTATGTCCTGGAAGTGATGGACCGCTATGCGACCCTTTCGGGCATAGCGGTAAATCCCAAGAAGTCAAGCATGTTCCCCCTGGGGAGATATAGAGGGGCCCCGCACAGGAGCCTACCTGTTTTGCCGAAACCCTGGCAGACCAGGACATTTCGGTATTTGGGGATTAACATATATCATAGGGCCATGGACGAACACATATACAACACGGAAAGGGCAGTGGAGGGTATCAGGAATAGTCAGGGGTTCTGGGCAAAGCTCCCCCTGGCCATGATGGAAGGGCGGCCCTGACCATGATGGTGTTTCTGCCTAGACTATTACATTTTTTCACAAACATCCCACACATGCTCTCCAAATGCTTTTTCACGAAGCTCCATAGCTTATGCAGGGGCTTCCTGTGGCATAATTCGAGGAACAGGTTGGCCCTTTGGAAGCTGCAGAACCCCTGTGAGAAGGGGGCATAAACCGACCGAATTTCGAGATATATTACCTGGCGGGACAGCTCCAGTATGTGGTAAGGTGGCTGTCCGATGAAGAGACGGCCGAGGCTAGGCTGTTGAGCAAGTATTCCGCTCCATTCTTTCTGAGAGAACTGGTGTAGCTGCCTCAATCGGAGATGCAGGGTAGTGCGAGATTGCTGGAGCTGGGTCGGAAAATGTGGTGCAGAGCGTAGTAAATAGTGGGGAATCCAACCCCAAGCTCCCCGCAGGTGCCTCTTGTGGCGCTATGCGGTGAGGACACAAATGATAAAAATGATCCGCAAATACTGGGAACCGATGGGCGTTGTGACCCTCTGGGACATATGGCAGGAGGGGGAGGTACTAGAATTCCAGAAGATAATGGAGGACACGGGGTACACAGAGGACAATACATTACATATACAAGAATTATTAAGCGACTGCGAGAAAGGTGTCCTGGGGTAGGACTAGCAGAACAACCCAATACAGTCATTGAGACAATGGCCCTCATTACGACCCTGGCGGAGGACCATGGTGCAATTTGCACCATGGTCCATGGCGCTAAGCTGCCAACTCCGCCATGGTGGTTGGCGGACTTACCGCCCCATTCCGACCTTGGCGGGGCGGTAAGTCCCCAATCCCCATTTACCCTTCCCCATTCCCATTTTTGCCCCATAGGGTATAATGGGAGTGGGGAAGGCGTTAATTACGCCACCGTAAATTACGGTGGCGTAATTAACAACAAGTCCCGTAGCGCCATGGATTTTTCCGCCTGCAAAAAGCAGGCGTAAAAATCACCATGGCGCTACGGGAACTCGTAGTCAGGCGGAAAGGTACGCCATGCTTTACGCCGGCGTAAACCCCTTTCCGCCAGGGTCCTAATGAGGGCCAATGTATGATATTTCGGAGGGCGGGCACAAAATATCCCAAATGTATGAATTGTTGATGACCAGGGTAATCAAGGAGTTGCTACAACTGAGCGGGACTGGGAGGAGGAGGCACGAGAACCCTTGCTAGACGGACAATGGGAGAGAGCCCAGAGGTATCCCAGAACGTGAGACTACAGCAGATCCAGTTATATGTCAGTTATATGTCACCCACAGGGCATCTATGACCCCTAGTAGAATTGCTAGGTTTCGAAGCTCAGAGATACCGGAGTGCCCAAGGTGTGGGGAGGTGGATGCCGGGATGATTCACATGTTCTGGGCATGCTCGGAAGTGGGCAGATTCTGGATGGAGGTCAAACAACGCCTGTCCCAAAAGGGGATTCAGTTGGAGGTGGAGTCAGTATGGGCATGCATGCTGGGGGGCTTCGTCAGACCACACAACCTGAAGCACATCAGCAAGATGAAGGACCTAGCTTAGATCTTGGCCAAACGGAGAATTGCAATGGTCTGGAAAGCAGCCCAAAGACCCAGAATAGAGGTATGGTGGGCCGACCTCCTGAAATGGGCAGAGGCAGAGACGGCAGCATGGTGGGAAGCTGTCACCAGGGGAGGGGAAGAAGAGGTGGGACCCCTGATAGAGTGGAGACAACTAGTGGCAATGATGGTGGGACTCCCTCAGGCTGAACCTAGCGATGATGACACGTTTGAGAACAGAGAGGGGGACAAACCCTAAGGAATGTATCCTGAGGTATTGATGTACGGGCGCGAGTTAAGGGTGTGGGAGGGGGAGGACTGTAATGCAAAACATGTGGAAATAATTATGTGATGCATACATGTGAATGTCCCAAAATGTTGGTAAAGTTGGTGTGTTGTTTATAAAACAATTAAAAGTTTTTAAAAATAACATGACAAATTATTTTGATATGGACATCTATAGATTTTACAAAGCCATTTGTGTCAAAAGGTGTGCATGACCCCTTAGTTTGCGATGTTGTGTATGCATTGACAACCCAGTAAGTGGCAATACAGAAAACTGGATTACAAGGAGTGAAATCAGTCCCTGACACTCTGGTGCATGCATCATGGGACGTTACATTAAAATCATTTGCCATGAGTAAGCCAAGACAATCATACTTTGTGATATGTAAATTCATAGTCTCTATTGCCAATATTATATATGGAATGTTATGAAATGTGCATGGGATCACACAATAGTAGAACCCTTAATTATACACCCCTTCATCCTTCTAGGTCTATAAATAAGGTACAACAAATAGGTTGCAACAATAATTATTAAAGCACTTAGAAGTAGACTGTCTGCAGAAAGTGCTACATTGATTACTAAATGATTGTATTATTATTATTAATAATATATTTAGGAAACAAAATGCAGTTCCTTTTAAGTTGCGGCCTACATGTTTACTCGCTTGACATGATGTTTTAGTTGTACAATAAAAATGCCCTATTGGTTGCTAGCATAGTCACAGTGCTTATGCGATCCTAGGGACTGCTTCAAGTGTACCAGAAGACAGGGAAAGGGAGGATGGGTCATGTCAGTAAACACACGAGAGAGAAGCAAGGATCATGATACTATATTATTTATGCATTGCAGGGCTGCACACCACACATTACAAACTAAATTGCCTCCAAGAAAGACACGTATAAGGTAACCTAATTTCTCTGTTCCTCCCCACCTTATCACTCTGAACATACAGATCAGGGGGAAGTTTATTTACACAACTGCTGGCAGTGCAGAAGCCCGCCTAGCAATACATTGGGCCTCATTACAAGGTTGGAGGTAGCCATGGCGCTAGCGCCATGGCTATCCCCTTACCGCATACCGGGTCCGGGTTCCCTGAATGGGGAATTACCAGGCCATTCCAACCTTGGAGGACCCAGTATTTCCCCATTCAGTGAACCCATCCCCATTCCCATTCGAGCCCCCATAGGGCTCAATGGGAATGGGGACCATGCTAACAACGGGTCCGTTAATAACGGGCCCGTTGTTAGCATGCTGGTCCTTCAGTGGCTCCCACTAAGGGCGCCTGCAAAAACCAGCCGCTCTTAGCGGGACCTGCTAAAGGACCTCGTAATGCGGTGGTAAGGGGTTAATGGCAACAGCACCATTACCAGTGCCATTAACCCCTTACCGCCAACCTCGGAATGAGGCCCATTGTCTTGTCTAATCACACTCACAAATCTATTTTAAAACATTAAAATAGTAAATAGCCACCTGTAGGAAGCAATGTTCTGGTCCTGAGATGCAGCCTGCGTGAGAAAACCCACTCCGCCTCCCTGCCCTAAAAAAGTGGTCTCTGTGGGAAGTCCTACTGTAAAACAGCAAATCACACACCTAACAGACATACACATGCATGTATGTAGTCACAATCATTGAGGTGTGCTATTATGATACCTTCTCATTATTGCTGCTACATGTCTCAGAAAAGAGACCTCTCTCACTCACAAGAGCCTGCATCAGTCCAATAATCACTCTTGCAGAGGGGGGAAGTCGTGTGACTCAAGGAGCTCAATCTCACGCAAATGTTGGGAGGAGGGGCTGAGCTCCAGCCGTTGTGTCAAGGGTTTTATAGACACTTGGGCCTATTGTGGGAGTAGGCATTGCCCAGAGAAGGGGCAAGCAAAAAGCAAGGATTCCATCCACACTCTCTTAGGAATTGAAACGTCTATCCCCAGAGGTTGCGAGATGTCATGGGTGAGATGTTCACACAGCACTGGCTTATGAGCTCCCTTACGTTCTTTGCATTATGGTACTTGTTGTGTCTCCTGTATTCACAACGGGAACACTTAAGTTTAAGGTACCAGAATGCAAAGGGTTCCAAGCTATAAAAACAGAAACCTAAGAAACATGAAATACATAAATATGTTACACCTCTATACTTGTTCCTTTGCATACCAGTCTTAACTTTGTACGGCCTGAGTGGTGAACAGTAATGTTATTTATGTCCAGTTCAAATGTTGAAGCAAACAACAGAAGTTTCTTCCATGTCAAGAATAATAACATATTTGTTTGTGTCACTTCAGACCTGATTGCCCTGCTTCGAATTACTGTAATAACACTTGTTTATACCGAACTCAATGGTGCTCAATGTATTGGCCTGCAAAGAATGGAGGACTTGTACATTTAGGAAACAGTTGTCTGAGACAACTCAAAGGTAACTCAAAAACGACCTAGTTTTATTTTGAAGAAAACAAAAAAAAACTTTATTTATGTTTAGGCATGGATACAAGTCTTTTGTCAACAGGCAAAGTCAATGCACCAAAATTGGTTGTTTGTGTATTCCGGAGGTAGTGTCCATGGCAAATGGTTGACATGCATCACATCATATGGTGCAGTTAAGTGTGTCTTGTAGACATTGCACAGTTGACAGCAGGTCAATCCTGTGACTCAGGTTCAACACCAACCTTTTTGCAGCTAGAGCCAGGACAGCCAAGGTCATGCATATAGGAAGCAGTGTGCTTATGAGTACAGGTGTGAGTGGAAGAGTGCTGATGGGTAAGCGAGAGTGTCAGTGAGGGTAGGGAATGTTAGTATATTCGAGCAAAAGTGGATGAGCAAGTATGTGTGAGAGCCGGTGTTTGAGTGAGGTTGAAAGTGCCCTGATGGCCGGCTCCATCCATCAAAACTCAGGGAGAAATTGCCAGTAATGATATTGGGTGTTAGAATATGAGAGTGGACTTGTGCATGCCATGTGTGAGTGCCGGTGTGTGTGTGATGCTTGCCTGATCCATCACACCCAAGACAGCACCTGATACTTCCTCCCTAAGAATGAGGCAATCAAAGGTTAGAGCAATCTGAAAGACCCATTGTACAGCCTGAGCTGTTGCTGTCCTGGACACATTCACATTTGTTAATGGACTGCTGGCACACAGATGCACACACTTGTAAAGTGCCTGGCCTACTAACTGATGTTTTCTTTTTGTAAAGGACTGTAAGCTCTGCAACGTGCCCTGCTGCACTGTGGACCTTCGCTATTTGACCTTGAAGCTCGCTCTGCCCTATACCTAGCTCACACACCACACCTTATATATGCGTGTAATCACTGACACTCTGTAGCCTGCCTTCCACAAGCCATGCCAAGTCCAGCAGCAAGCCACACATCTGCCAGAACCACCTTACACCGACACATTTGAAAGATCCTGCTGCAGCATCCGCTGAATGCTAAGTCCCACTGTGCTCTTAATATTACATTGCCTAACCCTTCACATTCCTACTCCTGCCTGCATTACGCTGTGTACCTAGCCATGCTTGCCAACCACCGTGCTCAACTACTTAATGTCCATCAGGCTGCTCCGCTTGTCCAACTGGGGTTCTGCATCCTCAGATTCTTGCCAAGTCTGCAATATCTTTTATCAAATACGTGCTGTGCAGCTGCAGACCCATACATACTGATCTCACTGCTGTTCTTGATATTGTGTAGTGATTGAATGATACCAAGAGTTAGATTATGAAATGATATGATAGGTTATTTATAACGCACTTAATACCCAGAGGTTTCTAAGCGCGGACCCGGGGATCGAACCTGTGTGGCTCTGCGTCGTCTTGCTTCCAAGGCGAGCACGTTGCCGCTGAGCTATCCTCCCCAGGATGCCTGGCAGCTAGGCTGGCTCCTTGAAATTGTATAGTCTTTTATTTTGATGAGGGGGAGGGGGTATCCAGACTGGGATGTTTTGGGAGTGGAAAGAGACGAGGCATCCTTCTTCGTAAAGCACAGGTTTGACCACTCATCATGACTGAAGTCTTATGGGGGTGGGACTAGGGCAGGTCACGGATGAGGGAGTAAGATGTCATTTCTGGTGCTTCTGCACTGTTTGCCCAAGGGGCTGTGCATGGAGCCACACTCTCCCAAAGTCACTCTCACAGTCAGGGAAAAAGTCATACAAAACAATGGAGGGACTCAACTTATACAGTGGGGATTGTCACAGGAAGGGAACATACATATCTAAAGTTAGATATTATGCAAAAGTAAAACATGATGCAAAGTTAGTTTTCGCCAGTGTTGCTGAATATTCTTTAAAATGCACAATTTGCATCACATTTTATCCAAAAAAAACTCCCCATTGGGTATTGTTCCATTTGTCACAAAAGGGATGACTTGCCATTTGCAACTGTTGGCCACTGTTTCATTGGTACACGAGGCAAGTTTATGCAGCAGTTCCATCCTGCTAGCAGGCCCGCTGCTTAGCAGCCAGCGTGAGATTAGACATATCTATCTAGCCCGAACCCACGCCACATGCCAGTGAAGTGCCCCTTAGCTAGCATCCTGCAGAATACTTTATTTGTGCTGGAGTGATAGTGTGAGGGCCAGGGCTGCTCTTCGTGGCATGGGCTCTGGTGGGGTGGGGTGGGGGCAGATGCGAGCACCGTGACATTCTCACTGCGTTTGGGTCGACATTGGACGGTACGTGACTTACCTCCGAAGGCCTGTTAAGTAGTAATGTGTCTCCTGACATTCGTCCCATGCATATTTGCAATATAGGACCTGAGAGCCAAGAGTGTTCGCCTCTTCTCTCCTCATTGGACCTCTGCCCACTCTGCTGGACTACCCTGGTGTGGACTCACTGTGCGTGAAGTTAATGGGGGTGGCACAGAGCTGTGGAATGTTATACGATTGGGTCGCCTTATATGGGAAAAGCCTTTCATTAAGACAGATTTCTTACCCAGCAAACATGAGCTATGATTCCAGTGGATTTTACATAGCATATGCCTGCAGTTTTGTACATTTCCAAAGTGCAGATAAGCCAACATGTGTGGCATGCAGTCTGTATAAATGAAAAACAAAAACGCGCGCAATTGCACGAGGTTGGGAAACATTTTAGTTAAGAAATGACATGATAGGCCGGGACTATGAAAGAACATGCACACTGCCTTCGAAATGTGTATGTTCACACTTGCACCAGCCCCTCATTGTAAATGATCAGTGATTGATTGCTAAGAAAAATGCATTCCCCAGTTGTCTTCAGATGCCCAGTAGCACGGCATCTCAAGATGGGTACGGTCCCATGTTTGGAGGGTGGGGTGGGCCTTCCTTACAGCAGGAAATACCTAACCACATATGTTAACAACTATGTAATGCTGGTTTAAGGTTTTCAAATCAAATTCATAAGATCAGTGCACAAATTAGAAGTCTTTTTTTTGATACAAGAATTTTCAGGTGGTGCATTTGTGTATGCCCAAAGTGCACAACTTATCACACAATCAATATATTACAATGACAGGAAGAAATCAATTCAGTGCAACATAGGTAAATTAATTCCATTGGGGATTGCAGATTTGTGTGTTTCAAAAAAAATTATATTGCATTACATATGTATTGTCACAGGTTATTTTGTCTATTTTTTATTTTTGGGTATTTATAATGCTCTCATGTTGGACTTAACCGTCTTGCAGCGCAGCTGATATCAAAAGCGAATAGGTTATAATGGATTGTATAGGATAAGATTTCCGAATGCATATTCAACAGAGGTCCTGGATTTATCATTGAATTTGTCCTTGGCTTTATCATTGAACTTGCGTAATATGAGCGACATCTTGAATTAAATTAATTTCCAAATATACTCACTGCTCCACCACAGCAAAGAGTTGAAAGCAACATGCGATTATTAAGCACCATTTGGAGAGATTGGTCTTTGGCAAGGTAGATCACAATTAACTTGAAGCAGCCTTTAGGTCATGAAGACAGGTGTTTCCTTGAGTTTGTGTGTCAATTCTTTGGCATGAAGATTGTAACGGGTCACATTTAGCGTCCACTGCATCGCAGAGCAACAGTACAGCCAGCAGAGTAGCTGAAACCATAAATGGCCACTTAAGAAAACACTTATAAGCTTTCTTAGTGACCGGATCTCCCCAACCCCCTCCAAGATTTTGGAGCCCATTTCAAATTGCAGGGTGCTCAGCATTTACATACACCAAGATTTACTTTTGCACCTGCATGGGTGGTAGCCCTCTTTTCCCTGGTGCAGACAGTGTTCACTGTGCACTCATTGCCACTACAGGGCAATGGCAAGAGGATAAAGGGAGCTTGGTTTTACCATGGATCAGGCCTGAGCAGCGAGCTGCCCACTTTTGCCATCCAAAGTAAAAGTAGTACATAAAGACAACTTCTTGGTGACATTTAAGTTTGTGCTGTAAGTCTTTGTGATCATTTGTGACTTTTATCAACGTATTATTTAAGGCAACAGTTAAACATGTGTGCTGTACTGTGATAACCCTGGCCTACCGCCATTTGCCAAGAAGCTTGTTATACCAGTGTGCACAATTTGCACCAGCCACTTAGGGAATGATAACCGATTCTTGGTGAGTAAGTCATGGTGTGCTTTGTCACGCATAGAATTGAGGTTGCAAAGATCTTTATATGGTTGGCTAGTAGCTTGCAACTTGAAATGTTCATCCCTGAATTTACAGACATAGCAATCCATTCTGTGACACTGCTGCACTCCAGGCAGGCCAGGACGTCAGGGCCTCACACACTCTGTGCACAGAAAGCAGTGAGCTAGACTGTTTACTCGAACACAAAGTTGCATGTCCACACATTGCAGGAGCAGCAGAAGGCTACGGTACCCTAATCACATCAGAAGTTTCAAGCAATCAGGGCCCCTCCCACCCTCACTGCAAGGTCAGCAAGAAGCAATTGCAGCTCAGCGCCACCAACCCCCAAAGCACAGGCATACTCATGGTGATGTGCTTGAAGTACAGTTAGTTCTGCTCAGCCAGTTACAGGTCTCCAGCTCTTCAGCCAAGAAGTGTGTATTCACCTCATCATCCATGATGGTCTCCATGCTTTTCTGAAAGAGACAGAAGACATCAGATAGTGCAAACTCTGCCATGTCCAACAACCTCTTGCTCCCACTGCACCAAATCACCGTGGTCAAATATTCCCAAAAATAGAGACACTCAATTACTTCTCTTATACATATTCAAACTAACAACCATTAATATCATCAATTAATAAATTACCTCGCATTATATGGACAATTTCTGAAACCATTAGATTACTATTTAAGCCACTCTTTTGATTCTTGGCGTCTCCTCCTCTTTTTAGAACTTTAGAAACGTCTATTATCACCTTGGCTGAATCCCTTGTTCCAAGCCTGTGTTCCAGGCAACCTGATGTCTGTGTCCCCGCAACACGATATTCCCCCACCCTCCGCTCTCTTCCCCTCGGGTCTTCTGTCCCCTCATATCACTACTTGCCTGATTTCTTGTATCCATAACGTTCCTTGAAGCAAAATACATTGCTCTTAGCACCCTGGGTTTCCGGGCTTAAAATTTGGGGTGCTAATGCCCTTAACACCCAATGTGGCCCGCTGTTTCAGGTGGTAACAACTCGGGAGTCCATCAGTAAAGCCCTTGTTGTGCTGGGCCTATCCCCTGGGCCCTAGGCCATTACCACACAATGGATCGGTTGCTATCGCTTAAAAATTACATATGTATTTGTTCCGCCAATCGCTGCATCCGAACCTTCGATTTATGTTCAGTTCATCTTTATTTGACCTTTCTTGTTCAGAGGTCCACATAGTAACCCCATTGGCACCATATCCAGTACATTATATCACTGGCTTCACGTGTTGCATAGTCCCTCTGACTAATTGACCAGCATACGGGCTGATTCATGGAATTATTTGCGCCGAAAAACGGGGATTTGTGCGCCATTCTGCCCGCAAATCCCCATCTGTTAAACAAGGATTTGCCGGCAGAATGGCGGACAAATCCCTGTTTTTTGGCGCAAATAATTCCATGAATCAGCCCCATGTCTGTTCTAAACAAGTGGATGCAATGTTAGCAATTACATCAAGAGTTTCACATTCTTCTCGCACTACTATATTTCAAAATAATACATGTTAAATCATCGTATTGACAATTATGACAATTACAGTTAATGATCGTTCTGATTGTAAAACTCAGTTTAGAAAATGTAGATACATACTTTGAAGAAGGTGAAGATCTTATCTGTTTAGGTTGTTGTACATCTTTCATTTTAATATTTTGTAATTTAGAGACTGCTAATTTTAACAAATGTTCAGTATACCTAGGTTCTTAAACCTATTTACTAACAATTGTTCCTGCATGGGATCTGATTGTGAACCTCTATGTTTCACTCCTAACAAGTGATTAAACGTCAAACCTGTTCATGTTGGCCTTGAATAGAAATTCCTAGCATTTAACAAGCTCTTCCTTCCTGTTGGTTTAACATACATGTTTGTAGTTAATGTGTGATTGGTAGCTTGAACATTAATTAACATTAAGTAAATTCAGAGACAGATTATTGTAGTTATTTGTGAATTGAGCATTTCATGAACACCATATTAAAAAGAATACTAATGATTCAACTGACCGCGCCCATATTCCAAATATGTATTTATTTATTTTCTATTTATGTTTTTATTTTCATTTGTAGATCGTGCCGAACGCGGGCTATCTAGGCACTGGTTACGGTACATAGATGAGTAGGTCACATAGCATCACAAAGTGTATATGAGTAGACTGTAACACATATAACAGTGATAAGATGGCACAGTCTGGTAGGATGAACCTAGGGGTCTTGTGTGAAGAGTCAGGTTTTCAACTTTTTGCAGAAAGAGTATAGCGACGGGTTTCATCTGAGTGAGAGAGGTAGGGCGATCCATTGTTTAGCCACCACTACTGGGAAGCTACAGCCTCCTGCTTTAGACCGTTTGAATTTAGGCATGTTGAGGAGGTGAGAGGTAATGGCTCGGGTTGGTCTCTCCGAATGGGTTTGGTGATTTTATTGTTGAGGTATTTGGGGGCTGTGTTAGAGATGCACTTGTGTGTGATGGATAGGGTTTTGACTTTGATTTGGTTTAAGACAGGAAGACAGTGGACTGTGCACTTAGCGTCGGATATATGTTCTTTTTCCGGGATGTTTGATTCCACTCTTAGGTCCTTGTTCTGGATTATTTGGAGTTATTTTATGTTGTTTTTCGAAGAGCCAGCGAGTACAATTTTACAGTAGTCTAGTTTGGATAAGATTAAGGCTCTCGCGAGTGTAATGCAGTTGTCCTGTGTTAGGAAGGGATGGCATGCGTTAATGAGTTTGGCAGTATAATCTGCTGCAGAGGCAGTTGCATTGACTAGCCTAGTTAGTGAGAGTGAAGAGTCTAGGTAGGCTCCTAGAGTTTTCACTTCCTTTAGATTAGTGATGAGATTCCCGTCTATGGTAAAGGATTTATAGTCGCAGTGCAGTTTGTTTAGTTGGGAATGGGTCCCTACCACTAGGAGCCCTGTTTTATCATCATTAAGACAGAGTTTGTGTTGCGACATCTAGCCTTCGATGGTGAGGTAGATTTTATTGAGAGCCTTGGTGTTCTCAGTGTAGTTGCTGGTGATGGGTACGGGAATTTGCGTGTCATCAGCATAGTGTAGAAGACACCTAATGCATCCAGGAGGTCAAATAGTGCCTTAGTGAAGATAATATAGACTGTTGGTGAGACATATGTGCCTTGAGGTACGCCGCAGAAGACTGGAGCTGGTGTGGCTGCTACGATGTTGGAAAAGACTCTCATTGTACGTTGAGATAGGATTTACTAGGTCAAACACTGCAGGTAAATCTAGTAGCAGCAAGATGGCTAGATTCCCATTGTCTATGATCCATTTGGATTTAGAGATCGAGGAGTGCTGCCTCAGTGCCTTGTCCTGGGTAGAAGCACTATTGGCATAGTCCGAGGATATTCTTAGATTCCAGGTGTTTCTGTATTTGTAAGTATTCTGCTCTGTCAAGGATTTTGAGGAGGAAGGGGACAGTGGTGATAAGGCAGTAGTTGGTGGGGATGTTGGTGTCTAATGAGGGATTTTTTAGGAGTGGAGATCCCATGCATCTTTCAAGTATTTTGGGACAGTCCTTTGTGCAAACGATTTGTTGATGAGAGGTGTGATGACCTGGGGATTCCAGTTCACATAAAATGGAAAAAAGCTATTTTGAGCTTGTTTCAGCTTTGGCTACGTGCTCATTGTAGGTGAGACTCTTCGCTTGTATGATAGCCTGTTTATACATTTTGGCCACACAAAGCATCTTGTTTCTGTTATGTTTTGATGGTGTGGAATTCCATATGGTCTCTACCTTGAGTTTGGTGGCTCATAAAATGTTCAGGTCAGGAGTGTACCAAGAGTTTAAGTGGGCTCTCAGCTTAGATTTGAGGGTGCCTAGCGGGGCAACTTTGTCTATCTCTAGACGGCGAGTTAGGTTACATAACTTCACCATTTGGTAGGAGCCAAGGTTTTATTGTTGATAGTTGGTGATGGGGTGGAGCATAGGGAGCATGTTATCTAGAGTGAAGTTACGTGTATTTCTAGATTGCACAGCAGGGGCTGGTTTCAGTTGTGCTTCAGTTGGATTGTATTTTGTTGAAGGTATAGGTGATGATGTTGTGGTCATACCAAGGGCAAGGGTGGTTGGAAATGATATTGGTGTTACAATTCAAATCTGCTAGCCACTCCAATCTGCTGCCTGTGTTGTGTGTGGGTGAGGTGATGCATTGCATAAAGCCAAGTGATTCAATTGGATTGGTTATAGTTTTGGCATTCACATCCATAGGGTCATTTAGGCCTAGATTGAAGTCTCCCAGGATAATCATTTTAGAGGAAGGTTTGGTGTTTTTGCTCAGTAGGAGAGAGATATCCTCATCTATTTACAATAATGGTCCCAGTGGCCTGTAGGGGATATGGATGGTAAGTGATGCAGTGTTGGCAAGGGAGAATTTCAGTTAGTGATTCTCCTGAATGGAGGAAAGCGTCAGGCATTTCCCTTAGTGCCAGGTCTTTTTTGGCTATAAGTGCTACACCTCCTCCTTTGGCTAGAGGTCTGGCTTTTCGGAAGATGGTGTAACCCTCAGGTATAGCTGGTGAGAGGGCTGGGCCGCAGGTGCATGCAGCCATATTTCCGTGACAGCTAGTATGTCAAGATGGTTGGCAGTAATGAAGTCAGCAATGTCAAGTGCATGGGCTGGGGGTGATCTTGCGTTGATGAGGCATGCATAGAAGTTTGTTGGGTTGGAGCACTGCTCACATGCAGGGCTTGCAATGGTGATTGTGTTAGTTTTAAGAGTTTTGTGAAGGTCTATGGGTGCCTGGTTGTGTAGGGTTCGTTGTTCTGTGCACATTGTGTTGGTAGTGCTATTGGTTTGGCGGGGGTCACATATTGTGTCAACTGGGGGCTAATTTTGTCAGGGTCACTCAGTGTGGAAATAGCAAGATTCATTGGGCCAGGGTCAAACTTTGTAGCAGTAGCACAATACATTGGGCCAGGGTCACACATTGTAGCAATAGCAAGATTCATTGGGTCAGGGTCACACATTGTAGCAATAGCAATATTCACTATACCAGTGTCACACATTGTAGGAGAGGTTAGGCTCAATAGGCTTGGGTCACACATTGTAGCAATAGCCACATTCTTTGGGCTAGGTTCACACAGTGTAGCAATAGCAAGATTCACTGGGCTAGGGTCAAACATTGTAGCAATATCTATATTCACTAGTCCAGTGTCACACATTGTAGCAGAGGCTAGGTTCACTAGGCCAGGGTCGCACATTGTAACAATAGCTGAGTTCTTTGGGCTAGAGTCACACATTGTAACAATAGCTGAGTTCATTGGGCTAGAGTCACACATTGTAGCAATAACAGTACTCATTAGGCTAGGGTTGCACATTGTAGTAATAGAAGGATTCATTGGACTATCAATATATGCTATCAATATAATGTTTTTAGACACTCAAATGCCTCTGTGATTCTGATGCAGGCAAATATATATTTGGTCTCAAACCAATACACAACAATGTTCACATTGACTGAAACCATACTGGCTTCCATTGATGTTCCAGACAATTGAAAATGTCAGGACAAAAATATTATTTTTTACAACAGCTTGACAATTAGAAAAAAACTACTTCTTCGTAACCCTTTAAATGGTGTGTTGATGTATAAAGACTAGTCATGTCCACTGTAAACAAAAGGTCTTTAACCGGATTTTATTGAAAGTTTATCAACGAGTCGCTTGTATGCTGCAAGTATGTTGACTTCTTTTTAATCAAGGGTTGTAATACCTGATCAATACATTTTAGCAAGGGCCCTAATAGAATGTTTGTAGCTGATGCTATTGTTGATCCAATTCAATTTCTGAATGTTTTATACTTTTTCATGTAAAAGGATGAGAATGTGTCAAACATATATCTGTTTTAATAATATCTTATTCATTATCTACTGATTGTTATAGGGTTATTTCAATAAGATTCTTCTCTTGCTTGGAATCTATATCCATATTTAAAAATGAGTTTGATCTGTTAGGTAATGCATATAATAATCCTGCAAATAATTGTGCTTTTGCCTTGCACCCGACCTCTGAAACTCATCCCAGTATCAGCTCAGAATGCTCCCACAATTCTCCAATGTTGCAAATCTCTCAAAATGTGTCTTATTCAATAGCACCGACCAAGCACTAATCCAATGGGTGCACAAACTGGAGCACAGACCACAACTCGAAGTACTAGGTTACTTTTAACAGATACCAGTCCAAACGCTAGCTATCCACACCCCTTGCTGCACTCCATTGCAGTTGAGCTAGGTTAATGCTTTAAACAATAAAATACATACAATAAATAAACATTGGGACCCATTTTGTCTGTTTGGATGTATATGGGAGGATGTATGAGCGTAAGGAGTAAGTACTGAATTAGGGGTAGAAGAGGGGGGAAATAAGTTTAGTGAGTAGGGCACTATACCCTAGATGTGGTTTGGGGAAGGAGTTTAGTGAGTAGTACACTATAACCCTGGCAGCAATTTCTTAAGCAGGACACTATTTCTCTGGGGCAGTACAGTGGGCATGACACCATATCCCTGTAAGGTGATCAGGGCACCATATCCCTAGAGCTGGCTGAAGGGAGGTAGAGACAGGAGTAGAGAAGGAGGTAGGTGGAGGGAAGAGACCTTCGGAATAATAGAGCATACCAAGGTGAGGAGACTGAGTGTATAAAGTCAGTGAGAGCGCATGAGAAACAGAGGGGAGAGAGAAAGTTAGGAGAGTATAGAATAGCAGCAACTGACATAGTGTAAGAATAGTATTGTTAAAGGTTTATAAACGGTAATCCAGATGAAAGGTATATAAGTGCTGTGAAACTTCCATGTTGAGGTTACTTAGGAAGTCCCTGAGAGAATTAGATAGAGATGTCTATGGCCGTTTGGCCTCCCAACATCAAGGGAAGATTAGTAGGGGTACCCTGGCTACAGAACATTCATCTTGGAGCCTGACTAGGGAGGAGGGAGCCCCTTCAAGCTTGAGGGAAATGTTACAGGGACCACCCCTAGACTGGGAACCCAAATTGTCCCTTGTATGTACATGTTTTGAAAATAAAAAAAAGTGGAAGCATATCTATATTGCCATGTGACTTATTGGAACCATTGGCACACATACTGCTTGGGATACCAAACATTGCCTTTTGTACCCCAGAAATGCATAGTTGTGATCATTCATTACCATTATGCATGTCCAGTTGAATCATGTCAGTGTTGCGATGAATATAAAATGTCAACTGACAGTGGCTGCTCAATGCTAACCTCGATGAAATGTTGGCAATAGACCACTTAATCTACTTTTGAAGAAAATCTTGAATTTTGTTGGCTCATGGGAAAGCTGATCACAGTTCCCGGCCACCATTTGATCTACTGCAAGGCAGCATCAGAATTGTACTATACGTTATCGTTATCTCTACAGTGTGTGGGATGTTTTTACCCATGCATCCGAGCCCTACCACAAAAACTGTGCAGTACTGGCATTGAAAACATCATGATGGCCAGAGCTTCCCAGAAAATGCCCAGGGAAATGCATGAAGAATAGGCTGCCACCCATTTTTGCCGATGTTATGGGCACAGAAGGGCACTGCCTAAAACCACCATTGGACTACCCACACAGTAGCCTGAAACCATTGGGAATGGCAATGCTGATTGCCAAAAGCAACCTAGAACTGTGGGGAATTCATTTTCTTAAATCCCAAAAATGGTTGCATTACCAGTACTCACCACTATCAGAAAGCCGGCGTTTTAAAACAACACCAGACATTTGTGTAAAACTGAATAAATGAACCCCAAGCAGGCCAAAGAAAGACTTACTAAGAGGTGGATACAATGTAAAGTTATATTCTGAAGTGATTTGAAGGTTTATAACAAGACTGGCAGAGCTCTGCAGGTCTGCAGCGGCTTAAACTGAAACTGGATTTAAAATTACCAAAAATCGAAATGTGTAAATAAACTGAGGGACAGACTTGTGACTGCCACATAGTTTGTCACTGTTAAAATGTCATAGTTTTGAACTTAGAATCAGCATTCCAGCTGCATGTGTAAAAATTGTTAGTTTTATTTGAATGCAGAAAACTGGGTAACTAAAAGTGACAGTAGCTGGTGCCTGGCTTAAGGAACTGGATTCTGCCGGACAACTTCCCCCCCAATTGGAGTGAAACTGGATCCACAGCAGTTCTCAGGCCTGGCTGCATTCTGAGGGGAGGTTACCCCTCTCTGATTGAATTACCAAGGGACTGCTAGAGACTAAACAAAGGACCCAGGCAGAGGGTTTATTGGGGAGAGGCCATAAATGGCTTCCTCTTGAACAATGGGCCTTCCAGGGCCCAGGCAGATGGTTTATTAGGGGGACCGTAAAATAGCTTCCTCTTGGCAGAAGCTGGGAGGGGCAGGGTCTCTGAGCTTGGCAGAAACTGGATAAACTGGTTTCTCCACCATGTGACCTGGAAAGACACACCCCTGTTGGCCAGAATATGATTCTAAGAAAGATGTATAACTCACAGTGCGGACTTGTCGAAATTATTTAAATGATACCATAATTCTTGTGAATTTTCTTTGCACGTTTTAAGACGCGTTGGGAATTTGTGTGATGTTCTGGGGCAAAACCCCGCTATTTATGGATACTACAGACTCTGTGTTTAAGCTAGAGACATGGGAATTTACTGGAGTATGTAAGGACAGGCCGTGTATATGTGTATAATTTTTAATGAAGAACCAAGGTTGCATAACCCACTAAAATCGAAAATAAGTTGCCATTTTTGAATGCAAGCCCTCAGGAAGAGCAGAGTTTGAACAGAGTATACGTCATGTGATAGGTAATATGTACATGCAATGACAAACCACTATGTATTTGAGAAATGTGTATTTTGATGAAATATAGATTTGTGTGCAATTTGACAGGGGAGTGTCCTTTCTGCAAGCCATTAAATGACATCATTCTGACACACAATCCTGCTCTCCAGTGAGAACGCAAAGAATTCTCCAACCTATCAGAACTCTGAAGGGGTTGGG
This sequence comes from Ambystoma mexicanum, assembly GCF_040938575.1. Lineage (NCBI taxonomy): Eukaryota > Metazoa > Chordata > Amphibia > Caudata > Ambystomatidae > Ambystoma > Ambystoma mexicanum. The sequence continues at coordinate 1,158,951,071 of NC_090928.1, read as the reverse complement.
CCTAGAAAGCTAGCCTCTCCACCCACTTTCAAAACACATAAAAAGAGACTGCTGGGACAGGTAGGGACATTCAATTCCATTTGCTGCGGAGCATGCTGACTGAAGACTTCACATCCAGAGATCCTACACTTAGACTTCCAAGCTAAACAGAGACTACAGAACTTTGAACCAAGAAGGCCCACTGCAAGCAAAAGTATTTGTCAGCAGGCCCAAAAATCATTTGCAGACTATTCACAGCCGGACCCAGGTGTTGATTCTGGCCTGAAACCCTGTGCCAGAAAGATCCAGAAGCAGTGCTATACCCAGAGAAAGCAGAGCAGTATCCAGAACCAGAGGCCAGAGATCCAGAGTGACCCAGACCGCTGTTAGCAGAACCAGAGAGCTGACCCAGATCACTGTGAAGTGCCGAGACTAGAACCGGAGTCCAGTCCAAAACCTGACCAGATCCGTGGGGAGGCCTATTTCAAAATATATTGTGAGTACCTAGCAGAACTGTGCAGAACCAATCTCTTAGTTAAAATAATATAATTCAATCTATTTTAATCTAACCAGAACTTCCTCCTGTCACCTGTCATTTGCAAAGCTGTCACCTGTCATTTTCTAGCTGCAAGCTGTAACCTGTCGCTTTGCACTTTTAAAATTTAAAATCCGAAAAACTACCTTTATTTAATCGTCCGTATCTCTGGAACCGTTTGGGCTAGGAACTTGGTTTAACTTTCCTCTGAAAGCTTAGAATCTCAGCTTTTTCATCAAGCTTAGAACCGACTTGCTACTCCTTATACTTTTGCCGTAATCGTGATTCACGCATTCGCGAATTTTGCCGCGATTCGCGATTTGGTTAAAAATCCAGCCACGTGTGAAAACAGCAGCTTCCTTACTTTCCTTTGCCAAAAATTCGTTTAACCTGCTAGCTACTCCTAGATCCTTGCTAAAGTGAGTCTGAACTCATCCCAAGTATATTTCTCTCACTCTGAACCTTCTAAAGGGAATTAAAACCATTTTCAGCATATTCCTCACTTCATTGCCAGCACATATAAAAGCATTTTGGGCCTGTGTTTCAAACTTCTGTAGTCTAAGCTTGCTGGGGTGAACTGAATTACATTTGATTGCATTTCTGAGAACTGTGTGCTTTCCTTCCATTTCCTTGCATTGCATAAAGGGGGGGAGTGGATTGCCAGAGGAAAGTGATTACATTGTTTGTTGAAATCATATTGAGTATTTTCTGTATTGCATTTTCATTCAACATTGCATCCATCTGAAACTAGATAAAGCATTCTCTACCACCTTATTCTTCTGTTCCTATTCCCAAGCGTGCTACCTCATCCTTTATACTACTCCTGGGTAATCAAATCAGTTTATTAGTAGAACATTACCCATTGTTGTTAACTGCTCATGTTCTGAAGTGTGAAACTAATTATTAATTTATTATAAAGTGTGATATATATATCTTGTTTACATTCTCAAATAAACCGTTTAAACTTGCAAAACAGAACTACTTCTTGGCTCAGTGGGGTCAGGGGGGTTCCAAGAGAGGGGTGTTATATAGGGGTAGTCATCCAGAACTCATGAACTGGACATAAAGATATATCAATAAGGGTTTCCATTCAGTATCCCAGACTAGGCATTGACTTAGCTGTAGTGCTGGATTGAATCCTCTTACAAGTGGGGTGGGTAGTGCAGCAATCTCTGAACCAAACACAATCACTTCACCATGAACAATGTGCACAGTGGTCAGAGCATTGACTACATGTCCATTGTAACAACACTGGGTGGCACACCTCTACCATCCAAACGTGGTCCCCAAGTGAAGCAAGGGGGCAGTGAGTATGTATTTCAGCACCCAACAATTTTTGCATGCATTAGATGCCACAGAGGATATGACTTCTGGAAGAAGATTGAGGAGGTTGATTCACAGTAGATACCGTTTTGTAATATGCATTCAATTTAATTTCAGCAGACAATGGATCAAATGTCCTTGCTGCCTCATGAATTGGAAAAACAATGTTCTTGTGTTTTGCACATGTCCTACACCTTGTGATCACACACATAATCTGCAAGTGTCAGCCTGTGAAAGAAATACTTCTTGTGGCCCATAAGATCATCTTACATTTCACCTCGGCTTACTATGCCAAAAATGCACTGTGTCAACTGCAAACAGGCCACAAATTGTCATTGCTCGACCTGAAGACCTTATTTGCTCATCATATTTTATATGTTGGATAGGCTGGCTATGTGAGCAGTGCAATGCCACCACAGATTACAGTAACCCTTTTGGGGTTAGAATTTGGGTAGTCTTAGATAAAACATTCAGCACCTTATCTTCTCTTCTGTGTACCACGGACAATTGATCTTGTGACTTCACGAGTCTGCTGATTAGGGGCTATCCTTTCCTTTTTCTGGTCTTCTGCTGATTAGGGGCTATCCTTTCCTTTTTCTGGTCTTCTTTCTCTTCGACCTGTATCAGGCCATGGAAGGTAATGGGGCAATTCATCAGATCCTTTCCACCAGTCAGCCATGTAGATCTAAAGTATCACATATTCTGCTTGTTCATTAGTTAATGTGTGATTGGCATCAGTTTGACATGAAGGTTATATGCACTCCATAGAAATGTATTATTCCCTCGCAATCAAATGATTCCATACGTGTTCCTAGAAGTCTGCCATATACATTGGCTATCTTTACAGCACGGACACGTTTTTTTTATTCACCTGACCTATGACTGATTTAACAATCCTGATTTGAAATGTAAATGGCCTGAACAACTACATCACAAAAAAGAAAATGCTTCACTATTTTAAAAACCCTAAACAATTATTGTGCAAAGAGAAATTCAGAACCGCCAAAGGCAGTCAAACTACTATTCATGGGCAGGAGTTTACACTGCAGAGTAGTTAACACCTGGAACGACATAGAAGGAAGGTTCTGCATCGTAAAATTTAAACTTGAAATATAAAAGAAAATCCTTGTAGTGGGTTCGAGCTGCTGTTCATTTGCAAATGGTCAGATGGTGCAACCTAGACTTTTCTTTCCATCTTTAACTGTTAGATCATAGGGCACCTCTCATCCAGAAGCATGAAGCAAAGGGCAGACAAAGAAAAGTGCACTTCCGGTTTGGTCCGTTGTAAACTAGGCAGACATCACCATGTGTCTCTTCGCACCACGACCCATTCACATTCTCTCCAGGGCTCTCCCAGACAATTGACAACAATTACCCTATCATCTGCCCTGAAAAACCTCATCAACATCCCCGTACACCACTGCAGCAGAAGGCAACGATTCACATTTGCCCAGTCATGATAGCTACCATTAGTTTAGTGGTCGTAAAGAACAATGACATCGCCGATCTCATAACCAACAATGGTCTCGAAGCATGGTTTGAACACTCATCCCTCTACATTTTCAAACATCTTCCTACCCTAATGCTGCAATATCCAACATGCAGACAGTATGGGAAAAACCTCAGGTTGAGTGGCAGTCATCCATATGTTTGACTGGCTCAGCGTGGTAATCCCAACTCCCACATACATCTTGTTTGAATCCCTCTCAAGCTGGTTCCCCATCTCAAACAGCAAATCGCAGAGTGCATCGTGAGCGTACAGCAATTATGGAGTGGCAGCAGAGCAGCAGGAAGGAGCCTCATAGTTGGGCTAGGTTGTGGACACTAACGGCTGGCAGTAAGCAACTTTATTCACATATTCTGCCTAAATCGTCCATTCATAGGGCCTCATTACAAGGAATGCAGTAGAGGGTTAACAGTGCTGGTAGAGCTGCCAACGCTGTTAACCCTCAACCCCCCAATATGAGGTCCACTCGCGGGACCTGCTAAGGACACATGGTTTAACCAGATGTCCTTAGCGGGTCCCGCAAGTGGACCAGGATACTAACAACGGGCCCGTCATTAACGGACCCGTTGTTAGCATCCCCCCCTTTCCCATTGAGCACTATGGGGGATCAAATGGGAATGGGGATGTACTGGGTCCGGGTAAGGGAATTACCGGGTCCTCCCAGGTTGGAATGGCCCGGTAATAAAAGCGGCATGGCTACCTCCATACTCGGAATGAGGCCCATAGTCTCTTATGAGCTGCCTACCGGGGCATTGGAAAAAATGGTTTCCATCACAGCATATAATCTACGAAGTACTGGCACTTCACAAAACAATGTTGTCCCACAGAAGGCAGCCTTTGGATTAAAACATTTAAATACGCAAATAATTAAACCTCTCCTCACACTGGTCACCGCAAAAGAGGGTGAAGCAAAGACGGGAAGAACATAACTGACTTTTATAACAAAATGGACCCCAAAAAAAGTATTGCCTCGCTCACTGCCATTATCATCCCAAGTGAACTTGGAGCCATAAAGGATACACAGCAGAAATCCATGACCTCATTGCCACCCATTGACAATACATCTCTGCTTGATATGTGCTACAGTTTGCAGAGAGAGACATCAACACTCTTCACCCAATTGTGGAGCAGGTGTATGGGAGGAAAGGTCTCTAGGACCCTCCTCCCCCTACATTCCTCACCTGCGTGAGGCCTATGACTCGCCGGCAGCCATCTATGCACCTGGGCCGGGATGCGGGATGGCTGCGGGTCGACACATGGGGCTGCACGACTCAACCCATAGCATGGTAAAAGCTCCATTTTGTGATACGACCAGACTTCAGTTTGATCATAATAATCTAGGCCTCAGTGGCACAAGCGGCCTGCACGGCTGCAGCTCTCCCCCCTGACCGTGCACAGCGAGACCAGCACTTCCCTCACCCTCCTCCCCTTGGCCGCTCAGCTGAAGGCCTGTTCTCACGGGAGACTAGGCATGAACAAGCTACATTACAAACACTGTGGGCCTCATCACGATAGCCCTATTACCCCCGGATCACGGGTTAGGTGTTAACAGTAAATCCCCATTCCCCATTTGGTCCATTGGATTCAATGTGGCATTTTCAGCGCTAATTATGTGGGCTAATACAGCCGGCGGTAATACAGGTGAAAACAGGGGATTTTCACATCCAGGGAAAGGCTGGAGGTAAAACAGCCCATTTAGCACCTAACTCATGATAGGGCCAGCCCTTAAATGCAGCGGTAATACCGTTACCACCGCATTTAAGGGCTACAGCCCAACTCGTGATGAGGCCCTGTATCTTTCACCTTCCGCAGTACATCATTGACCTGACGATGACTGGGCAAAAGCTGGGGTCTGAGAAAAATAAAGTTGCCTCTATAAAACTTGTCCTGTCCTCTCGCAGACCCTCGCATCTATAATATATTTTGTGAATAACTCCCAATCTTGTTCCCCGTTTGAAGTGCCAGACATGTATGCTAAGCACATGTGCCACCCAATTTCACCCATGCTGCTAAGTCATCTGTAAGGATGATAAATTAGCCGCAGGTCCATGAAATTGATTGTTCATATTGAAATAAGACGGCCTGCTCCCAGCCCAGATCAACCACACGTGAATTTATATATTCAAACCTGCCATTACTAATCAGGATTATTGATGCTGCACAATATTTAAAAGCAACGTGTGATATCCCTCTGTATTCTATGATTTCCTAAAAATATATGAGTTTAATTAAGGATGGAAATGTGGGCCTCATCACGAGTTGGGCGGTAATGCCGGCGCTAATAGCGCTGGCGCTATTTGCCCTACCACCAAATACACCGGCGCTATTAGCGCCGGATCAGGGGTTTGGCGGATTTGGAAATCCCCATTCACCATTGAATCCATTCAGGAACGCCCCATTCCCCATTGGGCTCAATGGGGAAATTTTGCGCTCATACCGCCGGCGGATTTCCCGACGGCGGTATGAGCGCAAAATTTTGGCGGATTTACCCCCAGCTCAGAGCTGGGGAGAAATCTGCCGAAGCCCTGATTTGGTGGACCCTTAAATCCGGTGTTAACAGTGCTACCGCCGGATTTAAGAGTTACCGCCAAACTCGTGATGAGGCCCTATGTATGGGTTTCTAGGGTAATGAGTGTGAACCATATTAATAGAGTGTCTTTTTTAGTATTTGTTTATTCTTTGAGCATTATGTTACACAAATCAGATTATAAGCAGAATGTTGCAGACTTGTTCCTATGCTAATACACACACCAACCTGTTTCTACCTCATCTTATAATGTCAGCTTTTCTTGTGTGTCCCGCGCCCAAGTGCAAAACCTTAGTCCTGTGAATGATGTGATGTTAACAAGACCTTTGTGATAGAAGTTATTTTGCAAAAATGATACAGGAAAATGTATAATACATAGAATGTTCATAAGCGTGCATGATCTTCGATATATATGTAATTATAGTGGCATAATCTGATTTATAATAATGTGCATATAATAATGTGCATTCAACCCTATAGTGTAGATGCGTGAGAAGCCACAGGGCCATCTCTCCCTTACCCTGCAGAGCCGCATACTCAGCCCCCGCCCTCCTCCCCCCCCAGGCTGGGCTAGCAATTGAAGGCCCCTTGTTTTACTGATGTGGAGTAATACAGATATACCTCCTCGCCTTCCTGCTGAACCCTCACAAGGTATTTGCCTTCCCCCCTGCCCCCTGACACACAATGCCACCATAAACCCTCTTGTACCTCCATGCTTCGGTTGAAAGAATTATGGGCAGCAAGACTTCACGTCCCACTGCCTTTTGATGTACCAGCCATGTGCCCCCTGACCCGATAGTATTCTAGTTCACCCTAACCTCGACTGATCGTGGTGGCAGTTTATTCACTCTTGTACTAACATACTATAAATATGTCTCCTACTAAATCTAACAAAGCAGAATGATAAAGGCATCCTTACATATGCCCCCTGATAAGGCACCTGAACTCATGAAGCTGCTCCTTTATGAATAATATTTTTTATGATGATGCATTGAGATCACCTAGAGTTATGTGCTATTTCTCATGTGATGTTAGATTAACAACTTGTAGGATTTATACGACAATGTGAAGCAGACGTTAACAATGAATGTGTATGTGTGGCCACAAGGGCAAAACGTTAGTGCAGCCAAGATGTATCAACTCAAACAGCTCCTGACCTGGTACTCCACCCCGATGAGCCCAGCTAACCCACAAGCATCATTACAACACCATGCAGAGTCTCACCAATCAGGAGCACCGACCCTACAGAATCTATAATGTTTATTCTCCTTTGCCCAATCTCATCGATTCATGTAATCCCTAGTTCCCACTTCATAGATGACGTGGATTTGTAACAAAATGTAGATGTTTGCTGATGTTTGTCAGAGCACTCTTGGAGTTTGCAGAGTTCTCTGCTTGCCCTATATTGGTTTGGATAAAACTTTTTAACTTCACCCGCACTTGGTCTTGGTCTCATTCCCTGGTGGGGTGTGTCCATTATTGACTCTCATTGTGGAGTTTTAATGCCTTTGTGGGGGATGCACACTTTCAAGTGGTGACCCCGACGGGATTGCGTTCTTTTTGTTCCTTTTGTCACGAGACGTCCCCGGCCACAGTGGAGACGCACGGTGTGCCCCCTCAAGGGAGCTGCCCACTTACGGCAACTGGTACGCTTAGACGTGCGCACGCAGTAGGGCGAGAGGGTACGGGTCCGGAGGGTCTCGAATCAATATGGACACGTGAGTATCAAGTGCGAGCAACATTAAAAGGAGTTGGATATAGACACTAGTATATGAGGTTGATTTAAGTTAAAGTGGTTCTTGAGGGTAAAATAGGTATTAGTCTTATTCTTTCTTTTATCTTTTGCATATGGCCATTAGGATGAGTTAAGGAGATTACAAGGTGAAAAGGGAAGACAGGAACCTAGCTCCGAAAGGGGGTGGAAGACGGCGCTGCATAGTGCTATTGTCGGGGGGGAATTCTCCCGGGGTCGGCTGGGCCGTCCGCGGACCTCCGGGCAGGGAATCCCCAACTCCTCCCGTATATCCCAAAAGAGATAGAGTATGAGACACACGCAAGAAGCAAGGTGATTCTGCTGTTTATTAAACAAAATGGCAGGGATGGGTCAAGGATCGTACGCGTCCGTCCTGACACTCTTTCAACATCGTGGGGCTCGCAGGCCCTTTTTACCTTAGTATGACGCGCTACTTGCGTCACCTGAGAAAGTTAGCAAAAAAACCTATCGCCACTCTGGATTGGTTCCCTGAGTGGTAGGGTTAGTATAGCATACGTATAGAGAATGTCGTTATTGGTTAAGGGTCAGTCAGGTGGTATACTTGGGTTGTCCCTTCAGTTTGATACATAAAAATTGTTACATGAAGACCCCTGAGGATTGGTTAATGTTAATGGCGTCAGTGATAAGGGCCCCATGTTCTGATTGGTTCTCCCGCGAGCCCCCCAGTCTGGGACCATCGCTGTTCCCAGCTCGCGGTGCACCTGTCATTTGCAACAATGTTTCACTATGGGTATGTGCAGACAATGTGAGGATTTATTCATAAGCAGGAAGGCCGACTACTCCCACCGCTGCAGATGTCCATTGAGTCGCTTAATTGTATCTGCCTGTGTCTTGAGACGGGGGATCCAGGCGCCTTCTTCCTCCTGGGCTTGGCATCCTATCAGGTTTGGCTTGGTCACGTGAGGTGGGACCGTGTTTAAGGCAGAATTCTGCACAATTAATATTGCATTTCTCACTGTGTGCCTGGCTTATCTTGCAGGTGCGACCTTGGCGTCGGCTTGCGCTTCGAGAGTTTGCAACGTTGTGCCCTTGACTGTCTGCTTTCGCCGGGCTTATTCTGCAGGGTCAGCAACCAAGCTCTGGCTCATTCAATGTTCATGGAAGCTTTTGCTTGCGGCCTACTTGGGCCTGGTGCATAGGTGGAACCGTTTGATACAGAGCGCTTTAGGTTATGGTATCATATTGCTCTATCCCCAGTATCGTGTCTTCGTTATATTTCTCATTATGGTACAAGGGTTTAGAATAAGCGTGAGCAAGCCTTTTTAGATGAGTTCATTATGCGTCTTGCGTTTCTGCATTTTGAGAAGCCTATGTGGAAAATAATAAAGATGCACGTCCGTGGGTGTGTCCGTCGCCTACGTCATAGCACTGAGTATGTTCTTCGTGTGGATTGGTGTGGGAGTGTCCGGTATGTATGTTTGCACGGGTGTACTGACCGTTGGCTAGGTCGTCATGGCATCTCTAACGATGTGTTGATTTGGAGCTGGATGGTTTAGTCGAGTTCATCCATGCCGCAGGTGTCAGCATGTGCAGGGCAGGCTGGTGGGCAGGTGGGTGGGCACGCGAGTGGGCACATCCGTATGTTCTTGTACCAGGGTATTTGGTCGTCTGGGAGATGGGCGAACTCCTCTCGTGGCGGGTGTCTGGGCCGTGATCCTCTAGGCCAGGGTTGAGAGGGGATTGGTGGGAGCCTTTTGTTCACTTTTCCCACTTCACTATGTTGACTAGTACTGGGAATAAGTGGAAAACAGAAGACATTAGTAGGAGTCTCATATAAGGAGAAGACTCGGAGTAGAATTTAGAAACGCTTTATTCTTTTTCCTCTTTCTAAAAATCTGCGGGAAGGCATTCAGACAATTTAAGGGTTAAGGGGTGCAACGGGTTGAAGTAAAAGAGATATTTTTGGATAAATAATAGTGTAGAGAAGAAAGGGAGGTATATGTTACATGTTGTATGTAAAGTGTTCTGTCAATCAATGTTATGTATTGAACCGGTTATGTTTTTTCTGTGATCAAAATGTTTTGGTAAAGTTATTGAAATGACTGTGTAATGGTTTTATGAGAAGTGGTCATTGTAAGTGTGACCTTTCAAAGAGTAGACACATGTGGTACACAAAAGTGTGATATTAGCGGTAGAATATTTCCATCATCAGCACTTTAAGTACATAACACCCACCCACTAAAACATGGTATCAGAAGGGGTGGACGGGACAGTAACATGGAGGCGGAAACACCAATGGCCTATATTTGCTAGAACCTGCCAGGTTATGCGGAGCGTATCACGAAATACCATGACCAATGGGTTACTTAATTAAAAGGGGAAGGGCTACCACAGGTATGGCCCCAGGGAGGATCATTTGACAAAAGCGTGTTGGACATGGTGGCCAGATGCTTATTTATGAAATATCAATGAAAACAATAGAAGAGATATTAGATCTATGGAGGTGGTTTGAAGAGGTGCCTCCAATAAAAAGAAAGGAGTAAACAAAGGAAGAGATTGCATCTCCCGGGGCAATAGAAAACAGCGAAAAAAGAGCGAAGGAAAAGCAGGGCCAGTGGAGGTAACACGACTATATCCCCTTTTAAATAAACCAGTGCCTGCAGAGGGATACAGTGACCCAGTGTATGTGTCAAAACCCACGCCCCCCAACCGCACCACGACCAAAAGCACCCCCCAATTTGAGTGTCCAAGAACAAGTGGACAGGTGAGTACCTCGGCAATAGATATTGAAAAATTCACTGAAGAGTTAGACTCCAGGTTAACAATGGCCCGAAACGAGCTGTCCAGATTAAGAGATATGTGTGAACAAAGTGGATCAAGTACTTCTAGGATCGATCAGACATAGAGGGCACAGACACCCGAGAGGTCCATAGAAGAAGGATGGAAAAAGGGGGAGATACTATTCCGCATACATCGAGCTAGAGCAACCCACGCTGGAGGGAGACACAGGGGGAGAAGGCACGACCTCGGGAGGGGCGGAAGAGTTATGGTGTGACATAGAGGAAGATGAGCTGGAAGGAAGAAGAATAGGGTTTGCAGCAGGAGGGGCACTGGTGAGGTTAGATGAAACACCTCTGGGGAGGGCAACGGAAGAGGAATGGAATGGAAGACTAAGAAATAGAGTGGGGAGAATGGCTGTATTGGGAAAATGAGGAACAAAGGTGAGTACAGGGAAAGGAACAAAAGGAAGGTTACAGCTACCCCTGATAGATTGGGGAGGAGGGAGGCCAAATTATATACTCTGGGCACAGATGGATAAGGCCAATTTGTTGAAATTACTGCCTCTGCTGTCAGGGGGTGCAAGTAAATGGATGTATGCCTTTGAGAAACACACTGCAGGGGTCTCCTTGGGTGATCAAGCTGACCGAATTTGGGCAAAAGCAGGTTTCCCAGTAATTACATTAGATTGTGACCGACATGATGGTGCTTCTTTTAACACAGTAAGAGCACAAATTTGGGACGCATTGAGAGAAACCTTCCCAGACACACCAGATTTACAGTCATTTATGCAGTGCAACATGAATGATGAGGAAGATGCAATGGCTTTCATTTTACCGGTGCAGGATATGTGGAGAGTGGAGACGGGCATGGCCTAGGATCAGTCAACCTCCTGGTTTTACTTAATAATAAAGAGAGGGCTCCGTAAGGAAGTTCAGAAAGCGCTTGATAAAATAGCTGGGATTGAAGCCAAAGGCTGGCCCGAGATACAAAGTATTATAGTACACCACTGCAAAAGGATCAAAGAAAGGGAGAAGGAGATATCACAGAGAAGGTTGGCAGATGAGGCAACATTAATACAGACAAAACTGGTATAGGTCACAGCAGCTGTAGCTGCACTCCCCACAGATAGAGAACGAGAGGAGGAGGTGGGGTGAGCAGCAATACAAGCTAGAATGGGAGCTAATTGGACAGGAAACGGACAGGAGCAGTGGAATAGTGAGGAGCAGTACGGAGGGCCACAGTGGCAAGGGTGGAGCACCCATGGAGGAAGAGGTGGGTACAGAGGGCAAAGAGGTGGTGGTCCAGTGTATGGAGGGTATGGTGGGTACGGAGGTCCGGGTCCACGGGGAGGACAAGGGAATTGCTGGAATTGTGGAAGGTGGGGACATTTTTCAAGAGAGTGTAGAAGCAGACCCATGAATACTTATCCAAATGGACAGCAGTATGGTCACCCTCACCCAGGAAGCCCACATGGGCTGCCAATGGGCAGTGGAGGGAGAGGAGTACAACAGAATCAGAGGTACGCAGATGAACACAGGGCAAAGCCACGTAATGTTCAACAACACCCACAATGCCGCGAACACATTGCACACGTACAGGGCAACCATCTTGTCATGACAACAAATGGTGCGCCCGCACCATTTGGTGGAGTGGCTGTGGTATCAGGAAATGTTTTTGATAATGGGGGAACAACAAGGCATCCAGCATAGGACAGCCCACAGAGAGCGCTTGCGTGTCCAGTACTCTCAACAACCCTCGATTCAGCAGAGAAACCATTGGTGGGGGCAGAGGTAGGGAACAAACAATTCATTTTTATGGTAGATTCAGGAGCTGAAAAATCATGCCTACGAGAAGGCAGGTTTCCGCTATCTAATCGTAAATTGGAAACGTAGGGGTTCTCTGGGACGGTGGTTGAAGTTCCTTACACAGAAGATTTGGATGTAATAGTAGGGGGGAAGACAGTACAAGCACCCTTATTATATTATGAAGAATCACTGATCAACTAGCTGGGGAGGGATCTCCTCAGCAAGCTCAATATGACCATCTCATTCACTGAAAGAGGGATAGTGTGCTCGACCCCTGGGATCTGTCCATTGAGAGTGATGTTGGTAGTACACACAGGAGCCACAGCACCGGAGGTACATGGCATACCATTTGATCCAGACATGTTTATTCAGGGGTTGAAAACACTAGCGCAAGTGGTCCCAGAGTTAAAATGCCAAGAGTGGAGGCTACCTGCAGAATTTGTTTTTCACCCTGTAGCACGCCCAGAAATAATGCCAGGAACTGTGATGTCCTTAGACTTGCATGGAGTGCAGTTGTCACCGCAAAAAATAGCAGTTATCGGAATGGACATACATGGGTGTCAGTGGCGAACAGTGTTATGCATTAATGCTAACATCGCACTGAGAGATTTGTCAGGTTAGGATCTTTTCACAGATTCAGACAGCGATGGGGAAATAATACTGGAGTTAGCGATTCCCTGCGATATCATGATACAAACAAGGCAGGTGCCAGTACTTCTAATGGCAGTGGTGGGAGCTCCCCCTTCTTTCTTCAACAATGACATGCAGCTGGTATCACACGAACTGTGGACCACTGGCGCACACGATGTAGGGGGTGCTGCATGAGGTGACACCAGTAAAAATATAACTCAAACCCGGAGCACTGCTGCCCCGAGTAAAGCTGTATCCCCTGTCCCGAGAAGCAGAAGAAGGGATAAAAGAGACAATCTACGCACTGTTAGCGCAGAAAATAATAGTGCCCTCAAACTCACCATGTAATACTTGTATCTACCCCATCAAGAAAGCAAAGGGCGGGGCGGGGCGTGGAGGATGATCCAGGACCTAAGCCCCCTTAAAGACGTGATACAGAAGGACACTCCATTAGTTCCCAATCCTGCATCAATTCTGTGTAGTATACCAAAAGATGCATCATGTTTCACAGTGGTGGACTTGAAGAACGAATTCATTCTTCTCAGTGCCACTAAATTCAGAATATCGATACTTGACAGCATTCACATTGGGAGGGAAGAGATATGAGCATTGCAGACTACCCCAAGGATACCGTGAGAGCCCAAGCATATTCAACAGAATTTTACATGAAGATCTAGGAAATATTGCCACAGAGAATACGATCATTCAATATGTGGATGATCTCCTGACCGGTGGAAAAAATGAAGATGAGTGCAGGAAGGATTCTATAACGCTTTTGACATTGTTGGCCCACAAAGGTTACAAAGTGGACAAGGAGAAGTTACAATATAGTCAGAAGGAAGTATTGTATTTGGGACAACTGATATCAAACGATGGTAAAGAATCATACCAGACAGGGCCGCTACAATTAAGGCAGTAAGTGAACCAAAAACAGTGAAAGAAATGCAGAAATTCTTCGGCATGTGCAACTATTGCCGCGCCTGGATATCAGAATATGAAGGGTACACAAGGCCTTTACTGCATGGACTCAAAGAAGCACAAAGAGAGAGCATAGAAATACAATGGACAGCAGAAATGCACGAGGCATTCAGCACACTTAAAGAACTGATTTTAACGGCACCAGTACTCGCGAACCCAGAATACGAACGCGAGTTCTACTTATTTTCACATTGCAATGGTACACTCATGACAGCAGTATTAACACAAAAATCATCTTTGGGACACAAGCCCCTGGCTTACTATAGTGGCACACTAGATGCAGTGATGCAAGGACAATTCGCTTGCGAGCAGTCTCTCGCAGCTGCAGCATTCGCCATAGAGAAGAGTGCAACAATTGTGATGAGGTTATGTGTGACACTGTTTGTGGAACATTCACTATTCGCGATATTAGAAAGATCAAAAAGCACATTGACAACACAAAGAGCCACATCCTATGAAATTATTCTATCCAGCACTAACATACACATAGTGAGGTGTAAAACAGTCAACCCTGCAACATTCATCACAGAAGCATGCACAGTGGAAGATATGCAAACACATGACTGTGCTACATATAGAGGGGAAGATGGAGACACACCCACAGTGAGTGAAAATGCCTTATCTGAAGAAGCATCGTATTTAACAAAGGGAAAAACAGGTGAGTACCTAGTGCAGAAAAATGTGGAAGAGGATCGCCCCGATGATAATTCAATGCCCATTTCCCAAATATTAGGGTTACAAGAAGGGGCGTCAGGTGAGGAAAAGGAAGAATGGGAAAAAAGAGGGTGCAGCCAGTCGTCTAATGACCTCCTTTGGCACCAAAACAACACAGGTAAAGTAGTAATGCCCCACAAATTACTAGAAATAGCATTCCAACAGCTTCACTTTCCAGCTCACAATGCCAAACAACACATTGCCGCAGAAATACAAGAAAATTGGTTTGCACCAGGGCTACAGGACCAAATATCAAAGATGGTCATGGAATGTACAACATGTCAGATATATAATTCAGGAATGACACTAAGAACACTGTAAGGGACATTGCCCAAACCAACAGGCCCCTTCAGAGAGTGGGTGAGAAAATAAACGACCTCCTGAAAGGGAGATTGTCGAAATTGTGTTTTACACTAAAGAAGAACTAGGTGTACTGTTTACCGCAGGCTTTGTTTGAACTGAGAAATCAACCCAGCAAGGACCACCGTTTGTCCCCGCATGAAATAGTGACAGGAAGACGGATGCATACTGCAGACTCCCGACTCCACAGACATTCAGATAGGCATAGAAGTGCAACAGTATTAGGGGAGGAATTCAATGAATATCTGACTAATCTCACAAAAGCAGCGTGCATGATTGCCAGGCAGTTAGCACCCCCCTTCACACAAGAAGCAAAAAGTGACACAGTAACACCAGTGATAGACAGTCCAACAGGCCAACTAATGCCAGGGGAGATGGTATATGTGAGGTGTTTCATTTGTCGGTGGAACTCTCCAAAATTTCATGGCCCATATGAAGTAGTGTACCTCACACCTGCTGCTGTAAAGGTGAAGGGCCTGAGATATTGGATAAATCTGACAGATATACGAAAAGCATACGAAAGCGTAACAAAGGAAACAGAAATGGGAATTAATAAAGGAGAAACAGACACTTGATAGGGGAAAAGTGTAGATTGAACAGTGCACATGTGACAATCAGAGGGAAAGTTACATGAAAAAATATCCTGATGTGCATAATAATGGTCATGAAATGAAGAGATGTTATTTATTTTCTCTCTCTCTCTCCTTCTCCTTCCCTCTCTCAAACATGTTAATAATAGAATAATTTTAAATAGTGTTAAAGAAGAAAAAGAAACGTATAAAAATTAATGTTATGAGTTGCTTAATGCACTTTTATCTCTCATTTTGTAGGAGAAACCATGGCAACGGAGGGGGGCCCCCGCTGCAAACAACATTAAAATAGATAGAAATGGAAATACTAATTTTGACTTGCGTAAATACTCTTATGAGTCTGGTTAGTTTGTATGTGCTTTAATATTTTTCTCAATGATGTTTGGACTAGTACTATATTGGACGATAGCATTTATATCTAGTGATATAAATGAGGGGGGAGGGAATGGGACGAGCATGATAAAACAAGGGACCCACCTCATATGGGACAGCTTTAAACTTATAATAGGACATGGTACCCACCATTATGGCACACAACACCCAAATGGTACAAGCGATGAACAGGTAGCTCCACGTTCTATTGCCCCGTACAGTGCCTCTAAATACAACATTTATAAACTGAACAATCCAAATCCCTCTGAGTTACACCACCACCACCACCACTATAACACCAACATTTGAAACTTCTAGAGGTTATGAATCGGCTACAAGTGTACAGGAAGAAAATGCTGAGACAGCCGAGAGGTTTATTGCCTTGTATAACGAATGGGAAAAGGGGGGAGCAGGGAGAACGCCTTCAATGCAGCATGATGTAGAAAAAGGAAAAGTGAATGCCAGGAGCAATAGGAGAAGAAGAAGACGGTAGGCTAGGAGGAAGAAGTAAGACGAATACTCCGGACTAGGGTTAGACACAATAGAAGATCCCAGACACCCACACCAGTCCAACAAGTGGTATGCAGACATGAGTTCTACAGCCAAACAAACCACTAACGAGAGCTGTTATGTGTGCTCTCTAATACCCCAGGCCTCAGGTACCGACCAAGGTGCTCCTGCCACAAGAATTACCTATTGCAGATGCCCAGTGTCTCCTTCATCTCACCTTATTCAGAATAAAGAACACCTTCCAGGCACAAACAGTTTCTTTTGAAATGCTGTAGAATGAAAAAACGTGCTACTCGAGAACTAAAGGAGTGGTGTGCTTGAAGGAACCACTCCTAGTGATTAAATGGACATTGTATTTGGACAACAAATGGCAAGAGGAACAGGTTACATGCAAAGCAGAAGCGCTACGAGTGTTGGCCGCGGAAAAGTTGCTCCAGTATAGCCCCAAAACATCACAAAGCTCACTTGGGTCACAGCCCTGGAAAAGCCCTTCAAACTGCAAAAAGAAATTACCTACAAACTGTGCTTCCTCCGCGAAGGGAAAACTAACATGGGCATAAATAAGGACTGTAACAAAACACTCATCATCCCAGATATGAAGAAAGGGACAGCTGCCTTGATGGACACTTACTGGGTTTGCGGTAAACAGGCATACTTTCACCTCCCACAGTCATGGAGGGGCGTGTGTGGTCTGGCAACGCTGCACTCTGCCCTGATGATGGTTCTAGAGAGTCATATCGAAGGGTGGAAGGGGCTGCAAGCAGTCCGGGAACCGGAGGACACACAACCAATGGATGAGACGCCAGTGCATGCCCTATCTGCTGACAACATGCAAAGCCCAGTATCCAGAAAAAGAATGTCATCCAATTACATATCCAAGGCATCCACAGACCTTTTGGTGCAAATTCCAGACAGGTTCCGGCTGTTCAATTCTGCTGAAAAATGTATCGCCTCCCTATTCCCAAGTATCTAAGCACAGGCCAATGCAAAATGGCTGCAAATTACGCGCTGGGAGCTGATCCAACTGGCTAATGACATAGAAGAAGGATTCAACGTGATCAAGGTGGAGCTAAGGGCCCTGCGGCTAATGACAATGCAGAACAATGCAGAACAGGTATGTCCTAGACTTGTTGATGGCCATGGATGGAGGTGTTTGGCAAAACATCGGGGGTGCATGCGGCACTTTCGTACCTTCTGCAGACGTGGACAATGGAACACTGTCCCACTTTATCACAGCTGTGCCGAACTTGGGAGAGCAGATGAAGGAATAAGGAGGAGTGGAGCTGAGCTCATGGTTCAACATCATTTTTTCATGGGTACCTTCCTGGCTCGGAATCACTGTTAAACTATTGGTACACATCATCGACTTTTTGCTCCTCATTTTTAGTGGGGGTCAGTTGGGTTTTCGGGGCTGCACAAACGCAGTGATGATGGTGGCAATGGAAAATGCTAGAGGAGTGGCAAAGATGACACAATAAGCACAAGTACAAACAGGTGAGGACCCTGGGCCCAAATATAGAATGGTAGCATTATACTATGATGGGGACATAGTGGACAGATTATACTACACAACGATAAAGGAGCTCCGTACACTGGAATGGTATAAGGAGGTATGGGTGGACTTGGAGGGATATGGGGGGTGTATATATATGACCTGCACCCCTGATGAATATGCTAGAGCAGGACAGAGCCTCCAGGGAGTATGTAGGCCCTGGATGCCCATAGAGGGAACACCAGCCTGGGATAAAGCAGTAGCTGATGAGAAGGAAAGAAGGAGGTTGGGTGAGCTGCAATATTCGTTACTTAAGTAACAAAAGGCGGGAATGTATGGGAGGAAAGGTCTCTAGGTCCCCACTCCCCCTACATTCCTCACCCGCGTGAGGCCTATGACTCACCAGCAGGCATCTATGCACCTGGGCCCGGGATGCGGGATGGCTGCAGGTCTACGCATGAGGCTGCACTGCTCATAGCATGGGACAGACCCCATTTTGTGATACACCCAGATTCCATTTTGAACATAATAATCTAGGCCTCAGTGGCACAAGCGGCCTGCAGGGCTGCAGCTCTCCCCCCTGACCACGCACAGCGAGCCCAGCATTTCCCTCACCCTCCTTTCCTTGGTGTCTCAGCTGAAGGCCTGTTCTCACAGAAGACTAGACGCAAACAAGCTACATTACAAACACTGTATCTTTCACCTTCCGCAGTACATCATTGACATGACGGTGACCGGGCAAAATCTGGGGTCTGAGAAAAGCAAAGCTGCCTCTATAAAACTTGTCCTGTCCTCCCGCAGACCCCTACATCTATAATATATGTTGTGAATAACCCCCAATCTTGTTCCCCATTTGAAGTGCCAGACATGTATGCTAAGCCCATGTGCCACCCAATTTCACCCATGCTGCTAACCCATCTGTAAGGAAATTAGCCGCAGGTCCATGAGATTGATTGTTCATTTTGAAATAAGACGGCCGTCTCCCATCCCAGATCAACCACACATGAAGTTATAAAATATATATATTCAAACCTGCCATTACTAATCAAGGATTATTGACGCTGCACAATATTTAAAAGCAAAGTGTGATATTGCTATGTATTCTATGATTTCCTAAATATATAGAAGTTTAATTAAGGATGGCAATATGTATGGGATTCTAGGGTAATGAGTGCCGACCATATTAATAGAGTGTATTTTGAAGTATGTGTTTATTATTTGAGCGTTATGTTACATTATGTTACACAAATCAGATTATAAGCAGAATGTTGCAGACTTGTTCCTATGCTAATACACACACCAACCTGTTTCTACCTCATCTTATAATGTCAACTTTTCTTGTGTGTCCCGCACCCAAGTACAAAACCTTAGCCCTGTGAATGGTATGATGTTAACAAGACCTTTGTGATAGAAGTTATTTTGCAAACATGATACAGGAAAATGTATAATACATAGAATGTTCATAAGCGTGCATGATCTTCGATATATATGTAATTATAGTGGCATAATCTGATTTATAATAATGTGCATATAATAATGTGCATGCAACCCTATAGAGTAGATGTGCAAGAAGCCACAGGGACATCTCTCCCTTCCCCTGCAGAGCTGCGTACTCAGCCCCCGCCCTCCTCCCTCCCCAGGCTGGGCTAGCAATTGAAAGCCCCTTGTTTTACTGATGTGGAGTAATACAGATATACCTCCTCGCCTTCCTACTGAACCCCACAAGGTTTATGCCTTCCCCCCTGCCCCCTGACAGACAATGCCACCATAAACCCACTTTGTACCTCCATGCTTCAGTTGAAAGAATTATGGGCAGCAAGCCCCCACGTCCCACCGCCTTTTGATGTACCAGCCATGTGCCCCCTGACCTGATAGTATTCTAGTTCACCCCAACCTCGACTTATCGTGGGTTCAGCTTATTCACTCTTGTACTAACATACTATAAAGATGTCTCCTACTAAATCTAAAAAAGCAGAATGATAAAGGCATCCTTACATATGCCCCCTGATAAGGCACCTGAACTCATGAAGCTGCCCCTTTATGAGTAATATTTTTTATGATGATGCATTGAGATCACCTAGAGTTATGTGCTATTTCTCATGTGATGTTAGATTAACAAGTTGTAGGATTCATACGACAATTTGAAGCAGACGTTAACAATGAATGTGTACATGTGGCCACAAGGGAAAAATGTTAGCGTAGCTAAGATGTATCAACTCAAACAGCTCCTGACCTGGTACTCCACCCCGATGAGCCCAGCTGACCCACAAGCATCATTACGACACCATATGGAGTCTCACCAATCAGGAGTGCCGACCCTAAAGAATCTATAATGTTTATTCTCCTTTGCCCAATCTCATCGATTCATGTAATCCCTGGTTCCCACATCATAGATGACGTGGATTTGTAACAAAATTTCGATGTTTGCTGATGTTTGGTACAGCGCTCTATTGGAGTTTGCAGAATTCTCTGTTTGCCCTATATTGGTTTGGATAAAACCTTTTAACTTCACCCGCACTTGGTCTTGGTCTCATTCCCTGCTGGGGTGTGTCAATTATTGACTCTCATTGTGGAGTTTTAATGCCTTTTTGGGGGACGCTCACTTTCACTTTCATTTTTGACCTCAAACATGATCTCGAACATTATTATCAGCACCTATTTGTCTTTTAAACCAGATCTCAAGGCTATTGCAGATTACAGCAACAGTGATAGCAGCTCAGATTCTTCTATTAATAATATCTCCTCATGGATCCCCCACACAGATTATAATGCACTAAGTGTTTAAGTGTTGTCCTTAAACACTCTCCACGGCTCGCTGCTCTGTTTGTTGGTGTGTGGAAGTCTACTTTCCAGAGCAGTCATTGAGGAGGAGCCACGATAAGCAGATCCTTTCAAACTTGTCTTTGAACGCATAGTAGATTGTTGTCGAGTGTTGTCCTTAAAAACTCTCCACAGCTTGCTGGAGGAATCATCAAGGACTCTGAGCCAACTGTGATCTAAGGCCAATGTCGGTAAGGGGGCATATGGCACTGCACAGTGCTCCAGTCAATTTCCGAAGCAACTTTGTCCATGATTGACTGTTCCTCTGATGACATTATCCTTCCCACTCCCTCTTCTCCCTCACCGAGGCTCGTGGTGATGGAGGCACTGGAAAATCTCCCCCCTTCCCGCTCCAAGCTCCAAGGATTGAGTCCTATGGGGGCTCGAATGGGAATGGGGATGGTCCAGGTACGGGTTCCCTGAATGGGGAACTACCGGGCCCTCCAAGGTTGGAATGGCCCGGTATTTCCCCATTCAGGGAACCCAGACCCGGACCCGAGTTTGGAGGCAGCCATGCCCTTCGTTTCATTTCGTCCCGATTCGAACACCGCTCACTTAAGCGGGTGATAGACCTCAATCCACGATGATAGAAGAAGTGCTTGCCCGCAATAAAGAGAGGAAACAACTGAAGATTGCAGACCGAGAAAACCCGACTGGTATAGACCGGTCACTCTCCATGTTCCGGACAGCTGGAATTTTACCATAAAAAGATCAAACCAAGAGAAAAAAGGGAAAGCCACATTGATCCTGTAGAGGAGGTAGTGCAATTCTGGGATTGATTCCCGAGAACCTTAAGCTCCATTCCCTCTGAATAGAGGGCTGGACAGAATGGAGCTGGAACTCTGCAAATAAGCTCATTTATCCACATGTTTCAGGCTCTTGAGCCAGGCCTGGGCAATTTAGATATCATCTGCCTCCAGGAATCATGGCTAAGGGAGACTCCCATTTTGGATGGATATACTGGCTACCTAAACATAGCAACAAAAGGGATGAGGGCAAGGCCAATCTCAGGCCTATTGATCTTTATCAAAAACCGTACTTTGGGAAATGTCTTAAGAGTAATCCATCCAAACCTCCTTATGCAAATAATAATAATAAAGTTGACATACTGCCTTAATGAAAGTCAGGGAAATCTGGCAGTCTTTAATTTATACTGGAAACCCAAAGCAAAGGAAAATAGCATTTTTATAGACTGTGGGCCTCATTACACGGTAGGCGGTAAGGGTTTACCGGTACCGGTAAACCCTTACAGCCTTACTACGAGGTCCCTTTGCGGGTTGGGGAATTTAACGCCTGCTTTTTGCAGGCGTTAAAAACCAACCCGTAAAGGGACCAGGGAGCTAATTAAGGTACCGCAATTTGCGGCACCGTAATTAGCGCCTTCCCCTTTCCTATAGAGCCCTATGGGTCAAAAATAGGAATGGGGAGGGGCAATGGGAGAAGGGGGAATTACCGCCCCACCAACCTTGGAATAGGGCGGTAATTCCCCTTTCCACCAAGGCGGTGCCAGTATTTTACCGGCATGGACCAAGGTGCTAATGGCACCTTGGTCCACCGCCATCCGTGTAATGAGGCCCTGTGTCATGAAATGGATTGATTAGATCCATGTAAAAATGAAGGGAGCCTGGATCATTATCTGTGGGGACCTTAATATAGACTGCCTTTGTTGAAGTGTGAGAAAACCTGGAGTGTCGGGGAAAAAGAGACAAGACCAAAATCACGAGGTCTCAGAAGTGGCTGGAAGCAGCCCTTTTAAGAGACATTCACATGGTAAATGGCCAGGTTGAGGGGGATAGAACTGGGGCAACAACCTGGCACTCAAAATTCTCCACTGCCACCCTGGACTACTTCTTTGTGACCGGCTCGACCTTTACAGGAATAACCTCCCTCAGGGTGATTCCCACCACGCACAGTGAACATGATCATCTGGTAATGATGTGTGTGAGACCAGGACAGTCTGCTCAGCCCAAATCAAAACTAAAAAATAGGAACCACTGTCTATCAGTCGAACTTGGGAATAATAAACTGTGCATCAAACTAGAAAACATCCCCCAGCTGGTAAAAACCTTAAAAGCCTTGCAACAGACAGGCGAGGAAGACATTGAGTATGAACACAGCCTGGCCCTCTTTAGAGTGGTAGGAAAGAAAGGAGTGGAGCCTATACTCACACAAAAGCATGTTTCAGATCCAGCATTGACTGAGAAAAAAAGACCTCCTGAATTGTGATGTCAGGATTCTAAGGACACCTCCACCTCCATTAAGGAGAGAAGAGATGAAAAAAATGAAACAACGCCATAGGAATTGGGTCAAATCACATCAAACGATCCTCTAACAAAACGCTGCTGAACACATAATGCGGGCCATCGATACAAAAAACAGCAGAAGCCTTTGGCAATTGTTGAATGCGAAAGACTGTGATAACGGTATGCTCCAGCTGAACCCTATTCATGAAAGTAAATGGGTAGAACATCTGAAAAACCCTTTTTGCAGGTGGAAAGTGAGACACCCTGAGGAAAATCGAATTGGGAAAGACCGCTGGCAAATCATATTAAAGCAAGCAACTCCAGGGCGCCTGGCCCGGTCGGACTAAAGAACACTACCCTCAAATAGGCCCTCGAAACCTGGGCGGAGTTCTGCCTGACCCTCTTTAACAGGATATCCTCTTGTGGAAGAGTCCCAACATCCTGGAGAGGAGCAGTGGAGCTTCCTATATATAAGAAGGGCGATAGAGGTGATTCCAAGAATTACAGACCGATAGCCCTCCTCAATGTATTGGGAAAAATCTTTGCTGGGGTTCTACTGGCAAGGCTAAAGGACTGGGTGATACATTCAAATTCCTATGATCTAAGACAAACGGGTTTCGTCTGGAATGTGGGATGCAGCCTGAACTTATTTCTAATCAACTTAATAAAGGGGATAACCACTTATTCATGGCCTGCATTGATGTGCCTTCGATAGTATTGACAAAGACCAATCAAGGACCTACACAGGGGAACTCATTGCAAATAATACTAGATCAGGTGGGAAACCTGACTAGAGAAATAAAAACATACGCAGGTTTAAAGGAGAGTTGCCCCTTGGCACCAGTTCTTTATGACAATTATATTATGGACATGAAGGATGTGCTAGACCCTCCTAGATCCTGTCTGCTGAAGATCAACGGGACATCTGCAGTTGGTTACTGTACGCGGGCGACCTGGTCCTCCTAGGTAAGAAGTTGATTGGGCTCCAGAAAAAACGTGATGCCCTGCATAGCTATGTCCACCAGAACAGACTTAACATTAACATAAGAAAGACAGAAATCTTGGTAATGACCAATGAAAGGAAAAAGAACCTAAGCTGGGCCCTGAACAAACAACAAAATTAATGTAAACAGCTCAATCAAGTACTGAGAAATCCTGATTAGCTCAAACGGGCATGTGAAATCTTGGAGAATAAGTTTGAATTTAATAGTAAACCAGCTATCAGCCCAGGGCAGGGTAATCGGGAAAAAATATGTGAAATGTTCATTAATTCCCGTAATTAGTTTCTATAATCAAAAGGTGGTACCATCATTAACCTACGCAACGGAGGCAGGACTGGGAATTGATTGGAAATCCTGTGAAAGCCTAAAAAGTGAATTCTGGAAAAAGATCCTAAGGGTTCCCATGCAATTCCCATGGCAAGACACAAACTCAGCCTCATGTCTTTACATGTAAGAATTGTTTGGAAATCGCTGTCCATCTTTTATAAACTTTCTCTGCAGGAGCGCCCGCCCCAATTCAAAATCATAAAGATAGAAGAAAAGGGAATGCATGATTGGCCTTTTAATCAATGGAGAGACAAATGCTTGGATATACTAGCTGGATTAGGCCTGTCAGTCGAGACCCTGTGCGGAAATCCTTTGTCGTTCAAGAGGGCCCCTTGGGTGGCAGACTGGTAGGAAATGGACGAACTGAGATCCAGATTGAAGATCCATACTCTGTCAAACACACTAAGAGGGCAGCTATATATTACCACCTTATACTTGAGGAAAATACCTAAAGCCAGACAGATAGACATGTTTTTTAAGATTTCGGCTAAACATCCTTCATACCAAGGTGACCCTGCACGGATATGGGATCGCAAAGGCTGACAGATGCCGCCTATGCAGGGTTCACACCGAATCGCTGAAACATCCGATTCTTTTCTGTTCAGAATTACGAACACAGAGAACCATTCTTCTACCCGAACGCATGGGAAAGGTCTATGGCGAAGATGCTGATACTTGGTGGGAGTGTCTTTACAGAGGATCCAATGAGAGCTTGGCGAGAGTGTTAATACTTTTCTTACAATCAATATTCACAGAAACATTAGTTGACATTGATAAAAAAGGGGTGTCTAGGATCTACTATGTGGACTTAATCCTGATTGTGAGGAACTTTATGGGAAGCAAATTGCTGTGGTATTGATATTCAAGTCAATTGCAGTGTGTGTCGACTTCCCAAAACTCTGTTTGTTTGCTTGTTGTGGATTTATTTTGCCCTCCACGTACTCTTCTTGTTTCTGTGTTTTGTGTTTATATCTTTTACCCTAATCTTATTCTGCTTTCTGGTTATGTTTTAGTCTGATTTGTCTAAGGAAGGAAATCCTGAGCAAAAGTTATGTGCTAACACAAAAATAAACAAATACATAATGCACTAGATCTAATGATGAAGGGGGTTGCTACAATATTCTCTGTGTCTCAAATGCAACAAATTGAGATATGTGATATCATTAAACATATTGGGAGTCATTAAGATCCTGGCGCTAAGGGGTTAACGGCACCGTAAAAGGCTGCAGCACTGTTAACCCCTTAGCACCTTACTACGAGGTCCCTTTGCGGGACCCGACCTGAATGGCTGGTCTGGACCAGCCGTTAAAGTAGGGACCCTCAAAGGGACCTTGATGGCAATTACGGTACCGCAATTTGCGGTACCGTAATTGCCACCTTCCCCATTCCCATTGAGCCCTATGGGGCAAAAATGGGAATGGGGAAGGGCCATGGAGAAAGGGGGAATTACCACCCCGCCAACCTTGGAATGGGGTGGTAATTCCCCCTTTCACCATGGCGGACTCCGGCATGGACCATGGTGCTAATAGCACCATGGTTTAGCGCCTGAGTCCTAATGAGGGCCATTGAGGAAATGTATTCAATTGCTTGTCCACACTCTTCCACTCATAACAACAACGTCCTTACAGTCACAAATGATGTGTCTTGCCAAGTTCCATTGGGTACAAGCCAACTCTAATGATAAGACTCTCCTCAATTTTCTGAATGAGCAAAACGACTAACTAAAAGTTCCAACGGAGGGAATTCAAGGGGTAGGCGGAGCTTATTCAACAGAAATGGCGAATTGGAGGATTAAATGTATACATACACCTAATGAGGTGGAGTTCAGTGAAATTGGGGGAAACAAATGTGGCAAGAAAACAAGAGAAGAAATTATGAAAAAAATCCAACTAAGGTGCCAGTTACCTCCAAAAAAGCACAGAGGAAACCAAAGTATCTTTCTCTGGCGGCCGACTCAGACTTATTTGAAATAAGAGAAACCCCCGAGGCCTAATATGAAATAGCTAAGTTTATGCGCCCACCTAAGGGAAAGAGGAAAGCAGCAGCCAAACAGAAGCACAATCTGGCCGTCTGGATACTTGGTCAAAAGCGGCTAATCCCCCAACACTGACCTGAATATAGATGAGACGACTGTGGTCCCTAAAAACACATTGGAGATTGATTTACCGGCTGTAACAGGTAAATTATACTATTCCCCACAACCACATCAATACTCAGATAAAGCTAGTGGAAAAGAAGTGATCACAACTCACAATGAGTATCAGGCGATGGAGAATAAGTCTGATTTCAAAGAAAGCAACAAAGAGAGCAATGTGTGCTGATGGTATATGACCTATTTGTAATGGTGTGAAGCCTTTTTATGACCCGCTCTTTTGTATTAAATATTCTCCATTATATTCCTCAACTGGGAGTTGTACACTCTAAGAAATGTGTATCTCGTGCTGCTACCTGACTCTAGTTGTGACTACAATTTGTCTTGTGTTCGCATTATATCTTTGCAAATGATGAGCTTAATTGTGTCCTTGTTATCAAACTGCATTAAACTTCCTGGTTTCCTGAGACTTTGGCACAAATGCACGCTTCGCAGACAGACTCCTCTTTTGATCTCTTGGTCATTAATGTCTATGATCATCAAGATGGCGTGGAAATTGACAAAATCATCATGAACGGCAACACCAGTGTCATAGAGGATTGGTGGGAATTGTGCAAGGAGGAGAATGCAATAGTATGTGGTGATTTCAACGCACACTGTGAAACTGTGGTAAAATGTGTAACAGTGAGTTGTAAACAACAGAACATCCATTGGCCATAGCCAAAAATGTCAAAGAGAAAACATGGCTAAATTGTATAGACCGTTTTGGCCTGAGATTTCTATATGACATAAGTGCTTGCACAATGTCTGGAAGACCTACTCAGTCTAGCAGCACAAGTAGCAGTATTAGGTTGATATGTTGCACAAATACACAGTGATAATGCAATCGTGGCACCATGTACACCCATCAAGGTTCCCTTACAAATGAGCGAAACAAGTTTCCATTAAAGCACAAGGAAATCGTAACATCTTGAACTCCAGAAACGTCAAATTATTGAATCATGACTTTTTAAATAATATGAAAACAATCCTCGCCATTCCGTTTATAGACCCAGAAATGATAATGAAAAATATGTCTGCTGAAGCCCGTCATTATGGTAAACTGTTTACCAACTAGATAATTGCTAAGCCCACTACGCGACACAGATTCGATGATGCAAACATTGCTGCAAGGAAGAAAATGTGAAAGTGGAATATTCGAGAAGTGCGGAAGTCCTTTAAAATAATTATGGCTGAATGAGTACGAAAGAGAAAATCCTGGGAACTGGACACAAGAGCTGGTAAATATGATAGATTACCTACTGGTGCTGTGCAATGGAAAACCCTGTAAAATGTCTTACACAGCCATGGTAATAAAACATAATAGCATCTTATTAGAAAACTTAAGGCTGCTAGCACTAAGCCAGAAAAAAAAAAAAAATCAATGGAAACTACATATTCAGTCAGTTCTTTTCTTGTCAGCTGCATCTAAGGCTAATGAAGAAAAAGGACACACATACTTTCTGATACACAATCCTGTGCATGATCCGAGATGGTCCAGGAAATATGCTCTGCTCCATACTTTTAGGTAACATAATGGGTTAATCAGAATTCAAGACAGGAGGCGAGCATTAAGCTTAACTTTCTTTAATAATGCAACTAACAGCTGAGAACATTTAAACTGGTTATTTGTTTTAAGTCTATGAGAAAAAAGGAAATCCAAAAGTTTAAAGAGTTCAGTGAAGGAAATTCAAAAGTTCAACAGTGGCGTTACAAGCCCCATGAAACTCTAGTCCCAGGCAGTCCTGAGGCTCCCATCTTACACCTATCAGTTGTTAGCCTCCAGTATAAGAGGTCCCTGCACTAGGTCCCTTCCTCTTTCTTTTTGTTGCAGCTCTCAGATGAGTAGATTCATATCATTGGTTTGTCAATATTAGACAGTTTAATACATTGAAAATTGATTACCTTAATAAGACTATTGAAGTGTGTAAGAACAAGATTACGATTTCAGGAATTGTTTCACTCTTTCATCTGACCGTGCACGTGCGTGGTATTTTCAAACTTTTGAAGTCTACTACACACCATGTTCGACCCCCTGCCCCAGGGGTGAACAATTTAGGGGATGATGATGAAGGGGAAGAGGAGGAAGTTATCACCAATGAGCCCCTCGAGGAAGACCTAGTCCCAGAAGAGGAAGACGGGGCAGTTGATATGTTTGACCCAGAGTCAATCAGACACCCAAAATCGTCAAAAATTGTGCCGTCACCAAGGGTAGCCTTCTATATGTCTCAACACATTCGGAATCCCATTGACAGGGAAGTGTGCACAAGAATGAGATCAGAATACCCATGGCCAGAGCTGCCTAGCAAATTGGTAGACACCCCTGACCTGATACAAAGATGGTCAAATTCGTGACGAAGGGGGCCAGTGATATCAGAAAAGGCATCGACCGTGCCTGGAGTGGGTGCCAAGATAAGTTGCTAGACCTCGCACGGCCGTTGACCAAAATAATGGACTTGACAGAAAAAGGCAAAGACACTGGAAAGCTGGTAGACACCCAGGCGGTAGATAACTGTGCACAGTGCTCAGTGTGCCTTCTAGACAATGCAAACTGCGTGCTCTCCTCAGAAAGGAGGAGGGGTGTTCTGTTAAAGATGAACAGCAAACTCTGTGATTTAGCTCCATATGAAGCAGGGGAAGGAGGAAAAGGATTGATCTTCGGGGAGGCCTTTGCCAAGGAAATGGCACAGTTTGTAGGGACCTACTACGTTTTGCAGAAGGCCCAGAGTTCCATCAGGAAGATCTTCACAGGGTGAGTTTTTTCCGGGGCTGGACGACACCGGGGTCGATGGTCTAGTCGCTTCAACTTACACCACAGACCCCAGGGTCCTTGAGCCCTATATTGGGAAGGAAGACAACAAGACTTGTTCTTCCCAGCTAGAGTGTGATTTACCAAAGGGCGCAGAGGAAGAGGATCATACAGACAGCCAGGCACATCAGGCGGTGAGAACACCAAAAACACAATTACTAAAAGTGGGAGGAAGAACTCCCCTATATATGCACGAATGTCGAGAATTATCATCTATCTAGATGATATCTTAATCTTAGCTCAGAGCAAAGTAGCTCTTCAGGAAATTGTTCACTGGGTCTTCGCTCTAGTGTTCTCACTAGGATTTATCGTGAACATAGACAAGTATCAACTTCAACCAGTACAGAGAATATAGATCTTGGGATTTATGATAGACACCAAGAAAGCAGTGCTCGAGTTGCCGACCCACAAAGTCAAAGCCATCAAGAAAGTGTTAAGGGCAATCATAGCGAAGAAGGTTATTTCACTTTGCAGTCTAGCCAGGATAGTAGGGCTACTTGCGGCCTCGATTCAGGTAATCTTTCCCAGGTCTTTTCATTACAGAGCTTTACAGAGGCTCAAGATCAGACACTTACAAGGTGGAGTGGGCAATCATTAGATAGTGACCCTGGATCAGGAGGCGCTGACAGAGCTCCATTGGCAGCTGCAAAATATGGAAGTCTGGAATGGCCGAGCTATTTTTGGCGATGTTCTGGACCTGGTCATAGAGTCCAGTGCAAGCAGAGCAGGCTGGGGAGCCAGATGCAAGCAAGCAGAGACAGGGAGAAAATGGTCAACATAAGAATTAAAGTTGCACATAAATTGTCTCAAGCTCCTTGCAGACTCGTTTGCGGTGCACGCATTTACTAAAGGCAAAGCTAGATGTTGGGTCTTACTCAAGATGTACAACATTTCATCCGTGCGCTCTGTGCGCTACATAAACAGATTAGGAGTGAAAGATTTCTGGCATCACTGCCTACAACATCAGATTGCAATATCAGCAGAATACTTACCAGGTGTAAAGAACAGCATAGCGGACTGGAACTCTCGCTATCTCACAGAATCCAGCGACTGGAGACTTCATCCACAAGTGTTCAGTCAGTTACAAGAGATTTGGGGCCCTCTGGACACTGATCTCTTCGAATCCATAGTGAATGCTCAGATGCCCAAATACATCAGCTGGAGGATAGACCTGGGAGCAGTAGGGACATGCATTCTTACACCCTTGGGGCAGAGCAGTGACTATGCCTTGCCGCCTTTTGTCATGCTGACAAGAGAATTAGCAAAAATTTGCAGAGAGGAAGCAGAGCTCATACTGATATTACCGTTTTGGAAGTCCCAAGTCGGATTTCCCGAGCATAGTTCATCATCCACGGGACCTTCTGCTCAGCCCGATCGCTCTCCCACACCCACTGATACAGGCAGGCACTCTCCATTTGATACCTGCAGGGAACAAGAAAAGATGGGAATTGCCAGGGATTTCACAGCTTGCTGCTGACTGCATTAGAGACTCCCGGGCACCTTCACCATATGGAGCTATGGCACTTCTGCACCTATAGAATGCTAGGAGTTTATAGGTCAGCAGTGTCAGCAGGTCACAACAGAGTAGAAGGAAAGCCAGTAGGGGAACACCTTGCAGTTGTTTGCCTTGTCAAAGGGGTAAAGCTAAAGAATCCCCAGAGACTAAATATGCAGTACTATGGTATGTCAGAGACATATTTAGCATCTTTCCGGGCTGGCCAGAGAATGACAGCCCATCCCGGTCACAATTATCAGGGAAGCTAGCAATGCTGCTCTGCTTAGCAGCATGGAAGACAGTGTCCGAAGTTAAAGCATTAGAGATAGACAGGAATTTATTGTACCCGGAAGGGGTGGCATTTAGTACAGCTAAGAGATTGAAGTGTGATTCTGAGGTAATTTCCAACATTTACTTTGCAGAGAATAAGAAAATATGAGTGGCACAGTGCATTACAGATTTTGAAGCAGCAACGGCACACATTAGCCTGACAGGAGTAAAGCAACTGCTTATGCGCGTAGAAAGCCAAATCACAGCGTAGCTACAGCTAGAATAGCGAAATGGGCTACAGAAGTGATGCACTGGGCAGGCATAGACCTGTCCATATTTGGTGCACATTCTTCTAGAGCGGCAATGGCATCTAGAAGAATGTGCAGCAGGGATGTCATTACAGGACATTATAAAGTCAGCTGATTGGTCTTCTGAAGTGACGTTTAAAAACGTTTTATTTCAGAAGTGTGTCTGAGATGACTAATAGAGTGGTGGCAAGCTTTGAACAAGCATAATGCTTGCCTCCTGTCTTGACATAGAGTGAAAATTGTCCATGCTTATAGCACTGGGTAGTCTTCATTCTGTTAAGGACACAGAGGCGAGCATTATATCCCACCCTAAATGGCTAAGCCTTGATGTTCATCATGTATGTTCATACTGGAAGCTCTATAGCGCAGTTCCTACCTTCATGATTTCTTCTCCATTCCTCATAGGAGACGAGCATTAAAAAGCCTGAGATGTGAAAGGAGAATGAGTGACTGACCTATCGCGAAGTACGCACGTTGTCCTGTTGGACCGGAGCTACCATGGAATTGACAGGACAGTCAGATGTCCAAGACATGGAAGAGTTTGTATACAGCAATGTTACTACATTTTAGAATTAGGCAGTGTTCACTGCCAAAAGAAAGAGGAAGGGACCTAGTGCAGGGACATCTTACACTGGAGGCTAACACCTGACAGGTGGAAGATGGAAGATTTAGGGCTGCCTCGGACTAGAGGTTCATGGGGCTTCTAGTGCCACTGTTGAACTTTTGAATTTCCTTCACTGAAGTCTTTAAACTTTTGGATTTCCTTTTTTCTCATAGACCTATGAGTAAAAGAAAAAATACCTGGTTTAATTGCAGTATTAAAGAAAGTTAAGCATAATGTTCTCCTCCCTGTCTTTAACAGAATCAAGACTAACCTGCGCTATAAGCATGGGAAATCTTCATTACTTACTTCATTGTTAACAACCAGGGGTTCGTAAGGGAATGGGGACTTCCTGGCTCGGACTAACCTATAGGGCAATAGGGCAATGCCCGAACCAAAAATGCAAAGTGCTGGTGTGGGCACGTTATTGTGGTCAAAGTGGGCCTCCTTTTTGGCCCACGTGGACCAGTATGATACGTTGCTTCACTTTGCGCCCAGTAGTTTTTACTAGTTTTACTGAAAAAATATTCTATATAATGCACAATTTGCATCACATTTATCAAAAACCTCCCTCTTGGATAACACTCAAACACTCAGTCACAAAAGTAATGAATCGTCATTTGCAACTGTCAGCCACTTTTTCATTGGGGCACGAGACAATTGTATGCCCCAGTCCGACCCTGGGGACCTCTTTCAATGTCTGGACACTCCAAAATCTGCCAGGGCCTTGTGCACTACCGGTTTCTCTCTCTATTTGGAATGTTTAAATTACTCACACACATTTGACACTGTTAATAGAAAAATATTGTGATGCAGATCGACAGCCTGGAAAAAGAGAAGCCATATTACATCTGAAGCAGCAATTCTATAGTGAAGCATTGGTTGCTGCTATACTGGGAAATAATACAAATTTCGCAGAAACCTCCTAACTAACGTGGGGCTAAGACAGGGGTGTGTTTTAGCCCCTATGCTTTACAATCATCATGTGGCAAATATGCCTCTTGTGTTGGAACAGCAGAGAAATTCCTCGCCTAAAATTGGTTCGCACCCTATCGCCTGGATGGGCTATGCACATGAGACAGTCCTGCTGGATTGCACAGCTTTTGAATTACAAATATCTCTCAATGCATTAGTGCACTACTCTGATCATAATGAACTAAAGAGTAATGCCATCAAAACACAAATCATGCAGATTGGTGTAAAAACAGGAGGCATCCATTAAATTGTCATATGAATGCAGTGAAATTTGATGTAGTTAACCAATACAGCACTTTATTGTCAGACAGACGCATAGGTTCTCCTATTCATAATGACATAACTCCTAAAGTATGCTGTACATTTTTTTTTTTTTTTTTTTTGTGATGTTTTAGTTTTGTCTCAAACTTTTTCATCTTGTGATTCGTGCGAAGTACGTGGATAGAAGAAGATGCTGTAAATTTAGATTAATTAAAAACTGCATAACTGTCTACGGTCGCTACTTCACCGAAGATATGATAAAGATATATACAATGAGCACCGTTCCAGCTATCCTTTATGGCTTGAAATCACTGCCAGACCCTCGTACTTGATGGCTTAAAACACTGGAGGGCAAGCTAGGGAAACCAGCATGGGGTTTGCCCTCCTCCATGCCCTTTGAAGCCTTACAACTGGACCTGGGCCTTTATCTCGCATGAGACACTTTTACAAATTAGGCGAAGTCTTCGGTTACAAAAAATGTTTTGTCTGTTGATACTTCCTCTCTCCTTTCTTGATATGGCCCTCTGCAGTATACTCTGTCTCTGCAGTATGCAGTTTTATCAAGATATGCATCTGAATGTATGTCTTTTCATATTAGTATTGGTTGGACCCTGGATATATCATGACATCCCACCATTCTCAAGAAAGAAGTGACCTCCTTGAAGGCTGTACAGTGGGATCCCATCAGCAATATTGCATGTGTTACATAAAAGAAGGTACTACTAGAGTTATACATACCGTTGTCTCACGGTTACATAGATTTATAATGTTACTGAGGCTAAACCTGTTCCCATCCCTTAAGGTTTTGGACACTAGACTACCTATGCTCAGAGAACAATGTACATGCAGTTTGTGTCGGAGTAAAATAGAAACACCAAGACATCTTTTGACACAATGCGATGTTCTGGTTGTTAAAAACTGCTTATTTTATGAGAATGTTGTGTGCTCCCTTGAAAATATTGCCAGCGATCAGTTTTTGTCGTCCTTATGTGTTGTAAATTCTGTGGTGTTGCTAAATGTGGTGTGTAAACTGTGGAAATAGATACTGCTTTTGAAAGGAAGGGAAAGTGAAGTTCTCCCAAGTGGGAAATATGTAAATGTGATCTTGAGGTGTTGGATTTAGTGTGATTGATCTAATATTAATTTGACTGTATAAATGTATTATTTAATGTTCAATTTCATGTATATAACAATTTGGATACATACATAATTAATAAAATGTACATATTTTTAAATTCAAGGATATTGTATCTTCTTAAGCAACTGCAGTGATTTCAACATCCCTGTGTTCCAAGCAGCAAAACACATATGTGATAACTCTCCCTACCCAACACTGTGGACTTTAAACAGATGGGCCCTCATTATGACCCAGGCGGTAAGGGGTTTACGCCGGCGTAAACTTCGCCGACCCTTACCGCCTGAGTACGAGTTCCCGTAGCGCCATGGTGATTTTAACGCCTGCTTTTTGCAGGCGTTAAAATCCATGGCGCTAAGGGACCTTGTTGTTAATTACGCCACCGTAATTTACGGTGGCGTAATTAACGCCTTCCCCACTCCCATTATGCCCTATGGGGCAAAAATGGGAATGGGGAAGGGTAAATGGGGATTGGGGACTTACCGCCCCGCCAAGGTCGGAATGGGGCGGTAAGTCCGCCAACCACCATGGCGGAGTTGGCAACTTAGCGCCATGGACCATGGTGCTAATAGCACCATGGTTCTTCGCCAAGGTCGTAATGAGGGCCATGGTATTCTCCCCCAAAAATGTCAAATACCACAATCAATCTCGCGCCCACCTTTTACAAACACCCTGTGTCATAATGGACTAGGAACCAGGATGGTGTGTATCAATCAGATATTTATTAATTTATTATTGAATGGAAAAAGGAAAAAATATTCAAAATACAATTTTACAACAGCCACCAAGTGATGGCAACACAAATGCAATGGTGCCTACAGAACAACTGGTTCAAAATCCCAACACAAATCACATGTATCTTTAATAACAAAACAGGAAACGGTTTTAAAGCATAAAATGGCACCCAAATTTAAGCACTCCCCTGCAACACCTACCCCAAATATCAGCATACTTAATTCCCTTTGGATGGAACACAGTGGCAAGTACCATGTAAGGATAAAAAGAGAAAATTTGGATTTAGAATACAACCCGCCATCCCAAGATGGGAAGTCAGAAAAGAAAATGAAAACCTGATTTTTTAGCAAAACGGCAGAATAGGATTTGCTTGATTACTCGTAGAGCAGCTCACAACTGCAGTGGGACAGCTAGAAAGGAAATTTGTGATGCTACACTTGAGGAGATAAGGAAGCCTGAAGACTAGTAATCAGCACACAAGGGCAATGTGAAAACAAGGTAGGAAAATCGATTTTGGGGAAGTAAATGCAAAAGAAAAACACAGACGGCAAAATGGAAATTTGCTTTACACAGGATTTTTGATGATAGGTAGCCAAGGAAATGGATGAGCTGTCAAAATCGGAAATCGCTTTTAAGGACCAGGGCAGAGGCACATAACACATAGGATTATAACAGAAAGGGATTGCTCTAAATCAGACCACAGTTTAGGTTTTTCAATGAGACAGTTATAAATTAGGAATTTGTAGGAATGCACAAAATACACAGACACATTTGGTTTTCAGTGACAAGGAGAATAACTCTGTTGAGGTTATACTTTATCTCAAAGGAATACGCTAACAACACAGGCTAATACAGATTCTTCTATGGAAAAGTGTATGAATCATACTGGAAATTTTGACTTTCAATAGGATTTTCAATAGGAATTTCTATGGAATTTTTTATGGGTTTGAGGTTACAAAACGAGGGATATGCAATTTGGGACTGGGTTTTTGCTACTTACAAAGTTTCTGGACAGCTAGGCAAGGGGTCTGGTCTCTGCACTCTCCTGGATGGGATTCTGGACAGCCAGGCTGGACCTCAGGAGTCTCTGGACAGCTAGGTAAGGGTCTGGTCTTTGCACTCTCTTGGATGGGGCCAGCTGCCTCCATCCTTTTTCTCCTGTCTCCCTGGATTCTGGTGTGTGTGTTTGATCCTGTGTCCAGTACAGTCCCCCCTTATATAGCCCAAAATGACATAATTTATTTTACAATCTGGGGGATGTACCCTATAATTACTCCTACCCTGGGATATTACAGCCTACCATACCATTGATAGGTGAGTTCAGGAGGTCATGGGGAATTAGACAAGCCAATCGACGACCCTGTGTGATGTAGTGTTGCACCTTGGCACCTTTTGGTCATTTTTATAAAATGTATAATAGTTATCACTCTGCAAAAAATTAAGCATATTTATAATGTACATCTCCCACCAACTGGAAAATGTGTCCCATTTTAAAATCAGCCGTAACAAGTCTTGATTGGCCATTTCAGTTCACAAAGTCCTAGAAACATGCACTTAGTCTCTGAAAATCCACCTGGAAATCACATGGAAAAAATATCATAAAGCAACATTATTTCTCATTCTGTGTGCTGGGGAAAAATGCTTAAAATGCATACATCCTTTAATGTCAATTTGGAGGATCTGCCACATATGGGAAGGCAGTGCTTCAACCCCCGCAGCCAAATGTCTCCCTTGGCTCAGCTTGCAACAAAAGACTTTTATTTTGCCCTTTGAAGTTCGTCAGTTTGTCCTGGGAAGTGGGTGCAACAGGAACTCGCACTTCTTGGTCAAGCACTAGCCCCACTGGCTTTCTTTGTCCCTGCTTCGGGTACTGTCTTTTAGTCTGGCAGAACCTGTAATTATCACAACCTCAGCTACCTGACATGTGTCATGATGCATACTCCCGGAGAGCCAGTCGAAGACCGGCAGCCCCGGAAGCACACATCAGGTACCCGAGGGAAGGTCCAGCAACCCCAAATAGGGGCCCTTTGGACACAGCCCTGGCGCCGTAGGTGCCAGGCTCATTTTGGACATCAGTCCTGGCGCCGTAGGCGCCAGGCTCATAAAGGGAGTGCTTTTGGTGGACTTACCTGATGCAGACCATGCTGCCAGATCCAGACCTCTTTGAGGCCTGAAAGGAACTACTTTACCTGTGGGACTATTTTGCCACTCGCGTGTGGTCAGGGAAGGATACATACCTGATTGGGGAAGGATACATACCTGGGACTTCTTTGGAGGCTATTTAAGCCACGCCCAGACAGCAGCTCACGCTTCGCGTTACTCTGCTCCTAGCAGCTGGACGCTCACCGTTTCTTCTCCTGCATCCTGACTCCAGCCATACCTGCTTCAGTCCTGGAACACCTAAAAGGAAGAAGAGAGGAAGAGAAGGTGAATAAAGGACATTACCTGATATTGCAGGGGATCCGGAGCCAACACACCGACGATCCTAAAGGAAAAGACATTATTTTTGGATTCCTCGCGTTGCTCGTTGCAGCGCTGCGCTCAACTCACCTGTCCACAAGGAATTCCGTACTCCTACGACCATCCGCACGTTCCGCCGCATTCCAACACCTAGGAAGGAAAAGAGAAGAACAAAAGGTGAGCCAGAGAAAACATTGGGAAAAAACTGATTTGCCAGAAGGCTTACCTAGCGATTGGTGGGGGAGAATCCTTCCTCATCTCGGGTCGGCACGCCTTTTGGCAGTACCGAGCCCCAGCCCCTATGGGGAAAAAAGAACACGCGCATTAGTGGGTGAACATACAGACATTAGAAAAACCACCCCAACATAAGCTCACCTGAATTATCCACAGCGAATTGTCTTCTCTACGTGGAATCTTCACTCTGCACCTGCGCTAAAAGACTAAAAGCAGTCCATTGAAAATAACGGCCAAAAAGGAAGGAAGAACAACCCTTGAACTTGATAAGTCATATACTTACGAAAGCGCCTTATTCATCCAAAAAACCAGTGAAGCAACTGGACCTGAATGCCCGTCCGATAACCAGTGAAGTAACTGGATTCTACCACACCCCTGCACCAGAAGCAGGATGGAGAGCTCGTCATTTCAAATCTTAAGGTGAGAATTAACGGGAAGGTTCAGAGGTGGTTTGAAGAGAGAGTAAAAGGGGAAAGGAGGGGTTCGACTCATCACTCCGCAGGTGATTAAAATCCTTTTCCCCATCTACAGAAAGATCTTCCTATGCATCAGACAGGCGAGGTTTGGGGGTCCGGCCCAGTCAGTGTTCCGAGTCCTGCGCATCACCTTAGAAGAGGCCGGAGCAGCCCAGGCCTGGTTAGCGTCTCTGTGGGAGTCAGGCGAGCGTTACAGAACGCGAAGCCCTCCTACAATTTCCCACCCGGACGTTATGGAGACTTCCAAAACCGATCAGCTGGCCCATCTATTGGGGGAATTACGGCCAAAGTGCATTCCGAACGTCAGGAGACAAACGCATTCAGGAGGGAACTAATTGTATCTAAGGAACAAACTGATGACCTTGCCAGGCAGTTGTTGCAAGGTCAAGCTGGACAACCTCCTCTACCAGGTTCGGGGGGTATTCCCGCCCCAATGGTTTCAAGCAACCCTGTGCAAATGAATCTACCGGGAAATATGCCATTGGCCCCACCTGAACGTTTTGCGGGGGACCCCAGAGGATTTGCTGTATTCATGAATCAATGCCGATTACACTTCCTTTGCAGACCGGATGCCTTTCCTAACGACCAAACCAAAGTAGCCTTCGTATTTTCATATCTCAGCGGCTGCGCTGCAGATTCGTCAGTTCCACTGGTCACTCAAGATGACCCGATACTCCGAGACTTTCAAGGTTTTTAGACATGCATGGAAAGATTATTTGCTCGGCACTCTCAGGGACAGACCCTGGACAACGAACTTCTGTCCTTACGACAAGGTAACCAGGATCTATTAGCCTATATCGCAACCTTCAATAGGTTGATAGTGGAGACTGGGTGGCCAGAGGATAAGAGAATCACGTTATTTCATCGAGGTCTACGTGGGGAACTTAAAGATGTTCTAGCCCAAGTTGTAAATCCACCCCAAGACTGTATGGAATATATAGCTTAGTGGTCCAATTAGACCATAGGCTTCAAAATAGAAAAGCAGATCGGTCCAAGTTTGAGACTCGCGTGTTAGTCAAGACCCACGTTAACCCCAAGAATGCCGATGTTACTGAACCTATGCAAATTGGAGGGGTTAAAGGACCGTTATCTCAAAAGGAACGTGAGAGAAGACGACAGATGCAATTGTGTCTTTATTGTGGGGCTTCTGGACTTTTTTTACAAGATTGCCCAGTGAAACCACCCAAGAAAACGGTAGGAGCCGCGGATAAGAATCATAAGGAACCGGATTCGGGAAAAGACCACGCCCGACAAGTGTAGAGGTCCACTTGTCGAGCCTGAAAACTGACTCTCAGACCTCGCACTTCATCATGCCAATGATCCTTGTGAATCCGGAACAGCCTGGACAGTTGCATGCTATAAAGGCATATATCGACAGTGGAGCTATTGGGAACTATGTGGATCATGAATTGGCTTCTAGGATCAACCTCCCTCTTCGTCCAAAAACCACTAAAGAAGTCATCACCACAGTTGATGGATCCGAAATTGCCTCTGGGCCAGTAACACATTCCACTGCAGAGGTGACACTAGTAGGTCAGGACGGGCATCGGGAGGCTGTTGTGTTTGACGTAATCAAGGCCCCGCAGTTTCAAGTAATTCTAGGAATCCCTTGGTTAGAAACACACAATCCTCGAATTGATTGGCAAGCGAAGAGGATAACCTTTCCTGATTGCGCACAAACCTGTTATCCAAAGATAGGCCTGGCTACAATAACCCCTGTCACTTTACAGCTACCGCCGGAGTACATGGAGTTTCAAGACGTCTTCCAGAAGGAACAGGCCAACACGCTACCCCCTCACAGGTCATACGATTGCCAAATTGATCTGATGCCTGGTGCGCAACCCCCGCGTAGCAGAATTTATGCTCTTACGGAACCTGAAAATCTTCATTTGCGACAATATTTAGATCAGTACCTAGCCAATGGTTTCATTCGCCCGTCATAGTCTCCTGCATCCTCGGCCCTGTTCTTCGTGGCAAAAAAAGAAGGCGACCTCAGAACTTGTATCGACTATCGCGCATTGAACCAGATAACTGTCAAAAACCGTTACCCTCCGCCCCTGATCCCCGAACTTCTTGACCAAGTAAAGGAGGCCTGCATATATACCAAGTTAGATCTCCAGGGGGCTTACCATCTGGTGCGAATAAAAGAAGGCGACGAATGGAAGACCGCCTTCCGTACCAAATATGGACTATTCGAGTACCAAGTAATGCCTTTCGTATTGTGCAACGCCCCTGCTGCCTTCCAAAACTTCATGAACGATGTCCTTCGAGAACTCCTAGATGTTTGTGTCGTCGTATATATTGATGACATTCTGATATACTCCTCTTCGGAATCTGAACATATAAGGCATGTTAAGGCAGTTCTCGAGAAACAGCGCCAACACAAACTATTTGCGAAAATTGAAAAGTCTGTTTTCCATACCACAGAAGTCGAGTTTCTTGGTTTCATCCTGACGCCTAAAGGAGTCTGAATGGATTCACGAAAAGTGGATGCCATCCTCCAATGGCCATCGCCTAGCTCTGTGAAAGGCGTACAAAGCATGCTTGGCTTTGCCAACTTTTACTGCAGATTTATCCCGGAATTTTCGCGGATCGTTCAACCCATCACTGCACTCTTGAAGAAACATAAACGCTTCGAATGGTCTGGGGAAGCCGAACAGGCTTTTCAGGAGCTGAAAGCCAAATTTACCTCCGCACCAGTACTGAAACACCCGCGCCCGGATCTTCCATACATACTTGAGACCGACGCATCCAGTTTAGCCATGGGAGCTGTTCTGTCTCAAAAAGATCCCGAATCTAATCAACTACACCCCGTAGCCTTTTGGTCCAGAAAATTCTCAGCACCTGGAGTTAACTCTGCAATCACCGATAAGGAGTTATTGGCCATTAAATCCGCTTTTAAGGCTTGGAGGCACTATCTTCTTGGCGCTAGACATACCATCACAGTGATCACAGACCACCGGAACTTGCAATATTTGAAAACTGCCAAAGCTCAGTCATCACGTCAGCTCCGATGGGCTTTGTTCTTTGCTGAATTCGATTTTGTCCTGGCACCAAGAACGGTAAAGCTGATGCCCTTTCCCAAATAGGAATGGGTGAAATAGATACAAGCGCAGAACCAGTACCAATAATTCCCGAACAAAAAATTCTGGGTATGATTACCTTACAAACTCTGGAGGACATTCAAACTAGAGTTAAGCAACTCCTGGACCCTACAGCCTTGCAAGATTGGATTTTAAAGGGATCTAACTTTACTGTTACGGATGACCTACCTTACTTCCAAGGGTGCCTATTTTTGCCACACAAAGAACTACAAGAACTAGTTATTTCTCGTTATCATGATACCCTGATAGAAGGACACCCAGGGATTGCCAAAACGGAAGAAAAGGTAAAACGACAATTCTGGTAGCCCTCTTGGCGAAAGGACATTAAATCTTTTGTGATGTCATGTGGTATTTGCGCCCAAAACAAAAGACAAAAGAGGAGACCAGCTGGTCTTCTTCAACCCTTAGACATTCCACCAGCACCTTGGCACACCTTGTCACTGGATTTTATTACGGACCTGCCTCCTTGCTGTAGATATAACTCTATCCTTGTTATAGTGGATTTATTTTCTAAAATGGCCCACTTCATTCCATTAAAAGGCTTAC
Organism: Ambystoma mexicanum; assembly: GCF_040938575.1. NCBI lineage: Eukaryota > Metazoa > Chordata > Amphibia > Caudata > Ambystomatidae > Ambystoma > Ambystoma mexicanum. The sequence goes on along the minus strand of NC_090928.1, from coordinate 1,158,909,323 downwards.
CTTCAGCTTCAGTCCTAGCTAAGGAATTTCTGGAAAACATTGTTCGCTTACATGGATTCCCATCCATACTAGTCTCTGACCGAGGAAGCCAATTCATTTCCCAGTTTTGGAGAAAGTGCTGTCAGCTGGCGAAAGATTGACGTAAGATTGTCGACAAGTCACCATCCTCAGACCGATGGTCAAACTGAGAGAACAAATCAGACCCTTGAACAATATCTACGGTGTATGTTGCATCAATCCGAAAGTAATTGGAAAGATATCCTTTGGATTGCTGAATACGCATACAATAATTCGATACACTCGGGAACTGGACAAAGTCCTTTTTATACCATATATGGACATATTCCTCGGACCTCAGACCTTGATTCACCTCAAAGCCTCGAAATGCCCGCCGTAAACCATCTACATTCTACAATAACTCAAGCCTTCAAGGAAGCAACTGCGCATTTACTGCAAGCCAAGAGAAAGTACAAGCAGAATGCTGATCTACATCGAAGTGAAGCACCTCAATACCAAGTAGGAGACCAAGTATGGTTAGCTACCAGACACTTATCGCTCAAGGGACCTCGAACTTTTAACCCAAGATATGTGGGGCCCTACTCAGTTACGGCCATCATCAACCCGGTGGCCGTCAAACTCGACCTACCAGCTAATATGCGTATTCATCCTGTTTTTCATGTATCACTTTTGAAACCGGTGCAACCTGGAACCTATCCGAATAAAAGGAGAACCCGAGTTCGAGGTGAAGAACATTTTGGATTCCAAGGTGTCAAAGTCCAAATTGTACTATTTAATAGATTGGAAAGGATACGGGACTCAAGACAGATCCTGGGAGCCTAGTGACCATGTGCACGCACCTCGGTTAGTCAAAAGGTTCCACTGGAATTTCCCAAACAAACCGAGACCCCCGGAGAGAACGATCTTGGGAGGGGCCTTGCGGGGGAGTGCTGTCATGATGCATACTCCCGGAGAGCCAGTCCAAGACCGGCAGCCCCGGAAGCACACATCAGGTACCCGAGGGAAGGTCCAGCAACCCCAAATAGGGGCCCTTTGGACACAGTCCTGGCGCCTTTGGTGCCAGGCTCATTTTGGACATCAGTCCTGGCGCCGTAGGCGCCAGGCTCATAAAGGGAGTGCTTTTGGTGGACTTACCTGATGCAGACCATGCTGCCAGATCCAGACCTTTTTGAGGCCTGAAAGGAAATACTTTACCTGTGGGACTATTTTGCCACTCGGGCGTGGTCAGGGAAGGATACATACCTGATTGGGGAAGGATACATACCTGGGACTTCTTTGGAGGCTATTTAAGCCACGCCCAGACAGCAGCTCACGCTTCGCGTTGCTCTGCTCCCAGCAGCTGGACGCTCACCGTGTCTGCTCCTGCCTCCTGACTGCAGCCACGCCTGCTTCAGTCCTGGAACACCTAAAAGGAAGAAGAGAGGAAGAGAAGGTGAATAAAGGACATTGCCTGATATTGCATGGGATCCGGAGCCAACACGCCGACGATCCCAAAGGGAAAGACATTATTTTTGGATTCCTCGCGTTGATCGTTGCAGCACTGCGCTCAACTCACCTGTCCACAAGGAATTCCGTACTCCTACGACCATCCGCACGTTCTGCGGCATTCCAGCACCTAGGAAGGAAAAGAGAAGAACAAAAGGTGAGCCAGAGAAAACATTGGGAAAAAACTGATTTGCCAGAAGGCTTACCTGGCGATTGGTGGGGGAGAATCCTTCCTCATCTCGGGTCGGCACGCCTTTTGGCAGTACCGCGCCCCGGCCCATATGGGGAAAAAAGAATACGCGCATTAGTGGGTGAACATACAGACATTAGAAAAACCACCCCAACATAAGCTCACCTGAATTATCCACAGCGAATTGTCTTCTCTACGTGGAATCTTCGCTCTGCACCTGCGCTAAAAGACTAAAAGCAGTCCATTGAAAATAAAGGCCAAAAAGGAAGGAAGAACAACCCTTGAACTTGATAAGTCATATACTTACGAAAGCGCCTTATTCATCCAAAAAAACAGTGAAGCAATTGGACCTGAATGCCCGTCCGATAACCAGTGAAGTAACTGGATTCTACCGCACCCCTGCACCAGAAGCAGGATGGAGTGCTCGTCATTTCAAATCTGAAGGTGAGAATTAACGGGAAGGTTCAGAGGTGCTTTGAAGAGAGAGTAAAAGGGGAAAGGAGGGGTTCGACTCGTCACTCCGCAGGTGATTAAAATCCTTTTCCCCATCTACAGAAAGATCTTCCTACGCATCAGACAGGCGAGGTTTGGGGGTCCGGCCCAGTCAGTGTTCCGAGTCCTGCGCATCACCTTAGAAGAGGCCGCAGCAGCCCAGGCCTGGTCAGCGTCTCCGTGGGAGTCAGGTGAGCGTTACACATGTCATTGAAGAAAAGTCACTTATAAGTGTGATTTCCAGGGGGAGGCCAGTCTTCCAAATGAGCCCAAAATGGTTTTACTGGTTATATTGAGTCTCAAAGTGATTGAGGTTTTGTGGGGAAGAACATAATACACATGTGTAGCCACCCCCCACCCTCACTGACATTTATGTTGTGGGTACATTTACCAGCCCAGCAGAACTCCCCTGCATCAACACACTGCATTGTCAGCAGTTACAAGAATAATGGCTGCACTGGGTCTGCTGAGCACGTATTCCCTTGCATCAAAATGGCTGTTTAGCAGTTATCAAAAATAATAGCTGTACTGGCTCTGCTGAGCACATATGGGGCGAAATGGAACATAGAACACCCCGAGAATGGCTGCATTTATTTTCTTCATGTGCACCAAAAAAAAGAATTCAAAGGCAGCCTGGCTCAGCTCAAAACTTCCAACTGAAAGAGAAAATGTTCTGTGTTGAAAATGACTGTGCATTAATGCTATTTTCATCTTTCAACATTACACAGTATGGTTCCAGTAAAACACAGCCATGCCCATCAAAATTCAGGATGAACACCATAAAATGAGGGCCAGTCCCTGTGAAAATCATTGTGGTGTCCAGTGAAATCTGTGAAAGAGCAGAGAAATTAATTTCAGGCCGTACGGCCAGTGTTTACTTTTGCAACAAAGTAACACAGGCAAAACTCTTCACAAGAAGCTCTCTCTCTCCCTTTGCTTATTTCAGTTTCAAAGAACCCTTTTCTTGAACATATCACTGTGTACAGAAATTGACTATAGCTCAGGAAACTTTCAGACAGCAAAATGCGAGGAAAACTGCATTTTGTAAAATGGATCAAAATAAAAATGAACCCGTGCTACTTTGCCATGCAGAAAAATAAAAGGACATGATTGAAGCTAAATGGGAAAGAATACTGTAAAATGCCCAGAAACACAACTGTACATTGGTGGAAGAAAAGCTGCAAAAATATAGGTATATTTAACTCTGTGTATTTTATTTTCTTCACAAAAAGAATTTCTACAGCCTAGCTGACTCAGGCATTCCTGTTAGACCAGTTTGGCTCAAAGGCCAAATCTCGCACCTCTCTGTGGTTTCCCATTGCCAGGGCAGGGACCCAGGTCTGTGGACTGCTAAGTGTGATCATTAAATGGTCCCTCAGACTGCATGGCAAGGATTCTCCCACCGCACATGTTTCCGCCAAACAATTCTAAGAAATATTCCTTACAACTGCTTTGTCTCATCACAAAACGATAGCTCACACAGTTACAGACACAATGTTCTCGTGTCCCCAAACAATTCTCTGATTTTTCCTCCGCAACTACTATGTTTTCCCATTGTCACAAATCTTAGCATTTTGTATTTTCTTTTGATATGATATGATGATATGATATGGCATTTGTAACGCACCTATACAAAGGTGTTTCAAGGGGCGACGAGGCAAGAAAGGGGTAACAGAGGGAGGACAGAGAAAACGATCTTACTGGGCCAAGTGACATTGAGATTGCTCAAGTGCAGATGTGGGGGGAGGGGGAAAAAGGGGGCAGTGCTATACATTGGATCAGAACAATAACCAGAAGTGGAGCCAGCAGCTGGCAGGTGGCCGATGGCATTTTCTATCACAACACATTTATATGTGATAACTGATGACTATACCCACATGACCCAAAGGAGTTCTTACAATTATTTCTTGCAGCTACAATTATTTCTCATCATCAAACATCTTAGCACTAGTATATTTTTGTATACAGCAAAATGTGTCAACACTGTACAAACTCTGAATGCAGTCACCTGCCTTCAATTATCTATCTATATTTAAACAAGTGAAAATGTGTGGGTGGCTGGGTTTGTGGCAAAGCGTTGTTCCTTATACAATTCCAAAATATATAACCAATCTGCTTCAAATTTGGCATATTTACCTGTTAGGACCCTCTGGACATTACTGGCTACATGACATTTGGACACCCCACCATCAAAATGTGTTTATGGGTTTGTGGCTTGGCGAAGCATTGCTCCTTATACAATTCCACACCATTTCACCAATCTGCACCAAATGTTGCATAGCTACCTGTTAGGACCCTCTGAAGGATACTGGCTACATGACATTTGGACACCCCACTGCTTTCTCTGAAATCTAGAACAAATCTAAATTTGTTTGTGGGTTTGTGGCTAGACAAAGCATTGTTCCTTATAGAATTCCACACCGTTTCACCAATCTCAGCCACATTTTGCATAGTTACCTTTTACATAACATCTGGACACCCCGCCCCTTTCTCCAGATTTCAGCACCTTCACACATGAGATTCTTTCCTGAAATCAGCGTAACATCAATGCGGTCGTAAAAGGGCCTCCACATGAGATACATAACTTGAGGTTCAAACCACATATCAAGGCCCTAGGATGCAAATTTTCTGAGATATTTGCACTGCAATGAAATGCACCACGTCAGGGTGAGGCAACAGGTGGGAAGAGAGCACAGACGGTCCCAATATGCAGCAGCACACCACCTCTCGACCCCCCACAATGTCTGCTCTGGAGTATGTCAGCCAGCCACACAAACCCATCCTCAGTGCAGTTTAATTAAGGGTGCAATACACAACAAGCGACACGTGAATTCAAACAGCGACCTACAGGATCATTGATTTTCGAAAATTGATTTTTGATAATATGAAATGATATGGCATTTATAATGCGCCTATACACAAGTGTTTCAAGGCGCGATAGAGTGCTGCCATGTCTGTTTTTGCTAGTTCTCTATATTTGTCATTGCAACTACTATTGGGGCTCATCACAAAAATATAGCATACTTGATTACAGCCTCTGAATGTATTATGCTGCCCTCAAACACTTCAATAATATTTTCTTCAGAGATACAATTTTATCTTGTTGTCAATAATCTGGGATAGACCTTCTTTCGTCCATCACCAGAAGTTTTCATACTACATACATCCACTAAATATACTCAACTCCCTTTATCCCTCCAAACACCTCTAAGAATGTTTCTTTACAACCACTATTTGCCTAGTCATTAAAAATGTTGGAAACCTGCAATTAAAGTGTTCTCCTGCCCATTTTTGAACAATTCTGAAATGTTCTCGATATTCTGTATGAGACTAGACCTACAACACCTCCTCTGAAGGCCACTCTAGTGAAGTTTAGGTCTATCCTTGCGCAACCCTTGGACATTGCAGACCTCATTTTTAATAATGACCTTGACCTTCTAGCCATATCAGAAACATGGATGCATGCCGCATCTGGCCCCTCCCTATCCCTTGCCATACCACCCAAATACTCAATGTATCACAAAGAGGTGGGGGAGAAGCACTCATAGCTTGTGACTCAATACCACTAATGGAGATATGCAATACTTTGCTTGCCTCATGTGACCTCTTGGCTACCTAACTAAGCCTCTCTCATACCTCCATAGTGACTATACACATGGTCCATCATTCGAAGAGGACATACTGCATATCCTCTACAATGCTAAAGCTTAATCCAAGACCATACTCTTAGGCGACTTCACCCGGGGCTTTAATGATGAGTCAGACCCAAATGCCCTTTCGCTAGCTAACTCTCTTAGCACATTAGGCTTCCCCCGAGCTATCCTTAGTGCAACCCACTCCAAATGCTGTATCTTAGACTGGTAGCTGGCTCTAATTGTAACATTGACATCACATCCAAACAGCCATGTCCCTGGACTGACCCACAATGTCATACTATTTTACTTACCGGTATCCAACCGTCACGTGCTGACGTCCCACATCTACTCCCTCTATGCCACACATAGTAACAGAAACATCACCAAAATCAACATTTTGCCACTGCTGGACGAGCTATGCCACCCACAGAGGTATTATTCAATGACCCAGCCACCTTGGTAGAGCAGTATAACTCAACACTTACACAGGCTATCAACACTGTGCCTCCCCTCATCCTGCACAAGCCAAACGTGTTGCACACTGTAACACTTGGTTTCCCCCCAAACTCAAAACCCTACACCCATGCAAACGCAAAGCAGAAACACAATGGAACTATAACCCCTCCAAGCCCAACAAAGCCAGTTTACTTCATGTTGTTTACTTCATGGTGCTAAATAATATAAAAAGTCAATCGTCCAGAAAAAGATTACAACATACAATATCCATATACAATACCCATATTGCTAATTCAAACGCCAACACCAGCGAGCTTGTTGCTATTCTTCTCTCCAGCACCCCTCAACATACTGCACTCAGGACAGCACATGGTGCTCTGATATCAGAACACCTTATCTCTCAAAATGGACACTCTCCAAAAAATGATAACTGCTAAGAAAAACTCTTTGGCCAGTACTACACCTACAACTGTTGGGCCTCAAGCGCCCTTACAGAAGCCACTGCTTTTCACCTTTAAAGATGTCACAGAATTCAAGGTCACTCAGATAATCAAAGGACTAAAACCCTCTTGATGCCAGGGGGACATTTGCCCGGCAACAGTTATCAATGACTGGGCCGAAGAACATGCTCACCTTCTTGGCCTCCCTCATTGATGCCTCTTTCTTCTCTTGCTCTGTACCTAATATTCTCATAGATGCTGGGTCCTCTCGCTTCTCAAAAAACATACCCTTCACCCAACCATCCCTACTAACTACTGCCCCATGGCCACTGTCCCATTTCTATTCAAAAACCTGGATCAGGCTGCCTACCTTCAGATCCAGCACCATTTTGAAACCAACAGCCTTTTGGGCCTACGACAATCTGGGTTCCGACATGGCTTTGGCACAAAATCCACTCTGTTAGATTTAATTGGGTGAGATTAAAGATGCCAGCAAGACAGCCTTACTTCTCGTACTAGATCTATTGGCTGCCTTTGATTTGGTGGACCACCATACCTTGTGTCATGACATAGCATCAGCAGCACATTTGTCTCCGGCAGCCATCTCCTGGATTGCCTCCTTCCTCTCTGATAGATCCATGAGAGTGATCTCCATCAACGCAGAAGCCACCTAACTCCCGTTACTTGTGGGGATCCACATCTCTCCGACTCTTTATAACATTTTTATGAAACCTCTATTTGACCTGCTTGACGGCAAAGAAATCTCAAAACCATTTACATGTATGACACTCATGTCCTACTCCACCTTACCGGAAAACTACACCACCGACTCCATCAACCTGCACCCAGTCTACCTCACCATCCAGGCATGGATGGCCTGCCCTGATCTATGCCTCAATGATGATAAGACAGAGCTGCTCTGAGTCAGCTCACAAACTTCTCTCAGCAAACTCGACTACTCCTACAAATCATTCAACATTTCTGGCAACACCATTCAGGTGTCCAGCAACGTCAAGTCACTGGGGGTCTACCTTGAATCCAACCTGTCCTTATATAAACAGGTCAATGTTATTGCCTCCTCCGCTACATACACATCAAAACTAATCAATGCATGCATACCCTTCTTAACTCTTGACAAATGTGTCACTATTGCCAAAGTGTTCATTGGCTCTACGATGGATTATTGCAATGCCATATTTGCAGGTATGTCATCATGCAACATCCACAAATTCCAAACCATTCAAACAATGCCCTTAGAGCAGCACTCAACATACCTAAGTGCAAAAACATATCAGAGTCAAGAAGAAGTGCTCACCCGCTGCTGATCCATGAGCAAATTGATTTCAAAACTCTAGCAATGTCCCACAAATGCCTCTCCAACGCAGCACCCAAATACCCATCGCAGAAGCTTTCCAAAGCCCAACCCTCTCGACCCATACAATCCATCTACCCGCACCATCAGACCATCGCCCGATTCAAGCGCCAGAGAACTGGAGGGTCCAGCTTCCCGGTCATCACAACCTGCAACATTTGCCCTTTTGAAAAAAAATATTATTAGTTTTTTAATTTCCAAAATAAACCTTCCAACAAAATTGAGTAAATTAAAAAGAGAAAAAGAGAACACAATAAAATATAAACATGTCATCATCACTTCCCCAATACAAATAAAAGAGTTATACAAAATAAAAAACTTTTTATAAAACCTCTTTTCCCTTTAAAACGGCAATGGTGTTATTCCATAACCCCATATGATGCAATTCCATAACACTCGCCATTATTTCATCCGAATTTTATAACATGACTACTTGAGTAATTTTGATATTTAATTTCTCACTTATATAACTTAAAGTAGCAAAGGTCAGTGGCACATGTTCCCCTGCATACATTTCAAAACATAAAGCAGCACTTTTTGTAGCAATAGTGTCCATTAAGAAATGCTTAACAAATGTATGTCTTCTTCCTTGTTGATTTGGACAGTCAGTAATTAAATGTTGTAGTTTTTCTATTACTTCCTGATCTCCAGAAAAGCGACAAGATTGAATTTTGTCATGGCCTTTTGACCTAGCTCCTATCTCCTTGTTAGTTGACAACAGATTTAACCTAAAGCACATTAAAATTCCCTCCATTTATAACAAGGACATTGGGCCTCATTACGAGTCCGGCAGTAACCGTGCTTGTAAAACTGCCAGGTAGCAGATGGACCCGCCTGACATCCCTGTGCCACTGGGCTATTCCAAGTCAGGTGGCCGGGAAGTCAAGCACCAGTCATTTTGTTAATCCCCATTCCCATGGAGTCCCATAGGACTGCATGGGAATGAGGACACAGGAACGCCGGCCTGACCCTGGTGGGCGGGACAGCACCCGCCCCCACAGAGTTGTACCGTGCCGGTCCAGAAACAAGAGTGCTGGTAGGCTTAACATCACTGTTGTTTCCGAACTGGCAAAGTTGTAATGAGGCCCATTGTGTTTAATATTCCTGGACCGACAGTATTGTATTATTTTCCCTCCATGGCTATAGTATACATGAGACGATACTTGCATATATTGTCTCTGGTGTTGCACCAATTATGGTCATATACAGCGCTGTTCACAGCCTGCAGATTCTCCAATACTGTCTTCTCAGTGCAATTAAAATCATGCAATATTTTCACACATTGTATGACCCAGTTGTTTAATACCTTGGATTGTGTTCCTACCATCAGGATCTTTAATTCTAAATACAATGATTTTTCGGGGATATTAACAACTTTCCTGTAAAGCGACAGAGATCTCCATGCTACAGTTGCTTTTAGCAACAGGAAGCCCAATTGATAGCTCACGACATACATCAACAAAGAATTTGAAAGCGCTATAGTTCTTCTCCAAGTGATCCCTTCCATTGTATCTCTGAACAGATAATCTCGCCTAGCAAGGATCTCTGATACATATAATATGCTTGGGATGGCATTTATTTTGTAATATGATAGGGGCAGATGGGGAGCCCAAGCCCCGCCCACTTGGTGCCTTCCTGCTTGCTGCTCTTTTTCACCACTTAGAAAGCCCTGCCCACCTGGTGCCTTCCTGCTTGCTGCTCTTTTTCCCTACTTAAGGAGCCCTCCGCTCTCTTTTTCTTTGCAGAAGATAGCCTAAATGATCAACTACTTCACAGTTAATTCCCTCTAAATCTCCGCTGGTGGTTAACATTGTACCTGTAATGCTGAAAGTATGAATATTCAATGTTCTACAGTACATTTCAATTTCCTTCTCGACCATGTAGTCCTCGAATAACACAAGGTTTTGGTGCAGCCATATGCGTGCTAAACCTCTGAGAATTGCACAGTGAAACCAGAAAGTTGGCTGCCAATCTACTTTGCCTGTGTCAGTAGTGGAACAGGAGAGCACACTGCTAAAACCTGTCATTGGCTGCCCACAGATTGAAAAGGGAAACTACATGAAAGGCAGTGCTTCATTGCAAGGAAACCAAGAAGTGCTCTGAAATCTGTTTTTCCTTGGTTGCAGAAATTACAAAATAATGATTCCAAGCATCAGAAAATATCCAACATCCTTGCTGGGTGTTACCCATCACTTTATTTAAAGAATCCACATAAGCACACAATATCAGGAAAAGCAGATTCCCTCACAAGAATATCTCCATCAAAAAGTGTGCTGGTCTGTAAAATCTGTCAGAAATGGGCGCAGTACCGCATGCCACCTGTGTGACAGCTGTCAGTTAATTACATTGGAAGCTTAACTTGTGTAGTTAAAATCACATGGTTGAAATTAAGTGACTTGCTATAAAAATCAATATAGGTTGCAACTATTTAATCTCTATGTTTTAAAAAGACTGGAATTAGAGTTGTTTGCCTATTTTGAAAATATAAGTTTATTTGATCAAAGACAATTTTAAACAAGTGGATTTTTAAAGTCAACCTCTGATGCCAGTCACATAACTTCAAAGCAAATTCCACAGCATGCCCCAAACAAAAGGCACCTTCCTCCTGCTCTCTGCCCCAGGAACTCCCATTCAGGTGTTAATGGAGAGGGGAGGAGATGTTGGCCTGTTGCTCCTGGGATAGTCAAAAGACTCCCTTGATTGAAAAGATATGCAGATGCAACTGTCAACAGAAGTCCCTGCTAGAGGAAAGAGGCAGGGATTGCTCTTGACCCACCAAAACTTTGGGGGCCGGGACAGACAGTTATGTGTATTCTTAAAGCACAAGAAAGTATATTTTTGAAAAGGACTGACAGAGGACTGTGCAAAATTGTAAACATTTGTAAAATGACAGTATTGTTAATATGTAAATTCTGGTCACGTTTTAAATCTGCTCAGAACTCTGTGCTATGTTCAGGGACATGACTACAGAATGTGTGGTTTTGTAGCAATTGTGGTGATGCCAGAAACATAAAACCTCACATGATTATGCCCAGATGTCATGCGCACATATGTGTAAAAATGTGGACAAATCTGTCATTGGGTACCGGACCAAAAGTGCAAAAAATTGCCAGATCTAGACCCAAGCTCTCACCGAGACGGGGCTCGGATGAATACTTGCTCCACCAAATCTGTGATATCAATATGCTGTTGCTAGCAAGTTTGTAAAATTGTAAATATGTCTTGTATGAAAAATAGGTTTTCTGTGCAGAAACAAAGGGGAGGTTCTCCCTGGATCATAAAACACAGCGTCATCATGACACTCTGTTTTCTTCTCAAATCAGGGGAGAGGTAATACCCTAACCAATAGAATCCCTAGGGGTGTGCCTAGTAGAAGTCAGCATACCCACTCTTTTAGAAAATATAGAAATAGAGATAGCCTAGGACCTAGACACACACATTCACCCACCATCCGATTGCTGGCGGAGCACTTTGCAAGAGAAATCCATATTCTAGACTCCAGAACTTTGAAGGCAGAAAGGCCCACTTCCAAAGGTGAACCATTGTCAGCTTGGCCTTTAATAAATCCTGAAACCAGATTTTACCCCAGATCTCTAAGGGGAACAACTAAAACGAACAGCCTGGCTGAGCTGTGCTGCTTTCTTGCTAAGAATTCCTGCCAGAATCCAGCGATCCAACCCAGTAGAGCAGAGCTTTGACCAGATAGCTGCAAACCAGAACCAACCCGTCAGATCCAGTCCAATCCCGCCGTGCAGTGTCCAGAGTGCCGTGTTGAGTGCAGAACCAGAGCGCCTTGAGTCCAGTCCGGTGTGCTAGCAGAATTCCAGTCCAGAAAGTATCCCTGACCAGATCTGTGACGGGTCCATTCCAAACAGTGGTAGTGAGTATCCATAGCATAGGATTGTCGCTAGCAAATATCTTATCCATAAGTAATCCTATCCAAACCCATTCTATTATATCCAGAACTGCATTGTAGAAGATCTTTTGCCTTACCTGAATCTTTCTCTCATCCCTATAGTCCTTTGGTAACAGTAGTGTTAAAATCATCTTTGCGCTAATATATTTGCTGGAGAAAGGCAAACGTCTCGGCGGGCAAAAACCATCCAGAGCCGTCACTGGGCTGGTGGCTGTGCTGTCATGTAGTTTGTGGCTTCATAGTCTCCCTAGTGTAAGAAACCTTGTTTGTAATTTGAAAAGCACAACCTTGTTTCAAAAATTGTTGACTCTTTCTGGAGAAAAAAAATGACCTCTACAAAAACCTTTATAACGTCTACACCGTGTATGCTACCAATGAAATTTAAGTGTCTACTCGAAGCTAAAATCTGCAGCTTTCCAAAGAACCCAAAAGCACATCCTTAGAATATTTGCGCAATCGCGCTTACCGCGCACAGAAAAGTTTGCCACAAATTATTTGTTTGGCTCAAATCTATCACGTGTGAAACAGCTGTACATTGCATCCAACCTCAGAATTAAGTTTTCCACCTGACAATTACTCAATAATCATTGCCAGTGTTTATCTGAAACTATACAAAGCGGCTCCCACTAGCATTGAATCCATTTTAGTGAATTAAATCAATTTTCAGTGTTTTTTTACCATTCATTCAAAGCCAACTTCAAAACCATGTTGACAAGTTGCAATCATTCCTGTTTTTCTCTGTGTTTGCTGGGGGAAATTGGCATTGATACTGTGTTGTTGAATTCTGGATTCCTGAAACCTATTTTCTCTCCTTCCATCTTTTTATACTACATTTTGGGGGGATGGAGTAGTGTGCAGGGGGAAAGGGTAATTACATTGCATTTTTGATTGAACCTACACAAAGTATTATTCTATGCTGCATTGTTTTTCTATCATTATCCCTTCTGATTAAAGAGATTTATTGTGACATCACCCCATTGATGATCATTGTATAACCATTCAAATAGTGTGATATATATATTGTGCCAATACATAAAATAAATATTTTAACTTTGCAAAACAGCCTGCTTCCTGGTTCAGTGTGACTGGGGGGGATTCAAAGAGAGGGGCATGATATAAGGGTACACCATTCAGAAATAAAAGAACTTATAGACATAAATAAATAATTAAGGGTTTCAATTGTGCATCCCACGCTAGGCATTGACTCAGGTGAAGTGCCGGGTTGAAATCACTTACAAGTCTGACATATAGAGATTGAAGAGTGTTGGACTAACACACAGCCCCGTCGAAGGACTCTGTTACCACTGCATTATTGCCAATTCTGCCGCACTGCCCAAATTGTAATGAGGACCACATTTCAGTCGCAGTTGTGAGATGAAAAAACGTAAATAGTAAATAACAGTCCAGTCTTGTTTATGTACCTCTGCACCGAGTGTTGAAAAAAGTATTCAATTTCATGTATCACTGTAACACATTTAAAAACCCTCTATTTAAGCATACAAGTTCCAAAGTTCAATAGGTTTCAAATGAGAATGGACTGTGGAGAGGGTAATGTTCAAGAGACAGTCAAAGGCAGCATGAACCATTTGCGGACTGGCAAGACACATTTCCCCTAGTTTGCATTGATTTCAACAATGTGCCCTGACATGGTTGCCCAGACAGGGTCAGAAATTACAGGTTGTATGCTGACATCATGTCCTACATGGCGCAGGTAAGCCACCCCATGAGGCTGCCATATGAAAGAGCATTCCTGCATGCATTCAAATGGCTCTGTCATCAATGCAGACGAGCCCAAATACCCTTCAGTTCTTGGTATAGTGTTCTTTCATCGATGGATGAAATTTCAATATTTTTTTTTTCCAAGTACATTTTACCGAAAACACTCATCGAAATATTTAGGGGGTGTTGGATGTGTATATAGAAGTGGTGGGGTGGTCAGGAATAAATAAATAACAAGAAGGGATGGGGGTTTCGGGGGGAACCCCCCAAAAATAAAAATAAATATATAATTTTGATGCGTTTTTTCAGTACGATGAAATGACATATAAACCAGTTCGCGTGCACAAGGATGCAGCTTTAGGGAGCTGCTGTTGCACATTAGCAGATTTTTTTTGTGAGTCAACCGCCCTTGCAGTGTATACGTCTCCTAGCATGCCTATGCACAAATGTATATTTGCATGTGCAAAAGTAAGGAAACTATGTTTTTGTATTGGCATATTGTGTTTATTAAACATCTACATAAAAACATCATATCGTATACTCTGAACACAATTTGGTTAGAACTACTGTGCATTGCCTGGATTTTAAATAACCTGCTTTGCCTCTTCTACTCCCTTTGTTGTTGTGATAAAAACAGAAAATAAATTGTTCTGAAAGATAATGTTCCGTTGAACAAAAGCTGATCTTGTTTTATGTGGCTCATTTAATGAACAATGCGCTACCATTTTTAATTGTGCTCTGTCATTTTCCGTTCTGGAAATTGTTTCTTCAATTGGTAAACAGAGAGCCATAGAAACGCATTGTATTCATAAAATACTTTTTATTTGCTTGCAAAATTATTTTGGGTAAAGCGTTCAACAGAAATGCAAGTATAATTAAAAATGAATCAAAAAGTGTTCTGCAGATCAAGGACGATGAAATGCCATCCACAACACGACACAATATGTTTGAGTCTACCTGCAGCAATAGAGCAGCCATTTACTGTGCTGTGTAATCGACCCCATTAAGCATCTAGATGAAGTGTCATCATTGGCACAAAGTGACCTATTTCCTTCTATCCACAGCAATCCTACAGCTCGGCTGTGCAATCGACTCCACAGACAACTCACATGAAGTGTCATCAGCAGCACAAAGCAACGTCTTTGAGTCAACCCACAGCAATGGAGCGGCCATATTCTCTGCTGTGTAATTGACTCTACTGAGCAACCAGATGAAGTGTCATCAGGAGCACAAAACAATGCATCAGCGATGTGTTGAGTCTGCCCACAGCAATGAAACAGCCATCTTCTCTGCTGTGCAATCAACGATATTGCACACCCAGCTGGAGTGTCACCTGCAGCACAAAACAATGCATTACCCCTATGTCCAGTCTTCCTCATCCCAGTACTTACCTCATGAGGCCCCTGTGTCTGACACAGGACCTTCTTTTATTTTTACTATTCCTTATAACTCCCCTCCAAGCACGTCATTCAGTTGAATTTTTCCTGTCTCAGGCAGGTTGGGCTTTCTTTTCCTAGTGTGGGTGCTGTGGAATGACGATTACTGGCCTCCTGGCGGGGCCTCTGGCTCCAGCAGGTGCAACAGTGCTCCAGGACTCCCTGCGAGGATCGGGGCCGGTTGAGCCAGATTGCCTTCTCCGGTCTTGTGGCGGGGCTGTAGGCCGGCACGGGGCATCACGGCCTGGGGCTAACGAGCCCGTAGTCAGGTAAGGAGCTAGTGGAATGGGGGGATCCCAATTTCTTGACTGGGCGCAGCATGGGTCCTCAAAGTATGGCATTTTGCAATGTTTCCTGATTTTAAGCTGGTGGGGCCATGTGTCCCTTGCAGCTTCCGGATCTTTGAAGTTTTCGCCCGATATTGCACTGGAGGCGGGTGGGCTCCGCCTCCGGTGGTAAGGAGCGGGTACCTAGGACACCTATTGGGGTTTTTCTATTGGTTGTGGCTTCTGGCCTCACGTTAAATGGTGGCTGGATATTTCTGTTTGTAGTCTTTGTTCCCACAGTGCGGAGGTTGGCAGTGGTGTAACAGGCTTCCTTTGATCTCTGTTTTTGACAGAATTCTCACAATAGATAAACAGTCTGCCAAACACAGGCATCTTGTCTTGTCCCCTTCTTCATCTTCCTCTTCGTCTGAGTTGTACAGGAGTAGAAAGAAGAAGGCAAACATTTTTCCCTGACCAGGGAGGAGTTGAAAAAGCTGTTTAAACATCATGGAGGGGGTCACAGCCATGTACATGGATGCAAGCAAGAGTCTCTCTTCCTCTTCATCTTCTTCTTCTGGCATTGAGTCCTCGGCCTCTTCCTGTTCCTCGACAGCTGATGCAGAGGGGACATATCTGGACAGGGAAGGAGTAGAAGAGGTGCTTGCTCAGGTTTCAGACTGCATGGGGTTTTCGGAGCCCCTGGTACCAGTGGAGGGGGATGGCCCTTCTATTCGCCAGTATAGGCATACCGCTAGGAGGGGGTTACCATTGGTATCTGATATCCAGGATGCAATCCTTCAAGAATGGCAAGACCCTGATAAGATTGCAATGCCCCGCTTTATGTCCAGACTTTACCCATTGAAAGGGGGTGAGACTTTTCTGTCTGATTCAGTTGAGGTTGACGATATCCTCCCCACCCTGGTGGGTCGCTCCTCTATGTTAGACGAGGAGGCGGCAGTCCGGGACCCAGCGGACCGCAGGGGTAATTCCGGCCTTAAGAAGGTTCATGCAGGGGCTCATCTTGCCATTAGGGCGAATATCTACTGTTCCTAAAAAGCTGAAACTGTGCTAAATGAGTTCTGAAAATTTAAAAAGGCTCTTGATGGGGGTGCTGATTGTGCCCCTTTGCTTTCTGATATGCAGAGACAGGTTGAGCTGTTGTCCTACCTGATTTATTATGGAGTGTGTGGCTCGGCCATGGCCATGGGGGCTAGTGTGTCTGCCCGGAGGCATGTGCATCTGCGGGATTGGAAGACAGAAGGTTCACAGAAGGCAGCTGCCCTGACACTTCCCTTTGATGGGTGCAAACTTTATGGATATTCTCTTGAGGAGAAAGTGCATAAAGTGTTAAGGGCAGACAAACGTGCTGACAAATTGGAGCGCAAGCCTCTTTCAATGGCTAAGAAGTGCTCCTTCGGTGCTGGTGCTGTGCCTGGCAAGGTTTTCCCTGGCTCCTTGTCTAGGTTTTTCTGGAGATCAAGTGGGGGGTGGGCCCCTACACTCTCCTCTCGTCCTGGTCCGGTGCAGAAGTCCTGATGTTTTGGGAATGCCGGGAGGCGGGCGGCTCTGGCAGTTTTTTCTGCTGTGGGGCCGGTGGTGTTCCGATTGCTGGGTTCTGGACAGAGATTGGTGAGTTTATCAGGTGTTTTTCCTGTTGCCTCCAGTACAGGGGTGCATGGTTCAGACGGTGGTTCCCAGGTCTCGGCCATGGAATCAGTGCTCTCCGAATTGTTGTTGAAGGTGGTCATCATGCCGTTCCTCTCCCTGTTCAGAGTTGGAGGTTCTACTCATGGGTGTTTCTGGTTCCCAAACCTCCAGTGATGTATCGCCTAATACTAGACCTCAAGGAACTGAACAGTTTCGTCCAGAAGGAACACTTCAAAATGGAGACATTGCAGAACAATCTCCCAATGTTGTTCAGGGGGGATTGGATGGCATCTCTGGATCTCCAGGATGCGTATTACCATGTGGCTCTGCACCCCGGGCACAGGATGTTCTTTAGGTTTACAGTTGGATCCCAGCATTTTCAATTCAGAGTGCTCTTGTTCGGGTTATGGTTGCCCCCCAGTGTGTTCACCAAGCTGGTGGCTCCCCTATTGGTGCATTTGCATCTGAGGGGCATTCAGATTTTTAATTACCTGGAGTGGACAATTGGTTGAGTAAGGCGTCCTGCCGGCAGGCTGTCCTGACTCATCCCCAATTGATCTGCCAAAAGTTACAGGACTGGGGATTTCTAGAGAACTGGCAGAAGTCTCAGTTGGAGGCTTCTCAGGGTCTGGTTTTCATCGGGGCACAGATTTGCACCAGGATGGGGAGGGTGTTCTTGTCCCAGAAGAGGGTCCATCGTTTGCTGGCTGTTCTGGGCAGGTTTCTCAGGAGGCAGTATGCCTCGGCTCGCCTCTTGCTCAAGTTGCAGGGGCACATGGCGTCCTACGTGTTTCTGGTTCCTTGGGCCCATCTTCATGTATGTCCTCTGGTGTCTTATCTTCTCTCCCACTGGCTCCTGACATCTCAGTCTTATGAGGCTTTATTTCCAGTGTCCTCAGCGTTGCGGGACTCCCTGCTGTGGTGGTTAAAGGTTCCGAATCTCAGGGCCGGGCTGTCCCTGGTCCATCTTCCTCTGACCACTCTTACTACCGATGCCAGCGGAAGGGGTTGGGGGGCAATGTTGGGGGTCCTCTCAGTTCAGGGTTTGTGGGATCCGGAGGAGTGCCGGCAAACATCCAATTGCAATTGGCGAGAGTTGTGTGCCATTCTCCGGGCTCTGGTGTACTTCAAGGTGTTTCAGGCAGGCCGGGCGTGTTTGATACGGATGGACAACATGATGGCCTTGGCATATGTCAACCACCAGGGGGGTTCCGCCTGCTCCTTGAATTCTCTGGCGGCTCAGTTTGCTTCCTGGTGAGAATCGCATCTGGTATCCCTGGTGGCCTCACATGTCAGGGGGGTGGACAATGTTTGAGCAGATCTTCTCAGATTTCCCTCACCTGCGGTATTGTTTCTGTCAGACTGGGTCTTTTCAGAGATCTGTGTCAGATTTGGGACCCCGGTTCTAGATCTGTCTGCGTCTCCGGCCTTGGCAAAGGTTCCCCTCTTCTGATCTCAGTTTCTGGCCAAAGTGGCTTTGGGGGTGGACGCCCTCTCGGTGCAGTGGCCTTGGGGTCTCCTTTATGCTTTTCCTCCTCTTTCTCTTCTTCCCCGGGTGGTTTGGCGCATCATAGTGTCCTGGGTATCTGTGTTGTTGGTAGCTCTGTTCTGGCTCCGCCAGAGTAGGTTTCTCTCTCTGTTCGAGCTTGAGTACCGGGACCCTTGGCTGGTTCCAAAGTGGCCGTGTCCCCTTCAGGGGAATTTGAGGTTGGGAGTCCAACCTATTCAATTGGCAGTGTGGCTATTGCAATGGCTAGATTGTTGTCGCAGAGGTTTCTTGGACCTGGGGTCAGGTCTATCACGAATGCTCTTCAATCCTCTACTCTTAAGAGGTATGGCAGGCATTGGGGACATTTCCGGGACTGGTGTGGGTGGTCTGGGATCCCTCCCCTGCATTCTGGCCTCCCTGTCATCCTTCAATTCCTCTAGGAGGGGTTTCACAAGGGCCTGGCAGTTTCCACGCTTCGCTCTAGCTGGGCCTCTATTAAATTCCTTTTGGGGGACTCTGATGGTCACCTGAATGGGGGGTGTTGGTGCGGAAGTTGCTCCGGGGTCTTTCTTATTTCCGTCCTTATACTTATAAAGTGCTTCCCCCTTGGGATCTCCCTCTTGTCTTATGGTTCCTTCAAGGGCCTCCCCTTGGGCCCATTTCCAAGATTGATATCAAAAATCTTACGCTGAAGACTGCCTTTCTTATCGCCATCACTTCTGCCCGTAGGCTTGGAGAGATTGGGGGTCTGTTATGTCACCCCCCCTTTCCTAAGGGTGCTGTAGGACTCGGTGGTGCTGAGATGTGACCCGAAGTTTCTCCCTAAAGTTGTTTCTCGGCTTCCCACCTCAGGATCTGCTTCTCCCTGCATTTTTTCAGGATCCGCAAGCGCCAGAGGAGGTGTCTTGGCATAACATTGATGTGCGGCGGGCAGTATTGGAGTATTTGGCTAGGACTGCCCCTTTCTGCCAGTCTTCTGATTACTTTTGGCCCGGCTGGGGCTGGTCGAAAGGCCTCTGTGATTTCCATTAGCCGATGGATCCGTGTTGTGGTCTCCATTGTTGGGTGTCCTGACCCACGTTTAAGCTATCATGCCACAACATTTGGTGCTGTGGGCTTAGAAAATTCAAGATGGCGGAAAACCCACATATGCGCCGAAATCCAGGAAAGCTGCGCAGTTTGTGTGCACACCAAAATGGTTGCCTCACTTGCCACCCACCAGTGCGAGAATGAAAGGCCGGGTTGCCATGAGGGAAATGGGTTGCCAAAGGAAAAACAGTAGCGCCGGTTAGCTTCAAAGCGCTTTAAAACCACCATTGGACTACCCGCACAGTAGTCTGAAACCATTGGGAATGGCAATGCTGATTGCCAAATGCAACCTAGAATTGTGGGGAATTCATTTATTAAATCCCAAAAATGGGTGCAGTACCAGTACTCACCACTATCCAAAAGCCGGCGTTTTAAAACCACCCTGTGTTTCTCTGAAGGCAGGCTCAAAATGCCTATTTTCAAACATTACAATATGTGCAAAATATTCACTGAACACCAGCAGACATTTGGCAGAATGGAGTTTTGTGTGCCTACAAAATCTGGGAAATGAAGAGCCCAGAACAATGCTTATAACAAAACTGGCTGAGCTATGGAGTCAGCAGTTTAAGTTGCACTGGATTTAAAGACACTAAAATCGAAAATGTTTAGATTAAATGAGTGACCTATGTTTGGTGTCACATGCCTTTGTAACTGTTGAAATGTCATAGTTTTGCACTTAGAATCAGCATTCTAGCTCCATGTGTAAAATTGCAAGTTAATTTAAAAAGCAACAAAAAAACATGACAGTTAGCTGAAAGTCTGGCTTAAGGAAGTTGATTCTGCCTGGCAACTACCCCCATCAGGAGTGAAACTTGAGTCACAACTGTGTTCCCAAATCTATCTGCCTTTTGCTGGCCACACTAAGGATATGCCACCTCTCTGATAATTGAATTAAGGGGAGCCCCACAGAATACAGGAGCTCTGAACAAAGCCTGTCTTGACTCAGGCAAAGGTTTTATTACAGCGGTCGGAAAATGTAGCTTCCTCTTGGCAGAAGCTGGGAGGGGCACTGCCTGTGAGAGCAAGCTGGCTTGGCAGAACTGGATAAACCAGTATTTCCACCATGTGACCTGGGAAACCACACCCCTTTGTAGCCAGAATATTGTTTAGAAAAAGATGAATAACTCATGGTGCGGACATGTGAAAATTTTATAAATGATACCATAATGCTTGTGATTTTTCTGCCCACAGTTTAAGAGGTTTTTAGAACCGGTGGTATGTTCAGGGGGGTGTCAGCGGAAAAGTGGATATTACTCTAAATGTATGCATGTTAAAAATCTGAAACTTCATCAGTTAATGTCCATACTCCCTGCGCACATGTATGTAAAGTTGGGTCAATGTCAGAAATTGAAAAATCAGTTAAAAAGTCAATTATGTGCCATTTCTGAATGCAAGCTCTTAGAAACAACAGATTTGGACAGAGACATGGCTAAATTCAGCCACACCATGTATATGTAATTTCAAGCAACTGTGTAACTGTGAAATATGTCTTTTGTTATCAAATATAGAATGTGTGCAATCTGACAGAGGAGTGTCCTATCTGCAAGCCATAAAATGACATCACTCTGACACAACTTAGCTTCGCCAATCAAGTGAGGAATGGAAATTTGACCAATGACAAGTGAGAGGGGCAAGTTTAGTTCTGACCAACATACCCACCCACTCTCAAAACACATAAAAGCAGACAGACAGGACAGATAGGGGCCTTCAATCCCATTTGCTGCAACGCGCTCTGCCGGACCATACAACATCCAGAGATCCAGACTTCAAATTCATCAACCTCCAGAAAGCCAAACTAGAGACTTCAATCTATCCAGAACTAAGAGACCAGACCAGAGAGCGAGCAGTTCCAGAGACCAGACGCTGTGCCCAGAGAGAGACCAGAGCCCAGTCTAAAACCCTGACCAGATCCGTGATGAGGCCCATTTCACTCAAGAATATAGTGTGAGTACATAGCAAAACTGTGCAGAACCAATCTCTTAGTTAAAATAATATAATTCAATCCTATTTTAATCTAAGTAGAACTGTCTCTTAACCGTCACCTGTCATTTGCAAAGCTGTCACTTGTCATTTTCTAGTTGCAAGCTGCACTTGTCTTTTTGAACTTTAAAATTTCAAATCTGAAAAACGACCTTTATTTAATCGCTCATATCTCCGCGACCGTTTGTGCTAGAGACTTGCAGTAACTTTCATTTGAAAGCTTAGAATCTTCCACATTCCTACCCCTTATAGTTTTACGCACGCGCGAATATTGCCGCGATTTGCACATTTCTCCACGTGTAAAAAGACAGCAGTTTTGCTTTTCCTTGCCAAAAACTTTGTTTACCTGCTAGTTACTACTAAAGCATTGTTAAGGTGATCCTGAATTCATAGAGAGTAGCTATCACTCACCCTGAACCTCTGAAAGGGAATTAAAAGCATTTCCAGCATATTTCTCATCCATTGCTAGCACATATAAAAGCATTTGGGCCTGTGTTTTCAAAACTCCTATCTGTTTTCTTTAAGCTTGCTGGGGATTGAATTGAATTACATTGAATTGCATTTCTGAGAATTGTGTGCCTTCCTTCCACTTCCTTGCATTGCATAAAAGGGGGGATGGGATTGCCAGAGAAAAGTGATTACATTGTTTTGTTGAAATCATATTGAGTATTTTCTGTACTGCATTTCATTCCACATTGCATCCATTTGAAACCATAAAAGTATTGTTGCTACCTTATCCATTTCATGTCAACTCCTTAGTGATTATCAAGAAGTGTGTTAGTGCCAGATTCTCCGTTGTTAATATTTATCATATTAGATTAAGTGTGATATTCAATTATTAATTTATTATAAAGTGTGATCTATATATCTATTGTTAAATTATCAAATAAACCTTTTAACTTGCAAAACAGAACTACTTCTCGGCTCAGTGGGGTCAGGGGGATTCCAAGAGAGGGGTGTTATATAGGGGTAGTCATCCAGAACGCATGAACTGGACATAAAGATATATCAATAAGGGTTTCATTCAGTATTCTAGACTAGGCGTTGACTTAGCTGTAGTGCGGGATTGAATCCTCTTACACCATGGTTTATGTAGCTTCTGGCCTGCCTGTGCCTGCGCACATTCAGGGGCGGTCCACCAGGGGTTTGGTGGCTTCCTGGGCTGATGCAAGGGGGGGTTTCTCTGTAGGAGATTTGTAGGAGATTTGCTGCCACCTGGGCGGATCAAAGCACTTTTATCAGCCACTATAGGTTGAATGTCTCCCACTAGGGGGTAGGTTCCTTCGGGGTTGGAGTTTTCTTTGTTGGGATGTGAATTTGGAGTTATTTAAGGTGTGTGTTTTTCTGCACTGTTTTTGGCTCTGTGTCTCAGTGGGACCTTTTCCCCATTGCTGCTTTGGTATACCTCATGAGGTAAGTACTGGAACGAGGATGAGTGGGCGTTGAGGTAATGCTCTGATTACTTATCGGTAATCTTCTTTACTCCTAGACCTACTCTTCCTCATCACAGTACTGATGACCCTCCTCTCCCTCCCTGCGGGGAAGGTCCCATGCTCCAACTTGGATGTATATAAACTGGATGACGTGGTTGGAGGGGAGGAGTTATAGGGGATAGTAAAAATAAAACATGAGGTAAGTACTGTGATGAGGAAGAGTAGGACCAGGAGTAATGAAGATTACCAGTAAGTAATCAGAGCATTCTGTCTACCCACAGTAATCCTGCAGCTATCGTCTCCGCTGTGTAATCAACTCCATTGACAACACATGTGCAGTTTCATCAGCAGCACAGATCAATGTGTTTGATTCTACCCGCAGCAATGGAGCAGCTAACTTCTCTGACATGTAATCAAACCTAGCTGTTAGAAGCACAACGTGATGTGTTTCAGTCTAACCACAACAATGCAGCAGCCATCTTTTCAGGCATGTAAACAATTCTGTTGAGCACACAGATTATGTGTCATCATCAGCACAAAGAGACGTGCTTGAGTCTACCAATAGCAATAGAGCAGCCATCTTCTCTGCCATGTAATGAACTCTATTGAGCATTCGCAATCAGCAGCACAAAGTGATGTGCTTGAGTCTACCCACAGCAATGTAGCAGTCATCCTCTCTGCTCTGTAATTGACTCATTGAGCAGCCAGGTAAATGCACAATTAATATAGTAGCTGAAAGAGGGTGCATGTTAAGCAGGAGGTTGCACCAGTGGGTTTACGTGGATTCATTCATTGGCACGATTTTGCTTGCAACACAGACTGACACATTGCTAACTGCTTGAAGAGTAACAGGTTTTTAGTGACCTAATAACAAATTCTACAGTAGCTTGATAATGCTATCTTTGTGGGAAGCCTCATCCTAAGAAAATGGAATGTTATATAGGTCTCATACTTATTTCTGTACCAGAATACCCTCAACGTAATTTCGAAGGTCACCTTCAAAAGATAACTTTATGAATTGCTGCCACGCACATTCACCTGCTGCAAGTGCACATGCAAAATTCCCTAGCAGCAGTGTCCCTGCACTGTTTTGATTTTCTTCCTTATTTGATTCGCTGTCAGGTTCAACTTTTTCTTCACACTTTCAAATTCATTGTGCTCAACAAATACTCCAACTCTGACTTGTGACCTCTGTAATTCTATGTACCATAAGGCTATGGCCAATCTAGGTTCTAATGTCTGTAATAGAGTTAATTTGCCAAGTGGATGCCAGTACTGAATAGTTGGGAGTTTTTTTTATCATTTCCCAGGAGTACAATGTCCTGATACAAAATGGGTGCACATACATGGTACATAGTCCATAATCGACTCATGAGATTGTGCTGCCACTGGTGGTTCTTGCACGAGTGTGCATGAGCATCCCATATGCAGACACATATGACTGCCAAGCCTCAGGTTCCTTGGATGGATAGTGACATGGTGAGCCTGGGATCAGGCCCAGCCACTGGAATGTGTCACATGTATATTATTCAGTGGGCCCATTCTATCCCTGCATTCCTCTTTCACGCTATCTACTGTCACTGTGGACCAGCACTGCAATGGCTGGAGAGGGAGCTATGAGGGGCCTACAAACAAAAAGCTAGTACCACTCTCATTATCCAAAATGGAATACAAATTATTGGCGCCCGGTCATCCTCGCCAGCCATCCTAATTACTGAGTACATTTATAGAAGACAATAATTAAGTGGCATCCTGCTACCCTCCCTCCTATATCCCTGATAGTGATGTAGCCATGCGTCAAACAGTTTGTGAGATCTAAAGTAGACCTAAATATTAATGTCATCACATAGTTTAATCATCTCAATCTAAAAATAATCTCCCAGTTTGTTACAATAAATGGCTCAGCTTGCTTAGTGCCCTTCAAGTTACCTTGCCCCCTCCATCAAGACCTCACTCACTTCCTGCCCTAGACATTGCCCTATTTGTCACCATAGGCCTACCTATCTCCATGCATACATCTTCCTTTATGAAACCACATTGAAGCCTGGCTTCATTATTATTTTATTATTTATTATTATTATTATTATTATTATTATTATTATTATTATTATTATTATTATTATTATTATTACGTGTTCCACCAGCTGTAAGGAAATATGATGTGTATAACTGAATTACGATGGTACAGGAAGGAAAGAACCACAAGACAGGCCTTCTCTGTCTACTCTTAAATATTCTGAATTCTACCCCCTGTCAACATAAAACTTGTCCTATCACATCTACAGTTCGGAATAGAGCTCAAGACATTCCTCTTCAAGGAATGGCTCCTCTTTAATACCTAGGTCCAAACACATTGCATTTCCCACCCTATCTGAGACTCATTGATCTGTCCCCACTGTCGCTCCCCTGGTTGCTTGTCGATCCATTGCTGCCAATTCCCCTTCCCGGTTTTCTCCCAGCTCCTTTTTTCTCTGCAAACTGATGCTGACCCATCTACAAAATACACCTCCCCTTCTTCTAGGGCATTTTCTTTTGCTTTGGGCATGTCATCATCTTCCCCTTTGTACGTGGCACAGTCACGGTTTTGCATATCCTCTATAGTGCAGGCCTCTGTGAAAAATGTTGCTGGGTTCACTGTTTTGCACCACACTATGTGTATGTTTGAACTGAACAAGATAATCTCATATGCTGTGGCTCTCTGTGTTGTCAGTGTGGATTTTGATCTTTCGAGGATGGCAAACAATGAATGTTCAACGAACAACGTTACTGAGCATCCCATTACAATGGTGGCGCTTTTTTCAATGGCGAACGTGGCGGCTGCAAGAGCCTGTTTGCATGTGAAATGTCCCTGCATTACCGCCTCAAGTGTTCACATACACAACATGGATAATGCAACATTGAATGTGATACATGAACATTAAAACATAGACCCTGCCTGCCTATGATCCCCTATTCGCCTTTCCTTATTTCACCCAAAATCTCACCCCTGCCCTGGCCCCTCCTGGCTCTCACTCCAAAACACAAGAAAGGAAGAGAAAAAACATTTGTAAAACTATTCTGAGTCTTCTCCTTACAAAAGACTCCTACTTTGTTTACTTTTTCACCATTTAAATGCCTGTAGTAGTCGAGATATTTCTATGCAGCGCCGCCTTCTACCCCCTCGCAGAGCTAGGTTCCCGTACTTCTGTTCAGCTCTTAACTTCTTACAACATCCTAATGGCCATATGCAAAAGAAAAGTAGTCTAAGAAAAAAGTCCCCTCGCCTCTACCCCACCAACTATCCCCAAAACACCTCAATCTCACTCCCTCCCGTTCCCCCCACTTTCTTTTAGAATCTCTTGCAATTGATACTCATGTGTCCGTATTGATCCAATAGCCTCCGGACCCGGTCTGTCAAGATGCCGCCCCACACTCAATGGCCACATCCGGCTCCGGAAAGCGGTACGGCCAGGTATTTACAAAGCCGGGACCCGTGGAACCATCTGTCATAATGTGCACACTTCTAAGGGTACCAGTTGCCGTAGGTGGGCAGCCTTGATGAGGGTGCACTGCATCTCACCGCTGTGGCTGGGGGACGTCTCATACCAAAAGAACGCTATCACATCAGGATCACCAAATGAAAGCTGGCATTCCCCACATTTACAATAAAATAAACAAATAAGAGACACTAATGGACACCCGCCAGTAGGAAATGAGACCAGGACCAATTGCGAGTGAGGTAATGGCCAAGTCTTTATATAAAGTTAAAATGGGACACTCAGAGGACTTTGCTACTCCGAGAGCACTCTGTCCAAACAACTGAAAATACACATTATATTACAAAAACAAGTCATCTATGACGTGTGCTATAATGAATACAGTAAGTAGTGCTCATTGGGCAAAGGGGACTGGACAATACACTTTATGTAGGGGTGTTCTCCGGACTTGTAACTTCTTGAAGAGCAGGGGTCAGCCGGGCTCATCTGGCAGGGGTGCTGGGTCAGGCGATGTCCATGTCGTTGTATTTCTTTCTGTCTAACTCTTTGCCCTTTTGGCCACACACATTTTAGTATTATACATACATTTCAATACACAATATATATATCATCTAAACATTTGACCTGAACCACCAAGAGTGAGGGTACATTGGTCCAGGTGTTTTATCTAACACAGTATTTCAAAAACACATGAATTGAGTATCTCTTTGAAACTAATACAGGTGTTTTACTCTTTGTTAGTACAAGAAGAATATATGGTCGCATTGGATTAGTAATATGGGGGTGAACTAGAGTGGCACATGGGCAAGGGGCTTGCAACTGTTACATCAAAGAGGTGTGAGGTTAGGGGGTTTGTGGTCTATATCTCTTATACGGGGTCTGCTAGTGCAAAGGCAGGTTTGTGGAGTGTGGATGGTTTTTTCCAGAACCAGGCTCCGGCTCGGTCGCATACAGGGCAATGATGTCAAAGGAAGAAGAGAGAGGCAGTGTTTAGCTTGCTACACTTTGCGCCCAAGCTTCTGTGAGAACAGCACAGCCAGGGAGACGGCAGAAGGGAGGAGGTGGGAGGTTGGCATGCTGGCTGTGCCCGGTGAGTGAAGGCAAGAGGTGCAGGCTTGTATTCAGCGTTTAAATGCAGCCTAGTAGAAAATGGAGTCGTAGTTAACACAAAATGGAGTCTTGCGGCTCATAGACCATGCACAGTTATGGGTCATTCAATAGCTACCTCACACCTTGGCCAGAGGTGTGCTGTCAACCGTGGAACGAGCATATCGTGTGCATCATTAGGAATGAACGGGGGCCTGGGAGACCCTTCCTCCATTACTTACCCTTGCTCTGTTCCACCACCTAGGATTTTAAAGCACTCTGTTGCTGGATCCGCACTCAATAACCACACTAATAACAATAATAATAATAATAATAATAATAATAATAATAATATAGTCATTACTCGGTAAATATGCATGCGAGCCCCTGTAAACCGCGGCTTTACCGCGCTACTCTACATACGCACACCCCTAATTGAGATCAACACCCCAACTGCATGCACGCACCCTTACATTTCCAATCTGACCTTGCGTTTGTGCATTGATGCCTATGCGATTGGGGCCTTGCGCCTGCCTTCACGTGGCAGTGTGCTCTGGAGCTTTGCATGCTGATTTCTCCATCGTGAGGTTGCACAGTCAGATCCATTAATACCCTTTGGGGTCGATTCATGGAATTAATGTGCGCCGAAAATTCCCGCGCAGAGGTGGCAAAACGTGCGATTCGCAGTAAAAGTGCGAAAATCGCAGTGCAAGCGCGAAAATCGCAGGGAAACCAGCGCACATCGATTCATGGAAGTCCGTGCGCGAGAAAAACATTGGATGTGCGCTGAAAATGTGCGCCGCGCACATGTCATCCAACAGCGTGCGCCACGGCCACTGCGAAATCGCACATAGCGCGGCGCACATCACAAAAGTAGGCGGAACACGGGGCGTAACACTCGGAATGGGGAACAACGCGTGAAAATATGGGCGTCACGGGGGAAGTACAGGAGGCAAGTGCGCGGAACGCCCACACGCTCTCCTCCAACCCCTATTCATGGAATCGAATAGGGCAAACCAGCGCACGGTCAAAGACGCGCACAGAGCCAAACAAGTACGCCACAAGAAAGCAGGCGGTAGCATCCCTGCGCCAGAAAAAAATGTGCGTCAAAATGTGCGATAACAAAAAGCACCCATATACAGCCATGATGAATGGTCCATACAGTGGCCCTCTAGGACAAATGAGGTGCAAAGCGGTACCGACAAACACAGACACCCGCTGTGTAAAAAATAGCGTGGCCGTGTGTTCCTGGGTGCGCGGGAAGTTCCACACGCGACTGGCATGGGTACGTGTACTATGGGGTGCGTGGGAAGTCCCACACGCGATTAGCCTGGGTACGTGTGTTTCGGGGTGCGCGGGAAGTTCCACACGCGATTGGCCTGGGTACGTGTACTTCGGGGTGCGCGGGAAGTTCCACACGTGATTGGCCTGGGTACATGTACTTTGGGATGTGCGGGAAGTTCCACACGCGATTGGCCTGGGTACGTGTGCTTCGGGGTGCACGGGAAGTCCCACATGCGATTGGCCTGGGTACGTGTACTTCGGGGTGTGCGGGAAGTCCCACACGCGATTAGCCTGGGTACGTGTACTACGGGGTGTGCGGGAAGTTCCAGACGCGATTAGCCTGGGTACGTGTGTTTCGGGGTGCGTGGGAAGTTCCACACGCGATTGGCCTGGGTACGTGTACTTCGGGGTGCGCGGGAAGTTCCACACACGATTGGCCTGGGTACATGTACTTCGGGATGCGCAGGAAGTTCCACACGCGATTGGCCTGGGTACGTGTATTTCGGGGTGCACGGGAAGTCCCACAGGCGATTGGCCTGGGTACGTGTACTTCGGGGTGCGCGGGAAGTCCCACACGCGATTAGCCTGGGTACGTGTACTACGGGGTGCGCGGGAAGTCCCACACGCGATTAGCCTGGGTACGTGTACTACGGGGTGCGCGGGAAGTTCTACACGCGATTGGCCTGGGTACATGTGTTTCGGGGTGCGCGGGAAGTTCCACACCAGATTGGCCTGGGTACGTGTACTTTGGGGTGCGCGGGAAGTTCCACACGCGATTGGCCTGGGTACGTGTACTTCGGGATGCGCGGGAAGTTCCACACGCAATTGGCCTGGGTACGTGTACTATGGGGTGCGCGGGAAGTTCCACACGCGATTAGCCTGGGTACGTGTGTTTCGGGGTGCGCGGGAAGTTCCACACACGATTGGCCTGGGTACGTGTACTTCGGGGTGCGCGGGAAGTTCCACACGCGATTGGCCTGTGTACGTGTACCTCAGGATGCGCGGGAAGTTCCACACGCGATTGGCCTGGGTACCTGTACTTCGGGTGCGTGGGAAGTTCCACACGCGATTGGCCTGGGTACGTGTATTCCGAGGTGCGCGGGAAGATTCACACGCGATTCCAGCAGGGTACGTGTATTTCGGTGGTGCCGGGGAATGCTACACGTGATTTGGCCGTGTGGGTCCTCCCAGGTGTTCCCTCTACACCCTCCACAGCCCCTGCAGGCAGCCCACACCACAGGGGACTACCCTGCACCTCTGCTCATGTCCCACAGGCAACCCATCCACCATGGCCATGCCCCCCAGCTAACCCACATGCCACCTTGCACTACTGAACACAAACACATGTCTCACAGCACCCCCACCCCCCAGCATCCAGGGGCAACCTCCACCAGGCCCCCACTCATGTCTCCCACCAGCCCCACCCACCAGCATCCAGAGGCACCCTCCACCAGGCCCCCACTCATGTCTCCTAGCACCCCCACCCCCCAGCATCCAGGGGCACCCTCCACCAGGCCCCCACTCATGTCTCCCACCACCCCCACACCCCAGCATCCAGGGGCACCCTCCACCAGGCCCCCACTCATGTCTCCCACCACACCCACCCCCCAGCATCCTGGGGCACCCTCCACCAGGCCCCCACTCATGTCTCCCACCACCCCCACCCCCAGGCATCCAGGGGCACCCTCCAGCAGGCCCCCCCTCATGTCTCCCACCACCCCACCCCCCATCATCCAGGTGCACCCTCCACCAGGCCCCCACTCATGTCTACCACCACCCCTACCCCCCAGCAGTGCAGGGGCAGCCCCCACCAGGCCCCCACTCATGTCTCCCATCACCCCCACCCCCCAGCAGTGCAGGGGCAGCCTCCACCAGGCCCCCACTCATGTCCTCCATCACCCCCACCCCCCAGCAGTGCAGGGGCAGCCTACACCAGGCCCCCACTCATGTCCCCTATCACCCCCACCCCCCAGCAGTGCAGGGGCAGCCTCCACCAGGCCCCCACTCATGTCCGACTCATGTCTCCCTGCACCCCCACCCCCCAGCCACCAGGGGCACCCTCCACCAGGCACCCACTCATGTCCCCTATCACCTCCACCCCCCAGCAGCCAGGGGCAGCCTCCACCAGGCCCTCACTCATGTTCCCCTGCACCCCCATCCCCCAGCATCCAGGGGCACCCTCCACCAGGCCCCCACTCATGTCCCCTATCACCCCCACCCCCAGCATCCAGGGGCAGCCTCCACCAGGCCCCCACTCATGTCCCCTATCAACCTCACCCCCCAGCAGTGCAGGGGCAGCCTACACCAGGCCCCCACTCATGTCTACTACCACCCCCAACCCCCAGCAGTGCAGGGGCAGCCTCCACCAGGCCCCCACTCATGTCTGCCATCACCCCACCCCCCACCAGTGCAGGGGCAGCCTCCACCAGGCCCCCACTCATGTCCAACTCATGTCTCCCTGCACCCCCACCCCCCAGCAGTGCAGGGGCAGCCTCCACCAGGCCCCCACTCATGTCTCCCACCACCCCCACCCCCCAGCCACCAGGAGCAGCCTCCACCAGGCCCCCACCCATGTCTCCCATCACCCCCCACCCCCCAGCAGTGCAGGGGCAGCCTCCACCAGGCCCCCACTCATGTCTCCCACCACCCCCACCCCCCAGCCACCAGGGGCACCCTCCACCAGGTCCCCACTCATGTCTCCCATCACCCCCACCCCCCAGCAGTGCAGGGGCAGCCTCCACCAGGCCCCCACTCATGTCTCCCACCACCCCCACCCCCCAGCCACCAGGGGCACCCTCCACCAGGCACCCACTCATGTCCCCTATCACCTCCACCCCCCAGCAGCCAGGGGCAGCCTCCACCAGGCCCTCACTCATGTTCCCCTGCACCCCCACCCCCCAGCATCCAGGGGCACCCTCCACCAGGCCCCCACTCATGTCCCCTATCACCCCCACCCCCAGCATCCAGGGGCAGCCTCCACCAGGCCCCCACTCATGTCCCCTATCAACCTCACCCCCCAGCAGTGCAGGGGCAGCCTACACCAGGCCCCCACTCATGTCTACTACCACCCCCAACCCCCAGCAGTGCAGGGGCAGCCTCCACCAGGCCCCCACTCATGTCTGCCATCACCCCACCCCCCACCAGTGCAGGGGCAGCCTCCACCAGGCCCCCACTCATGTCCAACTCATGTCACCCTGCACCCCCACCCCCCAGCAGTGCAGGGGCAGCCTCCACCAGGCCCCCACTCATGTCTCCCACCACCCCCACCCCCCAGCCACCAGGAGCAGCCTCCACCAGGCCCCCACCCATGTCTCCCATCACCCCCCACCCCCCAGCAGTGCAGGGGCAGCCTCCACCAGGCCCCCACTCATGTCTCCCACCACCCCCACCCCCCAGCCACCAGGGGCACCCTCCACCAGGTCCCCACTCATGTCTCCCATCACCCCCACCCCCCAGCAGTGCAGGGGCAGCCTCCACCAGGCCCCCACTCATGTCTCCCACCACCCCCACCCCCCAGCCACCAGGGGCACCCTCCACCAGGTCCCCACTCATGTCTCCCATCACCCCCACCCCCCAGCAGTGCAGGGGCAGCCTCCACCAGGCCCCCACTCATGTCTCTGTTAGGCGGAAACCTGTGCAGTTCCCTCTGGGACCACTGCAAAAGATTTAGGACTACAGGTGTTTGGCAGTAAACCCACTTGGTAGCAGTCTGTACCACACAGATTCACTTGGTAGCTGTGGCTGAGCAGTCAGACTTCCCTCAAGAAGAGTTAGGCAGTATGTGGAGTATACAACATAGGGCAATTCTTCACAGTAAGACAAGCAAACACGCAACAAGGCTTCGGTGTAAAGATATAAAGGTATTTATTTATAACGACACATCTATAGAAAACACTCTGGCACTATTACGACAAACACTTCAATTACAATTACTCTACAAAGAAAAAGATCAATCCCCCTAACAATAGTTCGACAAGTCTAGGTTTTACCAGCATCACTTATTTGCAGACAGAGGTGTATGCTTCAACCTAGATGGCACTCTAGTATTCGTTAGGACGGGAGAGAAAAATAAGCAGGTTACGAAATCAACACGGTTCCAATACTTAACAGACAAATGCAAGGCAAGAAGACAAGAACCACGGTAGATCAAAAAGTTCAGAGGCCAGGCCCACTCGGAGAGAGGCGAGGCGATATGTCCCAAAAAGTATCTTAGTGGAAATGCGTTCGAGTCTTTGAAGCAAATTGTTATCGGCAGATTGGGCCAGTTCAGAACAACACGCTAGAGAAAGCTTGGAGGCGACCCTATGGAGAGGCGAGGATTAAGACACCCCACTCTATCCGGCAACAAGGGAAGCCAGGCGCACAGTACCTTGATTGTGGAGAGACAGCTCCGGCGGGGGCAGTTGTTCCTGGCAGTGGGTGCACGTCCGGTCTTTGCCAAGCGAAGAGAGGATCTCGTTGTCGAAGGAAAGTTGAAGATCGTTGCACCACCAGGGAAGAGACCAGCCGCGGAGTGCTCCGTCACAAGGCACCACCTTTTGGTCACGGTACAGGGGTAGTGGTTATCCGGTTGCTGAGGTGCTCTGCACGGGCAATTCGACCACTGCGTCCTGAGGCGAAGAAAAAGCAAAAGGGACTGGTTGCTCCCACCAGTCAGGGGAAGAGACTCTCCGGTAGGGAGATCTCCTCTGTCGTCGGGAAGTGGTGAGTCGGTTCAGCAGGGCTCCACCAGAGGTGTCGTCGTTGCAGGTCGGCTCAGCTTTACCCTCGTTGGATTCTTAGGTCCTGTGGCGACTTCTGAAGATCCATTCCCAAAGGCCCTGCTTTTATGCAGAAAACCCCCATTCATTCAACCTAGCTGTCAATCAAAACACGCTAAGTGGTGAGTGGGGTGGCTCACCACTTGGGGAAATCACGCCAGAGTGCGACCGAAGTTGGCAAGGCAACTCGGTCCAGGGTGCCTAAACCCCTCCCACACCGCTGTGGCACCCCAGGTAGAATGGCACCACTTTGGAGGGTCTCTGTACAGAAGCCCGCCAAAAGTGGAACAAAGGCTCGACCTTTGGTTTAGGAGTCACAGAGACGAACACAGACGCCATTTTAAAAAGCCGAGTTCTGGCAGAAAATACCATCCGATAGACTTATTTAAGATAAGTAGACCAGAGGTATGTTAGAGATTAACGGGAACCAGTATCAATCTCCAACAATGGGAAGAATCCCATAGGGTTATATTCGGGGTCGAATATAACAAGTAGTTTCCACTGCCACCAGCCAAAACTCGACGAGGGGGGACGGGACAGTGCCCCCTTGAATAACAGACCCAGGAGTAATCGAATTACCCCTACTAGTACGTCCACAATAGGATGATTTGTACTAGTTCTGTTAGTAAATTTAGGTCTAGTAAAGCCAATGGTGACTTTACATGCCCGAGGAGACAGTAGTCAGTCCCCGGGTATGGAGTCTATGATGGAGGTCCGCTAGGACGCCCCTTGTGTTACGGCACGTAGGGTGCGGTGTAACACACATAGAAAAACATATGAGACCCTATGGAGTAAAAGACCCCATAGCCCATAGAACACATTGACATTCAAAGGAATTACACACATTCATGTCCAAGAGTGGGAGAAAAAGAGTCTCACTCTTGGCAGGATGGAAAAAACAAACTCCAGAAATCCAGCAAAGCTGCTGGGGAACTCACTAGGTTAGGAAATTCAGCCTAAACAGAGAATTCTCCCTAACAGTCTCCCATCACCCCCACCCCCCAAAATCCAGGGGCAGCCTCCACCAGGCCCCCACTCATGTCTCCCACCACCCCCACCCCCCAGCCACCAGGGGCACCCTCCACCAGGCCCCCACTCATGTCCAACTCATGTCTCCCTGCACCACCACCCCCCAGCAGTGCAGGGGCAGCCTCCACCAGGCCGCACTCATGTCTCCCATCACCCCCACCCCCCAGCATCCAGGGGCACCCTCCACCAGGCCCCCACTCATGTCTCCCATCACCCCCACCCCCCAGCATCCAGGGGCAGCCTCCACCAGCCCCCCACTCATGTCTCCCACCACCCCCACCCCCAGCCACCCAGGGCAGCCTCCACCAGGCCCCCACTCATGTCCAACTCATGTCTCCCTGCACCCCCACCCCCCAGCCACCAGGGGCAGCCTCCACCAGGCCCCCACTCATGTCCCCTATCACCCCCACCCCCCAGCATCCAGGGGCAGCCTCCACCAGGCCCCCACTCATGTCTCCCACCACCCCCACCCCCCAGCCACCAGGGGCACCCTCCACCAGGCCCCCACTCATGTCTACCATGACCCCCACACCCCAGCAGTGCAGGGGCAGCCTCCACCAGGCCCCCACTCATGTCCAACTCATGTCTCCCATCACCCCCACCCCCCAGCAGTGCAGGGGCAGCCTCCACCAGGCCCCCACTCATGTCTACCACCACCCCCACCCCCCAGCAGTGCAGGGGCAGCCTCCAAGAGGCCCCCACTCATGTTTCCCACCACCCCCACCCCCCAGCAGTGCAGGGGCAGCCTCCACCAGGCCCCCACTCATGTCTCCCACCACCCCCACCCCCCAGCCACCAGGGGCACCCTCCACCAGGCCCCCACTCATGTCTCCCACCACCCCCACCCCCCAGCCACCAGGGGCACCCTCCACCAGGCCCCCACTCATGTCTACCATCACCCCCAACCCCAGCAGTGCAGGGGCAGCTTCCACCAGGCCCCCACTCATGTCCAACTCATGTCTCCCATCACCCCCACCCCCAAGCAGTGCAGGGGCAGCCTCCACCAGGCCCCCACTCATGTCTACCACCACCCCCACCCCCCAGCAGTGCAGGGGCAGCCTCCACCAGGCCCCCACTCATGTCCAACTCTTGTCTCCCTGCACCCCCACCCCCCAGCAGTGCAGGGGCAGCCTCCACCAGGCCCCCACTCATGTCCAACTCATGTCCCCCTGCACCCCCAACCCCCAGCCACCAGGGCACCCTCCACCAGGCCCCCACTCATGTCTACCATCACCCCCACCCCCCAGCAGTGCAGGGGCAGCCTCCACCTGGCCCCCGCTCATGTCCCCTATAACCCCCACCCCCCAGCAGTGCAGGGGCTGCCTCCACCAGGCCCCCACTCATGTCTACCACCACCCCCACCCCCCAGCAGTGCAGAGGCAGCCTCCACCAGGCCCCCACTCATGTCTCCCATCACCCCCACCCCCCAACATCCAGGGGCAGCCTCCACCAGGCCCCCACTCATGTCTCCCACCACCCCCAACCCCCAGCCACCAGGGGCACCCTCCACCAGGCCCCCACTCATGTCCAACTCATGTCTCCCTGCACCCCCACCCCCCAGCAGTGCAGGGGCAGCCTCCACAAGGCCCCACTCATGTCTCCCATCACCCCCACCCCCGAGCATCCAGGGGCACCCTCCACCAGGCCCCCACTCATGTCTCCCATCACCCCCACCCCCCAGCATCCAGGGGCAGCCTCCACCAGCCCCCCACTCATGTCTCCCACCACCCCCACCCCCAGCCACCCAGGGCAGCCTCCACCAGGCCCCCACTCATGTCCAACTCATGTCTCCCTGCACCCCCACCCCCCAGCCACCAGGGGCAGCCTCCACCAGGCCCCCACTCATGTCCAACTCATGTCTCCCATCACCCCCACCCC
Organism: Ambystoma mexicanum; assembly: GCF_040938575.1. Classification (NCBI taxonomy): domain Eukaryota; kingdom Metazoa; phylum Chordata; class Amphibia; order Caudata; family Ambystomatidae; genus Ambystoma; species Ambystoma mexicanum. The sequence goes on along the minus strand of NC_090928.1, from coordinate 1,158,872,747 downwards.
CCAGCAGTGCAGGGGCAGCCTCCACCAGGCCCCCACTCATGTCTCCCATCACCCCCACCCCCCAACAGTGCAGGGGCAGCCTCCACCAGGCCCCCACTCATGTCCAACTCATGTCTACCTGCACTCCCACCCCCCAGCAGTGCAGGGGCAGCCTCCACCAGGCCCCCACTCATGTCCAACTCATGTCTCCCGGCACCCCCACCTCTCAGCCACCAGGGACACCCTCCACCAGGCCCCCACTCATGTCTACCATCACCCCCCCCAGCAGTGCAGGGACAGCCTCCACCAGGCCCCCACCCATGTCCCCTATCACCCCCCAGCAGTGCAGGGCAGCCTCCACCAGGCCCCCACTCATGTCCCCTATCACCCCCACCCCCCAGCAGTGCAGGGGCAGCCTCCACCAGGCCCCCACTCATGTCCCCCATCACCCCCACCCCCCAGCCACCAGGGGCAGCCTCCACCAGGCCCCCACTCATGTCTCCCATCACCCCCACCCCCCAGCAGTGCAGGGGCAGCCTCCACCAGGCCCCCACTCATGTCTACCACCACCCCCACCCCCCAGCAGTGCAGGGGCAGTCTCCACCAGACCCCACTCATGTCTCCCACCACCCCCACCCCCCAGCAGTGCAGGGGCAGCCTCCACCAGGCCCCCACTCATGTCTCCCACCACCCCCACCCCCCAGCCACCAGGGGCACCCTCCACCAGGCCCCCACTCATGTCTACCATCACCCCCACCCCCCAGCAGTGCAGGGACAGCTTCCACCAGGCCCCCACTCATGTCCAACTCATGTCTCCCATCACCCCCACCCCCCAGCAGTGCAGGGGCAGCCTCCCCCAGGCCCCCACTCATGTCTACCACCACCCCCACCCCCCAGCAGTGCAGGGGCAGCCTCCACCAGGCCCCCACTCATGTCCAACTCATGTCTCCCTGCACCCCCACCCCCCAGCAGTGCAGGGGCAGCCTCCACCAGGCCCCCACTCATGTCCAACTCATGTCCCCCTGCACCCCCAACCCCCAGCCACCAGGGGCACCCTCCACCAGGCCCCACTCATGTCTACCATCACCCCCACCCCCCAGCAGTGCAGGGGCAGCCTCCACCAGGCCCCCGCTCATGTCCCCTATCACCCCCACCCCCCAGCAGTGCAGGGGCTGCCTCCACCAGGCCCCCACTCATGTCTACCACCACCCCCACCCCCCAGCAGTGCAGAGGCAGCCTCCACCAGGCCCCCACTCATGTCTCCCACCACCCCACCCCCCAGCAGTGCAGGGGCAGCCTCCACCAGGCCCCCACTCATGTCTCCCACCACCCCCACCCTCCAGCCACCAGGGGCACCCTCCACCAGGCCCCCACTCATGTCTACCATCACCCCCACCCCCCAGCAGTGCAGGGGCAGCCTCCACCAGGCCCCCACTCATGTCTAACTCATGTCTCCCATCACCCCCACCCCCCAGCAGTGCAGGGGCAGCCTCCACCAGGCCCCCACTCATGTCCAACTCATGTCTCCCTGCACCCCCACCCCCCAGCAGTGCAGGGGCAGCCTCCACCAGGCCCCCACTCATGTCCAACTCATGTCCCCCTGCACCCCCAACCCCCAGCCACCAGGGCACCCTCCACCAGGCCCCCACTCATGTCTACCATCACCCCCACCCCCCAGCAGTGCAGGGGCAGCCTCCACCTGGCCCCCGCTCATGTCCCCTATAACCCCCACCCCCCAGCAGTGCAGGGGCTGCCTCCACCAGGCCCCCACTCATGTCTACCACCACCCCCACCCCCCAGCAGTGCAGAGGCAGCCTCCACCAGGCCCCCACTCATGTCTCCCATCACCCCCACCCCCCAACATCCAGGGGCAGCCTCCACCAGGCCCCCACTCATGTCTCCCACCACCCCCAACCCCCAGCCACCAGGGGCACCCTCCACCAGGCCCCCACTCATGTCCAACTCATGTCTCCCTGCACCCCCACCCCCCAGCAGTGCAGGGGCAGCCTCCACAAGGCCCCACTCATGTCTCCCATCACCCCCACCCCCGAGCATCCAGGGGCACCCTCCACCAGGCCCCCACTCATGTCTCCCATCACCCCCACCCCCCAGCATCCAGGGGCAGCCTCCACCAGCCCCCCACTCATGTCTCCCACCACCCCCACCCCCAGCCACCCAGGGCAGCCTCCACCAGGCCCCCACTCATGTCCAACTCATGTCTCCCTGCACCCCCACCCCCCAGCCACCAGGGACAGCCTCCACCAGGCCCCCACTCATGTCCAACTCATGTCTCCCATCACCCCCACCCCCCAGCAGTGCAGGGGCAGCCTCCACCAGGCCCCCACTCATGTCTCCCATCACCCCCACCCCCCAACAGTGCAGGGGCAGCCTCCACCAGGCCCCCACTCATGTCCAACTCATGTCTACCTGCACTCCCACCCCCCAGCAGTGCAGGGGCAGCCTCCACCAGGCCCCCACTCATGTCCAACTCATGTCTCCCGGCACCCCCACCTCTCAGCCACCAGGGACACCCTCCACCAGGCCCCCACTCATGTCTACCATCACCCCCCCAGCAGTGCAGGGACAGCCTCCACCAGGCCCCCACCCATGTCCCCTATCACCCCCACCCCCCAGCAGTGCAGGGCAGCCTCCACCAGGCCCCCACTCATGTCCCCTATCACCCCCACCCCCCAGCAGTGCAGGGGCAGCCTCCACCAGGCCCCCACTCATGTCCCCCATCACCCCCACCCCCCAGCCACCAGGGGCAGCCTCCACCAGGCCCCCACTCATGTCTCCCATCACCCCCACCCCCCAGCAGTGCAGGGGCAGCCTCCACCAGGCCCCCACTCATGTCTACCACCACCCCCACCCCCCAGCAGTGCAGGGGCAGTCTCCACCAGACCCCACTCATGTCTCCCACCACCCCCACCCCCCAGCAGTGCAGGGGCAGCCTCCACCAGGCCCCCACTCATGTCTCCCACCACCCCCACCCCCCAGCCACCAGGGGCACCCTCCACCAGGCCCCCACTCATGTCTACCATCACCCCCACCCCCCAGCAGTGCAGGGACAGCTTCCACCAGGCCCCCACTCATGTCCAACTCATGTCTCCCATCACCCCCACCCCCCAGCAGTGCAGGGGCAGCCTCCCCCAGGCCCCCACTCATGTCTACCACCACCCCCACCCCCCAGCAGTGCAGGGGCAGCCTCCACCAGGCCCCCACTCATGTCCAACTCATGTCTCCCTGCACCCCCACCCCCCAGCAGTGCAGGGGCAGCCTCCACCAGGCCCCCACTCATGTCCAACTCATGTCCCCCTGCACCCCCAACCCCCAGCCACCAGGGGCACCCTCCACCAGGCCCCACTCATGTCTACCATCACCCCCACCCCCCAGCAGTGCAGGGGCAGCCTCCACCAGGCCCCCGCTCATGTCCCCTATCACCCCCACCCCCCAGCAGTGCAGGGGCTGCCTCCACCAGGCCCCCACTCATGTCTACCACCACCCCCACCCCCCAGCAGTGCAGAGGCAGCCTCCACCAGGCCCCCACTCATGTCTCCCACCACCCCACCCCCCAGCAGTGCAGGGGCAGCCTCCACCAGGCCCCCACTCATGTCTCCCACCACCCCCACCCTCCAGCCACCAGGGGCACCCTCCACCAGGCCCCCACTCATGTCTACCATCACCCCCACCCCCCAGCAGTGCAGGGGCAGCCTCCACCAGGCCCCCACTCATGTCTAACTCATGTCTCCCATCACCCCCACCCCCCAGCAGTGCAGGGGCAGCCTCCACCAGGCCCCCACTCATGTCCAACTCATGTCTCCCTGCACCCCCACCCCCCAGCAGTGCAGGGGCAGCCTCCACCAAGCCCCCACTCATGTCCAACTCATGTCTCCCTGCACCCCCACCCCCCAGCCACCAGGGGCACCCTCCACCAGGCCCCCACTCATGTCTACCATCACCCCCACCCCCCAGCAGTGCAGGGACAGCCTCCACCAGGCCCCCACTCATGTCCCCTATCACCCCCACCCACCAGCAGTGCAGGGGCAGCCTCCACCAGGCCCCCACTCATGTCTCCCACCACCCCCACCCCCCAGCCACCAGAGGCACCCTCCACCAGGCCCCCACTCATGTCCCCCAGCCAACATGTCACCACAATGTAGATCCCTGGCCCTTATGGTCAGCCTCCAAATGCCAAACACCCACCCGAGTATTGCATCCACCCACTTAGAAATGGCAAAAACATGATAGCACCCCAATTGCAAGTTTGGAAATGAACACATGTCCCTCACATACACCCAATGGGTGTCAGTCAATGTCAAAACCCATATCATGATATGCATGAAACCAATGAGATGATACTACACATTGAACTTTGAAGAAAAATTATGTATTAAAAGCAACATAAATTGAATTAAAAATAAACAAACAATAATAGAAATTAAAAAAAAAAAACAGCAGGTCCGTGAAATAATGCAAAACCACAAATCATAATGCAAAGGAAAGGTGTCCAAAGTCACAGTCCACAAAAGTAAATCCAATGGAAAATTAAAATCGAAAACCATTGCTCCATGGGGAAAAAAAAATGTGAAAATCCAAAAGTCAACTATGTACAGATAAACAATCCAGGGTCCATGATCCCAACCGAAGAAATGAAACCTATCTAATAACACTACCTAAAAAAAAAACTGTATACAAAAATGTGGCCCATTGTCCAAAAGGTCCAAAAAAAATGCTAAACCAAAGGAAACCTAACACTAACTATAGAACTATTTACAAGGGCAGCGGGCTAGTCCAACGGCTCACTTCGGGATGTTCCGGGCCAGGGCATCATCGAACTCCTGCTCAATGTCCCAGAGGCGGTCCTCCTCCATGGACCCGAGGGTCCGCAGGGCCGTCCACATGTTCACCCCAAACTCCCTGCGGATTGCCTCGAGGCACTCGGCCCGCCTCAGGGCCCTCCGCATGGAGTTCTCCACCCTGACCATCGTGAGCCGTGCCTCTCCCGCCCGCTGCCGCTCTGCATCTATGGCGTGGCCCAACCGCTGCCACACGGAAGACACTTCCCATCCTGGGTCCTCCTGCCCTCCGGCCGATGCCTGCCCCTCCGATGTGGAAGGCCCCGAGCCATCATGGCTCCCACCATGTTGCTGCTGCTGCTGCGCCTCTGCCCGTGCACTGCCTCCTGCTGCCTGCACATCCTCCGCTGGCTGGGGTGCAGTCGTTGATGTGGCCACCCCTGCTGGACGTCCAACTCCCGACTGTGGCAGGGATGCCTCCTCCACCAGCCTGGCCGCACCGTCAGAGGCAGCTCCACAGGGCACCCAGGTGACTGATGGGTGGGAAGATGGCACGGAGGATGACTGGCGCATAGGGGGTTCAGTTGAGGAGGGGGTCGTAGCAAGCCCCATCAAACGGAGGAATCCGGCATGGGTGACCTGTCCCAGTAGGCCGACGCGGTCAACGAGCCATTCGAGATGAGGTGCAGTCTCCTCATGAAAAGACTGCAGGTCACCTCGCATGGCCCATTGACGCAACGCCACACCAGTCAGGACAGGCTCAACCCGGACCCGGATAGCCACGTCTGCAGGCAGAGGAAGGCCAGTTGTCGTGAGCTCATCCCCTGCCTGAAAACAGATCTGGACGTAGGCATCCCTGCTGGTGCAAGATGATGCAGTGACAGGATCAGGGACAGGATTGTACACAGGCACCTCCGCGGCGACCTGTGCTGCCTCCTGTCCCTGGTCCTGCACTGCACCACTAGCACCAGTGGAATCCCCACCTCCAGACCCTCTCTCTGTTGCTTGCACGGCCTCCTCCTCCACCAAACCCCCCACCAACCTGTTTGACTCTGTGCCATCTTTCCCCGTTGGGCCCTGTGGGGTCCCAGCTGGATTTCCACCAATCGCGTGTGAAACTTCCTGCGCACCTCAGAAATACATGTACCCAGGCCTTCCACATCGGAGGGGCAGGCATCGGCCGGAGGGCAGGAGGACCCAGGACGGGAAGTGTCTTCCGTGTGGCAGCGGTTGGGCCACGCCATAGATGCAAAGCGGCAGCAGGCGGAAGAGGCACGGCTCACGATGGTCAGGGCGGAGAACTCCATGCGGAGGGCCCTGAGGTGGGCCGAGTGCCTCGAGGCAATCCGCAGGGAGTTTGGGGTGAACATGTGGACGGCCCTGCGGACCCTTGGGGTCATGGAGGAGGACCGCCTCCGGGACATTGAGCAGGAGTTCGATGATGCCCTGTCCCGGAACATCCCGAAGTGAGCCGTCGGACTAGCCCGCTGCCCTTGTAAATAGTTCTATAGTTAGTGTTAGTTTTCCTTTGGTTTAGCATTTTTTTTGGACCTTTTGGACAATGGGCCACATTTTTGTATATAGTTTTTTTTTTAGGTAGGGTTATTAGATAGGTTTCATTTCTTCGGTTGGGATCATGGACCCTGGATTGTTTATCTGTACATAGTTGACTTTTGGATTTTCAAATTTTTTTTTCCCCATGGAGCAATGGTTTTCGATTTTAATTTTCCATTGGATTTACTTTTGTGGACTGTGACTTTGGACACCTTTCCTTTGCATTATTATTTGTGGTTTTGCATTATTTCACGGACCTGCTGTTTTTTTTTTTTTAATTTCTATTATTGTTTGTTTATTTTTAATTCAATTTATGTTGCTTTTAATACATATTTTTTCTTCAAAGTTCAATGTGTAGTTTTTTTTTATTTTTTTTTTTATTTGCAACATCTAGTTTCTTACGAACTTTTGTTACAATACATCGTCAATTCACTTCTATCATATATACAAAACCGTTTAGATTTTTTATACATCAGAGCACGACTTTGTCCAGAAAGTTTATCACTGAACAAGTTAGATGGAACGAGCTGCCACTCAATATTCGATACCACAGATCTTCCATCATTTCATTTACTGGCTTAAATTTAATCAAGTGGATTGATCTCAGCTCCTTTATTGCCACACATTCGGTTATCAGATGTTTTACTGTCTCATCTTGGCTTTTACAATGCCGACAAGCTGCGTTAGTGTTCTCTGCCAATTTCCTTTTTACCGTCATATAATTTTTCTTATAGAGATTCAATCTGAATCTAAGAAATCTGTCCCTGTGATATCTCGATGGCAATTGGCATAAGTACTTTGGCATTTTATCCACCTTGTTCTTCGTAGGTCCGAGATCCAGTGCTGTCGACATCATATCATATTTTTCCAAATTTTCGATCCACAGCCATTCTTTCAACAGTCTTCTCGCAGTCTGCGGCCGACTTAACAACGTGTCCATTGAAATGTTCGTATTTAACATGATGGTTTTCACTTTCTCTGACCAGTTTAGTAATAGACCAGTATAGTGATGTGTCTCTCCTGGGTTTAATATTCTATAAGCAGGTTCTGGCTCCGACATTTCAATCTTTCGTAACAGTAACAGGGATTTCCATAATACTGTTCCATAAAGACTTTCTAGTGCTAATTCATGGCGTAAGATGGTCATTGAAATATTTTTAGGCAACCGCAGGGCATATCGCCAAAATAGGCCTTCCAGTTTGGACCAGATTTTTAGGTCTATATTCCAACCTGCTTCTGAACCATAAGTTATTGTGGGGATTACCTTCTGGAGGTAGAAAATTTGCAGTGGTATCATTGAGAATTTTCCGTACAGGGCATGTAATCTTGCACCTTGAAAAGCAAGCATTCTTGTTCGGTGGATAATATCCTGCACCCAGCTCTTTTCGTCTATCGAGATGTTAATCATTATTTCTAGGTAGCGGATTTCTGTCACTTCTTCAAGCTGCTTTTTGTCAATCCACCATTTAAAGATTTTCTTTTTTGTACCATGCGTACATCCAAACTTCATAATTTTTGTTTTTTCCACATTGATGACCAGTTCATTATCGGTCATATAGGAATCTAGCTCTGACAAAAGCCGCTGTAGCCCTATTCGAGTCCTATCAACCAATACTATGTCGTCGGCATAGATCATGTAGCTTATTGGTTGACCATTGACTTTAGGAGGGAAGCAGTTGGCACCTGCAAGTGCTGTTGTAATATCGCCAATATAGAATTTAAACAGGGTTGCAGCTAGGGGGCAACCCTGTTTCACCCCTCCAGTTGTAGTAATTGATTTTGACAGGTCACCTTCTGCGTTTAGCCTTATTTTGATTGTAGTGTTAGAATGTAGAGCCTTAATAGGGTGTAGCAGAGAATTAGGGCACTTTCTATTTTCTAACTTTGCCCATAGTTTTTCACGGTTTATAGAATCGAATGCTTGTTGTAAGTCAATAAATGCCATGAATAGCTGTTCTTTTTTTCTTAGGGCTTTGAGTTTTAATAGGTTCACTAGGGCGAGATTATTCTCTGTTCCTACGCCCTTTGTGAATCCTGTTTGTCTTATATCCAGCAATTCGACTTTTTTTGCCCATGTTGATAGTTTCTTTTGTAGAAATGTTGCTAGTATTTTTCCGATTGTATCCAGAAGGGCAATCGGGCGATAGTTTGCTGGATCGCCACGATTGCCCTTCTTATATATTGGTACTAGTATTGCCTCGGGACCTGTCTTCTTGCGGCTATTGCAACAAATAGGTTTTTGATGAATATTGCCCATGCATATTTATGCTCTTTTAGTAGCGTATTACTGATGCCATCAGGGCCGGCAGCTCTTGATGTTTTTAATCTTGATATAGCCATGAGAATATCATCGCCAGACTCGATTATGTCCCAAGCCGTGTCATCACTTCTAGTGTCAACAGATTGAGACATCCCATTTCCAGAAAAACACCTTTTGGAAGTGTGAAACCCAGTCGTTTTCGGCGACTCCATTTGACAGTAGAGATTCTTGATTCACTGATCCTTTATTCAAGATTCTCCAAATTTCCCTTGAGTTATTTTTGTTAATTAGTGCCAGCATTTCTTCGCAGCGCTCTTGGTCCCTCTGATAGGCAAAAGATTTTACCCAATTCCGATATTGTTGTTTCCTCTGTTTTAATAAACTCAAGGTGTTCGGTCCGTTTTGCTTCTTTATTTTTTTGACGTCTTTCCTGAGCTGCTTCTTTTGGTCAATCAGACTCCTACTCCATTTATGTTGGTGGACATTCATATTTTGCAGGTTGTTTCGTAGGGACCCAGTTTTCAGATCTAATAGTAGTGGTATATAATCCAACTGGACAGTTTTGTCAAAATTTAGGTCCTGTAACTCTTTTGACATTTTAATGATTTGTGGTTCTTTGATTATGAGTCGATTACGCCCATTATTTACTTCAAGAACTTGCTTGTTGTTTATACACTTCTTTCTGTCCTTTAGCAGCCAAGACATTACTAAAGGATGATGGTCACTATTTGTTGTTGACTTAATTTGTAGATTATCTATTTTTACGAACAGGTTTCGCGACGTCCAGAAATAATCAATGATCTTTTTATATCCCATGTTTTCCCAGGTGTAATTTGGTGGTATGTCACCTCGCACCTGTCCATTAACCATCATGCAATCTCGCATCTGAAGAGCTTTACTCCATTGCGTTCGTCCTTCATTGCCTGGGCATTCGCCTGTTTTTTGAACCTCGATATGCTTTTTTTGATCGTCGAACCACGAGATGTTAAGATCTTCACATATAATTAATTCGAGATCTAGACAGTTCCTTTGCTGACTGTCTATTATCTTGGTTACCGCAGAAATGAACGCTTCAGCCGATATTTTACCGGATTCCAATACACATTCAACAGTAGGAGATGTTCTTTGTTGTTTTGGTTATTCGTTGATTGCAATACGGTGCCCTGAACATATTTATTTGGATTGATTTTTTCGCTTATTTCCCAGCCTGTTCCCGATTTAATCATTGTGAGCAATCCAGAAAAAGGACGTCCCTTATTGTTTTTTCCAGCTGGATTTAGTAGTGTTATATAACCGTCTTTAACTGGTGACACCCGCAGCCATGTTTCTTGTAGGCAGATAGCAAAGTTGTTATGTAGATCTACCGGAAAATCATTATATAAATGAGTGAAGCCCCTTGTGTTCCATGAAATCACCGTTACAAGGGCATCTGACCCCACTTCTTCTAGCTAATGCTTGTTTGAATTAGTGACATCATTCCCATTCTTCACTTTTAGAAGCGGTACTGATTTCAGGTGTTTCCTCAATTCTTCTCATCGTTCATCCATGGATTCTTTGGGACTAATTGGGTCCGTTGTCTCCATTTAGCCTCGTGAATTTGGTGGGTCATATATTGAGATTTCAAAACCCAAGCACATTAGATCTTGGTTTGCAGACAGTAACGTTCTGCGTACCGCTTGGGAATGAATATGAAGTAGAAAATATCTACTCGTTCTTCCGATAGATATTCGACAATACGTATGTCGTCTGATATAATGTTCCTTAACGCCGGAACTGCGTGTAATAGACGCATAGTGTTTCCGCGATTTAAATTAACGTCCATTTCGTTTTTTGAAAATGTTCTCAATCATAATTTTTCGCGAAAATTCTTTGTGTGTTTCTCTGTTGGCCTCATATGAAAAGGCAGCGGTTCGACTATGCGCTATTGTTTGTTTTGGATTCAGGACAGATCAAGTGTATCTAGATACCTTTCCACTGCTATCTGCTATGTATCTCTTCTGTTCAACAATGTATTTGGTACTAGGTTTTTCCATTTCTCGATTCTCTTTTTGTCCGGTTCTCTGCTCCATTGTTTCCTTTGCTAATCTTTTGACAGATTTAGTCTGTTCTGGAGAATCAAGGCTATTTATTGACTGTATTGAACAGTCTGCCTCTATATTACACAATTCTTCCATGAAGTCACCAGAATCAACAGAGCTCTTATCTGATTCAATTCGCCTTCGCTTATTTGGATTTCCATTATCTTTGCTCTTTGATCTGTTTTCCGCTACTTCCTTTGCCTCTTCTGTCGTATCATCTATTATATGCAAATTGGTTGATATGGTTAACTTAGTTTTTACTGGAGTTGTCAGGTTTCTTATAAACTGTTTTGTATTGCTTCTATGCTTAGTTACAGTCTGTGTGTTCTTTTTTTTATCCAACTTTTTCTTGGCGTTACTGTTTGTCTCCAAAGTCTGTTTTTTTTTGTTGTTGTTGGTTGTTGTTGGCTGTAGGTTCAAGATTTTTTGCAGGACCACTAAAGGACGCTTTTGAATTGGAGCATGATGGTTTCTCGAAACTTTCCACTGCTGTCCTTGTGTCCTCACCCCCTTTATTTCTGACATCGGCCACCACTTTGCCACAAGGCGCAGCAAGCTTTTTTAAGCTGTTAGCAGTCTCACTTAAATTTATCTTTGTACCTTTTGTTGGGCATCGCTGTTCTGTTTGAGCAAAGTTTTTTGTTAAATTAATGGAAACCAATCTCTCAGAGCTGGTAGCTATGGTGTCCTTTTCATTCCTGTTCCCTAATCCAGATATTTCTGCTTCCAGTTTACATTGAGTCTCTACATCTATTCCACCTCAGGTTTTTTTTTCAGTGGAGGCATCTTTTTTTAGTGAGAGTAAGGACATTTGTTTTATATTATCAAACATTTTCTCTATCCGTAATTTAGTTCCTTTGTGTTCTGTTAACAATTGCTCGTAAAGCCCACTCATGTGACCAACTGCTTGAGTGTATTCCGCCTCTTGTTTTACTTGGAACAACACAAATTGAGTTTCGATTTTATTAATTTTCTCATCCAGATGCCTCATTATTGCTCCGTTGTTTTGCACAGCTTCATTCAAACTTTCATATAGCTTGATAAAGGGGATTAAAGCTAATGATGTCGCATCTAAAACATTGTAATGAATTTGAATGGCAGCTGCTACAGATAGATTTGATTTTGTCTCTCCATCTTTCTTCTGTGGACTACCATTATGTCCTTTGCTTTGTGTGGTCTGATCGCAAGTTAGTTCCTGGTATACTTTTTAGGCTGCTATTTGACTGTTCTTGTATTAGTTCGACCGAGGCATCTCCTTTTTCCGTATCTGGGCTGGTGTCTTCTTTTGGGCAGAGATATTTTCTTTTAATTTTCGAGCCTAGCGATGTTATAGTCCTTTGGTTTAAATCTAGCAAATTGGCTGTACGTTTCTCTTCCAGACATGTCATTGTCAGGCCTGGCTCTCTACTGTTGGGGATTTGCTCTTGTTCCCCTTCTGTGTTTTTGTCTATGGTTTGTCTATGGTTAACTTCGAGATGCTGTTGTTCCTTGATATTCCCGGAGAGAAGCTTGCTGTTAGTTTCTCTTTCATCTCTTCAAAGTCTGCCAGAAGCCTCTTTGTCAAACGTGCTTCTCGAGCAGCCAAGTCAATCTCTTGTGGCGCCAGAATTTTTCCATTGCCTTCTTGTAGGTCATTTGTCTGGCCTCTCATTCCGGACCCAGGTGGTATGTTTCTAAATGAGTTTATAGATTGTATCTCATAGCTGTTTTGTTCAACTGGTATCGATTTGCATTGACTTGTGATTTTAACGCCATTAGTGTTTTTTTGGATTGGAGTACTTTCCTTCTGTTGAATTACTTGCTGCTTAGCCAACAACGGGAAAGTAAATTTTAGTAAAGTGGAGTCCAATGCCTTATTTGGTATTTCTAACGCCAGATGTTCATTGTCTGTTACGTCAAAGGAAGATTGAAATGCTTCTGCATTTATTTCAATCACCTCTGGTTCCAAATCGCCCCTTTTTGAACTGGCAGACCATTGATTTGCCTTATTGGCTACGCTTGCTTTTGATTCAGCATTACTTTTTACAATATTCGCTGTCATTTTGCACGACCTCATGGTGTTAAAATAGATCGTAGATGCATCTTTTTCCTTACTGTCTATTTCTCTCTTTTGATCTTCATTCCTTTCACCAATCACACATATATTTCCAGTTTCTGCCTCGGCATGCCGATGTGTTCGCGGCAGAATATGCTTTGGTCTAACATCAGTGATTTCTGTGGACATTTCAGCACTGCCTTCGTCTGGCGTGTGTACTTGAACTTTAGTTTGTACGAGTAATCGCTCATCCACGCTCTGCTCTTGTGCTGGCTCCTCCTCTATTGGCTTAACGACATCCTTGTGTCTTGATTCTGTGTCTTCAGTAGATCTACTGAACACCTCTTCTCGCGTGTCTAGATTTTTGTCATACAAACAGTTACCATAGGCGACTACAGACATATTAATCTTTGTCCCTTCTGGCGCACCACTTTCACCCGATGTTTGTACTGCGTCCACAGAAACACAATGATTTATGTCGCTCTCGATTTCATAAGTACTTTTACTGGTGCTCTCTAAAATCGGATCATTAATCATCGTATTAGTATGTATCAAGGTCGATGACTTCTGTACTTGTTTTAACTTAAAGCGCGTTAGAGGCCCAATATCTCCCATGTGAATTCCTTACCTTGAGATTTTCTTCTTCACGGGACCTCTTCGCAAGCTAATTCAGACCCCACCGAACAAGGGACAGGTGTAAACTGCTCTCACAGTAGCAGCAGATTTCTTGTGTAGTGAGTCTTAAACACCTTGAATACGCGTGGTCCTCTCAGCTCCTCAAAGCTCCCAACAGTCTCCAAACAGTCAGCACGGCGCCCTTTTCACCACGCCGGGCTTCTCGCCACAAGGGTGGAGATACGCAGGTTTTGTAGCACTTCCTCCACACGTGATGCGTCACGTGCCACGCCTTCGGCAGGCAGCCTCAGGGGAGGAGGAAGTGAGTTGCACACGCCCCTTGTCTCCTTGTGTCTTTCGCTTCACACGATCGCCGGGAAAGTCTGGACATAAACTCTGGTGGTTTTTTGTAAAAACAACAGAGTACACACAGCTCCAACAGTCTCCAAACAGTCAGCACGGCGCCCTTTTCACCACACCGGGCTTCTCGCCACAAGGGTGGAGATACGCTGGTTTTGTAGCACTTCCTCCACACGTGTTGCGTCACGTGCCACACCTTCGGCAGGCAGCCTCAGGGGAGGAGGAAGTGAGTTGCACACGCCCCTTGTCTCCTTGTGTCTTTCGCTTCACACGATCGCCGGGAAAGTCTGGACATAAACTCTGGTGGTTTTTTGTAAAAACAACAGAGTACACACAGCTCCAACAGTCTCCAAACAGTCAGCACGGCGCCCTTTTCACCACGCCGGGCTTCTCGCCTGTGTGTATCATCTCATTGGTTTCATGCATATCATGATATGGGTTTTGACATTCACTGACACCCATTGGGTGTATGTGAGGGACATGTGTTCATTTCCAAACTTGCAATTGGGGTTCTATCATGTTTTTGCCATTTCTAAGTGGGTGGATGCAATAATCGGGTGGGTGTTTGGCATTTGGAGGCTGACCATAAGGGCCAGGGATCTACATTGTGGTGACATGTTGGCTGGGGGACATGAGTGGGGGCCTGGTGGAGGCTGCCCCAGCACTGCTGGGGGGTCGGGGTGCAGGGAGACATGAGTGGGGGCCTGGTGGAGGGTGCCCCTGGTGGCTGGGGGGTGGTGGGAGACATGAGTGGGGGCCTGGTGGAGGCTGCCCCTGCACTGCTGGGGGGTGGGGGTGATAGGGGACATGAGTGGGGGCCTGGTGGAGGCTGCCCCTGCACTGCTGGGGGGTGGGGGTGCTAGGGGACATGAGTGGGGGCCTGGTGGAGGGTGCCCTAGGTGGCTGGGGGGTGGGGGTGCAGGGAGACATGAGTTGGACATGAGTGGGGCCCTGGTGGAGGGTGCTCCTGCACTGCTGGGGGATGGGGGTGGTGGGAGACATGAGTGGGGGCCTGGTGGAGGCTGCCCCTGCACTGCTGGGGGGTGGGGGTGCAGGGAGATGTTAGGGAGAATTCTCTGTTTAGGCTGAATTTCCTCACCTAGTGAGTCCCCCAGCAGCTTTGCTGGATTTCTGGAGTTTGTTTTTTCCATCCTGCCAAGAGTGAGACTCTTTTTCTCCCACTCTTGGACATGAATGTGTGTAATTCCTTTGAATGTCAATGTGTTCTATGGGCTATGGGGTCTTTTACTCCATAGGGTCTCATATATTTTTCTATGTGTGTTACACCGCACCCTACGTGCCGTAACACTGGGGCGTCCTAGCGGACCTCCATCATAGACTCCATACCCGGGGACTGACTACTGTCTCCCCGGACATGTAAAGTCACCATTGGCTTTACTAGACCTAAATTTACTAACAGAACTAGTACAAACCATCCTATTGTGGACGTACTAGTAGGGGTAATTCCATTACTCCTAGGTCTGTTATTCGAGGGGGCACTGTCCCGTCCCCCCTAGTTTTGGCTGGTGGCAGTGGAAACTACTTGTTATATTCGACCCGAATATAACCCTATGGGATTCTTCCCATTGTTAGAGATTGATACTTTTTCTCCTTAGTCTCTAACATACCACTGGTCTACTTATCTTAAATAAGTCTATCGGATGGTATTTTCTGCCAGAACTCGGTTTTTAAAATGGCGTTTGTGTTCGTCTCTGTGACTCCTAAACCAAAGTTTGAGCCCTTTGTTCCACTTTTGGCGGGCTCTGTACAGAGACCTCCAAAGTGGTGCCATTCTGTCTGGGTTACCACAGGGGTGTGGGAGGGGGTTTAGGCACCCTGGACCGAGTTGCCTTGACAACTCCGGTCGCACTCTGGTGTGATTGGCCCAAGTAGTGAGCCTCCCCGCTCACCACTTAGCATGTGTTGATTGACAGCTAGGCTGAATGAATGGGGGTTTTCTGCATAAAAGCAGGGCTTTTGGGACTGGATCTTCAGAAGTCGCCACAGGACCTAAGAATCCGACGAGGGTAAAGCTGAGCCGACCTGCAACGACGACACATCTGGTGGAGCCCTGCTGAACCGACTCACCACTTCCTGACGACAGAGGAGATCTCCCTGCCGGAGAGTCTCTTCCCCTGACTGGCGGGAACAACCAGTCCCTTTTGCTTTTTCTTCGCCTCAGGACGCAGTGGTCGAATTGCCCGTGCAGAGCACCTCTGCAACCGGATAGCCACTACCCCTGTACCGTGACCAAAAGGTGGTGCCTTGTGACGGAGCACTCCGCGGCTGGTCTCTTCCCTGGTGGTGCAACGATCTTCAACTTTCCTTCGACGACGTGATTCTCTCTTCTCTTGGCAAAGACCGGACGTGCACCCACCGCCAGGAACAACTGCCCCCGCCGGAGCTGTCTCTCCACAAGCAAGGTACTGTGTCCGCCTGGCTTCCCTTGTTGCCGGATAGAGTGAGGTGTCTTAATCCTCGCCTCTCCATATGGTCGCATGCAAGCTTTCTCTAGCGTGTTGTTCTGAACTGGTCCAATCTGCCGATAACAATTTGCTTCAAAGACTTGAACGCATTTCTGTGTTTTTGTCTATGGTTTGTCTATGGTTAACTTCGAGATGCTGTTGTTCCTTGATATTCCCGGAGAGAAGCTTGCTGTTAGTTTCTCTTTCATCTCTTCAAAGTCTGCCAGAAGCCTCTTTGTCAAATGTGCTTCTCGAGCAGCCAAGTCAATCTCTTGTGGCGCCAGAATTTTTCCATTGCCTTCTTGTAGGTCATTTGTCTGGCCTCTCATTCCGGGCCCAGGTGGTATGTTTCTAAATGAGTTTATAGATTGTATCTCATAGCTGTTTTGTTCAACTGGTATCGATTTGCATTGACTTGTGATTTTAACGCCATTAGTGTTTTTTTGGATTGGAGTACTTTCCTTCTGTTGAATTACTTGCTGCTTAGCCAACAACGGGAAAGTAAATTTTAGTAAAGTGGAGTCCAGTGCCTTATTTGGTATTTCTAACGCCAGAAGTTAATTGTCTGTTACGTCAAAGGGAGATTGAAATGCTTCTGCATTTATTTCAATCACCTCTGGTTCCAAATCGCCGCTTTTTGAACTGGCAGACCATTTATTTGCCTCATAGGCTACGCTTGCTTTTGATTCAGAATTATTTTTTACAATATTCGCTGTCATTTTGCACGACCTCATGGTGTTAAAATAGATCGTAGATGCATCTTTTTCCTTACTGTCTATTTCTCTCTTTTGATCTTCATTCCTTTCACCAATCACACATATATTTCCAGTTTCTGCCTCGGCATGCCGATGTTTTCGCGGCAGAATATGCTTTGGTCTAACATCAGTGATTTATGTGGACATTTCAGCGCTGCCTTCGTCTGGCGGGTGTACTTGAACTTGAACTTTAGTTTGTACGAGTAATCGCTCATCCACGCTCTGCTCTTGTGCCGGCTCCTCCGCTATTGGCTTAACGACATCCTTGTGTCTTGATTCCGTGTCTTCAGTAGATCTACTGAACACCTCTTCTCGCGTGTCTAGATTTTTGTCATACAAACAGTTACCATAGGGGACTACAGACATATTAATCTTTGTCCCTTCTGGCGCACCACTTTCACCCGATGTTTGTACTGCGTCCACAGAAACACAATGATTTATGTCGTTCTCGATTTCATAAGTACTTTTACTGACGCTCTCTAAAATCGGATCATTAATCATCGTATTAGTATGTATCAAGGTCGATGACTTCTGTACTTGTTTTAACTTAAAGCGCGTTAGAGGCCCAATATCTCCCATGTGAATTCCTTACCTTGAGATTTTCTTCTTCACAGGACCTCTTTGCAAGCTAATTCAGACCCCACCGAACAAGGGACAGGTGTAAACTGCTCTCACAGTAGCAGCAGATTTCTTGTGTAGTGAGTCTTAAACACCTTGAATACGCGTGGTCCTCTCAGCTCCTCACAGCTCCCAACAGTCTCCAAACAGTCAGTACGGCGCCCTTTTCACCACGCCGGGCTTCTCGCCACAAGGGTGGAGATACGCTGGTTTTGTAGCACTTCCTCCACACGTGATGCGTCACATGCCACGCCTTCGGCAGGCAGCCTCAGGGGAGGGGGAAGTGAGTTGCACACGCCCCTTGTCTCCTTGTGTCTTTCGCTTCACACGATCGCCGGGAAAGTCTGGACATAAACTCTGGTGGTTTTTTGTAAAAACAACAGAGTACACACAGCTCCAACAGTCTCCAAACCGTCAGCACGGCGCCCTTTTCACCACGCCGGGCTTCTCGCCACAAGGGTGGAGATACGCTGGTTTTGTAGCACTTCCTCCACACGTGATGCGTCACGTGCCACGCCTTCGGCAGGCAGCCTCAGGGGAGGAGGAAGTGAGTTGCACACGCCCCTTGTCTCCTTGTGTCTTTCGCTTCACACGATCGCCGGGAAAGTCTGGACATAAACTCTGGTGGTTTTTTGTAAAAACAACAGAGTACACACAGCTCCAACAGTCTTCAAACAGTCAGCACGGCGCCCTTTTCACCACGCCGGGCTTCTCGCCTGTGTGTATCATCTCATTGGTTTCATGCATATCATGATATGGGTTTTGACATTCACTGACACCCATTGGGTGTATGTGAGGGACATGTGTTCATTTCCAAACTTGCAATTGGGGTTCTATCATGTTTTTGCCATTTCTAAGTGGGTGGATGCAATAATCGGGTGGGTGTTTGGCATTTGGAGGCTGACCATAAGGGCCAGGGATCTACATTGTGGTGACATGTTGGCTGGGGGACATGAGTGGGGGCCTGGTGGAGGCTGCCCCTGCACTGCTGGGCGGTGGGGGTGCAGGGAGACATGAGTGGGGGCCTGGTAGAGGGTGCCCCTGGTGGCTGGGGGGTGGGGGTGGTGGGAGACATGAGTGGGGGCCTGGTGGAGGCTGCCCCTGCACTGCTGGGGGGTGGGGGTGATAGGGGACATGAGTGGGGGCCTGGTGGAGGCTGCCCCTGCACTGCTGGGGGCTGGGGGTGATAGGGGCCATGAGTGGGGGCCTGGTGAGGGTGCCCCTGGTGGCTGGGGGGTGGGGGTGCAGGGAGACATGAGTTGGACATGAGTGGGGGCCTTGTGGAGGGTGCCCCTGCCCTGCTGGGGGGTGGGGGTGGTGGGAGACATGAGTGGGGGCCTGGTGGAGGCTGCCCCTGCACTGCTGGGGGGTGGGGGTGCAGGGAGATGTTAGGGAGAATTCTCTGTTTAGGCTGAATTTCCTAACCTAGTGAGTCCCCCAGCAGCTTTGCTGGATTTCTGAGTTAGTTTTTTCCATCCTGCCAAGAGTGAGACTCTTTTTCTCCCACTCTTGGACATGAATGTGAGTAATTCCTTTGAATGTCAATGTGTTCTATGGGCTATGGGGTCTTTTACTCCATAGGGTCTCATATATTTTTCTATGTGTGTTACACCGCACCCTACGTGCCGTAACACTGGGGCGTCCTAGCGGACCTCCATCATAGACTCCATACCCGGGGACTGACTACTGTCTCCCAGGACATGTAAAGTGACCATTGACTTTACTAGACCTAAATTTACTAACAGAACTAGTACAAACCATCCTATTGTGGACGTACTAGTAGGGGTAATTCCATTACTCCTAGGTCTGTTATTCGAGGGGGCACTGTCCCGTCCCCCCTAGTTTTGGCTGGTGGCAGTGGAAACTACTTGTTATATTCGACCCCAAAAATAACCCTATGGGATTCTTCCCATTGTTAGAGATTGATACTTTTTCTCGTTAGTCTCTAACATACCACTGGTCTACTTATCTTAAATAAGTCTATCGGATGGTATATTCTGCCAGAACTCGGTTTTTAAAATGGCGTTTGTGTTCGTCTCTGTGACTCCTAAACCAAAGTTTGAGCCCTTTGTTCCAGTTTTGGCGGGCTCTGTACAGAGACCCTCCAAAGTGGTGCCATTCTGTCTGGGTTACCACAGGGGTGTGGGAAGGGGTTTAGGCACCCTGGACCGAGTTGCCTTGCCAACTCCGGTCGCACTCTGGTGTGATTGGCCCAAGTGGTGAGCCTCCCCGCTCACCACTTAGCATGTGTTGATTGACAGCTAGGCTGAATGAATGGGGGTTTTCTGCATAAAAGCAGGGCTTTTGGGACTGGATCTTCAGAAGTCGCAACAGGACCTAAGAATCCGACGAGGGTAAAGCTGAGCCGACCTGCAACGACGACACCTCTGGTGGAGCCCTGCTGAACCGACTCACCACTTCCTGACGACAGAGGAGATCTCCCTGCCGGAGAGTCTCTTCCCCTGACTGGCGGGAACAACCAGTCCCTTTTGCTTTTTCTTCGCCTCAGGACGCAGTGGTCGAATATCCCATGCAGAGCACCTCGGCAACCGGATAGCCACTACCCCTGTACCGTGACCAAAAGGTGGTGCCTTGTGACGGAGCACTCCGCAGCTGGTCTCTTCCCTGGTGGTGCAACGATCTTCAACTTTCCTTCGACGACGAGATCCTCTCTTCTCTTGGCAAAGACCGGACGTGCACCCACCGCCAGGAAAAACTGCCCCCGCCGGAGCTGTCTCTCCACAAGCAAGGTACTGTGTCTGCCTGGCTTCCCTTGTTGCCGGATAGAGTGAGGTGTCTTAATCCTCGCCTATCCATAGGGTCGCCTCCAAGCTTTCTCTAGCGTGTTGTTCTGAATAGGTCCATTCTGCCGATAACAATTTTCTTCAAAGACTCGAACGCATTTCCACTAAGATACTTTTTGGGAAATATCGCCTCGCCTCTCTCCGAGTGGGCCTGGCCTCTGAACTTTATGATCTACCGTGATTCTTGTCTTCTTGCCTTGCATTTGTCTGTTAAGTATTGGAACCGTGTTGATTTCGTAACCTGCTTATTTTTCTCTCCCGTCCTAACGAATACTAGAGTGCCATCTAGGTTGAAGTATACCCCTCTGTCTGCAAATAAGTGATGCTGGTAAAACCTAGACTTGTCGAACTATTGTTAGGGGGATTGATCTTTTTCTTCGTAGAGTAATTGTAATTAAAGTGTTTGCCGTAATAGTGCCAGAGTCTTTTCTATAGATGTGTCGTTATAAATAAATACCTTTATATCTTTAGACCGAAGCCTTTTTGCGTGTTTGCTTATCTTACTGTGAAGAATTGCCCTATGTTGTATACTCCACATACTACCTAACTCTTCTTGAGGGAAGTCTGACTGCTCAGCCACAGCTACCAAGTAAATCTGTGTGGTACAGACTGCTACCAAGTGGGTTTACTGCAAAACACCTGTAGTCCTAAATCTTTTGCAGTGGCCCTAGAGGGAACTGCACAGGTTTCCGCCTAACACTGGTGTACAGCGGTGGGATTTGTATCGAGTATACAGTTTAGAGTGCTTTTCGACACTTTAGGATAACTAACCACAAAGCTTAGCACAAAAAGCACCTTTCAAAAACATGTCTACGATGGAAGCTTACAGTCAAGAGTCCTTGTCAGGTGAAACTACTGAGAGTTTACGAGCTCTCTGTAGGCAAGAGAATCATTCTGTAAGAGGAAAGAAGTTAGAACTGATAGCGAGATTGCTGGAAAACCAAAGTCTGGGTACTGGTTCAGAGGAATCAACTTCTCCAGCAAATGTAGATAACAGTGATGGTGTTGATCTAAATCATAATTCTGATGTTAGTGATGAAGAGGCTGACGAGGAAGGAGAGGCTAACAAAACTGTCTCCCCTGCTCCTCTACCTGCCTTACCAGCTGAACCTACGGGGCCCATACCAGGTCCCACATGTAACCCTGCTTATTTTGAACTTGAAAAAATGAAGCTCGAATTAGAATACAAACGGTTCTTGGCTCAATCTGAAAGATCCAAGAGCTCGAGATCAGACGGATGAATGCCCAGGCTGAGCAGAAGCAAGCTGAGTTAAGGCTCAGGGAAATAGAACTTAATCACGAATTAGAGATGAATAAGTTGTCTATGGAAAATGCTTCTCTCTCCTCTGGTTCCTCTAGGAGCTCCAGTCCCAAAAGACCCCGGATGCCGAAGGAATTAGTGGGTATGTATGAACCGAGATTGGATGTATTGGATTGGTTAAAACTGTTTGAGTACAATCATGGGCTCCAGGACATCACCGGGAATGATTTACTTCCCTGGTTGTTCTCTAGGCTCCCCCCTGTTGCGACTGATGTGGTAATGGAGTTGGGGAAGGCGGATAAGACGGATTACGAAAGTGTAAAACTAGCTTTGATAGCTAGATTTGGGAAGACCCCTTCCCAGTATCTTATTAGGTTTAGAACCCTCAAAAAGCATGATGGTACCCCTTGGGCTACCTGGGTGAGTGAAGGGTTGAAAAACTTAGAGGGATGGATTAAGGGTTACAAAGTGAACACTTATGAGGGTATGAAAAATCTTTTTATCTTGGAGTCTATTTATGATGCCTGTTCTCGTGAGCTCAGACAGCACTTGGCTGATTCGAAGGAATTGGATTCCCGGAAGCTAGCTAAGGCTGCTGACTTGTGGGTTGCCAACAGGGCTACTCATAAGGATTCTGGGGCAACTCAGAAGAAGGATGAGGGAAAACAGCCTAAAAAAGACTCAAAAGAGAATTCTAATAACTCAAATTCCAAAGAGGGCCCCAAACAAAACCAGAAGGGTAAGCCACAAGGAAAACCGCAGCAGAATAGTGTGTCTTCTGGTGCCAAACCGGAAGGAGGCCAGAACAAGCCATCATTCCAAACAGCATTCGGTAAATGCTTTGTTTGTGTCTCGACTGACCACGTGAAAGGAGATCCCAGATGTAAGGGTAAACCTTCAGGGGTCCAGCTTGTCTCCTTAGCCTTCGCTCCAGAGGAGGAAGTCCAAATGGCAAGTGGAAACTTTCTACTGCTAGCTGATGAACCCATTGGAGTCTCAGCCAGCGTTTCTTTAGTATCTTTGGGTTTGTAGGAAGAACAGAATTTAGATATCTATAAATCTATCCCCGATAATACTAAAGAGTATTATAAGGACAGTGTCCAGGTGAATGGTCAGGAGACTCCTGCCATTAGGGACACTGGGGCCAGCATAATTGTGGTGGATAAATCGTTTTTTCAGGCTGAGGATGTTGCTAAGGCACCCAAACGCCTCACCAAGTTAGCTGGAGGGCCTGTGCAGATGCTTCCCCAATTACCAGTTCTCATCCAGTGTAACGACATGACTGTGAAGATACCTGTCAGCATACAGAGTGAGGTACCAGGACGCGTACTGTTGGGTAACGATTTGAAAACTCTCGGAGTTGTATCGCATACTCCCAGACCTCCTAGTAAACGGGTACAGGAGCTAACCAGACCCGCAAGAGAGAGGACCATGCGCGATACTCTCCAGGAGATTATAAAGAAAGAAATCACTCCTGCTCCACTGGAATTGTCGGCCACTGTCTCGAAGAAATCAGAAGCGAAAGGGAAACCTAAGACTTCTACCCCGAAACCAGCAGCCAGCATTTCAGTGCAGCCAACACGGACTCCCCGCGGTTGTCCAAAGTTACACCTGTAACTCCACCTCCAGCCGAGGCTTAAAGGGAGGTACGACCCTGTGTGGTAGAATTAGACTCTGAAGAAGAGCTAATGGAAGGCCAGGAACTCATTGGAGATCTGGATCCTGTTGACCATCCTGAGCTGCAGTCTTTACTGGCAGAAGGTGGACCCAGCAGGGCAGACTTCAGTTAGGGACAGAGAGAATGTCCAACTCTGGAAGGTCTTCGCCACCAGGCAGAAACTCAGGCTGAAGGGCAAGAGCCTGGGAAATACAGGTTGCACTGGGAAGATGGCCTCTTCTAAAGTGAACCGACCGAGTCTGCACCTGGAGACTACAAGAAGAACAGACCACAGTTCTTGCAGTTAGCCCATGAGATTCCTTCGGCTGGTCACTTGAGTTTCAAGAAACTAAGGAAAGGCTCTCTCTCTACTTCTATTGGCCAAAAATGGGGGCTGAAGTGGAAAAACACTGCAGGAGCTGCCACACCTGCCAGACTTCTGGTAAGGTTGGCTCCAAGAATGTGGCACTTTTAGTGCCTCTCCCAGTTGTGGGAGTCCCGTTTGAGAGAGTAGGGATTGACATTGTTGGTCCCCTTGATCCTCCAACCTCCTCAGGCAACAGGTTTATACTTGTTGTAGTAGACCATTCTACTAGGTATCCTGAGGCAATTCCTGTGAGGACTGTTACAGCTCCGGCTGTGGCTAAGGCCCTCCTTGGTATCTTTACTACGGTCGGGTTTCCGAAGGAAGTAATCTCTGACAGGGGGTCAAACTTTATGTCCCACTGCATGAAAGCCATGTGGAAAACCTGTGGAGTTACTTACAAGTTCTCAACAGCTTACCACCCACAAACCAATGGGCTGGTAGAGCGGTTCAACCGAACCATGAAGAGCATGATAGGTGCTTTAGAGGAACCCCTTAAGCGTAAGTGGGACCTTCTACTGCCATGCCTTCTCTTTGCTTATAGAGAAGTCCCTCAGGAGGGAGTAGGTCATTCTCCCTTCGAACTTCTTGGAGAGTGCTCCTTCCCCCAAGCCAGTCAAAGTGACTGACTACGTGATAGGTCTCCGGAGGAGAATGTCGCACATGATGACAGAAGCAAGCGATAACTTGAAAGCTGGACAAGCATTGGTCAAGCACTGGCACGATCAAAAGGCTAACATGGTTGAGTTCGCTCAAGACCAGCTCGTTCTCGTTATGATCCCAACAAGGCAGAGGGCCTTGCAAGACAAATGGATGGGACCCTTCAGAGTTGTGGGTAAACTCAGAGAGGTTAACTATCTGGTGGACTTGGGCAATCCCAAGGAGGCTCGACCGTCTTCCACACCAACCGACTCAAAGCGTATGTCTCACGACCTGATGTAGGAGCGTAGCTTCTAGCATCATCCGAGGAAGAAGAAGAGAGTGAAGCTCTTCCGGATCTCCTCAGAGGCTTGCCTTTAGACGAACAAATTGAAGGAGTAAATCTTTCCTCTAATCTGACACCCCAAGCAACAAGAAGAGTGCAAATCCATGTTGAATCAGTTTGCCTCTCTGTTCTCGCTTTCACCAGGCTTGACCCCTTGGGGCCAGCATGACATACTCACTGGTGACTGTCTGCCAGTCAAAAGCAGAGGATACCGAATGTCAGAACACGTACAAACCCACATCAAAGGTGAGGTCAGCAAGATGCTTGATATCGGGGTAATAGAGCCCTCTACTAGTCCATGGTCTAGCCCAGTTGTGTTAGTACCAAAGGCCGGATCTAAAGAGCTTAGATTCTGCGTGGATTATAGAGCTCTTAATGCAGTCACCAAAACTGATGCCCACCCTTTGCCAAGAACAGATGAGTTGGTGGATAAACTTGGTGCCGCCAAGTTCCTCAGCACATTTGACTTGACGTCAGGCTATTGGCAAATAGCCCTGACAGACCATGCCAAGGAGAAAACTGCATTTTTGACCCCCTTTGGCTTATACCAATTTAAGGTAATGCCTTTCGGATTGAAGAATGCACCTGCTACGTTTCAACGGATGGTAAACCAGGTTCTGAATGGGATGGAGGACTTCTGCATGGCATACTTGGATGACATCGCAGTGTTCAGCAATTCCTGGGAAGAACATGTAACCCACCTGAGAGATGTTTTGCAGGCTCTTGGATGAGCCAATCTGACCATAAAGGCGAGTAAATGGCAAATTGGACAGAGTAAGGTAGTCTATCTTGGACATGAGGTAGGAGGTGGAGAAATAAGGCCTTTGCTCAGTAAGATTGAAGCTGTGCAAAATTGGACAACACCTACTACTCAGACCCAAGTGAGAGCCTTCCTGGGCCTCACTGGGTATTACAGGAATTTCATAGAGAACTATGGGACCATAGCTTCTCCACTGAATGTCATCTCCTCGCCCAAATTCCCTAAAAAGGTTATATGGAACGAGGAGTGCAATCAGGCTTTTGAAAACCTGAAAAAGGCTCTTTGCCAAGCCCCAGTACTCAGAGCTCCTGATTACCGCCAACACTTCATTGTGCAGACAGATGCTTCAAATGTAGGAATAGGTGCCGTACTCAGTCAACTGGATGGGAAAGGTAGGGAGCACCCCGTTTGCTTCATCAGCCGCAAGCTGAAGGATCCTGAAACAAGGTGGGCAACAATCGAAAGAGAGTGCTTTGCTATCGTGTGGGCTCTGAAGAAGTTTAGGCCATACTTGCATGGTTCTACTTTTGTCATTCAGACTGACCACCAACCCTTGAGATGGTTAATGCAAATGAAAGGGGAAAACCCAAAACTACTGAGATGGTCGATCTGCCTGCAAGGGGTTGATTTCACCATTGAGCACAGGTAAGGATGTCACCACTAAAATGCTGATGGTCTCTCTAGGATGTATGTCATCGACTAGAGGTATGAGATTCATCCAGGAGTGGATTAAATCCTCCTGTCCCTTAGTCTGGGGGGTGCGAGTGTTAGGGAGAATTCTCTCTTTAGGCTGAATTTCCTAACCTAGTGAGTCCCCCAGCAGCTTTGCTGGTTTTCTGCAGTTTGTTTTTTCCATCCTGCCAAGAGTGAGCCTCTTTTTCTCCCACTCTTGGACATGAATGTGTGTAATTCCTTTGAATGTCAATGTGTTCTATGGGCTATGGGGTCTTTTACTCCATAGGGTCTCGTATGTTTTGCTATTTGTGTTACACTGCACACTCCGTGCCGTAGCACTGGGGCATCCTAGCGGACCTCCATCATAGACTCCATACCCGGGGACTGACTACTGTCTCCCCGGGCATGTAAAGTCACCATTGGCTTTACCAGACCTACATTTACTAACAGAACTAGTACAAACCATCCTATTGTGGATGTGCTAGTAGGGATAATTCGATTACTCCTGGGTCTGTTATTCGAGGGGGCACTGTCCCGTCCCCCCTCGTCGAGTTTTGGCTGGTGGCAGTGGAAACTACTTGTTATGTTTGACCCCGAACATAACCCTATTGGATTCTTCCCATTGTTGGAGATTGATACTTTTTCTCGTTAATCTCTAACATACCACCAATTTACTTATCTTAAATAAGTCTATCCGATGGTATTTTCAGCCAGAACTCGGTTTTAAAATGTCGTCTGTGTTCGTCTCTGTGACTCCTAAACCAAAGGTTGAGCCCTTTGTTCCACTTTTGGCGGGCTTCTGTACAGAGACTCTCCAAAGTGGTGCCATTCTGTCTGGGTTACCACAGGGGAGTAGGAGGGGGTTTAGGCACCCTGGACTGAGTTGCCTTGCCAACTCCGGTCGCACTCTGGTGTGATTGGCCCAAGTGGTGAGCCACCCCGCTCACCACTTAGCGTGTTTTGATTGACAGCTAGGTTGAATGAATGGGGGATTTCTGCATAAAAGCAGGGCCTTTGGGACTGGATCTTCAGAAGTCGCCACAGGACCTAAGGATCCGACGAGGGTAAAGCTGAGCCGACCTGCAACGACGACACCTCCGGTGGAGCCCTGCTGAACCGACTCACCACTTCCCGACGACAGAGGAGACCTCCCTGCCGCAGAGTCTCTTCCCCTGACTGGTGGGAACAACCAATCCCCCTTTGCTTTTTCTTTGCTCCAGGACGCAGTGGTCGAATTGCCCGTGCAGAGCACCTCGGCAACCGGATAGCCACTACCCCTGTACCGCGACCAAAAGGTGGTGCCTTGTGACGGAGCACTCCGCGGCTGGTCTCTTCCCTGGTGGTGCAACGATCTTCACTTTTGTTCGACGACGAGATCATCTCTGCTCTTGGCAAAGACCCGACGTGCATCCACCACCAGGAACAACTGCCCCAGCTGGAGCTGTCTCTCCACAAACAAGGTACCGTGTCCGCCTGGCTTCCCTTTCTGCCAGATCGAGTGAGGTGTCTTAATCCTCGCCTTTCCATTGGGTCGCCTCCAAGCTTTCTTTAAAGTGTTGTTCTGAACCGGTCCAATCTTTCCATAACAATTTTGCGATTAAGACTCAAAGCGCATTTCCACTGAGACACTTTTTTCGGACATATCGTCTTGCCTCTCTCCGAGTGGGCCTGGCCTCTGAACTTTGTGATCTGCAGTAGACTTTGCCTTACTTGCCTTGCATTTGTCCGAAAAGTATTGATACCGAGTTGACCTCATAACCTGCCTTATTTTTCTCTCCCGTCCTAACGAATATTAGAATATCATCTAGGTTAAAGCATACACCTCTGTCTGCAAATAAGTGATGCTGGTGAACCTAGACTTGTTAAACTATTGTTAGGGGGATTGATCTTTGTCTTCGTATAGCAATTGTGATTGAAGTTGTTTGCCGTATTAGTGCCAGAGTGTTTTCCATAGATGTGTTGTTATAAATAAATACCTTTATATCTTTACACCGAAGCCTTGTTGCGTGTTTGCTTGTCTTACTGTGTAGAATTGCCCTATGTTGTATACTCCACATACTGCCTAACTCTTCTTGAGGGAAGTCTGACTGCTCAGCCACAGCTACCAAGTAAATCTGTGTGGTACAGACTGCTACCAAGAGGGTTTACTGCCAAACACCTGTAGTCCTAAATCTTTTGCAGTGATCCCAGAGTGAACTGCACAGGTTTCCGCCTAACAGTGGGGGTGGTGGGAGACATGAGTGGGGGCCTGGTGGAGGCTGCCCCTGGTGGCTGGGGGGTGGGGGTGGTGGGAGACATGAGTGGGGGCCTGGTGGAGGCTGCCCCTGGATGCTGGGGTGTGGAGGTGATGGGAGACAATAGTGGGGGCCTGGTGGAGGCTGCCCCTGCACTGCTGGGGGTGGAGGTGGTGGGAGACATGAGTGGGGGCCTAGTGGAGGCTGCCCCTGCACTGCTGGGGGGTGGGGGTGATGGGAGACATGAGTGGGGGCCTGGCGGAGGCTGCCCCTGGTGGCTGGGGGGTGGGGTGGTGGGAGACATGAGTGGGGGCCTGGTGGAGGCTGCCCTTGCACTGCTGGGGGGTGGGGGTGATGGGAGACATGAGTTGGACATGAGTGGGGGCCTGGTGGAGGCTGCCCCTGCACTGCTGGGGGGGTGGGGGTGATGGTAGACATGAGTGGGGGCCTGGTGGAGGTTGCCCCTGGTGGCTGGGGGTGGTGGGAGACATGAGTGGGGGCCTGGTGGAGGCTGCCCTTGCATTGCTGGGGGGTGGGGGTGGTGGGAGACATGAGTGGGGGCCTGGTGGAGGCTGCCCCTGCACTGCTGGGGGGTGGGGGTGGTGGTAGATATGAGTGGGGGCCTGGTGGAGGATGCCCCTCCACTGCTGGGGGGTGGGGGTGATGGGAGACATGAGTGGGGGCCGTGTGGAGGCTGCCCCTGGTGGCTGGGGGGTGGGGGTGGTGGGAGACATGAGTGGGGGCCTGGCGGAGGCTGCCCCTGGATGCTGGGGGGTGGGGGTGATGGGAGACATGAGTGGGGGCCGGGTGGAGGCTGCCCCTGCACTGCTGGGGGGTGGGGGTGATAGTGGACATGAGTGGGGGCCTGGCGGAGGCTGCCCCTGCACTGCTGGGGGGTGGGGGTGATAGGGGACATGAGTGGGGGCCTGGTGGAGGCTGCCCCTGCACTGCTGGGGGGTGGGGGTGGTCGGAGACATGAGTTGGACATGAGTGGGGGCCTGGTGGAGGCTGCCCTTGGTGGCTGGGGGTGGGGGTGATGGGAGACATGAGTGGGGGCCTGGTGGAGGCTGCCCCTGGTGGCTGGGGGGTGGGGGTGGGGGGAGACATGAGTGGGGGCCTGGTGGAGGCTGCCCCTGCACTGCTGGGGGGTGGGGGTGGTGGGAGACATGAGTGGGGGCCTGGTGGAGAGTGCCCCTGGTGGCTGGGGGGTGGGGGTGGTGGTAGACATGAGTGGGGGCCTGGTGGAGGCTGCCCCTGGTGGCTGGGGGGTGGGGGTGGTGGGAGACATGAGTGGGGGCCTGGTGGAGGCTGCCCCTGCACTGCTGGGGGGTGGGGCTGATGGGAGACATGAGTTGGACATGAGTGGGGGCCTGGTGGAGGCTGCCCCTGCACTGCTGGGGGGTGGGGGTGATGGTAGACATGAGTGGGGGCCTGGTGGAGGGTGCCCCTGGTGGCTGGGGGTGGTGGGAGACATGAGCGGGGGCCTGGTGGAGGCTGCCCCTGCACTGCTGGGGAGTGGGGGTGGTGGGAGACATGAGTGGGGGCCTGGTGGAGGCTGCCCCTGCACTGCTGGGGTGTGGGGGTGGTGGTAGACATGAGTGGGGGCCTTGTGGAGGCTTCCCCTCCACTGCTGGGGGGTGGGGGTGATGGGAGATATGAGTGGGGGCCTGGTGGAGGCTGCCCCTGGTGGCTGGGTGTGGGGGTGGTGGGAGACATGAGTGGGGGCCTGGTGGAGGCTGCCCCTGGTGGCTGGGGGGTGGGGGTGGTGGGAGACATGAGTGGGGGCCTGGTGGAGGCTCCCCCTGGATGCTGGGGTGTGGAGGTGATGGGAGACAATAGTGGGGGCCTGGTGGAGGCTGCCCCTGCACTGCTGGGGGTGGAGGTGGTGGGAGACATGAGTGGGGGCCTAGTGGAGGCTGCCCCTGCACTGCTGGGGGGTGGGGGTGATTGGAGACATGAGTGGGGGCCTGGCGGAGGCTGCCCCTGGTGGCTGGGGGGTGGGGTGGTGGGAGACATGAGTGGGGGCCTGGTGGAGGCTGCCCTTGCACTGCTGGGGGGTGGGGGTGATGGGAGACATGAGTTGGACATGAGTGGGGGCCTGGTGGAGGCTGCCCCTGCACTGCTGGGGGGGTGGGGGTGATGGTAGACATGAGTGGGGGCCTGGTGGAGGTTGCCCCTGGTGGCTGGGGGTGGTGGGAGACATGAGTGGGGGCCTGGTGGAGGCTGCCCTTGCATTGCTGGGGGGTGGGGGTGGTGGGAGACATGAGTGGGGGCCTGGTGGAGGCTGCCCCTGCACTGCTGGGGGGTGGGGGTGGTGGTAGATATGAGTGGGGGCCTGGTGGAGGATGCCCCTCCACTGCTGGGGGGTGGGGGTGATGGGAGACATGAGTGGGGGCCGTGTGGAGGCTGCCCCTGGTGGCTGGGGGGTGGGGGTGGTGGGAGACATGAGTGGGGGCCTGGCGGAGGCTGCCCCTGGATGCTGGGGGGTGGGGGTGATGGGAGACATGAGTGGGGGCCGGGTGGAGGCTGCCCCTGCACTGCTGGGGGGTGGGGGTGATAGTGGACATGAGTGGGGGCCTGGCGGAGGCTGCCCCTGCACTGCTGGGGGGTGGGGGTGATAGGGGACATGAGTGGGGGCCTGGTGGAGGCTGCCCCTGCACTGCTGGGGGGTGGGGGTGGTCGGAGACATGAGTTGGACATGAGTGGGGGCCTGGTGGAGGCTGCCCTTGGTGGCTGGGGGTGGGGGTGATGGGAGACATGAGTGGGGGCCTGGTGGAGGCTGCCCCTGGTGGCTGGGGGGTGGGGGTGGGGGGAGACATGAGTGGGGGCCTGGTGGAGGCTGCCCCTGCACTGCTGGGGGGTGGGGGTGGTGGGAGACATGAGTGGGGGCCTGGTGGAGAGTGCCCCTGGTGGCTGGGGGGTGGGGGTGGTGGTAGACATGAGTGGGGGCCTGGTGGAGGCTGCCCCTGGTGGCTGGGGGGTGGGGGTGGTGGGAGACATGAGTGGGGGCCTGGTGGAGGCTGCCCCTGCACTGCTGGGGGGTGGGGCTGATGGGAGACATGAGTTGGACATGAGTGGGGGCCTGGTGGAGGCTGCCCCTGCACTGCTGGGGGGTGGGGGTGATGGTAGACATGAGTGGGGGCCTGGTGGAGGGTGCCCCTGGTGGCTGGGGGTGGTGGGAGACATGAGCGGGGGCCTGGTGGAGGCTGCCCCTGCACTGCTGGGGAGTGGGGGTGGTGGGAGACATGAGTGGGGGCCTGGTGGAGGCTGCCCCTGCACTGCTGGGGTGTGGGGGTGGTGGTAGACATGAGTGGGGGCCTTGTGGAGGCTTCCCCTCCACTGCTGGGGGGTGGGGGTGATGGGAGACATGAGTGGGGGCCTGGTGGAGGCTGCCCCTGGTGGCTGGGTGTGGGGGTGGTGGGAGACATGAGTGGGGGCCTGGTGGAGGCTGCCCCTGGATGCTGGGCGGTGGGGGTGAATGGAGACATGAGTGGGGGCCTGGTGGAGGCTGCCCCTGCACTGCTGGGGGGTGGGGGTGATAGTGGACATGAGTGGGGGCCTGGTGGAGGCTGCCCCTGCACTGCTGGGGGTGGGGGTGATAGGGGACATGAGTGGGGGCCTGGTGGAGGCTGCCCCTGCACTGCTGGGGGGTGGGGGTGGTGGGAGACATGAGTTGGACATGAGTGGGGGCCTGGTGGAGGCTGCCCCTCGTGGCTGGGAGGTGGGGGTGATGGAAGACATGAGTGGGGGCCTGGTGGAGGGTGCCCCTGGTGGCTGGGGTGTGGGGGTGGTGGGAGACATGCATGAGTGGGGGCCTGGTGGAGGCTGCCCCTGCACTGCTGGGGGTGGGGGTGGTGGGAGCCATGAGTGGGGGCCTGGTGGAGAGTGCCCCTGGTGGCTGGGGGGTGGGGGTGGTAGACATGAGTGGGGGCCTGGTGGAGGCTGCCCCTGCCCTACTGGGTGGTGGGGGTGATGGGCGACATGAGTGGGGGCCTGGTGGAGGCTGCCCCTGGTGGCTGGCGGGTGGGGGTGGTGGGAGACATGAGTGGGGGCCTGGTGGAGGGTGCCCCTGGTGGCTGGGGGGTGGGGGTGCAGGGAGACATGAGTTGGACATGAGTGGGGGCCTGCTGGAGGCTGCCCCTGCACTGCTGGGGGGTGGGGGTGATAGTAGACATGAGTTGGGGCCTGGTGGAGGGTGCCCCTGGTGGCTGGGGGGTGGGGGTGGTGGGAGACATGAGTGGGGGCCTGGTGGAGGCTGCCCCTGCACTGCTGGGGGGTGGGGGTGGTGGGAGAAATGAGTGGGGGCCTGGTGGAGGGTGCCCCTGGTGGCTGGGGGGTGGGGGTGGTGGTAGACATGAGTGGGGGCCTGGTGGAGGCTGCCCCTGCACTGCTGGGGGCTGGGGGTGATGGGAGACATGAGTGGGGGCCTGGTGGAGGCTGCCCCTGGTCGCTGGGGGGTGGGGGTGGTGGGAGACATGAGTGGGGGCCTGGTGGAGGCTGCCCCTGGATGCTGGGGGTGGGGTTGATGGGAGACATGAGTGGGGGCCTGGTGGAGGCTGCCCCTGCACTGCTGGGGGGTGGGGGTGATAGGGGACATGAGTGGGGGCCTGGTGGAGGCTGCCCCTGCACTGCTGGGGGGTGGGGGTGATAGGGACACGAGTGGGGGCCTGGTGGAGGCTGCCCCTGGTGGCTGGGGGTTGGGGGTGGTGGGAGACATGAGTGGGGGTGTGGTGGAGGCTGCCCCTGGTGGCTGGGGTGCAGGGGGACATGCATTGGTGGGCAGTAGTGCAAGGTGACATGTGGGTTGGCTGGGGGGCATGGCCATGGTGGATGAGGTGCCTGCGGGACATGTGCAGGGTAGGCCCCTGTGGTGTGGGCCACCTGCAGGGGCCGTGGAGGGTGTAGAGGGAACACCTAGGAGGACCCACACGTGCAATTCACGTTTGGTGCTCCCCGCGCACCCCTGGAATACACGTACCCTGATGGAATCGCGTGTGATACTTCCTGCGCACCCCTGAAATACACGTACCCTGCTGCTTTTGCGTGTGATACTTCCCGCGCACCCCTGGAATACACGTACCCTGATGGAATCGCGTGTGATACTTCCCGCGCACCCCTGAAATACACGTACCCTGCTGCTTTTGCGTGTGATACTTCCCACGCACCCCTGAAATACACGTACCCTGCTGCTTTTGCGTGTGATACTTCCCGCGCACCCCTGGAATAGACGTAACCTGCTGTTTTTGCGTGTGATACTTCCCGCACACCCCTGGAATACACGTACCCTGATGGAATCACGTGTGTTACTTCCCACGCACTCCTGATGTACACGTACCCAGGACAATCGCGTGTGGGACTTCCCGCAAACCACTGAAATACACGTTCCCCACTTGGCGTTTGCTGTTTGCCAGCCCTGTGAACTGGTCCAGGGTTAGCGCAGCCCTTTGCAATGATTTGGGGATTTTGAAGGCTTTTCGTGGCGCGAGGGCGTTCTTGGGGGCGTAACTGGCGCTGCTGCAGGGTCGCTTCGCCACGCTAAAATCCATGAATACGCTGTGCGATGAAAAGGATTTTTTCGCACGCGGCTGGCGCAGTGTATCGCACGGGGGCACTGTGCGCCAGCCGCGTGCGCCATTTTTGTGCGAATTTCTATGAATTACCCTGTTTATTTTGTGTGGTCCTGGGTGTGTGATTTCATCGCGAAGGCCATCCCTCGACATACCCACAGTATACCTTGTTCTTCCCCATTTTGATTTGAGAATGCAAAATGTGCATGTTCCGCCCACTATTCTAAGCTCTGTGCAGGCCCAATGCACACTCTGTATGGAGTCTCACGCAACACGCTCAAATGCATGCAGAGACGTGTCGAATCTGTGCGAAGAACACACAGTGTACCAAAGGGCCTGCAAAGTCAATTCCATGAATCGATGAAGGGGGGTTTGCACGCTGAATGGCTCACAAAGCCACTATTCTACATGCAAACATTTCCATGAATCAGGATACTGTTCACCACCCCTGAGTATAAGACATTTTAAATATAATCGGCAGTGTCAGCGTAGAAGGCCAAACTTTCCACAGTGAATTTATTGACGTCTAAGAACATTAGGATAGCTCAATTGGATATGCGCTCATCACAAATATCTGCAACCACAGTCACAGGTTAAAATCCAAGCAACATGGTGGCTGATAAAATTAGTTTCATTGTCAATTAATAAGACTAATAATTGCAGTGTGTAGAAGTGACATAAATCCAGCATTTAGTGCTATTTAAAAAACCAAAAAAACGGTTCTATTATTCTATCACCCAAACCTCTCTAGTTGTTGAGTCAGTCTGCTATTCAGTGTTGTGCAAATGAATAACACTTTTTAAATTCATTCTCCGGATAATTAAACAGTATTATGTTATTTACTACCTTCTGTACATGCCTTTTTTCCCACTGGCTTCCCCTCCCATCAAAGATATACAGTGTATTAGAATAGATGCTGTATCTACAAACTGTCCCAAACAGGATTACCAGGTGCACCAAAAGCAGAACATCTGTAATGTTCAGGTGCGTTTAAGTAACCCTGAAAAAAACACATCTTTCCCAGTGAATTTGCGATGTGAATAAAATCCCCGGGTCACAGTTCAAACCCTAGCCTGGCGCATAGATTAGTTGAATAATTGCAATTCACAATTCTTTTTCAGTATGATTGTATTCGACTATGCCACAGTAAGTGTTCTGCAAGAGGGAGCCAGCGATGATGAAGATAGTACTCGCCATTACAAGTTTGGCGGTATTCCGGCAGTATATCCGCTGAAAACCACCAAATGTAATTGCTGTTACCACCACTTGACCCCACTGATCTACCACTGATAGGGCAGTTACTATAAAAGTTGCTCTAAGAATGGTTAACTCCAATTTAAAGACCTAGCTCTCATTTGGTGCTCAGGGGAAGGCCAACACAAATGTTGATGAACACCCACCAAGTCATAACTTACACAATTATGTGTAGGTTAATTTACTTTACCTATCTGCATAACTAACGTATACGCCAGTGCTGTATAACTAACTTATACATGAGTGCATTAGGTCTAAATTGAGAAATTGTTGCGGAAAAGTGCTGTCGGGGGGAAATTCTGCCGGGGTCGGCCAGGCCGTCCGCGGACCTCCAGGCAGGGAGGCCCCAACTCCTCCCGTGTATATCCCAGATGAGATGAGATAGAGTATGAGACGCACACAAGGAGCAAGGTGACTCTGCTGTTTATTAGACAAAACGGCAGGGATGGGTCAAGGAGCGTACACGTTCGTCCTAACACACACACAATCGTGGGGCTCGCAGGCCCTTTTTACGGTATTATGACGCGCTACTTGCGTCACTTCAGAAAGTTAACAAAAAACCTATCGCCACTCTTAATTGGGTGTTCGAGTGGTAGGGTTAGTATAGCACACATATAGAAAATGATATTAGTGGACAAGGTGTAGTCAGGTGGTATATCTGGGTTGTCCCTACAATTAGATACATGAGAATTGTTACATGAAGACTCCTGAGGATTGGCTAAATTTGCTGGCGTCAGTGATAAGAGCCCCATGTTCTGATTGGTGCGCCCGTGAGCTTCCCAGCCTGGGACCACCGTCGTTCCCAGCTCTCGGTGTACCTGTAAGTTGTAACAATGTTTCACTATGGGTACATGCAGACAATGTGAGGACTTATTCATAGCTGGACGGGGGACCGCTCCCACTGTTGCAGATGTCCATTGAGCCTTTCAAGTGTATCTGCCAGTGTCTCGTAGCGAGGGATCCAGACGCCTCTGTTCTCCTGGGTTTGGCATCTCGTCAGGTTCGGCTTGGTCACGTGGGGAGGGACCGTGAAAGAGGCAGAATTCTGCACAATTAATATTGTTTTTCTACTGCGCGTCTGGTTTAATTTGTCGGGGTGACTTTAACGTTGGTGCGTGGAGTACGAGGTTGCAACATCGTGCCTTTGATGATTTGCTCTTGGAACGTAGGTTTGCAACATTGCGACCTTGGCTGGTTGCTTCGCCGAGCTCATTCTGCAGGATCAGCAACTGACTCTTGCCTTGTTAATGTCCACGGGAGCTCTTGTTTGAGGCCTCCTTGGGCCTGGTGCATAAGTTGTCCGTTTGGTGCACAGGTGCTTTAGGTTATAGGAGCATATCATTTCATGACCAGTATTGTCTTCATTATACTTCTCATGGCGGTAACTGGTTTCAAGAGAAGCGTGAGCAAGCTAGTAGAAGAGTTCATGACGCGTCTTGCGTTTCTGCATTCTGAAAGCCTATGTAAAAATAATAAAGATGCACGTCCGTGAATATGCCTGTCGCCTACGTCATAGCACTGAGTATATTCTTCGTGTAGGTTGGTGTGGGAATGTCCAGTGTGTACATTTGTACAGATGTGCTTCCCGTTGTCTAGGTCGTCATGGCATCTCTAACGACGTGTAGGTTTTAGTCTAGTTGATCCGTGCCGCAGGTGTCGGCATGGCCAGTGCGGGCTGCTGGGCAGGCAGATGGACACATCCGTATGTTCCTGTACCAGGGTATCTGGTCGTCTGGCAAATGGACAAACTCTTCTCGTGGCGGGTGTTTGGGTCGTGACCCTCTAGGCCATGCGCGAGAGGCGAAGGACGGGAGCCTGGTCTTCCATTCTCCCACTTCAGTCCCCCCTCTGGTCGACTTGTCGACCACAAACATATCCTTCTCGTTATCTCCTCTTACTCGCCATATCTTAGTTATTCCTCCGAGATGTCCATAGTGGTTTACATGATCTTCAAAGGACCAATACATATATTCACAGGTACCTCCAGGAGTACAGTATACCCATCTTCCTATGTAGCTCCTGGGGTTTCTTGGGTTCTCGATCTTCACTGATGGTGGGTCTAGATGGTTGGTGATTATTTGGGTGCGCAGCTTCTCCCTCTCCTGTATTATTACACCTGTATGCTGGCCGTCATCTGTTGGCATCAAGGGGTGCATTCCCACCATTTCCAGCAACTCGTCAGTAGTGCGTGCCTTCCGTGCCTTCCAAAATCTAATTATGATCAGGGTAGCTCCAGCCAATATAGTACAGCCCACTATTATTTTCAGTCCATCTGACAGCCAAGATGGCATCCATGACCATAACAGTGAAAACCAGCTCTTATCCTTGTTCACACCGTTGCTTTCATCCATCATTTTGGAGTGCATCTGGGCCAATTGCGAAACTGCTTCTGTCAGTGTACCATTGTCAGCATCATTGGCAGGTATGAACGTGCAGCATGATTGTCCTATCTTTTCACAAACTCCTCCTTCCATTGCTGTGAGAAGGTCCAATACATATCTGTTCTGTAGTGCTACCATCCTTACAGCTCGCAGCTCCTCTTTTATTGCGTTGAACCCATTTACTGTAGAATTGATGGTCATCATTAGTTCCCATCTAGTTATTTGGAGCCATTTTGCGTTTGCGTAAGCCTGTAGTCCCGGGTGTATTATTGAGGAGAAGAACATTGCTGCTCTGCTAAATAGTCTGTGTTCTGGCGGTATTGATGTTAGTGCCGTTTCCGACCTTCCCCACAGGTAATTTCCTGTCAGCGGCTCTCCTTGTCTTTTTCTTCTATTTAGGACAGTGTCATTGCTGTTGGTCCTGTTCCCTTGCTCCTCCCGAAGTGGTGCAGATCTCTTTCTTCTCTTATCCCCTTCATTCATTCTAGGAAATTTCGCCACATTGACATGCTTCTTAGGTACCACTAGTGATGGCACATTGACGTGTACCATTGTGCACACACCATTCCACAGGGGAGGCAGCGTATGGTATGCCTTTTCTCCACAGGCCCAATAATGGTCCATTATTACTGCTGTTCCCGCTCCCCCCTCAGGTAACTCCGTCACACTTGCACAATTGGTGTTATATCCTACGTCCACCTCTCCTTTATGCTGGTAGCATACCTTGGGCGCAGTCAACGGTAGTATCGTTATTGGGTCTTCATCTTCTTCTACCCACGTGAGCATTGGTACATACTTGATCCACGTCGTCCAACATCGGTGATTGTGTGTCTCGATGGTTGAGATAGTTTCTTTTGTTACCATGTTGCTGCCAATCACTCCTATCTCCCAGCTGTTGTCCAGATACACCTTTCCTGTTATCGTCAGTAGCGGCCTCTCCCAGCATCCTTGTTTACCCGGAACTTCAGTGGCGTACCAATCACATGGTAAATACTGCAGTGTTACTTTCTGTGTTTCTCCTTTTGCAGGGCCACTTGTTATATATTTGAATGCTTCAGCATGTAAACTGGTCTTGTGATAACTCAAGTAGGTCTTGAGGAAGTTGTTTTCATATGGGTATGAGTCTCGTGTTTTCCATGTCATGTGCACTACAGTTCCTTGAAATCTTCCTTTCGTCTGGAACAGTGCCAAGTATATTATGCACTGCGCTATCTTCTCATTTATTTCTGTGGCAACAAATGTTCGTGAAGCACTCATGGCGTATGGTATTAATGAGCAGACG
This sequence comes from Ambystoma mexicanum, assembly GCF_040938575.1. Lineage (NCBI taxonomy): Eukaryota > Metazoa > Chordata > Amphibia > Caudata > Ambystomatidae > Ambystoma > Ambystoma mexicanum. The sequence goes on along the minus strand of NC_090928.1, from coordinate 1,158,834,008 downwards.
TAGCAGCTATCCTCAGTTGTCTGCTTACCAATGCGGGTCATGTGTTGGTACCATATGTTGTTTGTGACGTGTGCTGAATCTTGTACATAATTATCAATACCTTTATTGTCTGAGTATGTGCTGCGTTTAACTCTATTTTGCTTGGGTGCAATGTTACTACTACCACCTGACGTAACACCTGTTGCAGCAAGGAACGGGGGTATATTAGGTTTGGGTGCAGCAATAAAATTGATAGCACAGCTGTACTGCCAGACAGAGGCAGCCAAAAATCCGGTGATCATCAAAATCCCTATTATTTTTATTACAACTGCTAATTTCACCGGCATTTTGCTCTTACCTTGCTGCAGTCCTGGCAGCGTATTCTTGCGACGTTAAAGTTGCCCGCCTAAAAATTCTCAGAAATGCTCGTTTTTAGATGTTAGTTTTGTTTTATTTAAGCTCTCCCTATCAAATAGTCATTCAGTGCCCAGGCGAAGAGCTGCTCCCACGCTACTCTAAGTGATCGGTCTCTTAGGACCGGCAAGTATGGGCGGAGGTGGGGCATGTAATATTCTATGGCCAGGAGAAAGGCTGTGTAGTAGACACGTACCCTTCTTCTTTTTAGGTATGTTGGCCTTTTTATTTCGTATACAAATTGGTGTGACAATTCTTCTGGGTAATTATCGTCTGGGAGTACCATCTACGCCTGGACAGTGGACTTGTTAATTAGCTCTCTACTTAACAATACAATAATACGCAGTTCCTGTATGTGCGAGAGAAAAAAGAGAACATTCACGTGTTTACATGTGTATTTGTGCGAGAGAACATTCAGTTTAAATTGCAATTATACAATAATACGCAGTTCCTGTATGTGCGAGAGAAAAAGAGAACATTCACGTGTTTACATGTGTATTTGTGCGGCCAGTGGCTTTCAGTTTAAGTTACAACTGTCCTTGGGAGTCAATGGGCGGGGGGGGGTTTTTTGCGCTCAGATGGCGGAAGTATTTTTACTCTTTGAACGTGTGACCATGGGGTGGGCAGTGTAGGGATCACCCCTTTCTTCGTCAGTTGTTGTCTCTGGGGTAGCTGGGTAGTGAATTGGGTCGTTGTCTGTGGTAGAACTTCCTTCCGCCGTCGGGGATGTGGTTGCTGTTCTTCCAATGGACCTGTCGTTGGCGCTGGGGCGGGTCTGCAGTTTATATATCTTTACATCATGTAGGTGGTTCCAGGCACGCTTGTCCTTTAGTTTTACTGCTCTTGGTGATACGTCTTCTACCAGATGTGGGCCGGTGAACCTTTTGTCGTTCCACTTCCTATTGAAATTGCGAAGTAGCACGTGGTCACCTTTGGCAAGTTTGCACAAGTTCTCTTTTTCTAATTCTGTACTCGCGCCTTCTTCTTGATTTCTGGTGGACCCGCCCCGCGTGCGCTCGAGCTGTTGAGACACAAACACAACACTAGTAATCAAAGACGACACATATTGATACATTTCATCACCTAGTACACTCGCTGAACTTTCGTGGTCAGTGAATGCCCTTGACGTTGGCGTTAGGGGAAGGCGCATTTGACGTCCAGTAACCACCTCGTGTGGGGTGAGGTGGTGGTCGGACCCTGGCCTGTTCCTTAATTCGAATAGGGCTAACGGAAGGCAATACAACCAACTTTTCTTTGTTGTTTGTTGTATCTTTGCAACTGCCTCCTTCAATAAGCCATTCAGGCGTTCACATACACCGTTAGCCTGTGGGTGATATGCACATGCAAATTTGTGCTTTATGCTCAGCAGGGCTGTGATATGTTGGAACATTTCGTTTGCGAAATGCGGGCCGTTGTCTGATCTTAACACATCGCACACTCCCCACCTGGGGAAGACCTCCCTTACTAGGAATTTGGCTGCTCTAAATGCATCTGGGTGTGAACAGGGCCCTGCTTCAATCCACCTAGAAAATGGGCATACTACTACAATCATATACCTATTACCTTGACATATGTTGATCATATCAACATAGTCAATGTGAAGGTGCCGAAAAGGTCCTTCTGGCCGGGGTATGGTACCTCTTATCACTTTTAGGGTATGACCGGCCGTAAACTGTTGACATGTGAGACAATTGCTGATAAAATTTGACACATGAGAATTCAACTCGGGACAGAACCAATCTTCTCTAATTCGTGCTGCAATTATTTCCTTGCCTGTATGGGCTGGGTGATGTAATTGGCTCAGGGCGGTATTTAAAAGTGCCAATGGTATTACAACTTTCCCAGTACCACCCTGGCGCCATATTGCGTCGGTCGGTGACATTGTACATCCTCTTTTTACCCATATTTCCTTTTCGGCCATTGGTGCAGCCGCTTGTAATTCCATAATCTGTGTGGCTGGGAGATGGGTGTACCCTTCTCTTATTAACATCTCCCTAGCCATTCCCCTCCCTCTCCCTCTCTGTGAGTCTGTGGGGTTCCATATCTCACCAAAATATGCAGCATATTTCGCATGTGCGTCTGCTGCTGCATTCCCTTTTGAGACGTGGTCTTCACCATTGGTGTGTGCAGTGCATTTTACTAGGGCTAGCTCTTGGGGGTCGTTTATTACTTCAATTAATTCAGCCAACAAGAGGGCATGTTGCACTGGAGTGCCATCAGCTCTCCTAAACCCTCTTCTTCTCCATTTTGATAGCCCTGAGTGGACAGTGGATGTAACATATGCACTGTCGGAATATATTGTTACACGTTTGTTAAAACTTTCCTTTAATGCTAATATTAGTGCAACTAGTTCTGCGGCTTGAGCAGAGTAATGCTGTGGTAACTGTACACACTTCATAGCCACACACACCGGCGCCTCCATCATTTTTACCACTGCTGCCCCAGTCCTCCGTATCCCATCTCCTTGATCAATAGTTGATGACCCATCAATAAACAAAAGCTCACCTCCCTCTAGTGCATTTTCTTCAACTTTTCTAGTACATGAATATATTTCATTTAGTTCGGTGCAGTCGTGGGCGTAATCTCCCTCCTCAATTATTTCTGCTAGGAACCTTGCAGGGTTAACAGTGCTACATTTAACAATCGCTAGTTCAGCCCTAGACAAAATGATCTCATAACCTGATGCCCTTTGTGTCGTTAGTGTGGACTTGGGTTTATTCAATATTGCAAATAGTGCATGTTCCACAAACAGTGTAGTTGGACACCCCATGGTTATCGCTGATGCTTTTTCTACTGCAAAAGCAGCTGCAGCGAGACCTTGTTCGCAAGGGAAGTGGCCTAACATCACGGGGTCTAAGTGACCGCTGTAAAATGCTACTGGTTTATAGCCCATGCTTGTTTTTTGGGCCAATACTGCTTTCATTACTGCTGAGTCGCAATGTGAAAATATAAAAAAGCGTCGCTCATAGTCTGGGGATGCCAGTACTGGAGCTGTTGATATCGCGTCCTTCAATTCGTCAAATGCCTCCCTCATTTCCATAGTCCACCCCAACTTTTTCTCCCCTTTATTTGCTTCCTTCAAACCCTCAAGCAGGGGTCCTATGTATGAACTGTAATCAAATACCCATGCTCTACAGTAGTTACACAGCCCCAGAAATTGCTGCAGTTCTCTCACAGTCTGTGGCATGGGAGTGCTTGAGATGGCCTGTGCTCTTTGTGGTGCAATCTTTCTTCCATGTTGGGATATCAGTTGGCCAATGTAAAGTACCTGTTCCTGACAGTATTGTATTTTTTCCATGTCTACCTTGTACCCCTTTTCAGCCAATATAGTCAACATTTTTAAGGAGTCCTCTCTACATTTACTTTCATTTATACTGCAAATTATTATGTCATCCACATACTGTAACACTGTGCTTTCCACCTCAACGTTACCCAAATCCATCTGTATTACTCTATTGAAAATTGAGGGTGATTCACAATACCCCTGTGGTATGTTTCCATTTTGTATTTCGGTAAGTGAAACTTGTCAAATCTTGTGAGTCGGGGTGTAATGGTATTGAGAAAAATGCATTTTTAAGGTCTATTACTGTAAATCGTGATGCTTCTGCCGGGATGCCACACAATATTGTGGACGGGTTTGCTGTTACTGGATATTCTGCTTCTACTATGTTGTTCAAGGGCCTGAGGTCCTGTATGAAGCGCCAAGACCCTCCTTTAGCCTTGCGCACTGGGTACACAGCCGTGTTACATGGTGATTCTGAGGGTACCAATATGCCATTGTTTATAAGGGCCGTTATAGTTTCATATATGCCCTCATCTGCCTCTTTTGACAGTGGGTACTGCTTTACTCTTGGTAGTATGGCACCTTTTTTCAATTTTATCCGTACACCCCCTATGCTTTTTATGCATCCTACGTCATAAGGGCTAATGGTCCATAATGATTTGGGCACCTTTGACATATCCTCCTTAAAGAAAGGGACTGGGGTGCATGCAGGTGCCTCAAGTGCCATCGCAATTTTCTGTGCTATTTGTTTGTGAGCCACTCTTAGCCATATTTCTACACTCATCATGAACACCATTTCCCCCTCCTCCTTTTCTTCTGAGAACAGCTCCTCATCTGACACCTGGGTCAACCTACATCCTTCTGCTAGTGCTATCACTGCCCTCCATGCTCTTCCTTCTTTGTCTTGGGCGTGCACAGCAATATACTCAGCTGTTGCAATAATGCTCTCAATGTCCATTACAAACACCTTTCCTTCTTGTTCAATAACAGGTGTTTCTGGTCGGAACAGATAAGCTGCTGGCCTCCTCCATATTTTCCCTTCTATCCCTGGCATCCATGCAAATGCCATGTCTGTTCCATACTGGAATAGCTCGCCATCTACTGGTTCCGCCCTAATAGCTGTCTGTCCGCAGTATGCTTGCATAATCTGTCGTGCTGCTAGCATGTTAATCCCTGGAGTAGAGCAAATTATACCATCCTCTGTAAAGGAGATTGTCATATTTAACCTATTCATTATGTCCCTCCCCAGTATATTTACTGGTGAGGCACTATAATACAAAAGTGGAACTGACAGATCATAATCTCCGATAGATAAAGGAACGTTATCAGTAAAAGGAACCAACCCTTTAGCCCCAGAAAATCCTTGGGTGTTCATGGCTTCGCCTGACATCTTAAATTTACCTTCCCTTATGCAAGACCGGGTTGCCCCGGTGTCAACAAGGAATGATAACTTTTTGTCACCTATCGTTACCTCTATGCGTGGCTACTCCGCACTATTAGGTGTTACTGACAGGATGGGACACACCAAGGCCGTCTGTGGGCTGTCCTATTGGGGGTACAATGATTGGCCATTCCCTGTGTAAGGGTTGTGTCCCAAGACCGTCACCCTACCCAATTGCGTTTGTTCAGTTTGGGGTTGCTGTGTTAGCGCTACTTGTTGTTGTGGCATTGAATATGTTTGTGGCTGTTGTTGCGTTATTTGTTGTTGTTGTATGCCCTGCTGTTCTTGTGATGGCCTAGGTTGTGCCTGTTCATTCCATGCTGGTGTTCCTGGCCTGACCCTACACGTACGTGACATGTGTCCTAAAAATCCACAACTCCAACACACGGGTGGTTCCCTACTCTGCCATGGGAAGCTCCCTGTGTTGTCCTGGTATACCGGTTGCCCTGTGGGGTAGGGATTTCGTCCCCCCACCTGCTGTTGGGTATTATATCCGTATCCTCTCCCTCTCATAAATCCTCCTCTCCCTCTGTTATAACTATAATACCCAGCTCCTTGCATTGGGTACCCTCCTCCCACGTTTGGTGCGTGTAATTGCAGTGGCGGCACTTGCTGTATTATACTTTGTGGGGGTGCTATTTGAGCTGGATCTTGTGCAGCCACTACTTGTGTGGGGCTTTGGGCCATTGGTGTGGGCGTAGTTATTAGTGCCCCTTCCATTGTGTATTTAGTAAGTTTTTTCTGTACTAGTTTGGCCTCTTCTGTTTTCCTGTCCTCTTCCTTTTGTTTCATTTTTCCTTGCCATATCCTGCAGTGATGTACTATAGTCAGCTGTATTTCTGGCCACGGTTTTGCTTCCATTCCCACTACTTTCTTTAGTTGTTTCTGAACTCCTTCTGGGAGCCCTTGTACTAGTATATGATAAAATATGGCTGGTGTTTTATCCCATTGTTCTCTAGTTTCCATGCGCCACTTCTCTTGAATATCCTGGATATAATCAACAGGATCCTCATTCTCACGCATCTTACGGGAAGTAATTGCTCCTATGTCTGATGTGTCTGGGTACTGTACTCTCAGTGCCTGCCATAGCGCATGTCTGCAGTTTGCAAATGGCGCCCCATCATGCGATGTGTTCGTTATTGTTACCCCATGGAATCCCGCTCTCTTCCAGATGTCGTCCGCTCTATCCCCTAATATTGATATTAACAGGCCCTTCACATCTCCTACTGCTAGTTTCTGTCCTGCGGTGTGTTTTTCCATTTCATATATCCACTTACCCGCACCTCCACTTAGTGATGGGAGCCTACATTTTATATTTTCTTTATCCGTATGCTTCCAAGGTACATACTGCGGTCTAACCCCTCCTCTCTCCTGCAGTGGCATTAAGTTGTGTCTTGTGTCACCCTTTACGCTCCATAATATTGAGTCCTCACACCCCTCCTCTTCCCCCGTTTCCTTTACCACTTCAAATTCTTCCTTACTACCCCTGCTCCTACCTCCCTCTTCTTCCTTTCCCCTTTTTTCATCATTTCCTGTGTTTAATATGGGTATGTTTATTTGTCTGTCTTGCCTGCGGCTAGGGAGGTCTCTAAGCCGACATGCATAGGGAGTCAATTCGTCCATGAAGGGCGCAAGCTTTATTGTGCGCAGCGAGCGTGTGGCGGTTGAGCATGTAGGGTGCGATGGGGGAGGGCGTGATGGAGATGGCGATAGTGTGGCTTCATGGGTTTGTTTTTCCACTAGTTGGTGCACCCTCTCCTCACTTCGTTCTAGCTCCTCCCTTCTCTTACTGATCCATGGCGAGTCTATGTTTGTTCTAGTGAGGTACAGCTTATCTAAGCTTTCCCTTTCACTCTTTCTTCCTCCCCTCTCTACTCCTTCTTCCTCCTCACTGCAAAAATCAGTCATAAATGGTATCCCCCACTCTGCCTTTTTCCCTTTTACTGTTACTGTTTCTAAGTCTATTAGCTCCATTTCTCCTCTTCCTTTGTTACCAACTGCTCCCCCTGGTGTCGATGTTGTTGCTACTTCTCTACTTCTATATACATCCCCCCATTTTTCACTCTCCCTATTACTCCCTTCTCTTTCCCCTTCACTCCTCTCCTCCATCTCCCTACTATTTTCCTCTCTTTTCCTTTTTAGTTCCTCCATTACTTCGTTGCTCATCTGTTCCAATATTCTTTCATCCTCTTTCTTCCTTTCCCATTTCACCCTTTCTCTTTCTAGTGCTTTCCCCTCTTCATATTTCTTAGCTGCCTCTGATACTACCCTCCTCCTCCATATTTCCATTTCCCTTTCTTTATCTTCTTCTTCCTTCTTTTTTTCTCTCAACACTACTCTTGACACCCTGTCTGCTGCTGCTTTTACCCTTTCAGCTTCTATCCTTTGCTCCTCATTTCGTTCCCTTAATTTGTCCAATTCGTCTTTACCCTCTTTCTTTTTCCTCACTCTCTCTTTTTCCTCCTTCTCAAGCTGTTTTATTAATTCATTCTGCTCATCCCTTAGCTTTGCCAATTTTTCCTCCAAAATCTCTTCTCTTTGTCGTAATAGCTCCTCCCCCTTCATCTCACTCTCCCTTGTACTATCCTCGTCTGTTCTCTTTACTGCCTCCCTCTCTTCTCCCGTTAGTGAGCCCCGTAATTTTAATAATATCTGTGCAGCTACCCACTCATCATGTCCTATCTCTACAATCTGCTCTTCTCCAATCCTCCCCTCCCCCACTGTCATCTTCCTATGAGCCACATATGGTGGAGGGCTGTATGCCGGGTTCGAGTATCCTTCAGCCGCCCTTAACTGTCCTTCTATTTCTCCTAATTCTCTTAAAGGGTACAACCCTTCTCCCCCTATTTTCACTCCCGGTGTTATGGGTATCTCGTTGCTCGGTTCCTTTTTTATGTTGTCTAATTTATCAATCTTTTCTCCTCCCTCTCCTTCATTCCCCATATTCTTTGTCCTTTCACACCCCTTTTCCCCATCCGTTCCTTCTTTCTTAATCTCCTTTTCTTCCGGTGTTTCCCCCATAGTGAACATTCCATTTTGTCCTGGTCGGGACCCCTGGAACATCCTCCATAAGTTAAACACCTCCACATGGTTTGCCAACTTCTTCCCCTTGTATGTATTGTGCAGATGGTTTAGCAGTGAATGTTGGGCATATGGATCGAAACTACCATTAGGCGGCCATGGTGTTAACATTTTGTTGTCCGTCCCCTGGGTCCACTCTATGCTGTACTTAATTAATTTCTCCCTATGTGGTGGCAGTGTGGTGCATATGTGTTGTAGTGGGGTAGTGAGGGTGTTCCCCCACCCTCCCGACCCTCTCCCGTATGACATAGTGGCACTCCCCTTGTTACCCTTCCCTTTACTAGCAGTTTACAATATACAACCTTGTATTGCTTACCTTGCCCCGCAAGTGTGGGGATTTACGACAATCCTTTGACAAATTATGCAATAATAATAAAAAAAAAAAAAAAAAAAAATAATAATAAAAACAAATATATATGTATATATGTATGATGTTATATTATATTCCTTCCCCTACGGCCCCCTGCGGCCGAAGCGCACGCAGCCCCCCGCGGCTGCGTACCCCTTACGACGATCTTATACAGTCGTCCTGTTTCCCCGTTCTCCTCCCCCTTTTACACTTGCCGTGGCCGGCGTTCTCCGTGCGCAGCCACGCCCCTTTCCCCTTCTCCTCTTTCGATCCACTCGTTTATCGTTTATCTCCGTATCCGCTCCTTTATCATGTTTCTCTTCCCCATCACTCTCAAACCCAAAGTTCCTTGTGCTCGCGATATCCTATTAAATTCCTACTGGTGACGTCACCGATTTCTTCGAGCTACTGGTACATTCTTATTATGTTCTTTAAGTTCAAAATACACTTGCAATCTACCCCGCTAACCCTACAGCTGTCTTCCTGTCTTTCCTGGAACAAGGTAATCTCATCAATAATATAACCGGACTGCGCACGCTGCGTCGCCTCGCGTGTGATACGCCCCTCAACAGGAGGGCTTAACCAGCCAATTATCTTCCGTATTGGGCAACTATGTAACTAGCTACCACCTACAGGGAAACGTCATCTACCTATCGAGTTTCTTGCTCGAACAATAGGGAACCTCGTCATCTACCTATCGAGTTTCTTGCTCGAACAATAGGGAACCTCATCTACTCATTGATCAATAAATGTCAAATCGTAGGAAACCACACACACCCACCCCTACACGTTAGTCGCGGTTTAGGCCAATCAGTGTCTACGAGCGGCCACACGTGATGTTTTCGTGCTCCGCCCCCCTCTTTTTGCGTGACGTAGCCGACTGCTCTCGCACTCGTCTCGTCACCTATTCATTCCATTAGCAACACTCAGTTGTTAAACCTTCGCCGCGCATCTGTACAATACCTCCCTCCTCCCTTATTTACTCCCTCCCCCTCCCTCACAATTTCGCATTGCTCGTTGTGCGTGTCATGCTCACCAAGTTCTCTCGATGCAGGGCCGCTCGACTGCGTGCACCCCTCCAAGCGGCTCGCCACCTCCCCTCGTCTGGACCACGTCTGGACACTCGCCAACCGCGGGCGGGATATTTCTCAACCGGCTCCCGAGGGCCAATATCCGGATTGCGCTGTCCGGTCTTCTCGCAGCTCCGCGATGGTCCTGTAGTCCTCAGAAGGGGGCAACAGCAGAGGGGGCCGCGCCGCCGGGCCTCCTCGCAATGTGAGTGCCTGGAAAAAGTAAAAATAAAAAGTCGATCTTAAACAGATCTCAGCAGTGCCTCCAACTTGTCGGGGGGAAATTCTGCCGGGGTCGGCCGGGCCGTCCGCGGACCTCCAGGCAGGGAGGCCCCAACTCCTCCCGTGTATATCCCAGATGAGATGAGATAGAGTATGAGACGCACACAAGGAGCAAGGTGACTCTGCTGTTTATTAGACAAAACGGCAGGGATGGGTCAAGGAGCGTACGCGTTCGTCCTGACACACACACAATCGTGGGGCTCGCAGGCCCTTTTTACGGTATTATGACGCGCTACTTGCGTCACTTCAGAAAGTTAACAAAAAACCTATCGCCACTCTTAATTGGGTGTTCGAGTGGTAGGGTTAGTATAGCACACATATAGAAAATGATATTAGTGGACAAGGTGTAGTCAGGTGGTATATCTGGGTTGTCCCTACAATTAGATACATGAGAATTGTTACATGAAGACTCCTGAGGATTGGCTAAATTTGCTGGCGTCAGTGATAAGAGCCCCATGTTCTGATTGGTGCGCCCGTGAGCTTCCCAGCCTGGGACCACCGTCGTTCCCAGCTCTCGGTGTACCTGTAAGTTGTAACAATGTTTCACTATGGGTACATGCAGACAATGTGAGGACTTATTCATAGCTGGACGGGGGACCGCTCCCACTGTTGCAGATGTCCATTGAGCCTTTCAAGTGTATCTGCCAGTGTCTCGTAGCGAGGGATCCAGACGCCTCTGTTCTCCTGGGTTTGGCATCTCGTCAGGTTCGGCTTGGTCACGTGGGGAGGGACCGTGAAAGAGGCAGAATTCTGCACAATTAATATTGTTTTTCTACTGCGCGTCTGGTTTAATTTGTCGGGGTGACTTTAACGTTGGTGCGTGGAGTACGAGGTTGCAACATCGTGCCTTTGATGATTTGCTCTTGGAACGTAGGTTTGCAACATTGCGACCTTGGCTGGTTGCTTCGCCGAGCTCATTCTGCAGGATCAGCAACTGACTCTTGCCTTGTTAATGTCCACGGGAGCTCTTGTTTGAGGCCTCCTTGGGCCTGGTGCATAAGTTGTCCGTTTGGTGCACAGGTGCTTTAGGTTATAGGAGCATATAATTTCATGACCAGTATTATCTTCATTATACTTCTCATGGCGGTAACTGGTTTCAAGAGAAGCGTGAGCAAGCTAGTAGAAGAGTTCATGACGCGTCTTGCGTTTCTGCATTCTGAAAGCCTATGTAAAAATAATAAAGATGCACGTCCGTGAATATGCCTGTCGCCTACGTCATAGCACTGAGTATATTCTTCGTGTAGGTTGGTGTGGGAATGTCCAGTGTGTACATTTGTACAGATGTGCTTCCCGTTGTCTAGGTCGTCATGGCATCTCTAACGACGTGTAGGTTTTAGTCTAGTTGATCCGTGCCGCAGGTGTCGGCATGGCCAGTGCGGGCTGCTGGGCAGGCAGATGGACACATCCGTATGTTCCTGTACCAGGGTATCTGGTCGTCTGGCAAATGGACAAACTCTTCTCGTGGCGGGTGTTTGGGTCGTGACCCTCTAGGCCATGCGCGAGAGGCGAAGGACGGGAGCCTGGTCTTCCATTCTCCCACTTCAGTGCACTCATTTCTTTTCTATCAAACAGGAAGCTGAAAGTTGTACCCGACACTCAGAAATTATTATCAGACTTGAGGAGAAAGGATATAAAGGACCATATTTTACATTTGTTTTGTTAAATTACATAAAGCTACATTTACCTTAAGGTAGACATTGTGGGTCTGATTTACAAAAGCCCTTTTCAATGGCACAATCCCATTGAAAAACGCTTTGTAAATCAGGCGCTTTGCATATTATGCCTACTCAGGCCCACATTTTCAGGTGTTTGTTTTCTTTTTGAGAACATTAATTTACATTCACGAATGCATGCCAAGTTATACTTAGTTCGGGCATGTGTTCTGTGAATACCATGTCCAGTCCTAAATTACAGATCCCTTTTTGTTTCAGCCCAATATTGTTGACCAAAGATCACAGAGCTGGATTGCAAGTCAGTTCCCCATCTCTCTGTGCTAATTGCTTTCTTACCTGTCTGCAATTGGCTATTGCCTATCAGCTTCAAAACTATGGTGTGTGCAGTCCTAAACATGAATATAAAGAACATCTCTACTCCCTCATCAGTGAATTATATTGTTTATTTTCTTAATATGTATATAACTATTAAGAACCCATAATTAATTTCAAATAAGAGACATTGATTGCAAAGAAATCTCACTAGTTATTGTAATAGGAAATGGAACATAAACTCATTTCTGTAAATAGTCAGATTATTACAAATGATGTGATACCATATATATCACCCCAAATTTGGGGGTTGGAGGTGTGCAGGGCCAGCAATCGCATTGGTGAGGGCTCTGTGAATTTTCACCCTCTACATCCTCCGAAGTAAAGTGACAGCTATCTGAATCATGTGTCTCCATCTGGGGGGTTCAAATAGTTCTACTTTTCTTTCCTACAGAAGATGGGCTCTGTGCCTATTGCGGAATCCCAATCTCCTGTGAAAAATAATATTGCCACGTCCATAGAAAAAGAACCACAACTATTGATTGGAATCATAATTAGGATTTAGGAAACTACTAATACCAAGGAAGCAACAGATGACAATTGAAATGGATCACAATGCTAGATTAAGAAAAGACATTAAAGAATGTCAGTGTGGTTCAAAATCACTATTTAAAGGTCAGAGATAAATAAGTCTCATGACAGAAGAGAGACTCTTTCCTATTCGTGCGACGACTTCTCCGATGCCCAGATCATCCCTGAGACATACTAGTGGATCTGGCACCAATCCACAGATCAAGACATTGGAGGTCCCAGATAAACAGCTTCCTCTTTCCAAACACAACCAGACTGGCAGGAAGAGCAGAGTTCCCTGTCAGATAGAGAAGATTATCTAGACCTTCAGGTGAGAGGAGGGGGAAGTGTTTCACTTAATATGTTAGGAGTGGACTGAGGTGAAAATGACAGTACTCCCAAAAAGAGAATCAGTGAAGAACTACATAAAATTGAGTTGAAGCAACAAGAAAAACAGTGTATGATCTGGGCGGATCTCAGGAGGATAGCTCTCAGGCAACACGCTTGTCTTGGAAGCAAGACGACGTGGAGCAATACAGGTTTGAGCCCTGGGTCCCCGCTTAGAAACCTCTGAGTATTGAGTGTATTATAAAAAAAACAATTATAATTATAAAATCATAATCCAGAAGGGAGACCATTTTGCCCATCTCAATAGTTTTGATAAACAGACAATGCAATTCATAAATGTCATTGTGAAGGCCCACATCTATGCCAAGAATTTTGGGGATAAGTAGATGAGGAAACACTGATTCTGAGCGGTAAGGGGATGAAACACCATATTGTCCAGTACTCAGAAACTATGACAGAAACAGTAAAAAAAGAAATAAGTGGGGGTCAGAATAGTGCCTCTGAATCTGATGAATAAAGTTGGACCCAAGTAAGAAGACATAGAAAAAGAAAAGCACAACACCATTTTTAAATTATAGATGAGATATCTCCACTTACTTACAAAATAAAAATACAAGGGGGAAGAGCGATGATGGGTTTATATCAACCAGTTTAAATGTTGTCCTCCCTGTACAGTTCTTAACAGAATAGACAAGGTGTCTAACCCCACAAATGAACTGACCTCTGAATAAATAGGAATTGCCAATAATAAGATAAGAATGTTCACATAAAAGAGGTCTTATTGTTATATTTATATGTTTATAATAATTTACGATAGATTAGGAAATGGAAAATACATATCCTCTGAATCCAAACTGTATACTAAACCAGCCATTCTACCACTCTCTTTACATAAATTACTAGCGGTTACTTAAAGCCTTTAAAAAGGAGTGGGAAAAGAGGGGGACCAAGACCTACTCCCCAAGGAAAGGAGCATACTGGGTTTATTTTTCATTGTTAGTTTATTTGTGTGCACTTTGCTTGTGCACTTGTCTTCAATATGTTTTTTACCTATTTCATTTGTTTTTTCACTGGGTCCCGCTAGACCCCCTCTGTAGCCCACTCACCCCAACTACACTCCAATCATATCAAGACTAAGTGCATGAATAAACTAACATTGAAAGAAAACCACATTGCTGAAAGGAAAAACATATGAAATACAAATAATGAAGTGACGAGGCAAGAAAGAAAGAAAGAAAGAAAGAAAGAAAGAAAGAAAGAAAGAAAGAAAGAAAGAAAGAAAGAAAGAAAGAAAGAAAGAAAGAAAAAAAGAAAAAGAGTAAGCCCATGCTCAAAGGAACAGAAATATTGATATTTACCATTGGAAGAAAACAATAAGAAAATCCAATTTCAAACTTTGCACAGAGAATCTTCCTCTTGCAACCTCACTTCAGTGGTGGGGGACCTGAAGAACATTTTATATACCGAATCCCATTTTTAGTAAGCAAAATGTACAGTGCATTGCTTTTTATTCCTGCAATATCTTACTAAATGTAATTGCTCCTATAAACAAGGTTATGAACAGTGTAATTTCTTTACATAATGTACCATTTCATGGAAGTTGTCTTTAAGACAGAACACTAAAAGTTCATATTATAGCTTGTGCAACTTCAAACTAATAAGACTGAACATACGTGTTTTTCAAAGTTTTCAAATAATGTATGTGTTAAATTGACTTACATTACAGTTGGAAGTGGCAGAAAAGTATTGCAATTACAATTTTGCTGCTAAGACATGTTTCTTGAAGTACAGAAACTTAGAGCACATCTAGTAATAGTAGCAGTATTACACATGACTGATTACCAGAGAAAACAAGTTTCAAGAGGCTGTACAATATATATAGCCCAAACACGATAAATAACAATAACATATACAAAACTATATATAAAACAAGTAAATACAACGTTTAATCAAATGAATCTAGCTCAGCTGATTCCTTACAGAGAATAGAAAGAATATAGATGCTGTTTTTAATCGGATGGTAAATGTCTGTAAAGTAACACTCTTTCTGATATCAATGTGTAGTTTATTCCATCATCGACAGCCTGCGAAGTGCAGTGTGTTTCCATAGGACGTTGCATAAAATGTTCCTATAGTAATTATGTCTTGCGATAATGCTGAGCCAAGTATGATCGATTTTTGGTTGGGTCACCATTCACAATTTACAGGAATTCTGTAAGGTTTATAAACATAATCTCATCATCTATTTTACTATCCTGAGCCAACATATTTCCATGTGGCAGTGAGGTGATCTGGTTTTCTAAAACAATTAATTATTCTCACGGCATGGTTTGAACAGATTACAGTTGTGCTAATTATTTTTTTGAGACACCTAGATAGACTGAAAATCAATATTACAATTTAGAAAATACTGCTCCTTGAATTATGAGCTTAAATTGACCCCTATATAAGGTGAAAGAGTGCCCTTTTAACAATCACATCAATTGTGGGGCATAGTGAAGGTATTTTTTTAATTAATTACTAACGCTTATTGTGTTTGTTTCCTAACTTTATAATTTCTGATGTTTGTAGGCATTACGTTTTTGTTGGTTTAATGTTAACCCGTTTGTACATTTTCTTTTCTCCAAATAATCTAAACGTTCTTTACAGTTACATGATTATTGATTGTGCGTGTTTGCTGTTATACTAGTGTTTGTTGTAAGAGCATGTAGAATAAGTGTTTATGAGTGGCATAAGAGCATGATGCATAAGAGCGTGTGTCATAATATTGTGTGTTGGGTTTGCTGTAGGAGCATGTGTTGTCGGAGTGTGTGTTGTGGGAGCATGTCTTGTAGGAGTATGTATTATATGAGCATGTGGCATAACAGTGTGTTTTATAGGAGTACCCGCATACATGTAAATAGATGTGTTTATACATTTTTAGTTAAACATGGCATACATTTTATTTTTCATTGTAACATTAAAAGTCATATTGAAGGTTTTTATTAGGGTGGATGGAGTACATTTGAGTAATGAGGGAATAGTTTATGTTTTGGCAGTATTATTGAAGGCTTACTATTTGTTTTTTCAAAAATGGCCTGCTTTTTTTTGTTTTTTTATACAGCATATTGTTTTTGTTAATTCATTGTTAAGCATTTCCTTACTTTAGTGTATGCAGTTGCTTGCTTTGATGCATGTTGCAATGTGTATTTCATACCTTTAGTGTAGGTTTGTAATGTGTATGAACTGGGGCAAACAGCAAATGCTGTGTGTGGTCTTGTTAATATTTGGTGCACATTGTTGCTTGAATTATGCACTTCCTTGCTTTAGCATATCTTTGCAATGTGTACATAGTGGTGTGAGTGGCTATGTTGGGTGTGATTATAATAATGGTGGCTGCATATTGTTGCTTGAATTATATATGTCCTTGCTTGAGTGTATGCTTGTAATGTGTACAAAGTGGGGGTGAGTGCGTATGTTGTGTGTGGTCATGGTAATTTTGGCTGCATATTTTGCTTAAATTGTGCATTTCCTTGCTTGAGTGTATGTTTGTAATGTGTACGCAGTGGGGTAGACTGTGTTCGTGTTTGTGGTCATGATTATATTGGATGTGTATTGTTGCTTACATTGAATGTACTTGCTTGAGTGTATGTTTGTAATGCTTATGTACTTAGTTGTGTGTGGCCATTATAATGCTGGCTGCATATTGTTGCTTTTTGCATTTCCTGGAGTGAGTGTGTATGTTGTGTATGCCCATGATAAAGCTGGCTGAATATTGTTGCTTGAATTATATTTCCTTGCGTGAGTGTATGTCTGTAATATGTACACAGTGGGGGTGTGCATGATATTTGTGGTCATGATAATCCTGGCTGCATATTGTTGCTTGAATTATGTATTCACTTTCTTTAGTGTATGTTTGTAATGTGCACGCAGTGGGGGCAAGTGCGAATGCTGGTTCCCATGTATTTTCTATTATTTAATTTATTTCAGTGCAAAAGTTGGTTTTCATTGCGAATACATCATACATATGCATATCCAAACATTAATATCTCAAAAAAGGCTTATTCAATTTTCAAAATGTATTTATTGCACCTAATCTAGGTGTCGACAAAAAATGTGGAAAATTGAAGCTGCACATTTTGAGACAATTGACCTGCAAAAAATCCCATGGTAACAGTTGTTCAAAATGTGAGCAAACTAAACATTTTGTTAACTAGGATGCTGTTGATGTAGAATTCACAAATTGTGCATGCATAGACTGCTGCTTCCAAATATTACTCAGGAATATTTTCTGATTTTATCATACAAGCTTTCAAAAGTTATTGAAAAATGTAATTTCCTGAAAAACCATAGGAACTTCATCTTAACCTTAACTATGCCTAGCACTAGCGCGTTTGGGAGAGTTGATCATCTCAAAGTCCTCATCCATTGAGGTAAAGGAGTGTTCCAAGCAGAGAAAAGCTCTGCTCCCTGCACAGAGGGCACTCTTGCTGAAAAAAAACATGCCGGCCTGTACCAAACCCTAGGCTGGGAGAGAGGAACCGGAAATCACTCACCCTTTCATAAAGCCCCTACACTTGGCCTCATAGCACTTACAGAACCAGAACAGCTAGTATTCCTGTTCCACTACATCATACTAGTAGAATTACATTTGAACTGTTTTCACATATTTGGGCACTCAAATTGAACTTTGAACAACTAATGCTTTGCATCTGTCAAACCAGATTGTGATCTACCATGTTCAGCTTGAACAACTGGTTCAACACTGCAGACAAACTTGAACCTCCTCCTCATTGAACCCTTCATCTAATCATCATGGTTACTGCTTAAAACCAACAAACCTTGACTCGAACCACCAGAGCATTACATCACTAATCGAACTGAATCAGCAGTTACTAATGTCTTGAACCGACTCAACACTCAAAACCAACCATGGTGAGCTACTCAGACTGCATGACCCTAACACTGACTCAATCAGCACTGTGCTCCAGCTTCGAATCATCTAAGCACGAGTTTGCAGGTTGAACCAGCACGACTCACTGCACCTGCACCTTTTTTGACCAGCAGAGCAGTACAGCTCAAAGCCTAATTCAACACTCTTTGAACTGCTGAACATTGCAATAAGATAATTTGAACTGACCCTGTGCCCCTTGTCAACATTGTGGGGTCCTACAGACTGATACCATTTATTTTGTGCCTTTTTCCTAAAAGACATAAAGCATTTGAACTTGTTGTTGCATTTCTAGACAAGTGTTCCTCCCTGCTAAGTATCCAGCATGGTGCACCATTACATTCAACATGTCTCTGTCTTTTTATTTACAGGGGTGCCTTTTTTAGTGTTTTGATAGTTAAATGTACTGCTAGAAGCAGATGAATACATCATCCACAGCTTTTGCCCCACACCCAATCCCAAACCCCACAGGTGAGAAGGGTTACTCACTCAGACAAATGTTCCACTCTTTTCCCAGGCAGGAGCAATGAGACATAGAGAGAGTCTAAGCTGAAGATGGCAAACAGAGTCAAGCTAACATTGTAACATTAATAGGTGCATGTACTAGACAAGAAGTACACTAGGTCAAACATGCATTTATACATGAAAAATATTAACATAGCAACCACAAGACATGAAGAACACTAACATAACCAATGTGCAAGCTGAATGCAACATGAACGACACACGAGACTAGCTCCCTAATATAGAAATACGAGTGTAATAGGGCAGCCATCTTCTTTAAAATGGATATCACAGCATGCATTTAAATAGACACAAGCCTTGAGACTTTCAAGGTACCCAAAAAGCTGAGTCTGCAGACATACAGAGGTGTGCAGAGCTCACACAGTAGCTGGCAGTTAGTGGCAACGTCAGAAGGCGATAGGTTGGATGGGAACTGCGGAACAAAGGCACAAGATAGTGATTCCCAGGACACATGCAGGATACTTCCCAATTAATTAAAGCTTACAAGAGCACAACCATCCTTTGTTAGCTGAATGCAACAGCCACATGAGCCAAAAGGACCCCATAGAGAATAACTCCAGAGTGTCCCAAGTGGCAAAAGAAAACAATACATAGAAGGTAATTCCACTTCATAAACGATCCTCACGCACATACCTTTTAATTGGAAAACGCTGGCTATTCATTAGGTGTAAGCAAAAGGTAGGACACCTGTGGTATTCCCCAATAGCACACATTGACCTGAGGTGAAACGCATAGCGATTGTCCAAGCTCATGGTTGAAGGAATGAAGGATGGTAATTTGTTTAATGAATAAAAGACAGTGCATGGGCCTCTGTCTCCCTACTACCTGTCTTTTACATATCTTGTTGACCCATCAAATTATTCAAGGTTGCTTAGCAAGAAGCCAACCAATCAAATCCCTTAGTTTCATGCCGCCCACCATGTACCATGACAGCAAATAGTTTTTCTTAGAAATGATGTACTTTAACTGCTCCAATAGCCATCAGATAGGATTTACCCAATATACTGTGTAACCCCTATGTGATCTATTTGTAGCCACATCCCTTACCCAATCCCCATTCCTCGTAGGTTTTGTAAAATTGAGATGATGCATGATGCCATATATAAAGATATGATATGATTGGTTATTTATACGGC
This sequence comes from Ambystoma mexicanum, assembly GCF_040938575.1. Lineage (NCBI taxonomy): Eukaryota > Metazoa > Chordata > Amphibia > Caudata > Ambystomatidae > Ambystoma > Ambystoma mexicanum. The sequence continues at coordinate 1,158,814,615 of NC_090928.1, read as the reverse complement.
TCTTAATAACCAGACGTTTCTAAGCACAGACCCAGGGATTGAACCTGTGTTGCCCCGTGTCGTCTTGCTTCCAAGGTGAGCACGTTGCCCCTGAGCTATCCTCCCAAGACCTAATGAGCCAAAAGGTTTATTAAAGTGTTGTTTTGTATGTATTTGAAGTGAAAAAATACTTTAATGTGTGTATGCTGTCCCTGCTTTATTTAGATGATAATAAAACTGCATTTTGCCTTTCACTTTTGCTACTCCGTCATTGAATTTGGTTTGGAGTAAGGGAAGTACCTCTGACATACCAGGGACTTTTGGGCCCGTTCAACAGTACAATTGTTTGATTTAATTAATATATTATTTTAATAGAACCTTGATTGGACATATTTTTATTTGTACTATTGCTGTTTGGGTTGCTACTGGGATCACATTCACTGGCTTTCTTAGAGTATAGCCAGCCCTCGGCCCACACTACCAGAAAAGGTGAAACAGTTATAGCTCTTAGCCGTGCCTGTTTTTGCTTTATGACACACGCATACACACAAACACGCTCAAGCACACGTGAACACAAACACAGAAATTGCCTTATTTGACATCACCCCATATAGGTCTTCAGCATAGCGATGCACAGTGGCACCCTCTACAGGATGTTTGGCCTGCCACACCTTCACCAGCAGTAGAAATGTGCAGCTTGGTATTCAAAGTCAGAGGCATAGCTAATTTTCCCCTCAAAAGAGGTAGTTCAAAAGTGCTTCATTTGAGATATTACTGAGGTTTAAAACATCCCTGCTTTGGCTGCTACATAATGGATGGTAGCTCAATGTAATTTTGCCCATTATACACGGGCTGCCACTGCTCCTGGGGTTGCTTTGGGTCCTATGAGGGTGATTTCCGTGGCCAGTTAAGTTGGTGCTTTGGTCATCAGTGCTTTGTGCCTAATGGAAGTAGTTTTGAAGATGATGCTTGTTAGGGATAATTCTCATGTATGGCTAATTTGCCTCACCTAGTGAGTCCCCCAGCAGCTTTGCTGGACTTCTGGAGTTTATTTACTTCCACTTGGTAAGAGTGAGAGTTTTTCCCCCACTCTTACCTGGGTTTTGCTATGTGTTTCTACCTGTTTTTGTGATTGTGGACTCTGAAGTACACCACTTCAGTAGCACCCTTCTTTTTGTGTGGCACACAGCACCTTCAGTGCCGTGGCACAGAGTTGTCTTTGAGACTTCCCTCGACTCCATTTCTGAGGCAACTACTGTCCCCCAGAAAAGGGTAAAGTTACCATTAACTTTACTTAGTCAATCTACCACAGATCCAGTACACCCCATCTTCCATGGAGTACTGGAAAGGGTTAACTCGTATCCGTTTTTATCTGTACCTCCTAGAGCATTGTTTTGCTCTTTTAACATTTAGACTTGGCTGGTGGCAGTGGTATCTACCCTAACTTTTCTACCGCGATTATATTAGCTAAACGTGGTACTGTTCTTGGCTATTATATTAGCCTCGAACATAAACCCGCTTGACCAAATGGTCTTTCTCTTGGCTCCGGTTGGGTTTATTCGCCATTTCTTTTTGTTAAAGTCCTTCTTGGGTTTTACTTTGCGCTGCAAACTAGGTTTGCCTTCTTTGTTCACTGTCTTTTGGCGGGCTTCTAGCCAGAAGCCCTCCTCAAGGTGCCTGGGTACTAGGTGGGCTGAATGTGAGGGGGGGGGTGCAGTCACCCCCTGCACAGGGTATCCTAGGAAACCCAAGTCGCACTTTGTCATGATTGGACAGGGTAGTTGTCCGGGCTGGACAACCCCGCTGCTGGGTGATTGACAGCCAGGCTGCGTCAATGGGGGTTTTTCGGAAAAAAGGGAGATCTCTTGGGCAAGAAGTCAGAGAGTCGCCACTGGAGCTACAAGGAACCCAAGAGAAGTGGAGAGAACGACGGCTGCTGCAACTACCCCGTCCCGGTGAAGCCCTGCTGCAGTCCTGAGCTATCTGCCCTTCAACGACTCAGAGAAGATCCAGCTCGGGTCTTCTTCCCTAGAGCTTGGTGGGGATAACCAGCTCATCTTCTACAGCCAGAGGATCCTCTTCCGTGGTCGAAATCGCTGCACACTGCTGTAGTGGTCCGGATAGCCACCTGAAGAGCCTCTTCTGTTTTTAAGGAGCACACCTTGTATTCCGTGTCGCTTCTGCCAGCCTCATCCCTGTGTGGTGCAGAACCCCTTCAGACGTCCTCCTTCTTGACGAAGCTCCAGGAATCGCAGGTCTGCGGGAAACCAACAGGAACAACTGCCAGGGCACCAGCTGCACCATTGGAACAAGGTACTGTGTTCTGTTGAGGAAACTGAGTGAATCCCTTTCTTCTTCATTTCCAAGGCTTGCCCTTGTCTTCCCTCCTTCTTATAACTTTTGCTTCCGAACATTGACAATATCAAAGTACTTTTGGCTATGTTGAATCGTGAACTGTCGGACCGTGTGATCTTCGACAAATGGCCCCGGTGTCTTTTGACCCTGGCTCTGGCCCTTTGACTTTTGAACTCCTGTCTCTGAGTGTTTCTTGATTCTGCCTGCCTAACCAAAATATTGCCTGTGATTTTTTGTCTCCAACTCCCTCTGGCTATCTCAGGTGCTAAGTGTGTTTTTGCCCCGGTAGCATTTCATGTCACGGATACTCGTTTGTTTAGTAGACCAAACTGTCAAAAAGTGATCGCAATGGTATTCGCGGTACCGTGTTTTGTGCCTTACACCGGTTCATTCTAACACAGGGTACTTACCTTGAGACTTACTGTACAAAGTGAATTGGTTAGTTGTAGTATATTTAACGTGTGGTTTTTATTGAAGTTTGATAGAAGTGTTGTGTTTATAACGATTGGTTTAAAAATAAATGTACTTATATTTTTCTACCTGAAACCTTGAGTCAGTGTTTGCTTGAGTAACATTAATTGTGGTCCCTTTGTGTAATCTCTGCTACTGCTCATATACTCTTGAGATAAGCCTGGCTGCTCCGCCACTGCTACCACTCTGACATAGTAGTACGGGCTTGTACCAAAGGTAAAACTTGTATCTTAATTGTGTGTAGTGGTCCCTAAGGGCACTGCACAGGATTCTGCCTAACAATGCTGCCTCTTAGGGGTAGACAGTAACATGCTTTAAGTGGTGGGATGCTGAGATGAGTTGGGCTATGGTATTCAATGGTTAGGTTTGTACTGGGACACCAGCAAGGAAGGCAGTGCCCATTCTAAGGTGTGAGAGAAGCAGGGCTTTCATGACAATTCTGAAATCTCATGTGGGGATGAAGGCTCTGTTTCACTCTGCATGCAGGGAGTTGCATTGTGGTTCTGAACAATTGATGACACTTCCAAGTGCTGGATTGTAATCTGCTGTTGGCTAAAACAATAGTTATGACACCTAAGACTTGTGGTCTGGTGTCCCCTATGCTAAAGTTTATTTTTAGGATTTCACATGGCCACTATTTGAGCATAGTTGATTAAACACGTCTAGAAAAAGGACATTTGTGAAAACTAAACCAAATCCACCATTAAACATGAAGTAAAACTCGAACTGGATTCCCAGTAGTTGTAATGCTTATAATGTGAATACTCTCCCATCAAGGACCCAACATGGCGAGTTGGAGGGGACAGACATAGTGCTTACTCACCAAGCTCCCACACTAGGCCACAATTAGACCACGTTCTTAGCACGCATGTGCAAGTCCCAAGTCCCAAGGACTGTCAAAGTGTTAATTACAAGTTTTTTTTTTTTTTCTCGGAATGATCATTTCAAATTTCACGTGTGGGGCCCCTGATGATAGAACTAAATGAGCCAAACCTTTTTCCTCTGTGTGACATTGTTTCAATGTTGGCACCGAAAGACTGTAATTTAGAATAGCAATAGTGCAATCATCTTGCAATTGACAAATGTGCCTTTGGTTCCTTACACAATATTTTCAAACAAATAAAAAAAGAAACCTGGAAGCCTGGTAGTCTTAACTACTTTTAACTCCACATGTTATTGTCAATCTCGGGAGGGTAGCTCAGTGGCAACCTGCTTGCCTTGGAAGCGGGACGACACGGAGCAACACAGATTAGATCCCCGGGTCCGCGCTTAGAAACCTCTGGGTATTAAGCCCATCAAAAATAACCTATCATATCATATCTCAGAAACCCATGATAATGATGTTCTAAACACCCTCCACTCCCCGACTAACCTGAAAATGGGTGATGTGCTCAAAAGTGTAGCCTCTTCTGCTTGCGTGTTGATCCCCAGCTGCCTAATTGCCTGTCCTCCCTCTCCCCCAGTAGTTAGCACCCCATTCCATGTTATTGATCCTTTGTCGCCTGCTTCTGTCGCCATGCGCTTCCCTTATGGATTATAAAGCACTCCATTGCTTCCTGAAGCTAGGCCCATGCACAGTAAATACCCGAATAGTAATAAGCAAGTTATGGGTCCACTACCTGGAACTCACGGCTACATCACTGTTACCGGAGATGCTTTCATTACAATGAACCTCTTCCCAAATGTTTGAGAGTGTATCCGCCTTTCATAGTCTCTCTTCTCATTGATCTATTCTAATGAAATCATTGTACCTCGGAATGCACTGGACACTGCAAAGACTCCATTGAATATTTGAGCAATGTTAAAATGCCTTTGGCTGCTGGAACAACGCATTAGATCTTCAGCGCTCTTCCGGTTCGTGTGTCTGCCAATTTACAATGTTTGGCCAGAATTGCTGTTATTGCTTGGTATTAGTTGTAACAAATGTCATTCAAATTCTCTATCCAAATATTTGAGATAATGTTCTTTTTGCTATTATTTATTATTATTATTATTATTATTATTATTATTATTATTATTATTATTATTATTATTATTATTAGTAGTAGTAGTAGTAGTATTAGTATTAGTATATATGTCTTTATTTTTACAAGTGTAAAGCATGCAAACACCCACAGGAATCAAGGCTCTGTATAATAATAATAATAATAATAATAATAATAATAATAATAATAATAATAATAATAATAATAATTATTATTATTATTATTATCATTATCATTATTATTGTTATTATTATTATTATTATTAATAATAATATTGTTATTATGTTTTTACTATTATTACTATCATTGTTATTGTTCTTGCTTGTTGCACCTCTTGTCATTACCATGCCTCATCATCCGCTGCATCCGCCACTCCCCCACCAGCTATGTGATGTGCGTGCATATTTGCACCCCCAGGTGGGAAACATATTCATGTTGTTTAAGATACTTGCAAGCACACCATTTTCCTTCTATGCACACATGCATTCTTAGCATTACTGTAGCTCTACTGCTATAGCAATGCAACACATCTTCATTTTTTATGATTTCTGCAGTAGAACACATTGCATTTTGTTGACATTTCTGTTTGTGTTGCTCGCTGAGCCATTAAGCACAGGAAACTTTAGCTATATGATTGAGTCTTTTTTTCAGAATTGCATGTTGCAGGTATGTCAATAACACCCATCCATAGACTGAGTATCAGGAGCGGTTTCCCACAACTTGTTCTGCATACAGATTCATTGGGCATGCAGTGGCGGCAATACATCTCAAATGCGTTTAATGAACTTTGCACTGACTTTGCACCGCAAAAATACACTTTGCACAGGTCCATGAATCAGGGTTTGGGTCGGCAGTGCCAAGTCACTTTTCTGCAGTGCAAAGACATTTTGAACCGTGCATAAAATTCCATGAATCGGCCCTAAGAGTTTATTTTGCTTTTACTTTTGTTGTAAAAAAATGTTGCATGATTTGTTCCATTACTGTCAAATTACATTACATTGCAGCTGGTTGTAGCTACAGCGAGTTAGGATGAAACAAGGTCAAAAACAAAGCTGTGTACCCACTGGAATCACGCCAGGTCACAAAAAAATAAGAGCACGAAAGGAAAAACAAAACACTAAACATGCAGAGCGAAGAAGTTCATTGATACGAATCTTGCATATATAGAGGTCTAGAGCGCCGGTCCCTGCAGAATCATCTATTAAAATAGGATAGCTACAGTTTGGTCTGGGAGGGTGAGGTTGATGGAAGAAGGATGAGTGCTGCATAGAAGTGATGGTATGAGGCACAATAAATCCAGGGTACCCACACAAAAGAGGTGCCTGGGGCAGAGGCCCCCAAGGAAATCTCCAGAGTTCCCTCTGTTAGGTCGATGTTCATGTGTATGTGAAAGTCCCCTTCACAACTTACATGATGTAAGCACTTTTTGCTGGACTACTCTTTTACTCACTGGAATACTTTCGTATTTCGTTTTCTTTGATTCATTCTTTCCTCCAAGTTGTGTGGTATCTGCCTTTGACATTTGCAGCACACATCACTCTTTGTGCAGTGTTGCTGTGAGCCTCTTAGGCTTCCCTTTTAATGATCTGCTATTTTCCTTGTGGGAGCACGTGTTAACCAGGTCAGGGGATATTTAGCATCCTTCCTATCTTTTGTATTGTGAGATCAGAACACACTGCCTTATTTGGTGTGCTGGGGGGCTACACTGTATCCATTTTCTCAATGTTCCTGTAACTTTTTTGATTTCAGTGACAAGATAATCTGAATCGCTGGTGGCAATGGTTTTATCCTACCTACTTCTGTGCCATTTTCTATCGCAAGCTGTACTCCAGATACAGTAGTGTACAGAAGGGTCACCATTGACCCGAAATGATGGCAATGTTCTTTTTGTTGCCACTTCAAGATGGCTTGTCCTTTCTTGGCCCATCTTCTGTTGTGCAGCATGGGGTGGCGGGGTTCTGGTTTGACTTTTTGTACCACAAACCTACTGATACAAACAATTTGTTACATTTCACAAGCCATCACCCCAAATCTATGCTGAAAAGTTTGCCATATAGCCAAATCCTGAGGCTTCAACGCATAATCTCTGATACTGCAGGTCTCGACACAGAGAACACTAAACGTTTTGAAAAATTTGAAGCCACAGGATATCCTGAAACTATTCTCGATCCAGCCAAAGAAAGATCTGGTCTCATCAGCAAAGACGATCTGCTGATCCCAAAAGAAAAAACTAAAGAAACACCACTCTTACACATCACCAAATACTCAAGACAAAGCTTCCAGATAGGGAAAACCATCTGGAAACATTGGAACATTCTCCATAACGACCAGACGCTGAAAGAGTTATTTCCTAAGGCACCCATGATGGCCTCCAGGCGCGGTAAGAACCTTAGAGACAAACTCGTCAGAGCGGAAGTACCTCCAAAGGATAAACAAATGGTTCTACAAACAAGAAAAATGGGAACTTTCCCATGCCTTTGTTGTTCACACTGCAACAACGTCACTAAGGGGGACAGTATCACTCACCGATACATGGGTAAAAAGATAAAACTATGACATTTAGCCACCTGTATGTCCACCGGTGTGATTTACGCGATCATGTGCCCATGTGGCAAACTTTACATTGGTCAAACAACAAGGTCAGTTAAAGAGAGGCTCACAGAGCACAAATCTAATATCAGGGGTAAAAAAATGAAATCACCTCTCTCGAGACACTTTATGGAAAATGACCACACTGTAGCTCAAGTCAAATATCCGTTCCTAGAAGTAGTTAAAAAACCCTACAGAGGTGGCAACTATCAGTCAATACTTTCTCGCAGAGAGAAACACTGGGTCCAAACCTTGAACACACTACTCCCTAATAGCCTCAATGATGAGTTCTCGCTGAAATGCTTCATTTAATTAGACACTTATAATGAGTCCTCTAATTTGAAAAAATAATCAGGTGCTCTCTATAGATAGCCCATTCTGCCTATTACACAGTATCATTTAATCTAATTGGATGGTCATCTAATGCTTCCACTCTTTACAATGCACTGTAGAACTATGTTAACATGCAGATCTTGTTCACTTTGAATTACTGTCGATTGAACTTTATACAGCAGACCTTTTTATGGTATACCCGCACTGCTCTCATCTGTTCAAAAAATAAAAAATAATCTTTATTGTGCAATTTATAAATCCAAAGCCAACCAACTCTAACTCGCATAAACCTGCATTTATAGTTCCTTTAGTCATTTTCCTTTTTCTTTTACACTCCTTAGAGCTTCGAGTCATATCAGCTCGCATTACTTTATCCCTTACAAGTACATTCAAATATGGCTGCCATCAAGGACAGACACTTATGAACTTTCTTCAATCTATGTATTGCAACATGAGTCCGTTTTCCACCTCTACATATCACAAACTACATACACAGTCTTACGCGTGCAGGGGGGTCCTTCATTCCAGACGGAGGGTCCCCTGCTTAGCAACAGTTTCTATCTACTCCCGGCTCGTTAGTGTGCCACTTCTGAGATCGGCTCCACGACGGACGAAGATTCCAATACACGATCGCCTATCGTGTTTACACTAGTAAGTTCCTGCATCCACACATGGCATTGTGCCGACTTTGTATTCCACTCTAAGACTTTCCTTTACTTATCCGTAGCTCATCTGTGCTATTATATTCACAGACCGTGTATCTTTCTGCACTACCTAGTGCTTCCACGTTGTCCTTTGGACGCTAGTTACCGGACTCCACTGGCAATTGCCGAAAAGCACACATACTCACCTTGCCAGTGTGAGTACCTCCCTTTCTTTGTTTACCGCTCCGAATCTATGCCGATTATGTTACAGCCCTGTGCCCATCCTTTGCACATCATTAACTATCTGTTTTGTCCACAATGAATAAGCTGCTGCTCTGTGCTACTTTAAATATCATTAATTCCCTGCACCACTTATTGTAGGACCTGGGGCTCCCGTGTAATTGATGCCCGATGGAGTCTCCTATGACTGATTGAACCCTCACTACCCTTTTACATCATCAAACGCAATAGGACTAAGGATCCTCCCATTGATGGTGAGCTTATATCTAGCCCATAGGGCATTATCTAACTCTACAAGGACAACTCCATTTTTTTCTTTCCATCTAAATTGATCATGGCGGCTATGCGTAGATTGGATTGTTTGTGGCTTTGGATAATCACCATATACTATTAGAAATGTCCGCACAGAAACTGGTTGTTGCCTTGGGGCTATGTTACTTTATACAAATGGTGACTTACAGTCCATGATAAATGAGTAAATGTGCACTAGATACAGACTGCGGTCTTGACTTGAGAGCTTTACAACCCTGATTATATTTCCTTTGTATTCTTTAAATTTTAGTTCGTATGTATGATTTATGGCTCAAGAAGAAGAGAATTGGTATCTCGAAACGCGTCAGCTATCTACAATGAATTCAATCTACTATTTGCATTTGGAATAAACAACACTTGTTGTAATATTCATACATCTGATTGTATTATTAGAAAGAGCCACACGTGCTTTCAAATTGTAAATTCTTACTTTAAACCATGTACAAGTTGTTTTGAATCAATGTTTAGGCGTCATATCGACACAATTTAAAGGTGTGCAGGGGACGGGAGGGTTCCATTTTGGATCCTCTTTTTCTCACTTTCTTGCAGTTTTGTCGCCCTGTGCCAGGACCGCTTTTACTCCCCCGCACCCAAAAATCCTTAACCTTTAATCCTTAAATGTATATCTATTTAAACCATAAAATCTAGAGTGTGCACCTTTATTCCCTTTTTGCTTTGACTTTTGTCTTTGGCAGGATCCCTTTGTGAAGCCTGCCAAGGCACCAGTGTGTTTGTGAAGACTAGAAACAATCGAGGACTCCGATACCCTGCTATTCTTTGTCTTTTGCTTTGCCTGCCTGAAACAAGTTCCAGCTATGAAGCTGGCTGTCCTGGAATGACAGCCACCACCCACAGTTTGAATTGTCCCTGGATGCTGATTCCGAATAAGAGGCATGGATCTTGAGACGGAAGGCAAGCTGGCCAATGGGAGTGAAGAATCGAAATGACAAAAAAGAGGAAAGACACCTGCAGCCACTTCCAAGTGACCAGAGATGCCTTCTGAGTAATTGCCTGCCTGTGTCTGACCCCCTTGTTCCAAGCATCAGTAGAGATCCACAAAGGATGACTCTCTCCATTAGACTGGTGAATACATTACACCTCATGACACCCTGTGTTTCGAGACATCCAATAATGAGCTGTTCCCTTCACCGGCTGCACACCGCCTATACCTTGGGACCTGTGTTCACTGTGCAGTGCATCACCTTTTGAAGATTGAATTGTCTCAAACGTTGGTGGACTCCTACCAGCCCTCCAGGGGCCAGATATCACTACCTGAAGTGCCCTCACCAGAGTGCTACATGGACAAAGTGAGATTATTGGCCGGGTGGTAACCGTTCTTCACTGGTGCTATGATAAGGGGGCCAATATCACAGAGCCATGAAGAATCATTTGCCTGAAGCCTCCTCACTTGACTGTTCTGCGATATTTATTCCAGTGTCCCTTCTATTTTCCCCCTTGACCATTAATCCGGTGACCCTGCTGCTGCTGCATCGCAGAGGCATTGTGCTGCACCCTCTTCTTGTTATCTAAAGTACTGTGAAACTCTTGGTAGAATTTACCTAGTGTTGCTTTGCTGCTCCTGTGAATGCTGATTCAAGTGTTTGGGAGTTCGCCCATTCATGTTTTTCCTGGGCTAACACACTCTGTGCCTTCAGGGATCCTTGGTCCCTTAACCTTTTTCCCAAACAAAAAGTGCTTTCTACTGAAGACTTCTTCTGGAACTTGTGACTTTTTATAGCATGTGCTTTACTTGTTTGACCCTCCAATGTGACTCTGAGACACTCATAACTAGCTAGGGATGGATTACTAAAGCCTAAGACCTCTGTGAAATAAATGATTGCAAACTACTTACCTGCTTCTTGCTTATCTTGGTTCATTCCTTCTTATCTGAAACAGATATTCTGAAGGTTATTACACAAGTGCTTTACTTACCTTTGAATTGCTTACTGCCATCCAACAAGTTTTACAAAGGTGATTTACTTACTGTAAAGATTGCATTAATTGTTCTTATTGTTTGTTATAGTATTTACCTTTCTAAAGGACCACCTTTACCTTAGTGCACATATCAAATAAACCATTATTTTTAAATAACCGTTAATGTGTCAGCGTTTCTTTGGCCTCTGTGTACCTTCTAAAAAGTCTGCTATCTCTTCTGGAAATATGTTGAGAAGAGAGCACTGTAATCTTTGTTTATGTGGTCCTCAGAATGGGTGAAGATTAGCATAGCATCAGAATAGCAGTATTGCAGAAAGATTTAAGTGTGAATTGCCAGAGGTTGTTCACACAGGCAGCAGCAGCTTCTTAATAAGCACTTTCCAAGGTTAGATTAACTCTTCCATCATGCATATAGTGTGTGTAAATTTCTCACATTCAGCCTGGGAATACATGGAAGTATGGGCTAACTATTAACGAGCTCTATATCCTTTTGAGTGCGGCTCAGCTTGTTCTGTTGGATATGCTGCACTTTTGTTTTTCCACCTAAAGGTAAGACTATTCCCCCTCTCTTGGGCCATTGAAAACATTGCTAGGATGGATAAAAAGGAAGTTGTCAGGGATGAGGAACAGGGGCAGGGAACTGAATACATTGAGGGAGATTTAAAATCAGGAAAGGAGTCTTGACAGGAGGGATTTGTCAAATGTTTTGTTACTTTATTATCTCAATGTGTGGTTACAGATTCAGAAGCAAAGTAGTCTGTTTCTAATGCTTTAATCTCAGCACATCCTTCCCAGGTCACGGTGCAGGTCGACTTTCTGGTGAAATGGGGTTAATGTCCATGGGGAAAAAGTCCTCCTTTAAGAGGGAACACAAAGAGCAAGGTGTGAACATGAGTGGTGGGTTACATCTGCCCAGGGCTATTATGGCGCTTTGTCCTTCGATGATACATCTTCTCTCACACCAACCGGACACACAGGCCATGATGGGGGACAAATTAAGGCAAAGGTTTCTAGGAATGTCACCTAGAGATCCTGGTCTGGATTCCAACCACTGTTAACAGGGGGCAGTGATGCTTTGAATGGTCTATCCATTATGGAAGTAGACTCTGTGATTGACCTCGATGATTGAGGAAAGTCAGCATTTCACAAAAAATTGGTGTCTTATTTCTCTAGACCCTTAGTTAATTCAGACAGCTCAGGGGTTTGGATAGACTTTATGGAAACTACGGTATAAATGCAATACTTAAATGTGGTTTTCTTTTCCAGGGAAAACAACATATTGATTTCTCAGGAGCTGGAATCTTTTGCAAAAAAAGGTGATGGAAAGGAACCACTTACATGCTCAGGGGTTCTTCAGCAACATATTTCTGGTACATACACATACAAGGGATAGCTGCAAGTCATCAATATTCAGGAACTGAACAGGTTAGGTATATTGTCAATTTAAGAGCAATATTTATGTGGCATCGAGACATGGACTGAGGACAGGAAGTGGGTAGTGAGGATGGACATTAAGGATGCTTATCTCATCGTCTCAATTATCCATCAGCACAATTATCCATCGGCACAGATGCATTCTACTATTCTGGTAGGATATTTTCTGATGGAATAGGATAATTTAACAGTTTAGAGACCCTCCCTTTGACCTGTCTACTGCCCCTTGTTTCTTAACAGGGATTCTGTGGCCAATGGCTTTTTAGCTCATGTCAATGGCTGTAAGCATACTATTTCACCTGGAAAATACCTTCAGTATGGCTGGTTTCAATACAGACATGTATTTATAAGGAAAATCAGACCCATGCCTCGGTAACTGCCGGTTTGGCGTTTGAGTAAACAGGAAGAAGCAAAATCTGCTAACATCCCAGATCATACAATTATTTTTGGGCATCGTGAGGAATTGCATGACGTAGGGAAACATTACTATACATCAAAAAGGAGTTGAGAAGAACCCTTAATCTTCCTATACTATCCATACAACAATTGGCCATGATTATAGGCCTTCTGTTCTCTTCCATTCATGCTATATTTCCAAATACTTTGTGCCTCATTACATATTTGGTGGTATTTTGGTGGTAAATCTGGCAAAATATCACCAAACAGATTTACTGTTAATGTCACTTGGTTTGGGGAATTACTGTTCAATTACAAGTGGTGATAGGCGATGTTAGTCCCCATTTATTGGAGTCCATAGGACTCCATGGGGATTTTGGCAGAATTACCACCACCGGTAATTCCACCAATTTGGCACTTTTTGAGTGGTAAATAAGAGGAATTCCCTCCAGCAAGTTTTCTCCACCCTACCTGCAAATTTGTAGCTTGGCGGTGCAGTAATGCAATTATAATGCAGTGGTAACTTTATTACCACTGCATTACAACAATTTGTGGCCACACTGCCAAACTCATAATGAGGCCTATTGTTGGCAGCATATTAAAGGAGCCAAGTTAAGAGGGTCCTGACATCATCAATGAGCGGAATTTCAAGGGTTTTGTTGGATTATGTTTAGCCACCTTAACTAAACTGAACTAACGTTTTGTCCCTGAATTTCAAGGGTTTTGATATACCATGCAACCACTCAAAAATGTTATCGCGCCACTTGCAATGGCCTTTGCCCACTGTATTTTTTCAGCTCCACTGGCCTTCGGCTGTGCCCACTGTATATTTTTAATTAGTAATGTGCCACAAGCCATGGCCTTTGGCCGTGCCCACTGATTTTTTTTAAAAACACCAATGTGCCAATAAGTATGGCCTTCGGCCATGCCCACTGTATTTTTTAAATTAGTACCGGGCCACTAGTCATGACTGTTGGCCTTGGCCTCCATTATATATTAAAAAACACAAAGGAGCCAAAAACCATGGCCTTTGGCAATGGACAATGAACACAACCTCATTCGTGCCCACTTTACATTTTTAATCAGTAACGGGCCACTAGCCATGGCCTTCAGATGAGCCCACTGTAGTTTTTAAATCACTCTTTAGCTACTAGCCATGGCCTTTTTCCACGTGCAGTGGCCATGGCATTTGGTTGTGCCCGCTTAACTACTGTATTTTTTAAATCACTCCCCGGCCACAAGGCCAGGCCTTCAGCCCAGGCCAGTCACCATGGCCTTTGGCCATGCCCACTTCTCTATTTTTAACACAATAGGTCACTGGCCAAGGCCTTCGGCTGTGCCCACTGCATATTATACACCACTATCAGGCCTTCAGCCATTTAAAATCCTACCAAGCCACTGGAAATGTCCTTTGGCTATGGCCAGTGATTTTCCAACCCTAACTGTCACTGTATAAATATCCTTTTTTTGTTTTTTTTCGACTTTTTCCCCATAACTGCAGCTATAATAGCTATTTGCTACATATATCAGTAGACATTATCTGGAAAAAAAACTGTGAGAAAAACATGTTCCTCTGGACCCCCACTCACTCACAAAGTGCCCATCTCCTCATGGCAAGGTACCCCAACGCCCACACACTCCCATTTGCACGCATAGTCCTCCCCTATACCCCCCAAACACTTACTGTCCCATGTGATACACTTTCATTGCACAATCTCATTTTCTCCTGTAACCACGATTATTAGACAGAGTAAGCATGACTACGTGAAAAGGTTTGTGGTGCAACCTCGGTCACCAGCCAACCTCAAAATCCCAAATTTCACATCATGCCCTACCCACCCCAACCCTAGCCTGATGCCATTTCACTGTTTTGCCACCTCCAATTGCCATGTTTCTGCTTCTCGTTTTCCAATATTTGCGTGTATAGCTGCAGCAATATCTTGCATCGAAAAAAAAAAATAATGATGACTATTTCCTTTCTGAAAAGCCTCTCTGTTGCAATGCATCATGGTGATATCACAACTTCTTGCAGAGAAAGGGTCACCACCTTCTCTGTCAAATATTACAAATTCTACTAGCTAGAATAACCCCAAACCACAAAACGATTGTGAGTCAACGCTTCATGCCCAATTATTTTCAGACCTGGTCCAAATCCGCCAGTGATTTTCGCTGTGCGCTGGGGCAAAAATTGACCCTTTGTCTTTGGAAAAATGAATGGGTAGCAAGCCCAAAGTGCTTGTTTTGTTTTCTTAATATAAAATAATAGTCTTTTTAACAAAACTTTCCCAAACTTCCAGTTGAAGCGATGGGTGAGCAGAGGCAGGGTGAGACAGTGGGGGGGCAGGCATGCAACAGTGTGTGCAATATTTCAGATAAATCCTTTGCATAGTTCAAAAGTTATTAGCAATTATTTGTTTCGACTTCCTGTGAAACTCATGACTCACCTTAACTATAGAGCAACATCCACCGCCCTATAATATGAATATATATACATACATTTATATATTCAGGGGTAAACACTGTAGTTTCAGAGACGTTAAAGTGAGAATTTAACGCAACAAAAACCCTGAAAACCAGCCAATGCCACCTTAACTATGTGCTCCCTGTTGCGCAGTCTATGACCAGAATTATGACATCACAACTACACATGTATCATATTAATACTTGTGAAGCTTTCCTTTGTAGTACTGTGGGAAAAGATTATATCTGAATTATAAATATGTAATAATTTAAAAATCAATAAAGTAAAAGAAGTACACTGCTTTGAATATTCCTGTTTGTGCCAAATATATGTTTGACATGTTCACTATAATATAATATGTATATACAATTACAAATAAATGGTAAACATACATAGAAAGAGACACATGTTGAACCCTCATTATTTACACCACTTTAAAATAAACATGGATAAGTACTCAATTGTTTTATTGCAAGAAAAATGTGTGCACATATCATTATCTAGATGTCATGACACGTGCTTTAAAACAAGGAACAGAAATGTCTTAGTATATAGATTAAGATTGCAATACATGGGTAATGAAAACAAAGTGATTATTACTCTAAATGTATATATGTATAGAAAAGAAATTCAGTTGGTAAATTCAACATTTGCTTGAAAAAATGTACGTAGATGTAAAATTCTTGTCCTTTGTAAGTGATTAACATGTTCAAATTAAAATAAAACCCATAATATGCAAATAAAGGTAAACTTTAAAAAGTATTAAATATGTTAATACATTGATTTATGCGTATGCCATAGATGCTGTCATTAGAGATATCGCCAGTGATGTCATCAGTGATGCATCATTGTCGTCACAGGCTGCACAACAGGGGGGGTGAAGTTAAGGTGCCTTTAGCTGCATTTCTGGGATTTTATTGTGTTAAATTCTCACTTTAACGTCCCTGCAACAAACGTTTTTTTCCCCTGAATTTCAAATGTTTTGTTACAATGCATTGCTCAACTTAACCTCCCTGCAACTGACGTTTTTTTGCCCTGACTTTTATTATACCATATTTTTTTGGGCATTACTGGCCTTGGCCTTTGGTGATCCTCACAGCCTGATTCATGGAAATATTTGCGTTAAAAATGCAGATTTGCAAGCCTTTCTGCCCGAAAATCCCTGTTTTAAGTATGGGGATTTTCGCAAATAATTCCATGAATCAGGCAGTCAATGTCCACATCGTTTGGCAGTGCCCATTGTATATTTTAGAAGGTACTAGCATTAATTGACCTAAAAACATTTGACCTAAAACATTTGATTGAATGTGTTTGACCTTTTATTTGGTCCAATTTAAATATATATATATGGGGGTGGGTAAGGGTATAGTTTAGGTTGAGGGGAAGTGGGGGGGTTGAGGGGAGATGCATTTTAGACCAAAAAAAATGTCAAGTAAATCTCCATCAAATGTGATCAAGGTCAAATTTTGTAGGTCAAATAGACCCAAACCTTTTAGAACAATGTTTATTTTAGAACACTACCAGAGCTTTTGTTACACTATAGTTTTATTTCCATGTGACTGTTCATGGCTTTCGGACATGGCCAGTAGCCACAGCTTTCGGCCATGTGCTCTGTATATTTTAGAACACTATCAGACCACTAGCCAAAGCCAGTGGGCACAGTCTTCCACTGTATATTTTAAAACACTATTATGCCACTAGCCATGGCCTTCCACCGTGGCCTCTGTATATCTTAGAACACTAAAACACTGCCATACCTTCGACCATGCCTACCATATATATTAAACACACTTGCATACCACTGGTCATTCAGCCATGGCCAGTGGGCATGGCCTTTGACTGTGCCCACTGTATGTAGCCCATTGACCATGGTCGAAGGCCATAGCCAGTGGGCAGAGCCTTTGGCCGTGTATGCTGCATATTTTAAAACACTTGCAGCCCACTGGCTATGGCCTTCAGCAATGGCCAGTGGCCCCGAAAATACGTGCATAGATTTGTACCAAATAACACACACTTTAAGGAACTAGATCAAGCATGCACCCCGATACCAATTAATTCTACATGTTCCATGTCATTAGGGGTGTCACAGTATTTGTTTTATGGCGGTACGATAACCTTCTTGCCAAATGACGGTATATCATGGTTATCGCGGCACAGCAGGTGGAGTTAACTAATCAACAAATATTTTCTTAAAAGGTCACAACTGTGCCGTATCGATCACTAACAACATTCCCCAATCCTGGACCGACCACCACCTCCTCTCCTTCTCACTTGAGGCCTCAAGCCCTACAACCAACATGGCACTAGCCCCAGCCATCCACACGAGAAGCAAAAAAAATATTACAGTAGAAAAACTGATCCCGCTCATTCTTCCTACACTAAGCCAACTCCAAGACTCTAATCCCTATGACCTCGTAGAAGGCTATAACAACACCATGCGCATAGCCTTAGATGCCATTGCACCATTGAAACTTAGAAAATCCAAACCAAAAAAGCACCTCAACCAATGGTTCTCCAGCCATTTTAAAACCCTTAGATTGGAAAAGAGTAAACTGGAACAAGTCTGGAGACAATCTCCGACTGACCACAACAAACTATTGCTTAACAAAATAACGGCCAACTATAAAAAAGAAATCATAGTGGCCAAACAAGAATCCTATAACCAGAGAATCTCCCAAGCCAACTCCAGCTCCAGAGAATTATTTACTATCCTGAAAGAATTGGAAACCCAACAATGGTGCACCAGTGTCCAAAATGCACTAAACAACAAAGTCACTGGCCTTCAAACAAAAATTAAAAATAAGAAAGACTCCCTCACCAATCTTACCAACCCTATCAACGCCCACTCGAGCCCTCCACCCTCACACCACACACCTAACACTGCTCGCTTCAGCTTTTCCAAAGTCTCTTCCCTCGAAGTAGAAAAAATCATTCTTGGCCTTAAAGCCTCCAACTGCAAAGGTGACCTCTGCCCCCCACAAATCATTAAAGACGCGGCACGAGACCTCTCGCCATTCATCACCAGACTCATCAACGCCTCTTTTTCCTCAGGAACAGTCCCCAGTAGTCTTAAAGAGTCCTGGGTCCTCCCTCTCCTCAAAAAACCCTCCCTTGACCCGTCCATCCCAACCAGCCTTTACAGCCTTTAGTTTACTTGCGGCCAAAAGGTGTTCAGTAATCACTGACATTTTACCCTTTGGTATGGCAGCAGGGAATACCCGCACAGATGAGTGAATTTTGCGGTGTGACTTATTATATGTAAATTCAAAGATAGAATCAGATAAATCCCCCATTGTCATATGTTCATAAAACATTATCCATTATAAATATATAAACCCCAAAACCGCCAACCCAAAGTAAATCCTTTTCCTTCTTGGCACTGTATTTATTCTTCCTATTGCTAACATATTGATTTTGTGTCAGGCACGAGTGGTTTACGGAATGGCATTAAAAACTGCACCAACTGAAAAGTATTGTACCAAAAAAAAATAACTGTTTTTTTTACATTGCCTTTTTGCATTTGAAGTTCTTTATCTTACCATTAAGTCCAATGCTTTTTAGTTAACTTACGAATACGCAGGCATGATTTTCCAGCTGTAGCAAGGTAGCATTTTGAAACTTGTCTCTGCACATATTTAGCTGATCCTTCAGGAATCTTAGGCGGCTGCAGAGATTGGTCTTTCATGGTGCTCATTTGTTGATCGCATTGAATGAAAGAGTGACTAGTGGAAGTGTTATAATGCACATTTTGAGCAATGAGCTTGCTGCTCAGTCATAGGTCATCGCTTTGAAAATTGGCCTCAGCATTTTTTTGGAACCACATGGCATGGGCATCATGACCCCTCGCTGCGACAAAAAGTTTGCTGTGACAACTCTTTCTTGTGTTTCTTTTGTCAAAATGTCATAGCCAACATAGACACACCGAAAGGTTGCATAGTGATCTAATCACTATAGCTTGTTTACCATCTGACTGGGGTATCATGTCAGAGTCACCACTGACCATGTAATCCTAAAGGGACAGTGTTCAGTGGGCGCTGTTAATTTCTTTCTTGATTCTTGCAATACATGTGCATTTACCTTCTTAAAGATCGTGGCAATAAAAAAACCTTTGAAAATGACAAAGTTAAAATACATAATGGCACAAATATGGCCTAGATCACCACCTCACCACAGCCCCATCATTACCGTTTTCCCAAGGTCTGAGTGCATTAGGACCCTTGTGATGCGAGTTCAGAGGGATGCATGCTTTCATGGGTGGTGTCACAAATTGAGATTAGACACAAGAAATATTTCACCCCCATTGCTCTGGATACTTCAAATTGAATGTAGAATCTATCCTGCCTGCTTGAGTCCAGGGCCATATGCAGAAGGCAGGTAGGTGAAGGATCAAGTGAAGCAACAACTCTAGTGCCAATGTGCAAATCTACACAGAGGACAGTGGGGGGCAGTTTATTTACTAGCAGAAAGCATTGATAGGTACAGTGTTTACACAGTCTACAGCAGGGTCGGGTTGGGGCATAAAATAGTCTCGGGCACCAACATAAAAGTGGCCCACAGTTGAAAATGGGAGTTAATTCCTTTTTGGAACACTGTTTGAATAGTACCCAAGGGGGAGATTTTTGATAAAATGTGATGCAAATTGTACATTTCAAAGAATGTTTATTCAGCAACAGTGGTCAAAACTATTAGCCGCATAGTGAAGTCACCCATCAAACGGGCCCACTTTGGCCAAAAAGGTGGCCCACTTTGACCTAAAAACTGGCCCACACAAGCATTTCACATTTTTGGTTTGGAAATGGGCCTATTGCCCTAATGGTCAGTCCGTGCCTGGTCTACAGAGCTAAAGTTGTTTGTGGACATGCATCAGAAGGGCATCCAGTTTATTCCCCCCTTTGAATTCAGGGATGTGTAATTCGCATCTTTCAAATTGGTGGGAAAACTCCAAATCCCAGAATTCTAAGCTGAAACAGAACTGAATGGCTATCTGATCCATGAGAAACTTAGGTTCCCTGAATCTAAACCTTGTGGAGAGTTATTCCATATGCATGACTTCCTTTTTTTACAATTTGCGTAACCAGAACAAGAGCTGTTCCATTGTGTGTTTGCTCAGTGCAGTAGGACCTTAATTTACTGAACTAATGGCACATGATGCCGGCCGAGGCTGAATCAATATATCAATATATTTCTGCTCCTGCTGGCTCAGTGGTTGCTAAGGAAATAGCTCCTGGCTCAACTGTTTTGCAAGTCACTGAACGTTTTATTACATTTGTTTACATGCGAACAAAAGGAAAAATAAAATGCTCACTTTCAGTTCAGGCCCTCAGCTCACCCTCGTGATGTCCCTTTGGTCTTGCTAATTGAAAATCCGGACAATCACCATAGAAGTTCTGACCTGTAGCGTGGAGCAGCATGACTGTGTGAAAACGTTTAAAATCTGTATGCTGCCTTTCAAATAAATAATGCCTGAAACTAAATAACTTTGTTCCAGTTTACCCATGAAATCCAGGTCTGGCAGAGTCTATGAACTGGAGACTCTGTTATGCTTATAGAGCCAGTCAGCTCATCGTTACCAGATTTTCATGGGGAACATAAAGGTTCAGGCACTGGGCAGCTTTCAACACAATTTGCTCAAAGTCGGCTGATCTTTGACCCGACTCTACTGATCACAGAGAAAGAGCGGTCACAGCAGCAAAGCTGCATTCACTAATGTGGCCTCACTTCTCCCTATGCTCTTGTCTGCCAAACAAGGCTCTCTTGGCAAACGGCACATCCAACAGTGCAAGACCAATACTTGCTTACTGCAGCCTTTCCATATCTGAATGAAAAGCACACTTAACGGTATAAACGGTATACCGGTATAAACAACGTGACGGTTATTATTGTTCAATTAAGTTGTTCATGGTATCTTTAACGGTATACCGTTATACCGTTACATCCCTACATGTCATACACGCATAACTGAAAATGTATGGACTAAACTTTCCATAAATATTACTGATACCATATCTATGTCTATAATTAAATACTTACTCTATAATCTTCATTTTCTGATTTTGTTTTGCATATGTGAATATTTTTTGTAAAACTTGTCATTTAAAAAAGAAAGTGATCATCTAATGTTACAGTAAGGAAAATTGTACATTTAGATGTGAGTATTACCTATTTTCATAACACTTACCATTAAACATGTTGTTACTTCTATACTTTTTTTGTACTACTACATATACGTGTTATGTTATGTTTGAAATACATTTACCAGAATCAGGTACTTTCCCTGCAATGTACTATTGTAATTGTTTAATAATACATGATATTCAAACCATTTGTATAATGTTACATATTTTTATTTTAAACTTAATAAGTTGGTAAGTACTCCAAATGAATGTTCCACATATAATCATACTTCTGTATCAATGTATTGTTCCATATCATTTGGCTGTTATTTTAAGTCTAATAAAATAAAATATGTATCAAAAGAGGTCAACAAAAATATTCTAATTTATTTAATCAGTAATGGCACATTGGATGTAAATATTAATCTAATTGGTGATGTCATGTATGATGCAATTAGTGATGTCATCAGTGATGTCATCTTTGATGTCATCATTGTGGTCATATGCTGTGCAAAGAGGGACAGATAGTTAAGGTGGAATTGCTTGAATTGGTCTACAGCCATGGCCAGCGGCCATGGCCAAACATGTTGCATAGCTTCTATCGATCACACCTGTGTTTGTTGCACTAATACCTTTCTTTTGGGCCCACTACATATGCCACTGGAAATGTCAAACCATTTCTTTGTTACCAAACACCCATTGACCCTTGCCCAGGAGATGTAGTGACTGAAGATGTTAAACATGTTTTTCTAACTCCTTATTCCGGCAATAATTTCACAGTAATCATTTCCATTAACAGAAATACCTGTGCTAGAGTAGCGGTTCGCCGATTCCTGTGATAATGGGAAAAATTACTCTGAATTAAAAAGTCTTCCATGTCCACACAGGCACTATCAACATGCGTTGAGGGTAACTCTTGAGGGTAACTCTTCATTTCTGAGTTACACTCACTCCACTTAATATTTTTTTCCCTTCTAACCCTCTCCCATTGCCCCCTATCACTCATTGGTTTGTGTGATGCACATTCTCTTTCTGAGCATGTTTTACAGTGTTGCCGCTGTAATCTCGTGAGATTCCCGTGGGCGTCCTCTGTAAACCAAACATGTTATACCCATAAACGGCTCCCTAACCCACCCCCAAATCCCAAAACTCACATGGTGTCTTCTTTCACACTCCCATCCTCTAGCCTAATATGGTTGCTATTTCTATTTAGATTTAGTGCCTATGGCCGGGCGCTTTAGCGCTGTGATTCAAAACAAACAGTGTTCCCATATGAGTGACTACGTAAAAAGAAGAGTTTTGAGCATCTTTCTGAAGTTTAGAATGTGTTTAGGATCTGTAAGGTTGTGAGGGAGTTAATTCCAAAGTTTGATGGTCCCTTTTCCTCCTGCAAATAACGCTTTTAGCTCTTTCATTTTTGCAGCTTTTCCTGGTAATATTACGGGAATCACTTTCATCGAGCAGAAAAAAGGTTGCTTTTCATTTCTTAAAAATCTCTCAGCCTCGTTGCTGCAAGCACCATGTGTCTGATATAGAAAGGTCTCTGTCAAATATCTAAACAAAATAATGGATGGATTTACCCCAAACCAGTGAAGGAAATTAAGTCAAAGCCTTGTGCCCAAATTGTTTCTTATTTGGTCCAAATCTGTGCAGCAGTTTTTACGGTACTGCTGTTTAAAAACTGCACTTTTTCTCTATGGGAAAATAAATTTGAGTAGGCTGAAAACAGCATGGTTATGTTTCTTAATAAGATTTTCATTCTTAAACTAATTGTTCCCAACATTGCCTGTTTGAGGGCGTCATTGACAAACCTTTGGTTTAGAAAATGTCATCCAAATCCATCCAGCAACTTATTAGCCTCCCTCAAACTATCTGCTTCATAGCAACACAACCAATATAAAGGTGGTAAGACGCAGAGGGCAACCCATTCTCTGCCGTATGTTTTATAAATTACTGGATAGATTTACCTCAAACCAGTCAAGGAAATCAAGTCAATGCTTTGTGCCAAAATTGTTCTTTATTTGGTCCAAATGTGCCAAGTGGTTTTCACACAACTGCTGTTCAAAAACTGTTATTTTTCTTTATGGGAAAATGAATGTGAGAAGGCTCAAAACAGCATTTTAATGTTTTCTTAATAACATTTTCATTTTCTAATAAATTGTTCCCAAAATATCCAATTCAGTGGGGATTTTGACAAACATTTGCTTTGAGAAATGTCATCTAAATCCATCCAGCAAGTGAAATGTTATAGCCTTGCACAACCTCTCTGCTGTAAAAATCACTAATGTCAATATAAAGGTTTTAAGGAGCAGGGAGTGAAATATTCTGTCGAATATTTTAAAAACTACTGAATGGATTTAGCCCAAACTTGCAAGAAATGTAAGTCAATGCCTTGTTCCGAAGTCGTTTCTTATTTGATCCAAACTGATTTGGGCAAAACAGCTGTTCCAAAACTGCACCTTTTCTCTATGGGAAAATTAATGACCTGAAAAATGTGAAACTGTTGTGTTTTGTTTTCTTACTGACTTTTTCATTTTATAACATTTTGTTCACAGAATTTGCAGTTTATGGTTTGAAAATGTCATTCAAATTCATTCTGCAAGTCAAATGTTATTAGAAATAGCATTTGGGAGAAAATTACTGCTTTTTCATTTCTGAAATGGTACACAACCTCTCTGCTGCAAAGCACCATGCGAGATATCTCTATAAATTTGGGAGAAGAGGGTACCCCCTTCTCCATCAAATATTTATTTTTTAAACTGGACATAATAACCCCAACCACACCGTAAGCCTGATTCACAGAGCATTTTCCATCGGGTTTGTGCCATTATACAACACTTTTGTGAATCAGGCCCTGTATCTCAAGTCAACACTTCATGCCCAAGTTGTTTCGCACCTGGTCCAATTCTGTCCAGCAGTTTTCGCTGTGTGCTAAATCAAAAATTGGCCTTTTTTGTCTATGGGAAAATTAATATTTATATTTTAATAAAATGTTAATTTTTTACGTATCTTTCCCAAAATGTCCATTCTGTGGGGTCCCGTACATACAATTTTGTGTGCAGCATTTAAACGTACGAGTCAAAAGTTATTAGCAAATCATTTTTCGGATTTCCTATGGTACTCAACATGCACCTTAACTATAATGTGGTGAACTTTTGTCTTGTGTGATGATTTGGAGGCATTTTTTGAAGTCAAGTAGAGACATGCGGGCGCCCCAGACTGCAAAGGTTAATTTAGATTTGGTAAAAAAAAAGTTATACAAAATAAAATGTTGCCGCCTTCTTCCCTTTAATTTTCCCACAGACAAAAAAAGGCAATTTTTGCCAGACCACACAGCCCTAACTGATGGATGGATTTGCACCTGGTCTGAAACAACTTGGGCATGAATCGTTTACTTGAGGCCTTTTTGTGGTTTGGAGTTATTCTGTGCAGTAGTTTTTTTTTTTTAATATATACCACCTTCTCCGAACTAGATAGCTATATCTGAGGTAAATTGCCAAAAACGTTTTTTAAAAAAAAATGAAATAGCCACCATCTTTGTTTTTGCTCGATGCATTAGATAGCTGCGGATAAAGCCGAAGGTACCAGAAAATGAAACACAGCAAAAAAGTAATTTGCTGGTCAAAAAACATGCTATTTACCATCAATCTAGATGTGTGGGGGAGGTAAGAGAACACCAAGTATTTGGGAAGTGCGGGAGTTGCGGGAGTTTCCAACACAAAGCTTTTCTATCGCCACGGCTATGCACAAAATAGCTACGAATAGCTGTAACCTAAAAGCAAACAGTGTCACAGAAACAGTGTGTGGTGTGGGGGGAATGTGAACGGGCAGTGCAGGTGTGGAGGCCATCATGGGTGAGTGGGGAGCATGCAAAGAAGAGGGGGACACTTGGGGAGGGTCTGGGGGCAGGAAAACATGATATTCCCTGTCTGTTTTTCTGATATTCACATCTATAATATGATGCCACGGGTATCTGTAGTTCTGTACCTGCAGCTATGGAAAAAGATTTTTTTTTTAAATTGATATTTTTACAGCTACAATGAAATCGAGAGCAACATGATAGCCATCCAGGTCTCCCATCAATGTAGTAACCAGGAAGGATCCTGCTTAGATTCAATGTGAGGTAGCAGACAGCACCTCATGCCATGTTGCCTAATACATGACGCCAACTTGCAAGACCACTTAGAGCAACGTGGGCTGAGGGGGCCAACCTTTAGTGAGGCCATCAGTGATGTCATCTGTGATGTCATCATTGTGGTCATAGGCTGCAGGAAGCGTGATGTTAAGGTGGCTTTAGCTGAATTTCAGGGGTTTTGTTGCAAAGGCCTACATGTCCCTGCAACTAAAGTTTTTTTCCATATATATAGTGGCCTTGTAGTTATGATTAACTTGCTCAACCCATAGTAAGAACAATTTTTGGACAGTTCATAACTTGCCCCGCCTGGATGAATCCTCACAAAACCTTGCAAATAAAGTATATGGCCCCGTCAGATTGATTCTCTAAAGTTTGGTGAGGTTTCATGCAGTGGGGGAATGTTATAGAGGAGTGCCAACATGTTTGGCTTTTCCCGTAGACGCTATGGAAAAACAAATCTGCTCACGCCTACAGCCCAAACCGCTGGACGGATTTTTACCAGATATGAGGCAAGAGCAGTGATTTGTTCCCGAAAACGTGCTTTTGTAAATTTGGTGTAGTTTTTCTTTAAAAAGGCTAAAAGGTAGGTACAGAAGAATTAGTGATATCTGGGTTTGGTCCGCGGACTTACTTCCGTGTTCAGTCTACTGGCAGGTATATGATTGGTCTAGAGGGCGACGTGATGTCTGCGAATGATGAAAAGCGTGAGGTGCTTTATATTTTCAGAAAAGCACGACCTGTTGGATTTGCAGACTGTGCACATTGTCGGCGAACATTGAAGTAAAAACATATAAAAAACATGTTGCACTTCTCAAACTAATGAAGCAATCTCTGGGGTGGTGCAGGGTAATGAGGATGGGATGTGATATGGCCATACAAAGCCAAAAAACAGGCCTGTTTCTTCCCTGATATCTGCAAACAATCCAGGCAGTCCTGTGATCTATGCAAGCATCTGAGATGTTCGGAGACATTTATGCTTATTTGTGCATTACAGTGTTGGTTAAAATCAACTTTTGGATGGCTTTTAACTTCGGCATCACTCAACGAAACTGCATGAAATGTTGGAATTGTATTCCAGACTTAACTCTTAATGGTTCTGCAAAGTGTGGTGCTGTTTTGTCAAGAGGGAACACAAATAGAGGGGAGTACCAAAATATTTTAAAGGCTTATAAATGTCCGGGTCATGGCCTAAATTATGTTTCTTAAAGGATGTTTATAGTTCTTTCATATACATGACAAGAGGAATTATTAATAACTTATATACAGTGAAGTATTTTCACTTATGAAACCTATAAATTGACAGAAAAAAACTTTGTTAAAGGGATGTTACGGTTCAGAGGCATCCGACCTTTGGGACTCTTATGCTCTAGTAGTTAGCCAGTGGCGTCCCACCTTGGCATCACTTGACATTTCCCTGTTGGGTTCCCATGAGCACTTGCCCCTTCTATTTATGCACTTCTATCACTGCACAATGCATATGTGTAATTATAGGAGCAGTGTGTACAATTGTACAAAAGGGAAATGCAGATGAAAAAATAATTGTAGAAGATTCTTCAGTGGCAGTTTGTGTGTGTAAGTTTAATAGTGATTGGTGGATGGATGTGTGACTGAACGCAGTTCATGGAGGAAGTGTTGCAGATATACAATTAACAATGGTACAAGGGCTGCCCTGTGTGATGGTGTGATGGTGTTCACATGTCATCTGGGTGTTTTAATGATCCATGGCCAGGAAAGGGGACTCTGGAGACCATGGATCGTTATAAAGGTTTATCGATTATGGTCCTTTTTGTACGCTAGAGAAATGTATTTGGGACAGAACAATGTCTGTCTAATATATAATTGTCCATTAGAACCCTGGGCAGGGGAGCCAGCCAATCAGGTGACTAGTAACGTGAGCTTGACCCGCCGGTAAAACCTGCATTCCAAGTTGCATGATGGCCTGCTTTCCCTGCTGCCATCTTCCCCCCACCATCTGTCCCACTTTGTCTTTGATGTTCACCCCCCATATCCCTTTCCCATATTTTGGCAGTGTAGGGTGCTGCCGCTGCATTTGCTCTTTCTGTTCACCTCCCACAGTCCACCACGGAAAGGGAAGAGTGGCTCCATATGGTAATCCTTTTTTTAGGCACCCAGGTTACCGCTTTGGCAACCCGTGGTGCTAATGGCCTTCATCCCCCGTTGCAGGAGTTGGAACAGAGATAATGGCCCAGAGCCCTTGTTATATGCCCTCACTTCACTTTGGCTGATAACTTGTGCTTCCGGGCTATTGAGGAAAGTAAAGTAGATGGAGTCTATACAATTATTTATTTTAGTTCTATTTTTTAACTGTGAAAGGTGGTTTCTTAAGGTGGTTTTTTGTTCTTTTTTTTAAAGGGGAGGTCAGAAAGTAAGGTGGCGAGGGAAAGGATAGAAGAGGCACCAACCGCTAATATGGAGGGGCATGTGGACAGTGGAAGATGTTGCGGGTGTGCTACATCTAATGGAGGGGGCAGTGTTTCCCAATGCTCTTTGATTACAGCTTCAAAGGCACTTCAAAATTGCCCCACCCTGCAGAGTGTTGTGTTGCAGTATACACAGAGTACTGTTGCTTCCGAAAGATATGGATCAACAGCCTCTTTTATCGTTTGCAAGGTAGATTTTGTTTCCCTCAGAAGTAGGCTGCGTGGGTACAGTATTGGTTGAAGAAGAAGAGGTGGATGAAGACAGCCTACTACTTGCTAAAAAGGAACACCCTTTCTGAGAGCATTGCAGTGGATGGATTTTGTGTGGCAGCGCATGGAGGTGGTCCTGTAGGAGAACTGTCCAGCACATCCGTGACTTGTTACAGTGTTGCACTCAATCCATTTCACTTTGGTAGCTTTACCCTTTGGTACATTCCCAACAGTGGTAAATAACTGCCACTCCCAGGATTCTCTCTGAATGCTAGAGGTAGGCACTTCCTCTACCTCATCTTCTCAGTCTTCTTCATTGTCTTTTGAAGATGTATGCTTTTTTTGTTGCGTAATTTCCCCATCTGTTGGTGCTGGTGGTGGTGGCTCTTTGGGAGGATAGATGGCAAAAGCTAATGCTATTTTTAAGAGAAATAGCAGTTTTGCTAATATTCTTCCAATTAAGTGCTCTGTGCTAGATTGTTAATAGATAACAAGTATGAATATTTGTAGGAGCTGTGCAAGGGTACATTTTGAGTTAGAAAGTTCCTAGATCAGCGTCCAGTGCAGTTCCGAACTGTTTGTGAAGCACACATGAGTTTGCAAAGTGCAGCCGTGCTTACAAACACGTCATCATGCCTCAGACAGGCATGTCATCATGTGACACTTTTCAGTAAGGCTGTAATGACGTCAGACATCTGCGGACATTGACGAACATGAACACACTGGTATAAGTTGCAAAAAGTGTATAGAAGTTTTAAAAATTATACAAGAAGGTGGGGAATGGCAGAGTTTTAAGGTGAAACTTTCTAGATTGGACAGAAATGTATCTAGATTAGTAAATTGTAGGAAATTAGCGTGCACTGGTAAAAACCCATGACATTTACTGGAACAACGTTGTTAAAGGGACGTTATGGTTAAGGTGCACTAATAAAAACCTCTGAAATTCAATGAAACAACTTTGTTAAAGGGACGTTATGGTTACAAGTAAAACCAAAAAAAACAGAAATTCGCTATACGTTATGGTAAGGTAAGCAACCATATCTCACACCTCCACCATGTACTGCTAAGACTAACACCCAGGACATGAAGGCTGACATCACAAATGGCATTGATGTCATCACTGATGACATCACATATCTGGGCCACTTGTGTTTGTTTACTGACATGATTAAGCTAGGTTTTTGTTTTTACTGACAATTAGAATTTCCAAATTGTATAAGGTGCTACATAGCTACACATTAACCTTTGTATACGATCTTAAAGTACTTTCCTTAGAGTTTAATCTGAGCTCATATTGCATTAACATACATAAGTACACCTGAAACACAGAATTCATGTGTGTACATGATGATTAAATCGGAAGTTATTGTCATTAGTTGGTGCAGTTGTTTCTTAAAGATATTTTAAGAAATTAAAGTTCTGCACATAGCTGCTTGTCTGCTGTGGAAGCCATTTCTTGCATCAATGGTGTAATTTGAAGCAATATGCACAATGTTGCATTAGAATAGCATTCAACTCCTGTTTCATTACTAAATCTGCAATGAGGGCATGTCATAGTTGAACAACTCTCCAACTCCGTTAAAATCTGATTTTTTTTTAGTTTTAAGAGGAATTTATTTATTAGAATTTAGTTTCACTGACTCCTTACGTTTCCTGGCTAAGTACTTAGCAGGTACAGTTATAAGGTTCAGGTGAGTAGCATACAGCACACATAACCTATTATATTTTGCAATGCAACAAATGTCAGCTACCACTTCTCTTTCATCAAGGTTTATTTAAAAATAAACCTTCAATATTTTTCACATGTGAGAGAGCTCCATATGACATTCCTTCTCTAAACAGTGTGTTACCAATGCAAATAAGTGCTGCTTCTAAAGTCAACCCTTGTGATTTATGAATAGTAATTCTATATGCAGAGCATGATGGAAATGGTGCTCTTTTCACTGAGGTCCGAGAAAAAAAAATGAGTTTCTTCTACAGGATCAACCTTGACTTCAACATTTTTAATGTTTGTGTTTGTACTGTGAGGAAAAGTGTGAAATGCAATCACTTTTCACATCATTCAAGTTCCTCGTTAACATTACTCAGGCATTGAGGCACATTATCAACACTGGTTCTAGACCTGCTGTTTTAGAAATTGAATTCTCTAGTTGAACTAATTACGCTTTTGCTCTCTTATCTAACTCTAATGCATAACACGACCATCTAAAACATCACACAATTGTATCTCCACAATATTCTTTGACAGTAGCATTGTAGAGTTAAACTTGTTACAAACTATGCAAATCAAAGCAACACAAGAGATGTTTCTTCCCTGAAGAGTCAACATGACATCAGATGGACTGCAATCTTCATGGAACATGCTAGCAATCAGTCTTCCCGTTAAGACTGCTTTCACATTCTCCTCAAGAACACCTATACAAATCTTATTATGCATTTCTGCAGATTGCCTCATAGTAATCATAAGTTCCTGGAATTCAAAACAATTCCAAAGGTTAAAATCATCAATACTTCCTACAGTTATTTGACTATGCTCAGATTGCAGCATTTTGAAAACTGGTTGACTTTTCACAGGAGTTAATTGTAACAAGTCTCAAAAACAAGTATATGTTTAAATCCCAAAAAAAAACATTGTACTCAGTCTTCAAAATCTCTTGCATTCACAAGTGAATGAATGCTAGCATCAAGTTAGAGACCATGCTTACTTCATCTACAATCAGTGTATTATATTTTCTAAGAACTTGTCCTACTTCTTGTGCTGCACTTGATACAAGTTTCCAATGCTCTATTTTGTTGTCATGCTCCACTGGTAGCATCAACAGTAGATGTAAATTAACACCTTCTATATTGAATTCTGCTAAACCTGTTGGACCAATTACAATACACGAAAAAGAACTATCAATTACATGTTGGATCATTGCTCTTATTGCATGAATTAAAAAAGATGTACCTGTTCCTGCTTGTCCACTAACATACAACAATACAGGTTTGCATTGGACAAAAGAACATTCATGTGCATCATGCTGTAAACCATATAAGAATCTATCTTTGATTTTATAACATATTTCTTTTTGCTCTATATTAAGTTTACTAGCTATTTCATCATCATTTGCATCTGCAACTTTAGTTTGTTGCATTGCACTTTCTACTTCTTCCATGGCAAGCTCAACATCAGTTTGAATAATTTGTCACCAAGCAAATTTGTATTTCTTGCTGCAGAATCTTGACTTCCCTCAGAAGTCTCTTTTGAAAATATAGCAGCCAAAAGTTCTTCTTGACGTCGTTTTTTTTCCAATAAATCAAAGTACTGATCACATTTTGGATATGCAATTAAAATTTAAAATATATATATAGTCTTCAAAAGTGTCAAAACTTCCAAGCAAATCACTCTCTGCATGCCATGGGAAGAACAACTGTGAAAGACAAAAAATAAATAATTCCTTTTCTCTGCAGTTTGACAAGACAGTTCCATGTGGTTGATGAGACTTGACTTCTCATTTCTCACTAGACAACCAGTACATCCATGTACTTTAAACCATCCTCTGTCACTATTTGCTTTAATATTTCAATATGAGTAGCGTTCTGCTACTTTATATAAACACAATGGGCCTCATTAATAGGCTGGCGCTGATGGAATGAAGGGGAGTCCGGTACAGGACCGGCCCCCTTCATTCTGTCAGGGCCGATTACAAGCTTCCTATCGTGGGACCTGGATTGCATGCCTCATAAAACCAGGAGTGCTTTCCGGGTCCTGCAAGGGGAATAAAGGGGTAACAAAGGGAAACCTGTAATGTGCCTGTTGTTACCTCCCTCCCCATTCTCATTGAGCCCTATGGGGGCTCAAATGGGAATGGGGAACGGTTCCTGCAAGGAGGACTTAACGGGTCCTCCTATGTCGGAATGACCCGGTAAGTGCCCATTGCAGGAACCCGGAAAAGGATCCCGGTTTGGAGGCAGCCATGGAGCTAATAGCTCCATGGCTGCCTCCAAACTCATATTGAGGCCCAATACCTCCAACTCTACAGATCAATTTGGGTAATATGTATCAATCAAGTTGGTTTTCAGAATCTCTGTACTGTCAGGTACTGTTTCAGCTAACTGCTGAATTTGACTCAAAGGCTACAGTACCCATGTTTTAGTATTAGCCAGGCCAAGATTTAATAAATTAATACTATGCCCATGCAGAGGCAAACTAGTTAGACAATCTGCAGCTTCGTAGCTGTCACACTCTCTATGTGAGAACAACTTGAGACCAAAGCTTAGAAGTTTCTGACTAAGACTTCTATCTGCTAATAAATGTGCCCATACCCCAGTGACATTGCTTTTTTCAGCTTTTGTCATGTATGCAGTAACATAACGAGCAACAGCTGTTGTATCATCAGCAATATACTGCACACCAGTATTTGCATTCCAAGCTGAGCAATGACAAGTTTGTAATCATTAATGAAATGGAATTGCTCATCTCTTTTTAAATGATAAGCATTTCTTGGTGACTTTCAGTAACATTGTGTTGAACAGATGACATCAAACTATTAACTCTACTAGGTATTGTCACTGGCCTTGGAAAGCCAAATTAGCACTGTGATTGTCTTCACTTTTGTATTTTCTCTGACAGTAATTTCCATATGAGTGCCTTTGACATCTCTCCACCTTGTCCATAGATCAGAATGTACATGCTGAGCAGGTCTGGACCAAGTAACTTATTTTTCTATGAACTCCATCACACAGCCATCACTTTCTTTCCCAAACTGATGAGCATCTTTAATCCACAACAACACATGCATATGCGGAGCCCGGTACTCCTTCCCCCAAAAGAAATGTTCCATAGTGCCTAATGGACCATTTTCTTTATTACATATATCAATTGTAACATTTCTAAACATCTGGGAGGAAAGAACCATGATACACTTAAAAGGTCCATGGAACACAATTCTCCTAGTGTCATGTGTTCTGTGTTTACTTTCTGTGGATTTGTTTCATGAATCCACTTAGCAAGATCATCCCAACCATAGTCAGCACAACTTAAAGTAACACACCAAGTTGGAGAGCCCAAGGTTGCATCTAACCTCAGAGTGTCTCCTATACCAATTTAGTTTACTTTAGTTTGTTTATTTGTAAAGCACTGCCGAACCCTCGGGTAGCTGGGCGCTAATTCTTTAAGTACAGCAGTGGTTACAAAATGTTGCACATACAAATAGGTGAGAATGGTACCTTCCAGTGTGGTTCAAAGGACCTGGTTACAGAGTGGTCCTGGGAGAAGCATAGTATACTATGACAGGGCGGTTACAATTAGGTTTGAGTATTCATAACATACATTTCATTGATCAGGCGGATAATAGAATAGTTTCAGAAACATAAGTGCGGTATTGGATCTGTTAGGAAAGTCTAAGAGCCTGAGTCTCATTATTGTTGGGTGCTAAGAAGATCCTTGACTTTGGCTCTAAATGACCAGAATGAGGTGTCAGCTCTTATAGCCGTGGGCAGTGCATTCCACTGTTTAGCTGCCTGTACAGGCAGGGGAGCTAATTCCCCCAGCTGTTTTCAGGTTAAACTTTGGTTTCTTAGTTCCTCTCATTGTAGCAAGAATATTGGTAAATTTACCCTCTAAACCCTACTTCTTTCACCTGTTGCAGCATCTCACATGTAGAAATATTTTGAAATACAGCTCCAGTCTGAAGTGTATGAGCAGCAGCATAACATAATGTTGAAAATTCACTTTCATACAATAAGTGAAAATGATATTTCACATTGGTGCGGAATTGGGAATCTTCAAAATACATTCTTGTACAACATTCTTTTGAAGACGAGATTGAAACCTTCTGATCATCCAATGTGCCTCCTGTACCAGTAGGAAAAATCATAGGGAAACAACAAGCTTCCCAGACACTGGTTGGTGCACCTTTCATTGCTTTCATTTGATACAATTCTAATCTGTCAACCATGACTTCACGTTGAGTGTAGAGGATGAATAGTGTAATGTTCATACAAACTGTTCCCTTTTGAAACAGATAGACATTGGAACTGACCTTCACTGCTTTTATTGTTGACTCAATATCAAGCATAGATACGTCTGGTACAGTCACACTGCCTTTGACCTTTGATTAAATCACTGTGTTCCAATAGAAATGCCAATGCATTGTTCATCTTTCCAATATCTCTATGCTGTTTCCAAATGTTTGTACCTTTACTGGCAACAGCATTTACTAAAACAAACAAATAATCTGCAATGTCACGCTTCACTCCTAGATTGCGGACATCTTCTTCCAAGTTGAGGTAAATGCACAACTTTGCCTCTCACACCTTGCAATAATGATTGTTTAGGCAGGTTTGACGTCTTTGTTTGCAATATAACAATAACTTGAAAAGAATAAACAATTTGAAGTCCAACCAATACAAACATGTTTAATTTCTGAATCACAAGAGGGATATCAGACACTACCATATCATTCAAGACACTTCTTGTAGATGAAAAACCACACAGCAATGTCAATCCAAAAATGTAGTAGCTGTTTCATGTGGAAATCAACAATTTTCTCAAAATACACGGGAACATAGTCAAGAATTTGCAGACTGTCTTCGATTTATTAATGCAAGAAACTGTTAGTGAAGATAGGTATGCAGGAATTAGTTATGAGTGGAATCATATGTGTCCACAATGTAAGAACGATTACACTACTCAGGATATTTCTGAAAGACTTGTATATGTTCCTATCCCTGTGGGTTCCTCATTTCATTTATGATGTTCAACAGTTCTTTTTGGGTGTTGGTGGCTTTGCTGTGCAATGACTGTGGTTGTAATTCACAATCTACAATGCACAATTTAGTTTTTAACCTTATTAGTGCCAAGGATGAGGTATCTCGTCCTTGGGATTCCCTCCCTGTTGCCAAGGACGGGCTATGAGAGGGGGAGGTCCCCCTTCACTGCCCGGGGGTTGGATTATCTTCAATTTCACGTCGGAGTGCGTGATGCACGCTGACATGAAATTGAAAGTAAATTTACTGCGGCAGCCATTTTTGCCTGCCGCGGTGAAGAGAGAAGGTAAGAGCCTCTCTCCCTCTGCCTCGATCTCCGGCTGTATTTCAAGCCGATGATCGAGGCAGGTATCGTTGGAAAGGGGAGATTCTCCCCTTTCCAGCGATACCTTTTCTGACAACATTGCTGGTCACAGATCGGGCGCAGAGCTCAATCTGTGGCCAGAAATGGCCACTAAAGCACCAGGGATCTGTTTTGGGAGCAGGGAAAGGGGGGCTGCTTACTAGGTAAGCGCCCCCCTTTCCCCCAAGCCTCCAAAGCATGGCACCACAGTGCAGGAGACCCCATGGGGGCAGTGAGCCTCAGCCCCCTGAGGTGAAGATGAAAAAAAAAATGAAAAAAAGAAATCAAAGTAAGGGGGGAGGTGGGAAGGGGTATGGGGCTCTGGGGCCCACTAGGCCACCACAATTTTTTTTAAAAATGGTGTCTTTGGAAAGGGGAAATTCTTCCAGTTCCAAAGACACCATTTTTGACGCATTGCTGGTCACGAATCGGTGCAGAGCACTAGATCCATGACCAGCAATGGCCACTGGACCACCAGGTATACGTTTGTGACGTGCGGGACGAGGGGGGCTGCTTACAGTAAGCAGCCTTCTCCCCCCTGGCCCCCAAAGCATAGGGGCACATATCTAATAAACCCTGGGAGCAGATGGCTGATCATCTGCCCCGAGGGAAGGGGGAAAACAAAAAATAAAAATAAAAAATGTTTCGAAGGGAGGTGGGAGGGGGTTCAGGGCCCTGGGGCCCACTAGCCACCATGGTTTCTGGCAAAAATGGTGTTGTTGGAAAGGGGAGATTCTCCCCTTTCCAACAACACCATGTATGGTGCATTGCTGGTCACGGATAGGTGCAGAGCGCCCACTGGGGGGCCTGTCCCACCATTTTTGGGGGCCCTCTCCCCCCACCCCAAATGGAGGGGGGGCACCTCACGCAGCTGTTTGTAGGAGGCCCAGGGAGGCCTGCATGAGGAGCCCCTGCCACCCATTTGGGGCAAGGGGGAGAGGGCCCCCAAAAATGGTGGGACAGGCCCCCCAGTGGGTGGGGCAGTAAGGTTTGGGCACCCCGGGGCCAGATTAGCACTTCAATGTGCCTCTCTGCACCAAGGGGAGTTGGGTTACCAAAGGAACAAAAAGTGAAAATGGTGGAACGCTTTTTAGGGGGGGCTGTGGGGCACCCCAAAGGGTCAGGGAATTTTTTTAATGGTATGGGGAGTTGACCCCCTGTCCCCCACCCGCAATGGAGTGGGTGCCATGTCATGCAGCCCTCCCTGGGACCAGATATCTGCTCTTAGGAACGGACGCCTGAGCCCAGGGAGGAGTGCAGGACAACCCCCCCTTATCTGCCCCTAGGGAGGGCTACATGAGATGGGCCGCCCCTCCAATTGGGGTGGGGGTGGAGAGGTGCACCCCCCTTCACATTAGAAAATTTCACAGTGGTGTAGGGGGCCCCTCCGCCCCCGCTAAAGGGCAGCCTGCCATTTTGAATGTTTTTCTTTGTTTACTATACCTGCCTTCTTGGCGCAGAGGGGCACATTGGTGTGCCAACCTGGTGCTGGGTGCCCAAACCTTACTGCCCCACCCATTGGGGGGCCTATCCCACCATTTCTGGGGGCCCTCTCCCCTCCACCCCAAATTGAGGGGGGTGTATCTCACACAGCCTTTTGTAGGAGGCCCAGGGAGGCCTGCATGAGGTGCCCCCGCCACCCATTTGGGGTGAGGGGGGAGAGGGCCCCCAAAAATGGTGGGACAGGCCCACCAGTGGTTGGGCAGTAAGGTTTTGGTATCCCGGGGCCAAATTGGCACATCATTGTGTCTCTCTGCACCAAGGGGAGTTGGGTTACCAAAGGAAAAAAGTGAAAATGGTGGAACGCTTTTTAGGGGGTCTGTGGAGCACCCGAAAGGGTCAGGGAATTTTCTAATGGGATGGGGCATTGACCCCCCAACCCGCAATGGAGTGGGTGCCACGTCATGCAGCCCTCCCTGGGACCAGATATCTGCTCCTAGGAACGGACGCCTGAGCCCAGGGAGGAGTGCAGGACAGCCCCCTTATCTGCCTGCGGGGAGGGCTACATAAAATGGGCCGTCCATCCAATTGGGTTGGGGGTGGAGAAGTGCACCCCCCTTCACATTAGAAAATTCCACAGTGGTGTAGGGGGCCCCTCCAACCCCGCTAAAGGGCAGTCTGCCATTTTGAATTATTTTCTTTGTTTACTATACCTGCCTTGGCGCAGAGTTGCACATTGGTGTGCCAATCTGGCACGGAGTGCCCAAACCTTACTTCCCCACCCACTGGGGGACAAGTCCCACCATTTTTGGGGGCCCTCTCCCCTCCACCCCAAATTGAGGGGGGTGTACCTCACACAGCCTTTTGTAGGAGGCCCAGGGAGTCCTGCATGAGGTGCCCTCGGCACCCATTTGGGGTGAGGGGGTAGAGGGCCCCCAAAAATGGTGGGACAGGCCCCCCAGTTGGTGTGGTAGTAAGGTTTGGGCACCCCGGGGCCAGATTGGCACATCAATGTGCCTCTCTGCACCAAGGGGAGTTGGGTTACCAAAGGAAACAAGTGAAAATGGTGGAACGCGTTTTAGGGGGGCTGTGGGACACCCCAAAGGGTTGGGGAAATTTCTAATGGTATGGGTCGTTGGACCCCTCCAACCCCACCAGCAATGGGGTGGTTGCCATGTCAGACAGCCCTCACTGGGACCAGATATCTGCTACTAGGAAGGGATGCCTGAGCCCAGGGAGGAGTGCAGGACTGCCCCCCCTTATCTGCCCTCAGGTAGGGCTACCTGAGATGCGTCGCCCCGCCAATTGGAGTGGGGGTGAAGAGGGGACCCCCCTTTACATTACAAAATTGCCCGGCAGTGTAGGGTGCCCCTCAGCCCCCCCAAAGTGCAGGCTACCATTTTCAATTGTTTTCTTTGTTCACCAAACTTCGCTTGACGCAGAAGGGCACATTAGAGGGCCATCTGAATGATACTTGGCCTAGTAGGATTGTTGTCTGTTCTCCCTTTGTTCCCCCTCCCTTGGCTCGTTACGCCTTGAAACACTTGTGTATAGGTGCGTTATGAATGCCATATCATATCAATCTGGCCCCAGGGTGCCTACAACCTACTGCCCAATTCAAATGAGGGCCTTTTTGGGTGGTTTGGTATTTGGCTGGGCTGACACAGATATTTTATGTTTTTTTTTTCTTCCCTTTACAGGTTTTGTGCATTTCTGTGGTCCAATTCCAACAGTGGTCCCTGTGAGCCCCGCCTGGGTCCCCATTCTTTTGCAGGGGGCAAAGCAGTAACGCAGGGTAGCTAGAGGGACAGGGCAGTCAGGGGGGTGATGTCACTGGCCTTGGCCGCCCGTCTCCCATGTGGGTGTTTTCTCCCCCAAGTTCAGCAGTAGGCGCAGGGTGCCCCGGCAGGGTCCCTATCCCTTCCTGGAGGGGAAAGCTGTAGCGCTGGCCAGGCAGAGAGATAGGAGGATTCTGGTTGATATGTGTGCCCTTGGGTGCCTCTCAGCCTTTGTAGTTGAGTGCCCCCAAGGTCACCAGTGGTCCTGGAGTTGTGGCCGAAAGTCTCTCAATGAAACTGTTGAAAATTGCATCCATTTGTGGTGAATGCGCCACATTCTGGCAGGGTGTCTATATTCAGAGAGCACACTTACTGTGGAGTTATTTTCCTCTGTCAGAATACTTACCCTGCCGAAGTGTTACGGTGCTGCATGTGCAAGTCACCGTACCACCGTGCAGTGCAATCGGTGGCCCACAGGAGCAGGAACCTTCTGTGATGACAATTGCGCCAGTACAACTGTGTCATTGGCACAAGGAGACATACTGTGTTCTGCACCTCGTGCCCCCTACGAAGAATGTGCCATTTATGTATCGACCTACTGTTATCTCACATGAGAAGTGCATGTCAGAATGGGGGAAGTGTGTGTTTGGGAATGTTACAAGGGCCATTTGTTGACACAATAGTTGTGCTATTTGATAAACTGTAGGTCTGGCCATATTCATGGGGGTTTACTTGTTTCCTTTTCCTAGTGAGGATGAGGGCTGTGTAGATAATTGGATACTCTCATCCAAAGGGCTGCACGATTTTTCGAAGGGTCAAACACATCTCGGTCTCAAAGGGATGACCTCTTGATGCATTAGTTTGAGGTCAGGGGGAAGCGCTATCACCAGCTCAGAGCAGCCATCAGCGATGTCCAGCCAAAAGGAGATGCCCCCCCCGACCTTACAGTGGTGCACCTGGGAGGAAATGATTTGGCGTCTGTGGGAGGGGAAGGGATACAAGAACTGCTCATGGTGGAACTGGAATGGATTGCACAGAGGTTTCCAAACACTGGTGGCTTGGTCCCAGATAATTTCCAGGAGGTTTTCTTTCTGCTGGGGGATGCCATACACCTACTGGTCTTCTTTCCATTTCCAATCAGTGTACCAGTCCAGCCTTCCGTGGTGGTAGATGACTGAGAAGTGTCATGTATCTAGTGGAAGGAACTGAAAAATGTACAGATAGCTCCCAGAGAGTTTGGATGTGTTATTGGTCAGCAAAACACTGAATGTAATTTTTTTATGTTTCCTTTGCAGTTGCGGCTACTGAAAAGGTATCACTGACTTATGTAAGTACTACATATATTACTTGGTAATGTCGGGGTGGAGGGCTACTGTGGTGGGAGGAACTGTGGCTGCAATGTCAGTGGTATGCGTGGGAAAGGGTAGTGGGGAGGTTCGGGGGCCAGTGATGTGTGTGTCTTGCATTGAGGAAGGTGGCTGATTTTCAGAAGGAAACGTTTGGCGGACATAAGTAGCAGCAAACTTTAAAAAATGTTTCCGGTAGTTATGCACTTGGTAATTTTTTCTTAGCATGCTATGCACACTTGGTACAGAGCGCATTCCTTTTACTACATCGGTCACCATTTCTGTGGTCCAATTCGAGCAGTGGTCCCAGTGAGCCCCACCATGGTCCCCATCCTTTTGCAGGGAGAAAAGCTGTAATGCAGGGTAGCTAGAGGGGCAGGACGTTGGGGGGGTGATGTCATTGGCCTTGGGCGTCCGTCTCCCAGGTGGATATTTTGTCCCCCAAATTCAGCAGTGGGTGCAGGGTGCCCCGGCAGGGTCCCTATCCCTTCCTGGAGAGGAAAGCTGTAGTGCCGGCCAGGCAGAGATGTAGGGTGGTGGTGGTTGATGTGTGTGACCTTGGCTGCCTCTCTGCCTTGGTAGTCGAGTGCCCTCAAGTTCACCAGTGGTCCTGGAGCTGTGTCCGAAGCACTCCCAATCAAAGTGTCTAAGGTTGCATCCATTTGTGGTAAATGGGGCACATTCTGTCCAGAGAGCGTACAAAGCGCACTTCCTGTGGACTTCCTCTGGCAGAGTAGTCACCCTGCGAAAGTATAGTGGAGTAGCATGTGCAAGTCACCTTACCACCGTTCAGTGCAGTTGGTGGCCCACAGTAGTAGAAACCTTCACTGATTGCAATTGCGCCAGCACAACTGTTTTATTGGCACAAGGTGACATACTGTCTTCTTCACCTTTTTCCCCTGAAAATAATGTGCCAATTACTTATCAACCTACTGTTGTCTCACATGAGAGGTGCATGTCCGATTGGGTGAAGTGTGTGTCTGGGATTGTTACAAGAGCCAAGTGTTGACGCAATTGTTGTGCTAATTGGTAAACTGTATGTCTGGCCATATTTATGGGGGTTTTCCTGTTTCCATTTCCTAGTGAGGATGAGGGTTGTGTGGATTTCCGGCCACCCTTTCATCAAAAGGGCCGCACGACTTGTCCAAGGGCCAACCACATCTGGGTCTGGAAGGGATGCCCTTGCAGTGCATTGGTTTGGGGTCGGGCGGATGCACCTTCATCAGCTCCGAGGAGCCATCAGTGATGTCAAGGCCAAAGGAGATGTCCCCCCCCCTGACCTTATAGTGGGGCACCTGGGAGGAAATGATTTGGCGTCTGTGGCACAAAAGGGGGTACGGGAGCAGCTCATGGCGGAACTGGAATGGATCGCACATAGGTTTGCAAACACTGTGGTGGCCTGGTCCCAGATGATTCCCAGGAGGGATTGGAGAACTCCAGGGAATGCAAGGGCTATCAACTCCTCGGTGAGGAAACTCAATGGGGAGCTTGCGAGACTGACCATGGGGAATGACAGAATTCGAACTATACACCATGGCTTTATCAAAGGGGAAGTGTTGTATCAGAGAGATGGGGTCCACCTTTCAAAAAGAGGCATGGACCTTTTCATTGAAGACATTTTGACCTTTGCCCAGACGCTATTGTGCGTGGGTGAGGCCAGTAACTGATGGACTAAAAATGTCAGTAAGTATGGTGACTGCAATACTCCCACTTCCTTGCAATTGATTTCTGGTCATGGCCTGTCAATGTATTGTATTTGTATATGTCAAAGCTGCTTATTTCTTTGATACCCATCATTACTTTCATCAACCTAATTCCACTTGCTTGCCCTTGCAGTAATTTCGTCCTTGAGACCTTCCCCTTTCCAACACAGAACCCTATGTGAATGTGCAGGTGTTTTTGTCAAAAGTGTGCTAGCAAATGTCTGGAAGGGCCTGCCATGGAATGCTCTTATCTTCCCTGCCTGTGTCTTGATTGCTTTTGGCTTTTCAACTCACCCAATCACTTATATGTTGCATGCTTGCTTCTCACCTCCATTTCCCATCCACCAGCATCCCATGGAGGAGGGCATGGTGCAACGCAAGTTGGCTGTTTGTGCATTGGTAGTGTGGGTGCAATCTTCGTCCCTACACTTATATTTGTGTAATGTATAGCGCAAGAGTACATCGTCCATAGCTTTTTTGTTGTCTTTGTTTTAGGTGCAGGTGTGTTGTAGCTGTCTACCCACTTGTTGGAAAGCAGTGAGCTGGTCCTTAGCATTTCTCGTGAGTGTTTTCAAAATAGTACTCCATTTCTTGTAGCGTGTTGAGAGTACCTCATATTGCAGAGGGCTGCTACAGTTTCTGAGCAAAGTCTGGACCTTTTGGTGTACTTGTGTGGAGTTGATTTGTGGCACTGAATACCACTTACTCTGCTACCTTCCATAGGGTTCCATAGCGACAGCACTCATGGCTTCTCGTCGATCAATATCTGGTGAAGAGGCTTTAGCTGCAGTGATGGAGTCTGCCCCGGGCACAGAGGTGGATAATCAATCTGAAACAGATAGTGCTTCTGAGGGTCAGCAGGAAAGTGATTGGGGAAGTGAGTTTTCAATGGATGAAGGTTCCCGCGCTGCCTCCTCCTCCTCATCATCATCATCATCATCTGATGACGAAGAGGATGACAGGGTACATCTACCTTTGCACACACTTCCCACACGCAGGGGATCTGGAAGGGGGAGGAGACGTTCAGTACGTCCACGCAATGTGCCAGTTCCTGACATGGCTGAAGTGTCACAAAGAGTCGCAGTGGGTGCCTCCAATAATGGCTAAGACTGATGTGCCCCCTTTTACTGGTATATCTGGGTGCACAGTGAATACATGTGGGTTTCAGCCTATTGATTTTTTGAACCTTTTTGTTGATGATGGGTTCATTGCAGATGTGGTTGAACAAACCAATTTATATGCTGCACAGTTCTTGAGGTCAAGGGGTCCCACTCTGAAACCCCAGTCCAGAGCACATGCACAGTTCCCACAACCGATGTTCAGTTGAGAACATTTTGGGCTCTCATTCTGCTAATTGGAATATTGCAGATGCCGACTCTTTCAATGTACTGGTTTACTATAGCGGTACATTCTAGCCCCCTTTTTCCAGCTTTAACGAGTAGAAATCGGTTTCAAGCACTGCACCGTATGTTGCATTTCAATGACAACTCGGCAGTATTACCCAGAACTGACCCAAACTTTGATAGGCTCTTCAAACTCCAGCAATTTCTGGAGCACTTCAGTCAGCGATTTGCAGAGGTGTATGTTCCTAGCCAGAACATATGCATTGATGAATTGTTGGTGTTGTTCAAAGGTCGCCTAGTGTTCAGGCAATACATTCCTAGCAAGAGAGCACAATGCGGGTTCAAAATGTACATTTTGTGTGAAAGTACCACTGGATATGTCAGCAGCATGAGAGTCTACACTGGCAAAGACTCCACCTTAAACCCTGCGGGCTGCCAGCCCATTTAGGGACATGTGAGAAGATATTTTGTGATCTTCTCACGTCATTGCCCAACAAGGGTCACCCTTTGTATGTAGACAATTTCTACACTGGAATTCCACTGTTCAAGGAATTGTTGAATGTGGCACACTGGCATGCGGTACAATCCGCAGTAACCATTAAGGCTTCCCCAGGCAACTTGTGTGTAAGAAGTTGGCCAAGGGAGAATGTATGGCATTGCGGCGGGATGAACTGTTAGCAGTGAAATTCTGTGACAAAAGGGATGTGTACATGCTAAGTACTATTCATGATAAAGTACTTCAGCAGTCAATCCACGCGGGCAGACCCAGCAAGTGTGGAAGCCCAACTGCATTTTGGACTACAACAAGTACATGGGTGGAGTAGATATCCCGATCAAGTGCTTCAGTCATACCGTGATGAGCGCAAGTCGTGCTTCTGGTACAAAATGTTGACCACACGCATTGTGCATATTGCAATTTACAATGTGTATGTTGTGTACCGGGCAGCTACTCCACAAAACAAACTTTCTTTTCTGAACTTTGAAACAGAAGTTGTTAATTCTCTGACTATGGGCCATGTATAAATTCCCTCCTTTCAAGAAGTAGAAGATGTGGCCAGATTGCAAGAGCGACGCTTTGGTGATTATGTTCCTCCCACAGCCACAAAGTCACAACCTTACTGAAAATGTAAGGTGTGTACAAAACAAGGAAAGAGGAAGGATACTCGGGTGTACTGTCCCAATGCCGTTCCCACCCAGCCCTCTGCTTTCAGCCTTGTTTCCTTTTGTATCATACAAAGGAAAAATATTGAGAGATTGACCGATTTCCGAAAATGCCCATCATTCCTTGAAGGGGACCCTTAGGCTCTGAATGCGTGCATGTCTCATAAAGGAATGGCACTCCGGCTTGCTGGACTGGAGGTGTACCTTCAATACAAATGCAACAGGATTTCAACTCACTTCACTAGATTTAGCATGCTTTCATGAGCATTTTTAGTCCAGCTCCCTCACCTCAAGGCGTGACTTGCAAAGGAATGCAAATCAGGCTCCTTCCATTACAGGCCTGCCTCTCAAAGAACATTCATTACGGATCCCTCCACTTGAGGAGTACCATGAACAAGAAAGGAACTCCATTGTGGTTCATTCCCCTTTGGTATGCTTTGGCAAGCAATGCTAGTCCTGCTCCTTCCACTTGAGGCCTGCCTTGGAAAGGCATTCCATCCCGGTACTTTTCACTCCAGGTCTGCCTCAGAAGGAAACGTCAGTCTAGCTCCCTCTGCGCGAGGTGTGACTTACAAAGTAATGCCATTCAGGCTCCTTCCACTTCAGGCAAATCTTGGAAAGGAATGCCACGCCAGCTCCCTCCTCTTGAGGCGGGCCTTGGAGAAGAAGGCAACATAACTCTGGGTCACTGCCCTTTGGGGTGTCTTGGCAAGGCACGCTAGTGCAGCCTGCTGAACTTCGGGATTACCGTAGAAAAAAACGTCAGGGAAGCCCCCTTTGCTTCCGGCGTACATTGGAAAGGAACCCGATTCTGGCTCCTTCCACCTAAGGTTTGGCATGCAAAGAAACGCCAGTCCCGCTCCCTCAACTCGAGGGGTGCGTTGGGGAAGACTGGAACACCATTCAGGTTCCCTCCACTGAAGGGGTGTCGTTTGAAAATAGTACACGCCACTTTCGCTCCCTCGAGGTCTAAGTGTCATGAAAGTGGTACTTGGACACAAACTGTATGGCGGCGGTGACTTGTATACCTTGTAACATCCTGCCTTGTTTATTCTTTT
Source organism: Ambystoma mexicanum (assembly GCF_040938575.1). Lineage (NCBI taxonomy): Eukaryota > Metazoa > Chordata > Amphibia > Caudata > Ambystomatidae > Ambystoma > Ambystoma mexicanum. Next base: position 1,158,769,657 of record NC_090928.1, on the reverse strand, counting down.
ACTGTAAGTAATGTTATGTGTGGTGTAAGTGACATGCCTTCTGTAGGAATGAATTGGATATCATTGGTGTGTGAATGAGGTAAAGCTAGGTAGAACATGCAGATGTCATTTCTGTGAATGCACTTTCCCAGCACTGCAGAAATGATTGCCATGTTTCAGGGTGTGTGTTTTGTGTGGGTACGGTTGAACATATGAATGTTTGAACAGAGTGGCTAAGGGCATACTTGAAGTTGGTGTGGAAGACAGCGCTTGTAGGGCAGGTAGCCAAGTGAGCCAATATGCACTTGCTATCAGTGTCCACATACCATTGCAGGCACATAGAGATTGAATGCAGACACACCTGAATTTCACACTCTCTGCAGACGGGCACACCATACAGATATGGGCCTCTGGGTGTCCAAGCCACGAGGGAAAACAGGAAACCCCATGCATTTCCAAAAAGAGGACACCAGTGGGAATCCGCAGAGGTATGATTTGAGCAAATGGGACCAGCATTTATTACCCAGAAGCCCTGGCAAAGTCTGAAATGTGCTGGAAAAAAAAACATTTTTCACTTTGTCAGGGGTTATGGGTAAAACATTCTGGTCCGCGTCACGCAAATTGGACCTCTGTGGATTCCTACTGGTGCCCTCTTTTCAGAAATGCATGGGTTTCCCAGTTTTTCTTGGTGGCTTGGACACCCTATGCCCAAATCTGTAGGTTATCTCCCCAAACCCTTTTGTGGTTACCAGTGGGTTAGCCTTTTCCCTTTACGGCTAGATTGGTGAACCCACACATGTGAAGTACCGTTTTCGTTGGGACACCTGTGGGAACGTGGGAAGGTATAACATCTGTTGTTGGCGGCATGTTTTGATGGGTGAGCCGAGTGAAATGTGCAGAAAATGCTTTTTTTTGCCACATTTCAGACTTTGCGGGGGTATTTGGGTAATAAATTCTGGGCCGATTTGCGCAAATCATACCTCTGCAGATTCCCACGGGTATCCTCTTTTTGGAAATGCATGGGGTTTCCTGTTTTCCTTGTTGGCTTGCACACCCGAGGCCCATATCTCTATGGTGTGCCCGTCTACATAGAGTCTGAAATTCAGGTGTGAAAACAGAGTTGGGGTTACTTGTGTTTTAGGCTTTCCCCTTGGTGCTCAGGTAGGTGCACGCACACATGTGCTGTACCGTTTTCATCGGGACATCTGTGGGAATGCATGACGGTAGGCCATGTGTTGTTGGTGGCGTGTTTCGATGGGTGAGTTGAGTGAAATGTGCGGAAAATGCGTTTTTTTCCCCACATTTTGGACTTTGCGGGGGTGTCTGGGTAATAAATTCTGGGCCGATTTGCGCAAATCATACCTCTGCAGATTCCCACGGGTATCCTCTTTTCGGAAATGCATGGGGTTTCCTGTTTTCCTTGTTGGCTTGGACACCCGAGGCCCATATCTGTATGGTGTGCCTGTCTGCAGTGAGTCTGAAATTCAGGTGTGAAAACAGACTTGGGGTTTCTTGTGTTTTAGGCTTTCCCCTTGGCGCCCAGGTAGGGGCACCCACACATGTGAGGTACTGTTTTCCTCGGGACACCTGTGGGAACGCGGAACAGTAGGCCATGTGTTATTGGTGGTGCGTTTCGATGGGTGAGCTGAGTGAAATGTGCAGAAAATAAATTTTTTCCCGACATTTCAAAATTTGCGGGGGTGTCTGGGTAATAAATTCTGGGCCGATTTGCGCAAATCATACCTCTGCGGATTCCCACGGGTGTCTTCTTTTCGGAAATGCATGATGTTCCCTGTTTTCCTTGGTGGCTTGGACACCCAAGGCCCATATCTGTATGGAATGCCCATCTCCAGAGAGTCTGAAATTCACGTGTGAAAACAGACTTGGGGTTACTTGTGTTTAAGGCTTTCCCGTTGGCGCCAAAGTAGGTGCACCCACACATGTGAGGTACCGTTTTCACCGGGACACCTGTGGGAACGCGGGACGGTAGGCCATGTGTTGTTGGCGGCCTGTTTCGATGGGTGAGCTGAATGAAATGTGCGGAAAATGAATTTCTTTCCCCACATTTCGGAATTTGCGGGGCTGTATGAGTAACAAAGTCTTGGCCGATTTGCGCAAATCATACCTCTGAGGATTCCCAAGGGTGTCCTCTTTTTGGAAATGCATGGGGTTCCCTGTTTTCCTTGGTGGCTTGGACACCCGAGGCCCATATCTGAATGGTGTGCCCATCTGCAATGAGTCTGAAATTCAGGTGTGAAAACGGACTTGGGGTTACTTGTGTTTTAGGCTTTCCCCTTGGCGCCCAAGTAGGTGCACCCACACATGTGAGGTAGTGTTTTCATCGGAAAACCTGTGGGAACGTGGGACAGTAGGCCATGTGTTGTTGGCCGCGTGTTTCGATGGGTAAGCCGAGTGAAATGTGCGGAATATGCATTTCTTTTCCCACATTTCGGACTTTGTCGTGGTGTCTGATTAATAAATTCTTGGTCGATTTACGCAAATCATACCTCTGCGGATTCCCACATGTGTCCTCTTTTCGGAAATGCATGGGGTTCCCTGTTTTCCTTGGTGGCTTGGACACCCGATGCCCATATCTGAATGGTGTGCCCGTCTGCAGTGAGTCTGAAATTCATGTGTGAAAACGGACTTGGGGTTACTTGTGTTTTAGGCTTTCCCCTTGGCGCACAAGTGGGTGCACCCACACATGTGAGGTACTGTTTTCATCAGGACATCTGTGGGAATGCGGGACAGTAGGCCATGTGTTGTTGGCGGCGTGTTTCGATTGGTGAGCCAAGTGAAATGTGTGGAAAATGCGTTTCTTTTCCCTCATTTCGGACTTTGCAGGGGTGTCTGGGTAATACATTCTTGGCCGATTTGTGCAAATCATACCTTTGTGGATTCCCACGGGTGTCCTCTTTTCAGAAATGCCTGGGGTTCCCTGTTTTCCTTGGTGGCTTGGACACTCGGGGCCCATATCTGTATGGTGTGCCCGTCTGCAGAGAGTCTTAAATTCAGGAGTGAAAACAGACTTGGGGTTACTTGTGTTTTAGGCTTTCCCCTTGGCGCCCAAGTAGTTGCACCCACATATGTGAGGTACTGTTTTCATTGGGACACCTGTGGGAATGTGGGACAGTAGGCCATGAGTTGTTGGCGGTGTGTTTCAATGGGTGAGCCGAGTGAAATGTGCGGAGAATGCATTTTTTTTTCCACATTTCGGACTTTGCAGGGGTGTCTGGGTAATAAATTCTTGGTCGATTTGCGCAAATCATACCTCTGCGGATTCCCACATGTGTCCTCTTTTCGGAAATGCATGGGGTTCCCTGTTTTCCTTGGTGGCTTGGACACCCGATGCCCATATCTGAATGGTGTGCCCGTCTGCAGTGAGTCTGAAATTCATGTGTGAAAACGGACTTGGGGTTACTTGTGTTTTAGGCTTTCCCCTTGGCGCACAAGTGGGTGCACCCACACATGTGAGGTACTGTTTTCATCAGGACATCTGTGGGAACGTGGGACAGTAGGCCATGTGTTGTTGGCAGCGTGTTTCGATTGGTGAGCCGAGTGAAATGTGCGGAAAATGCGTTTCTTTTCCCACATTTTGCACTTTGCGGGGTGTCTGGGTAATACATTCTTGGCCGATTTGCGCAAATCATACCTCTGCGGATTCCCACATGTGTCCTCTTTTCGGAAATGCATGGGGTTCCCTGTTTTCCTTGGTGGCTTGGACACCCCAGGCCCATATCTGTGTGGTGTTCCCGTCTGTAGTGAGTCTGAAATGCTGGTGTGAAAACAGACTTGGGGTTACTTGTGTTTTAGGTTTTCCCCTTGGCGCCCAAGTAGTTGCACCCACATATGTGAGGTACTGTTTTCATTGGGACACCTGTGGGAATGTGGGACAGTAGGCCATGAGTTGTTGGCGGTGTGTTTCAATGGGTGAGCCGAGTGAAATGTGCGGAGAATGCATTTTTTTTTCCACATTTCGGACTTTGCAGGGGTGTCTGGGTAATAAATTCTTGGTCGATTTGCGCAAATCATACCTCTGCGGATTCCCACATGTGTCCTCTTTTCGGAAATGCATGGGGTTCCCTGCTTTCCTTGGTGGCTTGGACACCCGAGGCCCATATCTGAATGGTGTGCCCGTCTGCAGTGAGTCTGAAATTCAGGTGTGAAAACGGACTTGGGGTTACTTGCGTTTTAGGCTTTCCCCTTGGCACCCAAGTGGGTGCACCCGCACATGTGAGGTGCTGTTTTCATCAGGACACCTGTGGGAATGCAGGACAGTAGGCCATGTGTTGTTGGCGGCGTGTTTCGATGGGTGAGCAGAGTGAAATGTGCGGAAAATGCTTTTTTTCCCCACTTTTCAGACTTTGTGGGGGTGTCTGGGTAATACATTCTGGGCCGATTTGTTTTCATCGGGACACCTGTGGGAATGGGGGACAGTAGGCCATGTGTTGTTGGCGGCGTGTTTCGATGGGTGAGCCGAGTGAAATGTGCGGAAAATGTGTTTTTCCCCCCACATTTCTGAATTTGCAGGGGTGTCTGGGTAATAAATTCTAGGCTGATTCACGCAAATCATACCTCTGCAGATTCCCCCGGGTGTCCTCTTTTCGGAAGCGCATGGGGGTCCTTGTTTTACTTGGTGGCTTGGACACCCGAGGCCCGTATCTGTATGGTGTGTCCGTCTGCAGAGAGACTGAAATTCAGGTGTGAAAACAGACTTGGGGTTACTTGTGTTTTAGGCTTTCCCTTGGTGCACAGGCAGGTGCACCTACCCATTTGTGGTACCGTCTTCATCGGGACACCTGTGGGAACGCGGGACAGTAGGCCATGTGTTGTTGGCGGCATGTTTCGATGGGTGAGCAGAGTGAAATGTGCGGAAAATGCTTTTTTTCCCCACTTTTCAGACTTTGTGGGGGTGTCTGGGTAATACATTCTGGGCCGATTTGCACAAATCATACCTCTGCAGACCGTTTTCATCGGGACACCTGTGGAAATGCAGGAAGGTATAACATTTGTTGTGTTTGTGTGGTTTTCATAACTTTTTGACCCATTTGCTGGTGCCCTTTGCCACACAACCCTTTCATTTCCCAAATGTGACCTAGATGTACTCACTGCTTTAGGCACCATACACTTTTGTAACCTGCACAAGTCCCCTACCATTGAAAAGGTCTGCCTGTGCTCTTTCAAAAAATGTACGTTTGCCATTCCTCACCACATTTGTTTTCCTGATTTACACATGCTAACTGCGTCTCTTCAGGCCGTGAGCATAAAACTCCTATGTAAATGGCTCAGTGTTTGGCTTGTGGTATTGCTTGTTTTGCAAAACACTACAAATAATGTGTGCTTTCCTAACTGCAAGAGTCAGGGGAATGTAGCGGAGCATTGCTTTTCTCAAAATTCATAGAAGCCATTGCCGTACCAAGCCAACCATATCCAACACAAACTTTGTGTTTTGTCATTTTCCCCCTTTCCCCCAATCTATGGCATTTTCCCCTACCTAGTTGTTGCCAGACCTAGGCATATCACCCCTTTATGAACTTGGAATCTTGTCTACTTTTCAGAAATATATGCCTTTCTGTCCTTCAATTCGGCTTTCCTACCATTTTCTTCCATATCGTCCATGCATTTGCCAAAAATTGCCAAAATTGCCTACCTCTCACAAAACGGTTGATAACCACATCAAAATAATGTTATTTGTTTCCACTCAACCTATTCTTGAAGGCCAGGAAATTGGGGAATTCAGCACAGCAAACCATTTGTTCTCAGCTCTTAAAAGGAAAAGTTTTATTTGCATTTTTTGAAAAAACACAAAATCTTTGCCCTTTTTGGTTATTTTCTCTCACCCCCCTACAGCAATCTCGAATTCCTGGGTGGCGGTACGACCGCCTACATGGCCATGATATCTCATGTAACAAAAAAGTTACAAGGCTTTGAATGGCCACATACCGAAATCACCAAAAAAGGCCTTGGCACTGGGGGGAAATACCCATGGCAGTTAAAGGGTTGATAAGTATTTACTGATTATGTTTCAAATATACAGTGTCCATAGTAAACACATTAACAATGTAGATGGTAGGAAAATTAACATGTCAGTAATGAATTTTGTAAATAGTCATGTTTCTATTTGTATGACACCTTTCCATTCACTGTGGGCAGAACATGGGTGCATACAGAAGTAGAGTGGCTTGTTTGTAATGACTCTATAGTCACACATTAAGCTAGATTGCCAAAGGTTTTAAAGAATGTTTATTTAATGTTTTTAGAACCAAAAGTTTTAAAATACATGTTTTATATTCTTTGTGAATATACACATGCCAAATAAAAGTTTGAAATGGAAGAATAGGTTAATAAGTGTGTAAAGTAGTAGACTGTAGTCAGAATGCAGGGTTCAAAAGGTATGATTTATTGCTGTGTTAAACTTTCAAACAGCCTCTCATTATAAACAACAAAACATGCTTAAATGTGGCTCAGCAGGCTTGCTCGGAAAAAAGGTCAATCAATTCAGAGTTCGCATGAATGTCCTCTTAACCTTTGCTCCTCTTTGAAAGAAAAATAATCAGGTCATATTTAAAAAAAACAAAAACAAACAGAGAGGGTAAACCCACGGAAACACTGTCCTTTGAAAATGGTTTACGGCCCGATTTTCCTTGTCAGTGAATCCGCTTCGGTAGTGTTCCCGGCGATGCCACTCTTCGAGCCTCTCCTGGAGGAGAGTCTGCCTCTTGATAAGGATCTCCGCGATGCTGAGCCTTCAGCCTCCTAGTACGCCCAGTGTACATCACCTGGGGATTCCTCCCACTTCTCTGTGGTCTCTGGCCAGTGCTGCTGCTGTAATGAGAGACACCTGATGAGTTTCCCGAGGCTTCTTTTAACTCATACTTTGCTCCTCCCTTCCCCTCAGCTTCCACCCGCCTTTCCTGCCCACTTCCCACACCTGCAGCCAGTTTGCCTTCACTCCTCCACCCTGCTCCATGCACTGTTTGTCCCACACCTGCAGCCAGCTTGCCTTCACACCTCCACCCTGCTCCATGCCATTTGTCATTTATTTATTTGTAAAGCGCAGCCAGGCCCGTGGGCATAAGGGCGCGTAAGTTAGATCTGGTTACAGTTACAATAAAAGCAGTCAACAGTGGTTACGTTACAATTACAGAAGGTACAATCATAGTGTTGCAAGTGCATACAAATATACATAAATTACATGGTGTGCCGGCATCAGTGTAGCGTGCTAGGATCCGGGGGATAGGCTGTCGCGGAGTCCAAATTGTGAAGCCAACACCTCGTATTATGTTTGAACAGGTTGAATGAGGATTCTGCACGCAAAGGCGCGGGGATAGTGTTCCATAATTTGGAAGCTTGAACAGGGAAGCTAGCTCCACCTGAGTTATGAAGTTTGAATCGCGGTATGGTCATGGTATTAGTTGTGCTGCCCTGAGTGGTCTTGAGGAGGTGTAGGGTGTAAGTTGGTTTGTGAGGTATGCTGGGGCGAGGTTGGCCCTGACTTTGTGTATGAGGGCCAATGATTTAAGAGCTATCCTGTCCTCGACAGGGAGCCAGCGTAGTTTACGTCTGGTCTCGGATATGTGTGCTTTTTTGGGGATGTTGAGGGCAGCCCTAATGGCATTGTTTTGGACTACTTGCAATTTGTTGATGTTTTTGTGACTAGTGCCCAGGTAGAGGGCGTTGCAGTAGTCTAATTTGGAAAGGACTAGTGCTCTAGCAAGAGTAATGCAATTGGGTGTGGAGATGAATGGTCTACATGCCATGATCAGCTTGCAGGTGTATGCGGCTGAGGAAGCTACTGCATTGGTTTGTTTGTAGAAGGATAAGGTGGCATCAATGTAGATACCAAGAGTTTTAGTGTTATTTGACACAGGGATGAGGTTACCATCTATGGTAAAGGCTTTGAATGAGGGGTTGAGATTTTTAAGTTTGGCATGAGTACCCAGGATGATTAACTCAGTTTTTTCGTCATTGAGACACAGTCCATGGTGTGCCATCCATGCTTGTATTACCGAGTAGATTTCATTGAGGGTGGTACTGTCAGTTACGTAATCACCCAAGATAGGAATGAGTATCTGGGTGTCATCCGCGTAATTAGTATACGTGACACCCAGAACGTCAAGGATATCAAATAGTGGTTTAGTGAATATATTGTAAGGTGTCGGGGACACGCAAGAGCCTTGCGGGACCCCACAAGGTACTGGTGAGGGTTCAGCAGAATCTGTAGCAGAAAAGACCCTCATGGTTCTGTTCACCAGGAAGGAGCTAATCCAAGCCGTGGCTGCGTCAGAAAAGTGTGCTGCAGATTTCAAGTGATGACAAAGTGTTTGGTGGTTGACTAAGTCGAAAGCTGCTGACAGGTCAAGCAATAGAAGGAGTGCGAGTTTGCCATTGTCTTTCAGGGTATGGATCTGAGTAGTAAGGTCTATTAGTGCAGTTTCCGTACCGGGTCTTGGTCGGAAGCCTGATTGCGTAAGTCCTAGGAGGTTGTTTGATTCTAGGTAAGCCTGTATTTGTAAGTAGGCTGCTCTGTCTAATATTTTTAATAAGAACGGTACAGTCATTATAGGCCGATAGTTAGACGGGTTGGCAGGGTCAAGAGTAGGTTTTTTAAGAAGAGGAATGACCCAGGCGTCTTTAAGGTTATCAGGTACTATTCCAGATTTAAATGAGGCATTAATGAGGTTGGTGATGAAAGGTGCTAGGTCATGCGCGGCCGCTTTGATGATCGGGGCAGGGCAAACATCAACTTGGCAGGTCGAAGGTTTGAGTTTCCTGATGATGTTTTCCACTTCCCAGATAGCGAGGGGTGAAAAGTTGAAAGGTTTACACGTTGATTTGAAGGTGGATGGTCTGTTAGGTGGTTGTGTATAGTCAGGGTCAGCTAGTAATAAGTATTTTTTTGCGTTAATTTTGGTTTGTAGACAAGCTATTTTGTCTAATAAGGCCTTCTGAATATTGCTACACCATAGTGTGTCAGTGATACATTTGCCAGTGGGGGCAATAGGGGATTCTAGTTCTTTCAGAATCTTGAAAAGTTCTTTAGTGTTCGATTTCGCTTGTGTGATCCTTTTGTTGTAGGTATCTTTTTTAGCATGCAATATGGCCTCTTTGTAACGGGAAGAGGCTAGGGTAAGCTCTGTCTTATTGGATGTTGTAGGTTGTTTTTTCCAGTGAGCCTCAGCGATTCTTTTAGTTTTGCGTAATTCTCTTAACTGCGGCGTGAACCAGGTGTTAAGGTGACGCTGTGGTTTAGGTTTCCGTAATTTTAAAGGGGCAATGGTGTTCAGTGCTTTGAGTATAGCCTGGTTGTAGATATCCACTAGGACAGTGGGGTCAACATCTGATGCACTTTGTCCATCCCAACCTGTACTGCTATGGTACATGTCACTGTACCGCATGACAGGGCTGTATCTAGACCGCTTGCCTTTGTTCATATTATCTTTTTCCACACCTAGTCTCCATTTCCCGTGGTGATTTATGGGACATGTAGTTTTGTTTTGTTCTGTCCTGCTGATGTAACATTTTGGGTGCTGGGTCTGAAAGTTAGAATAGGGTTGTCTTTTATCTCCATTGCCTCTTTGACCTCCTCACAAAGTGTTTCAAGTAGGAGATTGATTATTACTACGATGTATTTTAAAATCAGTACCACATACATGTAGAGATAATATTCTGATCGTTATATAAATTAGAAGAGAAAACAACATTCTTCAATCATCTACATCTGTTTTATACTGTCCCTATTAGTGCTACGTTACATATATGGTTCCATGGACATTATTGTTGGTGTTTGGGAGTGCAGAGGTCATGACTGTTTGCATATGAAACAAGTAAACCGCAGGATGCAGATACAAAATACAATAAGGTACAATGTTTGTAAAATAAACAACATGTAACTGCTAATAAGAGTTTGAGGGAAGGATTTTGATGTACTGTGTGTACTTGTTATTTGTGTAGGTGGCCAAAACAAAGATGCACACCATTTTTTTTAAACATATTCCAATTCACTGAAAACAGCTTACTTTACGTGTGAATTTGTTCACGGTTTAAAGATGTTCTATTTTCAGTGTGGACGTTTTCAGAAACGTTGTCCAAGGTATTGTGTCATTAAACCATGGTGTTTGCTTTTTTATACAAAATTCTCATTAGAAATATTGTAATGGCAATGTAAAGATAATTATATTTTACAATGAAGTTTGATTTCATTAAAAAAATATTCCACACTGCACACACCTATCTGTGCAAACAGAAGTTTAAATAAAAATGTCCAGTTTAAAAAAAAATGTCAAATATGAAGTGTACATTTTGAAATGTCATTATTAACTTCTCATGTGTGCATGTGGCCAAACAAAGGACGCACATGGATTTCACAAGAAGTATGGAAATTACATGTGTTAGGTGTCAACATTCATTGACATTCCTAAAAGCCGTGACCAGCCTAGCCATCAAACATGAACACTTGATATTCCTCAGAGACTACAATATTTGGTATGAAGAAGAACATGCAATCTCATAACAATTGATATTCGAGCCAGTCAAGACAATGAAAATACACCAGTTGGTTGAAGGCACAATGCACACAGCGGGAAATACGCTAGATGGAATCTTCACCAACAAAAACCTTTTCACCACTGCACCTCCAATACAAATACTCTGGAACGACCACCTCATCATTCCATTTGTAATCACACTACCAACTAAAGCAGCCAAGCAGCCCAAAAAACTTCCAACTATCACGAAAAGATACTGGACTCATCACAAGACATGGCCTCGCGAGCAATAACTAGGCAGATGACACAACTCATCTATACAATTTAAGATGCACAAGAAGAGAACACAATGCTGAAAGACTGTCTGAAAGAACTGTATGCATGGATGAACACAAACACAACCCAGGCAAGACAGAAATCATGGTTATACCCAGAAACTAGGAACATAACCTAACTTCCCTTGGCCCACAGAACTAGGAACAACACCCACACTGTTGGAAATAGTCAAAAACCTTGGAGTCCTAATATAGAACACGCTAATACTAGAACCACAAGTAAATGCTGTAATCAAGAAATCCTTCATCCTCCTTCATCCTCCTACACACAATAAAAAGGATCCTATCATTCCTCTCCATCACTCATAAAACACTTAACATCATCACCCACATCTTGTCCAGAATAGACTATGCCAACAGCCTGTACCTTGGAATGTCAGAACACCTGCTGTAGAAACTGCAAAGTAACCACAATTCAAGGGCCATACTTCTCCTTAAACTATCATGAAGGGAACACATTACCCCAGTGCTAAATCTGTTGCATGGCCTAGGAGCAGAATTCCTACAAAAGAAAATAAGCATCTTACTACTGACAAGAGCACTTAGATCAAGCAAAGACATCTGCCTGGAACCAAGATCGAACAAAAGAAAAAAACTTGGGGGACCCACCTGGCATCAAAAACTTAAAACACGCTCCCAAAGGAAATACACAATACAAAGGATCACCTAAAATTCAGGAAATTACCTAAAATTTGACAACCCTTCGAAACAGAACGCGCCTCAACAAGTGCACATGGAATGAAGTAGCCTGGGAAGGAGCCCAGGGCAAACCCACCCCCAAGCCAATACCTATGTTAGGCAACGCCCAAGGGACAGGCTACTGACATGGTAGCATCAACCAAAAACGGACACCCTAGGCGGCCGAGGGTCACCCGGCATGCAGAGGGAGATTCCCCACCCCAGGACCTCAGAGAGGTGATGGCAAGCACCCCCCTTTGACAACATAAGAGCAAACCCCACTACCTCACCCATCTCTACCCAAAGGTGGGGGGAAGTTTTTACCACATTCCTGCCCACAGACCAGTAGACAGTTACATAAACATGCCACCACTCTGCACAGAACCCAGTGAGTGACCCACCACAGAATGCCCCAGCACACAGCACGGGCAGAAAGACCTAATCTAGATGTCTGAAGCAATGAGGTAAGAAATAGCCCCATTAACCCAACAGCTAAATCCTCAACTCTCTTCAGACACCTCTCATGTGATAAACAAACACAACCACATCTTCGCACTGCAATCTGCACAAACATCACTACACTGCAACAACAAAAAAACACACAGACCTGCACAATAGCACATGGGAGTCTGCTGATCCGTAAATCACACCCATGCTCAGTGAACAATGTTAACCAAATTGATGCTGTTAGCAGGGCATCACAGCTCCCACTCTACCTTTTCCTGCTATTTACCCATCCTACTCCTTTTTCCTTTCATTAACATATGAAAACACCCGGATTTGTTTTAAATATTATTATTTATAGCTGCAGCCAATGAGAAGTGGGTATATGCAGGCATGGCTAAAGCAAGCAATGAGTGGAGTGATTCTATCCATGGCTACATGACCCCCCCTGTTGACATTGTAACCGTGGTTACACGTACACATTTTGGGGGATTTTAGACACTCAAACCTCATAAAATAGATTACAATAGATATTGCAACCTACGTTTGCGGTCTATGTTCAATTTCATCTACTTCTGTGACTTTTCCCTTAAAAATGCTATTTTGGGAGAAAGAAAGAGGGTGTGGGACAGGGAAAGAAAACACATAAGGATGAAACATATAACAAAGGGAATTAAAATGAAAAGGAACATATTTATTTTGTTTTCTGAAAAAAGGGGAAAATTTGCACTAAAAAAAAAAAAAAATTAATGATGGCAGCTAACTTGGTGTTGAGATATTACATTCTCCCATTCCTTAGCAGTGTCACCTCACACGGCTACCTATTAGTGGCATAGTTAACACATGACTCTCATAAATGAGATATTGGAGCCTGTAAAATTGTACCAAGTGCAGTTGACACTGCTGCAGAAGTTGAGGCTTCATTCAATGTCGGTGATGTCCCACTGGTCGATGCAGGTGCTGGAGGTTGTGCTGATTTCTGTGCATGTATTTGTGATGCTCATGCAATTTATGATACGCATCATCCCAGTGGACTTGCACCAGATGATTTATCATGATTGATCTTCCCAGACTATGTGACAGAACATTATACAGGCCACATTTTAGATTTTCTTTTGCACAATGTGCATAGTGTGTCCTCTGCCTCTTGTTTAGAAAAGGGTTCTTTCACATTGAAGTTTTGCTAACTGTCTGTGGTTTCTTCCTGGGTGGTGACAGATTGGGGACTCAGATGACATTGTCATCGCTGCTACTGCTATCATTGTTAGACATTTTGAAGTGTCAAACTGGGGAGTCAAATGTAAAACAGCAAAAATGACATCACTAAAAAGACGATGCCACCAAAAAGAAGTAAAACAAAAATAGACAAACCAAACAAATCACAAGACAAGGGAAAAGAGGATTAGGTGAAAAGTGGATAAAAAAGGAATACGAATTAAAGAATAAAAGTGCCAAACGTTCTTGCAGTTGCTTGGATAACCTTTCACTAACACGCACTGATAGCAATGATCAATATCCACTTTTTTGTGGGTGGGGTGATTATTTGCAGCGACACACTGCTGCACGCCCTGATTCGACACTTTCGCACAAGCAGATGTTTTCATACATCACAGGCATAGCAACATTAATACATCTCAATGTGTGATTGGGCCACAGCAGTGATATGACTGGCTGGCACATCAGGTGCGAAGATGCATAGCTACGTTGAAGGAGCCTGACATACTATTGGTTCATTTAGCACACACGGATTTCCTCAAACGGCAATACATCACAATGGTTGATAAGACCGTTTGTTGATGGGGACAGGAGTCATGTATAGGTGCACAGCCTCAGCGCATAATATTATTGGCTGATGAAGTGGTGCGAAAATGCATAGCTGCATTAAAGGAGCTCACTGTCTTATTGGCTTATTTCGCACACGTGGATTTTGTGAAACCACATGGGCGTAGACACGTCAATGAACCACAGTGTGTCATTGGCTCATTTGTTGATGCAGCTAGAATCTTACTGTGACCCATGATCTGATTGGCTGTTAAAAACAGGCGTGAAGCTGCGTAGCTGTGTCAACATAGCCTTCAAAGTGATTGGGTATTGCAATGATGTGGCTACTGCTACGTGCAGGCGTGACTCCTCATTGGGTCATGCATTTGGTCAATAACTTAGGCACAAACACATCATTGTGCTTGGGCCTACCGGCATGAATGGAGAACATATCCCGGTTGGTTACATCACGTAATTGCATCTATACCCCTCTCCAAAAACCTTTTTCATGTTTCTTTCATTGCTTTTTGTCTCTTGGTGGGTGAACGTCATTGTGAACCTTCAGGAACTTTTAAAAGCATTACCGTAATGTATTCATTCCTTTTATACCTTTCTTCTTCCTGTACCTTTGTGCTTTGGAGTGTGTCAGTTTTCATTATTTTAGCCTGTTATATTTATTTGTACGTTTTTTGATATTAAGTGGCAGAGTCCTTTTTGTGTTGTGTATTTTTAGTTTTGATTTTTCCTCCACATTCCCGCATTTCAAAATTACTACGACCGGCAGTGAAAATGAGGTGTCGTGGGTGGCTTCAGCTTTACCGCCACAGAAAAAGTAATGTGCACAACAAAACGCAGGGAACAGTTGTCAATATTTCTGCGTAAATAATCAACACAGCAAAAAGAAGATTGATGTGTAATTTCTGAAGAAAGGTTTTGCAGAGGGGATCTTCACACAAGCCATCACAAAGCTTGGGGACATCCACCTTAATGTCCCTGCTACTAAAGTTGTTTCCTTGAATATATATAGAACGTGTGAATATAACTTTTCAAAAATCATCGTTCCTCAAAGATTCACTAGTCTGCAGTTTTATGACTCCAACAATCAAAACCTTGAATGGTCTTCCCATGTCCAATGTAAGTTCCACCGGCTTTTACAAATACACCATATGCAAGGCCTGCAAACATGTCCTAAATAAAAGAAACTATAAACAGCCTATATTGGGCCATACAGTAGAATTGAAGACAAAAATGACATGCAATACAGAATTTGTAGTATATGCTGTAATATGTTCATGTGATTTATGGTACATAGGTAGTACTTTTGGCAAACTGAAATTAAGAATTCTACAACACATGAGAGCAATTAAAAACTTTGATCCGTCCTACCCAGTGGCCATACATTTCAGAGATAAACATTAGGGCAAAGTGGAAAGTCTAAGATTCTTTGAGCTACATCAAATCAAGAACTGTATAATTTTTAGGAACCTGAAGTTGTGATAAAGATAATATATATCTGCTTGGACCCGTAAATTCTAAATAATGCAAAAAACACATGTTCTTTCCATTCTCATTATTTTTGGGTGCCTCAAGTGCTAGTTTTTCTTCTCTTCTTTTGTATTTGCTAGTTTTCTCATTCAATTGATTTATTTGACGTGTTATTTTTCCTTTGAATTTTTGAAATTTTCTTTTGAATCTCTTGAACCTCTTAATCTTTCTCTCCAGTTAATCTATTAGTATTTTCTAGAAAACAGTCTTTATATGGAAGATATGGAGAATGGAAATTACAAATGTTTGGTGGTGCATACACTAATTATTATTGGTAAACAGGATATACTCTGAGCAAAGTACTCTCATGTAGAATACAAAATGTCCAATATTCTTGCATCGCTTTCTCGTTCTTTGTCCAATTCTTTCAATCTTGTCCTTCTTTTTCTCTATTTAATTAAGTCATTGTTAAAAAAGGTTACAGATATCTTGCCAAATATGCAAAGGTTTTCATGCACTATTCACTTTATTGATGAGCATTAAGCACTTTGCTAAAATTGTTGTCATATTGGAATGCACCTTATTGAAACACGGTTGGTAAACAAGTGTTAAGGTGACATCACCCTTCTGTAGGATTGTCGACCAAATGAGATAGAGCTATGTATTATGCACTTTATTGCAGAGCACTAGACAAGTTTTTAACACAGAATTGTTGCTCTAAATCAATGGAACTATGCACTTTAGCTCTATGCACTGAACACTTTTTGGAATTACTGCTTTAAGCAAATGCACTTATTTGGCAAAAAGGTCAAACAATAAGGGCTGTGAAATTTATAACACTGTAATTGTGTTAACACTCTGTTTTGCCCCTCTTTGCATCTAAGGTCATATCCTGGTATGTCAGATACGGGTCTGTATGCACCATGAACTTTCCATGCAAAATAGTTTCAGGGATTTGTTATATATTCTTTGATATAAGAACATTTTAGTTTCAAGTGCCGTATGAAATTACTACTTTTAAGAAGAATATAATCTGTCAGAACAGGGTTTCCAAACTGGTGCTATTAAATACATGACGTGACAATTTTGCACATTTCTGTGGTGTATCACAACAGATTTGCGCTGTGTATTTTATTTGCTTAAGGTCTTTAACACCTCGAAACCTCGTACAAAATGGCCACTGTATTTTACAATGGTATGCCTGTATGGTTAGTCTTGAATTACGGAAGTAGAAAAGGGACAACAGAAGGAGGGACCAATGGAGACTGTGTAGAAGTTTTATAAAGCATCATTGTGTATTGAGCCATGTGTGCATGAATAAGTAGCGGGTGTGCTATGAAACACATTGTACCATGTTTCTTTTTCATAACTGCATGTCAAAATCAAACTGGAATCTTTTAAGGAACGACTATTGTTTGCCAGATTTTATTCGAGGCTATTTCCTTGGAGTACTTTCGTCTGGTGTGTGGCATCCCCCATGTGGAGATAGAAGTGTTTCTTCTTTGTGCCAATATATATATATATATATATATATATATATTAGTTGCTGTTTCCATAGGAAGAGCACTTTTTGGGTGGCTTATAACTTCGCTCTCCCTGGGCGCGGATCCTCACCAAACTTTGCAAAAAAAGTGTTTGGGTCACTCTGAATTGTTTTACAAAGTTTGGTGAGGATTCGTCCAGGGGGGGCGAAGTTATAGGGGGGTCCCAAAACTTTTTTTTTTCCCATAGACTGAATGGGAAACATTTTTTGCTCGCGCCTACAGCCCAAACCGCTGGACGGATTTCCACCAAATTTGGACCAGGAGCAGCGGCTTGGTCCCAAAAGCATGTTTTTGCAAATTTGGTGAAAATCCATCCAGTATTTTTTTTTAAAATGACCAAAAAGTAGGTCAAAAAATATTAGTGTATCTGTGTTCGGTTCGCGGACACACTTCCCTGTTTGCTCTGCGGACAGTGTCCTGATTGGCCAATCGTCTTGCGTGATGTTCGCGGACATGCAACGTGTTCGCTGATTGGATGGCGTGGAGCGTGAAGCGCGTCAGATTTTTCGGTAGCACCCGCCATCTTGGATTTGCGGACTTCCGCGGACAGCGCGGTGAAACTTTGTTCAAAATGTGTATTTTGTAGAGTGTGTTGGTGTGTAGGAGTGTTTGGGGAGGGTGGGAGTGTATGAGATAGGATGAAAGTTGTGTTTTTTATGTGTTAGACGTTCTTTTTGTGTTCGATTTGTTTGCGGACATCACGGGTGTTCTGAAATGTTCTAAATAAACTGACTAGGGGGTGTTCTAAGGACTCAATATGTGTCCATTTTGTTCGCAAGCAAAGTGAAACTGTTCTAAGAACACTCGCGGTGTCCGGGGAATGTTCGTAGGGGGTGTCCTCAGGACGCTGTCCGTATTGTTCTCTGTCAAGTTGAATGTGTTCTAAGAACACCCGCGGTGTCCTGAAATGTTCGCAAACAAACAAAATGGGGGTGTTCTGAAGACGCTTCTAAGAACACTCGCGGTGTCCGGGGAGTGTTCGTAGGGGGTGTCCTGAGGACGCTGTCCGTATTGTTCTCTGTCAAGTTGAATGTGTCCTAAGAACACTCGCGGTGTCCTGAAATGTTCACAAATAAACAAGATGGTGGTGTTCTGAAGAAGCTTCTAAAAACACTCCCGGTGTCCTGGAATGTTCGTAGGGGTGTCCTGAGGACGCTGTCCGTATTGTTCTCTGTCAAGTTGAATGTGTCCTAAGAACACTTGCGGTGTCCTGAAATGTTCGCAAATAAACAAGATGGTGGTGTTCTGAAGACGCTTCTAAGAACACTCGCGGTGTCCGGGGAGTGTTCGTAGGGGGTGTCCTGAGGACGCTGTCCGTATTGTTCTCTGTCAAGTTGAATGTGTTCTAAGAACACCCGCGGTGTCCTGAAATGTTCGCAAATAAACAAAATGAGGGTGTTCTGAAGACGTTTTTGAGAACACTTCCGGTGTCCTGGAATGTTCGTAGGGGGAGTCCTTAGGACGCTGTCCGTATTGTTCGTTGTTAAGTTGAAAGTGTTCTAAGAACTATTGCGTTGTTCTGAAATGTTCGTAGGGGGTGTCCTGAAAACGGTGTCCGTATTGTTCGCTGGCAAGCTCAAAGTGTTCTAAGAACACTCACATTGTTCGCGGACATTAAAAGTTTCCCATAGATCATAGTTGAAATGTTTGACTCTATGGATGTGATATGCTGCGGTGGTTGTTGCCAGGGCATAGAGTCTTGGGTGCATGGCCATTTGCCATGCACCCAAGACTCTATGCCCTGGCAACAACCAACGCAGCATATTACATTCATTTTTGCTTATAACTTTGGGTGAAAAACAAATGTATAAGGAACAAAGGTATTAGATACTATGGATGTGATATGCTGCTATGGTTGTCCTTATTATTGTATACTTACTGTTTGGTCTAGTAATGGGAGTCCATGTTTTTCTTCTTCATTTCTGTGAGAAAAAAAAATAGCATGTTAGTATTAGTATTTTGTAATGACTTATTACATTGTATAAGCAATATACTTTTATTTTTTTTCGACCCTCATATTTAGTAGAGTACACATCAGAGTACTGTGCAATTTGCTCAGTTTCTGTATTTGTTGCTAAAATCATTGGGTCTGTGGGAGAAAAGAAAATCCATGTTGGATTAAAAAGTTAGATACCAATTGGCGTATTCTAACTGTCTATTTTTTTAATATATTTTAGTGGTTTTGATTTATCTATTTGGATATTGTTAAATTTTGGGACAGTTAGATACCAATTGGCATATTCTAACTGTGTATTTTTTGGCCTAATTTAGTGGTATTCATTTATCTGATTAGTTGTTGTAGAATCTTTGAGCTGTTAGATAGCTTTTGGAGTATTCTAACAGTTTATATTATTTTAACACAAATTTATAATTTTGGGACAGTTAGATACCGATTGGCATATTCTAACTGTGTATTGTTTGGTCTAATTTAGTGGTATTCATTTATCTGATTAGTTGTTGTAGAATCTTTGAGCAGTTAGATAGCTTTTGGAGTATTCTAACAGTTTATATTTTTTTAACACAAATTTATTTAAAGGTTTAAATACAGTTTATTTATCAAATTTTGGTTTTAAGAACATCAAATAAGCGTTTGTAAGATTTGCTGGTAATCTCTGCTTTAGAGTAATGGTACTATCATTACATTCAAACCATCCACATTTCTTTTTTATATATGCAGTGCAGTGCCCTGAATTGGTTGTGGCTCCTGCGTGGTAGATTATACCTTTTGTTGTGAAGAATTTCTTACCAAGTGATATTTGACCATGTGTGAATCCAGTCAGCTTGCAGTTGTTTTTGGTACCATCTGCATTGTAACGTAGAAGCATTAGTATTACGTATTTACTATGTGTTTGTATTACTAACGTGGAGCGATTATCTGAATTGCAGGTAGAGCATAATCTACCATGGTTTGCATTTTGTACAAGTTGCTGAAATGGAATGGATTCACAGTTTGGTATTGATATATATATGAAGCGTTCATTGGGGATTTCTTCTTGTGTCACATTGTTGCAGAGAGTGCATGTATGTTTCCACATGTATGAAATCTGGAAGATTTCATTTATAGGTATGTTTTTGTTTTCCAGTACCTGTAGTAAGTACATTACAAATTCTTGTGGATCTTCCTGTGAGTTTATAGTGAATTTCACCATTCCAGCACAGTAGTCCAATTGTCGTCTTATTCCAAAAACACTATATGTGTTTTCAGGATTGTTTGCTGCATTTCTGTGAAGTACTAACATTTGCAAACACAATGGGTCTGTACTGTGTAAGTAAATGTTGTCAACAATTGGTGGTAATTGAAATAGAATATTCATTGCTACATTTGCATAGCAACTTACACCAACTATATTTGAGAATTTAAATGGTCCAGGTAGTTCTGTATCTAACTGCTTTTTTTGGAGTTTGTCTTCCTTCTTTAAAGAAGTACTTGGTTTACTTTCTCTAATTGATTCTTTTTTGTTTGTGGTACTTGATGAAGTATTAGTTTCTTTTACTCTCTTTGGAGGATTTGCAGTGACGTCCTGTTGCATTTCTGTTTGATTTAGTTTTCTTTTACAACGTTTTAGTTTTTGTGGAACAGAATATGTGTTTAGATGGGGAGTGTATAGTGAGCGAAGTCTATTATATTCTAAAATGCAAGGAATATCAGCGTTTACTTTACTTGCATCAAAGTTGATTAGAAATAGACCGTCAAGTGTACGTAAGCGTGATAGTGCTACGTAGCTCATGCCTTCTTTAAAGACTGTGTTACCAATATCTATCATTGCTTTGTCTAGGGTAAGACCTTGTGATTTATGAATCGTGACTGCGTATGCAAGAGTTAGAGAAAATTGTTCTCTGCGTACATACATATCTTTGAAGAGAAGGAATCTAGCTGTTGAGCGTCCTATCTGTTTTACTTCTGAAAGTTTGTCAAAGAGTATATTGACAAACTGAATTTTGTTGTCACGTGGGTATGTTTGAAAGCCAACAACTGTACCCAGTGCTCCATTAACTAGTCCTTGGTCCACGTCAAGGTTACGTTTAAGCATTACTCTGCAATTTAAGGATAATTTTAACATCTTTTCTAAGCCTGCTGTGTTTGATATTGATTTTTCTAAATTATTTAGTCTTGTTGTGGCTTGGTCACACATGGGTAGTGTCATACCATGTACATCTAGTTTGTCTGTGGCGCTAATTTCCATTATTGGTTGCATTTCTTTACTTAACATTATTTCATTGAATTTGAGACAGCTTGTAAGAGTTGGCATTAAGGCCATACAATTGACATTTTTGTGGGCTAATTGTTCCATAACATCTGTAGCACATGCATTATTGCCATAAAGTGCATTAATGTGCCGGGTTTTCAATGTTGCTTCTGCTTCTTTAGAAAGTATACCAACTCTCAAACTTTTTAAAATGTTGGCATAAGTTAGATCTGCAGATTGGCGCATGTTTTCTGTTAATTCTCTGTATTGGAAATGTTGCCAAAGGTTGACATTTCCAATGCTGCCAACAGTTTTACGGCAGAGTTTGTGCCCTAATGTTTTAAAAATAGGTTCACCTTTTACTGGTGTTAATTGAAGCAGCTCTCCAAAAACAATAATGTGTTTTCCTGCAAAGAGCTCTTCATAGTCTGTTTTGAGTACTTCTTGTAATCTGAGGTGAATCAAAGCTAACATCAGGTTGGAGACCATGCTCACTTCATCTATTAGTAGCATTTTCATTTGTTTCAATACTCTCCGTAATTCCATTGCAGCTTCTGCAGAAAGTTTGTAATAGTCTAATTTGTTCTGGTGTTCTACTGGTAATAGTAGTAATCGGTGTAATGTAACACCTCCTATGTTATAGGCAGCTAAACCTGTGGGGGCAGTGACAACAGCTGACCGTTTGTTGTTTGTCAGTTGTTGAAGGAACTTACTAATGATTTTGATTAGGAATGTTTTGCCAGAACCAGGTTCACCACTGACGTACAGTAGTATAGGTTTATAATTATGGCAGGAACATTCTTTATTTTCATGTTTTACACCATGTGCAATTTGTTTTGTTACTTCTTGAAACATGCTACTTTGCTCATTGTTTAGTTTTGATTGTAGTATAGTTAAGTCTTCCTTATCTTCATATTGACACATGGTGTTTTCTACTTCTATCATAGCTAATTCTGCCTCATTTGTTATTAGTGGTTCTCCCAGTGGTTCTTGGCTTCCTGTTAAAGAAGCTTGACTACTGTCAGGAGTATCCTTATCTAGTTGGGCTTGGAGTTCTTCTTCATGTTGCTGTTCATTGTGCAACATTGTTTTGTACTGTGTAAAGTTTACATCAGTTATAGTGCTTTCATTTGCTTTGAAAGCATCCTCATATGAGTCATAGTTATCTAGTAATTGTTCTTCTTTTCTATATGGTTTGAAGAGTTGTAGCAGGGGCATGTAATATACTTCTTTATGTTGAGGAGTCTTCAATGACAATTTGATCTGATTAATTAAATTTGGTTTAGTGAGTTTAACTAAGCTGCCTTCACAGTCTGTCACTCTATATTTACCTTTTTTTTCATCAGGTTTCATATTATTTTTGTATGTGTAGTTTTGGGCTATTTGGTATAGACACATGTTTTCCAAAGTATTACTTCTGTTTGGGTAGTATGTGTCCAATAAATTGTTTTTTAAAATGTCTTGGCTGTTGGGATCATGTTTGGCTATTGTTTCTATATCTTCATATGATTTTAGAACTCTTTTTCTAGATTTAGCTGGACCAAGACTTAGCCATACTATATTTTCAGATTTACCATACAATGAAGTACCAGTTAAACGATCAGCTGCTTCATAAGATCCACATTCTCTATGGGTGAGCATTTTTATGCCCAAGCTGTATAATTTCTGAGATACTGTTTTATCTGACGACAGGTCATTCCAGAGGTCTTGGAGCTCTGTCTTTTCTGCTTTAGTTAAGTATGTTGTGACATATTGTGCAACTGTAGTAGAATTGTCTGCAATGTACTGCACATCTATGTTTGCATTCCATAAGTGGGCAATGATTGCATTATAATCATTGATATATTTTTCTTCTTCTTTTCTTTTTATGTAATATGTATTTTTAGGTGACTTACCTTTAACACTATGTCTAACTGAAGACATGAGGTTGTTTACTTGACCTGTATTTGTAACTGGTCTAGGGAAACCAAATCGGCATTTGGTGTAGTATTTGCCTTTGTTTTTGTTTTTGCGACGACAATATTTTCGACATTTGTGTCTATGAAATTGTAAAATTTGTGCACGAAGATCACTATTTGTGGCTTCTGATGGAATTTCACAAGTGACATATTTTTCAATAAACTGTAAAACAGTGGCATCACTGTCTCCACCAAATTTAGGAGCATCTTTAATCCATAAAAGCATGTGGATATGTGGTGCACATCTGGCTTGGTATTCTTTTCTCCAAAAGAAGTGTTGCACTTCTCCAAGGGGAGGAACAGTTTTATTACAAATAAAATGTAGCATAGCAATGAAGCGATGGTGAAAATATCTTGAAACATTAACATATTTGTTTTGTTTTTATTTGATATGCGTAGGAAATCATGTAAATCTTCCCATGCATATTCTGCACAACTTAATGTAACAAACCAAGTGGGTGGGCCAAGGTTTCTGATCATACAACGTACATCTCCATGAAGTCGAAACCAGTACTCTTTAGTACCACGCATATTTGCTAATAGATTTGTAATATTTGTAAAACCTCATCCTTTTGTTGCACTTTCTCTAATAATTGTGTTGCTGTCATATTTTGAAAGTGTGATCCTGATTTTAATACGTGTGCAACTCCGTAACATAAAGTTGGTAGTTCACTTTCAAGAGTAGGTGGAATTTGTATTCCACATTTTGTCTAAATCTGGGATCTTCAGAATACATCTGTAATGAGCGGTATTCTGAAGCTGATATTTGAATAGGTCTATCATCATACCTTCCTCCTTTGCCAGTAGGAAAGAGTAGAGGAAAAGCATGTGCTTCTATACTTTTTTCCCATATACTGATTGGCGATCCTTTTGTTTGTCGCATTTGGTAAGTTTCCAGTACATCTTGTACGGTGTCATTACAGTGCAAAGGATGAATTGTATAATGGTCTAAAGTATTTGATATTGTAGCAGGATCTAGTAGCTCAAATTGACCAGCTTCTTGTGTTTCTTGAATTATTTCAGTTGTATCTTTCACGTTTTCTTCAATATTAATTTCTTTGTAATATTCATTATTCTCTTTAAGATATTGGAAGGCTTGTCTAACTTTATATAAATCTACCAGCTGTTGCCATATTTTTTTGTCTTTTGTAGGTACTCCATTTACTAATATAATTAAAGATTGCTGCATTGGACGTTGCACTCCTAGAGTGTGCACATTTTCTTTTAGATTTAATGGTAAATAAACTACTTTTCCACGAATGCCTTTTATCAATTCAGAGGGAGGTAATTTTGATGTTTTTGGTTGAAGGCGTATTATTGCTTGAAATGGGTGTACTGTTTGAATTATGATGCTCTCATATAAATTAAGTTGTTGTAGAGGTTTTGGTACTGGGTATAATTCCAAATTATTTGTGATAGAACGTGAAGGAGTTGGGTTGTTGTCAAGTTTTGTAGTGCAATAACTGCAAAGTATTAAGGGCTCAGTTATTTCATATTTGTTTTCTGCTACAAGGTAGAGAGCTAATTCAAACCATTTAGAATCTTCATTGTCTTCTATTTTGTATGATAGGTCCACAGTTTTTGTGCTACTTTTATAAAAAATTCTACGGCAACATACACATACATGGTTTGGTACTTCAGCTGATGTACTTTTAAATTTTAGTATTTCTTTTTTGTATGTGTTTAGCAAAAGGTTGCCATGTGTAGAATTGTTGCTTAATTGGTTTAAAGCTATTTCATTCTGTAAATGGCTTTCACTTCCAAAATATTTTTTCTAGATATAGTGAATTTCTTCAAGTAGGTCTTTTGCTGTACCATGTAGAAGGATGTTATTTAACTTTGCTAGTGCTAAAGCAGGACTTTTAGCATAGTACAGTTTATAGACTAGATTTCTTATAGTTGAATGATGTGTTGATATCCTTTTGATAACATGGAAAGTGGTTTTACAAGTAGGTCCTGTAATGCAGGCCAATGAATGTCCTTGTAGTCCTGTGTACTTGCGCACTGGACAGGTATCTATATTTTGCAGTAATTTAATTTTGATTTTGTCTTTGCTTTTTACATATTTATTGAGGAATTGGCGTAAAGATTTGAAACATTGTTTGGGAATGTTACACATTGACGTGTAAGGAGTACTTCTTGTTCCATTATGGTATTATTCACTTTTTCATAACCTCGACCACTGCTATGTATGGCACTTGTATTAGTTTGCTTTTGTTTGTACGCTTCTTCATTAAAATATGGTTCTGTGCTTGTAGTGTGATTCCATTCACCTCCGCTGATATTAAGAAGTTCTTTCTGTTGACATTTCACTTATTGAGAAGTCTTTTTTGTAATTTAGTTATTAGTTTTGTTAGTGGTTTCATTTTGTTTAACAGTAAAATAAATAAATTTCTTTTGAGAAGAATTGCACTGTCCATCAATGCTTCTAAGATTAATTTCCTACGATAGGTTTTAAGCTTTGAACCTGATTTCTCTCCTGTTTTTATAAGATTTTGAAGGACTTTGTGACGGTATATTTTGGCTAAAATACTTTTCTTGGTATGCTTACTTTGCACTATATTAAAATTTGAAGAAGTAGTTTTATCTGTACTGATAGCTGATTTTCTGTTAATTGTTTTTTGGTTTGTTTTACATTTTGATAGAGGAAGCGAAGTTGTTGTACTTGAAACTTCTTGTGTTTCACTAAATGATTGTATTAGCTGTTTTGTTTCAACTTTTTTTACAAATTCTGCTAGAGATGGATGCTTATGTTGGACACCTTTATTTTCATTTGCTCTACTTTTGCGTTGCTTTCTACGGACTTGACTTTTGGTAGGCATTCTTTAGGGTCTGTTGAAAAAAATAAAGAAGATATGGGTTGGGGTGTTCTGGAATGTATGTGTGCTGTGTGCATGAGTGTTTGAGTAAGATGATAAAGATGTATGTAATGGTGTGTGATTGTGCATTGGGAACTAAAACTAGTAGGGATAGGTATTCTTGAATTTATGTGTTACTAAACTGGGGTTCAGATGACAAAAAAAAGTAAGCTAGTGGTGTGGAAAAGTACAAATAGTAAATCTAATGTATACAATTAAAACAGTTGTTTGTTCTATAATATGAAAATTGTAGTGGTTCAGTTGGGTAATTTGTGTGTCCAAAAATAGAAATTTGTGGGCCATTCTGGCTTTAAATCGCTGTTTAAGACATGGAAATTTGTGGACAAAATGGTACAAAATCTCTATTTTTAGAAACCAAAATAGCTTGTATTAATGTTATAGTATATTTGATTAATAATACAAATATTATGGTGATATTTTACTTACTTTTATTTTTTAAATTAACAGGTAACTTCTTAGTTTTTCTTTCTTCTTCGAATTCGGCTGCTTCTTTTCAGGAAACTGGTCTTCACTGCAATTGTAAAAGCTTCAAATTAGTAACTTTGTTTGTATATAGCACTGTTTTTAATTTAGATATTGATTTTTTTAATTGAAATCCTCAGTGCCTTCTGTAACCATTAAACTAATTTATTTACATAAGATACATTGCATCAGTTCAGTACATATGATATGTTCTTAATGAACAAATTGTATTGAATGACTAACTGTAGCAAAAAAAAAATATATTTACTATGTCTTGTGAAATTTATAATATATTAGTGAATACCACTATTTCTGTAAGTAAACTGTTCTAGGTAATAGCGCCTCAATGTCATGTCTAATTTAAAGTAATTAAGTAAATAAATAAATAAAAACAAAAAATATGAAATTGTATAAGTATTTTTATAAAGGTTTTAACATAGATTGTGTTTGCATGCAATTTTGTTTGAATATATGTAGTCTATATATTTCATTTAAAAAAATGTTAGTTTAACATGATTTGAGTGTGTGTGTATAAAGAAAGTAAAAAGTATAAAAGTTTATAAGTGATAGTTGATTTTAGGAAATTGAAAAAAGTACAGTAAATTAATTTTACAGATTTTACAAGGTAAAAGTCTGTTTGAAAATGTGTTCATCTACTATACAGAAAATATGCATACCTGAAGTTTGTGTTCATGCATATGGATATGCATGGAGCTGCAAGTAGAAATCTTGAAGACTTGTACAGTATTTCTGGTAGATGCTGCTTGCCAATGATATGACACTTGTACTCAGAGAGATTCAGAGTACATTTGCAGTGCTGATCTATGATGATGCAGTTAGATGTAGAGGTTTTGAATGTGATTGGTCCATGGTTATGTGATTTTTGAGGTACATCCAATGAGGGAATGGCAGAGAGAGTGTAGTGGAAATGGTAGAAGGGCTGTTCATGTTACGATATGTCCGCGGACATGGCGGTAGTTCCAGGACATCGGGAGTTACATCCGGGGATTTTTGGGTTCAGAAGTCATGCAAATGAGAATAAGCACTGAAAGGGATTGGTCAGGAAAGTTTGGTGGGTGTGTTGTGCCAGGAGAGATTTTCTCAGATACTCTTTTTGCTGAGAGAACAAAAGATAGCTATGGCTGTGTGTTTCAGAAAACAGATTGTTTGGATTTTAGGAGATTTGTGGATACATTGGTTGAAGGTGCATGCAGAAAGCTGTGGAGTAGCTGTAGATCTTGGATTCCCACATGTGGAAGTACACTGGCATGGAGTACGTGGAATGAAGTGGTTGGACTTGCTACCTCTCTGTGCTACTTTGGAGACAGAGCAACATCCAGACATAATTGTAATTCATTGTGGAGGGAACAGTTTAGGACATGTGACGGGAATTTTGCAATTTGCTATGAAAGAAGGACTTAGGAAGGTTATGGACATGTTTCCTAATTCTCAAGTGATATTTTCACGGATTGCGCAGAGACAAATGTGGCTTCGTTCTTCTTCATTTGGTCCACAAATGGAAAAAGCAAGGCGCAATGTTAATAAGGCTGTTTGTGGCTTTCTAAGAGATTTTGGCATGTCTTCTTTTCACAATGAAAATATTATGTTTTGTAGTACATACATTTTTCGCAGAGATGGAGTCCATCTTACTTATGCTGGCAATCAGATTTTTCTGAGAAATGTATAAAATGCATTGCGACCTTTTTTGGAATTACAACAACGATTTTGAAGTAGATGTTAAGCATTTACAATTTTTGCCTTACAAACACCACCCAAAGGCTCTTTTCAGAGCCACCACTTCTTTCCAGAGAAAATTACAATGTTTGTGATGGAGTAGCAACCCAATTTTTTGAATGTTCGCGAACTGTCCGCGGGCTTCTAAAAAATACAAAGAGCCCTGCTTCATTTATTTTCACTTCTATTTTTTAACTGGGAAAGGCGGCTCTGAAAAGAGCCTTATTTTTTTTTGATTTTTTTAATTTTGTATTTTTTTTGGTTTTTCAGACACGACACACTAGGAGAGGAGGGTAAAGGAGGGTAAAGGGGGGGACACCAACCACAGGGATAAGAAAGGGTGAGCTGAGAGAGGAAGATGTAGAGTAGGTTTTAGTTGGGTAGTGAGCAGGTCTTCTCGTGCTCTGAGACAATAGTCTCAAAAGCACTCCGAAGTCGCTCCCCCCTGCAGAGTACTGTGTCACAGTACATACATACAACTGTGACCCTCGAAAGGTAAGGGTCATCAGCATTCTGTATGGCCTGTAAAGCAGCTTGAGAAAGACGCTGTCCCACAGAGGTGGTCCTTGTGGTGACAGGATCAGAAACAGAGTATGAAGTAGAGGAAATGAACCTGCTACGTTCTTCGCAAGGTACAACCCTGCGAATAGCCCCAGAGTGAAATGACCTCAGGTGTCGCTTCATAGTAGTGGTCCCAAAGCTGTACTTACCGTGCTTCCCGCGACTGAGTATCATTTTGCACTCATTGCAGGTAACACGGTTCGCACGAGTCTTAGGACCATTCCCATGAATGGTAAATAACCGCCACACCCAAGACTCACGCCTAGTGCGGGTAGTAGGGATTTCCTCTACCTCATTCTCATCATCCTCTTCTTCCTCCTCCGCATCTTCACTCCTGTTCCCCTCTTCGGGTCCTTGGGGAGGTGGTGGCGGTGGAGGGGGTGGGGGTGGTGCTGAAGCAGGTGCAGCACCAAGTGGCAGTTCAGCAACCAAGGATGCCATCTCGATGATGGTGTAGTCTGCAGGTGGCAGCAAAAATCACTGTGTTCTGAAGAATAGCCAGAAACACAATGGGAATAAGCTCTTGGGCGTGGTCTTTTATAGGGGTGCTTGTGCGTGGTCCGCGGACATGCGCACTGTCCGTGGACAGATCGAACACAAAAAAAGGATCGGAAAGTTTCAAAAGGTATATAGAAACTCAAGATTGCTATGTGGGACTTGTGCCATGGTGAGATTTTATTGAAAAATATTATGGATTAACTGAAAATGTACTTTTAAATTGTTCGGGGACACGAACAGTGTCCGCATTTCAGGACACACGATGAGCGTGGGCGCGGTTATATAATCCGTTTGCGAACTAGTCCGCGAAGGAAGCGCCTGTCCGCAGGACACCAAGTGCACGGAGATTGGTTAGCGCATGCGCATTGATGTCCTACGGACACTGTTCGGGTTCTGAAGTAATTAAAAGTGTGTCACACGTGAAACGAACATTTCAGGACACTGCGTGTGTTCTTAGAACAGTTTAAACTTGGTAGCAAACAGTAAGGACAGATATAGTGTTCTTCAGTTCTTCAGGACACGTGTAATTTAGTTTATGTACGAACATTTCAGGACACCAATTGTGTTCTTAGAACAGTTTCAATTGCGTAGCGAACACTACGAACAGGTATAGTGTTCTTCAGGACACCTCCATTTTCGTTTACGTACGAACATTTCAGGACACCAATAACGTTCTTAGAACAGTTTGAACTTGCTAGCGAACAGTACCGGACAGGTATAGTGTTCTTTAGGACACTTTAATTTTTGTTTGTTTACGAACAATTCAGGACACCGCGTGTGTTCTTAGTACAGTTTCATGTTGCTAGCGAACACTACGAACAGTTGTACTGTTGTTCAGGACACATCATTTTCGTTTCTTTACGAACATTTCAGGACACCACGTGTGTTCTTAGAACAGTTTCAACTTGCTAGCGAACAGTACGAACAGGTGTGGTGTTCTTCAGGACACCTCCATTTTCGTTTATGTACGAACATTTCAGAACACTCGCACTGTCCGCGGACACTTTTATTGTTTTTTTAAAAAAAAAACGGAAACTATTCACAATACAATATAAAAATTAAACTTTATTTAACATATATTAATAATTCATGACAGAGAAGGTGAGGCAGAAACAGAAACAAAAACAGGAGAATTTGGGGTTTCAACATGATTGGTATTAGGCGAAGAAGTGATGGAAATCTCATCAAAACGTTTTGGATTATGGAGAGGGTTTGGGGATAATTGACTGGGA
The DNA here is from genome assembly GCF_040938575.1 of Ambystoma mexicanum. Taxonomy (NCBI): domain Eukaryota; kingdom Metazoa; phylum Chordata; class Amphibia; order Caudata; family Ambystomatidae; genus Ambystoma; species Ambystoma mexicanum. Next base: position 1,158,739,433 of record NC_090928.1, on the reverse strand, counting down.
TATGGTGAGGAGGGACAAGTACATGTGGGGCAATGGTACGAGGTTTTTGGTTTGAAATGATTTTCTACAAAAGTTTTTAAATTATTAAAATTAGCCAACAATACATCCATTTTTTCTTCTATATTGTGAAGACTGTTATCCATAACAGGGTTTTCTGAATTTTTTTCTATTCTGGTATGCTCTGTACAAAAAAATATTATATATGTTAAATGTATATAAAAAAATAATAAATAAATGGTTTATATTATAAAGTGTTTACCATTAGTTTCACTATCTTGTGACATTTCTTCATGTGGGAAATTGTCCTCTAGCCATTCCAGAGTACTAGACATTTCTGTGAGAAAAAAAAAAAAAGATAATATATTTTTTAATCTAATACAGAAAGTTTATAAATATATGAGTAAAATGAAGTACACTTACTATTTCTGGTAAGATAAGTCCTATGTATTCAGTGGGTCTGGTCTTGTTCTCAGTTCTGTTGTGTCTGTGAGGTAATTATGTTGGAAGCCAATTTATCTTCTTGTGGTATATTCCATTTCAGAACATATTGTATTTAAATGAATAGTTAGTGTGTTACATATATGGGTTACATTTCTTATGTATTACTATATATAATGTGTTTGTGTGCTGCTTTTTGAATTTGTTAAATGTTCCTATATTATGATATAACAATCAAACATACCCCACCACCCCCCCTCACAGTTTTTATGTAGTGGTACTGTTCTCCGAACATGTCCGCGAATATTAAATAAGTTTGCGGACATCAAGTTCATAAGAAGAGATCTAGTCAGTTCCATATGACATGTATATAAAGTCAAAGTCATTATTGTTAAGTTGTGCTACTAAAAAACTATGAAATTCAGTGAAAAAACTTTGTTAAAGGGACGTTATGGTTAAGTTGTGCTACTAAAAACCTATGAAATTAAGTGAAAAAAACTTTGTTAAAGGGACGTTATGGTTAAGTTGCGCTACTAAAAACCTATGAAATTCAGTGAAAAAACTTTGTTAAAGGGACGTTATGGTTCCAAGTAAAACCGAAAAACCCTTGAAATTCGCCAGTTATGGTAAGCTAAGCAAACATAACTCGTGCCACCACCGTGCACTGCTAAGACTAACACCCAGGACATCAAAGATGACATCACAAATGTCATTGATGACATCACTGATGACATGACATATGTATGTACTTCTCATGAAATATGTGTAGAAGGGATTCTTATTATGTTGCGAAAAAAGTGTCAAGAATCATTGCAAGAAATATACCCTAATAAGTGCCTTGAACGATGCATTGATATAAATAGCATCCTATTATGGGGTTCTACCTAGTATACTAAGCTACTCATACAGAAACATAACATTGTGTGCAGCGTACAAGATGAAGGTATGATATTCGTAAATGTTAATATGTTGAGTAATGAAATGATAATTGTTTTCTTAATAGTTTTTTGTGTACTGTGAAATATATAATAAGTAGCTAATAAAACCCATGTATTACATAATTGCATTACTATAGACAAAACACAAAGACACAAGAACACATACCAATATGGGTATATACAGGGAAAGTGAAGTTAGCAAAAAAGCACAAGTAGTAGCAGAAACAATTCATAACTTAACTGATTAGTTTCATGCAAATAAATGATTGCTCTGTTTCAAAGCTGCTATTTACCCTATGTATATGTTTCACTTGATGTGATTGGACCCTAAGGAAAGTAGTGTGAGTACAATGTATACAAATATGACCATATACAGGGAAAGTACAGCCATAAAAAAAACAACAGAACTATCAGAAAGTGCTCATAAGTCTAGTGATTATCTTTATGCACAAAAAGGATTGCTGTCTTTCAAGCTTGTGTTTTCCCATATGTATGTTTCATATGATGTGACTGTACTCTAAGGGAATTACTGTAAGAACCTACTAGAAGGATACGTCTACAAATAAAATACAATTCTTAGTTTCTGACAGTTACTGAAGAAAACCATGTGGCCTAGATATGTTAGCAAAAGAAAAAATAGTGAACCAGACATGTGATGTCATCAGTGATGTCATCAATGACATTTGTGATGTCATCTTTGATGTCCTGGGTGTTAGTCTTAGCAGTGCACGGTGGTGGCGCGAGTTATGGTTGCTTAGCTTACCATAACTGGCGAATTTCAAGGGATTTTCGGTTTTACTTGGAACCATAACGTCCCTTTAACAAAGTTTTTTCACTGAATATATATATATACATATATATATATATATATATATATATATATATATATATATATATATATATATATATATATATATATATACACATGTGTACACCTGCTGCATGGTGGCATGATTATATCTCAATATAAGCCACATCTGGTTATGACATAGCGTCTACTGAGATTACACAATTATAAAGCCAAACGCATTTGAATGTCATATTAGCATCAGCTTTTTGAGGTGACCCAATAATGACAGGGCTGGGAGCATGAGCTATTTGACATGGATGTTCCAACAATAACCATGTGGGACACTGCCCACGAAGCTTCACTTTTGATACCCCTGACACCTTCCCCCAGGAGATAGGAACCTTCCTGCAATGTCATCTGGGAACCAGTGCTTCAAGTACAGTACAAACTCACACTAGAGTGCTGATTACTGCAGTCATATTGAAGTAGGCAGCAAGGAGAGTGGGGTGGAGTTTGAGTAGCGCAGAGGAGACATTTATCCCACTGTGCCACCACCTTGGAGTTTGCTAGGGATCCCTAAACTTCCTAACCTTACCCTTTTATGGGACCAGCCCATGTATTTCACTTATGGTAAGAACTGTTAATGTACTGGGCAAGCATCAAGAAGACCTCGAGGCACACTATGTTACATGCTGGTTTCTGGTAGATCAAGGTTAAAGCTAGTATTTTATTCGGGCAAAAGAGACATTGGGGGTAATTACGAGTACGGCGGTAGGGGGTTAACGGCACCGATAAGGATGCCGGTGCCGTTAACCCCCTACCGCTGCATTCCGAGGTCCCTTAGCGGGTCCCACTAGGGCTGGCTGGTTTTACCAGCCGCCTTTAGCGGGAAATGTTAAGGGACCAGGGAGCTAATAACGGGCCTGCAATTTGCAGGCCCGTTATTAGCTCCTTCCCCATTCGCATTGAGCCCTATGGGGGCTCGAATGGGAATGGGGAATGGTTTCCGAATGGGGATTTACCGGGTCCGCAAGGGTCGGAATGTCCCGGTAAGTCCCCATTCGGACATCACGGACCCGGACACGCGTTTGGAGGCAGCCATGGTGCTATCAAATTCGTAATGACCCTCATTGTGTTGACTGTTATTCAAAGGAGGAATGTACTAATCGAAATCATATGTGCATATTAAATCTAACTTTGGGGCTGTGTTCAACATATCCCTTTTCTTACATTTTGAAGTAGGAGACAAGATGGTGTGTCCTTCTCGCTGGCTGGCTCTTTGTTGCAAGCATGGTCTCAGTTTCACAGGATGGATGTTGGCTAGGTATCTCCACCATGAGATTAAAGCATATTTGGTCCAGTAATTTCTTTGGGTTGTAAGGTGTAGTATCAATCATTAAATACCTGCCACTGCGATTAAGACTTTGGGATTAGTTGGATTGTGTTATTATGCTTTTCTTGCTGTATGGATATTCTGGAATTTGACAGCAAGTTCACAGGGTTGTTAAGCATGTGCCCTCGATGACCTTGCTCTGACACCTGGTTGTTTCTCCCTTGATAGTGCTATTTAAGGCTATCCTAGAGCATGAACTTTGGGATCTTTGTGGAATGTGTGTCTTCAAAATAGTGTGAAAGAGAGTATGAGAAAGAGCAGGAGATGTTGGGATGAGGAGAACATGATACATTTCTCAATGCAAGAGCGAGTATTTCCTACTTAAGTAAAGAAGCACAGAAGAAGTTACATTTCTGCAAAGGAGTGGAGGTCATTGTGAGGGTTCAAATCAAGCTTAGCGTTTTGCAAGAACAAGTTCACGATTTGGGGCTGCACTCTCCATAGATATAGATGAGCAGGTGAACCTGTCAGTTGCATTCATGGAACAACCACACATTTAAGAATGTGTTTCCCACTTTAACAGCACAAGGTAAAGTAAAATATTTCAAAACTCATAGAAAATGTAGAAATAGAGACTGAGATGTAAATAAGATTTACTGTTTGAGAGAAACATAAAATAAAATAGTAAAATAAATAGTCTGAATTACTTGGTATCACCTAAAACTGAAAGCTAGTATATGAATCAATTTTAAAATAGTATTGGATTCCAAGGAAACAACTATTCAAAACAATTAGCAAAGATAGAAAATGTTCCAATTTAGAAAAGTAATTGCTGTAAACATGAACAACCATTTTCAATAACTGTGCTTGAGAAAAAAGTAATATAGAATTGATAAGGAATGATATGGAAAGGTGAGAGCGACCCCTATAGTAAGGACTCTTCAAAATTGAATAAAGAACTGACATTTCCTAGTCACAATTATATTTGATGTCATGACTTTTCCAGGTTCTGCAGGACTTCAGGATGCAACAAAGCTGAAATTGTCTCAAAATTTAGCAAATGTCTTCCCAGTTATCGTGGACTGCCACTACTTATAGACTGTTCCAAGAATATTCAGTCACAAAAAATCAACATCGAATCAACATCCAGCACATTCATTGAATAATCATGTTATGTCTGTGTCATGCCTGCGCCATGGGCGCATCCATTTACGCTCAATTTGGACTATATGTTTAAAATTTATTTACAACAGGCTCTTGGATCTTTATTTCCCATTTGCGAGACTTTGCTGCTTAATTATTATTTCCAACAAACTACGCATACCATAATGCACCTGGCTACAAGCATTGATTCCTGGCTGTTCCTATTGGTTATCAATGGAACTACACCCCCCAGAAGCCCTAGAGACTTGCCCTGCTTCCACCAGCCCAGGAACAGAAAGGGAGGTGGCCGATTGCCTGCAGGTGTGTTTAGCCAGGTGCAACCAATTAGCCTGCCTCTGAGCTGGGCTAGGCAGTATAAAGGCTGCTGCCTGCAGTGGCTCAGCCTCTTGCATCTGAGAGTCCTTCCTCCACCTTTTGCATCTTCCTACGGATCTTGTATGCTGCTTACCTTCACTCCTGCTTGGACCCTGCCTTGTTGCTTGCTCCACCCTGCTGCCTCCAGCCATAGCCTTCCAGGCTCCCTGCCTCACAGCCCTGCTCCTCTGGGCTCTCCACACTGCAGCTGATCACGCTCTGCTGCCTTCCAGCTTCCGCCCTTGCCCTGCCGGGCTCTCCACATTGCAGCCGATCACGCTCTGCTGCCTTCCAGCCTCCGCCCTTGCCCTGCCGGGCTCTCCACATTGCAGCCGATCATGCTCTGCTGCCTTCCAGCCTCCGCCCTTGCCCTGCCGGGCTCTCCACATTGCAGCCAATCATGCTCTGCTGCCTTCCAGCCTCCGCCCTTGCCCTGCCGGGCTCTCCACATTGCAGCCAATCACGCTCTGCTGCTTTCCAGCCTCAGCCCTTGTCCTCTGGTCTCCCTGCCCTGCAGCCTGCCTCACTCCGGCTGCCTTCAGCCCTTGTCTTCTGGGCTCCCTGCTCTGCAGCCTGCCTCACTCCGGCTGCCTTCAGTCCTTGTCTTCTGGGCCTTCCTACTTTGCAGCTTATCACGCTCCGCTGCCTACTACCTACCTTTTCCGCTGGGTTATCGGCCTAGCAGCCCTCTACAGTCCTCTGCTACCTTCTACGTTCAGCGGCCCTGTCCCTCAGGGTTCACTCCTTACTGCCCAGCCCTTACGGGATCCTTGCCGTGCAGTCTGCTTTACTCGGCTGCCCTAAGCCCTTTTCCTCTGGGCGTTCTACCTTACAGTCCTACTCCTGTGGGCTTACTCATTGCTTTCCTGCTCCTCTGAGCTCTCAACCTGCTATCCTATCCTGTTACACGACTTTCCCTTCATTTCCTTCTGCTAGTTTGCTATCACCTCCTTTCCTGGATTTGTCTGTAGTATCTTCTCTTGTACTGTTTGTAGACCCTTTTGTACAGAGCTTGTCTGTTGGTTCCCATCAGTCAACCTCTGCCCCTTCCCTTGTCTCGTTTCTACATTACAGACACCCATAGCTGCTGTTCCAAGTCATGAGCAAACAGCGTGGGCCTCTGTTATAGCAAACTGTGCAGAAGGCTAGAGTATTTCCAAGGTTCGTGGAATACTCGTTTCCTATATCTGCATACACCCCAAGAGGGTATTCATTCTGTATCTTTTCCCTTGCTACTCTTGCCTACTCTTCATTCTCTTTCCTTTCCCCTGTGTGTGTTCTTGTCTGTCCCCTTTATTTGGCACAACCACCCAAACCCTTTCTGGGTGTCCTGTGCCACTCTTAATAGAGTGCCATCCCTGACAGAATGCAAGAGCCAAAAATGTCTTGTTCCATAGGCCGGAAAGGCACACACAGAACAAAGATGCTTTCCTTTCGGGTAAAGAAACCTTTGCATAAACCTATGGTTTCCCTAAAGACAGCAAACAAGAACCTTAGTCTAAAGGACAGTCTCGCCTCAGTAAACAAAGATTTACAAACACGGTACTATACTCACTGGCTAGCTGACCCTTCTTCCATGTACAATTATTATGACATTTGCGACTATGACCCGCAGTCCTTATCTGTTGCAGAGCTACAGCAAGATAAGTAATTCTTACAGATCTTGTTAAACCAAACAGTGAAAGACACTCCTGCGTCTTCTGACAAGCCTTCTAACACTGCAACAGCCATTACACCACAAAACAAGGGTGTTCTTCTGATTGGAAATCCCTCTGAGTCAAAGGATGGTTCCGCCCTCACCCTTGCCTATTGTCCAGTACTCACACTTACAACCTCTTCTGAAATGACAATGGCAGCTGAAGTGACTGGCGCAGTTCACACCGAGCATGCTGAGTTGGCAAGCGGGGCTTGCCAAAGTGTGGCTGTGCTATCAGACAACACTCTTGAGCAATCAACATCTTCAGTTTCTTCGATACCCCCTGAATCGCCAGTGGTTGTGGTACCCGATCTACCAGTAGTTGCAACACCTGAACTATCTGTAGCTGCTACAGCACCCGAACTTCCAACTGCAATCCATGATCTTCCTGCTGCTGTGGTTCCTAAACTCCCTGCCACATTTGAGACTCCTCAAGTCTCTGCTGCAAATCTTGAGGTTGCTATAGCTACTGTGATTCCTGAAGCTACTGCTAATTCTGATGCTCCCGATGCCCAGATTTCTACTTCCTTCGCAGCTGTGCTCGCTGCAGCAGAATCCTCTGCTACACAACCTGATCCCTCAACACCTTCTCTTCCTGATCCTACATCCGCCATGCTAACTGTTGCAGGGTCAGCGAAGGGTTTTCCTGTTAAGACTACTGCTCCAGTCGTTTCTGATGGTGTATCTATAGCACTAAGACTGCCAGACTCTACTCTACCAGTCTCAGGTGCGTTCCAGCCCACTGGCTCTCTCATGACACCCACACACCCAGTTGCTACCGCCTTGATACTCTCTACAGCCATTCAAGACTCTCACCTTGCAACCCGTTTTTGGTGCTTCATGTTTTGCCTTTTTGGAGTAAGACTCTTGTACGGTGTGACAGACATTCTTCCTATAGGTCGGTCTTCAGGGAACCTGGAGAGGGGCCTGGAGAGGGGCCTGGAGAGGGGCATACTGTCATGCCTGCGCCATGGGCGCATCCATTTACGCTCAATTTGGACTATATGTTTATCATTTATTTACAACAGGCTCTTGGATCTATCTATATTTACTTTGGAAACTTTATTTCCCATTTGCGAGACTTTGCTGCTTAATTATTATTTCCAACAAACTACGCATACCATAATGCACCTGGCTACAAGCATTGATTCCTGGCTGTTACTATTGGTTATCAATGGAACTACACCCCCCAGAAGCCCTAGAGACTTGCCCTGCTTCCACCAGCCCAGGAACAGAAAGGGAGGTGGCCGATTGCCTGCAGGTGTGTTTAGCCAGGTGCAACCAATTAGCCTGCCTCTGAGCTGGGCTAGGCAGTATAAAGGCTGCTGCCTGCAGTGGCTCAGCCTCTTGCATCTGAGAGTCCTTCCTCCACCTTTTGCATCTTCCTACGGATCTTGTATGCTGCTTACCTTCACTCCTGCTTGGACCCTGCCTTGTTGCTTGCTCCACCCTGCTGCCTCCAGCCATAGCCTTCCAGGCTCCCTGCCTCACAGCCCTGCTCCTCTGGGCTCTCCACACTGCAGCTGATCACGCTCTGCTGCCTTCCAGCTTCCGCCCTTGCCCTGCCGGGCTCTCCACATTACAGCCGATCACGCTCTGCTGCCTTCCAGCCTCCGCCCTTGCCCTGCCGGGCTCTCCACATTGCAGCCGATCACGCTCTGCTGCCTTCCAGCCTCCGCCCTTGCCCTGCCGGGCTCTCCACATTGCAGCCGATCACGCTCTGCTGCCTTCCAGCCTCCGCCCTTGCCCTGCCGGGCTCTCCACATTGCAGCCGATCACGCTCTGCTGCCTTCCAGCCTCCGCCCTTGCCCTGCCGGGCTCTCCACATTGCAGCCGATCACGCTCTGCTGCCTTCCAGACTCCGCCCTTGCCCTGCCGGGCTCTCCACATTGCAGCCGATCACGCTCTGCTGCCTTCCAGCCTCCGCCCTTGCCCTGCCGGGCTCTCCACATTGCAGCCGATCACGCTCTGCTGCTTTCCAGCCTCAGCCCTTGTCCTCTGGGCTCCCTGCCCTGCAGCCTGCCTCACTCCGGCTGCCTTCAGCCCTTGTCTTCTGGGCTCCCTGCTCTGCAGCCTGCCTCACTCCGGCTGCCTTCAGTCCTTGTCTTCTGGGCCTTCCTACTTTGCAGCTTATCACGCTCCGCTGCCTACTACCTACCTTTTCCGCTGGGTTATCGGCCTAGCAGCCCTCTACAGTCCTCTGCTACCTTCTACGTTCAGCGGCCCTGTCCCTCAGGGTTCACTCCTTACTGCCCAGCCCTTACGGGATCCTTGCCGTGCAGTCTGCTTTACTCGGCTGCCCTAAGCCCTTTTCCTCTGGGCGTTCTACCTTACAGTCCTACTCCTGTGGGCTTACTCATTGCTTTCCTGCTCCTCTGAGCTCTCAACCTTGTTCCTTACTGTCCTCTGCTATCCTATCCTGTTACACGACTTTCCCTTCATTTCCTTCTGCTAGTTTGCTATCACCTCCTTTCCTGGATTTGCCTGTAGTATCTTCTCTTGTACTGTTTGTAGACCCTTTTGTACAGAGCTTGTCTGTTGGTTCCCATCAGTCAACCTCTGCCCCTTCCCTTGTCTCGTTTCTACATTACAGACACCCATAGCTGCTGTTCCAAGTCATGAGCAAACAGCGTGGGCCTCTGTTATAGCAAACTGTGCAGAAGGCTAGAGTATTTCCAAGGTTCGTGGAATACTCTTTTCCTATATCTGCATACACCCCAAGAGGGTATTCATTCTGTATCTTTTCCCTTGCTACTCTTGCCTACTCTTCGTTCTCTTTCCTTTCCGCTGTGTGTGTTCTTGTCTGTCCACTTTATTTGGCACAACCACCCAAACCCTTTCTGGGTGTCCTGTGCCACTCTTAATAGAGTGCCATCCCTGACAGTCTGGTTGGCTAGCTCATAAGTGAAATGCTTGTCTTTGAAAGGGGCAGCGTGTGTAAATAAAAATACAGTAAAGTGAGTAATGTTGAATTGGTTAATGTTGGACATATTGTTTCGGTGCTTAAATGTGGGACAAATCCAATCACAAAGAGCTATGTAAGATCACACATGATTATCCAGGTCGTACCTTGGGTCAACTCCATCACAGTACTTTGAAATGTAGGTATTCTCTTAGATGTATAGCCCTTGACCTAGATCACCCAACTCCAGGAACAACAACAGTATCCAATGTCTGTTTCCTGTATCTTAAGAGGGAAAAGAGCAGACGTCTTGCAATTCTTCTTCTGCTTCCTTTACGTGGCGATAAACAGAACACACCAGGTGACATATTACTAAAAGTATTTATTCTTATAAGCATGAATAATGGGATGGATGCTCATAGAACCTAGGTGTTTCTCAACAAAACAAGAGGATGTCCTTCCCATGGAACATGCTAAACACACAATTTGGGAAAAAGATACATTATAATGTATCATGGTTTTCCTGTTTGTCAGGGGCACTGTTCTCCGGGTCATTCTGTTTCTAATTGTCAAGTCTCCTTTCCCGTCTTTACAGTCTAAACACATTCTCATGGTCGCAGAGTTCAGCACACTTGCAGGGCATGTAATACACAGCACCTCGCCATGAATACAGTTCCCAGCTCACTTCCAGGGTATGGCGACTTGTTTGCTTCCAGGTACTAAGTGCTCAGCTCACGTCTTGACTGTTTTGTGGCTACAGTGCCAAGTTCACTATACATGTACACATATAGCACATTGTCTGCTCTTAAGCCCAGACCAAAATACTGTCAGCATCCAGTTGCCTTGCTTGGGTACGCTTGATGTGCATGGTTTTCTCAGGAGAACCAGGTTCTGTTGTTTCCTATCACTTTGTTGTTTTCCAAGGCCTGGCATATACCTATGTTTCTCTTGTGAATTCTCCTCCATCTGCTTCCTCTGGTGACTCATATCGATTTGGTCTCTCAGGTTTTGCAGGTGGATATCCGCAAAGGTAGCCCTTACATAACAAGCAATCACTCTTCTTGTGGTTCTCTAATTCTCTCCACCTGTCACATTGCTCTCTTTGTCTGTTCCTGTTAACATTGACCTTGATACAGTTGTCTTGATATTTCCATAGGGATACATGAGGGTATGTCTTAATAAGCGGTTTAGCACTGGTGATCTCCAATGAATCTTTATTGAGTCCTTCTGGCTGGTTTAAAAGGCTAATGAGGTAATCTTGCACCATTGGAGTCGTGATGTGCACATGTGAGTTATTAAATACACCAGTGATAATGTTGTGTACATGCATAAACCCTGCGTCTCCTCCTTCCTTCAAAAACAGTGAGCAGAATACATTGGGGATGTGTTGTGTTCTGGTCTGGGGTTCACATCAGAAGAACACATGTCAAATGTTGCCTGGGTGTAAGAATGGTAGCAACTAGCAGTCATTCATAGCTCATGTCGTAACGATAATCAAGATTCAGGTTATTTGCAAAAGTACATAGAATGACGCTTTCATTAACTGCAATTCAACATGGAGAAAGTGACCAGTGGAGAGTCGGAGAGAACCCTAACGTTGGCCAATAAATGGAGTGTCTCAAACCCAATTATTAGGGCGATTGGGTGGTGTGGGGGTTTTGAGTTGGGACAAGGATTCTGAGAATGTCCTTCCTGTCTGTGATAAGGTAGCTAATGGCACAAGTTCCAGGGCTGTAACCAGCTGCCTTTCGAGTCCACATAGTCCTCCTCAGCTCATAGCCAGGACACTGTCCCATGTCAGAGCATATTCAGGTCTGGGTGTTAAGTGGAGCGATTCACACTTTTCATCCTTTTTGTGTCTCTCCATAGCCAGTTACAGGATGAGTTAATGGGATAATATGCCAAACCGATCTTGTTTGGGGCACCAAATCCATTCTCAACTCAGTGATCTAAAGGAAATGTTATGTTGTAGCATGCAACCAAATGGGGCGAGGGTATGTAGGAGGTTTTGTCTTTTGGGACCAATTCTGGATTTGGCAGTATTTACTTACCGCAATATTTTGGCAGTATTTTGGTGGTAACTGGCCTTACCATTAAAATTCACCTATTTTGGTGATATATAGTATTAGCCTATATTGGCTGTAATTTTTAGTGGTATCTTATTTTGGTGGTATTTTAGAATTATCTTATTTTTGTGGTATAGTGGTGAGCGTGTCTTCTATACTACCGCCCCTTCATAGAACACACTCTCCCTCATTACATTTGTCACCCACCTTTGGCTCACTGCAAGTACTCCGTGGACCTAGCAAACCTTTAGGGAACCCGGTGAGTTTATTCAGAATGCCACATATTGCATGTAACTCATGTTACTGACTAATTGACATTCAGTAACCTATGTGCTCTGGGGTACTGTCTTCTCTTCAGCATGCAGAGAAAACACATCCAAACACACACATTTAACCTTCTATCTTGCTTATTTGTATATATTTACTCCTTTTACTTTCATTGTCCCAGGTGGTACATGAGGTAACTAATTTTACCAACCACAGTGGTATAACACTAGGATCACCCCTTGACTTTCCCACTGACAGAATGATCACCAGAGGCAAAAATAAAACACAAAAACCAAGCAACAACCTTGTTCTGTTTTCTTTTTTTATGCTATTATGGTTTGATTACTATATACTATTGCACCAATAGAAAGATAAAACAATACATCACATAATCTCAGAATTACATGTTCTTACCAATAGCGAGCCCATCTCCGACTCTCTGAGAGATAGAAAAACAAGAACACATGGCAACATGGAGAAAAAAAAAAACAGTGTATGCAGCAAGAAAGAGATCAAAATAAAACACATCGAAAAAAATGAACTTTATGTGCATCACTTTTTTGCCCAGTGCAGAAATGCAGAAAAACATGAAACATATTTTATAAACCTATCTCACTACGCTGTCTGCCAATATGTACAATGCACATCATACATTCTCACGCTCCTCATTTTTAAGACCTGACTCACCAAAATGTGTGAAGTCTGAATCTTTTTCTGCCGGAGCTTATCTATTTGAACCTCCCTCACACAGCTCACGGACACTGCCTTCTGAATTTCTTCTACTTCACTGCCCGCAGCCCGGCACCCCTTCTACGTGGCCTGCAGGAAGCCCACGACAGCATTCAAGTCTCTGGAAGAATTGCCTTCTCTCCCCAGCTCAGCTGATTAAAAAAACTCTGGTTGTCGGTCAAACTCAGATCAGCCTTCTCTAACCTCAACACTACCACCTCTTGATTCTCACCAATCATATTACAAGAATTTGTATGTATCAAGTAATTTCCTGTGAGGAGAATGGAAGCTCTCAGCCTGCATAAAAAAAACCTTGCACAAAACAAACAGCCTTTCCTTCTTTTTGTAATCGTGCATCTCCCCATGGAAAAACACAAACTGAAATGACTTTCAAACTGTGCCTACCGAACTGCATTATTCGTATTCGTATTATTCGTATCATTTGTATTCATAAGTGACTCCTCCCCCACGACATTTGATGCAATCAAGAAATTGCATGTCCTAAATTCCGAAATTCATGTTCCTACAGGTGGTTGGAATCTGAATATAAGTTCATGGTTGTGGAAACTGCTGCAATCATGGAGATGGAAACTAATTGCAATTTTGGTCATGATATTAGGAATCCTCATGTTCTGCTGTTGTAGCCAATCCTCTGCTCCAAAATTACAAATGAAGGTGTACATGCGATCAAAACGAAACCTCCTCCATGCTAAGTGAAGGTGCACAACACGTAAATTAAATTATTAAAGAATGTATGGCAATTAATATTTCTGATGATGATTACAGCAGTATGGATAGTTCAGAATCGGACACGTGGTCCGAAGAAGACGCAATGTATGGATGATGCTCTTGGCCTATGGCCAAAAGGAGGGTTTGTTAGACCCGAAACTACCCTATAGTATGTATAGTATGTTGGCCAGAAACCAATCGCATCATGTGACAAAACATTGCGATCACAGAATCGTCAATGTAACCAGAGGGCGTCCATTTTGTGAAATGGCGGCCATTTCCTTTTTTCCTTTCTGTCAAAACGCTTTGCAAATGTATTCTGTGCTTCGAACTCACACACGGTGCAAGGCCACAGTCTGAATGCTGAAATACTAACACAGACAGGAAGGTCAAACTATACAGAGATACATTGTTCTTCTCCCCCACTAAATCCTTGAAGTCGAGCAGAAGCCGCATCTAATCAGTAGTCCAGGTGCCAGCCTGTCTTGCAAACGCTGTAGTAAAAGGCAGTTAAAACATGAATTATATGCTTTCATCGGTACTCCTTCGCGGAGAGCGGTATTTTCCGCTTCAGAACTATCTGACCTTTTAGTTCATGACCCGAGTCATACAGATAACATAATAAGGAATGTTTTCCCTGCCAAGAACACAATATTCTTGCTGAGCCAGAAGCTCCATGTTCCCCATAGTAAGAAAGCTGTCTCTGCTGCCATTGCTAGAATAACTATGTTTAGACTGAATGAAGACTTGTCATAATGTGTCATATTTGTCACTACAGTCGATCACCAAACCCTAGCCTGAATGATACGTTTATGGGCGGATCGAATTGCCTTCATAAAGATTGTATGTTATGTATATATATTGCTACTTGAGCGTTGCTCGCTCTCTTGCGTCTCACGAGGTCTGGGAACACACGTTGCGAGACATTGAGACCCAGTCAGCCGACTGAGATACTTTGAAATAAACCAGACTTGTTTGGAAATCGAACCTTGTGTCTGTCGTGTCACTAGTGTATTAGTTTCCATATGCAGTCTTCATGGCCTAGCAAAAGGGTACTGCATACAGACTTTGCCTAACACACTCTAGCTTCATCTCCCCATTCACCCTCTCCTGCTCATCAACCATCAGTCTCAACTTGTATCTGTGCCTTCTCAAACTTAGTTTGTCCTCTCCTGGCTGACTACGCCAACCTCCTACAAAGTGGTTGAGGAATCATTCAGCTCTTCATATTCCATGCCCAGCACTCAGGCTTAATAAAATATAATGTTGCCTAAGTAGTCAAATGTACAAAATACAGATACCCTAAGGTGCATAATGTGCTTATATTGTCAATGTGCAAAACACAATACAAGTGGCAAAGAAATGTATATGGATACACAAACAACTCTTAGAATGAACAGTATTCTCAGAACACAAACATAGTAGTGTAGGTGATAGAGCACAGCACAGAGGAATTCTTGGATTCAAACACAACATATTCTCTAAAACAATAGGAAAAGAAAATGTGTTCAAAAATGGGCAATGTTTGGGTTAAAGAAAAAGAGAGTAACTCTAATAAGGGGAGATTAAAGCGGAAGTCCAAACTCAGACACACAAACAGAACACAAAGGGATATAACAGGGATCCATTAGAAACACCAATAACAGCACAAACAACTAACACACTTATTGAAACTCTTATAAACTCTCATAAACGTGTCAAAAGCACCCCACATCTTCTCAATCATCATCCATTTTTTAGCTGATCCTGTGCACTCCTAACTCCTAACTCAAGAGCCATACCAACCCACAAAAGAAGCTGTTCCTTTTCAAAGAATTTCAAACTTGTTTTCAAATAGCTCAGGGGCTCTGATTGGATGATAAGAGGCTCTGATTCCCCTCCCGAGCCCCCCGTCTTCCTGGTGGCTCAATGGTCTTGAGCCCTGCCTTGAGACCCAATACTGGATTTGACAGTTGGGAAATCGAATGAGCTGGGTCACGAACACATGGACGTTTTCCATGTTCTTCCAGGGCTGGTTTTGGAAAATGTTTACAATAAAAACGTGCCGTATTTGGTAAGGTGTGAAAAGCACAGACAGCGCTTAATGCTAACTAAATGTCAGACACCTGAGGGTGTGTAGAGGACCTAACATGGTATCAGTAAGCATAGTTTTAACAGGACTAAAAGTGCCAAAAATTCGCATGTGGCATTTTTACATTTCCACCTTCTCATGTTTAATGAGGTAAATACATAGAAATATTTATGGCAAGCACATATGTTCCTTTGTGGAGCTGGAACATATTTTTAGGTCTAAAAAATAAATCCTACCAGCATTGCACATTTCACTGGGTGAGGGCAAACTGAGTCTGAGGAGGGGCAGATGGAAGTTGAGACTGAGAGTGAAGACGGGGGAATGGTGGTTTATGAGGTAAAGAGGGTGAATGAAATGGGTAATGTGGGGTGTGAGGAGGAGGGTGTAGTTACCAAACCTCTGGAACTTGTGGTAGATTCAGAATCGCTAGAAGAATGCCTGGAAAGAGTGGGTGTGCACCTTAACCATGGACATGGCAGCGAGGCAGTTATACTCCACTAATAGCAGGGAGAGGTAGCCTGAAAGTTGCAAGGGGAAGAATGATGCAGAGCAGGAGATGGTGATGCACCAGAGGTTTGAAGAGCACCAGGTGAAGGAGCTCTTTCCTTAAGATGGTGAAGGCATGACACAAGTCATACCAACCTGGGGCTTAACTACCCATCTTGTCATGTACGGGACCACTTCAGCTTGCTGGAGCGTGTGACTGTCAGGGGTAAGATAGGCAGTGTAATGTGCAACCTCTATGTGAAGTTTATTGGAGTAATATGTAAGAGCACCCGAAAACACCATTGTTGCACAAGTACTGAAGGTGGTGGCACAATGAAGCGTTCAATGAGCACACATTAAGTTCCACAGACCCAAGTAGTGCACCATCCACCTTCAGTGGTGACTATGGCTGCACGGCTTTGTCAGCTGATGCTCCAGCCCATTGGCAGTCATGCTATTCCAAGTGAACTTTATATCTCCTGACTATGGCACAATTAACTGTCTTCGCTTCCCCTCCTATGTGTATCTAACCAGAGCCTGACATAGTGGCAGCATTGACTAGCAGGGCCACTTTACCACCACAAGAAGTGCAGTCTCCTAGTGGTGGTGGCAGAAATAGAGTTCAAGATGTGGTGCCGCTTGAATAGGGCAGGTGAGATAGAGCAAAGAGGAATTCATGCACATGCTATGTGCATTGCCTGTTTTCGATAAATATGGCCCCATGGATCCCATGTCTGTGGTGGATATAATGGCGAGCCGCATGCTCTAGCACCACCCTATCCTCTTCTAGTTGACTGGGCAATCGAGTATTATAAGGTGAGACATAGAAAATTGGTAGAGTGTGGACATAATTGCAGTAGTGTCTCTTCTGGTAAGTAGATTAAAATAAAAAAGCGCCAAGAACATTGGGGGTTTTATTGAACTGCTGTTTGCAGAGATCTCTATGGAGAGGACAATTCCAACATCATGGCAATCGGCGGTAGTTGTTCCAATCTTTAAAAAAGAAGACCACACAGATCTGAACAACTACTGTCCGATTGTGCTCCTCGTTGTAATCGGCAAGCTATTCACCTGTTTTCTACAGCAGAGGTTGTCAAGTTGGGCAGAAGATGCTGGCATCCTTGATTGCAGACAAACTGGGTTCACTAAAAGTGTAGGGGTAGAAGTGAATCTTATGATGTTAAATCTGCTTAAGCTTGAAGCAGAGGAGGTAAAACTGTTTCTTTCATTTATCGATCTGCGTCAGGCGTTCGCAAGCGTGAATGGAACGATGCTATGGAAAAAGCTTAAGAAATGGAACTGTCCAGCTGAGCTTCTCCAACCAATCCAAGCGCTGCATACCAGTACGTCCATGAGAATTAGGTTAAGCGCAGAAGGTGACCTCACTGAACGAATTCCAAAGGAAAGGGGAGCTAAGCAGGGCTGACCGCTTGCCGCCCTGCTATTTAAACTATACATGGCTGATTTACCAATTGCCTTTGTGAACTGAAATTCCTTTCCACCGAAAGTAAATGGCCTTCACCTAATTTGGGCAATTTACGCGGATGACCTATCACTACTAGATAGCACTCACATAGGTCTCCAGCGATTATTGAACAACTTGATGGTGTATCTGGAAAATTATGATTTGCAGCTAAATGCAAGCAAATCAACGATCAAGGCATTTGGATCCAATCTTGGGAAAAAAGGGAACCAGATTAGGAGGTCTGACGCATGTGAACAGCTGGAAAAAACTAACTCCATCCAATATCTTGGCATAATAAATCCATTAGAGAACAACAATGGACAGCAGATTTAAAATAAAAATAATGAAACATCTGACGCTCCAAGGCATGAAACTATTATGGAAAATGTACAATCAAACCTGCTTTACTGGTCTATCAACAGAAGGTGTTAGCTACAATGACAGTTGGGAGCAAAAGCAGCTTAACTATCAGCCGAGGGGTTGGGGATGCCTTGGAAGGCCAGTTCTGCTGTAAAGAACTGCATCTACCAAGATGTGTACCAATTAAGGCCATCCAATACGAAGTTGGGCTGCGGTCCATGTTCGCAACTGTCCTGTGGAAATCGATCATGATGTTTAGGAAAATGTCTCTGATGACTCCAGCTCCTGCGTATAAAATCTTCAGTGTGACACCTGCAAGTCCATCTTATGGCCTCTTGAAACAGCGGATGTCAAAGATATCTGTCCAATTGGCTAATGCAAATATAGGAATAGAATTAATTCTAAATAACCCTGTGCCGCTAAGAAAAAATTGATATACTGTGACTGGATTGCAACCCTAAATAAAAGAGGGAAATATACCACCACATTACACTTGGGTCAGGAGGCCAGAGATGTGAACATGACAGCAAACTATTTGGTGAAATGTCCTAGTAGGTTCCATCGTGGTCAAGTCTTGCGTCTGCGCTTAAACCTCTATCAGACGAAGGAGATGGTATTTTTCCAACATCATCCCGAGATTCAAAACAACCAATGTCGTTTTTGTGCAGACGTAGTTGAATCTGTCAAACATCTAGTGATCGAATGTTTAGAGTTGAGAGATTACAGCGAAGTCTGTTTTTGGTGAAATATGCACAAAATAATGACGATTTGGAAATGTGGTGGCTAGGTATTCTGTCTGGCCAGAACAGTATCCTAGTCTGTGCGGTACTAGACTTCCTCAATAAGATTCTGTCGGATTCGAGTAGTTGGAACTGAGCAGCTAGTAAAAACTGATGATGGAGTCAAGATGATGTCTCGGTTAGAAGCATAACGAGTGAATGCATTTGTAAAATAAAGTTTGTAATAAACTACGACATTTCCAGTAATATATATTTTTTTATGAACAAAATAATTTGAGCTAGAACCTCCACATTAAGAGTGCCTTACAAGGAGGTGTATATGCTAGTGGCTCCACTGGATGATAGAGCCAAATGAACTGAAGTTGAAGAAAAACAAAACATTTACTTTTGCCAACCACTTAAACTATCTTACCAGACTCATGGTCTCACATCCTTCCCCCAGGCCTTCTATCTACATGACTGTAGCGGGCTTGAAGCCCAAACATGTAAAAGATTGCTTGGGTTCTCGTGCAGCAGGGATGTGACCTAGCAGTTTGTGCAGGAATGTCATTTTTGGAGTTGGGCCAAGGCTGATTAGCATATGGTCTTTCCCCTGTCTGAAATGGCTTGGCAGGATTAAGAAGATTGATGGTGTGGAGGGTTGCCCAAATCAATTTCCAGAGGTTTAAAAGTCATTCTAAACCTTCCACCCACACCTTAAGTTTTGTCACCCCCCAATTGGAAATGGTATGCCCTGACGTAGGTCCCACATCTACTTGGCCTGGAAACCCAACCTACATGTCACTGATGACACCCAATGAGGCCAAAACATATCCAGGGTTGCTTAAGGTGTATGCTGTTCACACTGGACTGCCTCATTTGGAATGGGACAAAGACTCATTTGGATATGGGTCCTCATTACAAGTTTGCTGGTCCGGAATCAACAGTGCCGGTAATCTTAAAGGCACCATTGTTTCTGGACCAGCAAACTACGATACTGCAGGCGGGTACCAGACCGCCCACCAGGGTCTGACCTGGCGGGCGGAACGGCACCCGCCCTCTGACTTTCACGGAAGCACTTGTGCCAGTGATTCCGTAGTCGCCACTCTCATAGAGATAGATCCTATGGGACACTATCGGAATGGGGATCAACATTTTACGAGGCACCTGTTTCTGGCAAGTCAGGCGGCGGTAAACCATTACCGGTCCGGCGGCTACCTGCCGGTTTTACCAGCACGGTTACCCCAGGACCCATAATGAGGGTCACGGTCTTTCCTCCTTTCTGTTATTGCTTCGCAGGCTGAATAACTAGAGTCTGGATGTTTGCCCGGAACAATTGTCAGAGGTTTACAATTATTTCTAAAACTTCTAGCACCAGTACCTTGTTTATTTTGCTTTGCACATACATCTTCAAATCATTTCATCATCTCGAAAATCTGCTCTATTGTCTTTCAACAGATGTGCGTGCTATGTCCTTTCCACTGTCATCATTGGAGATGTGATGCTCATTAATTTTAAACAAAGTAACTCTCTCTCACCTTTATGTTATCATAGTATCTCCTCTCATCTGGGACGGTATGGTAGTATTGGAGAAGTTTAGGCTTTCCATAGCTATTCCGACAAAAAACATAAAGACTGGTTGCCAAGCCATTCCTGTAGGGAACATGATGGTTACAGACTGGAGGAGGAGTCTGGCCCCCATCCTCTTCCACGTTTCTACTCTTCAAAACCTCATCACCTGAACTAGTGTCCGATGTTTTAGAGAATGAGTGTGTACTCTCCAATGAAGATCTTTGCAGAGGTGAAGTCTCACACTGGGTTGTGGATCTTGAACCTGAACTGGATAAATGATCTCAAATCTTTGACATACTCATGTTGTTCCATGTGGATGGACTTGAGAAGTTTGAATCCAAAATACTGAGGCAGATAATGCCAAATTTGTTTTATTCAAATATTTTAACTTGAAAAGCGGGTGTGGGGTGACACCCCACAACACCCCAACGTTCCCCCTATTCTATCCCCTTGCCCCACTCCACATCTATTTGTGTACAAAAAAGTAAAAAAATTTAAATAACGAAATTTGGCATTTTCTGCCTTGTTATTTTCTCATTCAAAATGTTTGACGGATACCATTCCATGCAGGTTTCAAAGGTCTCTTAAGTGCATCCTTGCACGTGGTCAGTAGGTCCTCTTGTGAATGGAAACTACGTGTGATTGTATCATTCTCATGCACATGTTGTTTAAAGTTTGTTATGTTTACTTTAAACTGAGTTAGGAAAATATGCCATTAGATATCCCATATAGCGATTCATCCCAACAAATCCTGGATCCTTTAGGAAGGTGTTGAGCAGAGTCATGACCAGTTTCCCTGCTTCTACATCACCAGACACATGCATGCATTTTGTCGGAGAGTTCTAATTCCAACAGTGGCAGCACCTTGTGGAGTGAGGTATTGTACAGGTCGACCCATTAGGTGGCCTCTTCAAAAGGCTGCAGAAAAGTACAAATATTGTCCAACAATTTCAACTACATGGATGTTAAATAGACACCCACCAGTTGCTGACTCTGGCTACTGCAGTAGTTGGTCACCGTTTTGAACTGATCTTGTAGATGCTCCAACTAAAGGACGGTTACATACCTACCAAAGAGAAGGCATTGAGGTTTTCAGGAAGTTGTGTAGGAGGTGATGTCTTGAGCACAGCTTTCCTAATATATCCTATGCATTGTAGGAGTGGCTACAGTGAACACAGGTCTTCTGTACCAAACCTACCATCTTGTCTAATGGTGGATACTGGCAGTACATGTTTTTGTCTATCTTCAAGGCACCTACAGTGAGTCAATGTGCCTAAATCTCTGAGATCAACCCTACTGTTTAGCCATCTGTGGAACCCTTCCTTACAGAAGGTGACCTGCTGGTGAAGGACTTTAGGTGGCTGCTGTTCTGGGCTTTTCTAGTGTGAGATGTATGGGGAAGGTGACCAATTGTTCAATCATGGCCATTACATCTATGGCTGGAGCACTGATGTCCATGTTTAGGTTGTGTTCGTATTCTGAGTGGGGTATTGCCATTCCCGCTCCTTCCAGAACAGAGTTGTGGAATGCAGGTTCACTTGAAGTAGTGATGTCTCAGAATTTCAAAGCGGAGATCCATCAGACCAAGGAGCCATCTGAAGTTTTTCTACAAACGAATAGGGCAGAACATATATTGTCAAAATTACACGAAGGTTGTTATTGAACAGTCTGTGTTTTTGTGTTGTATGTGATATTTTGAAATGGCCAGAAACCACAACAATGGTGAGCTGGCACACTAAGGGGGAATACAAAGCCTGCTTGCGTGAGATGTTCCTTGAAAAGTAAAAGCATCTTCTTGAAATTTAATAGGGAGTTAGACATCATGGTGTGCACATGAATGTTGCTCCATAGTATGGATGCAATGGAAGAGGTGCTTGTTTTCTTGTTTATTTGTGTCTTGCATTTCTTGTTTGGCAGCCTGAAGGCCTGCTGTGTTATTGTGGCCTCTAGAGAGTAACATTGTCCGCCAGATAGGAGAGTGCTTTTGGTTCTCTCTGACTTGTAGTAGACACAAGCTGATTAAAAGTGATGCAGGCTTGCATGGACACCCAGTGCTGCTTCTTGAAGGCAGTGTAATGTGGTTAGATTTCTTCACACGTTTGTGGCGGTAGGCTGTGTATCGTGCAAGCGGCTTTTGGCAGGGTTACCTTCAAGAAGGGTGTATGGGGAAGAATGACAATGCACGCCTACTCTTATAGATACAGTTCTGACCATGACATGTGGGTATGAGAGTATCAAGGCGATCACTCTGAGACACTCTAAAATGAAATGTTTGTGATCACATGGAACAGTCCCCGACTAAAGAGATATGTACAAGAATAACTAATGGCTGATTTTGTTAAAACTGGTAATTGCCTGCAGTGGACCACCAATGTTAGCATTTACATGTTGGGTTTCCCGATTGTAATTTTACACATTTATGAAACAGAGTGCAAAATGGGAGTGAACACAGGCAAGATTGTCTTTACTTTTTAATTTTGCTCTCCAATGTTGGTAAACATGTAAACTCTTGCTGAGACGAATGCTTTGTAGATGGCAATTACAAAGGATACCTAGATAATTCACCTTCCAATAACAACTTGTAAATGCAGGTGGATTCCATTGGAATCCATTTGTTTTACACATGCATGAAAAAACCAGGTGCTATCTATCGCGGGTGGAGCCAGAATGAAGAGGAAACGTATTTCTCCTCTCAACTCCCATTCCAACTACAACATATTTTTTTTGAATGGCCGAAAGCAATAAAACAAGTTTAAAGACTGTCATAAGCCTTTTAGATCTCATAGTTATACTAATATTACCAATCCCCACACAGTTTTTTGTTTAAAGGATATGCATATCAAACTTTCATAAAGAACACATATGACAAGATTCATGTTAATGAATCCGTGAACAGACAGAATACCATCTAATACATGGAAGCAAGAGAGCTTAGGTTTCATTTAAGAGGCTATTATTTTTGCATTATAATGCTATTATGCTGCCATTTCCACTAAATGTGTAAGGGTAAAGGGATCAGAGTACGCAGGCTGATCCATGAAATGCAGGGTGAATGATGTATCTGCCACAGGATGACATATGACATCTGCTGATTGCATTTTAAAAAATGCCTAGTTTACCTTAATGAGTAAATCTAAATTTACATGGTCAAACAGCTCGAACCTCTGAACCTAAACTATTTAATCAGTCATGACTCTTATAGATAATAACATGAGAAACATAATGTTTTTGTTGCCTACCTACAAGGGTGGCAACAAAGGGAGCAGTGATTCAGTGAGATATTGGTAGGTCTTTATCTTTGTTATCCCTTAGCCACATCCCGCTTTGCCCTAAGACCCTGTGCAACATCAGAAGTTCCAGTCGATGCAGACGATCCCTGTCCGCACAACTCCAAGGACTCTACCTGCAAGCCTGGAAGTAATCTGAACACTGTATATGTGACCAACTGAATGCTTGTGCAGTCTCCCCTTGGCGTCCAGCCATGGCGTCTGTAGCCAAGGGCCAAACGTCGCAAAGGCAGCTTCCTGGTTGGTCCTGTTGGGGCGAGAAAGGACATAGAACCAGAACCCCTGCTCAAGCCAGGACTTCACCAAGCTTACTCTTTCTCTGTCTTCTGCTTCCATTTATAGGGATTCTTCCTACCATTTACTATGTATTCAACACAGAGCTTTTGTTACATCACCGGACCAAAGAATATTGCTGTTTTGGGACTGTTAACTATCATTTGAGTGCATAATGCCCCATTCTCTCCATACTCAGAACTTACACTGCTTCTTCTTACACCAACCTACCATCCCTCTCATTCGGTTTGCCCCCTTCCTTCATTGTTTTCACTTGCCTGTTTCTTCTACACTGCATCATGGAGCTTGGGATCATGATCTTGGGAGGATAGCTCAGGGGAAACGTGCTTGCCTTGGAAGCAAGATGACACGGAGCCCCACAGGTTCGATGCCCGGGCCCGTGCCTAGACACCTCTGGATATTAAGCACATTATAAATAACATATCATATCTTGTTTTCGCTCCATTTCTCCTTGTACTCACTCTTCTACTTCTCTTCTCCCATAGCCTTCAGGCTCAAATTTGGTGTAACTTCTGAATTAGTCTCCAGCCTCCGCACCTTCCTCCTTTCTCATGCACCCACACCCCTCAAATAAGATAACCCTGTGCTCCCAGGATCCCCACCCTCATCTATTCCTCCAAACCTGCGTCACAACTCCTGTTCCTGTGCCCCACCTCATAGAACCCTTTCACTTGGCCTCTGGATCACTCAATTGGACTGCCACAAGAATAATTACATTAGGTACCACCTTGTTTCTTATCACTCTAAACTTTCACTTCCTGCTATCACAGAAACCTGGATGTCAACTCATAACTCTGCTACACTAGAAGCTCACCACACAGAGTCTGCTACCTTCTACCAGTATCCCAGACCTGTTGGGCAGGGTGCCAGTGTGGCTAAGGCTCTCATCACTGCCCCTCTACCACCCCTTGATATCAGATTTTTTTTTTATCTCTATCGTCCACCTGGCCCTCTCAACTAATTGATCGACACACTGGTTCTCGCAACTAATTGAACCCTTACCTGGCCCTCCTCCTTGAGTCTCATCCACCCACAATCCCCATTTTTATGCTGGGGTACTTTAAACTTCCCAAAACCTCTGCAGCCACTTACTGTGAACTTGCATTCCACCTATCCGAACATTCTCTCTACCCCATTCATCGCCAGCTGATCCACTCTGGCTGGAACTCTCTTGAACTTGTATGTCTCTCTAATTCACTGTCCACCTGTCCACCTCTGACCTCTCCAGTGAACCATTTCTCTCTGATCACTCCATTGTTCCCTTTAACATCTTGGTGCCTCCATCTTATACTGATCATCTCCCTCTTTAATGACTAAGAGGAAATGTTGCCCCTTACCTTAGTTTATTCTTTGCTTGTTATACAGCAAATACATTCTGTTTCAAAGCACCCACAGGGCAACAGGGAGGGAACATAGGATTGTAGTGCAATTAAAATATACAGAAATACAATACTATGCCTTGCGAGTATTCAGAACGTGCAAGTGCAGCAAGGAAGAAGGCAGAGGGCTAGGTGCTGGTGTATCTGTGCTCAAGCGTGAGGCACAGATGAACTGCAAGATATGGTAAGTGCTATGTGGCCAGGAGCCACGTTAGATGGAAAGTGCAAGTCTCCAGTGCGGAGGGTGTGACAAGGAAAGTGCTGAAGGTAGGCAGAAGTTGACGACATGGGGTGCGCGTCGTCAGTGGCCCGATGATGTAAGTACCTCTCTCTTGTCTCTTTCCTCTATTGAGGCCTCTTTCATTGACCATGTTTTGTCTCACTTTCACTATGCACTTATGACTCCTTTTGATGAACACTACACTGGGCACACATTCACACCTTACCGCCTCCATCATCACCTTTGGATCGCTTTTGAATTCAGACCTGAAATTGAAATATGTGCCTGGAACCTTCCATGAAGAGGGTGAATGTCTTCAGGTTGCTGCTGTTCTGGGCTTTGCTAGCGAGAGATATGGGGGAAGGACGTGACCAATTGTCCGCTTATGGCCTTGAACATTATGGCTGGAGCACTGCTGTCCATTGTTAGGTTTCGTTTTGTATGCTAAGAATGGGCTATTGCCATTCCCACTCCTTCCAGAACATGTTTGCAGAGTTGAAGTAGTGATGTCTCAGAATTTCAAAGCGGAGATCTTTGAGGCCAACCAGCCATCAGAAATCAAGTTTTTCTACAAACAAATAGGGCAGAACATGTATTGTCAAAATTACACAAAGGTTTTAATTGTATTGAACAGTCTGTGTTTTGTGTTGTTTGTGATCTTTTGATATGCTCAGAAACCTCTGCAATGGTGAGCTGGCACACAAAGGGGGAATACAATGCCTGCTTGCGTAAGATGTTCCTTGAACAGTAAAAGCTTCTTCTTGAAATTAAAAAGGGAGGTAGACATAATGGTGTGTGTCTGAATGTTACTCCATAGTATGGATGCAATGGAAGAGGTTGCTTGCTTTCTTGTTTATTTATGTCTTGCATTTCCTGTTTTGCAGCCTGTAGAATTCAGGGCCTGGTGTTTTATTCTGGCCCCTGGAGAGAGTAACATTGTCAGCCATATGGGAGAGTGATTTTGGTTATCTATTTATTTGTATTTTTAAAGCGCTCACACAGCCCGGGGCATCGAGGCGCTGTTACAGGAATATTTCTCTTAGTTGCGTATTTATAACGCGCTTAATACCCGGAGGTTTCCAAGCACGGACCAGGGGACGAACCTGTGTTGCTTCATGTCGTCTTGCTTCCAAGGCGAGCACGTTGCCGCTGAGCTATCCTCCCGGGACTATCCTCCCTGGTTGTCAGTGCATTGTAGTAGACGCAAGATAGATTAAAAGTTAGGCACACCTGCATGGGCACCCAGTGCAGGTTCTTGAGGTGAGTGTAACGTCCTCTTGAGTCATCATTAATGTCTAACTAAATGGCACTGTTATGGTCTATGGCTCTCAGTCCAACCTCCTCCTTCTTGATATGCGTCTTCCCTTTTTCAAAAAGTTCCTCCACTCTACGGCCACTCCTCCTTCTGCCATCGTTCAGGCCCCTTGACCACCTCAGACGGTTGTACCACACTCTTGTACCCCTCCTCAGAAGACCTTCAAAAGTGGCAACCTGATCCACTTAGCTACCTTCAAATCTCGCTCTGCGATCAAACATCGGCCACCCCCTTGAAGACCTCGACCTAGACGTCCTCGTTCTCATTGAGACATGGATCAATGCTAGCTCTGTCACGAGTTTTCACACTCTCCTCCTGGAAAAGTACAAGACCCTCTCTAAAACCAGGCCTAACCAGTTCTGGGGCGGAATAATCCTCCATGAATGGGTTGCTGCTACTATCGGTATCAGGTAATATTTTCGCCAGCAAAAATATCGACGAACATATGGTCGTCGGGAACGGCCATAGACGATATTTTTGGTGGCGAAAATATTAGGTGTGGGGGTTGCGGGGGTGTCCCCCACACATAAAAAAATTATGCAGGGTTTGCGGGGGTGTCCCCCGCAGGGTCCATGTGTTATTTTCACCGCAAAAATATGGCGATATTTTTGCATCGCGAGATTTTTGCGGCAAAAATATCACATGGAACCCTACTATCATACCCACTGAGGCCTACCCCTCTTTCGAATGCCTTGTCTCTGAATGGGCTGACCTCACCTCTTCTCTCCATGCCTCTTCCTCCAAGTTTCTCCTCCTATTCACCTAGACTCTCCTGATGTGGCCACTGGGCTCTTCCGCAACCTCTATGACTGCCTTTCCCTCTCCATGCTTCCCTCCGGCCAAGGCTCTCAGCCGGTCACACCCTGGATGCTCTCATCTCTTCAGGCATCCTCGTATCCAACCCTCTCATACTCTGCTCCCCCGTTCTGATCAGGCTCTCCTATCCTATCACCTGGACTTCAAGGGTCCCCCGGTTAAGCCCTTACCCACACTGCCAGACTCCTTCTTCATCATTCGACTTATGAAACAGAGGGCAGTTGCTGCTTTTGCCGCCACCTTCACAACCCCTCCTATTCCTGCCACTGACACTCACTCTGACACAGAACTTACAAACCTTCAACTCTCCATCTCCAAAACTTTAGACATCCTTGCCCCTGTCATTAGGATCTGGAGGATACCTTCCTCCAAGTGCAACTCTGTTATGACTCTGACCTGGCCGCTTTGAAAAGCAAGTGCAGAGCAGCTGAGCGGAAGTGGCAGGCTTGGAGCACATCCTCTGACAAACTGGCCTGCTTCCTCTCGAATAGACCTTCCCAGGTTCAACTTGGCCCTTTTCAATCCACCAACAACTTGCAGTGTTATGAGGATGACACACAGCTCTCCTTCGAACGTCCCTCATCTCCCTACTCCTCCTCCTCTCTAATTCCTGACTGCCTGTCTGCTATTCAGGCATGGTTCTCTGCTAATGATATCTGCCTTAATGCCAGTAAGACAGAGATCTTTCTCATTGGGACCCCTGCTACCACTTTCCTTCCCCCACTCTGGCTGCCCACAATGGGCCCCCTCCCAAATATCTTGGTGACATCTTCGACTCCTCTCCCTCCTTCTCGTCTCACATCACGGACCCTGACAAGAAGGCCCACTTTCAGTTCCACCTCTTCAGTGGCATTCTCCCTTTCCTCACCTTCCTCCCAGAAGCTCAATGTCTCCAGAGCTCTGGTTGTCTCTAGGCTTGACAACTGACACAGCCTCTTCCTTAATCTGCCTAACTCCTCCCTTTGTTCCCTTCAACTAATCCAGAATAGGACTGCAAGATGTATCCTGAGCCTCAAGCCCAGGGACCACATCTCTCCATCCCTAATATCGTTAATGTCTATGTGCTGCCTGACTGGCTAACTGGTTCCCTCAGAGTTTTACAGGACACCAGGCCACCATAATCCAGTCTACCTCTGTAATTGATCACTCTGCCCCTACCCCCTTAACCTGCACCTGCTCTTCTGGGTCCCTCCCCTTGCACTAACCCACTAACCAGGCTGGGCATGTATCCTTGCAGCCCTTCCAGCCCCTTACCTCACACTTTCCCTTGCTCTGTCCACCTGGCCTCCCCTGGCACTCACTGTTCTCACTAGCCCTGACACCCAGACCAGCACCCATCCTCCCCTCTACACTGCACTTTCCTCTAATGCACTTGCATGCTCTGAATATAACAAGTCCTAATAGGGTCGTTTTATTTTGTCCTCAGTGTTTCTCCCTCCCTCTTCTCGTGTTGTGCATAGGTGTATTACAAATACCCTATTATTTTCTTCACGCCTTATAGTATGCAGGCTGAATCATGCGTGCAGCTTTCTCCAGGGTTACCTGCAAGATGTGTGTGGCCACCATTCATATGGGGAAGAATGACAATGTAGACCTACTCGTATAGATACAGTTCTGACTATGAAATGTGGGTATGGGAATATTGAGGTGGACACTGTAACACACTTTTTTTAAAATAAAAAGTTGTGATCACATTGAACAGTCCCCAGATAAATAAATATGTACAAGAATAACTAGTAGCCGATTTTGATGAAACTGGTAACTGCCTGCAGTGGACAGGGATGTCATTTCACCAAAATGCCAGGGGTAGCAGAAGTGACATCACATGACCCTTGACCCCCCTGATGATATCACAGCAAGTGATGCAATTTGACCCTAACCCAAAGTGACATCACGGAAGGCGATGGAAAACAACCATTTACCACTTGACAAAACAAAAAGTGGCATCACATAGCATTGTTTCTAAGCACACTTGTCTGGAAAAATGAATACCCTTCATTTGGATGATAGACGTATCTTGATGGCCGAAGGCCAACCGTCTTATGCACAGAATTATAGAAATAC
Source organism: Ambystoma mexicanum (assembly GCF_040938575.1). Taxonomy (NCBI): domain Eukaryota; kingdom Metazoa; phylum Chordata; class Amphibia; order Caudata; family Ambystomatidae; genus Ambystoma; species Ambystoma mexicanum. Next base: position 1,158,709,979 of record NC_090928.1, on the reverse strand, counting down.
AGACTGCTATGCTTGACCAACAAGCGGCCATTTTAAACGTAGCAAGAATCGCCATTTTGCTTGTTAACCATTGCTCATTGCTTTCTGTCTAAACTGCTTTGCAGCTTGCAATTCTTGCGAATTCTGCTTACTCTGATCAACTGTTAACATTGTTGTCTGAATATGAAAGGGCAAGGCCGCGGGACTGAGGAGTTTGTTGAAACTCCTCATGAGCAGCCCAGAAAGGAATGCCCACACTCCCTCTCTGTAGCCTTGAGGGAGAGCTGCAGGGCATTTAATCATTTCACAGCTGCCAGCCAGTCTCGTACTGTGGTAGAATATGTTAAAATAAAGCAGCTAAAGGCTTGAATTATGCTCTTCTTACGGCCCCCCTTCACAAAACCCTTTAGAGCGTGTCGGCTCCCAGGACACGAATAGCACCTAATAGATAGCAAAGCTTGGAATGTGACTCTTCCCCCGTGTGCAGTTTGCTTCCAAGAACAGAAGCACCGTGTTCTGTTCAACAACTAGAAGATGCCTCCGCACTTTCTAAATTGCACATCGTTACTAGAATAGACATCGAAAGTGTCATAATTGTCATACTCGTCGGAAATGTCCATCATCATCCCGAGTTCAAAGAAACTCAATAAAAGGGGGGTGTTAAACATGACATAGCTGTTTGTATGATATGCATTTTGTATTTATGTAATTGATGTACATAGTTCGGTCTCTTGCGTCCCTCGAGGTCTAGAGAATACACGTCGCAGTGCGTGAGACCACAGTTGGCCAATTGGGACTATTTTGCTTGCAATAAACCCTAGCATTGGGAATTTGAACCTCGTGTCTGGCGCATCCTTTCGTGTATGGTTATTGCCTTGTTTCCATATCGCGAGGGACCCCTAAGTGCCCCTTTCCCACTATGAAAAATATGGTTACAATATCACTGTAACGTGATATGCATTTCATACAAGAATTGATCACCATATGTATCGGCAGAAATTAACATGCTATAACTGCAATTTGTGAAAAGCACAATACATAGTCCGAAATGGATGCTTATTCTACTCTAAATGTTTTTTGGGAGGATTTTGTCTGCTGAGTGAATTTGAGATGTTTAAGAACAGACTAAACCAGTGACTCACCCACTGAAGTGTCCCTGAAATAAACCTTGAATGAGTCTAGCAATTATTGTATAGAATTCCAGAAAGACAAATGATTTGTTATTCCTATTCGTTCTTGTTTAGGGTCACTGCTCACAGTGTTGCACTTGCGGAACTCCCTGTTATTTTTTTTTTAATTATTATTATTTTTTAAAGAAGCCTGAACAAGAAAGTCAGCCACTCTAGAAAAAAAGAGCCACATGATATTGGCCACAACCCAGGAGCAAGGTAGACCACAGGGGTAACAGGGGAGACCTCATGGGTCGCAAGTGCGACCCCTGACCACCCCTAAATGACGCAGGGGACAGCCAACATTAGCACTTACATTTTTTTGAGTTCCCTGAATGTAATTTTCAAATTTATGAAACAGAGTGCAAAATGAGAGTGAAAAATGGCAAGAATGCCTTTACTCTTGAACTTTACGCTCCGTTGTTGGTAAACATGTAAACACTTGCTGAGAGTTATGCTTTGTAGGTTGTAGGTGGCACTGACAAAGGATACCTAGAAAATGCACCTTCCAAAAGCACCTTCTAAATGCAGGTCTATTCCATTGGAATCCATTTGTTTTACACATGCATACATAAACCAGATGCTTTTAGCGGCTGGAGACAGAATGAAGGAAACGTATTTCTCCTCTCCTCTCCCATTCCAATTTTTTTTTTGAATTGCCCGGAAGCAGAAATACAAGTTTCAAGGCTGCCATAAGCCTTTTGCACAACATTTTTTACACTTATTTTACCACCGCACGGCTTTTAAAAGGAGCTCCTCAAGGTTTTCCAAAGGATTAGCATATACATATTTTCATAAAGAATAAATGTGATGAGATTCGTAATAATTAATTCATGAACAACACAAAAATAACATATAGTAAATGCCAGAAAGAGGGCTTAGGCTTCAGTTAAGATGCTATTATTTGTTTATTATAATGCTAGTATTGTGCCATTTGCACACAATATGTACGGGTGAGGGGTACGAGTACGCAGACTGAACTACAAAATGCAGGATGAATTATGTATCTGGCAAAGAATGACATATGACATCTGCTGGACGTATTACAAACTGCTATTTTACCATAATGAGTACATCTACATTTATATGGGCAAAGAACTCAACATTCTAAACCTAAACTATTTAATCAGTCATGACTCTTAGGGAGTTCAGGTGACAGTTCTTACTTTCACAATTATATTGAGTAAATCTCGCTATTCTTGCCCTCCAACATTCACTTACTATCCCTTCTATTGTGACTCACCCCAGTATCCGGTGGTGCACAGCTTAATTAGGGTGAGAGGATAGTGAGAAAAAACTGACCCTAAAATCTTTTCTAAGCACATATTTTATCAGGCTCCGAAAATTTACACTAAGGCCCTCATTCCGAGTAGGGTGGTAAGGGATACCGAGCACTGGTAAGGAGACCGGTGCGGTAATTCCTTACTGCCCTACTACGAGGTCCCTTAGCGGGTCCCTTCCTTAACGCCTGGTCTGACCAGGAGTTAAGGATGGGACCCGTTAAGGGACCTGGGCGCAAATAACGGGCTTGGCATACACCAGTCCGTTATTTGCACCCTCCCCATTCCCATTGAGCCCTACGGGGGCTCAATTGGGAATGGCGAATGGTTTGGTGAATGGGGACTTACCGGTCCCTCCGAGGTCGGAATGGACCGGTAAGTCCCCATTGAACCAAACCGGAGTCAGTACCGGTATGGGAGGCAGTCATGGCGCAAATAGCGCCATGACTACCACCATACTCGGAATGAGGGCCTAAATGTTTGGCTGGATAAGCCCTGCAGCGAAAAGGGTGCTGCCTTTCTGTTGGGCTGTGTTGTTTTCCGTGATTTGCTAAGTGAGTGTTATCTCCATCAATCAACAGAACTCGCTTTATCCCTGTGCCTTTAAGGAGCAGTGTGACCTGCCTGCCTCCAGCTGGGAAGAGAAAAGGCTATTTAAGGACTGTCCAGCCGCCCTTGCGGTGATAAGCCCTGCAGCGAAAACGGCGCTGCATTTCTGTTGGGTTGTTGGGCGGACGGGAGGCGAAAGAAGATAAAAATCTGCAAGCGGTAAGCTTGCAATATAAATAGCCCAGAGACGAAGCAATTGCATTATTACTAACTGTGTTCCAGCATCAGCTGAGGGCTGCAAGGTTTGCTCTCCCTCTTCCAGGTGCCTGGGGAAGGTTTTGACTCCATCAAAAGGCTATAGAAGTGTTGAACTAGCCTTCAACTTTTCTTTACTTTTTCTAGCTCGACTGTGACTGCGGGGCCAGACCCTTTGAGAAGTCAAGCTCACCTATACAGTGATTCAACTAAATACCTAAGTGGGGGAGGACCTAGCTGTTGATCTTTTTTTACTTTACTCAGCTCGACTGTGACTGCGGGGCTAGACCCTTTGAGCAGTCGAGCTTATTCGCACAGGAAAAGTTTGCAGAAGACCCAGAAAGCTCAGGCTAGCCGCTTTGTTGTGTATTTGCAGTTGATCATTTCCAGAGATTATTGTCTGGACCCATTTGTTACACCTGTGTACCCTTCTTTATTGACTGACCTAAATAATGAACAGAACATTACCATCTTTAAAAACAGGTTGCCACCAGTGCACTTAGCTTTTAGCACTAAGGGTGTTATATGTAAAAGCAATGTATCGCCCTGCCCAAAAAAGAAAGTGTGACTAAGTTCAACACCTCGCTTGGGGGCGATAAATTCAAAATCATGCTTGAAGTCCCTCAAAACAGTTTGTATTGACATTCGCCCCTTCTGCAAGGAGCACATTTTAGGGCACACCACCGCAAGTAGAATTGGGGTCACTACCACTCTTACACCACCTACTACATTGAAAGTAGACTCTCATTTATCTATGACAGCTAATCAACAGTACGAAAAAACTGACTCTGAAAACTGTGTAACCTTAAAGGAAAAATTCAGATAAGAGAAGGAAAATACAGCTATTGAATCATCTGTTGTTTTTGCCAATGAAAAAGTTTCTGTCACGGATAGTATAATACTGTGCAACGCATTGACAGGTGCTGTTGTTCAGGATTCTACTTCAAGTCTGGATTCTATTAATAACTTGGCAGTTATTGACATAGATGTAAATAACTCATGTTTTTCTTCACAGACCTTATCTGAGAACTTTTCGAAATCACCTAACCTTCAAATAAATATTAGTGATACTAATTCAAACTCCATTGAAAAACTATCATTTATAGCTCCAACACCACGTAAACCAGTGATTTATGACCTAACTCCCGATTCAGATGCTTAAGATAGTAATGAGAATGTTTTGACTGAAATTACTCTGGAATCCATGAATGCTGCTATACATTCATTAGCTAGGCTATTTGAGACTTTGAACAGGAAACCAGACAACCACTCTCATCAGTTAGATCATATTGCCTTTTGGCAACAAGAATTGTTTAAACAAATGAACACTAAGGTTCTTCAGTCACCCATTAAAGGTTCAATTAGTACTCAAACTGATGAGTCTTTACAACAAATATCTGATTCTAATAATTGTGAACATCGGCTTCCTTTTATATTAGACACAATCATTGATTTAGTTCATAGTGATTCTAAAGAACTTGATCAATGCACAGGAGGCAATAGTATGAGCAAATCTGAGCTAAAAACAAATTATGCTCTCTTTGGTGGTGTTACTAATCATGCTCCTGAATTACCTTCCAAAAACATACAAAGCATACCCAACCCAGAGAAAAAGACTAAAAATAAAGTAAAAGGCAAAACAAAATCTTCTTCGCAAACAAAACTCTTTGTGAAAAAGTTTAACTCATCCAAGGACAGCTGCTGTTGCAGTGTCCAAAGCAATAGCAAAAAAATATGTGCAACAAACTCACACCAAAACAAATCAGTCTTCATTAGCACAAATTCGACAAAGAATCTTATAGTCCCCTTAACAAGTTGCTTGAAGTCGTATCAAATCAGTCGCCAGAGGAAACTTCCTCCCATGACAATTCTGAACAGCAAATCTCAAAGTCTGTGTCCGAAGATCAAAAACTCATTGAGCGTCGTGATGAAATTCGACATGCAGTAGATGAGTATATGTCTACCATTCCTGCTGAATAACAACTGCAAACCCCAGTATTGCAAGAGCGAGTAAAAAAGGTCGACTTCAAACTTCCAACTTCCATCTCCCAAGAGAACAGCCCAAAACATTCAGACACACATTCTAATGACGTCTGTGAACCTGAGCATTCAGATATTGGTCAATGTCAAACAGTCTCTGAAAATGAATTAAAAAAACTTAATACAATCTGTATTGATGAAAATTCTACATGAAAAAGAACCATCAAAAGGAAACACCCAGAATGGCGAAATTAACCAAGTTCCTATTAGTCAGGATAAATGCACGAAACCTGTCATCTCCTCAGTAAAGCGTCCAGTGCTTCACTCCTTAACCTTGATCTGTCCTCCTCCTCCTGTTGTCCAATATTATCTGAATCGAGCATCGATACTCTCAATATTTAGCGAGTTATCTGCTCTAGATGACATAGGTTGTATAGATATAGAACAGGTTGAATTTAATGATGCTTTAAACAGGTCATCTGTTACTTTGTGGCTTAATTCACGTGTAGTTGTTGACACCATTTGGGCGGTTAAGGCCGAACTTTATGATCTAGGCTTTGTTCTTCTATCTGGTCCTTCCTCTTCTGATGCTAAGAATAATAACACACAAGCAAAACCACCTAGTTAACCAGTACCAGTAAATCAATCATCTAGCATTAACGTATGTAATTGTAATCATCAAACTGGTCAATGTTAGCTATCTAAAGCTGACATACACAGACTATCAATAATTAGCTGGAATTCAAGAGGATTTACACATCTAATTAATAACGTGGGCTCAAATCTCCATCGCCATGATATTACCATGTTGCAAGAGACTTGGCTAACGTCCAATCCATCTTGGGACAGTTATGATGTTTTTTGAATCCAGCAATTAAGGGTATAGCAGGGAGACCAGTCTCAGGTTTACTAGTTGCGGTTAAGCAAGGTACATTTACCAATCTACAACTATGGTATGCGACAAATCCTTATGTACAGATGCTTAAATGTTACAGAAATGGTATATTACATGTATTGATAAATGTGTATTGGAATCCTTCCGGAATTTCTGACGCAATGTTTCTTGAAAGCATGGACGAAGCCCTGGATTTAATATTATATGAAAAACAACCTATTAGACTAGTGTTGGCTGGAGATTTGAACTTGCATTGTCTATCACCTGAGAAACAAAATAATTCAATCAGATTAATGAAGTGGGAACATTTTGTAAAATCCAGAAATATCTTCATGCTGAATGGTTCCAGCTCATCAGATATTCCACCAAATCCAACCTGGCATAGAGGAAATAGTACTGCAATTATAGATTATATTTAAGTAAATAGTGAATGGCTGCATTTAATAGAAACTTTCCAGCTGCAATATTCTGATGTAAGCGATCACATTCAATTAAATGCTGTTTGGATTGATAACTGTGGAGGGAGAAAACAGAATGTATATAAAGATGGTCTAATTACCGTTAACACCGCTCGTAATAGACTAATCTGGTCAGAAAAATCTATTGAAGCATTCAAAGCTTGTTATCGCTTGCAGATTAATAAACAAGAAGTTGACTTCCGAGATCCTTTAATCCCTTACCCAGATCTTATGCAACTGTTCTAACCAGATTCGATTAGGCACAAACTAAAAAAAAAGCCACATCTACACATATATAATCACGATATTAGAACCATGAAATCGCAAGTTCGATCAGAAAAAAGAGCTGTTTTGAAATTGCACAAAGCCAGCCAATTTGATGCTTTTAAACATATTAAAACATAATACAGGGATTGGTTGAGGAGCATGAAAGCCAAATTATATCAATATGATGGGAGCAATATGTTAAAAATACTGGCTTCCAAAAATTCTGCTGAATCCTGGAGAATCATCAATCAGGTTACAGCAGGACATCGAATAGCTGTTCAGACAAATGATGTAAAAGAGGAAACATGGATTAAATACTACTCTTCTATATACTCAAAATCGACCCTTGAGCATCCTTGTCTGAATATTTAGAGAAATGACAAGATATACCTGAAGTTTGTGAGAGATGACAATCTTAATTTTATTCATAGATCTAGTAGATCAAGGGCTCCTGGTCCTGATGGATTATCAAATCAGGTTATGAAACAATCTCCTGAACTATCGGCAGACATACTAAACATCATGTTTAAAAATATTCACCATTCACAACATATTCCAAACTCCTGGAAGCACTCAATCACTATTCCATTGTACAAAAAAGGAGACCGAGCTAATCTGGCAAGTTATAGGCCAATTTCCATGCTTGACGCCCCTAGTAAAATATTTTGTCGGATAAAATTAAGAGATCTGAATGAATGGTCTAAATCAAATCTTAAAAGAGACCCTTTTCAGTCAGGTTTTGTACAGGGCCTTGGAACATTACCTAATATGATTGCTATCAACTTACTGAAATCACAATACGCTACCTGCAAGCAACCACTTTATTTTGCATGTATTGATTTCCGTATGGCTTTTGATTCAATAGATCAAACTCTTTTATTTGATAAATTGAAATCTTATGGCTGTCCTGCGTCCTTACTTTCCTTGATAAAACAACTTCATTCAGAGACATCAATGCAAGTTCATCTCTCATTGATCGGCAATCTAACTGCGAAATTTAACAGCTATTCAGGGCTCAAACAAGGTTGCATAATGGCTTTTATTTTGTTTAATCTTTTTATTTTGGAAATGGGAGCTGCCTTTGTAGATAATTGTTCAGATGCCCCTAAACTTGGAATACAGCGCCTGGCTTGGTTACTTTATGCTGATGATTTAGTTTTGATATCCCAGACATCACGCGGACTCCAAAATCTTCAATCAGCATTAACAGCATATGTTACTAAAAACCATTTTGTAGTAAACATAGAAAAATCACAGATTATGGTTTGCAAGAACTCGAAGAAACTACAAAGGTTTTCCTTGAAAAGTTGGACCCTGTGTGACAAACCTTTGGAAATAATAAAAGAATAGAAGTATTTAGGAATAATACTCCCAAATAGAACAACAAATATTGTATTTCTTATTAATGTATAATCTAAATTAGTTTCCTTGACTTCTCAAGCAAAAATCTTGATCTATAAATTTGGGAAATTTACATACAAACATCTACTGCTATTTTATGAGCAGAAGGTAATTCCCATACTAACTTGTGGTATCGAATCAATGCTATACATTTCTGATAATGTATGGAACAAACTTGAGGCTCGTTTTTGGCGAAAAGTGTTATGTCTTCCTGATTGCACTCCGATGCCAATTATAAGACATGATTTGGGTATAATCTCACTAGCCACATGAGTCAAGTGGAGAATGTGTACCTTTTTTATGAAATGCCTTATGAGTCTTGAAACTAATAATATGTTGAGTGTGGTAGCCCACCAATTGATTACATCTAAGTCTCATTTTCCAAATAGATGGCGCAATTTGGTTTTGAACATGTTAACTGAGTCAGACATCACCATTAAGCTTTTGCTAGAAAATCAAAATCGCGCTAAGAGTAAATTCTATCAATGGGACTGGATAACTAACAGAGAAATCTGATTAAAATATAAGGATTTTGGGACCCACACCTTTGGCCATAAAAATTATGTTGTATCTCTTCCTATTTGTTGAAATGTCCATCTCCAATAATACGAAAGAAATATTTACGCTTCAGACTCAATCAGTGGCCCACTAGAGACATACTTGTGAGGAGAAAAATCCTACCACTGAATATGAATTTCTGTAGATTTTGTAAAAATCAAACAAAAAAAGAATCTTTACAGCATGTTATAATATCTTGTCCGCAGCTGAATATACTTTGTGTAAAACATTTATCTAACAAGTTAAATCTTTTTCATGCAGCTGAGGATAATGAAATCTGGATCTTGCTTTTTCAAAGTATTAAATTCTCTGTATGGAAATCAATAGTACAATTTTTAGATGAAGTATTTCCTGAAGAAAATGATGCAATTTCTTAAAAAAGAATATGTTTTTTTTTTATATCCTGTATTCTAGCCTGTACAAATTACTTAGACTAGTTATTTTGAATGGAAATTCATATAATTTTATGCTTTACATTTGTTTATGTAATTATATGGAAATTTAATAAGTGTATTTGAAAAGTGTATTTGAAAAGTTGATTCATCAGCTAAATCAAATCAAATAAAAATAAAAAAATAAAAAAAATGTTTGGCTCAAGGTTAAAAACCTGGATTATACCAGGGTGTGAGCACAGCAGGAGTTTAGAGTACATTTATTTCTACCTGCATATCTTACGATTTATAAAAAACAGTTGTCAAATTCAAAAAGACAATTGTTTTATGGGTGTCTACATGATTAGCTAGGATTCCTTGCTGTGATGTTCGACTGGTTTTTCCAATCTGTGTAAACAATCCTAAAGGGACCAAATGACTGAAGGTTTCAAACAAGCAGCCTAAGGGGCCGATTCAGGGAATTCTTTGCATGGTCCAATGAGACTTTGCACTGCTGAAAAGTGATTTTGCGCTGCCGACACAAACCCAGATTCATGGAACTGTGTAAAGTGTATATTTGCAGTGCAAAGTCATTGTGTACTGCATACATGACTATGCACGGACTTTGCACTGCAAAAACACACTTTGCACAGTTCCATGAATCAGGTCTTGGTTGAAGCTCACAAGCTCCAGAAATGGGAGTACTTTCAAAGCATTGGCACAAAAGGGGATGATGGCCGACGAGAAATGTAAAGCGGATAGAATATTTAAGGGACTAAAGAGGCCAGTCCAGCTTGGACCTTCAATGAGAAACGTGGAAAGCACTCGGAGAGGTAATAATCTATCAAAGCAAAGTCTTTGAAAAGAACTATGCATCTCGCCTCCAATGGAGGCGGCCTTAAAACCTACGGATGCCACAGGGAAAGCATTAACAAACAGTTCAACTTAAGTGCTGTTCAAAAACCGATTTTTTAGAACATCTCTAGCCTTCTCAGAAAATAGAAAGGAGTACGAGGGAGTAAAGGGCCAATAAAAATACTGTTTCAAGAGATTTTTCTCGCTGACACCATCTTGAGCGTATTGTTGACCTTTCAACCAACTTTATTTTAAACTGGCGTAATGTTATAACACTACTTCACTGTGTTGCTAATTTGTGGCAAATTGTCACTGACAGTATAGAGGTAGTTGAATTTGTTAGAGAAGATCTCCACTCGATTGTGGTGAAATAACTGATACTATCAGCAGCCGGGAGTACAAATCCTGGGTTTTGACTTGACGGACGCTTTTGGTTGCCTCGGTGGAGGAACCTTCCTTTAGAAGCCAACCAAGGAACCTTCAAGTGACTAAGTTCCTAGAAAAGGAGGAGAGGAGAAACTCCCTTGGATTGACTGGGAACACAGAAGTAAAAGAAGTGTCCTTGAAAAAAAACAAATGTACAAGTTTGATCACAGCTATGGAGGAAGAGTACATTTACCTATCTAGCCCAAGGCCTGATCTGGTGTTGCCAATAAAATGTCAAGGAAGGGAAAGCCATGAAAGGAATGTTGAAGTGAAGAACCAAAGTGCCAATCCAGGTTCAGAAGATGGTCTGTGGGGTTGGCTCCCCGGAGAAAGTAAAGACTCCAAGAATAAATTGCTGATTCAATCTAAGGGAAAAAAGTCATTGTCACTGGCTTCTTGGAACACTCGAGGATACACCCACTTGTCGATGGACAGCGAGTTAAGCTGGAGCTCCTTTGACTTTTTCTGTTTTCAGGAAACCTGGCTAAGGACAAAACCTCTTTTGGTTGGCTTTTCTATCTTTCTGAACCCAGCGGTGGGACGGAAAATTGGTAGGCCTGGTGCCGGCTCTGTGACTTTACTAATGAATGGAAATGGCTTTGAAGTGGTTGCATCAGATAATATAGGACCTTACATACAAAGAACCACATTAGCCATTAAAGTCCCTAGATTTCAACATGGCAAAGGAAGTAACAAATTCTTGGTATTAATCAACATATACTGGAATCCGCTTGCGATAGGAACAGGAGAGATGTCCGACATGACCACAGAAGTCATTGACGATGCATATAACTTAGGCAATACTTCTATTATTCTATGCAGGGATTTGAACCTGGTGTGTGTTAATATTGAAGGACTCACTAATCAATTTGATTCAAAAAGATAAAATCCTTCAAGGCAGATAGGCCTATTTTGGAACAAACTGATGGCCAGTAGAGATCTACACATGGCAAATGGCAATTATGAAATCTCTAAATGGTGCAAGCCCACCTGGAAGAGTGACCTGATGTACCATCATTGAGTCTCTTGAAGTCATAGACTCAGTTAAAAGTGATCCCAACATTTTAAAACTGACTTGGAAAGAAGAAACTGAAAGAAAAGATGCTAAAATATCTTTGGTACTTACAACTGAGAACAATGGGACACGTCTAAGATTGACGAGTAAGGACTTAGAAAAGGTAATTGCTCAGCATGCAGGAAAAAAGCTAAGCAGGCATACTACGGCTCAAGACACATCATTAAAATACATTCCAATCATTATTCCAGTCAGTATAATTCCACTCATTCCAATCTTGCAAACATTCATGATTAAAAATGGGAAATGACGTAATCCCGTACTTCGATATCTCCATGCTTATGATATTCAGCTAGTGGAAAAAAGCGGAACCTGGGGAAACTTATCAGATCTGCTCAATTGGAAACCTTGCTAAGTAAGCCTGGAACAATTAACACCTTGAAGAATAACAATAGAAATTTGTTGAAAAATCATAAGCACGTTCTGCTTCAACAGGAAGCCGAAAAAATACTAAAAACCATTGCTAAAAAGAATCCAAGTGAGGTCTGGATCCTGATTAAATCGACTGAAGGGAGCCAAAGCACTACTCAAACAAATGGTCTATCTGAGGGCAAACGGTTCTGACATTTCCAGTATGTGTACACAGACCCACATTAAAAGAAAAATCGACCACAGGAGCCAAGTTCAGTGTGGATCTTCCCGGTGGTTCACAACAACGTCTTAAAATTGATCAAACAGTTGGGTTCGTTAAGAGCACCTCCCTCGAATAGCCTCTCTAATGCAACCTTAAAACATGATCCAGAAAAGTGGGCCACACTGATCTGTCTAATTTTGGAAAATATAAAGGCAGCCAGGTACATAACAAAATCGATTTTAAAGAGTGTTGATAGGGACGATCCAAACCACTATCGCCCTAATGTCCTCTTGGACATCATGGGAAATCTATCTGTCTATCCTCCTAAAGAGACTTAATAACTGGGCTAAGTTTAAAGCTCATCAGGACCCCTTCCAAACAGGTTTTGCTAAGGGCTTGGGACACACTTCTCTAATTCTTCTCCTGTCCATGCTGAAGGATAAAATGGTGGAAAAAAATGTAAAATGTACCTAGCATTTTTAGATTTCGCAAAAGCGGTTGACAGTATTAACAGATGGTGCATTTGGCTTAAACTATTAAAATGGGCCTTCCCGGAAGATCTGATTGAACAACTACAAGCCCAGCATTCGGAAACCTCTGTGAGACTGCAACTCAACCAAGGAAGTCTGTTGACAGGGGAAAGTCCCATGGCTCGAGGTGTAAAACAAGGTTGCCCTCTGGCACCGATCCTTTTCAACCTATATGTCTCGGACCTTGACCCATACATTGAAGATGTGAGATCCTTCCCACCAACGATCGGAGGAGTCAATGCAGCCTGTCTGCCATACACTAATGAGCTTGAGTTGCTAGACCACACTCCAAATGGGGTGCAGCGCCAGCTAAATAGACTGAATGATTATGCAGCTGAAAATGACTTGGTAATAAACAAAAGAAAAATTAAGATCTTAATATGGGAAGATTCAAAATGTAAAAAAAATCAAACATTTAAATGGCACTTGGGTACCACAATAATGGAACAAGTGGACTCCTTTAAGTACTTAGGGATTCAGGTTAGATGAAGAAAAATTGAGGCTCATAACACTGTAAAGTTGAAGAGAAAAAGCAAAAAAGCAGTTATTTTAAAAAATAAAAATTTGCAGATACTCATTGCTACAATTAATCGATTTTAATAAGGCAAAGGTGAAGTCTTCCTTGACATATGGCTCGGATGTTCTGCCTCTTTATCAAAAAGTCATTTTTTGAAAAAGGTGCTCTGCCTTCCGAGATCTGTTCCAGTCCATGACATCAGATGAGAACTTGGCCTTCCATCAATAAAGGCCATGGACTACTGGATACCATTGGCTTTCTTTGGTAAGTGTGCCCACGAACCCACAGTGCCAATCCAGATGCTACTATCAAGAGAAATGGGAACTGCTAATGATATGTTAGTGAGTAGTTGGGAAGTTGCAGAGCTTTGTTAGACCAACTTAATGTTTCCTTGGAAGACTTTGCAAATAACCCGGGTAAGGTGAAATTGAAACTGGTGGAAGCGGATTAGATTGAGAGCTAGGATAAGATAAATGATATGATATGATATGGCATTTGTAACATGCCTGTACACAAGTGTTTCTATGTGCGACAAGAAAAGGAGGGGGAAACAAAGGGATGACAAAACAACAATCGTACCAGACCTTGCGCCATTCAAATCGCCCAAGCATGAGGAGAAGTGTAGAATTGCAAAAAAGGGGATGGGGATGGAGAAGTGCAAAATGGAGGGGAGATGGAGAAGTGCAGGTAACAGAGTGCAGCCAGCCGATGGCTAAGTGCCGGCAATCAGAGAGTGCAGCCAGCGGGAGGCTCATAAGCGCAGAGAGGATGGACTGTAGGTTTACAGATACAGACCACAAGTGATGGGGGCGTCTTGAGGCAGTGCAAGGTGCAACTGGACAGGCAGGGACCTAGGCCCAAATTCAGAGGGTGGACTGAGATTGTTTGAAACCTGTGGACTGGGAAACTGGCCATAGTACACAAAGGCCCTCATTACGACCCTGGCAGAGATCCATGGTGCAATTTGCACCATGGTCCATGGCGCTAAGCTGCCAACTCCGCCATGGGGGTTGGCGGACTTACCGCCCCATTCCGAGGTTGGCGGGGCGGTAAGTCCCCAATCCCCATTTACCCTTCCCCATTCCCATTTTTGCCCCATAGGGTATAATGGGAGTGGGGAAGGCGTTAATTACGCCACCGTAAATTACGGTGGCGTAATAAACAATTCCCGTAACGCCATGGATTTTTCCGCCTGCAAAAAGCAGGCGTAAAAATCACCATGGCGCTACGGGAACTCGTAGTCAGGCGGAAAGGTACGCCATGCTTTACGCCGGCGTAAACCCCTTTCCGCCAGGGTCGTAATGAGGGCCAAAGACATTTACAGACCCTTTTTTGAGAGCAACATTTATGAGGATTAGACTGAATCTACACAAAACTAAGGAAGTCCTTGTGGCCTGAAAGATGGCCCACCCGGAGGACATAACCGTTAGATTGCGTTGGACATGGGGATCAATTGAGAGTCTGCAACGCATTTTTCTGTTCTGTAAGGCTTTAACAGTGCTTACAACAAATAGTTTTTACCACTATTTGGAAAAGCTAAGCACTCTGCCGGCTGAAGAATGGTGGACCGACCAAGTTGAGGAGGGAAAATACATCCCTGGCTTTGGCATCAGCCCATTTTATAAATGGACTGATAGATTAAGAGCATGGTATGGTATGTGTAATTTTGTCATATGTTTGATTCATGGATGGGTGCTTAGCATGGACCTTTTTCTTTCAGTGATAAATTCACTTAAACTTTTTAACAAACTATAAATGCAAAAATAAACAATAAAAAATCTTTTTTTTAAAAGAAGGTGGACTCAATTTGACAGTCTACAAAACATTTGGAGATAACGTTCTACATTTATATAAGCCTCTCATATTGCATTTGTGCATGCCTTAAGATGCTCACAGTCGATGCGTGTTAGCAGACCACCTTTATAAAGTGATATGTTATCACATGAGTCTCTATGGCTATGCAAACGGTGGTCCCTATTCCCGCCTACATTGCAGATTTAATGCGCATAAACGTACACTGAATGTGCGTATTTTTTATTTAGAACAAGGATAGAAACTGTTGTTCTATTTATCTATAGCCAAACCAAGTGACTGGAAAAGCCACTATTTGTTATCAAATTATGTGTTATGTTATGTTATGTTATTCAGATTTATAAGGCGCCAAAGCCCGTGGGCATCCAGGCGCCGAAAGACAGCAGTGGTGGAGAGACTATAGGAAAATTCTAGTTAAACAGAAAAGTCTTCATCTGTTTGCGGAAAAGAAGATGGTCATCTGTTTTACATATCTTGATTGGAAGCACATTCCAGGCTTGTGCACCCCGAATATGAAAGGCCCGTCCCAGTCCCTGAGATCTTTTAGTTCGTGGCAGTACCAACAAGCAGTCCTCCATAGATCTCAGGCATCTATTCGGATCATAAATATTGATCCTCTCCTTCAGATAAGAAGGGGCATTTCCGAAGAGGCATTTGTGGCACATGATAAGCAATTTAAATTGAATACGAGCTACAACCGCGAGCCAATGCAGCTTTCTTCTAGCATCGCTAGTAGGTTCGACATTTTTTATCTGGAAAATCATTCGGACTGCTGCATTATGAATTTTCTGCAACTGTTGAACGTTTGCTTTGCTGTCTCCTCCCAGCAGAGCATTGCAATATTCAACATGTGGCAGAATTACTGCTCTTACGAGTTTTATGCGGTTTTCCACTGATATTAGCGGGGCACCTTGTCTCAATACCTTAAGATGGTAGTTGGTATTAGAGGAGATGGCTGTGACAGATCCTCCATATAGGTGTCCAGAGTCTTGACTTTCTGCGTGGTTTTGATTTGATTGCCTTCAATGGAAAAACAGTTATATTTTTGATTCAGTTTGGATCGAGCGTGTTGGGACCCAAAAAGCATCAGTTCAGTTTTAGCGGCGTTCAAGCAGAGCCAGTTCACTGACATCCATTGTTTGATAACATGATATATTGCCATCAGAGTTTGTTGATCGACTTCATAGCCCCCGGTTATGTCCAAAACCAGCTGAAAATCATCTGCATAATTGCAGAAGAAGATCCCCATGGTTTCCAACTCAACACATAGGGGTAGTATATAAATATTAAACAACAAAGGTGAGAGGCATGCCCCCTGGGGGACTCCACATGTTATTGGTTGTGGCTCAGAAACACAATCACCCCAGTAAACACAAGACTGGCAGCCCTCCAAGAATGATCTGAGCCAAATGATGGCGTTGCTGGATAAGCCTCCAACAGTCGCCATTCTTTTAAGTAAAATGTTATGATCCATCAAGTCGAAAGCTGCCGAGAGATCTAATAACATCAGCAGCCCAGACTTGCTGTTCTCCAGTTTGCCAAGTCTAAGAGCGCGGATTCAGTTCCATGAAAGCTCCTGAAGCCTGATTGCTTCACATGTAGCTTACCAGTATTGAGTATGTATGATTGGATCTGTGTAGTAGCTACCTTACCAATTGGTTTTAGGAAGAACAAAGTATTTGTAATTGGTCTTAAATTGGCTGCATCCAATGGAACCAGACCAGGTTTTTTCAGTAATGGAGTGACTGCCACACTTTTTATAGATTGAGGAATAGAACAAATGCGGAAGGATGAGCCAACAAACCGCCAAAGGAATGGGCAAACAATTCTCGCTGTTCCAGTATGTATTTAGAGGGAAAAATTTCCCCTGGACAATTGGTGGGGTGCATATTTTTTAGTAGCTCTAGAATTTCGACTAGGTCAGGTTCGGTGAAATTGAAGGTGCCTCGAGCGGCAGGTATAGAGGGGGATCAAGTGGAGGAGGAGTCAGCATTTCATGTTCAATTTACTTATGGGCTTTCAGCAGCTTATCTGCGAAAGCCTTCTGAACTCTGTTGCAATCATCAATAGTGGGTTTGATATCAGAGTTACAGACCAAGGGTTTCTCCCAAGTTCTGAAGAGACAGAAAAGTTCCTTTGTCTTATCTGCAGCCTGGTTTATCTGATCATCATAATAAGATTTCTTAGTCTCTATGGTTAATGTCTTATATTGCTTTTCAATGAGCTTCCATGCTAACAAATTCTCATTCGATTTATCTTTATGCCAGATGTGTTCTGCCTGTCTTTTGTTCGTTTTTAAGGTCAGCTAGTATAGGAGTGAACAAATTATGGCGATTAGGCAATTGTTTGATTGTTTTGTCTTTTAGGGGAGGGTGTTTATCCAACATCCGCAACATGACCTCATTATAGACTTCTGTGAGCCTCAGGATTATCCTGTTCTTTAGTTTTATCCATGAGCAAGCCCACATAAGTCTCTAAAATGTCAGAGGTAATGTTCTTAAAGTTACGCAATTTAACTGTATGTGTAGTGGTATGCACTCTTACTGGTTTAACAGGGAGCTCGAAGCAGCACGTCAAGAGATAATGATTGGACCAGATGCATGGAGTAGTGAAGATAGGCCCAGTTTGGACATTTCCTCCTCCTATCCAGTCCAAAATATGTCCCTTGATATGGGTCGGCTCGGTATTACAGTAGACAATATGATGGGTTTTCATCATATTCTCCAATTGTAGTGCTTTTTTATCTGTGTTATCATTTTTCCATAGATTAAAATCACCTAGTATTACTAGCCCCGAGTTAGTTGTCAGCAAGGGCGTAACTAGGTTAACTAAGTCGTCATTAAAGTTACCTCCATCACCTGGTGGACGGTAAAGTAAGACCGTATTCAAGCTATAGTTCGGGTTCAGGTCAACTTGACATGGATAATATCACAGCCCATGCAGACTATTTTGACCTCATAGAACCCCAACTCTTTTTTACATATCAGGGCTACTCCGCCCCCCATACTATTCTCTCTATGTTTCCCAAAGAACATGTATCCAGTAGAGGTCACCTGTTCAATAGTTGGTCCATGTGCTTCTGTAAGCCAAGTTTCCATGAGGCACATAATATCTGGTTTGTGTTCCTGAATGTAATCGTGTATTTCAATACCGTGCTTAACAAATGAGCGAGTGTTTAGAAGGGCAATGGTTAGGTTAGTGAGGGTGCAAACATTCCTCCTAACACCACAAATGTTGTCTTGTTTATGTTTATGAGGTATGACAAATGGCTTAGCATTTTCAATCCCAACAGCAATCCCAGCATTGGAAGTTATACCCTCGGGCAAAACAGTGGATTCCCCCATATGGGTAGGTTAATAACAGAGTGGTAAACCTACCCCTTGGACTTCTAGTAGTCTCAGGTTAAGAGAGTGGAATGCCGAAAACGCCCGTACGTGCATGGACCCGCACAGACATGCTCGTCTAGTTTGCGCCTGCGCGTTCGCGCCTGAGGACGAAGAAAATGCGCGCGGTGACTACAATACTTCTGGGTAATGTAGTTTAATCACCCGCTTGACACGTGTGTACCGAGGAGCTCGGTTTTAGCACGCGGATGAGGCAGCAAGATACAATCTGCTACTAAACAACAACAGTGAAAGGCTTCTAAAACAAATTATGTATTTGGAAGGTAACTCTGACTAACTCCAACTTTGTTTCAATAATGCACAGCTAAATATTTCTAACAGTTTAAAACACAGATTAAAGCAATTTTAAAAGTGTTCACACGGACTACTTATTTTTAGCGAGAGCGATGCAAGGTCTGGCAGATATACCCGCACAGACCTGCTTGTCTCGTTCGCGCCGGCGCGTTCGCGCCTGAGGACAAAGAAAATGCACGCGGTGACTACAATACTTCTGGGTAATGTAGTTTAATCACCCGCTTGACACGTGTGAGCCGAGGAGCTCGGTTATAGCACGCGGATGAGGCAGCAAGATACAATCTGCTACTAAACAACAACAGTGAAAGGCTTCTAAAACAAATTATGTATTTGGAAGGCAACTCTGACTAACTCCAACGTGCACATTACAATATAATTGGAGAGCAATTGTATGGTTAGACGTACACCCAACCAATCAATATTAACACAACAGCCCGAGTTTCTAGACTCATTCTGATGTTGTTGTCACGTGTTCAATGGGTACAGGACAGATTCTGTTTTTAGGAATTACGGCTTCCATACCAGGGGAAACCACCACCAAATAATTTGACAGTTTACTTTATCTTTTTCATTATTTTTTATTTATTTTCTATACCTATTATTTCTTTTTTTGGGGGTCCTAAGTCTAGGATTCATACAATGCATTATGGACCATCTGGAGTGAATCCTATGGCATCATGGACTTCCACTAGCCCACCATTTCTGTTTAGTAATGGTGGCTGTGTGCACATACTGTTCTATGTACAGGTATGTCAACAGGTCTACTTGGATGTATTCCCTTGTCACATTCTATGTAAAAAATCAAGAATTACAAAATTACAGAGTCGCCAGGGTTTTCCAGCTGGTATTTTCATTAAGACCAAATACATCTGTTTTCATTCTAAATAACCATGGCTGTTACCTCTTACAAACCATTGTTGTGATATTGCCACCTCTTATTAGGACTTTTATTTTTTTACAATATTGTCCTTGTCAAATTGTTGTGTTTGTGGTTGGAATTCATCAAAGGTTCCAGCATCGGAGCTGTATGTTTTTCAGTTTGCATACAAGACCTATGCTCTCCGATCCTGATGTTTATTAGGCAAGATGTCATCCCAATGTAGTTTAGTCCACAAGGACAAGTGATTAAATAAATCTTGTTTGAGATGTTACAATTAGTTAAGGACTTTTGTGCCCATTGGAAACGCCATCGAATTTCTATGGAGGTGCTTAGTTTTGTTAGAGGGCTGGTCCAAAGTGTCCCTTGTGTGGGCCCTTCAATGCCTGGGTATGTATTGACCAGTGAATCTCTCAAATATTTTCTTCACTTTATGTCAAATCTAGTAGTTGGTATGTTGTTTTTTCCCACATTCATAAGGGATCATCAAATCACAAGGGGTAAATAGCTGAAGACTGCCGTGATTTTTTCATCTGGTTTTTTCCCGATGGGTTTTTTCATGAGAGTGGTTTCTCTGGGATATGTCTGGCTCTGTTTCTAGCCTGTCTGACAGTTTTTCTCGGTATCCTCGTGCCATAATTGTAGCGCTGACAAACTGATCTGTGAATTGCATTATCTCACCATAGATCAATTTCTGCGGAACCAAAGAACTTGCCAGAAGGGTACATTTTCCTTAAACGTTGTGAGATGGTATCTCTAGAACTGCAACAATTACTTCCTATCCATTGGTTTATGATATACAGATGTAGTTATTCCCCCTTCCTTAGCTGTAAGTGTTAGATCCAGAAAATGTTTTACAATTTGCTCCATGTAATTGTGAAATAGAGCAAACAATTCTGTTAATTTTGCCAACTCATGAAAGTGCCCGATTGTCCCTCAGTGCCTTCAAAAATAAAAAATATGCAACACATTGGGCCTGATTAGGAGTTTGGAGGTAGTCATGCCGTTCTTACCATCATGGCTACCCCCAAACTGGGTACCAGGTCCGGGACCCAAAAATAGGGAATTACAGGGCCATTCCAACCTTGGAGGGCCCGGTAATTCCCTTTCACGGCACCTGGACCCAATACGTCCAAATTCACATTTGAAGCCCCATAGGGCTCAATGGGAATGGGGAGGATGCTAACAATGGGCCTGTTAATGAAGGGCCCGTTATTAGCATCCTGGACTGCTAGCGGGTCCTGCTGTGCACATCTGGTCTGGCCAGGCATCCAGAGTGGGACCCGCTGCAGACCTTGTAATGTGGCGGCCTGGAATTAACGGTGCTGGTCCCTTACCGGCACCATTCATTCCGCGGCCGCCAGCCTCTTAATGATACCCATTTTCTATGTATCTGGAGCACCAGAGGATTTTTTTAGCAAAGATATTCTTAATATTGTAAATACTGTAGTTCTCAAATTCAGAGACATATAAATTTGCCAAACTGGGGGCAAACCTGGCACCCAATGCGGTACCTGAGATCTATTCATAGTAAATTTCTTAAAAAATGAAGTAATTCTTAGCCAAGGCAATTTCTGCTAATTGCGTTACAGACTTGACATGTATCTGAAGATATACAGGTAGAAATGCATTTACTCTAAACTCCTGCTGTGCTCACACCATAGTATAATCTGTTTTTTTTTTTTTACCTTGAGGCAAACGCGTAGTGGTGTTTTCCTGAGTCTTATAAAATCTGGGTTTAGAAAAGATTTTAGGGTCAGTTTTCTATCACTATCCCCTAGCCCTAGACAAGTGGTGCACCACCGGATACTAGGGCGAGTCACAATATAAGGGATAGTTAGAGAATGATGCATGGCAAGAATAATGAGATTTACTCAATATAATTGTGAAAGTAAGAATTGTAACATGAAATCTCATGTGTGACAAATGTTGTGGGCCTTTGGTTCAGGTCTAGTGTCCCGTGTGTGGTCCTACTTGTGTTTTATGACTCTTAGAGAAACATATCTTCCTTATTTTTCTTTTTCAGTGTTATGTTATGTGTCAGGTGTGTTGAGTGTGGCTAGCAAATGGATAGATTTGAAAATTTGTAGAAGGATTTGTAGATGGAGGGATCGTTCATCCATTGTGGAATTGGTGTGTGGTTGTGGTAGTGATATATAAGAGGTTCTAGAGTGTGCATGTTGGAAAAATTAGTGTTTTAGTTTATCGAAAGGAGATGAGAACACATTTGTAGAGATAAGGAGGTAAGGCCTGGATGGTGTATCAGTGCAGGTTATAAACTCAGGTATTTAAGAGTGTTGTCTAAGAAAGTCCCATGTTGCAGGCCATGAGGTTGGGCATAGGAAATAAGGAATGAATGACATATCAGATCTTTGTGAGTCTTCGGAATTAGGGAGAAACGTAATTTCACTTTAAGAGCGCAAAGCAACATGCAAAACAGTGCCAGAGACAAATTGTTGCAAAGATTCAAATGGAGCTGTGAGAGCATAGTGAAAGGGTGAAGGAGAAGATGAAAAATGTCTGGGTATCAATGCAACACATAGTATGATAAACCAGAGGATTAGAGGAGATTGCTAAAAGTGCAGGCATTGATTGTGATGGTGATCAATCCCCAACAATACAATTATGAACTCAGAATAAAGTACACTTCCCAGTAGGGAATGAGACCAGGAGAATTGGTTGTTGGTAAAACAAAGTTTTATATAAATTAAGCATCCAGAGAACTCTGCTGCCTCGAGAGCGCTCTGGCAAACAAAACAGAAACATTACAGTTTAAGCTTTTAAAACATCACTAGTGACGTGTTCTATAAGGACTACAAGTTACATTGGGATTGTTGAGGGAAGCAGATACTGTATGGTGGTGTAGGGGCTGGTTCCATGGTATTGGCTGTCAGCTTGGCAGTCCCGTTAACATCACGTGCATCAGCTGGGCCGGTCCGTGCGAGGTGAAGGTCAGTTCGGGTCCAAAAGAGGAGAATTTCCTGTCTGACTAAGCTACATAATATCTCATGACATGCAGTAAACCATAAACCATAACCTGGTATGTAGTAAGGCCTATAAAATGTACACACTTATTTATACATTCCTGCCTCAGGCCTTTGTAGAAGTAAAGGATATAAGGGTCTTGCCCTCCAGGTGGTTTATCAGTGGGGGAGATCTGGGAGTTATTTGCCCTGGCATTTCCGAGCTGGAAGCAATCGATTAATAGGTGTTGGTTTTAGGCAGGATATACGATGACAGGAGACTAGTTATATTGGTAGCCCTCTGGGGTGGTCAGCAAGGAAGGATCACACTTCTGTTACATCAAAGGAGGGCTGAGGGCAAGGGGGTGTGCATGAAATAACTTCCAAAGGTGGGGGTGAGAGGTGCAGGAGCAGGTTTGTGGAGACGGATGAGCCACAAGTCAAGATTCGGCCCAGTCACACATAGGGCAATGAGCTCAGAGGAAGGCTTTAATAATACACTGTTCGCTTGCAACAATATGTGCCAGGACATCCGTGAGAAATGAGTTTGGGTGGCACAGACATGGGAGGAGGTTGGGGCTGTCATTGTTTGCTGTGTGCGGTGCTGCAAAGGGGAGAGGAGGCTTCTCAGTGATCAGGATGCGACCTAGTCTAGAAATGGAGTCTGGAGGTGCACAAAATTGAGTCCAAATGTATCTCACAATAGCCCATTTTCTACTGTTACCAGGGATCTTTCCACTGGTGCCAGGGATGGACAAGGAGGGCGTACCCCCACTATTGTAAGAGCAGATGGTTCCTTCCGTGCTGAATCTATAGGGGGGGCAAACGACCCCTCCTTCCTTGCAATTGTTTAGGTGAGTGGACAGAGGCCAGAGCCTTGTGGACTGAAATTGCAGAGTGTAGGCGGAGGAAGTAGCAGTTTTTCAGGAAATTGAGAAAAATTGATTGGTTAGGT
This sequence comes from Ambystoma mexicanum, assembly GCF_040938575.1. NCBI lineage: Eukaryota > Metazoa > Chordata > Amphibia > Caudata > Ambystomatidae > Ambystoma > Ambystoma mexicanum. Next base: position 1,158,686,535 of record NC_090928.1, on the reverse strand, counting down.
CAGATGAAATGTAATCCTGTGCAGTGCCTAGGAAATGTGAGGGAATGTATAGGAGGGATCAATGATTGGAAGCATCAAGGGCAGATGAGAGATCCAGGTGGATGAGTATAAAAGAGAGCTAGACAAGTCTTTAAGTTGCAAGGAAGTGAGAGGCTTGAGTGAAGGCAAATAGCATAAACAGCCAACTGCAGAACCAAAAAGTCCCGGGGTCATTCAGTCCAGAAGCCACAAGGCAGAAGGAGATGTGGTTGTACAACCTCTGTTACTAGTCTTTGGAAGATAGTAGTTTAGTTTTAGTTTAGGTTAGTTTATTATTTATAATGCGCTCCAGACCCTGGGGCATCAGGGCGCAGGATACAAAGATATGTTCAGCTTGGTTACATAGGTACATGAAATGCATGGGCAGCAATAAGTACATTGATACATTGGCATATATGCAATCTAATTGCAGGGAGCATGAAATGCCTAGGCAACAGTAGGTACATGAAGTATGTCGGCATATATGCAGTGTAAATTACATGAGCAGGTAGAGTAAGGTAATATGATCAGTGAGCTTCAGAGAAGGTGTCCCCAGGACTAGCAAGTGGTAAGTGAATCGAAATGCATAAGGGTAAATGTGGTAGGGGGTATAGGGTGTCAAGGGAGTGATTATCAGAGGGTTATTTATCATTTTCTTTTACCCAGTTAGTTAGATTTTGTCTGAATTTAGAGAAGGACTGAGGTTCTCTAATACCCGGAGGTAGTGAGTTCCATAGTTGCGCAGCCTTAACTGGGAAGCTATGTCCTCCGATATTGGAGAGTTTGAATCGTGGTACTTGGAGGCAGTTGGAGTTGGCTGTTCTTGTTAGTCTGAAGGAGGTTTTTCTGCAGATTCTGTCGGGAAGGTATGGCGGTGCTCTATTATTAAGGCACTTGTATGTGAGTGAGGCAACTTTGAGTTGGATTTTATCCAAGGCGGATAGCCATTTGTATTTTCTTCTAGTGGAGGAAGTGTGTTTGTTTCTGTTGATCTCAAGTGCTGTTCTCAAGGCATTGTTCTGGAGGACCTGTATTTTATCTATAATCTGTTTGTTCGCACCAATGTATAGCACGTTACAATAATCCAATTTGGAAAGTATGAGAGCTCTAGCGAGAGTAAGGCAGCTGTCGGTGGAGAGGAATTGTTTGCTGGCTCTGATTAGTTTACACGTATATGCAGTAGCAGAGGCTAGGGAGTTGACTTGTTTGGTGAAGTTCAGGGTGGCATCTAAATAGAAGCCTAAGGTCTTCACTTCCTTTGCTACTTTCATGTTGTTTCCATCAATGGTGAAATTGGCATAATCTAGGCTGAGTTTGGATAGGTGGGTCGAGGTGCCTAAGATAATAAGCTCAGTTTTGTCATTGTTCAGGCATAGTCCATGGGTGGCCATCCATGCCTGAACAATGCTATAAATTCTATTCACCAGTGACAAATCCACAGCGTAATAACCTGTAAGAGGTAGGAGGATTTGGGTATCGTCTGCATAGTTTGTGTAGGCGATAACCAAATGGTCAATTTCGTCGAAGCGGGGCTTAGTAAATACATTATAGAGTGTTGGTGACACACAAGATCCCTGTGGTACACCGCAGGTTATGGGGATGGGGTCTACTGAGGCCGATGGTGAGAAGACTCTCATGGTCCTATTGCTCAAGAAAGACTTGATCCGGGTTAAAGCCTCCTTAGGGAAATGAGCTGCAGAGTCTAGGTGGCTGCATAAGACTTTGTGGTCAACCAAGTCAAATGCAGCCGAGAGGTCTAGAAGGAGGAGTAAGGCTAATTGGCCTTTATCTCTAAACTCATCTATTTGGGCCTTAAGATTAATTAAAGCCGTCTCCGTACCATGCTGGGGGCGGAATCTGGATTGTCCAGAGCCTAGTAGGGAGTTAAATTCCAGGAAATTCTGTATTTGAATGTAGGCCACTTTGTCTAAAATTTTTAAGAGAAATGGCACAGTCGTGATGGGCCTGAAATTAGTGGGAATGGCGGGGTCAAGGGTTTGCTTTTTGAGTAGTGGCAATACCCATGATTTTTTCAAATTGGTAGGGACAGTACCAGTTGTAAATGAGGAGTTCATAAGTTTAGTTATGAAAGGGGCAAGTTCTCTCCCAGCATCCTTGATCAGTTGCGCCGGGCATTGGTCGACCTTACAGTTGAACGTTTTAAGTCCTAGTATGACCTTCTCCGCCTCAATGATAGAAACTTTAGAGAAGCTAAAACGTGTTTCTTGATTGCGGTGTAGAGGTGGGGCAGTGCTCTGGGTGGTTCAGGGTGTAAGAGAGGCTTTCTTATGGGCAATTTTGGTTTGTAGGTTGGGGACTTTATTGGTTAGGGTGCGTTGGATGCTAGAGCACCACTTTTTATCTTTGATGCAGTTCTATTGTGGTACAATGGGTGTTTCCAGTTCTTTTCGAATACTGAATAATTCTTTGGTGCCAGATTTGGATTGAGACATTCTGTTATCATAGGTCTCCTGTTTGGCTAAGAGCATGGCTTTTTTATATTGTGTTGAGACATTTGTGAGATTCAATTTATTTTCTGCTGATGGAGAGAGTCTCCAAACAGTTTCAAGCTTTCTTTTGAGTAGTCTGAGGTTTATTAGGTGAGGGTGAACCAAGAGTTAAGGTGTTTTTTAGGACACTCTTCCTTAGTTTAAGCGGTGTAATATTGTCAAGGGCTGAGTTCATGATTTTGTTGTACTTTCAACTAGGGAGTTAGGGTCCCTGTTTTCTGGTATAGAATTGAGCTTAGGTATTATGTGGGGCAGCAGTTTGTCAACGGTCACACGTTTTTTATTCCTCGTGATTGTAAGTGGGGCATGCGCGTATGTCTGGGCTGTGGCAAGGTTGGTTGCCAATGTGAATACTAGGTGATGGTGGTCTGTCCAAATCTGGGGAGCAATAGACTTGATGTTAACATTGCAATTGTAATCTGCTATCCAGTTGAGAGTTTGACCGTTGATATGCGTGGGTGAGTAAACTTTTTGAGAGAAGCCGAGCTCTTTCAAGGTCGCAGCAATGGCAGTGGATTGGGTGTCCATAGTGTCATTGTAATCTACATTAAAATCACCTAACACTAGGGTTTGAGAAATGTTTTTTTAGGTTGTTGGACAGGGCCATAGATATATCTTCCGAGAAGGTTCCAATGGGAACTGGTGGTCTATATATGAGAAAGATATTTTCAACATTTAGGAGTTGGTGGTAGCGACTTTGACCGTGAGGCATTCGCTGGATTTCATAGTGGGTGTGGTGACAATTCTCATATCTAGGTTAGTCTTGGCTATAATTGCTATTCCTCCACCTCGAGAGATGAGTCTGTCTGCTCGCAGGATAATATAATTATCGGGAACTGCTAGCAATATGGCAGGGCCTGCAGCGTCATGTAACCAAGATTCTGAGATGGCCAGGAAGTCAAGGTTATCTGTTAGAATAATGTCTGCTATTTCAGTTGCATGTGCAGCTAGAGGTCTGGCATTTATGAGGGCTCCTTTAAGGTTTAGTATGGAGCTTTCTGATACGGGGGTGGTGCTTGGACTGTCTGGTCGTCTGTTTAATACGGTTCAATGTAGGTCTATTGTGATTAGTGAGACTTATATTAGGCTCTGTAACTGCTTTCTGCAGTTTCTGCAGTAGCCTCATCAATGGTTGTTTGGGATGTTGGGATCAGTGGTCAACAGGTTAAAAAGAGGGTGTAGGCAGGAGCCGTGTAGGGATTCCAGATTCTCGAATATCTATGGTATAAAGCAGTCATAGCAGGCGCACAAAGGTTAGCCAAACCAGAGAATGGATGCTAGCTGCATTGGGATGGTAGGAGGCATGGCTAAACATGAAAAGATGGAGAGGGTTGGGATGGTGGAGAGGTAAAGGAACTGATAGAGAGGAAAGGGTTACTTAGGTGTAATCCTGGCATCCAGTATCATTGAGATTTTAGAGGTGACATATTTGCCATAGCTTTCATATACGTGTGAGTAGGATTTATTGTGAAGATGAACTGGAGCCAAGAAACTACATGGCGGATCGTGGAAAGTTTGTGAGGAACAGAGGATGGGGTAGTAGAGAGAGCAAAGACGCATATCTTGCTGGAGGCCTGAACATGATGACACATTGTACTGCACTAGCAGCAGCGGTGGACTGAGAACTGAAAGGGGCCCTGGAAATAAATTTCAATGTGACCCCATAGTACACAGTTTGAGCAAACCCAACCCTTTTCCAATGAGAACATTTGGAAACAAAATATGCAACTAAACAAAAGAGGCACATGATGCAGAGGCCCACTGGAAAATCTTCAGTTTCCTGTAGGTCAGTGCACCCCTGACCAGCAGTGTGGGTTCAGACATATGATGCTCTTCATCTGTTGGTAGGGTCGTGGGAAAGTCATGTCACTGATAAGATGTGGTGCTAAAAGAAAGATGCAGATGCCAATCTTAACTAATCTTGTATGAACAGTGGTTTAATTGAACGACCCTACTCCACTTAATAATAATAATAATAATAATAATAATAATAATAATAATAATAATAATAATAATCATAATAATACAGATACAAATAATAAAACAATAATAATAATGGTAAAACTAACAGCCTGATACTGTAATAATCATAATAATAATACAGTATTGTTATTATTTAATAGTAATAATAGTGATGATAATAAATTATTATTTTATTAGTATTATTTTTCATTTATTATTGTTACAGTATCACTCTGTTAGTATCGCTCTAAATGCCATGTTCCTACAGCTTTAAGTGCTTTAATATAGATGTTGTTAGGTGGAGCAGGCTGTCCGTCCACTGCTATCCAGAAGTCAGCATGGAAAACTAAAGTAGCCCTATCTGTCTAATGCGGGAACAGCATGAGGCATAAACCTGACGATAGTGGGGATTTTTGTGACGTGAGGCCAAGGTCACTTCTGTAGAGTAACCCCTCAACGCTCACATCAGAAAAAATACAACCCACCAGGGAAAAAGGCCCAGCACATGTCTTGCAAGGAGAACACAGTTTAATTTCACAAAATACACGCCACGCAGAGCGCTCTGACAAAACAGTATGAGCAATAAGTGTTAAAGGTTCACAGCGTCATAAGTGACGTACATTACATGCTTACAAATACATGTAGCTGGTTGGTGCAACACTATACACATATAGCGTGCTCCATATAGGATGCCAGGTGATTGGTCCCAGCATCGTATGTCAATCTTCATCCATTTGGGGGATCTTCTTCTTTCATCATCTGGTACAAAGACAGTAATTGCAAATTTGGTTACACAATTCACTAGTGTATAACCCTGCAGTGCACATGGTACCAAGGACATGAGCGAGGAGGCTACTTTTCGAGGTCATGATAATCTTCTCAGAAGTACGTGAAACTCCACTCCTTTCCCAGACACGCTGGCGACTCCATAATGTTCCCACCCGCAGCATACATTTGTTACCTTCTCCCCTGGTACCTTGCAGCACAAATCACATGAAATTATGGTGGGGGCAGCCCACCACGGACTCTGATCTTCCTAATTGATGGGTCACTTTTCAGTTTTATGACCAGAGGTCTTGGGCCGGTAAGTGTACTAAAAAGTGGGGTCTTGGGGGTCTTGGGCTGCTATTACTTAAAGATCTGGACTAGCGAAGGCCTACAGCCCTCGCCCCCCTTCTCCTGGGATAACTTCTTCAGAGACCCATTCCAGCCCTTGCTTGGCTTTGCAGTTCTGGATGCGACCTGCAGTCACTGGTTCCATTGTGACATGACTGTCTCAGGCTTTCATCTCTCGGAGACAGAGTTTAATATGCGGAGTACGGGGGCATGTCTTTTTTTAGACTAAAGTTGAAAGTCTATTGGCAAGGAAGGCCTGTTTCCTGCCATACCGCTTCCTCAACACAGGTGGGGCACCAAGCCTAGAATGCACAGAGGTAGGTTCCTCGTTATCAGCACTCACATTTGGGGAGCCTCTTGAGGAATGCATGTGGTGCTGTGAGATTTGGGGACCCCGTTTGCTGTACTTGTGCATAGTCCAGGCCATGCTTGAACGGGGCTGTGCCACCCACAGCTAACACCTTTACCACATCCCCAAATAACCACAGGGAGGCTTCTTTGACAACAAGGGCAGCTCGATCTGATTAAAAGCAAACCTTTGAGTGGGAAGTAGAGGGCTTTGGGAGCGACTCCCTAACTCTCATCTTTGCAGCGCCAGCCCTCTATCCGCAGTCCATTGGGCCCGCTGGCTCCTCACGGACTAAGCGATTGAGACCCCCAAGACAAAGTCGGAAATGTTGTTAGCACGTCGAGTTTATTGGTAATGGCTGGTCCATGACAGGAAACACATCTATTTAGGAGCGAGCGCCCTAAGTGGCAGTGCAGAGCCATTCTTCTGCCAGCGGGGCCACAGGAGGGGCAAACTGCTGCCATCAGGGGCAGGGCAGATATTGGGGACACAGCAGAGAGGGCCAGTGCCCCCACCAAGGAATTTCTAGTTAGGGTAAACAGATTGTAAGCCATCCTAGCCAACGATCGCATCATGCACAAAGAGGCACCTTCATATCACATGTATTCATATGCAGCATTAAAAGCTACATGCAGTGTACATTGCCGGCCCTTTCTATTGCGCTCAATATCACTCACCGAATTGCAAGGCACAGACAGATGAAATTGATCTGCCCAGGAGCACACAGTGATACTCTGTGTATGGCGGAGACTGTAAAATCGTGGTCTTTTAAACACCTCCCTTTTTAAAACATGCAACCTAATCCTGAGTTGGGACCATATGGGGAATGTTAACAACTGGCGTACATAGATAATACTGCCTGTGGGAAAATAGCTCATATGTTCCCCATGCAATACTTTCTCAGTAGCCGGGGTTGATGAGTCCCGGGCCGGCCGGGCCGTGCACATTTGCAAGTTGCAAATTTCTTCTTCTTCCCTCGAGGCAAGTGCACTCTGTGCATTAAGGTTGTGGGCTAGGGGTTGGGGCAGGAACTGGGTGGATATGGCCATGTGAATTTGTATGGCCATGGGCAGTCAATGGGAGGGTAAATAACCAAATAACACCTACAAGCTTTGTGTCCCTCCTCATTTACCATTCTCCCTATCTGTACACTAATGCAATAGTTTGGGCTTAAACCGCAAGCGGCACCTAATAGCCAAACCCCCGCCCCCAAAACAACAAAAAAACAGTGAGCAATGTATTAAGCCATTGTCTGCTAAATGGGGGGTAGATGGATTTGGGCAGGGCATGCTATTGGGTGTTTAATACTGGCCTGAAGGCACAGGGGTATTAACACTTTGAAAGCAGAGCCATTCATGGTGTTCGGCCTCTGTCCATTCAGTTCTTGAACCCTAAGGTGTTACTAACTGCTTACTACCGCATGCCCTAACTAACACGTTACCACTTACCAGAGCCACATGTGGCACGACTGTGCATGTTTAGTAGCTATGTGCGGCCTCGTTAAATCGCCTGCATTTGTACATGCACGTGTACAGCAGCCCACATGTGGCAATGTTTGATATGTGCACTAATTGTAGCACTCTCTCTCTTGCAGCATTTGAACGGCTACTATGACACATCCTGGCAGGGGCACAACAAAATTGCAGGAGACAAGGGACACTCTGGGTGACAACTACCTAAACTAAGTGCTGCCCTACCTCATGTGTGTTTACTATGCTGCTGTGCCTTTGTATACTGCAATGGAGATTTGGTATGTTTGTGTAGAGTCAGAAGCAGGGACATATGTTGCATGAGTGGTGTGTAACAGCTTCCTGGAAGCGTGTGCATTGGTCAAAGCCTAACCCTAACATCCCCAACCTATCCATAACCTCTCCCTAAACCTCATTCCAGTTTCGCTACTTCCCCTTTCCTATCCAACAATCGTCACCCTAACCCTCCTTTCCTGCTGGGGTTGCGAAGCACTGTATAAGCGTTGACTTGCAGCAGGTCCCAAAACCGCAGTGGGGCTGGTTGGTTCATGCCACTCTTGTGCCTCGGAACTGTGGACCCTCTCACAGAACTGTACGCAAATGTATGTTATTTCATGAGTTGTGTTTTAATGTAACAGACACATTAACCCTCTATAAGTAGCATTTTCTGTAAAGTCGTGAATTCACGTGATTCACGGATAATGGTTGGAGGGTCACTTTTTTCGAGGGGGTGGGCCACTTTTTTGAGGCGAGTGGTGGCCCACTTTTTTGAGGTGAGGGGTGGTCCACATTTTTTTTGGGTGCCTGGGCCAATTTCATGTTCCAGTCCGACCTTGCTTGCAGGCCAGATTCCTTCTGGGTTGCATGCACTACTGATAAGCCACAATACAGAACTGTGTGTGTGTTCAAAACAATTAACCTTCTGCAGAGCTGTCAGGGCTGCGAGCAATGAATGCACGCACCCCCTTCTAACCCTCGCCATGGAACGTAAGCGTACTAGCATAATTTCTTAAGAATGGGTACTCCCAGTTTTTTTATATCGAGGGGTCGACACTATCGAGTGGGAGACTAATGTAACAACAAAAAAATGTTAGGTCCAAGATAATCCTGTTTAATCAGGGATTAATCATACCACAATTTGATCAATTAGGAAAATGATTAATCCCTGATTAACCAGGATCATCTTGGACCTAGCCTGTAAGTGTCACAGGGACTCGAGGAGGGGGTAGTTGACCTATCATTCTTTTGTTGTTAGCGTACTAGCATAGCCATGGCACTAGGCCTCAATTTCAAGATGGTTTTTAAACCAGAGTTTTAGTTCATACGTGATACTAAAGTTGAAATCCACCATAATTCCACTACAATCCAGCTTCTATAGGTGATCTCTCTCCCCCTCCATTCTCTGAGCTTTCCCACAGCATCCACTTCTACAATCGCCTCATTCTGAACCGCTGAGGGGCCTGGGACTTTCGTCCCTGCTTCCCAACACTTCATTTGCTGGCTCAATATAATTCTGATTCCAAAGAAGAAAGTGAGATGTTCAAGTCTGCTCAAGGGCATAACATGAGCAGTGCAGCAATTAGGAAAAGCAGCATTTCAAAAGAAAACATATTCACGTGTAATTACGAAGATACGGATATTGAAATGCACACTGCTCTGTGGGCGGCCTATGTCTGTCATACTAATAAACAGTCTCTCAAGTGCTTTGCAGGCCTCTAAAAATGGGCTACTTTTACTCTCGTATTGCTATGGGAATGTCGCAAATATTTGAAGCATTGCACCTAGGAAACATCACTTGAGGGCAGGCTTCAGGTCCTGGCCATTATACACTTTGCCTATAGTGAAATCCCTTAGAGCGGCAAGTGGTTGCATAATTATATTGAAACAAATGAGTCCTGAGCTATTCCCCTGAAGATACGTCCCTGTGGTCAGAGCGTGTCAGGCAGGAACCCAAATCAAACGTCCACGGTGCCAGCGGGGAAGAAAGAGCAGGGCGTTGAAGGCCCCGGGCCTCATTACTATTCCGCGACCGCGCCGTCTTTCTAGTGACTTGACTTTTACATATTATTATGGAAGTCACAGTTTCCCAACCTTGACTGATATTCCATCAGAAAATTAATGACATGGCTAAGAGTTTCATTAAAAATGTGAAACCATTACACATAATAAACCCGTGTTACTGCTTAGGTTTCAACCACTGCAGCACATCCTGCAAAGGGGACTTAAATGTGAATTGAAAGGGAACCAGAGCTCCTCAGACACTTTAATGCAAATAAAGTCTTTCTGCTGCTTACTGCTTAGTCTTGCAAGATGTCAGAAGTGGAAAAATTATTTCTCGCTTCGTTAATCCTTTTTACGAGTGTAGCAAATACAAATGAAGAAGTAACCAGATATGACTATGGAGGGGGGACGTGCATGCAGGGCCATCTTAAGCACTTTTGGGGCATTGGGCACAGACCTCTTTGGGGGCCCCCTCCACCGAACCGAATGAATGAAGGGATCCAGAATATCTGATCACACACCCCCTCCTCACCTTCACAACCCATAGCTTGATATGCTGCCTCGCAGAAATCAAAATGAGCCGTGGTGAATGCACAAACTATGTATACCAAGGTGAACACAGAAAGCATTACAGGATTAATTGATTAGAGCAGAATGTATTTGTCAACACGAGAGGCAATAGGTTTAGGCCCTCATCAGTGTACCATAAAATATCCTAACTTGTTCTATTTAAGTTTGGTGAACAGAGGAAACTGACTTCTTCAGCTCAGGGAGCCTTGTGGGGCCTCCCAACAAGGTGGGGGCACGGGGCAAGTGCCCCCTTTGCCCTCCCATAAAGACGCCTCTGTGTGAATGTGACTTTGCAATCAGGTTCGCAGGCTTCCCATACAGGGTGTCATGCAATCATGCTAAGCGCCTGAGACATTCTTAACGCAAGGCCTGTTCTGTCCACTACCAAAAAAAGGATTGAAAGTGCATTACTACTGGATTTTTCCAATCCCGTAAATGGTCTATAAATCCTCTTTCAATGCAGAAATGCATATGGATTGAATTGGATTTAATGCACCCGAAAATGTGAACTAGAAAGCTTCAGTGGTTTAGGAGTTTTAAAAACATCCCAAAGCAATGCAATCACCAGATAATTCCTTAAAAATACAAAATCAATGCAATCCCCAGATAATCCTTAAAAATTCTAAAGCAATGCAATTCCCAAATAATCCCCTATGGATCAAAAAGCAATGCAATCCCAAAATGATCCCCTAAAAATTAGAAAGCAATGCAATATCCCTAATTAAACCTACAAAAATCCAAAAGCGCTTTGATCCATAAACATGATGATAACAATCGAAAAGGAATGCAACCCCCAAATCATCCAGTAGAAAATGTGTTGTTTTAGTTTAGGAACTGGAATAATTAATTTTTGGAATTTAAATATAAAAACGTTGTTCATTATAATTCTGAATATAATTCCTTAGAAATCGTCTGGTTGAAAATGCAAACTATCGAGGATTACTGTGTCTTGCTGCCCAGTTTTGGAGAGTTGCATTTTAAATAGTAATCCTGCATTTAGATTTAGATGTTTATTATTAGAACGTTAGTGATCTCATTGGGTATTAGTATACATGCAGGCATTTGGGTAAAATGGCCCTGAACTGGTGTATGGTTAAGTGGACATCTATATTAAGAAAATGATTAACAAACTGCATTTTCATTTGTTTTTATTGAAAGGCACAGAAGGAGGTTTAACCAGTAGCTACATAGCACCAAACATGGCTGTTGCAATCCCAGAATGGGGCAGTTTACAATTTGTAGAACAGCATGGATAAATGAAAACATTAAACGATGCTTAGGGAAAGTGTGGTAAGTGGGTAGAAACCAACAAGGGGTGAAAGAATCCAAATCCCGCCCAGGAATAGCAGGGGTGGGAGGGAAGGGAGGAAGGGAACCCAGAACTCACCAGGGAGCCGAGAATTTGCCAAGGGTTGAGATGAAGAAGAGGCTTAAACCAGCCTATGGAGCAGGGGAGCACATAGAAAGAGCCCAGGTAGATAGGGTGTGGGGCATCCAGAACCAGCCCATTGAGTAAAGGAATCAGGTGGAGAATTAGACACCGCCCAGAGTGAAAGGTGGTCAAGTGTTAACAGAGAACTAGTCCAGGGAGCAAAGGGAAGGGGGATGCAAACCAAGCCCAGGGAGCAAGAGGGTCAGGAGGAGCAGATCCAGCTCAGGGAGCAAATGTGGGTGATGCAGAACCAGCCCAGGGAGCAAAGGTGGAGGAGGGGCCTAGCCCAGGGATCAAGGTGCCAGGTGGGGATACAGATCCAGCCCAGAAAGCTTGGCGGGGGGTTTGAGGGGATGCATACGCCATCGTTGTGAGCAGAGGGGAGGGAGCAAACAGACACAGCCAATGAAGAAAAGAGGGTAGAATGAAGACCCAGACCCCAGAGGGGAGGGAGCAAACAGACACAGCCAATGAAGAAAAGAGGGTAGAATGAAGACCCAGCCCATTGAGCAAGGGGCTGTGGTATCAGCCTACTAAGCAAGTAAGTTGGTGGTGGTACAACCCAGAACCAGCCCAGGGAACAAGGGGCAGGAGGTACTCAGCCCATGGAGCAAACTGAGCCAGGTGGGGTTTCAGAAGTAGCCCAGGGAGAAAAAGGGAGAGAAGATGGAGACACAATCAAGGGAGTAAATGAGAGGGGGATGCAGTTTCCAGCCCAGGGAGCAAAGGGGAAGGGTGACGCAGACCCCAACCCAGGGAGCAAAGAGGAGGGATAACAGAGACCCCATCTCAGGCAGAAAAGGGGAGGGTGATGCAGACCTCAGCCGAGGCAGCAAAGGGGATGGGAATTCAAACCTTAGCATAGGGAGTAATGGGATTTGTGGGGGAAATGCAGACCCCAGCCCAGAGAGAAAAGAGGAGAGAGGGACAGCCCAAGCTCGCGGAGCGAATGAGTCAGGTGGGAATCCAGGATTAGTGTAGAGTGCAGAGGAGAGGGAAAACACAGACCAGATCCACAGAGCAAAGGCAACTGTTATTGGGCCCAGTCAGTGAAAAGGGGTGTGGGGTATATGTGACAAATCAACTTCTGGGCAGATTGGAATAACAAGAAAATTATATACCTCCTTGTCCAGTTTTGGCAATGTGGCTGGAATGGCAGGCTTATCTACAAAAGGTTGTGGATCGTTGGTTAGTTGCAACATAGTGAAAATCCAAATATTACCCAATGATAAAAGAGACTGTCCAGTCAAAGCTGCATAGAAATATTGTCTTTATTTATATGACAACAGACAGTTCTAGCAGACAGTTCTAGCAACACTGCAAAATACAACCCACCCTACAAAGGAATGCTGAGGAATGACAGTTTCAAAGAAGGAAAAGGGATGCATTCCCTACAAAGGAATGCTGAGGAATGACAGTTTCAACGAAGGAAAAGGGATGCATTCTGAATACTGACAGGAGGGTAGTCAGTAGGGTTAATAACCACAACAGTTTAAGGTTTCTTGGCTTTAGCACAAAGGGAGCAATGGTTCATTAAAATGTCTCTGGGGGCCTTCTGGGAAGGAACAGGGGGACAGAATCAAAATGTACCTTGTGTTGTAGGTGTTCTTGGTGCTCGACAAGGTCGAGTCAACCTCAGGGCACTTTTCAGGCTTCTGTAACAGAGTTCAAGATGGGAGTCAGCTGTGGGTATGAGGCGGCAAGACGGTTCGGCGAGCAAAGCTGGAAGAACAGCCGCAAGCTGGTCTACATGGCGGCTCAGGGCAGGAATAATTGTCTCAGTGCTGAATGATGGTACTGAAGCACTGGAATAGATGTCGCCAATATCTTTAGGCGACGGCAGCTTGACAACAGTCAGCATAGCCATTGGCTGTGGATCAAGGAACTTGACTTGCTTAAAAATGTACTTTAAAACGGACGTTGGTAGATACTCATCAAGACACTTCTCTCTTCTTCAATGAGACTGTCATATTTTAAGGTGGACGACACACAGCTGTGGAGTGTAGCTGCCTTGTCCTTGGTTGTAGGTTCAGAGACATTCTGGCGCTCCCTATCCAGGAAGCTTGCTGCAGAGCCTAGTTGGGCATGCTGTGTGCTTGCTGGGTACGAGTTCTGGAGCGGCTGGAGGGTTTGTATCTCTCTCTGTTCCCTGGGAAATGTTTAGGGAAGGGATCTTGCTTCCATCTTTGGATATCCTAGCCTTCCTTCACTGGGAGAAGATGTAAGGCAGACTGTTACATCAGCCAGGGTCCAAGGTTGAGTTCTTCGTAATGGCTTCTTGTGAAGTCTTCAGGAGATCTGCTTAAAGAGGGGCACCAGCCCTCTTTTGAGGCCAAGTGGACCACAGTGATTGATGTAGGCTAAGCCTACCTCAATGAACGAATGCCAGGGCCCCTACCAACTATCTCCCATATGTGTGAGGTCATAACAGAGTGCTTTACGACAGGAAAGTTAAAGGTGTGAAAACAGGAACAGGGTGTGCCCCAGATCTAAAATGTTGGAATCCTGCTTTCAGCAAAAAGTGCTCTGGCCACACTCTGTTGTGATACTAAGACCCACCCATCTTTCTGTCATTGATCAAAGAGTCTCTCTGGTTAATGGTCGTCTCTATGTGGTACCTGTTAACGCGTCAGGTCTCTCTTGAAGCTGTGGGAAGACCAGACTTTCTGGTGCCTGCAAACCACATTTTTTGCACCTTATGAATGGGGTCCCCCTAGTGGGATGGCTTACTGTAAACAGCAGTGCTAGATGTGATAACTCACTGTCATTGATATGAGGGTGGGAGCTGGCATCAGGTTGACACAGTTACATTTGAAAGGTTGTTAGGCTTCCTGTTTCCTTTGTTAACCTCTGCAGACGGGCCCCATGAGGGCCTGTTTGAAGTTACCTCTATTCGTATGTTAATCACTGCCACCATCTGCAGGGCCTGACAAAAGAACAGGGCAGATCCATGGAGCCTGTGCTAGTTAATCAGAATGGGCATGGCAGGGGGACGTTTGGTTCTCCTCCTTCCTGCAAATGACATAGTACACTCCTGACTGTCACATTCCAACTAAATATGACAGGGTGGGCTGTGCCACCTACAGAACACATGTCTATGTGTGTGAATTCACCCCACATGCATTCCTGATGTTAGTCTACCATCATTCCATTTAATTAGAAAATTAAAAAAGCAAAGGCGAGTGCGCACCCACAATGTGGATGGTCGAATTCCTCCCAGGGGGTAAGGACTAAGAACGAGGTGAGAACCACTCCATTCAGCAAGGGATTCCCCCTGAACCAGATCAGGAAGCATATTTTAATACAATAACAAAACGTTTTGAAAAATAAGATGCATTCGGCATTCCTTAAATTGAGACTAGACTTGCACAGAAAAGATCAAAACTGGTGCCTTCTGCTTCTTCACGTAGATCCAGATTTTGTGTTGCAGTGCTTTTTGGTACTCAAGAGCGGGGAGTTCTGCAAAGCCCATTTCTGTTGCTTTAACTTGGAAACATTCTGAAAAGCAAAAAGGAAGAATTCTGTCTAAGTAGTTTGAAAAGACCAATCAAAATCAAATAACCAGCAGGGATCTTGAAAGGAGGTGTTCAACACGCATTATACACATTATACATTATTTGCTGAAGATGTACATGGATGGTTGGGTGAAAGAAAGCACAGGAGAATATTAACACTGTACAATCCCCATCTAAATAAATATAACACGTGTTCTGAACGGCATATACAGCTTTACAGCTAAGGGGTGTATCAGCCAGTTTTACTCCCTAAAAATAGGCAAATACTCCCAAGAAAAACATATGGAGAATAAATTCCCCCAGCAAAAATTGGAAACTAGCACATAGGACCTTGTGCTCCTGCTTTCACCCACACAGCTCCATGGATATGTTTGGAACAGTAGTGCACGTATTACCACAGAAATAAACTACTACCATTGCCGCCTGATAGGAAGATGCAAACGTATCTTTTTATCTGCATTGACGAACTAGGTGCAAACAATTATTTACAAAAACATTTCAGTTTTCCAGTTAAACATTATTACTCTGTTTGTGTTTATTTCTATTTTCTTGCTTAAAGCGCTGACCTAGGTAAAGAGCAGCAGAGCGCTGTACAGATTATGGGTAGCCGCCATTTGGACGGGCATCCTTTAACGGTTTGGGTATGTTTGCCCAAATTTTTTTTGTTCGTGGCAAACTGACTGAAAATTATTTGATCGTGTGCCAATTTAAACGCACACACTTTTTTTTTCTTTTTGTCCGTCTCCAATTTTCAGGAAGTGGGGGTCACCCCTTCACACCCTAAATAGCAAAATACCAACCATGGGGAGCGGGGTACTCCCCAGCAACCCCCACTCTCCAGGGTTGGTATTTTGTGACATATGCAACCAAATTACCACGAAGGCCAAATGACCCATGCAAAATTCGACCAAATTGCTCATTAGGTCAATTGTTTTAGGTCAAATTGGCTAATACCTCCTTTAACACTAGTGCAACAGTGTGAGGTCTGTGCATCAGTATCTGTATCCATTGGAATTAGTCTTTGGCCAGGTGTTGTTGAAAGAGAAATGTTTTGAGAGATTTGTGAAATTGGAGAATTGTAGGGGCATTCCGAGCCGGCTCGCATATAAAATAATCCCATTGGGAATAGGATTTACATTTGTATTCCCTATAACATCATTTTACTCCTGACTTTAAAAAAATAGAGAGTAAAATACTACCACTTCTAAATCTTATCTGGAGCACTGGGTATATATGTACCTTTTATGGATTCTTGGCGATGACGATCAAATGTAAATGTTTGCTGCCATTCACTCTTGCTAAATTCAAGGTCCAGCAGGTAACCGTCATCACAAACTGCCTTAGTTTCACAGGGTTCGCAAAGTTTCTCTAAACTGCCAATCTGAATCAAGACATGAAAATTGTTTGCATTTCATTAGTCAATAAAGCCACATCCACAAGAATGTTTACATTTGTTGGTTGTTTTTTTTCTCTTGTTTTCTTACGTTTGCAATTTTTTTGCATACTTGATCATTGGTCATTTATTCTTTTTGTACCAATCTCATGCTGTGGTTGAACAGTGCTTTGGTGAAAACTTTATTAGCACAACAAAATAAAAATAGCACTCTAGTTTTGGGCATAAACTACCATATATAGATCATATCTACTGCACAATTTACAAAGGTATCCACCTAGGCAGTACAGGAATGCCGGGTGAGGGCTTTGAGGCAGGAGGAAGCTGGCGGCTGACATTTGACTTGCAGATTGACTGAGAAAAAAATATATATATATTTCAATGGGGGCAACAACCAATTTTATTTTACTCAAGGGGTGCTTACTTCTGATGCAGTTGCTGAACAGGACATTGATTAGATAAAACCAGTGAATGGTTCCGGACCCCCTCTTTATCAACTGAGGAGCCAGTTCCAAGCCGTGTTCTACAGCCACCTTCTGATGAAAATCCATTTGGCCCAGTACACTGAAATAGTAGCACAAAAATTGAAATTATATGATATGTTATTTATAACGCACTTAATAACCAGAGGTTTCTAAGTGCGGATCCGGGAATCAAACCTGTGTTGCTCCGTGTCATATAGTTTCCAGGATGAGCATGTTGCCGCTTAGCTATCCTCCTGAGACAAATATTACACATTCTAACATTTTACATATTGAATACCTATTACCACGGTTACAATGCAATTCTCCAAATCGCATAACTGTTAAGCCTTACATCACATTGCCAACTCTTTTGTTCAATTGCTGATCCACCCTTTCCATGGTTACCAAGCCATATTCGCCAAAAGATCTTTCCATGTTAAATGAGAATGAGCATGTGTACCATGAAGTCGGTTCACTGGGTCAATGCCTGGGGAAGGATGGAAAGCAAGGCTCTGTCTGATTTTGATGCATGCATCAATGTGACCTTCATTTGATCAACATTGGGACAGGTGTTGGCTTGGACCAGTGTCTGACTGCTTTGAATAAGGCTTTGCTCTTTTTAGAGGCTGTCTCAATGGTGGATGTGTAGTAAGCCGACTTAGCCCTGGAGATCATGTGTCTGCGTTTGGTATGCATCGAGATGAGGGATGAGCGATCCTTGAGGCTGCAGTCCTTGCGCCAATACTTTCAAAAGATCTGAAAGAGTGTATGCCTTTGACAAGCTTCGCTGTGTGCTAGGGTGCTGATGCTTTGACTTTGGTATGACTTGGCTTTAGAGGCAAGGGGACATCCACTAGTTCTTTGGCAAGGTGGTCAAATTTGAATAGCATCCAGATCTATAAATCACATAGTGGGCAGCCCGCCTCCATTGTTCTGTTCCGGACATTGTGTATAAGGATGGCATTTTAGTTAAGGGGGGTCCATGCCAGGTTTTCGGTGCGGTTCTCAGAATGACAACATCACCTTTATTAGGCTAAACTATACATATTATGACATAACTTGATTTCTGAGATATTCTGGCACTTTATGGTGTTTATTTGGCAACGGAGGCTGTACTTGTGGTATGATGACAGTATCTTACAATACCCCTGGTGGTTTGGTGAATTGACATCCCTGTACCAAAGCTCACTGTGCCCCATATTGCTTGTCATTATCTCATATTTTTGATCACTGTCTTTTGCTTTAGTAAACAAACATTGATGGTACCATATGTATTAACGTCTATGCAACCATTTGAAGTTCACAGCTACTCACATTTGTGTTATCAGATGTGGTCATTGGTTTCTTGACATGCTTAAAATTGGTCAAATTCACTCGGGGATCAAAACATATCTGTTATTTTTAGCAGGTGAGAAAAGCAGAGGGATTAGTCAAGCTCTTATCTCAGACACCCAAGCTCTCACCTCAAAGACTGCGCAAAAATGACAACTTGTACTACAAATGCATTCCCTAATTGTAAGACATTTAAAAAGAGTGAAAAATAAAACAGTTTTCAAATTGCTAATTTAATAAATTCCCATGGATTCTAATGGAGTCATTAATGCATTCTTTAAATACAAATATCTGTGTCATAACTCACAACTTCCCCTTTAACCTCACCCAACTCCTCCTCACCTGAATCTCCTGTTGAACTTGTAGAAGTTGCCCAATCTTGTCTCCTTTGGTATTTCTTTGATTCCTTCTTCTTTTTGGATTTCTTTTGACGTAAATAAGGACATGGCTCCTCGGAGGCCACCATGACCGGATGGGTACCAAATCCGGGAATCTCCCTGGGGCCAGTCCCAAACTCCAGGGAAAAAGCCGTAGGCTGAAAAAACCCTGTGTAGCAGCTGTGGTTCTTGATTCTGCCAGATGGTACCTTGGAAGTATGTACCAGTAGGTATCAGTCTAATTAACGTAGTTCCGTTTGTGATTTAATGGTTCCAGCTTGTGATGGAAAGGAATCTGGGAGCTGCAGTTCTGCTGGAAAAGGTACAATGAAGATACAATGACAAGAACAGTCTTATTGGTATTGGGTGGGACTGTAGGATCCAGCATGCACTGCGGGAACAAGCGGTAGCGTAGGTTCTGTGAGACCATAAGGCTGGCGATACCGAAGGAAGTCGGTACCGAAGGCTCGGCAGGATGACAACCAGAAGGAATACTGGTCGAAGTCCCTGAACAGAAGGTAAGTGCTTAGACACACGGAAGACAGAGTAAGAAATGTAAAAAAAATATAGAGAAGGAGTAGGTCAGGGCAGAATTAGAATAACGAGAAGAGGATTGAAGGGCATAGACCCGAAAGACAGGAAAATACACTAGTTAGAACAGAAACAGGACAGAAAGGTACCGAAGAAAAGGATGAGCAAATACCTCCGTGATCTTACCAGAAAAACACTGCTAAACAAAGAATGACCTGTAAGAATACAGCACCACGAGTGACTGCAGAAGGAAAAAGTGAAGGATAAGGTTTAAGTTAAGGCTTCTTTCATACAGAAAAATACGAGCAACAAAGCAGTGACCAAAGTTCTGAGTAAACAATGATACAACGCACCAATGTTACGCTGCGTGTGATGCATATACGTTTTGGACACCATCTTGGTAGAAGACTAGACCGTACAACGAACTAATGGCATCCATGTTAGGTGTATCTCCATCAATACCATATCTTCCATGGTTGGTGCATAACAATCTGTTTCTAAACCTAATTGTGACAAAGCTAAATTTTGAGACCAAAACTGAGACCTAAAATAACAAAATTATTCACTTAAAAAAAAGAAAAACTGCATATTCACGATGATGTATGAAAGGAAGGAGATTGAAACCATTCTATGGGCCTCATTACAAGTTTGCTGTTTTGGTAACAACGGTGCCGAAAAGCTACTGGCACTGTTGTTTCCAGACCGGCAAACTACAAGTTATGCTCGCGTGTGCCTTTCCGCCGCCCGCCAGATCGACATGGCGGGCGGACCGGCACCCGAGAGCAGACCTCAATGGATGCACCGACTATTCATGAATGGTGCCGGTGCATCCGGCCTCTCAATGGGAATGGGGAGTAATAATTACAGGCACCAGGCAATGGGAATTTACCTGATCCGCCATGCTGGAATGCCCCGGTAAGTCCCCATTGCCGGGTGCCAGTAAATTCATGACTCCGGCAGCAGCCGTACTGATATTTACCGGCACTGCTACTGCCGAACTTATAATGAGGCCCTATATGTCTTGGATTGCTTTACGAAGTAGTGACCAGAAACCCATCCATTAATTCACTGGCCTGTTTTATTATCTTACTGTGTAACTTGAGTGAAAGGTGCTGGGGTGAGTCAAGTGGAAATATAGTGGTCCGTCAAACAAGGTGGAGAATGTGCACCCTGATGCCTGCAGGCTTCGGCACCGTATAAATCAATAAATAAAAAAATAAAAATAAAAAATAAAGGAGCAGCAGACTGCTTGAGAATTGGAGTGTTTGCTGTGAGAGTGTGGTTAGCACAGAGGGGTGTAAGTGATTTCAATCCGGCATACACCCAAGTCAATGCCTAGCGTGTAATGCACAACTGAAATCCTTATTTATTTTTGTCTGAAAGTTCTTTATTCTGAATGATGTACCACTCATATCATGACCCTCTCCTGTAATCCCCCCGGTCACACTGAACCAGAAATCAGGCTGGTTTGCAAAGTTAAAATATGTATTTATGTATTTACAATTTAATCACACTATGTTAAATGGGTAAACAATGATCACCAATGGGGTGATGTAACACATCAAAATATTTTTTTTCCATTTCCACTCAACCTGTTCCTGAAAGCCACGACATTGGGGAACACAGCACAGCAAACCATTTGTTCCTAGCTCTTTCAAGGAAAAAACCACAGGCTTCTTTGTACATCATTTTATTGGCATTTTTTGAAAAAACCAAATATTTTCGCATTTTTTCGCATTTTTTCCTTATTTTCTCTCACCCCCCTACAGCAACCTGGGATTCCTGGGTGGCGTTACGACCGCCTACATGTGGGAAAAAAAGGAGCCAAATTTGGCCGAGATATCTCATGTAACAAAAAAGTTACAAGCCATTGAATGGCCACATACCAAAATCACCAAAAAAGGCCCTGGCACTGAGGAGAAATACCCATGGCACTTAAAGGGTTAAAGCACAAATAGACACCCTGAGAGACAATGGTAACACAGCACTACTTCTGCTGCTCGACCTCTCAGCGGCGTTTGACTTGGTTGACCATAAGACTCTCTGCCACCACTTAGACTCGGCCACCCACTTCTCACAAGAAGCCATAGGCTGGATTCAATCCTTCTTAGACAATAGAACTATGCGGGTTTTCACACCTTCAGCAGCCGCAGACCCTATTCCTATCACTTGTGGTGTGCCTCAGGGCTCATGTGTTTCACCCACTCTGTACAACATCTTCACAAAGCCCCTTTTTGATGATCTAGACGGCCTGGGTATCACCTACACTAACTATGCAGATGATACACAGATCTTCATCCCGTTGATGGGAGATTATGACAAGGATTTCGCCTTTGTGAACAGAGTATATCTCATCATCCAGGTATGGATGGCCTCTCATGGACAATGCCTGAATGATGACAAAACGGAACTCCTCATTTTGGGTACTACAATGAATATCAATAAATTAGATGATCTATATTCTAACTTCACCATAGACAATAACAATATCCCAGTAGCCAAGGAAGTGAAACTCTTGGCTTCTACCTTGACTCTACTCTCACCTTCAAAAAACAAGTGAACTCCATGGCCTCGGCCACCACCTACATGTGTGAGCTAATTAGAGCAGCTAAGCCTTTCCTTACACCCAACAACTGCATCACTCTAGCAAGAGCCTTGGTATTATCTAAACTAGATTATTGTAACACCATATACATAGGTTGCAACAAATACATTACCAATAAGATACAGATTTTACAAAACTTTAAGAGCAGCCCTCAACATTCCCAAGAGAGCTCACATATCTGACTTCAGAAGATCTAACAACTGGCTCTCCACCAAAGATAAAATCTTCCTCAAATCTGCCTCCCTAATTCATAAATGCCTACACATGACCGCCCCCCAGTACCTTACTTCCAGATTCCGGAGACAATCCACTAATCGACCCTCTATAACAGCTAATACTAATCTACTTCTTGTGCCTAGATACAAACGTATAAAGACTGGTGGTAGTAGCTTCCCAGTCAAAGCTGCCCAAAACTGGAACTCACTCCCACCCTCCTTAAGAGAAGACATGCCCTACTCACGCTTCAGATCTAACCTCACCCAATGGATTAAGGAGCATGACATCTGACCTTCCACCACACCGCCACACCACTGTCTACTACTGCGTATAACTTCGTATAACTGTATATATACATATCTGTATCTGTATAATTGTATATATTGTATATAACTGTGGCGTGATGCTCTTCATTAGCCCTTGCCCTCTTGTATGATACAAGCCAACACTGTTCATCATTATTTTGTACTGTAACGCACAGCAATGTAAGCTGAACAACCATCTTTTCCTTCTTCTGCGCCCTAATACCTTTGGGTCTGGTGCGCATAATAAATAAATAAACAAACAAACAAACAATCATTCACCCATGCATTCCCTACGCCGGCCACAAGTTCCTTTTCCCCGTTGTTGTCAACATGGTAGGAGAACCCATCCACATAGACAGTGGGCATTCCCTCACACTGTTCTTCTTCATAAGCTTTGTGTGGGGAATTAAGGTTGGCCTCCATGTTGTCCTGGATTTTAAGACTTTCGTCCTCGAGACAGTTTTCTCTGGCACAATCATGCAAGTCAGCCAGACCTTACGCGAGGGGACTCTTCTTGTTTTGGTCATATCTGACCTCCACAGGAAAGCCTTGCATTGACAGAATCCAGGAAGTAATTCGGGATTTACTCACATTTCCAGCCCGGATTCTGTCACTTTGAAAATATTGGTGTGGAGTCTCCACTATGATGTGTTCCCCCTGGATGAACGGGCGGTAACTCTTCAATGCCCCCAATATTGCCAGGATTGCTTTCTCACAATCGTTGAATTTTTCCTCCACGGAGGATAAAGTCTTACTCACATAGGAGATCACTTTTTTGACCTTGTCATGCTTTTGATGTAATACTACAGTCAAGCCTGTATTTGAGAACCCTGTCTCCAAGAAGAACTCCTTGTTTTTGACAGGGTAAGCTAGACAAGGCGCTTGTGAGAGGCTTCTTTTGAGTTGTCTTACTGCCTCGGCTTGTTCTGGACCCCACTCCCACTTGACACTCCCTTCAAAAGATGGATCAGGGGTCTTGTGATCTCTGTGTAGTCCTCAATGTACTTTCTGCTGTAATTAGTTAGTCCAAGGAGGCTCCTTAGTTCCCGCAGAGTTGTGGGGTCTTTTATTTTCTGGAGGGCTTCTACATTATTTTCCTGGGGACAGAGACCCTGAGGAGTGATCTCATGCCCCAAGAAATTGACAAGGGTCCTGCACCACTGTGCCTTTTGAAAGGAGAGTTTTGCTCCGGCAGCCCTCAACTGTGTCAGAGCATAACGGATCCCCGCTATGTGTTCCCCCACAGTTGAGCTTTTGACAAGAACATCATCTACCTAGGCCAGGTTACCCCTCTCACCCAGGTCGGGCAAGGCCTTATGTAGAAAGATGTTAAATTAATTGCCGCAGTTGAGGTATCCGAAGGGAGTCCGTGTCCAAGTGTACTGCTGCCCCATAAAGGTAAAGGCCAGCTTGTATTGGTCCTCCCTACTGACAGGTACAGTTCAGTACCCATTGGTCAGGTCAATTACAGTGAATACCTGTGACCCCTGGATCTGGGTCAGCCCTGGGTCAATGTAGGGAAGAGGACATCGGGAAGTATGGACCCGTTTGTTGAGCTCCCTTAGGTCAGCACAGAGTCTCCACTGGCCGTTTGGTTTCAATATCCCCAGCACCGGATTATTGAAGGTGCTGTGGACTGAATGAATTATCCCACGGGACTCAAGGTTCTTAATTATTTCCATAAAGGACTCCATTGATGCGAGAGGCAAGCGATATTGCTTCACAAACACTGGAGTCATGCCAGGATCTGTGGGAATTGTTGTTGTGTGGTTGTCCGTGCGACCACAGTCATATGAGTCCACCGCAAAGAGGTCTTGAAAATCTAAGAAAACTTGTTTCAATTTTTGCTTCTGCTCCAGAGTCTCACAGGCATCAGCTAGGTTGACTCTCTCTTCAACCATCTGCCTGAAAGACTTCCGGTTGGCTATCTCAGTGGCCTTCTCCAGCGAGGTGGAGAAGTCCCTGCTCAAAGTGCTGATTTGGACTGATGGCTTCAGGTGGGGATGGCAGTTCTTGTGGAATTGAAAGATAACCTCATCCCTCCTGAAGTCACAGGTCACATCTTCCTTACCATAAGGGCAGGAGGAGTACACCAGGAAATTCCCCCCATGCCGGGTGAAGATCCTGTCTGGTGGTGTGTCATCGTCGCTATCAGTGTCAAAATAGTCCTTGGGGAATGGTCCTAACAGTTCATTACTTAAATCTATGGAAAAATGTTGGTCATCAACCGCCATTCCAATAATGGTGCTTGCGCCCAGAGTGATACACTTTAGGCCGCTGTTATCCACCTCTATTGGAATGGTGTTGTGCTCTATGTTGACTAGTGGTGTTGGGTTTACCCCCAACCCTTGCTGTTTTAAAATGAGCATTAAGATGGACATAAGCATCAGGATTTTCAGTTTCTGTCCTCTTTTTAACTTTTACTTCCTATGAGAATTGTCGGGTCCGTTCTGGGATGGGGACTTCCTCTGGATGGAATTTCAACTGCATATGACAGCAGTTGAGCTGACCGAAATGCTTTCTCTGGGTCATCAAAGTCCATGGGATTACCCGCTAATCCGGACCAGGCTTTGAAGTTTATTAGGTCACAACTAATGGCAAAGCGATTGAGAATGTCACTGCCTAAATAAAATGCAGCAAGGGCATCTCACACGACCCAACAATTATGGATTATGCTCTTGTTGCCTATGGACATTTTCATCATGCACCTGCTAGGCAGGAGATGTTTGGAATTGTGTGTTTCCATGTCCATTTCCCATTTGTCTAACAGTTTAAATGTGGGAATGGCTGGATCTTTTGGGAGTTTGCGGAACATGGCCTCGCTGATGAAGCTCTTACCGTTGTTCACACACACTCGGGCAAAAACAGAGTCCTTCCCCTCATTCAACTGAATAGGGATGAACAACTGGGTTCTGTCGAGCCCTCAGCATGCAACCCAGATCCTGTGCCATGTTCTGGACCTGGTGCTCTAGTTGGGACACCCGCTCTGGCTGGTACGGGGTCCTCAGATCTACCCTGGGTTGATCCCAGGAAGGGTAACTATCCCTTCTTGCATAATACCCGTGGTTAGGAAAGTTTGGGTACCCCTCCACCCTTGGCCTCCCCTCTCCCGGATTAGGCTGTCTGGGCTCAGGAAAGTGGGAAAAGAAGGATGGGTTTTTTTGGGGGTTGAAGTTCGGCGGGTATCAGGGAATGAATTTTGGTCCGGTATTTGGGGGATTGCTGCCCTCCTGGGGAAAGTGAGGAGGGAAGTTTCCTGGGTTTCCAGCTGTCTGGTTGGATCTCCCCTCCCTTCCCCTTGGGCTGGAGGAGTCCACACATAGCCCAGGATGGGTCTATTTCCCTTGTAGCCTGAGCTGATGTAATCAGGGGAGTTAGGGGTCCCATTTGTGGGGTTACCTCCTTGGCACCCTGTTTGGAATTGGCCCGAGGGCCTTCTGGGTTTGGGGTTGGTCGGATTCTGCATGGGAAGGTTTTTAGACCAGTCTAGTGATCTTTTCTCATGAAAGTCCCTCACTAGCTGGGTCATAATATACTAAGGGAGAGCATGAAAGAAGGTGTTCACAAATTACTTACTGTCAGTGTGCACCCTTCTAGTGGTCTGCGCAAAGGCGCGTTTCAATTCCTGAACCATTTCTTGTGGGGCTTGGTCTTCCTCACATTGTAAGTTGTAGGCTGCCTTGCAAGCCTCTTGAGGGTTCCTATGAATGGAAAAATGTTTCAGGATGGCCACCCTATAGGTGGACCATCTGGAATGGTTCTGATCCTCCAGCCCCGCAAAGAAGCTGGAGCACTCTGGAGAAAATGTCCACTTTACATACTGAATACAGCTTTGACTGTCCTTCAGATGGAAAGTTTCCATCATCTGCTCAAATAATTCAAGATGCTCTCAAACCGAATATTTGGCATTTTTGTGGTAGGGCGTGATGAAGCTCCTAATAGCTTTTATTTGTTTCAGGGGATCCTTGAGTAAAGCCCTCTTAACTTTTTTAGTTTTTTTGGTTCTTGTCACTCTGGTCCACTCACCCTCTGACTCAGAGGCACTGCTACCAGAGGTGGCTGTCTGGTCTTCTAGACTCTCCCGGATTCTGTGAGCTTGGGAATGGCTGGCAGAATGTGGGGGCCTAGTTCTTCTGACTCTTCCTTGCTCCCCGGATTGGTTGAGTAGCCCCCCACTGTCCTAGCTGGGAAGAGGTTTTTAGTATGCTCTTAGTGGGCCTAATCTCATGGAATTCCCCACCAAATTTCACTGTCTGATCTCTTGGTAAGCTATATTTCTGAGGATCCATTTCTCTGATTTTCCCCTCACTGGAGTCTCCCTGATCAGAGATGGCCCTAGCACTTGGGAAACTCTACAGAGATGCCCGCCCATCCATTTCTGGGAGGTGCTGACCTATTAGCCCCATATTCCCCATTGGGTTGAAGTCTACCATCCCCATGGCCCTTCGCTCATGTGAGCCAGTGGACATGGAGGTAGCAGAGTCCATGGAGCTGAAGAGATTAAAGTCTCTGGTGCAGGGTTCCTGAGCTTATGCTCAGGTGTTTCCCTCTCCCATCTGACCTCATCCCTCTCAGCCCCTACTCCCCGATGGCATGCAATTTGACTCTTTTGTTCTTCTATTAAGGCCTTACTGGTCTCTATTAGTTGTTCCTGCATGGCTATCTGTCATTGTCTCTCTGTGCTTCCTTTCTGCATTGGGAGTACTGGGCCAACTTTTGCTGCAGGTGTCTCACCTCCTGAGTTCTGTTCTTACTGGCCTGATCATTCTTTGCCAGAGTATCTTCCACCCTCCTTGTGTGTTCTAACAGCTTTTCATAGTCCATTTTGAGTTCACCCAGTCCCTGAAGGGCCAGGTGATTTTCATCCACCTTGGTTTTTAAATGGTTGACTTCCTGGCGTAAAGCATCCTTTTCCTGAATTAGAGCACCCCTCTATGCAGCCAGGTCGTCCCTCTGTTTTTTGAATGCACCACCTTTCTGGCGCTCTTCATCGAACTCTGTTTGGGATTCAAGGTCTTTAAGAATTTATTTATTATTTTCTTCTTTTAATTGATCTTGTAAGACAACCATCTGTTCTGCGCAAACTCTATTAAAAGTTAATTGGTGCACCAGTTTTTGTTGGCTCTGTTTTAAAGTGTCCAACCTTTCTTGACACTCTTTTTTCAGTGTCAGTAATTTGGTGTCTTGCTCTACCCTCTCTTGCTGCAGGAGATCCAGATCTTCTTTTACTTTTGTCAGGTACTGTCTGGTTTCACTCTCTGATTCTTGGCTCTTTTATAGCCTTTACTCTGCCGAGTCCAGATCAGTATGGGTCTTTTCTAGGGAATGTACTTGCCTTTTTGCCAGATCTAGGTTTTCAGCATATTTTGCCTGTATTGCTCCAATGTGGAGGTACAGGTACGCCTCAATTTTAGCAATTTTACATTGCTCTTCTTTTACCCTTGGGGCCATATACAGTTCATTAAGTGCCTGGTGTAATGGACCCTGGTCCTGTCATATATATAATTCTGTGGCAGTGGCTTGTCGTTTGATTTCCTGCAGCCAAACATTCTCATCCTGCTCAATCCATTCACCCCTGACAAACAATTTGTGCAGTAGGTGTTCTTTTGCCATATTAATTTCCACTGCGGTCGCCATTCAGGAAATATTAATTTCCTTCTGACTTATCTCAGGGTTACTTTTACTTTTGCAAAACAGGTCCAACTCCTTTGAGTATTTCTATTGAAGGGTGTTTTTACAGTGTAGCAAAATGGGCATTGAAGTA
The DNA here is from genome assembly GCF_040938575.1 of Ambystoma mexicanum. Classification (NCBI taxonomy): domain Eukaryota; kingdom Metazoa; phylum Chordata; class Amphibia; order Caudata; family Ambystomatidae; genus Ambystoma; species Ambystoma mexicanum. The sequence continues at coordinate 1,158,658,606 of NC_090928.1, read as the reverse complement.
CTGTAGCCAGCACGCTGCGTTAGACTGTCACAAGTGGTATGTTTAATTCAGGATCTCATGACGAGCCCCCAAGCTGTAAGTGATATCAATCCAGCACACACCCAAGTCAATGCCTAGTGTGTCATGCACAACTGAAATCCTTATTTATTTTTGTCTAAAAGTTCTTTATTCTGAACGATGTACCACTCATATCACGCCCCTCTCCTGGAATCCCCCCGGTTTACAAATTTAAAATATAAATGGATGTATTTACAATTTAATCACACTATGTTTTAATGGGTAAAGAATGATCACCAATGGGGTGATGTAACACATAAAAATCTCTTTAATACACAAGGAGTAATAAGGAGCAAACCAATTATCACAGAAGTAATACTTTTGTGTATGTGTTCAGATCCAATAGCACTGTGGTAAAGGGTTCCCCCTGCACACCCCTCAACCCCCCAATAGGAAATGTAAAGAGATAGGCGGAGAGAGCAGGTATTCAGGAATGGCAGAATTCAAACAAAATAACAATCCCACTTTCCCCCAGCAAACACAAGAGAAAACAGAATTGACTGTCAAGCTGTCTGAATGGCTTTTAAAGTTATATTGATAATGGATTGGGTAAAAACACTAATATGGTCAAAATTGCTGAAATTGCTATCAATTCTTATGGGAGCCACTTTGGATGGTTGCACACAAACACAAGCAATGATTCAATACCAAGAAACAATTTGAAATCCTAACATTCAAGTCGGGAACAATCACAAGCTGTTTTACACGTGTCAGAATTTCCCAAAAATGCAATTTTTGGCAAACATTTCACTGCGCAATAATCACGATAATGGGACAACCGTAAGGATTTGGGATGCAGTTTTGGATGTGATTTAAAGCTGTGGATGTTAGCAACAAGCAGATGTTGAACATTTTGTTTCTAGCATGAAAACTGAGGAAGTTATGGACATTTTAGTGGAGGTCATTTTGGAAAGAATGGAAAACAGGAATGCGCTTTTAAAATGACAAATGGGATTTCTAACACTAGAGGATGACTATGAACAAAACACATCCCCACAAGAACACAGCCACTTTATCAGAATGACTGCCTACCCGGGACTCGCCTTCTTCAGATGAGAAAATTACAGGAGGAAGATAGCAGGGATAGGATAGAAAGTTTAGACAATTCAAAAATACTCCTAACAATTCAGGTTCTGAAGACAAGATAGAATGGGTTTAAGATAGGGATTGACTATGGACAGTACATATGCTAGTGACACAGTTCTATCTATAGATACTCACCAGATATGCTTTTACATGGAACCGTCAGGATTCTGATCCGTCAAGATTCTGGTCATTGAAGGTAATCTGGTTCTGGGACAGACAGCTGGGCATATCAGATTGGATCTGCAATCAGCAAGGTGCTCTGGTCACAGCACGGCACAGGACTGGATTGGATCTGCAAGACACTCTGGTCATAGCACGGCACAGGACTGGATTGGATCTGCCCTTTTTGGTTCTAATGATAATTATTTCAACAGGCAAGCAGTACAGTGCAGCACAGCTGTAGTATGATGCTTCCCCTTAGGTTTGTGGGGTTGGTCCTGGTTCTGGACATTGAGGCCTAGCTGAAAGTGGTTCAGCTATGCAATAGGTTCTGCTTTGCCAAGTTTCTGGAGTCTGGAGCAAGGAAGATGGAAAGTTCTGCAGCAGGGTGCTCCGCCAGCATTTGGATAGTGGGTGAATCTGTCTGTGTTTTTTCTGCCCTCTTTGGTCTCTATGTATGCTATGATAAAGAGGGTGTGTGTGCTGGTTGAGCCTAAGCTCACCCCTTTGACAGGGATTGGTCAGAATCTCCTCTCTGCCTTGATAGATGTAGAAAAACAGTATGTCACCTTTATGGTGTGGGTTTATGAGGCTTAGTGTCTACCCCTAGCCTCTTGAACACAAAATCTACTTTTGACAGAATATATATTTACACATGTGCAATCTCTATAACAACCACATATATAGATTACATATTTTGTACAACAGCTACTCCTCCAAACCCTGCAGCTGTGGGATCTTGTGTCTGCTTTTCACAGAATGTTGCCCTTTTCATCCGGAACATAATGTCCAATTTATCAGCAAATTTCTATAAGTGTGTGCGTATAACATGGGCATAAGTATTTAGAATTTCATACTTCTAGCAGAAATACATTTTGTGTAAAATCACATTTTCTGCCATTTCCTTCCAAATCATGTCACACGATTTTGCCGATTCTTGAAATGTGCAGCCAAAATTTAGATTTACAATTCTGTTGCTTTTGTGTTTTTGACAATTTTAAGTGGCAAGTTAAATGTATTTAAACAAAATGTTCTTTGTGAATGTTCAGCCACAGATGGCTGTTTGGGTCCACCTCTTTTTCTCACCCTTCAGTTCAGAAGCAGTCTCCTCCCTGTTCTCTTGGCATAGGTCATTTACTACGGTCCTCCCACCTAGCCTTTCCTGCCTTGCAGCTGTTCATTGTTTCCTTCCCCACTGCAGACCAGCTTCTTCCCCAACCCTATAATTATCGCCTTGGTGTGATTTCCTGCTGGAGGGAGCTGGAGGGAGAGGCCTTGCCTCTGTGAGGAAAGCTGTTATTCCTGTTTGGTAGCTTTAGCCAGCTTATTTTAACTGTTAGTTCTGCTGAATTTTCTCTTAACATGCATCAAACTTGTGGGATCATATCACAGCTAAATACTCATTCAAGAATTTATACCATAGAATCAAAACTATTACCAGATAGGTTACTCTCAATAATAGGCCTCTTAGATTGCAAACATTTGATTTTAGTTTATACATGTTTAAAGTTTAATCCTGCAGGCCTCTGACAGCTGTCATTCAGGCAGCCGAGGGTACTGCACCCAGATTTTGACAGATCCACAGACAAGCCACTTTTGCTGTGGAAATCTCTTGATATTTTCAGCTTTTCAGGAAATTGTAAGTTCACAATGCTTTCTTACACTAAGTGAATTGTAGCACCCAGTAAGAATTTTGGATGTTTGAGGGTGTTTTGTACCGACATTGTGCAGTTTCAGCAACAAAGAAAAAAGGATTTAAAGCAAGATTTTAGGGTTTCCTTTAGCAAAGCACGGCTTTTCCTTCTGTACTCCATCTTCACATGTTGTGGATCCCAGTGACCTGTTTCAGGAGTGAGATCTCTGTTCCGCCACTGATAACATGCATGGCAGATTGGCAGCCATCTTTTTGTGCTTTGCAAAGCGTGATTTTCAGAGGTTTTGGCATGCACAAGGGTTTTGCGGCCATTTTGATGTTTCTGGCACCATCAGAACACAGTGATGCCGCATGGCAGAGCAGAAGAGGGTTAAGACATCCCACAGGGGTATGGGAGGTAGCTGTTAAGATGGATTTCTGAACTCGGACCTTGTGGGCAGAGGTTCAGAAGGCCAGACTAGTTTCTTGGAACAGGGTACCCTTGGACAAGCCAGACCAATCGTAGCTATGGCAGGCGGTCAAGACTAAGTCTCAGGAGTGGTGAGGGTGACTGAAAGACCTCAATGAGCACACATAGCAAGGACACTTACAAATTACTCCCAGACAGGTGTTATATCAAAAATACAAACATGTTTATTACAAGGCCTTTGTAACTCAGACCATAGCAAAAGAATCACAGCAATACTAAGTAAACCAACACAACACAAGCAATACAATATAGACCATTGGGGTATACAGGGTTAAATGCACAAAATATGTCGACAACCTAGATGGGAAGGAAACAGACAGTGCAGGTAGTCTTTAAGCCCCTTCGACATCAGCAACACACCTAACTAAGAGGCAGTCCAAGCCCTAAGAAGAGAGGAGCCTTGTGCTCAAAAGTACATGCAATGCAAGTGCCCACGGTTCTTCCAATGGGTGAAACAGGGTCTCTTCAGGGGTCTCTACCAGCTCAGGAAGGTGGATGAGGTGATGAAGAATACGTTCCCACTATTCAGCGAGCACCTCCACTTGAAGGCAGAGGCAGTTCCAGAGAGTGAGATGGTGTCGCTAGTTTGCACTAGCAGTGGAAAGTAGAGGGACCCTCAGGGGCCACTCGTGCATAAAAAGGGGCCCAATCACAGACCACAGTGGTCCCAGTCATTAACAGCACTCCAGACTCTCTGGCACCCAGGACATGTATTGGGGACAGACACCCCAGCCCAAATCCTGGAGGCACGCACACAGGGCATGCAGAAGCCCGCGAAAGCTTGGCGTTTTGTGGGAAACTGCATGTCCAAATAAGGACTGACCTGGGTCGGCTCGACCTGGGGAAGGCAAAGGGGCAAGATGGCCAAAGGACAGGACAAAGAACCTTGTGGCATGGCCATTTCGGAGGCAGGCCACCTATTCATGCCAAACACGGTTAATGCGGTTAACATGGCAGGAAAGGGTTAAAAATAATGCGAAAAAATAGCTGCCACCAGCCCTGTCCATGACACATCTGCACATCTCACAAAAACTTAATCGAGAGTATCTAGGGTCATTATAATAGACTATGAGACCCCAGTACACTGCACTGTAAGGTACCGTGTGTATTTGTTACATGTTGCACAAAAGTTGCAACATTGGAAAATGACTAAGGGAAACAAAGTCTCCCAGTACTGGCTGTCTTAAGGGCATGTCAGTTTCCCCATAAAAAGTGAAGGAAAGCCCAGAGGAGTGCAGCTGAAGGCTGTGCTTCTCTGGAAAAGTCAGTCTATGGTGTCTAAACAGCAGCACAAAGTTTGGGGGTGTACAACTGGAGGGAAAATTACACATAAAAATGAAATCTTTTCTAACTGTAGCAGAGAGTGAAAATAGAAGTTAAAGACAGATAGAAAAAATGGGTGAGAGAGAGAGAAAACGAGGGGTTGGGAGTGAAAGAGCGAGGTAGGGGCGAGAGGAGCGGGAGAGAAAGAGAGAGAGGAGGATGGGGAGAGAAAGAGAGAGATAGGATGGGGCAAGAAAGCAAGAGAAAGCAGGGTGGAGAAAGAGAGAGGAGGGGGAGAGAACAGAGAGAGGAGGGGGAGAGAACAGCGAGAGAAAGAAAGACAAAGAGGAGAGATAACAATATTTCTGGTTTTGAAACGGTGGTGCAATTAATAGCAGCACAGTAGAGATGTTTTGAATGGATTGCACTATTTGGAAGACATGAGAATCCTGCATCATTCTAATACACTAAGATTCTACTGGTCTATGCTATTACAACAAATTAAAGAACTCGACATCCTGTATGGATGCAGTAGCTGAAATATATGCTTCATTTTAAGGCACAGCTTTTTCTTCAACGTGCAAGGCCATTTCACTTGTTTGTTTCATATGAAAGAAAAAAACAAAGAAGTATTCTCACCCCATGACACCCAAGCTGATAAAGCAATATAACGCTGCACTGCTCCATGAGACTCCCCTCCTCCCCCAACAGGAGAAAAAAAGAAATAGCTCAGCCGAATCAGAGAACTGACACGTGATTGTGTCATGGACTAGTGACTAATTGTTGTGACTAGGACATCACCAATGTCAGGCAGCTGTCTACATCACTGTGATAATAAAAGGGACTGCCGCACTGGCACGGGCGCCAGTCTCAATGACTGCATCCTTGTGTATTTGTGGTCATTCTAGGGGTGCTCCGTTGATCAAAACAACTGCTGATAAGTTGGTTGGGGTCCTGCGATAGCCCCACGCCACGTCTTCGACGACACAGCACCTTGGTACTCACCGGCAGCTGCTGGTGTGCTAGCAATGGAGGCAGTGCGACTGTGTTCTGTGATGCTTAACGGATGACTCTCCAGCTCCTGCTGGAGGAGGGGAGCAAGGTGACCACCCTGAAGCAGCGGGAAGCAGAACCAGCACCCGTTAAAGTAAGCGGGACGTGTGCGGTGCTCAGCACAGTGGCGCAAATACACCAGCTCATCAGCAAGGCAGAGGAGGAGCCATGCAGATAGTATACAGAATGTCATCCTGGCAACTGGGCGAGGAGCCTGGGTTGCAGCCCCTGCTGAGGTGGATGAACACCACGCACAGTGGCATCCCCAAAAGGTTGGCGCAGTGACCAATAAATTGAGTAATGAACTGGATGATGCAGCACACCTGTGACCATCTAGGCAGCACCCAGATAGTGTAGGGGCAAAATGGGCATTAAAGTACTGCTAGCTGCACGCCAATGGTGCTCTGTCATTTGTGGCCCACAAACAAGGGTGGAATACTACCTCACAGCATGTCAAATAGTATATTATGTGGCATATAACCCATCCTACTGATTCAGAGTTTACCTTTTTCTCTAATCCCAGATCATATCCCAGTGTACATCCAAATCTCAACCCCAACAGAAAATCCACAAATCCAATAGATCGATATTTAATGCTATCCTTTTGAGTGACAATTCATATACACCCTTCATTACACAGCAACACAACAACTTCTTCTTGGAAAATACAAGTCAGAACACATCTATTATTAACAGTTGGGACTGTTATAAGGCTGTTCTTAGGGGCCAAATCATATTGTTTGTCGCTATCAAACTGGACAAGAATCAGATACTATTCTTAAACAACTTAAATCCCTTCCATCCCAATATGCTCATACCAACTCTCCTTCCACTGTTAAGTATATTTTAAAGCTAAGATTCCATTACAATAACATTGTCTCTCAATACTCATGTGCTAACCTGCTGAAATATAAGGCATGAATGTACGGTGGTATTCATAAAGGATCATAGAGGCAACAGAACATTTTCGTACAAAGAAAGCATCCACATTTTATCTCAATTGTACTCGAATTTATATACCTCTTAAGCAAACCCCGAACAACATTCATATTCAAGAATTCCTTCATCACACCCCCCCATACCACATATCCCAAAGCAATTCTTCAGTCATTAAACTTACTGATCGCTCTTACTGAAATACACCAGGCCATTAAAGACCTTAAAAAAGGTCAATCAACTGGCCCAGATGGCTACCCTATTGACCTTTCTGACCACTTTAGTAACCTATTAGCACCTACATTGAATGAACTATTTTCCCATTTCATTATGGAAAGCAAAGCAGAGGGATCCTTCTTGGAGGCCATGTTAATTACTTTTCCCAAACCTAATAAAGACCCTGATCTACCCTAAAGTTATTGTCCAATTCTCCTATAAATCCAGATTGCAAAATCTTCACCAAGATGTTTGCTAACAGACTTCTTCCCTTCCTACCTAGCTTACATAAACATGATCAGGTTGGATATGTTAAAGGCAGGCATTCTTCTTCCAATATTAGATTTTTCCTTGATGTCTTATATATAATACACAACTCCAAAGATCCCCCTGCAGCAGTAGCCCTGGATGGTACCCCATTTCTCTCTATGATTAGAGTTTTATATTCCAATACTAAAACAGCTGTCTTTGTTAATGGACAAATGTCCCCCTACTTCCCCTTGTTTAGAGGTACACATCAGGGCTGCCCCCTTTCAATCCTTTTCAATTTAGCTTTAGAAACTTTCTTAAAAGCAATAAGGCAGAATGACAATATTTCAGGAATTAAATGTGGGCATGTACATGTCAAAACTGTGGTGTATGCAGATGATGTATTACTGCCCTTAGGAAATCCTGATATTAGTGTTCAACACTTATTAAATATTATCTCAAAATGCTCACTAGCATCTGGCTGTAAGTTATACACTGACAAATCAGACATTCAACCCCTCAATATACATTGCATTAAAGATCACACTCAAACTTTACTATCAAATAGTGTCCCAAAGGCTTTGAGTAGTTGGGTATTCATGTATCTGCAGAGAGCAAAGATATCTTTAAACCCAATTCTGAAACACTACTAACAAGAATTACAGAATCAGCAACCTCCTGGTCCACCTTGTATCTCTCCTGGTGGGGCCACTTGGAATCTATTACAATGATGAGTTCCCCCATTGTTCTCTATCTTCTTTAGATGTTGCTGACTCCTCTTTCCCTTTCCTTGTTCAGATCCATAGGTTTCTGTTTAGCTAAGTTCTTATAGGGAAAAAAGGGACATAGATTCTTTTCAGCAAATTAAAAAAATCTCATGCAGATGGTGGTGTAAGATTTCCAGATTAAAAAAAAAAAAATCCATATGGCTTTTGTTCTCAGGCAGACAGCTATGGTTTACACATGAAGAATCAATTCATGTACTCATTTGGGTTCTCGTACAGAGAGCTATGTTTTCCCCTATAACCCTGCTGATGGTTACCTTATCAAGGGGAAAAACACATTTCCCAAAATACACCTGTATTCCCAATCTGCCTATTTCTTTCAGATTTTAAATGTTCCCTCTATCCCAGAATCCTTCCTGTTCACCTCATATATTTGTTTTAATCCTTTAATAAAAATGAATGGAACATCTATTTGTTGGAAACCGTGGCTATTTATGGGCATTACGTTCAACAACTAGCTCATTCTACAAGGAGCTATAATCACTTTTGATGATTTTGCCATTAATGTTCATGTTCCTGTCTCTTTTATGTAAGCAATATTTGAATATTAACTATGCAATTGTGGAAAACTATGAGACTTTAATGAGTAATTCATGAGTAATTCCAACATTCTGAATGCACAGAAATCACTACACATGCTAAACTCTGACATTACTACCTCCATGTTTTACAAAGTCTTGTCTGAAAGAACCACCTCTCAAATGACAGAATATCTCCATATTGATTGGCAGCAAGACTGTATTCTACTGGATAACCAACTACATGGGCTGCTATAATGGAGGGGTATCGCTAAGTTTACTTCTTCAGCAAGCCAGCTTGGTCCAAACCCTCTTCTTTTTTCATCACAGTGCTTTTATTACTCCTCTATCAGTCTTCAAATGTAAAGTAGTGCTCAATGCCAGATGCTGGAGCTGCTTGCATGCTCTGGGCTCTTTCAAAAATATGTTTGTGGACTGTCAAAATGTTAAACCATTTTGGAATCAAGTAGGGATTCCTATCAAAAGTATTTTAACCTACAGTAAGAGTTTTGTTTTCAATTTCTCATTATTGGTAGCTCATCATTACAAGATACTATGAATACGAACACGTGTTACCTGTTAGACCTTTTCATTGTGGTTGCAATCCAAACTGTTACCACAAACTGGAAACATGTGGATCGTATTCATTATAAACTGTAATATCCATAGGTTGGAAAGTTGTAATGCTTCCTCTCCTGGTCCACTGCTTACGCATCAGTTGAAATGGCAGTCATTTATAAGCTGTCTATCTAACATGAACCCCCATTAATACTTTATGGGCATGGCGTGTCCATGCATTATTTGTATTCTTACCCCCTGTCACCTCTGGTATATGTTCTGTTCATTTTCTGTTTTGTATTTCTTTTTGATCTGTTATACATTTCCCCTTATTCAACAGTTGTGAATTCCTTTATACAATAGACTTGGCTCAAATGTATCTTATTTATATGCTCTAATGCACACATTGTTCACAATTCTCTGTAAAGCATTTGCTGTATTTATTATATGCCTTACGTACATTGTGTTCCAAATAAAAATGTTTAAAAAAAAGAAGAACATGGTGTGTTATTTATATAGCCCTTTCACAAAGGCGCTGTACATAGAACATATTTACATCAAATTATCACCCAACCAAAATTCTTACTTATTTATTGACCTCAGAAGGATGAAAGGCTAGGTTGATCTTGTCTTTATTCGAACCTGAGATTTGCAGATCACACACAGAACGCTTCAGCAAGCGTTCAACCTACTGAGCTAAAAGTGGAAACAATTAAAACAGTACAACTGTTTAGTGAGTCTAAATCCATTACTCTCTAAATGTATGGTCCTACTCTAATCAGATAGGTTCAGATAGCTATTTAAAGGTGAACCGTTTATTCTCCAATAAAATTTAAAATGAAATATATTTTTTTCTTTTTTTAGCATTTGGATAAAATACAAACGTTTAGCCGATTTATTGATATATCACTATATCGTTTGAAGAAACGTAATACAAAGGGTAAATAAAACCGTATGCTCTGCGTAAAATATCCTGTTCAGCTTGAATTGTTTACTAACCTGAGGCCTACGAGTTAGTGGTGCTACAGAAGAGATCAGATAGATAGATAGATAGATAGATAGATAGACAGACAGACAGACAGACAGACAGACAGACAGACAGACAGATAGATAGATAGATAGATAGATAGATAGATAGATAGATAGATAGATAGATAGATAGATAGATAGATAGATAGATAGAGATAGATAGATAGATAGATAGATAGATAGATAGATAGATAGATAGATAGATAGATAGATAGAGATAGATAGAGATAGATAGAGATAGATAGATAGATAGATAGATAGATAGATAGATAGATAGATAGATAGATAGAGATAGATAGATAGATAGATAGATAGAGATAGATAGATAGATAGATAGATAGATAGATAGATAGATAGATAGAACCATCCAAAAACAATCCAAAACAATCCAAAAAGTGGATTTCTTTTTTGCTCATGATATGGTCGGATGTGAGTTTCGCTGCATACCTGATACCTCCTCAAACCCAAGTGTAACAGACAAACTACTGAACATTCATAGCAAAAGCTGCACTTTTGTATAGTTGTCGTCATTTAAATACAGAATTTTGTTCCACATACATGGGTCATAGGTTTGTATCGCAAAGCTAGTGTTGTACTCAAAGCTGACTGTTATATCACCTGCTGTATCAGGTGAACAATCAAACATATCATTTGTATTAATAGTGTAATTTGGATCTTCGATGGTTAGACTTTGGAACAGAAATCTTGATGATATGTTTTTCGGTACTTTACTGGCAATGATAATCTCATAAGCATAATAGAATCTGATCATGGAGCGCCAGTTGGACATAATGGAGATGGATATGATGTGCTAATTATAGATAGTTGAAACAGAGACAACATTTGCTAAATGGCTCCTATGGACACTGGAATGTCTGTGGTAAATAGGCTTAAATTCAATGGGACATGGATTCAGGATGAATATACTCCCCCGTAGCACTTAAATGGTCATGGAAATTGTGTGCTACCTAGGTGGTCAGTGAAATGGCAATGGTCTGCTAACTGAGCATAATAAAAGCAACAATGCATAAAGGGTGCAATTCATGGAAATGTGCACAGAAATTCTGCAACACCTGCGTGATGAGAACGTGACTCTGTGATCTTGCACGCTCTGTGTATTCATGGAATTATTTGCGCAAAGTAACCTTATATGCAAGTCGCTGCCAGAATGCCCTCAACATACCCACAAGCAAATATAAAACAACCAGAAACATCCACCATGGCGTGTTCCCAGGTGCAAATACATGCACCCTCAAAACAATGTATGGGGTCCCCTGCAAGAGGGCACCCCTAGGACCCTGAGTGCAGTCCCCTTTAACTGATACCGGCTCCCCGACAACATGCATATAATGTATCGCAACTGAGGTAAAAATCTAGGTGCAAACCCCAATAAAACGTTCCTGCACCCCGCTACACTGCGTACAAGCACCCCTAAATTAGATCGGAACCCTGGCTGCGTGCACGCACATAAAAATGTCAACACCCGATGCTACCACTGCACAGGGATTCTTATGCACAAGTTTCTGTACGCAAGCCTTCGGGTGGCGGATAGTATGAGAGCTTTGCATGGACATTTCCCTGCTAAAGGTTGCACAGTTGGATCCCTGAATATCTATTGTTCTGTGCAATAGTGGGCATATGATGGACTGCCTGCAGGCTGTCCCTCATAATTCCCACTTTTTCAGAAGTTCTTTGCCATTTTCGGTGTTTTGCCCACTTCCTCTGCTCTGCGCAAGCCACGCACACTCTCTGCATGGTATCTCGCGCAAGGCGATTCTCCACTCGCAAAGACGTCCTGTGCCTCTGCAGTTTCCTCGCAAGTCCAGGAAAAGTCCCACTCAGTCGGTTCCATGAACCGCCGAACAGGGATTTGTGCGCAGATTGACAAGCACATATGTGATTTTTCATGCAAATATTTCCATAAATCGGGACCTAAGTGTGCATTTTTGGAATGGGAAATGTTATTGTAATGAGGCATTGTTTTGGGATGCACGTACAATGTCCAAGACAAGCAAAAATGTTCAGGCTGAGAAAGACCTATTAGTAAGTGCCACAGTGGGAGCAGTTTGAGTTGTGCGTGGCAGAAGGTGCATGTATCACTTGTAGTTAGTTTTGACACATGATAGATACACCATATAGTAACAAGGAATGAGAAAGAAATGTATTCATATTGTGGTTGGAGATGCTATAGCTAGGGCTATGTGTTATAGGCCCTGGGTTTAAAAATAGTACACTGTTACGGTTTAACTGAGGTGCAAGAAGGGAGCTGAAGTACGTGAAAGATGGAATCTGGAGGGTATTGTGGTAAAAGCGAGGTCAGCATGTTGACATGTCAAGAGGGCCACCATATTGGATTTTAAGGCCTAGTACATGAAGAGCAGAATGAAGGCTCTGATGTGGAGCTGTGACTCTGTTTATTTAATTTGTGATGTCATCTTGCATATCCTGGGTATTAGTCTCATCAGCACACAGTGATGGCATGAGTTATGGTTGCTTAGCTTACCAACTGGCGAATTTGTGAGGTTTTTCGGTTTTACTTATAAGCATAATGTCCTTTAAACAAAGTTTGTTTCATTGAATATCATAGGTTTTTATTAGTGCAACTTAATAATAACATCCCTTTAACAATGTTTTTTCAGTGAATTTCAATGGGGCTTTACCAGTGCACGCTACTTTCTTACAACTTACTAATCTCATACTTACCCCAGTATAGCAATATTTTCTGCCAATTTACAAAGTTTCACATTAGAATTGTGCCATTTCCCAGCTTCTAGCATCTTTTTTTAACACATCTATAGACATTTTGCAACTGTTTCCACTATTTTTGCATCCATCGACGTTTGCGAACGTGTGACGTCATTGCAGAACTTTCCAGACAGTATCACATGACCACGCGCTCGCATGCAGCATTATGATGAGTTTACAAATGCATCTGAACTTCTCAAGCGGGGCCGTGCTTCACTAACAGTTTGGAACTGCATTTTCTGCTGATCCCAGAACTTTCAAACTCAAAATGTACCCTTGGACAGCTCCAACACCTGTTCTTAATCATTATCTATTAACAATCTAGCACAGAGCACATACTTGGAAGAGTATTAGAAAAACTGCTATTTATCTTAAAAATGGCATCAGCTATTGCCATCCCTCCTCCCCAAGAGCCACCAAAACCACCACTAGCTGGAGGACCTACACAAAAAAACAACTGCAGTACTTCAACCGACAATGAAGAGGACCAAGAAGAGGAGGTAGAGGAAGTGCCTTTCTCTAGCACCTAGAGAGAATCATGGGTGTGGCAGTTCTTTACTAGTGTTGGCAGTGTACCAAAGTCTAAAGCTACCAAAGTGAAATGCACTGAGTGCAACGTTGTACTCAGTCACAGACTACCAGGACAGTACTCCTACTGTACCACCTCCATTTGCTGCCATACCAAATCCAACCACCGCAATGCTCTCAGAAAGGCAGTTCTTTTTTTAGCAAGTACTAGGCTGTCTTTCTCCACCTCATCATCCTCAACCAATACTGTAAACACACAGCCTACTTCTGTGGGACACAAAATCTCACCAGTTACAGTGCAAGCAATAAAAAAGAGGCTGTTCATCCATATTTTTTGAAGACAACAATACTCTGTATATACTGCAACACACCACTCTGTATTGAGGAACAATTTCAAAGTGCTTTTGAAGCTGTAATCAAGGGCCATGGTAAACACTGCCCCTACCTTAGATGTGATACATGTGCAACATCTTCCACTGTCCACCGGCCCCTTCATATTACTTTTTGGCGCCTCCTCCCTTATTTCCCTCCGCCCCTTACTTTCTGACCTCTCTTGTAAAAAAAAAGTTTCCTTTGTGAACCACTTTTCACAGTTGAAAAATAGAATTAAAAATATAATCTTGTAGACTCCATCAACTTTACATTTCTCCGTAAAGTAAATAAACTCAATAAGATTTTCCATTAGCATTTTGTGTTATGCTAATGGGAATAATGTAACATGTATCCCTCATTCCAGGACCTGGAAAGGGGGATAATGGCCTGGCAGCTCAAATTATCGTCCCTTTCAAAGCAAGGGTGGAAAAGGAGTGATTTGGACCGTTATCGGCAGTTTCAGCCCCTACAACGAGGGATGAAGGTCATTAGCAGCCCGAGTTGCCAAGGCAGTAACCCAAATGCTGAAAAAAGCATTTTCCTTGCTATAGCAGGACAGGCACAGCATCCCGCTGTAGGAAGGAAAATCCTTTTACAAGATGGCCACCATCGAAGGGGACGGCGGAACACGAAGCTCCTCTTCCCCTTCCATGGTGGCATGCGGGAGGCAAATAGAAGGAGCGAATGCGAATGAGACCATAGGGGTCATTATGAGTACGGTGGTAGGGGGTTAACGGCACAGGTAAGGATGCCGGTGCCGTTAAACCCCTACCACCGTATTCTGAGGTCCCTTAGCGGGTCCCACTAAGGCTGGCTGGTAAAGTTATTTTGTACCTATATTATGATGCTTTTAAAAAAATGAAACACAGACCCATTTGCAAAAGCATGCTTTCAGGTCCTTCACAATGCTCCTTACACAAGTTTGCTGCAAATCCGCCCATGTTTGATTTTTTCAAAAGTGCCAACATGTAGGTAAATATACATGATATATTTCGAAAACCATGCTTTCCAGTTCTTGCTGACCCTCCTTGTCATATTTGCTGCAATCCCATCCAGCACTTCAATCTGTACATTTTATTTTCCCTTTCAAACCTACCCCAATTTTAAAAACCTTTACCACAAAGCCGGTCCCTGGTGGCCATAACCACTTTAACCCCATTGCTAAATCACTATTTTTTGTACCTATATTATGACACTTTTCAAAAAATAAAACACAGACACATTGGCAAAACCATGCTTTCAAGTCCTTGCCAATGCTCCTTACACAAGTTTGCTGCAAATCCGCCCATGTTTTATTTTTTCAAAAATGTACGCACACACAATAGTCATATAACTTAGCCCTCGCACGACAAATTCCATTCAGACTTTGCACAAACATTAAAGATTGTGTGTACAATCTCTCCAAAAATTGTTGTCCACATTTGTCAAAAGGCAACAAAGTTATAAACCATATAAAAATGTAGAGCCCCCCTCAAAATCCCACCAAACATTCATATTTAAATCTAACATATGTTTGCACACTTTTGTGCAGATTCATCAAATTGCACAACATTTATAAACCTTTGCAATATGTTGGGACCCCTGTCTAATTTTTTTCCATCGCGACAAAACAGCACCATACTTTGCAAAACCATTCAGAATCAGGTCTCAAATAAAATTCCAACATTTCATTGAGTGGCGGCAAAGTTATAAGCCATCCAAAAGCTGCTTTTCACTAACCCTGTAATGCAAAAATAAGCATAGATGCCCCGAACATCTCAGGTGTCAGCGAATATCACAGGGCTATCCGCGCTGTTCTCTGACATTGTAGAAGAAAAACACCAATTCTTTTGGAGTTTTATGGCCATATCCCATCCCATTCCATCCTCATCACCCCTCACCTCCCTAGAGATCGTTTCATTGGTTTGACAAGTGCAATGTTGTGTTTTTTATTATGTTTTTACTGCGATGTTCGCAGAAAACGGGTGCTCTCCGGGAATCCAACATGGTGGGAATTTCCCACAGCATTTCCCTCTGGACCAATCAAATGGCTGTCCACGGACCGAACAGGAAAGTGAGTCCGAGGACCAACCCAGATATCACAAATCATTTTAGGTACTTTTTGGCCATGTTAAAAAAAAAAAAAACACTGGACAGATTTACAACACATTTTTTTAAAAAGCACTCCTTTGGGACCAAGCCACCACTCCTGCTGCAAATCTGGTCAAAATCCATCCAGCGGTTTGAACTGTAGGTGTGAGCAAAATAATTTTTCCATTGAGTCTATGGGAAAACCCACACTTTTGGGAAACCCCCTATAACTTTTCTCCCCCTTGATGAAACCTAACCAATCTTCACATAATCAATTTGACAGGGCCATGTCCATGGGACATGTGACAGGGCCATGTACTTTTTCTGCAGAGTATCGTGAGGGTTCGTCCGGGGGGATGGAGTTATAAGCCGCCCAAAAGATGCTCTTCCTTCCTATAGATATATATATATATATATAGATATATAATGATTACTCTGAGAAGTAGATTCCCCTGAAATATGACAGGCTGTCATCTGCATGTATATGTGTGCAACCGTTTTTGCTGTGTACTGTCCAATGAATGGACATTATTACCTTTGTGACTATGGGTAAACCTATGCAATTTGTGAAAATCCACAACCTATTTTTCAATGCTTTATAACTTTTAAAGCATGGGGCGAATTTTGGTCAGAAACATCTTGCAGAATTTCATAGGCGATACTGATACATCAACTCAGTCGATTGATCATAGTTTTCACCCTAACTATACGGTATCAACTGTATATTATGTTATCTTGGAACAAAGAAACCTATCAACGATTTGTTTCCTGGGCTTCATTAAAATAATACATTCTGTGTATCCCAGGAAAATGCGAGTGGACATTATAAAAGGTATTAAAATGTTGTGCTAACTGTCCATTTTGAATATTAAAATAATGGTGTGATGAGTTGGATTTTGCTCTGCAGGAGTACAAGGATGAACAGTTTTAAAATGGCCCACTCAGCCCTCACACGTCAACTATCAAAAGCACAATGCAATCATAAAGGTAAAACACGGACCTTTCACAGCTTTACCTCCTGTGCCTTTCATGGTAATGCAGGCAGTGGGAAGGCTATGCGTTTAAGAAAGGTATGAAGGTGAACCAGTAGTAACCCAAACAACACAGTATTGCAGTCCAACATACATGGAATGTCCAATCAAGGTTCAATAAAATTATACATACTTTAAGCGACCATGTCCTCTTCACATCAAACGTATAAAACACTGTACAGAAACTGACCCCAGAGGAAGAACAGAGAAGATGCGACAAACGGTAGAAAGTAGCGGAGTTCCAATGGTGGTAGTTAAAGTAGCACTCTGAGTGTAGTTCCAGTGGTGGTAGGTAAAGTACTAACAACAAAGAGGATACCTTGGCGAAAACCAGAGCGTTCGTGACCTAACAAGTCTTAAGGTCCAAATAGACCGAGGGGGCAGTTCAGAGTCAACAATACCTGGATTCAGTTCTTCGTAGGCTGACTCAGTCAGATCCAGTGTAGATGCGAGCTGATCAGGTCTAGCAATTAATGAGCTTAGCCAGGACAGAGTACAGTGTCAATCTGGCCAACGGTGCAAACAATCTTCAATGTGGTGGAGGAGAAAAGCAACCAGCGCTGGTGACTTCACTGTCATTCCAGGTGTGGTGAATACAGAGTGACTGGTATGGTACAGTATAACATGGAGCTTTGGCTGGTCTGGTCCTCCATTTACTGTGAGGTCCTCTTGGGGGACTCGAGGATGGGATGGTTCTGTTCTGGGTCTGTTCTCCTAGATCAGCCGATACTGGAGCAGAGTGGTCGGTTCTGATCCATAGTTGAGGTAACCCCTGATGTGCCCTGGGAGTGGTAGGGGACCAATCGTCCTTCTGTCTCACATGCATCCTTCATTACCTTCGGCTGATGGCGTTGCAAAGTGCAATTGTGCCAAAGCAAATCCAATGAGAACTTCAGAATGAATCTGTGACCTTAAAGGATCCAGGAGGATCTGAATGAATCTGATGAAAGGGTGGAAGACCCCTTCTTTCAAAGGCACACATCTTCAGGTGATTGGACTAAAGCTACCTTTCTTAAGTGGTCAAATCCCTGCTCTTGAAAGAAGTGTACTTTGTGTTTGACATCAGAAGTGCCCGTCGGATGTCAAACTCAAAGTGCTTTGTTCCAGACGAAGTGGACTGGACGTGAATGAGAGAGAGAAGCAATGGTGGAAGTCTCGTTACCTTGAACAGATCCCTCCTATCTACTCTAATCTGGCCCCCTTCCTATCTCACTAAGAATAAAGCCCTTTAGATATGCAGAGCACTGGTGTGAGGCATTAGAATGGGTGTGCTCCTTTGATAGCTGGGCCCTGGATAGTTGCACACTATGCTGCTGTCTCTGGTGGATGCTGCTATCTGCCCTCACAAAACGATGGAAGTAGAGGCATTGCCACTGAGGTTCCTGTGCCCTGCCATTTGGCAGTCTCAACCAGTCTGGCTAAAATGCACATCCCCTTCATAAGCAGAGCTGACACATGTGTGATATCAATTTGGATGTGGTGACCATGATCATAAGTAGCGCCATGCACTATGCGTAAACTCAAGCATTGCTTTATTTGAATTTATCCTGCCACCATCATGGTATGATATGATGTGGCATTTATAACATGTCTATACACAAGTGTTTCAAGGCGCAATGAGGCAAGGGAGGGGAAACAGAGGGAAGACAGAGACAGCGATCCTGCTAGGCCAGGTGACATTGAGATTGTGCAGGTGCAGGGTAGGTGAGAAGGGGAAAAGTGTGGGGGGAAAGGGGAGGGGGCAGTGCAGTATATAGGAAACAGTAAAATAAATAAAGAAAATAAATAATAAATAAAAGTGTGGCCAGCTGGTGGCAAGTGCAAGGTTAAGTGCAGACATCAGGTGTCAAGTGCTAGTAGGGGCTGTAGGGATGCAGAGCATTCCCCGAGTGCAAGGGTTGCCGGGGGCAGTGCGGGTGTTTAACTGGTGGGGAGGGGACCTAAGATCAGAGGGTAGCCAGGGAACCAGTGCAGTTTCAGATTCAGCCAGGAGATCAGCAGGGAAGAGGAGGAGGAGAGAAAGCAGAAGCAAAGAGGAAGGTTGTGAGGTGCTTCCGGAACCGTAGATGGTTCTCCTCAAGTTTCAGAGAGGCGGGGAGGCTGTTTCAGAAGGAGGCCCCAGCAGAAGAAAAAGATCTACCACCAACTCACTGCTTGGAAAAGCCACTAACCCTGAAGAGAGCATCTTAAATAAAAGCTACTTAACACCTGCAAACATTCACAAAAATGCGGAATATTTTTCCTCATCTGGACTGGAGACTCAGAATGTTCCACTATGATACAGCTCTTGTTAGATTTCCAATCAAAAACTCAACCATAGACCTCCAAAAAACCAAAACAAGTGAATACAGATTAAATTGTACCAATCCGGCATACAGAACCTGTACAGTACTTGTTTTCCCAGATAAAGGTTGTTCATTCCTATTCCAGAGATGATTTGTGAGGTTATATAGTTAGTCTTTCAACGTACCATTCTTGCTCTTTACATTTTTTATCTCCAACATTAATCCAAAAAGTGCTGCTGAAAACTATTCTAACATGTATATCCTTTGGATAAAAACTGCTGACACAAACCTAGGTCTTTTGAGCAAGAGGAGAATATTTTCAGACAACCCCAAGGCCAGCCTGTTGGGCATAGCTAAAACACCTTGTCCATCTGACATTCATACTGGAAACACCATGCCCATTTGGTGATCAAACTTTAAACACTGTGTCCATCTGGTGATCACACTTAAAACACCTTGTCCATCTGGCATTCATACTGGAAACACCATGACCATCTGGTGATCACACTTAAAACATCATGTCCATCTGGTCTTTGTTCTGGAAACACCATGCCCATCTGGTGATCACACTTAAAACACTGTGTCCATCTGGCGATCACACTTAAAACTCCGTGTCCATTTGGGGTTCTTACTGGACACACCATGTACACCTGGGGTTCATACTGGAAACACCATGCATAGTTGATAATCATACTTCAAACAACATGTTTATACTGGAAACACCATGCCTATATGGTGATCACGAATTAAACCACCATGCCCATCGGGTGTTCATACTGGAAATAACATGCCCATCTAGTGATCAGTGTGAAGGCACAGAAAACCACATAGGAAAGTTTGCAATGGTGTGAATATCTAAACCCTTGGAATGCCCAGTTAATATTCTCACTGGACAGCCTGCATTCTTAACGACAAAGGATAGCCTGCAGAATGGTGCACATAGCCTGCAGATCGTTCAGAATGCTCCAATTAAAGGCCAGTGGAAGCGAGCAGCCCATGTGGATTTATATACTAAACTTAGATATACTGTACTTAAATATATGTTGCATTAGTCAGTGCATTATTCATTTTGGACCTTCAACATTAATCCACAAAGTGTTGCTGAAATCTATTCTAACTTGTCGATCCTTTGGATAGAAATGGTTGACACTTTAACCTGTCATGACCTGGAGTCACTGGCTTTGGCACTAACCTGTATCAATATGCTCACGCCCATAAACCCCAGATGTGTTTATGTAGCATAGCATAGTGACATTATGCACCCACACTGGAAATAGAATTCTAGCACTGAGGCTTATCAAACAAATAGGGAAAGAGTCCATTTTTAGTCTGGGCGGGAAATAGAGTCCTTGGTAATACCAGCGTGAATGGGCCCACATGGAATTAGAAAATATACTGTTCCAATCTGGGAATGGGAAGGGTTGCATTGAAAAGGTAAGCATATTAATTTTAATAATAATACTTTATTGTGATTTAATCCAAAATATTAGGATTTTACCCAATGTATATATCACATACACCATGTAGAAAAAGTACAAACATAACATACCATAAGACAAAAAGTAATAATCATAATAATCAGGTAGTATCTCCAAAAGTCAAGTAGAGCGTCACAATATAAGACAATGGGCCACATTACAAGGTTGGCGGTCCGGTAATAACGACACCGGTTAGGGAATACTGGCATCATTTACCGGACCGGATGATTACGACCCTTTAGGGAGGTGTTAGCGGCACCGGCACTGGCGTCTCCGTGAGCGGCATCCCTGATACCGACAGGAGCCCTGACAGACACCTGCCGTGCCCTCGACACCAGCATGCCGCAGAGCAGTGCACATTCCGGGGTGGACAGACATGCAAAAACTGATATGAACATACCGGTAATAAGGCCATAAATGATGCCTTAAATACCGGCATCGCGGGACTGCCCTTAACAGGGATCAGGTGAGCAGAAACGAGCCACAGGAGTACAAAATCAGCACTGGTGGACACCATTGCAACCCAGGCACAGCATAAAGGCACCACACCAACACACCATACCCCTCCCAAAGGAATAATTCTACCACTAGCACTGCTGGAGCAGGAGTACATGCAGGAACAGCTACTCTATGAGGAGGCAGTGGGGCAGGCCATGCAACAAATGCGCAGGAGGAGAAGGATGGCGAGAAGGGCACAGCACATGCCCAATGTGCAGGCCATTGTACCCTGCAGGCAACCAACAATACCCTGGCAACTTGTGAGCCCATTTACCCTAACCCCAGCACAAATCCACACCCTCTACTGGGTGGACAGGGACAGCATCACGGCAATAGTGGACCTCATACATGACAACCTCGTGAGTGTCATCAACATACGCACAGCCATCCCCCCCTTGATGAAGGGGGGCAACTGCATGGGATATCACAACCCTGCTTCTCCTGTGTGCTGATGCAGGTACTTCAGGCACTCCTCAAACATGTACGTGACCACATCAGCATGCCACGGACTGCAGCAGAGGTAAACGCTACCAAAGTTGCATTCCATGCGATAGCAGGCATGCCGAATGTAATTGGTGTGATAGACTGCACACATGTGGAGCAAGTGGTGCGGCATGCCGTTGAGGTGGTATACCGCAATAGGAAGCAGTACCATTCGCTAAACGTCCAGATGGTTTGTGATGCCAGCCAAATAATAACACACTGCTGTGGCAGGTACCCAGGCTCCACACACGACGCAATGGTCCTGTGGAACTCGACGCTGCCCCGCTACATGGAACGACATGCTGGACCCCGTACCTGGCTGGTGGGTGAGTCTGACCACAGTGCCACAAGCATTGACGAGGGGGGGTATGTTGCCAGTGCTGGGAACCTGCCTGCTGGGTGGGCCATGTGGGGTAATGATTGGGGGGTATGTTGCCAGTGTTGGGAACCTGCCTGCTGGGTGGGCCAAGTAGGGTAATGATTGTGGCAGGGGGTATTCTGCCAGTGCTGGGAACCTGCCTGCTGGGTGGGCCATGTTGGGTATGTCTACATCATCATTGCACCATCCTGGGGTACAGGTGGACACTGCATGATTGGAAACCCTGTGATATCATGGCAAGACACAATACAAGTGTTACAACCATGTTGTTCGAAAGATGCAAAACCTCACAGCTACCCTTTCTCATGCCAACATGCAGGTGATGCTGGATATCCACTGATGGGCTGGCTGCTGACCCCAATCAGGCGTCCACGTAACTGACATGAAGAATCGTACAATCAAACCCATGCAAAGACTCGCGTGACTATAGAACATACATTTGGACTACTGAAGAGTTGTTTCGCTGCTTGAGCAGGTCTGGGGGTGCACTCATCTATGGTCCTGAGAGGGTGGGCCATATCGTGATGGTCTGTGCAATGTTGCACAACATGTTGCAAATTATTTCTGATTAATTCATCACACATGGGAATGGAGGTGGTCACAATCAAACATTAGTGATGTGCACTGTGTAACATTAAATATTTAAACACTCCAGAAAAGAATGGCCAGACAACTATTTTATTTTTTGCAACATAAGTGTAGTAATGTAAAGTGAACTATATAGATGATGAAACAGGTTGAACATGCACATCTGTCAAATCGTGACCAGGTGAACTACCAACACCAAAAGGTCCTCTAAATATTCCCCAACACACCCTTTCATTGTGTAACACATTTGCACCCTAAACAGACAACACCCCAAAGTCCAACTCAAAAACAAACATTGCCCCAACATCCCTTCCCCAACAGATTCCCCCCACCATGCACTGTAGACCCAGGCCTACTTCCGCCCGTCTTTTCTGCAGGTGGATGGGCCCCCATCTGATGTGTCAACCTAACTGAGCACCACACGGGGCTCCCATGTGTGGATGGGCTAGGTGTGTCACTGGCAGAATCTACCAGAGGCATGATTATGTGCCTTTGTTCTGCAATGGCAGTCACAAGGAGGTTTATTGATTCGGCCTTGGAGGACATGACCTTGTTGCCTTCACGCACCCTCCTAGCCAGTTCATAGACACCTCAGTGGCCCGCCCTAGCATCCGTGATGTGTTCCTGGTGCTGTCCTGCATGGTCTGCCTCGTTTGTTCTGCCACGGTGATATATCGCTCTAGTAGGGCATGCGTCGCCTCCTGACGCTGCTCGGTGCAGGTGAGGCGGGCCTCAATGTCGCGGATGTGGCATATTCCGGCAAGGGGCATGGGTGGTGAGCTGCAGGGGCCAGGTGGGGTGAATACAGGGTCAGGTTCCTGGTGGTCATTTGCATCATCTGGGGAAGCAGTGACCTCTGCAGTGCCACGTGCAGCTGTTGCATGCCCTGTACTCTGCATGTCTGGAGTATGTGTGGGTGTAACCGATTCGACGTATTGGTGAAAGGGGATCGGGGGGCATGCTCACTGATGGTGATTGTGGCTGATCCGCAATGCCCATTTGTGGTGATGCCGCTTCAGCTTCTTGTGGTGCTTGCCTCATGCATGGTGTACTGGCCCGGCATGGCAGGTCTGACACTGATGTTTGGCCGTGCTGCTGCTGCTGCTGGCACTTGCCTGCAGGTGTTGTTGCCTTCTTCTTGAGGCAGGCAGGTGTGCGGGGGTAGCTGGGGGGATGCGAAGTGGAGGCCATGGACCCATGTTTCTGTGGCTGTGTCAAGGTTCCTGGATGCTGGGGGTCTTCTTCTGAGTGTTGTGACGTGCTGTGGTGGTTGGTGTAGTGGCAAGCTCACCCTCCCTGTCTGCTGTGGTGCCTGTGGGCGACAATGCAGGGGTACATTATTGTTGTGACATCATCCATGTGATAGCCATCACGCTTTGTACAATTTTCTGCCATGTACCGTTTCATTGTGTGGCCCCTATCCTGCGGCACACATGTGTGGGCGGGAGCAGAGTTGGTACCTCCTGATGTGTGTGCACGTTGTGAGATGTGCATGTCGGTTGGGTTGCTGTTGGGCTCTGCAACGGATGTCATGTATATGCTGCCATGGATTGTGGACGTGTGTGGGCTGCGGGGGAAGTGGTATGCTTGTGTAGGTGTGGTCATTGGTGTGTGGTCAGCGGGAAGGGGTAAGGGGGGGCCTTTGTGGATGGTGGCAATGGTGCATGGATCTTGGACTGAGGTTGAATGTACCATGCAGAGGGGACATGTAGGACTCCGTGATTTGTGTTGACTCATGCTGCCAGTGTGTCTGTCTGCATTGCATGGGACTTGTGGTGTGTGCCTTTGGTGCTTGTTGGCATTATTCATGGTAGGAATTGGTTTCTGTTGATGGGTCTGGTTGGTGTCTTGCAGGGTGGCAGGTGTCTGGGGACAGTCATGCACGAAGCACTATTGGTATTGAGGGGACAAATGAAGTACATGGATGTTAGTCATGGTCACTCACCTGCTTCTCCAGAAGTTGTAGCACCATGCTCTGCATCTCCGACTCCCTCTATGCTGTCCATGTTCATGATGGAGGCACATTTTTCCTCCAATGTGTGCAGTTTCAGTGGTGAACATCGTCCACCTCCAGTGGCCTGCGCCTGGCTGCGCTCAGCTGATAATAGATTGCGTCTTCTGAGGCGCAGGTCATCCCATCGTTTCCGACAGCCCTTACAGTCCTCAGTGTCATGCCCACTGCTGAGACTTTGTTGGCCACTTCAGTCCATATTTCTTTCTTACGCAGCAGTGCAGGCCTGCGCATGTCCCCTCCAAAGACTTCCTCTGCATTTTCCACATGGGTGTCGGCGAGCATGTTTAGTACAGACTCACTGAACCTTGGTTTTTACCGTCAGATGTTTCCACGTGCTGCAGACATGTTCCTTGATGCTCCTTCACTGGCTTACTCCTGTGTGTGGAGGATTGCAATGGATTGTGTTTTTCAAGATGGTCGCCGATGAGTTTCCCGTTCCGGCACAATGACGTTACTTCCGGTTCCAGTGTTGATGGTACCATTGTTTACGGATTGTCGGTACCGGTGTTATTATTAACAACATCAATTGTGCCATTATGTGGGTTTGTTGCAGCTTTACCGGTATGCCGGTGCTACCGTTACCGGCATGCCGATTATTACGGCATCACATGCTGGTAATCAGCAGCAGTTGTATCCGCAACCGGTGCATGCCAGTATCGGTGGCTACCGCATGCCGGTATTTTGGGAATTTTACCAGCAAACTCGTAATGAGGCCCAATGATATTAGACAGTTAAGCAACACACCAAAAGCAAAGTCAATTCCATGTATATGCAATAAGAATAAAATAAAAATAGAATAAATGAGTTAGGTAAAATAAATTAAGTAAAATAAAAACATATATATGAATATATATAAAATAAAATATATGAACACTGAAGTTAATAGGAAATAAACCACTGTTTCATATTCCTGATTCTTCCAGAAATAGTGTTTTAACATGAGACCATACCCTAAAAAGAGCAAGTTGGAGACCCAAAGACTTGGAATTAAGGCAACTGTCCCAGTAGCCTTTGTCCGATATGGTCTCATAGTTATGGACCCATTTTGCAAATGCGCACATATATGTTGGTCCAGGTTTTGGGCAGAGGGTTAGGACATGTCTGGTAGTTTTCAGTACTCATGTGGTCTGGCATATCCAGCAGTGTCTGGCCTCAATCGGTAGCTTTGCACGGCCCCCAATGATCGCTAAGACCAGGAGCTGGTTATTCCGGAGTCTCAATAGGAAGTGCCTTCATTTTAGTACTTGCCTTCAATGAAAAAATATGCTTTTCTAGACCACTGCAAACTCATTGCAAATAGACATTACACTCATTTTTATCAGGGTATGCCTCTGCTAAAATTAACAATATTCAATTTCTAACGTGAGTCCACCTATTGAAGGAACAGATGGAATACACATTTTGGACCCGGTGGGGTTGTATTATATTATAATATGTACCTATTCCTAGTGCGTGGGGGCACTGCTTGAAATCATGTTTTCTAATTCTTGGTGAAGTCGGTTTTGGTTACTCCATCTAAAAGAGAAACAAAATCAATGGGCCTCATTACAACCATGGCAATCCGGGTACTATGGTACCGGTAAGCATGCCGGTACTGTAGTTACTGGACCACCATACTACGTGCGCTGTTCGCGGGTGCCGTTTCACCCACGAGGTTTTTCCTGGCAGGTGTAACGGCACCCGCGAGCAGAGCACGTTGGATGCACCGGCACAACTCTGAATGTGCCGGTGCATCCGAGGTCCACATCCCCATTCAGCCCTATGGGCAGAATGGGGATCGGGACGCCCTTGATTCTGGCCCCCGAAAATGGGCAATTACCAGGTAGCCGAGCTCGGCATGACCCAGTTCTTGCCCATTCGCCGGTGCCGGAAAAAATGCAACTCCGGCGGCAGCCTTGCCCTTAATGAGGGCACGGCTACTGCCAGAGTTGTAATGAGGCCCAATGTCTTTTTCTAGGATAGATGGACCGGCGGGCATAAAGTAGGACTCTGTGGCAACCTTTCCCTACCCCACAAACCTCTGCTTAAATTTCAGTGACTCTACAAAACCTTCATATTTGCAAAATCGTGGTTTATCTGAAAAGGTGTGCTTGTGAATAATTATAACCACATTTGGGGTGTAATTTTGTCATCATCTGTGTTCTATTGTTTTAGATTCCAATGCTGCATTGAATATACACAGAAATATTACCTTTCCACTCCATTCATTTCTCGGCCTTCTTTTATGGCTTTTCATATACTCAGCTCTCATGAATTTCATTTTGCCAGAATCAGCATGGAATCTCCCGAGGTGCACGCTATAGGTTTAATTAACCTCATTGTTTTATTGGTTTCTGTGTTGCCTTTTCACGATATTTCAGGTCTATTTGTCGTTCCTATAAAAATGTGATCACAAGATCATGGCAGGAGGCGCAAAACAATGCCGTCTTTCAATTAATATGCTGTCTCAAGTGAAAACGCGTTCTTTTGGGACAAACAGGGTTTCAGTATATATTATTAAATTCTGCGCTGATTGAAAGCAGCACGTATTCCCCTGTTTTTAACACTTTTGCCCGGTTACATGAATTAGACAAACTTCATGATCTTCTCGAAACACAGAATTAGTCCCTGGGGATGGGTGCGTAGGGGTGGCGGGGGGGGGGGGGGGGGGGGGGTTGGTTGTTTGGAAGTGGAAGAATCGGTACATACGCTGGAAGACTATACTCAGCTTTCATTCCATTAATTAAATGCACGCTATAATTTGTTGTACATTTTGCCATTATATGTGTCCTTTTCAAAATTACCATTCATTTCTATTGTACCGTATTTTAAGTATTATATATTTACTGAAATAGCTGAACTGAGAAAAAAGGGGAGGATATGGTCCTCATCACAGTTTTGCCGGAATCCGTCCTCTTTACAGTTTTGCTGGTATCCCGCAGGTAATTCCAGCTGGATACTGGAAAAACTGCCCTACTGTTATCAGCACCTGATATCCCAGCAAAGGCCGGAAATCCCCATTCCCTGGCCCCATTGTACTTACAGGAGGGGATTGTCGCAATTACCGGCACGGGTAATACCAGTGCTGGTAATTGCAGCATTTTTCTTTGCCGATCTGGGCCAGATTTACACGCAAGTCATGCCTGGAGTTAAATCTGTGCCCCAATTGGCAAACTTGTTTTTCCCCAGTCCAGAATAATTGCTGCTGACGGAATTACCAGCAACTCTACCTGCTATTTTTCTAGACCGGGGAACATACAATAGCCCATTGGCTTACTGACTAAATAGAATGATGTTCATAAGATGTGTGTCGATAAGTTGGTGAAAAAAGTGATGCAATAACGGCATTGATGGGCTTGATGAATGTGTTCTGCATAATTGCAAGGTCTAATGGATACAGTTAAATGTTAAATATTGCATTTAGCACACTGTCTCTGGCCGCGTACTGTGGTTTCAATGTCAGAAGCCACTGCAGCTATATATTTTACATATTTTAGAAATAATTGTTGTCTTGTATTCTTTTTATGTGAGAACTGTTTTTATATTAGTCTTTGGGTGTTCATTTGTTCAGATTTCATAGTTGGGTAGCGTGTTCATGTAGGAAACTCCTGAATAGTCCTGTTTCTACTTAATTTGGCATCAGTGACCACTTGTGCTGTGTTGAAAACTACATTTCCCACCCTCCCATTGTTTGTTAAGCCCCCTCAGGGGGTGAGGCCGGTTTTCCCCAGTATATAAAGCCCTCCTAGGGCTGTTGATTTAACACAATTACTTTGATTTGCTGTGTGCTTTGCTGTTATATATTTTTATATATTTTAGAATTAATTGTAGTCCTGTATTATTTTAATGTGAGAACTGTATTATACTAGTGTCTGGGTGTTGTTTTGTCCAGATTTCATAGGTGAGTAGCGTGTTTGTGTAGAAACCTACTGAGTAGTATTGTTTTTCTGTGTTTTGCATCTGTGACCACTTGCACTGTGTTGCAAACTATATTTCCCAGCTTCACATTGTTTTTAAGCTCCCCAGCAGGCACGTGAGCGCCGGCGTGTGTGGCACGTGTTTGGGAGTGCTGTTCTTTAGCAGTGTTCTGGTGTGTTGTCCAGTGTATCTGTTTGAGGTGAGCTGGCCTTGCATCTATTCCTTTTCTGTGTTATATTTTATTGTGTTGCTGGGTGTGTTTACACTCTACCTAGTGGTAAGGTACTTTTGACCTTCAGTTCATAAGTTCCTGTTATTATGTCTCTTTTGAAGTTGCATGGTAGGCAAGGAAACTGTAATGAAAATGTTAACGCTATAGTTAAATCACAATATGTACACGTGCAATTTAAATCCATGTGTGTAGCTGCAATAATGAATTAATATATGTCCATAAGCCTCATGCCGTCACCTCTCGACAGAGATAATAATATCCAATCTGATGAAAGACATCCAGGAACCTACGAAAAGGATGACATTATAGAAGCCCCATTTACAGTTGAGACTCTTGGGCAGAATATAAACAATCCACCCCAAAATGTTATAGTAGAAACAAATACTCAAGCCAATATGACGATTTTAGTGGAGATCCTTAAAAATGAGCATGGTATTTCACTGCACTTAAATTGCCCTAATCTTAGGCACCTGTGTATTCCAACCCCTTAGTAGTATCCTTACCTGATAACGCAGGCCATTGTCAGAATGTGACAGCCCATAACATTCAACCGTGTAACAATAGAACATACTTATCTGGAAATACTGAAGGTATTAATGCAGAGAAAGGAACCCATCCCCTAAAGAGTGCATTGTTAAACCGTTGTTCACTCATAAACAATGCAATGAAGGTTTCAGATGATCTCTTAACTCTGGGATTGGAATATAATTCTTAGCTGAAACATGTCTTAACTCTGTCACTTGCTATTCCAGACTCCCACTCAATGTTGCTATTTGATCGTTTGGAACATGTTGGAGGAAGTGTTGCCTTTGTGTATTCTAAAACATTGAATATTCATGTTTCAGTCATTCAGATTGTGCCAGGATGTGAACTATTGCATTGTAAACTATCAGTTAATCCTACATGTTCATATCATTGTACTTGTTTATATCATCCACCGGTGACTATGCCAGACTTCAGAAGATTATGTTATGGAGGCTGGCAAACCATTTATGACAACCAATTCAATTCACATTATTCTGGGAGATTTTAACCCAGGATACCTGTATCACAATGATAAAGATGCCTCTTACTGCTTACTTAATTTGAAAGATCTAAATTTGTTTCAACTTGTAAAGGGTCCTACACATAATAAAGGATAGAAAGATCGATTGGATTTTTTCTAATCAGGAAATTATTTCACAAATATATTTGTCAAAATGCCCCTGGTCTGATCATTCAGTGATGAAATGTTCATCTGTTGATGGAAAATATAAAAAGAGCTCCTAATATTGCTGAAATAATGGGTGAATCTATGACCCCATTACTTTCAGGCTTGAATGAAAAAAATATGGAGCACACAATTTATTTCAATCATTCCACCTTGAAATGTGACTTGGATCTTCTTGCCCCTATAAGAATGGGACTTAAAAATGTTAGCCCACAGAAAAATAATGATATCGATACAGTCAACGTAAAATAATTAAATAGGTTTAAACATCAAGCTGAAAGGAAATGGCACAAATGAGGACTGGAAGAGCATAAGCAAAAGTGGGCTATAATACAGACCTAATATAAAAATGCATCAACAAATTTATTTCATAGTTTTAAAAATCTCATGTCATCTATCTCCTCTAGGTAGCTATTTAATCTCCTGTGTAATTTAGAAAAAAGAGCTATGTCTGTTAACAGTCCAGCGGCTTCACCTGAATGGTGTGAAACACTTATGAGTTACTTTGTGCTTAAGCTACACAAAATCAGAGACACAATAGGGGCTAAAATGGCAATCAGCCATCCTGAAGTACAATCAAAAACTGTGATTGACTCAGTTATAGAACATGCTTCTATTCCAATATTTGCTTTTAGATCAGTTTTACCAGCTGAAGTGGCAGATCTTATAAGAGGGATGAAGGCAACATATTGTGCAACTGATATCTGTCATCAAAAAGTTGAGTTCTCTGTTTGGCCAATGCTATCTCTCACATTGCTGATGAATCCTTTGCAAACAACATTATTTCAGACTCCATGAAGAGTACTTGCATTACTCCTATTATCAAAAAAGACTCACTAGACCAGGTACTGCCGGGAA
Source organism: Ambystoma mexicanum (assembly GCF_040938575.1). NCBI lineage: Eukaryota > Metazoa > Chordata > Amphibia > Caudata > Ambystomatidae > Ambystoma > Ambystoma mexicanum. The sequence continues at coordinate 1,158,627,906 of NC_090928.1, read as the reverse complement.
CCTATGACCAATCACTAACCTGAGTTTTCTGTTGAAAATATTGGATACAATTGCTCATTAACAACTACAGAAATGTGTGTTTTCTCCTAACCTCCTGGGGTAATGTCAATCAGGTTTTTGTCTGCCCCATAGTACGGAAACATCAATGTTGGACATCCAATCTAACATATTTGATATTCTCGACAAAGGCTAACTTGGACTCTTAATGTTTTTAGACCTGCCCACTGCCTTTGCAATTTTTAATAGCAAGACTCTCAAAAACTCTGAATTTGAACCCATAATTGTTTGATTGGATTGATTTTTTTTTACAGAATAGGACAGCTAAAGATGTGTTGGGCCAAGCATCATTGGACATATATTCCATTAAATAAGGTGTCACTCTGGGAGCGTGTTTATCACCCTTATTGTTCAATCTGTATATCAAGCCACTACATGATTTGTTGTTTGGCAACAGTATAGTGTTTCAAAATTATGCCGATGATACTCAGGTTCTGCATACTCTATCTAGGAATAAAGATGTTGATACCCTGTTCAATAATGAAATCTTTGACATGGTCAGTGTTTGGATGCAATACAATTGGCTCTGTCTCAATGATCAAAAAACAGAGCTATTATTACTAGCTATGCTGGCTGTGTCAAAACAGATTGGGAATACCTATGACTTACTTACATTCAGTACACACCTTATCCCAATTTCGAGGAATGCTAAATCATCAGGCTTACTGTCAACTTAAAAGTGAACATGATTGATCACATTTCATCTACTGTTGGGGTTTGTCACTACTACATGGGTCATCTTTATAATTGGGATCACTGATGGTTTAATAGTAGCGTGGGGCTGAGAGGGACTGAGTGGGGCTGTGTAGCAACTACTTATCCCTGTACTCATGCAGAGTACAGCGATGAAATTGGAATGTAATCCATTTTGAAATTGGGAGTCATTGATGTGTTTTTAGTACCAGTGTGATCTTTTCAATCTGAAGGTATTCCTCCTTCGCTTTTTGAAAGTGATAGCGCAGGCATAGGCAGGCTATATAGTAGCATCCCAAATAACGTAAGTAACATAGTCCAAAAAAAGAATGGCCAATCATGGTTCTATAAGAATACAGACTTTTAATTCAATTAAAAAAAATGCAAGTGACTAACAAGCAAAATCCCACACAGTATACAATGTGTTGTGGAATAGCCTTCTGGGTAGATGAGCAGGAGTGCCCGAGCACTCATTTGCCACAATATCAGTGTTCAAGAAAATGTCTTGTTAGAAAAGCAGATACAGGACGGGGGATGGAGGGGGGTTAAACGCCACCATGGTTCCAACATTGTACTGGGACAGAATCATGTCAAAGTACCTCATTTCCTTGTCTATAGTGCTCAATGGTGTCGATCCAGACTTCTGTGTGCTTTCTTATGGTTGAGCCAGTTTTGAGGTGGGGTGAGTCGCGATATTCCAGTGGCGAGCCGGTGTCGAGTTGATGTGGAGTCAGGACTTGCTGTGGATTAAGATGGCACTTCAGTCAATGTGAGTCAATGGGTACCAGTCAGTGTTTAAACCAGGTTGAAATTATGATTGCCTAGTTGGAAAGTGATGAATTGCTTCTAGCGGTTCAAGTCAGAGGTTGAGTTAGGATGAGATGAGGTTAATGTGTTGCTCGAAGTTCAGTGAGTTGGATGTATTCTACGGGGAGCCTGTAATTGAGTTAAGCCAGCAGTGATCTTTACTTGTGTGAGGCATTATTGAAATGGCTCAAAGAAAAAAGTAAGCAGTTTGAAGTTCTTGAATTGCCAAAAGCATCACCACAGGTCCTGTATTGGCTGGATGGGTGTAGTGCATGGTCAAAGTGGTTGAAATAGGTCTCAAAGTGGTCAAACAGGATTCCAGCTGCTCTTGGACTTCTGGGTTGCTGTGAATCTTAATCCATGAGCTCCAGCACAAGGTGAGTCCATCTTGTTCTGCACTCACAGTCCAGGGAACTTGACTGGCACCTACAGCGGTTCCTTTACCTGCAATGAGGATCCCAGTCCCATTGTAGCTGGTAGAGTAACAGGCATTGGTCCACAGCCGTTCAGCTCACCTAGGCCTTGGATACCTTCTTCTCCTCATCTGTGGCAGATGACTTTGGAATGGATTGCACTTACAACAGAGGTCAAAAGATGTATTCATCTTGTTCTTCTTAAAGTCTGGGTGGGAATCTAATGAGGGCGGGCACTCTAATTTCATAGGCAAAATGTTTCAGGTGATTGGTCCAAAGCAAGCGTGCTGTAAGGTGTCCAATCTTCATTGATCAAACAAATGCCCTTTGCCATGTGACATCTCACCCAGAATGCTTTGCTTGCACAGAATTGATGGGACAAGAATGGGATGAGGACCCTAACAGAAAGCAAGATAGTGGGACATTTTCCAGGCCTACCTGCCCTTTTTGGCTACTCTAACACCGCCCCTTTCCACACATGCTGGCTTCAAATGCATTCCAGTGAACAGCACTCTGGTGTGAGACTGACTTTAAAAAAAAAATAATCAGTATAATTGGCATGTGACAAAACGACTTTTGCTCTGCAGGAAATTCAAGTGGAAGTAGTAGTGAAACCACGTATTCAGTCCTCAAAAGTCTACAAACCGCTAGTCATCCCAATGATAGAGGTAAAACAGGCACAGTTAAGAGATATACATCCTAGGACTTGTGTGATAATGTGGGCTGAGGGAATGCTATACTATCAAGAGAGGTGTGAATTTGATTCGGTAGCAGACAAAACAAGGTTCTATAAATATATATATATATATATATATATATATATATATATATATATATATATATATATATATATATATATATACTTTAAATAAACATACCATCTGCAAGAATAACTAAATAGAAAAATACTGTACAGAATCCAATCTTTGGAAACAACAGAAAATAATAAGAAATGGAGATGCAGAGAATGCTGGGGTAAGAGACTATTCAAAAATCACAATGGGCCTCCTTATGAGTTTGGTGATATCTTAACGATAGATCTGCCACTTGGTCCCGCAGAATTACTGCTGTATTACAAGTGGCGGCATGGCAGTGTTAGTCCCCATTTATGGAGTCTAGGGGAATTCATGGTTTGGAATTCATGAGGATTTTGGCTGAATTCTCACCACCTTACCTCCAAACCCATAGTTCAGCACTGTGGTAATGTGACAGTAATGCAGTGGTAACAGAGTTATCAACTGTTACCACTGCATTACCACTGTTTTTGGCCGCACCAACAAACTCAAATGTGGCCCAATGTTCTTTAAGCATTGTCTATGAAAAAGGTGCGCAAGTACCCTAACCAGTCCCTATGTCCCATATAGGAACATGTGGCAATGATGTGTCTATAGTACCTTTGTGGCAGGTTAACAACATTGAACAAGGCTTCAAGCTGTTGTGCAAGTTAATCAAACCCAGTGTGGTTGCAGTGAGTCGTGTTGGCCCAAACATTTCAGGTTGGAGCACTCACCAAAATCTGTTCGGACTTGAGGCGATTTTAAACATGTATTGACCGCTATGTAAGGTCGATGCATGAAAGTCCAGCCATTTCTGTTGAATTTTGGCATAGTCAAAAGCCATAACCCTGTTAGCCCTGTGTGCTGTTCGATGACACAGAAATTTGAGATCGAACAGGGTTCAGTCGTTCAGTAGGGTGACTGTATTGTTGTTCGCTCCGTACTGGCCCCGCCGGAGTTGGTTCCCCTCTCTGTTGGAGCTTCGGTGCCAGGAGCCTTGGCTGGTTCCGAAGTGGCCTTGTCCCCTTCTGGGGGAGCTACGGTTGGGGGTCCGCCAGATACAATGGGCAGTGTGGATATTTCACGGGCTAGGCTGATATCTCAGGGGTTTTCTGGTCCTGTGGTGGATTCCATAATGAATGCTCTTACACCCTCCACTCTGAAGGCTTATGGCAGACATTGGAGCCATTTCCGGGACTGGTGTGGGCGGTCTGGGATTCCACCCCTGCGTTCTGGCCTCCCCGCTATCCTTCAATTCCTCCGGGATGGGTTTGACAAGGGCCTGGCGGTTTCCACGCTTCGCTCTCAGTGGGCCTCCATAAAATTCCTTTTGGGGGACTCTGATGGGCACTTGGATGGGGAGGTGTTGGTGGGGAAGTTGCTCAGGGGTTTTTCTTCTTCCCGTCCTTGTACTTATAAGGGGCTTCCTCCTTGGGATCTCCCTCTTGTCTTAAAGTTTCTTCAAGGGCCTCCTTTTGAGCCCATTTCCGAAATTGATATGAAACATCTGATCACTGAAGACTGCTTTTCTGATTGCCATAACTTCTGCCCGTAGGCTTGGGGAGATTGGGGCTCTGTTATGTCACCCCCCTTTCCTGAGGGTTCTGCCAGACTCGGTGGTGCTGAGGTGTGATCCGAAGTTTCTCCCTAAAGTTGTTTCTCGTTTTCACACCTCTCAGGATCTGGTTCTCCCTGCCTTTTTTCAAAATCCGCAAACGCCAGAGGAAGTGGCTTGGCATAGCATTGATGTGCGGCGGGCGGTGTTGGAGTACTTGGCTAGAACTGCCCCTTTCCGCCGCTCTGACAGTCTTCTGATTACTTTTGGCCCGGCTGGGGCTGGGCGTAAGGCATCTGTAGTGTCCATTAGCCGATGGATCCGTCTTGTGGTCTCCATGGCCTATGTGGCTTCGGGCCTGCCTGTGCCTTGCGCACGTTCAGGGGCGGTCCACCAGAGGTTTGGCGGCCTCATGGGCCGATGCTAGGGGGCTTTCTCTACAGGAGATATGTAGAGCTGCCACCAGGGCTGGACTGGGAACCAAAAGAGGCCCTGGATTTTTTTTTCAAAGTGGCCCCATATTTCTTCGAAGGAGCGTACATAGCACGCGTGCCCAACCCTTCTATGAGGGGATTGCGAGTATCCCCCCAAGAAGATTTTAAATAAAATTAGTCCAAATTAGTACATTTAAACCATGTTATAATCATATATGGATTTTAAAAATTCATGTTTTAAGTAAGTTCATGATCTCATAAAGTATATCTTCAATGATAGATGGACAAACCACGAGTGCAATATCAGTCTCAATAAACGTCAGAAACATATCAAATAAAGGATGGATTGTAACAAATGTTTTTATTAAGTAACAGAAAACTGTGAAAACTCTAGCACTATAAAACAGCTAAAAATAAATAATAAATATACATTTTCAACAGAAATCTGCAAAAACTCTAGAACCGTAAAACAGCTAATAATAAATAATAAATATTCAATATATCTTGTAACATTCTAACTTCAAAGCAAACAGATCAATGGTGACATCACTGCCAAGTGACTAAAAGCATCACTTCTCCCTTACCTTCAACATAAAGGCTTCCAACTGAGATTTTGAAAGATAATTAAATTGAACATATATTTTTTTTATTATTAAATACCACACATCCATAAAAACTGTAGGACTGTGGAGTCGCTAATATTAAATTATAAATATGAAATAATTAACATCTGTTGTAACAAGCTGCCTTTTGTAAGGCAAAACATTGAGCATCAATTTAAGGAATGTGCATAAAGGCTTCCTACTGAGGTATAGTAAGATATTGCATTCAGAATGTTATGCATACAGTATTAAATAATGTAAACCATGCAAAGCTGTAGAACTGTATAGAAGCCTATATTAAATAATTAACAATCTTTGTAACAAGCTACTTTTGGAGGCCAGATGATTAATGATTTCATCATTGTTAAGTGTCATCAAAGCATCTTTTTCAACTGACATAAGCATGAAGGCTTCCAAATGAGGCTGAGTAAGGGAACTGCGAAGTCTGTTCAAGATGTACTTGAGCTTTGAAAATGACCTTTCACATGCCACCTGAGAGCAGGACAATGTCAGTGTAAGCTTGTAGGCATTAGAAAGTGATCTATAGGCTCTACTGTACATTTTGAATCTTCGTAGCACATTATAGCAACATGCTATACAATTCTTGCACATCTTGCATGTTGTACTTTTGTCTCTGTCCTCAGGATCGTCACCTTCTTCAGTTTGAAAAATGAGATGAAAATGGGCCTCATCTTCTTGTGCATACAATTCATATTCTTTATCAAGAGACATTTTGAGTCGGTTCCACTTTGATGCAAAATCAAGCAGTTCAGTCTGCAATGTTTCAGTAGATGCTTCTGAATCAAATCGTGTCAGCAAGCTGCTTAGTCGAGCCAGGGCATTACTCGGAAGGTTCTGCAGGATCTCCTGAAAGTTTCTGTGGTCCAAACATGCCAAATCTGCAAAGAGCTGACCATGGGTAGTGAACCGGCTCTGCAGACTTGTAATGATCTTGTCCATTGCAATATTGTATACTTCAACTCGGAATTTATCACTGGGTAACACGATAGGTTCATCCTCTGCAGTTTCATCAGGCATCACCTTCTTTCGACGTACTCGAGGCACTGGGAAGTCTTCTTCGACTACAACTTCACATTCCCTCTCCTCCAGCTTGTAATTTGCCCAAATTATGAACTTCCTTGTTGCATCCATTATATCACTAAAATTACGACCCTGTGTCTGTAGTCTTTCTATAGTTTCATTTACCATTCGATATGCCTGTAGCACATCCAAACCTTGTGTTTGTAAGTACAGAGATAAAGGAGTGGTATTTTTAAAAATAGATAGATACATCTGAGCAGTCAAAACAGTACGGAATGAAATGAGTGACTTTGCATATGCTTCAGCCTTGTACCTAGTATCGTCATTGAAGCGATCAGATCTGGCTAACTCCAGCATCGTTTCCACAACATCAACAAACATTGCGCGACTTGGGTCATTATATGAACCAAACATTTTAGTAAGTGCTGCATCTTTTGCCCACCATCTTGTTTCCCCAATTACAGATATTGAACGAAATCTATCCTGTTGGCATTTGTCACGCCACACGTTCATGCGGAGGTATGATTCACGAATAAATACACCACATGAATTCAACAGGCCAAACAGCGATATTGCAGGTATAGCCACTTTTGTGACATCCAACATTACTAGATTAAGTACATGTGCATAGCACCACACATGAATTTGGCCTGGGGCTTTGCTGCTCAGCCATTTTGTAAAGCCATTGTACTGCCCTTGCATGTTGGAGGCTCCATCTGTTGAATTACCAACACAGTTTGATACATCAATATCCATTGACTGCAGAACATCACAGACCAGATCACACATAGCTTTCCCAGTGGTTGATGCACAGTTTACTAGAGATATAAGACGCTCATGAACAACATCCGTAATGTATCTAATTACAATAGAGCACTGATCTAAAGCATTTATGTCCTGAGTTGTATCCAGCTGTATTGAGAACATTCTAGCTTCTCTGATTTCTTCAGCAATTCCTTTTTTCAATAATGATGAAATAATATCAATGATGTTGTTAACAGTAGTTTTTGAAATCAGTGTAACCAGGCTGCCACGCCCTTTACTACCCTTTACACGGTCATGTCGGTTTTTACTAAGTTTTCCTACTTCTTCAAGGTGACTTTTTAGTAAAGGATCAAATTTGTTCAGAAGAAGAAGAATTTCCAGAAAATTGCCATGATCCAAACTTTCATCTTCTAAGGTATGGGCTGCTTCAATTGTTGCCCGATAGCTGAGACCTCTTTTGCCAATCAGTTTAATTGTTTCCACCACACGCTCCAGAATGGCCCGTTTCCTTTTCACTTCCTCTTGTTTTGCTGTTTTTTGTTTTTGAAAGAGACAGCTAAAAATATCAGCATTCTTTGATCTCATAAAGAAAGAGGTCGAACTATTGTTGTGTAGGTTGCTTCGTTGATGCTCATCAATTCTTTCGTCAATGCATCCTTCAATGAAAGCACTTCTGTCTGTGTTTCTGCTAAACGCAAGACACACCATGCAGAAAAAAGCTCTAGCCTTGCATGAATAAGTCAACCACTGCCGCCGTTCCCCATCTTTATGTTGATATAATTTTTTTGTATTGAAATGAATTGGAAGGTCCTCTTCTGGTTGACATGGATGGAATTTTAAAAAGGCAAGTAGGGTTTCTGATGATGGCCTGATAAACCACTGTTTCTCCTCAACATTTTCAGCTGACTCAGCATCAGCCAGTACATCAACATTGTCACACTCTACTTCCTCAGCTTGTACTTCTAGGGAACCTTCAAAAGTTGAAGCCTCTATTTCAGTTCTTTCATCACTCTGTCCTGTACCTCCAGGTTCAGTGTCATTGGTAATTGTGGCAGAACAGCTGCTTTCTGGTCTAGGATCTTCCTGAGAATGGACATGTTTTGTTGACATAAACATGTCACTTACTTTTTGATATTGGCTGGCTTCTTTTTCTAATTTCTTCTTTTTCTTCTCACGCTTTTTCTCAGCTCCTCCTTTAACTTGTTTTCTTTTCCCGTCATCATCTACTTTTTTATCCATGCTGAAATCTTCCAAGATAAAAGAACATTTGTGTAATCAAAAAGCTTCCATGTTTCGGTTACTTTTAACAAAACAAGTATTACAATCAAGTCTGCTATTGGTCAGTCACTCGGGACAACTGTCCTGGCTGGGCTTCGTGCATATACTGTTCTGAATTTGGGTAAGGGAAAGCTGAGTTCAAGCCAAAAGCTGGACAAAGCTCGAAACTTGTAAGTTGTAAGGGGAAGTACAGGTTTTGGACACAGTCTTGATTTGGACATACTGACACAGACTATCCTTAGTTTTCTTTAGGTAGGGAAATCCCAACTTCGTATGCGGCAAGTTAGGCCTAACTCCAACTCACTTTGAAGTAAAAATAAAGGTTGAGATTAGAAAGCTAAATCTGTTGTCTGTGTCTTACTTCATTGTGCCTTCACAGCGCTCAGACAGTTACACACTCATTCATGTACCCACTAACTTACCCAAATATCCATCCACCCACTTATCCCCCCTCTCTATTTTCCCTTCATTTCATCGCATTATTGCAACTCCTATGGGACCTCCTAACAAAGCTATGGGTTTGCCTGCACGATGAGTTACATCTTTATATTAATGTCAAAAATGGCTGGTCAGGACATTTACAAAGAGGTGGATAGCTCAGCGGCAACGTGCTCTCCTTGGAAACAAGACGACACGGAGCAACACAGGGGCGATCCTCAGGTCCGTGCTTAGAAACCTCTGGGTATTAACCGTGTTATAAATAACATATCATATCATAACCAGGTCTAACGTATATGCATGTTAGCAAGCATGATCTAAATTGCATGGATGCAATATTGTGGGCACATACAGTTAAAAATGCTACTTAAGTTATATAAAGGGAATGTAAAACGTTACTTTAAACTTCTCTGCAAATGATTTTCCCCATGTCTACTGTCAGATCCTACACACACATGATGCTGTCAATTAGCACATTTTTCTGCTGCTTGCCTTGATTATAGAGCAACATCACAATTTTGAAAGGCAATATTGGGCTTTGCTTTCCAAAGAAAAAAACACCCAACCATGGTAATGCTAGGATTCAATATAAATGACAACAATTGGGAGCGTAATGTGATTAGTAACAAGCAAGGTATGTTTGAAAAATGCAAAGGCTTACGGTCAGAAATGTTCACCGGTGTACACCGCAATCTGTGTTTGAGCTGTTGTGACACAGGCACGTGATCAGAAAATGGTGTGACCAGCAGTTACCTCAGACCTCGGGCTGCGGGCATCAACCATGAACGAGAAGCGCAGGGGAGGAGACAATCATGGTTGCACGAAATCCTGCGAAGAATTTAAAAAGAAAATGAATGAAGGTTCACTGGTCCAACCCCCTATAAAACATTGTATACATGATGTCACAGTTCACACACACTCTGCAACACACTTTTCGGCTTTGCACAAACAACAATAAAAACCATACGCTCTCTCATGCAGTGCCTGGAAGAGTTGACTGCGATGAGTGGTTCAGGCCTGTGCTATAGGGGCACCTGATGCATGCAGAATTAGTGGGACGTCCACTGCATTGCTGTTTGTCGTTACAACATTTGGCCTTTGCCTACCAACTTCCTAGTTTGGTAAAATGGGTCACATTTTGATGAGTTACTTCACCATACAGCTAGTAGTTTTGACTAGTGGTGTTGAATAAATAGTCCTTAAAATGCACAATTTGCATCACATTTTATCAAAAACCTCCCCGTTGGGTACTACTCAAACAGTCAAGACCATTTTATGCCCCGGTCCGACACTGGCTGAGTGCATGAGCGCCAGTGTACAATCACCGCCAGAATGTCAGCCTACACCCAGAACCTCCAAGTGAGTTTGCTAACTTTGGCAGAGGAGCCTAGATGGGATAGCTCAGTGACCTCGTTCTGGCCCAGTGGGGTGAGGGTTGGTAACTTGGGAAGGGCTGCAGCCTCATGCAGGGATAGATCACACCTCCCTGACTGTGAGAGGTGAGGAAAGGGCTGAGGCCACGACGAGCCAGCCCATACACTTCACCACAAGCGGAGGGTGTTTCTGCCCTCAAACAGCCATCGTGCAGGTGAGCAGGCCTACAGGGCCGGGCGGCACACGGGGAGCTTGAAGGTTTTGTGGTTATTTAGAAGATAGATGCAGATTTGTCTAGTCAACTCTGCACCAGGGTCTCCTTAATCGGATTTGTAATGGGTTTCTGGACGCCATAGAGGATGGAACCCCCACATGGCAGGATTTGGACCCTGAGCCCCCATGTGAGGTGGTGAGCACAATGGCGGGGCACTAGATCTAATGAGATCTGGTGGTGTGTGGAGCGCACCGAAGGATGTATTCGCACAGGAGATCATTTGCATAGGACATATTTCATTATTATGAACTACTGTTTGTTTGCTTATCCATTTGTTGATATTATAATATGTAATAAAAATTATGAAACCAAAACAAAAAAAGTGAATTTTGGAACATAAGAATGACCACCAATTTCTCAAACATGTCTGTGCTAGTAATTCAAACGTGCATTCCTTCGGAGCATGCAATGCACGCTGGGTATGGTGCTCATTTCCTCTGTCAGAATAGTCACCCTAACAGTAAAATGTGTGCAAAGCATGAGACATATATACAGCTTTGGACAGTTTCATTGTTTAAGTTTGGGCTGTTGAGCAAAGGATGACTTTCCGATGTGCCAGGCCCGCAGGAAAGACTGTTTTTTCAGGAACACAGCTCCCTTACGGTCACTTCCTCCCTTTTGCAAATTTAGAGAGACTCTGAAACCCACATAATCCAATGTACATTTGAATACCGCGCTCAATGTCCTTTGCGATCATGATGATGCAACATTTTCAGCCCTCTTGTTCTCTATATGCTTGGTCATACTGTACACACTGCTTCAATCATCACAAGCCAAGCCTCCACTTCCATACCAACAACCACCCAGCCATCCCCAGCTCTAATGTCCCTCTCTGTCTAACCACACATGACATCAGACAGCCCACAGGTGACGTAGCCAGGCCTAAATGTGCCTATATCCTGACCTGCAACCCCCTCCTACTTCAGCACGAGGTTTGCTGTAGTGCTCTACTGCAGCAATACACCCCTGTCCTTCTACCCTTGGTGCACACACACACAACTCAGCTGGTTGTGTTACAGCCCCATAACTACGGCACCACACACACCATCACAGACAGACATCCATATACACAAACACCAGCACCCTTCGCAGCACCCAGGTGTCCTTCAAGTAGGAACTCATTCAATCTACATCATGCCAGGAAAAGGCGTTATATGGATGTGTCACCGCCCTGGTGGGTACTAGCAGGCTAATGCACCACGTCTAAGGTGCTGCACTGTAGCCCGAGTGACCATTCAAACTTTACAGGAACACAAAACAATGTACAATACTTTCACAAAAACAAAAATGGTGTAATGGAGAGCACTTTGGTCTCCGATTGCAGCCATCCGAGTTCAAGTCTCCATGGGACTTCCCTCTTTGGTTTAAAAGTATAGAAACCCTCTACCAGTATATGGCCCGCAGCCCACCGGGCCGTTTTCTTTGATCAGCTGCCTCCACTGAGGACCAAGAGTGATCAGAGGCTTGGGGTGGCATTATTTGCCTGTTGGCAGATTAAGCGCACTCCCATCTTTGTTGCAATGAACATTCGAAGTCTGTTTTTTGTGTTCGCATCAGCCATGATCTCTGCCACATAGGCCTCCAGGAAGAAGGTCATGAACCATCCGGGTGCTTTCACATGAGAGAGGTGAAGCCGAAGAGAGGAAGAAAGTAGGAAAGAAAGAGGGAACACAAGGGTGGGGAGAGTAAGTTAAAGGTAGAAATAAAGAAGAAGAGGAAAAGAATATTAGAGGAAAACAGAGCAGACGAGAGGAATACATACAAGAGTGACAGGAACTATGAAAAAAAATTATTCAGAGCAAAAATAATGAAAGGAAAGCCAATAACTGAGCTGGATTTCAAGGGAATAACACAAAAAAAGTCAATGGAAAATGAAGGGAAGACAGGGATTATTACAAATGAAATTAATGAGGAAATAAAAATGAGTGTACAAAAAAAGAACACAAAACGTCTGTTTTTAACGTTCCTCAGGATTGCAAACAAATGTGCTGCTTTTGGTCAATTTAAGGGCACTCGATGTATCTCTTGATCTCAGAGGATGATGTTGGACCTGCTGGGCTTCAACCCAGTGACTGCACTGCAGGGTACACATAGATCCCCAGTGCTTAATTAGTAAACAAAATAATAAGTACCAGGGCCGATATATTGTCTAGCACCCATGTGATGTCACCAGCTACTTTCGGGCCGGCCCTGCCCACTGTTGGCTGTGCCCGCCACCAGCCCTAATACTGCAAGGTGAAATGGCAAAAACAGAATTCAATAGTACGTGCGTCCAAACGAAATTAGTTCATGTATTATTATTAGACTCGTGGTGTTTACCTTATTTTGACTTTACCAGAAGGGTAAATCTACTTTTAACGTGACTCTAAGAACACCTCTCATTATTGCTCTGCTTGTAATGGGAACAGGATTCCTAATTCAAGTTCTCTCCAATGAAAGAGATTCAGGACAAGTCCCAATAATCTCGGCAGCAGATGGATAACTAATGACACAGTGTCGACCACGAAGGGGGGTACAACCGTACATTCTGATATTTCCAAGATATAGTAGTATGTCAGATCGACGGTCACGCCTTCTTACCTGAGGCTGACAAATCGATCGATCTTCTGCCGACGCCGTTGCAGTGCCTGCTAATGTGTGCACTGCACTCTGTGCCGCAGCAGGCTGGCCTGGGCTGCAGGCAGGGCACGTCGCACGTGTGGTTTTAATGGTGCCCCCAGCCGACGAGGAGGCCCTGCGCAGGGGCGGGCCCGGCCAGCCCAGCCCAGGGAAGGAAAGAAAAAAAACGGTGCCTCTACAGGGCACGTGACGTGCCGTGCGGTTCCAATCTGGTGCCCAGCAGGCAGCAGCCAGCCCAGGGGGCCCTGCGCAGGCGCGGGCCCAGCCCAGGCCCCCTGTGAAAAAAAAAATGACGGTGCCTCACTGGCTCTGAAAACATCAAAGTTTTCGTTTTCTTTTCGCTCTTCTCCCGCACGCTTCGCTTGTTACTACCAGTGGTGGCAGCCAATTCATCGCAAACCACCCAGACGGAGCAGAGAGGACGCGATCATGTGTAACACGACGCAATGTGTACACATGTATCCTTCCGCTCAAAAAGAGGCCCTACAGGCCAGAGGCCCACCGGGGGATGTCCCGGTGTCCCGGTGGGGCAGTCCAGCCCTGGCTGCCACTTGGGCTGATCAGAGCACCTTCATCAACCACTATAGGTTGAATGTCTCCCACTCGGGGGTTGGTTCCTTCGGGGTTGGAGTTTTGTCTGTGGGGATGTAATATTGGAGTTATTAAAGGTGTGTGTTTCTGCACTGTTTTGACTCTGTGTCTCATTGGGACCTTTTTCCTCGTTTGTTGCTTTGGTATACCTCATGAGGTAAGTACTGGGACGAGGAAGAGTGGACGTGGAGGTAATGTTCTGATTACTTACCGGTAATCTTCATTACTCCTAGTCCTACTCTTCCTCGTCACAGTACTGACGACCCTCCTCACCCTCCCTGCGGGGAAGGTCCCATGCTACGGCTTGGTAATATGAAACTAAGTGACGTGGGTGTGGGGGGGGGAGTTATAGAAATAAGAAGAAATAGAAGAAGGTCCTGTGTCGGAGGCGGGTGCCTCATGAGGTAAGTACTGTGACGAGGAAGAGTAGGACTAGGAGTAATGAAGATTACCGGTAAGTAATCAGAACAATAACGGCATTGATGGGCTTGATGAATGTGTTCTGCATAATTGCAAGGTCTAATGGATACAGTTAAATGTTAAATATTGCATTTAACACATTGTCTCTGGCCGCGTACTGTGGTTTCAATGTCAGAATCCACTGCAGCTATATATTTTACATATTTTAGAAATAATTGTTGTCTTGTATTCTTTTTATGTGAGAACTGTTATTATATTAGTCTTTGGGTGTTCATTTGTTCAGATTTCATAGTTGGGTAGCGTGTTCATGTAGGAAACTCCTGAATAGTCCTGTTTCTACTTAATTTGGCATCAGTGACCACTTGTGCTGTGTTGAAAACTACATTTCCCACCCTCCCATTGTTTGTTAAGCCCCCTCAGGGGGTGAGGCCGGTTTTCCCCAGTATATAAAGCCCTCCTAGGGCTGTTGATTTAACACAATTACTTTGATTTGCTGTGTGCTTTGCTGTTATATATTTTTATATATTTTAGAATTAATTGTAGTCCTGTATTATTTTAATGTGAGAACTGTATTATACTAGTGTCTGGGTGTTGTTTTGTCCAGATTTCATAGTTGAGAAGCGTGTTTGTGTAGAAACCTACTGAATAGTATTGTTTTTCTGTGTTTTGCATCTGTGACCGCTTGCACTGTGTTGCAAACTATATTTCCCAGCTTCACATTGTTTTTAAGCTCCCCAGCAGGCACGTGAGCGCCGGCGTCTGTGGCACGTGTTTGGGAGTGCTGTTCTTTAGCAGTGTTCTGGTGTGTTGTCCAGTGTATCTGTTTGAGGTGAGCTGGCCTTGCATGTATTCCTTTTCTGTGTTATATTTTATTGTGTTGCTGGGTGTGTTTACATTCTACCTAGTGGTAAGGTACTTTTGTCCTTCAGTTCATAAGTTCCTGTTATTATGTCTATTTTGAAGTTGCATGGTAGGCAAGGAAACTGTAATGAAAATGTTAACGCTATAGTTAAATCACCATATGTACACGTGCAATTTAAATCCATGTGTGTAGCTGCAATAATGAATTAATATATGTCCATAAACCTCATGCCGTCACCTTTCGACAGAGATAATAATATCCAATCTGATGAAAGACATCCAGGAACCTACGAAAAGGATGACATTATAGAAGCCCCATTTACAGTTGAGACTCTTGGGCAGAATATAAACAATCCACCCCAAAATGTTACAGTAGAAACAAATACTCAAGCCAATATGACGATTTTAGTGGAGATCCTTAAAAAAAAAAATACCCCCAAAAATGAGTATGGTATTTCACTGCACTTAAATTGCCCTAATCTTAGGCACCTGTGTATTCCAACCCCTTAGTAGTATCCTTACCTGATAACGCAGGCCATTGTCAGAATGTGACAGCCCATAACATTCAACCGTGTAACAATAGAACAGACTTATCTTGAAATACTGAAGGTATTAATGCAGAGAAAGGAACCCATCCCCTAAAGAGTGCATTGTTAAACCGTTGTTCACTCATAAACCATGCAATGAAGGTTTCAGATGATCTCTTAACTCTAGGATTGGAATATAATTCTTAGCTGAAACATGTCTTAACTCAGCTGCATGCCGGGCTCTGTCACTTGCTATTCCAGACTCCCACTCAATGTTGCTATTTGATCGTTTGGAACATGTTGGAGGAAGTGTTGCCTTTGTGTATTCTAAAACATTGAATATTCATGTTTCAGTCATTCAGATTGTGCCAGGATGTGAACTATTGCATTGTAAACTATCAGTTAATCCTACATGTTCATATCATTGTACTTGTACCGGTGACTATGCCAGACTTCAGTAAATTATTTTATGGAGGCTGGCAAACCATTTATGACAACCAATTCAATTCACATTATTCTGGGAGATTTTAACCCAGGATACCTGTATCACAATGATAAAGATGCCTCTTACTGCTTACTTAATTTGAAAGATCTAAATTTATTTCAACTTGTAAAGGGTCCTACACATAATAAAGGATAGAAAGATCGATTGGATTTTTTCTAATCAGGAAATTATTTCACAAATATATTTGTCAAAATGCCCCTGGTCTGATCATTCAGTGATGAAATGTTCATCTGTTGATGGAAAATATAAAAAGAGCTCCTAATATTGCTAAAATAATGGGTGAATCTATGACCCCATTACTTTCAGGCTTGAATGAAAAAAATATGGAGCACACAATTTATTTCAATCATTCCACCTTGAAATGTGACTTGGATCTTCTTGCCCCTATAAGAATGGGACTTAAAAATGTTAGCCCACAGAAAAATAATGATATCGATACAGTCAACGTAAAATAATTAAATAGGTTTAAACATCAAGCTGAAAGGAAATGGCACACATGAGGACTGGAAGAGCATAAGCAAAAGTGGGCTATAATACAGACCTAATATAAAAATGCATCAACACATTTATTTCATAGTTTTAAAAATCTCATGTCATCTATCTCCTCTAGGTAGCTATTAAATCTCCTGTGTAATTTAGAAAAAAGACCTATGTCTGTTAACAGTCCAGCGGCTTCACCTGAATGGTGTGAAACACTTATGAGTTACTTTGTGCTTAAGCTACACAAAATCAGAGACACAATTGGGGCTAAAATGGCAATCAGCCATCCTGAAGTACAATCAAAAACTGTGATTGACTCAGTTATAGAACATGCTTCTATTCCAATATTTGCTTTTAGATCAGTTTTACCAGCTGAAGTGGCAGATCTTATAAGAGGGATGAAGGCAACATATTGTGCAACTGATATCTGTCATCAAAAGGTTGAGTTCTCTGTTTGGCCAATGCTATCTCTCACATTGTTGATGAATCCTTTGCAAACAACATTATTTCAGACTCCATGAAGAGTACTTGCATTACTCCTATTATCAAAAAAGACTCACTAGACCAGGTACTGCCGGGAACCTATGACCAATCACTAACCTGAGTTTTCTGTTGAAAATATTGGATACAATTGCTCATTAACAACTACAGAAATGTGTGTTTTCTCCTAACCTCCTGGGGTAATGTCAATCAGGTTTTTGTCTGCCCCATAGTACGGAAACATCAATGTTGGACGTCCAATCTAACATATTTGACATTCTCGACAAAGGCTAACTTGGACTCTTAATGTTTTTAGACCTGCCCACTGCCTTTGCAATTTTTAATAGCAAGACTCTCAAAAACTCTGAATTTGAACCCATAATTGTTTGATTGGATTGATTTTTTTTTACAGAATAGGACAGCTAAAGATGTGTTGGGCCAAGCATCATTGGACATATATTCCATTAAATAAGGTGTCACTCTGGGAGCGTGTTTATCACCCTTATTGTTCAATCTGTATATCAAGCCACTACATGATTTGTTGTTTGGCAACAGTATAGTGTTTCAAAATTATGCCGATGATACTCAGGTTCTGCATACTCTATCTAGGAATAAAGATGTTGATACCCTGTTCAATAATGAAATCTTTGACATGGTCAGTGTTTGGATGCAATACAATTGGCTCTGTCTCAATGATCAAAAAACAGAGCTATTATTACTAGCTATGCTGGCTGTGTCAAAACAGATTGGGAATACCTATGACTTACTTACATTCAGTACACACCTTATCCCAATTTCGAGGAATGCTAAATCATCAGGCTTACTGTCAACTTAAAAGTGAACATGATTGATCACATTTCATCTACTGTTGGGGTTTGTCACTACTACATGGGTCATCTTTATAATTGGGATCACTGATGGTTTAATAGTAGCGTGGGGCTGAGAAGGGACTGAGTGGGGCTGTGTAGCAACTACTTATCCCTGTACTCATGCAGAGTACAGCGATGAAATTGGAATGTAATCCATTTTGAAATTGGGAGTCATTGATGTGTTTTTAGTACCAGTGTGATCTTTTCAATCTGAAGGTATTCCTCCTTCGCTTTTTGAAAGTGATAGCGCAGGCATAGGCAGGCTATATAGTAGCATCCCAAATAACGTAAGTAACATAGTCCAAAAAAAGAATGGCCAATCATGGTTCTATAAGAATACAGACTTTTAATTCAATTAAAAAAAATGCAAGTGACTAACAAGCAAAATCCCACACAGTATACAATGTGTTGTGGAATAGCCTTCTGGGTAGATGAGCAGGAGTGCCCGAGCACTCATTTGCCACAATATCAGTGTTCAAGAAAATGTCTTGTTAGAAAAGCAGATACAGGACGGGGGATGGAGGGGGGTTAAACGCCACCATGGTTCCAACATTGTACTGGGACAGAATCATGTCAAAGTACCTCATTTCCTTGTCTATAGTGCTCAATGGTGTCGATCCAGACTTCTGTGTGCTTTCTTATGGTTGAGCCAGTTTTGAGATGGGGTGAGTCGCGATATTCCAGTGGCGAGCCGGTGTCGAGTTGATGTGGAGTCAGGACTTGCTGTGGATTAAGATGGCACTTCAGTCAATGTGAGTCAATGGGTACCAGTCAGTGTTTAAACCAGGTTGAAATTATGATTGCCTAGTTGGAAAGTGATGAATTGCTTCTAGCGGTTCAAGTCAGAGGTTGAGTTAGGATGAGATGAGGTTAATGTGTTGCTCGAAGTTCAGTGAGTTGGATGTATTCTACGGGGAGCCTGTAATTGAGTTAAGCCAGCAGTGATCTTTACTTGTGTGAGGCATTATTGAAATGGCTCAAAGAAAAAAGTAAGCAGTTTGAAGTTCTTGAATTGCCAAAAGCATCACCACAGGTCCTGTATTGGCTGGATGGGTGTAGTGCATGGTCAAAGTGGTTGAAATAGGTCTCAAAGTGGTCAAACAGGATTCCAGCTGCTCTTGGACTTCTGGGTTGCTGTGAATCTTAATCCATGAGCTCCAGCACAAGGTGAGTCCATCTTGTTCTGCACTCACAGTCCAGGGAACTTGACTGGCACCTACAGCGGTTCCTTTACCTGCAATGAGGATCCCAGTCCCATTGTAGCTGGTAGAGTAACAGGCATTGGTCCACAGCCGTTCAGCTCACCTAGGCCTTGGATACCTTCTTCTCCTCATCTGTGGCAGATGACTTTGGAATGGATTGCACTTACAACAGAGGTCAAAAGATGTATTCATCTTGTTCTTCTTAAAGTCTGGGTGGGAATCTAATGAGGGCGGGCACTCTAATTTCATAGGCAAAATGTTTCAGGTGATTGGTCCAAAGCAAGCGTGCTGTAAGGTGTCCAATCTTCATTGATCAAACAAATGCCCTTTGCCATGTGACATCTCACCCAGAATGCTTTGCTTGCACAGAATTGATGGGACAAGAATGGGATGAGGACCCTAACAGAAAGCAAGATAGTGGGACATTTTCCAGGCCTACCTGCCCTTTTTGGCTACTCTAACACCGCCCCTTTCCACACATGCTGGCTTCAAATGCATTCCAGTGAACAGCACTCTGGTGTGAGACTGACTTTAAAAAAAAAAAATAATCAGTATAATTGGCATGTGACAAAACGACTTTTGCTCTGCAGGAAATTCAAGTGGAAGTAGTAGTGAGACCACGTATTCAGTCCTCAAAAGTCTACAAACAGCTAGTCATCCCAATGATAGAGGTAAAACAGGCACAGTTAAGAGATATACATCCTAGGACTTTTGTGATAATGTGGGCTGAGGGAATGCTATACTATCAAGAGAGGTGTGAATTTGAGTCGGTAGCAGACAAAACAAGATTCTATAAATATATATATATATATATATATATATATATATATATATATATATATATATATATATATATATATATACTTTAAATAAACATACCATCTGCAAGAATAACTAAATAGAAAAATACTGTACAGAATCCAATCTTTGGAAACAACAGAAAATAATAAGAAATGGAGATGCAGAGAATGCTGGGGTAAGAGACTATTCAAAAATCACAATGGGCCTCCTTATGATTTTGGTGATATCTTAACGATAGATCTGCCACTTGGTCCCGCAGAATTACTGCTGTATTACAAGTGGCGGCATGGCAGTGTTAGTCCCCATTTATGGAGTCTAGGGGAATTCATGGTTTGGAATTCATGAGGATTTTGGCTGAATTCTCACCACCTTACCTCCAAACCCATAGTTCAGCACTGTGGTAATGTGACAGTAATGCAGTGGTAACAGAGTTATCAACTGTTACCACTGCATTACCACTGTTTTTGGCCGCACCAACAAACTCAAATGTGGCCCAATGTTCTTTAAGCATTGTCTATGAAAAAGGTGCGCAAGTACCCTAACCAGTCCCTATGTCCCATATAGGAACATGTGGCAATGATGTGTCTATAGTACCTTTGTGGCAGGTTAACAACATTGAACAAGGCTTCAAGCTGTTGTGCAAGTTAATCAAACCCAGTGTGGTTGCAGTGAGTCGTGTTGGCCCAAACATTTCAGGTTGGAGCACTCACCAAAATCTGTTCGGACTTGAGGCGATTTTAAACATGTATTGACCGCTATGTAAGGTCGATGCATGAAAGTCCAGCCATTTCTGTTGAATTTTGGCATAGTCAAAAGCCATAACCCTGTTAGCCCTGTGTGCTGTTCGATGACACAGAAATTTGAGATCGAACAGGGTTCAGTCGTTCAGTAACTACTTATTCGAGTCAGTGAGTGACACTCGAGCAGTTCGGGTCGAGCCTGATGAAGAGCGGTTGATTCGAGTCAAGCAGGGGACTGTCGCTTCGAGGACAGGTGGAGCGTTGAGCTTGCTCGATATTGCAAACATGTTGCTTGAGTGCCACAAGCAGTACTGACAGGCCCCTCTGATGTGATGGCTGCAAAAGCGGTTCCAATGCATTTTTCTGCAGCAGCACATGGAGCATTAGCTGATTTGGTCCTATAGATCGTGTGAGAAAAACTACAAGGGCGCTAGGGCCAGATAAGTCCAATTAGGGTCTGCTCTCCCAGCCTACAGAGTGTGGTGTAAAGTGGCAGGTCCTGGACCACAGCAAGAGTCACTCTTGTGTCTTGGTAGCCAAGCTTGCATCTGTTTTGGACGGATCTTCGTCACCTCAGCAGGAGGCTTTTGGAAAGATCAAAAGAGGTCCACATTACTCATTCCTCAGGTGTTTGTGCAAGACTGAATCAGTGAAAGAGTTTGAGACCCCTTCTTTGAAAGGCATCTACATGTTATAAGAGTAGAGCAAGCCAGCGTTAGGAGTCCAATCTATGTCCTTGGAAAAAGTGGACTTTGCCATCTGACATTATACCTAATATGCTTTACGTTGAAGGAAGTAGAAGGGACAGGTAGGAAGAGAGACAAAAGAGAGAAAACAAGATGGTGCAACCTACCTCCAGATGGACTGAGCTCCCCCTCTCTACACTAACTCCACCCCTGTACCTTCCCAATAGCTTCTAGGGCTTTTTGCTATGCAGCACCCTAGTGTGAGACTAGTAATTTTGGGATGGGTGTGCCCTTTGATTCTTGTTTTCCTACTGGGAGGCAGGAACAATAAAAATAGCTGTTACCTGTCCTCTCCTCACAAAGTTTCAGAGGAAGAGGCATAGCCATCCAGTCTCCGGCCCTCTTGCTTGGCAGTGCAAGGCTGTCTGACCAGAGTACACATAACCCTTTCACCGCTGAGCTGGGCTCACAGTGGTGACACATGTATCATATATCAAATCGATATGGCTGAAATAGGCATGAGAGATGCTAACCACCATAACCTAACTGAAGTATGGCTTATATGTACAGTTTACAACTGCTCCAAGCATATCAACTCTCATATCTGATTTTGGGAACAGGGACACATATCTAAAATGCAGCCCGTATTCTGCAAATGCTTGCTGTTGCTGCAGCTGTCAGAGATTACCTGTGATAACTAAACCTGATCTGTGCCACAGGGGAGCAGGCTCTGCAGTTCAGGACACTGATTCAGCAGGGCACAGAAGTACACTTTGTTTTTGACATGAGTGTGTGGAGAGGACAACCTGGACAGCAGACCACCCTCTCAGAGAGAGAATTACCTGCATCATATTATATTTAATAAAAATCAAAAAGCTAGTGCTTCCACACCCTTGCCAGATGGCAGTCCTTCACATGGCATTCTGACCATAACCCAGTTTTTTTGGCAATATATACAATGTCTTGCTGTGGCGTTGCAGCCTGCAGATCCTAAGCCTGTTTCAATTCAACCTTTAAAAGGTGTTCTCTCATTGCCCAGAATATGCATACACAATTATTTGTCTTCAATACTTAGGAGATTGACTCCATGGACATAGCCTCAGACACCTTAATGAATAGTCTGGGCTATACTTTGCAATCCAGTGCTCTACTACCCATATGTGTGTTAATTCTGTAGCACCTATCAAAACTAATGGTTTCATATTTTACTTGCAATCCAGTGCTTCAGGGAGCCAGTAAAAACGTAGGATTCTGATTTGTCTAAAAAGCTAAGGATGCAGGTTTCTAACTTTCCAACCAACGTGAAGATCAATGACTGATTGTGTTAGTCTGCATCACATTCTGTCATTATATAAACCAGTTGTTCATGGCTCCTGTATACCCCAACGCCTTCTTTCAACCCTTCTGTTTATTGGTTGGCATTATCTAGGTAATTTGCTTGACAGGTTTGCTAAGGTACTCCTCTGTAGTAGAAATACTATCTATTATCTGTGGTGCTTTCTCATTCTGCATGTAGACATTACCCTCCAAATGTTATACTATTTTTTCAATACACACTATTGCAGCAATCACAGAGTCACATAAAGGAATCTATACACCATGAATAAATGTAATGTAGGGCTTTGGCCATTTATGATGATCTGTTCTTGAAGCAGGCCCAGAATTTGGTTTTAGACTATTGGGTGGGTGGCTGAATTGAGTAGTCACATATCCGGTGCATAGAACAACTGAGTAGTATTGTTTGTCTTTTTCAAATTGTTGTACCTACGAACAGTAGAGAGGTCAAAGTTCCAACATGTTAGCATCTTCTTTTGAAGCCACATGTTTGATTTGCAAGTACTAGGCTACATAACATGATTCATAATTTCTCGGTGACAGTGGTCAATTTCTCTGTGACAGCTTGTCTATTGTAAAAGAGTAAGGGCCTCATCACGAGTTTGGCGGTAAGCCTTAAATCCGGTGGTTGCGCTATTACCGTCAGATTTAAGGGTCCGCCAAATCAGGGCTTTGGTGGATTTCTCCCCAGCTCTGAGCTGGGGGGAAATCTGCCGAAAATTTGCGCTAATACCGACGGCGGGAAATCCGCCGGCGGTATGAGCGTGAAAATTCCCCATTAAGCCCAATGGGGAATGGGGCATTCCCGAATGGGCTCAGTGGGGAATGGGGACTTCCATTACCGCCAAACCCGTGATCCGGCGCTAATAGCACCGGGGGGTTTGGCGGTAGGGCAGATAGCACCAGCGCTATTAGCGCCGGCGTTACCGCCCAACTCGTGATGAGGCAGTAAATCTTGATTTTGTTTTCCATTTCTTCGGGCTGGTCCAACATTTAACCGCTACTCACAAGCTTAAACCAGTGTGGAGCAGAGATGCTGTGAGAGCCAATTCTAAAAGATGGCTTATATGACACCTTGCTATTACTTGGGGAATGTGCAGAGAAAGAGCGTGTGATTTGTGCTGGGTACGTTTCCTTGTACATATTCACCTATAGAAGTGAATTTGAAATCACTACTGCCATGACATGCCTGGTTAATACAAATTACCCTCATATCACTATAAGGAAGGTCATGGGTATATTCTCAAATGTTCAAGTGATGTTACTTCTAGGAATTTCTGGAGTCTCCCACTTAAAATTAATTTCTCTCGTTATGTATTACATGCAAAAATGTAAGATGAAAATTAAATCTTACAAAATAAAAAAACGAGTTTTAACATGGGGCCTTATGAACTGAAAAATAATGGACGGAGGTCATTGCTTAAAGGGGGTTGGGGCACAACCCCTCCTTTTATGCAGAGGCTGCAGCTATTTCAGAAGTGCTGTGCATGGTGGATACATGATGCAATAGCTGTAAGGACAGAGGGCCTGCTAACACTCCTATGTAGTGTAGTCACAAGAGAAAAAGAGCATGGCCCATATAAAGCCCTCTGCTTGTTTCTTGTTATGAGGCGAGAGTCAATCAACATCCTGCTTGCTCTTCCTGTACAGTGAGTGCTTCAGGCAGAATGGGGGACCAAGAGGGGGACCAGTGGGAAAGAAAGATAAGTGTACGTGGATGAGGGCGGGATGAATGAGTGTTCCATTGTGAATGTGTGCAGACGTGTGTCTATGGACCTCATTACAACCCTGGCGTTAAGGGGTTAACGGCGCCGTAAAAGGCTGCGGCACCGTTAAACCCTTAATGCCAGATTCACACTTTAACGCCTGCTTTTTGCAGGCGTTAAAGTCCATCCCGCTAAGGGACCTTGGTGCTAATTACGGCACCGTAATTTACGGTGCCGTAATTAGCCCCTTCCCCATTCCCATTGAGCCCTATGGGCCAAAAATGGGAATGGGGAAGGGGCCATGGTGAATGGGGATTTACCGCCCCGCCAACCTTGGAATGGGGCTGTAAATCCGGCATCCACCATGGCGGAATCCGGCATGGACCATGGTGCTAATAGACGATGGTCCAACGCCAGGGTTGTAATGAGGCCGATAGAATAATCCATGTGTTCATGTGGGCATCATTGTTAACTTGAATGCAATATGTATGTGTGTGTATTCAGAGAGAGGAGGCACTGGGTCAGTGCCTTCAAGGCAAGGGAGAGGGGCGAGGTATGAATAGGAGGGAGTATGAGTGTCAGGTCTGGATTTCAGTAATGTGTAATAGAATTACTAGCATACTTTGGGCACTGGCTGCAGAAAAGGTTGGTACAGGGTAATTCTGGTACCTATAGAAACAAGGTCCTGAAGCCAAGTGAGACCAGAATCAGGTAGACTCAATCAAATGTGTTAATATGGTGTACATTATAAAGAAAAACAATTAATGTACTTGTTAAAAAGCAAGAAAACACTTGGTCCCTCTGAAAATTCTCTACATGCCTTTCCAGACTCCTGTTCTCAATGGTGCACACCCACTGCTTCTCTTCCTAGACTCCTGAAAGTTTTCATCCCGAAGGACCCCACCTAGACTGATACATTCTAGGCTGTGATCACAATAGCGGTTGTGTTTGGAAACCACCAAGCAGGTCCAAACGTCTCTACCAAGGTACAACCCAAGTAGGTCTCTTTGCAAGTTGGTTATGTAGTGGGGGAATGTGGGGTAGGCTCAAACAAATCCACTCAGATATGGGCTACTAAGGTCCCTGAATAGGATGAAATGAAGCCACTAAATCCGCTCCCTGATTTAAGGCCTGTCTCCAATCTCCAATTCACCTTCTCCAATTCACCTTCTACCCTACTCTAGATTCAGATGTAATGTGAAAAGTTGGCTCTGGAATAACGACAACTAACTTACTGAACCCGGTCCTATCACTGCGCATAACTACTTTGCTTCTTCCGACACCAGACCAATGAGAGGGATTCACATTTTGTATCTCATGTATATTTGTATATTTGTATAGTACATATGTTAATAACTCACATAATGCATCTCCTGTATGTATCCTCTGTATGTATGCAACCTAACCCTAAGTATTCTTGTAACTGCTGCGCCCAGCTACCCCTGGGTTTGGAGTGCATTATCATATAATAAACTAAACTAAACTAAACTAAACTTAACCTTCCTCATCTGCCTCCTCAAAGTCTTCCAATGGTCTTGTGCCTATAGATCTTTCTGTGCAACTACTGGACTTTCAGGTCTTTCTTATCTCTTCACCACATGCTCCTTTCTCCTTGACTTCCTCTCAGCCACCTCCTTCACCAATGTTTTCTTCTTCGTTCACTTTCACTTTCTACTCTCCATCCTCAATGTTGGTGATCTCTTCACCTTTAGTGTACAGGTTATTTTCCTTAACGTTCTTCTATTTGGAACATACTAACCAACCTCTGCCTAATCTCTCATACCTTTCCTCCCTTCCTCCATTTACCTCCTATCTCCAGGCTCTTCACTCCCCTCAACTTTACCTCATTTCTCTGGGCCTCTACTCACTTCTCTCTTCGCCTCCTCTCTCTTGCCTTTCCTCTCTTCTATCCTCCAGTCCTCTCTCTGGACTATTAACTCTTCCAGCCACTTTTCCACAGCCTTCTCGTCCTTGTTCCCTTTTTCTGCAAACACCCACAATATCATGCCGAGCCTATACCCTTTTAAAATTATAAAGAGCATGTAATTGGTGTCTTATTTGCGTTAAGGTCAGGATTGTTGTAATGCGTGGTGCGCCTGTGCTATATGGTGTTTTGTACTTTTACCAATTTTAGCTGTCAGTTTAATTACTTTTAGATCAAATTTAACTTTTCTTCCCACCTCTGAATTGTATCAGCATTAACTTAACTCCTGTGGTTATCATGACGGGGTTTCTATTCTCTTGACTACTGCTTACTGCCTGGATAACAAACTGCAGAGTCCTTTTCTTGTGGGGACTACACGTCCCATCAAAACTGTAGTTCCCTATCCATCATATTCCACAATTAGGCATGTGAGCGCTGGTGCGTGAGGGCGGCCAGTCTGTGCCAGTCCGTGGTTGTGCCGCTTTCCGTTTCTGGATTCTTTCTCCCAAACCTTCTCTGCAGGCTTTCCTCTTTGGCAAGAGCAGTGCCCAGCGGAATGTCTTCTTCCTCCTGGTTTTCCCCCTGCGCTCCTCGTGTCTCATGGGTAGCTTGCAAGCTTCTTCCAACTTACTTGCTCTTCTGTATTTTGCTGATTAATTGTTAATTATGACTCCTGCAGTTAGGCACCATTCCAACTCTCGCCTGCGTTTAGGACTGTTGAACACACGCGCACTGGTCAAACATGCTGATGTGGTTGCTGATATGATCGGTATTCAAATACTTGACCTACTCAGTATCACTGAGACTTGGCCCTCCAATGTCACCAATCATGCACCCTTGTCTGCCACCCCGCTGGGCTAGCAACTGTTTCACACAGAGTGGAAATCCGGTAGGGGGGGTGGTACTGCTATTATTATCAACATCTCTCTTACTGCTTATAAAATCAATAATACCCTTATTGATGACTGTGAACAAACAAACTGTTATCAAAATAGTTATTGTTGCTAATACTATTATCTGTATTGTTAACATCTATTGGCCTCCTATTCCCCGGCGTCTTTTTGAGGAACAACTCCTTGGCAACATCTTAAAGACTGATTCCTATGTTGTTGTCCTTGATGATTTCAGTCACTGGACCTCTCATACTGATGATCACCATGCTACCACCCTAGCCCTCTCTTTAGAAGTCAATGGCCTCCATCAATACATATAGGGCATCATTACATGGTAGGCGGTGGACCAAGGTGCTACTAGCACCTTGGTCCCTGCCAGTAAAATACCGGCACCGCCTTGGAGGAAAGGGGAATTACCGCCCTATTCCAAGGTTGGCGGGGCGGTAATTTCCACTTCCCCCATTGCCCTTCCCCATTCCCATTTTTGCCCCATAGGGCTCTATGAGAATGGGGAAGGCGCTAATTACGGTGCCGCAAATTGCGGTACCGTAATAAGCACCCTGGTCCCTTTGCGGGTTGGTTCTTTAACGCCTGCTAAACAGCAGGCGTTAAAGTACCAACCCGCAAATGGACCTCGTAGTAAGGCGGTAAGGGTTTACCGGTACCGGTGCCCTTACCGGTACCGGTAAACCCTTACCGCACTACGTGTAATGAGGCCCATAGACTCCCACCCACAAAGATGGTCATATTTTAGATTGAGTCCCCTCTCAACATCTCACCTTGCATAACTTTGACATTATGACCTGTCATTGCTGCTGCCAGGTCTATCCGTCATCCTCCTTTTGGAGCTCATATGTCTCCCCGGCTTAGATAGCTCCACTGGCTGCCTATTGAGAAACGGATTATTTTCACATCCATGTGCATTGTTCATTGTGCGTTCTATAGAAAGGGGGTGCTATATTCTGTCTCGTTGTCTTCGATCTCAGTCTGCCCTCCAGGTTGCGGTCCGTCATGTAAGAATCTCCCAGATTGGTGGCGGTGCCTTTTCAGTGGCTGCGGCTAAGGTCTGGAATGTCCTCCCTCATCTTCTCTGCGCTACGGTTGATTATCTAGCATTTCGCTGGTCGTTAAAAACTCTGCTGTTTTGAGCCTCTCTTTATAAAGTTGTTGCCTCATTGCTGCCAGTGCCATGATGCCCTTGGGAAATTGTGTGTTTAACAAATATAACATTGCTCTGATCATAGTTTTATTTTGTCCCTACTGGAATTGCCCAGTAAACTTGTTAAGCTCAATGCTTACCTGCGTGTTCAAATGGCAGTAAGGAATTACCTCAGATGGTGTATCTGAACGAGCCTCTCCTTTGCTTGCAATCTTCCTCACTCTAACTGTACTGACACTCTTGTTGATCAGTATAACAAGATTATTTCTAAAATAAATTATACTCCCCCCCGTGCCTTAGTTAAAACAGTGAAATCCGAAAGTCTGGGTATATCTTGGTTCTCCCAGGAAATTCTTACTCTAAGAACACTTAAGAGACAAAAAGAACAGTCATGGCAGAAAAATAGTTACCACCACTCCATACTTTCCTCATATCATAAGGTGGTGTCTAACTATAAAATCGCTATCATTGAGGCTAAACATGAGTTTTATAAAGAACACATTAAATCTGCAAATTCTTCCCATAAAGAGCTCTTCACAATTCTTAGAGACTTTGAAGGGAAAAATAATTCCTTCCCTGCCCTGGTTAAGAGTGATCAATGGTGCTCTGAGATCCAACAGGGTTTTAGTGAAAAATGTAACTCCCATAGCAGCAAGATTCCCTCCCTGTGATAATCTCAGTCACATACCAATCCTAGTCCTGATTATGTTCACACACTCCCTGCTCCTCTCTCTCCCATTTTCAACTTTAAAGTAATCAATGAAGCTGATCTTTTGAACACTATTTCTCACCTAAAACTGTCATCATGTTCTGACCAAAATTAAAGTTTGTCTAACCCCTTGGTTAACTCATTGTTTGTTACCTCTACTGTTCCTGAATCTCTGAAAAAGCTATGGATTTCTTCTGTGATCAAAAAGGCCTCTCTCGATCGATCCTTAGTAACTAATTATTGTTCCATTACTAATACTGTTCCCCTTATGTAGATTTTAGATAGGGTTGCCTACTCTCAAATTCAACAACATATTGAAAGCAATATCCTGCTTGCTCCTATTCAATCTGGTTTTCGAACACTCCATGGCATGGAGACTGTCCTGATTGACCTAAAGGCTAACTTATGTCTTTGCAGACTTTGGTCAGTGTGCGCTTCTTATGCTCCTCGACCTCTCAGCAGCGTTTGACTTTGTTGATCATTCTTTCCTGCTTCAGAGGTTGGAGAGTATTGGCAACTGTTCCAGCAGTGCTTTACAATGGGTAGCTACCTTTCTGGGCCCCATATCTGCCCAGGTGGCTTCGGATGGCTTTAAGTCATCTCTGGAATTTATCACTTGTGGTGTCCCTCAGGAATCTTGTCTTTCGCCTACTCTCTTTAATTTGCATATTCGCCCTTTTTTTTCAACTACTTGACAGTCTCGGCATAGATTACTCCAACTACTCTGTTGATAAGCCTACTCCAACCACCGACCTCAAGCCACTACAATCTAAAACGTTCCAACACCTTAAATGTGCGCTACTAAATGTTCGCTCACTCAATGCCCACGCTCTAGAAGTCAATGATACTATTACCAGCCAAGACTTAGATATGTTAGCCATAACAGAAACTTGGTTGCATTCCGCTTCTGGCCCTACTATCAGCGTAGCTGTACCGCCAGGTTACTCTATCTTAAGACAGGACAGAATAGCCAAAACGGGAGGTGGGGTCGCACTTATCTTCAAAGACTCCCTAGCACTAAGACAGACTCCCACTACCGGGGAAGACACTACTGACATCCTCTCAGCCAAACTCACCCTCTCCCCTAAAGATACAGTTAACATTCATGTCATAAATAGACCCCCAGGCCCTGTCAATAACTTCACAGGCTTAGTCAACCATCTCCTTGGTAAAAACATCAAACAAACTTCCAGAACTCTGCTTCTAGGAGACCTAAACCCTGGATACAATGATAAACGTGACAAAGCACCTACCACCCTCGCCAGAAACCTCACAGATCTAGGATTCACAAAGATAGTTACTGCCCCGACCCATAATAAAGGCCGTATCTTAGATTAGGTTGCAGATCACAACTGTGGCTCCACCCTCAACTCCAACACATCCCTCCCATGGTCTGATCACAACTGCCTTCAATTCTGGATTCCCATATCCGTATACTCCAAACCACTTATATCCGCACCGGCCAAGTTAGCCAGAAGTGCCAAAAAACTTACAGCAGACAATATACGTCCCTTTCTCAACAACCCATGCCTAGCACCTCCTTTCTCCTCTGACCCCAACATTCTAGCAGATATCTTTAAAGACACTCTCACCCATGCCATCAACTCCGCAGCTCCTCTTGAAAACAAAAAAGAAAAAAAATCGTTTCATTCCAACTCATGGTTCACGGAGGACCTATTAAATCTACGCCAATGTAAGCGCCAAACCCTCAAAACATGGCAGGCCAACCCCTGTGATGCCACCAAAGTAGACTTTCCCTGCACTTCTAAAAAATACAAAAGTGCCATATTTAAAGCCAAGTCAGAAACCTACAATAAACTATCCTGGAAGCTAACTCCCACTCAAAAGAGCTTTTCACCATCTTTAAAGAGCTTACCGTCCCCCCTATCTGTACAGATGAGATTGTTAAGGACGAACTCTGGTGTAACAGCATCCAAACAGCGATGCTAAATAAAATAGACCTTCTTCAAAACAAAATAGCAGAACACTTTAAGGCTCTGCACCCCCAACAGACCCACCCCGCCAATACCACTAAAGGCAAGAACACCCCCAAATTCAATTTTTCTCCAATCACCAAAGCAGATGCTCTCCACATCCTCAAGCAGCTCAAACCATCTCAATGCAAAGGCGATATATGCCCCCCCAACATCATTAAAGAGTGTGCAGCACCCCTCACACCGATCATCACAGCATTCATTAATGCCTCATTCAAGACGGGCTTAGTCCCCGACAGCCTTAAAGAGGCATGGGTGCGTCCGCTCTTAAAGAAACCTACCCTTGATCCTACCCAACCTAACAACTACCGGCCCATTACTACGGTCCCATTTCTTTGGAAAATCCTAGATAAAGCAGTCCACATGCAGATACAGTCCTACCTGGAAAACAACTCTATCCTAGGTAAAAGGCAGTCTAGATTCCGCAAAGGTCATGGCACTGAAACCGCTCTACTAGATCTGAAGAACCAAATTACCCTAATTCTAGACAAATGCAAGCCGGCCCTTCTGCTCCTTCTAGACCTCTCGGCGGCTTTTGATTTAGTTGATCATGCCATCCTTACGAACCATCTCACGCAGGCCGCACATTTCTCCAAACAAGCCACAAACTGGATCACCTCCTTCCTCGAAGGAAGAGTAATGAAAGTGTTCTCTAATATAGCTAATGCAGAGCCTACGACCAGCAGGCATGGAGTCCCTCAGGGCTCATGCACGGCTCCTACCCTCTATAATCTGTTTACCAAGCCACTCTTTGACAAACTGGACGCACTTGGGATCGCATACACCAACTACGCGGACGATACCCAAGTACTCCCCCCGCTCACAGGACTATACCATCAGGACGCAGCCACCCTCCAGAACATATACGCCACCATCCAAGCATGGAAGGCCACTAACGGCCTATGTCTCAACGGAGACAAGACTGAAATTCTCATCCTGGGGCAAAAATCCACTCTCACTAATCTCGACCCACTCTACACCAATTTCTGCATTGACAATTGTGTCATCTCAGTTCTACCTTCTGTAAAAACATTAGGAGTCCACATTGACGCCTCTCTTTCTATGGACAAACAAGTCAACTCCATTGTTTCAGCCTCCGCCCTGAGAACCAAACTCATTAATGCCATCAAACCTTTCCTAACCAAAGATAATTGCCTTTCTATCGCCAGAGCCACCATTGGAGCCAAACTAGATTATTGTAATGCGCTATTGGCTGGCACCTCCAACTCCAATCTCAATAAACTCCAAACCACACAGAACAATGCTCTAAGAGCAGCCCTCAATATACCTAAAAGGGACCACATCGCGCAAGCCAGAAAGGCAGCACACTGGCTTCCGGTCAAAGAGCGCATTACATTCAAAATACTTACCACCGCACACAAATGTATCAACCTGTCCGCACCATCATACCTGTCTGATACGCTAACCAAGTCTCTCTCCTCCAGACCAACTAGGCAATGCCACTCCAACCAACTTAAGGTCCCCCGCATCAATCGAGCAAGAGCAGGTGGAATAAGTTTCCTCTACATTGCCCCTAAACTATGGAACGCACTACCTAGCACACTTAGAGCAGAAACCTCTCTCTCTGCCTTCCGAAAAAAGCTGAAAACCACCTTGTTTAACTAATTCCCTCTCCTCATGTTGTTTACTCTCTCCTCCTCCTCTCCTCCCTCCTCTTCCTCTCCTGTAGATATTTCTCTTCTCTTGCAACTAAGAAATTATTTCAATGTATGTACAACTAGTCATCTGCATATCTTCTGTTTTCTTCTCTTGCAACTAAGTAATGACTTCAATGTATGTAAAACAAGTCATTTTCATTTCTGTAACAAGCGCCACGATGCCCATTGGGCTGCCTGTGCGCTAAACAAATGCGAATAAATAAATAAAATAAATAAATAAGTAAGGCTACAGAGATCTTGTATTGATAGATTGTGTCGCCTATGTGGGTGCAATGTGGAGGAGACACTAGAACACTTGCTTTTACATTGTGAAAGTCTAATAAAGATTTGTACATCCTTTTTAAAAGCATATGATAATACAGTTGAAACGAATGACACGTCATTGATATGGCCATGTTTTATAAAAGGAAATTATGATCACATGAATTTTATTTATTTTATGGTGAAATTTTATTTGAAAATATTGATGTTTTTTAAAGGTTTGTTATAAAGTAAGAATTTTAGATTGATGTGTTAGAGAGTTTCATATTAAGTGTATGTATGTCCAAGGTCCACAATTATGAGCACTGAGTAATCAAACTGAAAAAACGTTCTTCAGTATATCTGATTTTAAACTCGAATGTAGAAGTGTATGTGTAATTTGTAAGTTGTGTTGTATATACAAAGCCGTTGGCTAAAGAGTATATTACTAATAAACAAAATAAATTAAATTAAACTTTCTGGCAATTACGAGACTGATCTTCTGAATATTAATCACATCTACGGCTTAATTGAAAACTGGATGATAAACAACTCCCTGCCCCTCAATGCTAACAAAACTGAGCTTATACTCGTAAACTCTACTCAGCGCCTTGTAAGGCTGGACCTTAGATACTCTGCTTTTGATATTGCAGGCTCCTCTATTAAGACCAGCCCCTGGGTCAAGACCCTGGGTGTCCTTCTTGACTCTTCATTACATATGAAGAACCATGCCAGTCAAGTGAAAGCCTCATGTGTCTACACTACTCGTCACATTAGGCAGATTAAACATTTCCTTTCTTACGCCCATGTCAATTCTAAACTTGACGATGGGAACTGCCTCCTGCCTGGCACCTCTAAATCCAACGTGAAAATGCTTCTGGGTGCTCAGAACAATAAAGTGTGTACTGTAAGTGGCCTCTCTAGAAGACAGCATGTGACTGAGGCCCGTATCACCTTGTACTGGCTTCCTGTTTAACACTGTATCACGTACAAGGTTCTTCTTCTTACCTACAAATGTCTTCATGAGAAAGTGCCACCATATCTTAAGAATCAGATTAGGCATGTTTGTCCCGTTCGCTCTCTCTGGTCTAATCATACCTTGAAACTTGTTCCACCCATATTTAAGATAGAACGCTATGGTGGCATTCGTTTTGACTCCATAGCCCCGCGTCTGTGGAACCTCCTGCCTGCTCCTCTCTGCCTTTGCAAAGAATTATTTATCCTCCTTCAAAAAAGCTCTCAACATGCTTCTCTTTAATTCTGATTGTAAGTTGTACTTTTTTCTATGCTTCCCTGGCTTTTTGTTCTAGCCTTCCTCACATATCTTTACTGACTTGCTGCACACTAAGGCATTCGGGCGAGTTGCATATATATGACAATAACACACATGGGGAAATTGATATGAGCGTTTGAATTGACTAGGCAAGGTTTGAACTATACTTTATTCACATTTATATAATACAGAAGACTTCCATGCATTGTTTCCACAGTGTGAGGAATTTGAAAGGGGTCTGTCATTTTGGAACTGCAGATGAGCAGTGTGTCTACACAGAGTGGCTTCCCAATCTGCCACACGGGAGCCTTGAATTGAACCCAGAACACATTTGACACCCTACAGTTACGACTTCTCTTGCTCATGCTTCTCAATTGGCACTGCCCATCCACATTAATCATGATCTGTCCCATGCATGTCAGCTTCCAGAGCCACATTGCATTAAACCTGAGTAGACAAACTTTTCCTTTGATGGTACAAGAAACATTGGGCCTCATTACACGGTAGGTGGTAAGGGTTTACCGGTACCGGTAAATCCTTACCGCCTTACTACGAGGTCCCTTTGCGGGCTGGGGAATTTAACACCTGCTTTTCGCAGGCGTTAAAAATCCAACCTGCAAAGGGACCAGGATTCTAATTACGGTACCGCAATTTGCGGTACCGTAATTAGCACCTTCCCCATTCCCATTATGCCCTTTGGGGCAAAAATGGGAATGGGGAAGGGCAATGGAGGAAGGAGGAATTACCGCCTTCTCAACCTTGGAATAGGGCGGTAATTCCCCTTTCCTCCAAGCTGGTACCGGTAAATTACTGGCATGAACCATGGCGCTAATAGCGCCATGGTTTACCGCCTACCGTGTAATGAGGCCCATTGACATTAGATCCCTCCATCTCCTGCTCAAACCATTAGCCAAAGCCCCTCTACCAACTCTGAATTCTGTACCAGTGCCAACAAATGCCAGGAGCACATTGTCTACACCTCCTGCACACCTTCACCACAGGCTGCTGTTGCTGGTGGCGACAGGCATGTGCGTTTGCTACTTGTTGAGCAGGTACAGAGTGACCAAGTGTTGTGTCCAACTGGCACAGACAATATTAATTTCTTATGAAAATCAGTCTGGGTGTGGCTGAAAATAGAAGAATCTACAATTGTAAAGCATTTAAGAAGGTTTAAGGTGATATTACACAATAGGTAGGATGATAGTACTGCTTAAATGTCAAATATAGTTACAAGTGAGGCTGCCAACTTTTTTATATTTGTGGCCAGGGGCCAATGGTGTATTTTCAAAAGCAACTGTTTAGATATTTGAAATTTGGGGAAAGCGTGAGGAAAACAGTAAATGCCATAGAACGTGAAAATGCAGCATTGCAAATGATTACAGTTGAAATTGGTGGCATGTGATTACAGCTATCTGGCTCTCATGCTTGCAGGAACAGTTAACAAGAAATGCTTGGGCTACTAATGCGTGCCATGATAGAAGGGGACACCCGCTACATCACTGTGATTGCAACATAGATGGAGTAGGACTCAAGAACTCAGCAGTAGCAGCACACATGCTAATGACATCAATAACTAGTCAGTAAGCACAACTGCATTAAATACTTAAGCTTTAGAATAACAGAAGCACCATTTTCGGAGATGACATGGCAACTGTGGGTAGTATGATGAGAGAGCTGCGTTAGAGGTTGCCAGGGTTCATCCCAGTACAAGGCATGGTGTGACATCATAGATTAAGGTGCTGCAGTGATGTGGTATGGAGCTGGGTCCTAGACCTTCCCCAGTGCACTGCCTAATGGCAGAGAATGTAGGAGGTGAGATGCTTTGCTGTGTGCCCTTATTTTGCACGAAGTACTCACACGTAAATGTCCTTGCTGGAATAAAAAGATATGACCGCTTACTTTTTTGTGGCCAAATATCGGCTTAGTGATGAGGATGTCGGTTCTGTGGGTGCCATGCAATGACGTTTTGCGCTTTCAGATCTGATAGGCATTATCCTTGTTCTTATTCAGCTCTGTAACACTGGTTTCCAGAATTGTGTTTTGTGACCCAGATATTTTTATCTTGGATGGAAGTAGGAGCTGGTCAAGGAGACCAGTAATATCTCCCATTCAGCACCTCTGGTAGATTGGAATGGACCTGCACAGCATGTATTAACCTGGAACATGCATGTGATCCGGATATGTTGCGCCTCAAAATGGTCAGTTCTAGCACAATAATATGACACGTTGCAGACTCATATAAAGCTTGTGAATGTGCACTCTTCGCTAAAAACATTTGATTTTTTTTCATGGACAATTTACCAACTGTTGACACGCATTTGTTCTGCCTGCTAAAAAATGGTTCACTCGTTTACAGTCACTGAATATATGATCTTCCTGCCTAATAAGAAACACAATTATTTATCTCTGCAACTAGTTTTTTGTCAAGCCAAAATACTGCAATGCACTCAGTTGCATGTGACAAGTGTCTGGTCTAGCCAAAAAAAAAGATTGTGCACTTTAAAGATTTTAAATGAAATGACCTCCTGCCTACCAAGAAAATATTACTTTTGACTTTAGCCACACAAATATGAATGAATCAATTATAGACAATGAATTCACTCTCTTGCCTAAGCGAATCTAACATATGTTATTTGAGACTTGCCAACTTTTGACTACTATTTGGTCTACACAGGAAAAATTGTAGACACTGAATGCACTGTCTTCAAAAGAAAAAAAAAAGGATCTGGTGAAAGGTTTTCTGCGTTGTGGTCCCCCTGTGTTGCTCACCTTGCCTGGAGTACCTTGAAACACGTCAGCCGTTTTTGGATGTCTGAGCGCAATCCCTGTGCCTCTGCTTGCGCACACATGCGAATGTCGGCACCACCAAAGGTGTCCAGCTTCCAGACGTCCAATGGGCCATGTCTGCTGGCAAACGTAGTCTGGAGGCTCATCCCCCTGCAGAAAGGGCATGAAACACATGATTAATGCTTTAAAATCATCTGTGTGTGTCTCTTTAGGCATTTCATGACTGGACCATGTCAGAGACGTACATCAGAAATCACACCATCAGTTCGTCTTTCACAGGCAAAGTGTGGTACACACTATCTACGACATGAATTGCAAAAAGCACATGTACAGTAAAGATAAGAAACATACTACACAATGCATAGCAATTAATGTACCCATCTAGCGAAAGAAGAACAGTGGTCAAAAACACCCCTATCATCCCCACTAGGGGTGTTAACACAAGTTGGACAGCAGCAGACATGCCACAGATATGACAGTCCAAAGCCCTTGTGTAAAAGGCTGTTACACCGAACCATCCTTGCGAGCCCATGGCTAAGGGAAGCAGGAGTGGCATATGTGAATCAGGACCCCAATCTGCAAACACATACACAAGACAAGCTTGAAGGGCCCAGCTGGAACAGACAGTGGATGCTTTCAAAAGCCACAAAGTGTCACACCGTCACATGAAAGCACAATAGACAAGCAATTTTAAACTATATTAACTAATTACACTAACTATGAAAAACCTATCAAATTGAAACTAAACTAACTAAACTAAAAGAAAAATCAAAAATGGCCACATACGACCCAGGGGGGAGGCACCCAGGAGAGGGGAGGTACAGGGTGCTGCTCAACACCCACATGCGATGATGTTGAGGAAAAAAAACCTCCATGGGCTCAATGCCTGCACAGCCCGACCTATGTGGGAGATACATTGTCATCCGAGTCTGGCTCTTCCTGGAAAGGAGGACATGACACAGGAGCCTGACCACGCCTAGCCACAGCTTGCCCCTCGTCGGCAGCAAGTCTGACGGACTGGTGAGACTGGTTCTGTGTGGTGATGACACGTAGGTCTGCATGCAGAACCTCCCCTGATACAAGTGCTTCCTCTTGCAAGGTAGTACGTGTAACACAGAGTTCCTCCTGCAAGGCCTGGCTGGACAACTGCTGCACCTCCCAGCAAGCATGTAGCTCAGCTGAGATGGTACGCTCAAGCTGTGCAAACCTCTCCTCTGCCCGCTCCCTCTGGGACATCATAAGGACACCCAGAGTGGATCTGAGGGAAGCATACTCCTGCCTAAGGGCCTCATGTGTGCCTCTGCGTGAGCAGCAATTGCTTTACGCAGAGACAACATTTCAGCCTGGCGTGCCCTGTCTGAGGCCGCCATGTCCAGCAGGAGCGAGAGGGCTGTGGACCGTGCCGCCTGCTGCTGGAGAAGCACCTGCCTAGCAGGGGGGAGCACGGATTGGGCCACACGCTCCATGCTCTCAGCGATGTTCTCCATTGCTGCCCCCTGCCGTTCAGAATTGGCAATCATGTCTTGCTTCCTCTTGCAAGGTAGTACGTGTAACACAGAGTTCCTCCTGCAAGGCCTGGCTGGACAAATGCTGCACCTCCCAGCAAGCATGTAGCTCAGCTGAGATGGTACGCTCAAGCTGTGCAAACCTCTCCTCTGCCCGCTCCCTCTGGGACATCATAAGGACACCCAGAGTGGATCTGAGGGAAGCATACTCCTGCCTAAGGGCCTCCATGTGTGCCTCTGCGTGAGCAGCAATTGCTTTACGCAGAGACAACATTTCAGCCTGGCGTGCCCTGTCTGAGGCCGCCATGTCCAGCAGGAGCGAGAGGGCTGTGGACCGTGCCGCCTGCTGCTGGAGAAGCACCTGCCTAGCAGGGGGGAGCACGGATTGGGCCACACGCTCCATGCTCTCAGCGATGTTCTCCATTGCTGCCCCCTGCCGTTCAGAATTGGCAATCATGTCTTGCTTCCACTCAGTATACTGCAGATCCACGCAGCAACTGCGTTGCTGGGCTTGACCCCTGCAGGACCCAAGGACCGGGTGTCCTTGTTGTGTTGGCACCGCCCGCGAGTGCATGACTACATGCCGCCGTCGACGTGATGTCCCAGGCACATCAGTGACTGGTGTGGAGGGTGACCCTGTGTCCCGATCCACCACAGGCGGAGGTTCCAACACTGTCTGACCCCTCAGTGCCGGTGTCGCAGACAGAGGAGTGCCCACATCAGAATCACTCACCCCTGACATATGGACCTGATGCACATCCAACTTGACATGGACGTCAGAGTGTTCATCAGGGCTGGACTCATTGCCAGCCAGAGACAAGATGGACTGTATCACATGAGGGTTTTCGTGGCCTACCACCCCACTACCCCTACTTGTGCCGGGTTGCTGTAGTGATAACAACCCTGTGCCTGGCATGACAACACCATCCTCTGGCTCCATTGCGGCATCATCTGAAAAGTAGAGAGAAAAAAGGTCACTATACATGTTAGAAGCATACAACACACACACACACAGACATCAAGCACATCAAGCAGACATGTTACACACAAAATAGAACCTGTCATGCATGCTGAGCAACATGACATTGCGTCTGCGATTAGGCATGTACAATGGTGTCATTTTGCACAGAAGTGGGGTGATGCAGTGCAGCAAATGTGTACGTTACTCACTATCTACATGTACAAGTACTTCATGATGTGTGTCAGAACATGTGAAGGCAGTGCAAGGTCAACTTCAGGCATCACGTGCAATGTGCATTCAATGGGTAGCATGGCTACAAGCAAACCACCCCTCCCCCAAGTGCAAATGCAGGGATACCTAGCATGGTATCAAAAGGCTGACCATAGACCTGTGTATTGACAGACAGTGTTGACTAGCATCAACTGCATCATGTGAGTCAAGTGACAACACAGCAAATGATGATGGGACAGTAAGCAGGACACATGATGAAACCTCTGGAGTACACCCACGTGTGAAGAAGACACTACACCAGTTGGACAGAGTCATTGGCCATTAAAGAGGCTGAGACTTGTGACCCACACAGACTGTCCCACCCTAAACATCTGTGCGACGCAGGACTGAGCCACAATGGACATGGGAAGGCTGATGAAATGCCATGAAATGTAGGTCACCCTGGACTCGTACTACAATGATCATCCAGTCAAGGACACATAGGGGCATGCATGGAATACACATGGAGCATGAATGGGCACTCATGTCCCTGCGGGGCATCTGACCTCTGCACAGTCCAAGTGAGACACCCTGCCTCAAGTACAAAGGATGTACCACACAACAGATGTCTGGCAGATTGGCCACTGGAAGTTAGCATGTACACAGGACGCATGAAACGGGAAGTACTCAATGGCAAAATTGAAGCAGACCAGTGCAAAGGTGGAATTGGGGTGCAGAGCGGGGGGTGGAGGGGCAAGGGAGCATGCCTACATGGAGTACCCGCATGCAGGCAGAGGACACATGCACGTCAGTCATGCTATGTCCCTGGGCTGAGAGGAAGGTCACCCCACGCTACATGCAGAAGGGCCAGTGAGCTGGAACATGGAAAGGAGGGGCATCCTGGTGACCAGCATGTGAGTAGGGTGCAATAGTGGTGATGCGGACAGTCCCCGTCCGCTCCACATGTCCACCATCCAGCAGAACAGGCATGCATCAGGGAAGTATTGCATTACTTGCACATCAGAACCATGTACACGTGACATGTAGTGGCAGTCATGCACAACACATCACACAAGTAAAACACACATGTCCTCAACAAACACGCAGCAACAATCACTGAACTGGGCATCAAAGTCCAGCATCTCTCCCACTCCTTCGACCGATTCAGATGGTATGAACTCCGCAACGAGTGACTCATGCGGAGTGAGGTCTTCCTCCTCAGGTGCAGGCCCACTGCCAGTCACCAGAGTCAAGTTGTAATATGAGGCACGCTTAGCCTTAGCGCTGCGTTTGAGGTCATTCCAAAGCTTTTTGCACTCTTGCACTGTGCGCACCTCATTGCCGAATGCACTCACATGTACCGCAACTTGCTTCCAGTGGGTATCACAGTGGGCAGCCGTAGTCTGACAATTAGGACCCACTAGCATGTCACGGCTATGGTCCTGCACGTAGTCCACAAGGAAGTCCAGTTCCTGGTTGCAGAAAGGCTTCTTCCTCGACATACAGGAGGTCATGGCTGTGTGTGGGGTCCCAGCCTTTGCTGCAGGTGCAACCTTCCTCCTCTTGGATTGTGGCGCCGACCCTGGCTGGAAAATGCCGCCCTGATCAATATGGCCAGTGGCACCGGTGGATTGAGCCAAGGGAGTGGCATGTGGAGGGATGACCAAAGGCCTGACTTGCATCAGTGTCAGCTGGGTGCCCTCTAATGGACCCTGCGCAGCAACATCCGATGTGGCAGGGTCATTGACCGTGACTGTCCTGGTTGGCAGACTCACAGCCGGGGTGTTGTTGGCTGCATCTGTCCCTGCACTTGCCAACACCCAGCTGTTCAGGGCAGCAGATGACATTACTGCCCCAGGGACACGTGTCTTGGTCAGGGCAGCCCTGCGTGCACCTGCGGTTTCCCTCCTGGCCTGTTGGAAATCTTCCAAGGACTCTTCAAGTGCCAACACAGCCTGCGCTGGCAGACCATGAGCCTGGGTGGTGGTGTCTACAGCTGCACCAGCAGCTACCACTACCCTTGGGCCCGTGCCAGTCGATGAAACGGACTGCCGGGTCACACGGCCGCCAGTGCCAGATGCAGAAGCTGCATCTCCTGGAAAAACAGGGGGTGGTGGCATGACTGCACCGACACATGGCACAACATCGTGCTCAAGTGGCTGTCATGATCTCTGCTTCCAAAAGATCAGGACTTGCCCGACACCCTTGGAAGCACAGTCCCAATTGGGACCTTTTGGACCCTGTCCTGGCGCCAGTGGCACCAGGCTCATAAAGATGCCCAGTCCCAGCGCTGGAAGCGCCGGGCTCATAATGCTTGGGTGGACTTACCTGCAGCAGACCATGCTGCTTACTTACCTGCCAGTTGAACCCCTGATCCTCTTCTGTTTGGGACTACTTTTCCTGTTGGGTGGGGCAGGAGCCACTCCCTAGGTTCAGAACACTGGAACTCTTCTGGAAAGCAGGAACTCTTTTCTTACCTAGGCGTGGCTGTGGAAGGAGACACCTAAGCACTACAGGAGGCTATTTAAACCACACCCGATGGATGAATCTTGCTTTGTGTTATTCTGCATTCTCTGCAGCAGAACGCTCATTGTGTCTTCTGCTTCTGATCCTGGGCCTAAGGGAACAAAGGCTTATCATCATGGAATCCAGTCTTCAGCAGCACCTGTAAAGACAAAGAAAGAACAGGTTAGCACTACGGTCTTCAGTGGCAGCGCATCTCTTACCTGGTCCATCGGCTGTCACCAACGCCTCGCGCTGCATTCCGGCATCTGAAAGACAAAGGCTTACCTACTCTTCGCATGCTCCGGAGGTCTTCGCACTGCATTCCGGCATCTGAAAGACAAAAGCTTACCAGCTCTTCGCACGCTCCGGAGGCCTTTGGCGCTGCATCCTGCATCTGAAAGACAAAAGAAGGTGCGTTTAAAGACATTGGGCAACTTTATTACTCACGTGCCATTACTCCTTCCCACGCCGAATCCAGTGGGTATTCCAGCACCCTTCAGCTTCTCTAAAGCTCCAAACTTGTACCTGCAAGATAAAAGGGACAGTTAGTGCGCATCGTGAAGCAGGCTACAAGCGCTTACTTACGTGCTTCCAGGCGCTTCTATTCCTCACGCGGGTTCGATCCTCAACTCTCATCAGCCCGCCATCCGCCATCGCCGGAACCCTGCAAAACAAGAGATATCATTAAAAAAGACTTTTAAGACATTTGAAGTGCCCAGAACTTACCGTTCGTGCAGTTAACGACGGACAGCAGTCCTCTGAGGTCAAGAGGCCTGCACCCTTATCCAGTGAAGAAACTGGTTACGGCACCCTGCCCCAAGGCAGATGGAGAGCTCGGCGTTCACTTACCTAAGACATCTTACTCTTCAAGTCAGACATACAGTGCACAGAGGTCCAGCCCAAAGAGCCAACCGTGTATTACACATCACCTTTGAAGATACGGCATTCACCCAGTCAAGACCGGCGCCTCTGCGGGAATCAGGTGAGCGTTACAGAACACAAAGCCTACCGCAAAACTCCCACCCAGGCGCTATGGAAACCTCGGATACCGACCAGCTAGCCCAGTTACTTGGGGAACTAAGAGCAGAAGTGCATGCAGCCCGTCAGGAAACGAATGCTCTAAGAAGGGAACTGATTATTTCCAAGGAGCGAACAGACGATCTCGCTAGACAATTGCTACAGTCACAAGCCGGACAAACTCCGTTACCCGCATCAGGGGCAAATCTTCCTTCAACATCCTCTACGAACCCAGTGCAGATCAACCTACCTGGGAATGTACCTCTGGCTCCGCCCGAACGATTTTCTGGTGACCCAAAGAGGTTTGCAGTATTTGTTAATCAGTGCCGGTTGCACTTCTTATGCCGGCCAGCAGCCTTTCCAACTGATCAAGCTAAGGTAGCTTTCGTGCTTTCGTACCTTAGTGGCAATGCGGCAGACTGGTCGATCCCTCTAGTTAATCAAGATGATCCGGTTCTCCATGATTTTCAAGCTTTTCAGCTCAGTATGGAAAAACTGTTTGCAAGACATTCACAGGGGCAGGCCTTGGACAATGAGCTCCTTTCATTGCGACAGGGTAATCAAGACCTTTTGGCTTATATTGCGTCTTTCAACAGACTGATAGTGGAAACTCGATGGCCTGAGGACAAAAGGATTACGCTGTTTTATAGAGGTCTACGTGGAGAGCTCAAAGATGTGTTAGCCCAAGTAGTGAATCCCCCGCAAGACTGTTCGGACTATATTGACTTAGTCGTTCAAATTGACCACAGACTGCAGAACAGGAAGGCCGATCGTTCCAAGTTTGATGCTCGAGTATTTTCCAAACCACCAACTCCTACCAAAGGAGTAGACTCCGGGGAACCCATGCAAATAGGGGGCCTGAAAGGACCACTAACACAAAAGGAGCGGGAAAGGAGAAAACAGCTGCAATTATGCCTCTATTGCGGAAACTCGGGGCACTTTCTTCGAGACTGTCCGGTGAAACCAGCCAAGAAGGCAGTAGGAGCTGCAGTTACCAGGGTCACAAACTCTGAGCAGGGAAACGACCTTGCCCGACAAGAATAGAG
This sequence comes from Ambystoma mexicanum, assembly GCF_040938575.1. Taxonomy (NCBI): domain Eukaryota; kingdom Metazoa; phylum Chordata; class Amphibia; order Caudata; family Ambystomatidae; genus Ambystoma; species Ambystoma mexicanum. The sequence goes on along the minus strand of NC_090928.1, from coordinate 1,158,583,675 downwards.
GTCCTCTTGCCGAGCGTTAAAACCAGTTCAGTGACCTCGCATTTCGTGATACCTATGGTCCTCATTAGCCCTGAACATCCGGATCGATTACATGCGATTGAAGCTTACGTCGACAGCGGTGCCATCGGCAATTATGTGGATCATGAAATGGTTTTGAGGATGAATCTGACTCTTTGTCCAAAGGCTGTAAAGGACGTCATTACTACGGTGGATGGTACGGAGATAGCCTCCGGACCAGTAACGCATACCACCCAAGAAGTGACACTAGTAAGTCAAGATGGACACCATGAGAAGATTGTGTTCGATGTGATCAAGGCCCCTCAGTTCCAGATTATTCTAGGAATTCCTTGGTTAGAGAAGCACAATCCTTAGATCTATTGGCAAGCAAGAACGGTTCAGTTTCCAGAATGTGTCTCTACTTGTCACCCTCGACCTGGTGTTGCACTGGCAGCAATTTCCTCGGAGGCTCCCCAGTTACCTCCTGAATACCTAGAATTCCAAGATGTTTTCCGGAAGGATCAGGCTAACTCTCTACCTCCTCATAGGTCTTATGACTGCCAGATAGACCTGATACCTGGATCTACTCCTCCTTGTAGTAGAATTTATGCCCTCACCGAGCCTGAGAATCTTCACCTCCGACAATACCTGGATCAATACCTAGCGAATGGGTTTATTCGTCCTTCCAAGTCCCCTGCTTCCTCAGCTTTGTTCTTCGTTCCAAAAAAAGAAGGGGACCTTAGAACTTGTATAGATTATCGCGCCCTGAACCAGATCACCGTTAAGAATAGATATCCGTTACCTTTGATCCCTGAACTCCTGGACCAAGTCAGAAAAGCATGCATATATACAAAGCTGGATCTTAGAGGAGCCTACCACTTGGTACGAGTAAAAGAGGGTGATGAATGGAAGACGGCCTTCCGCACCAAGTATGGGCTATTTGAATATCAGGTCATGCCCTTCGGACTTTGCAATGCCCCGGCCGCCTTTCAATATTTTATGAACGATGTCCTCAGAGAGCTCATAGATGTGTGTGTTGTTGTTTACATTGACGACATCCTCGTTTATTCTTCATCGGAAACTGAACATCGGAAACACGTGAAAATGGTCCTCGAGAGTTTGCGTCAACACAAACTTTTCGCTAAGTTGGAAAAATGTGTTTTCAACGTGACTGAAGTTGAATTCTTGGGATTCATATTATCACCTAGCGGAGTGCGTATGGATTCAAAGAAGGTCGATGCAATTCTCAAATGGCCATCGCCATCCTCCGTAAAAGGTGTTCAAAGCATGTTAGGCTTCGCTAACTTTTACCGCAGGTTTATCCCCGAATTCTCTCGAATAGTCCAGCCCATCACCGCCTTGTTAAAGAAAAACAAACGTTTTGAATGGTCTACCGAGGCGGAACAAGCTTTCCAGAATTTGAAGACTAGATTTATCTCTGCACCGATCTTAAAACATCCTCGCCCAGAACTCCCCTACATCGTTGAAAGTGATGCTTCGAGCCTTTCCATGGGGGCAGTTCTATCACAAAAGGACCCAGTAACCAATCAGTTGCATCCCGTGGCATTTTGGTCCCGCAAATTCTCGCCTCCTGAAATCAATTACACTATTACTGATAAGGAACTTCTAGCTATCAAGTCCGCCTTTAAGGCTTGGCGGCATTATCTTCTGGGGGCCCGACACACCGTTACTGTGATTACAGATCACCGAAACCTGCAATATTTGAAAACCGCAAAAGCTCAATCCTCTAGGCAACTCCGTTGGGCACTATTCTTTGCCGAGTTTGACTTCATAATTACCTATCGACCTGGTACAAAAAACCGTAAAGCTGATGCCCTTTCTCGGATGGGAGTGGAAGAACATTTGATCAATCCTAAACCTGTACCTATCATTCCCGAACAAAGAATTCTAGGTGTAATCGCCACACAATCCATAGAGGAAGTTAAGGATAAAGCCAGGCTACTGGTAACTCCAGCAGACATACAGAATTGGCATCTGCAGGGAAAGGACTTTACGGTGAAGGACAACCTATTATATTTCCAAGAACGGTTATACCTGCCCAGCACAGATTTACAGAAAAAGGTAATCTCTTGTTATCACGATGCTTTAATGGAAGGACATCCCGGTATGACCAAGACCTCGGAAAAGATCAAGCGCTACTTCTGGTGGCCGTCTTGGAAAAAAGATATCAGAGACTTTATAATGTCCTGTGGAGTATGCACCCAAAACAAGAGTCAAAAGGAAAAACCAGCCGGCCTCTTACGCCCTATTGACATCCCGCCTCGCCATTGGCATACGCTTTCTATGGACTTCATCACCGATCTACCTCCATGCTCCGGATACAATACGATCCTAGTAATCGTGGACCTATTCTCCAAGATGGCGTATTTCATTCCACTCAAAGGCTTACCAACAGCAGCAACTCTGGCCCGAGAATTTCTCGAAAACATCGTCCGACTGCACGGTTTTCCTTCAGTTCTAATTTCGGATCGAGGTAGTCAATTTATTTCTCATTTTTGGCGAAGTTGCTGTCGGTCGGCTCAAATTGATGTGAGACTTTCGACCAGCCACCACCCTCAAACCGACGGACAAACCGAGAGGACCAATCAAACTCTGGAACAGTATTTGCGCTGCATGCTACAACAAACTGAAAAAACTTGGAAAGATATCCTTTGGATAGCCGAATATGCCTACAATAACTCTGTCCACTTGGGAACTGGGAAGACCCCGTTTTTTCTTTTATACGGTAGTCACCCTCGAACCTCGGAGTTGGATCCACTCCAAGATCTTGGAACACCAGCAGTAGACCACCTGCATTCTACAATCACCCAAGCCTTTAAGGAAGCCGTTTCTCACCTTCAAAGGGCTAAAGAACAATACAAGAAAGGAGCAGACCAACATCGGAAGGAAGCCCCCCAATATCAAGTAGGAGATCAAGTCTGGTTATCCACCAAATATCTACCTCTAAAAGGACCACGCACATTCAACCCAAGATACCTTGGTCCCTGTTCCATCACTACCATAGTAAATCCAGTAGCGGTCAAAATGGACTTGCCCCCTCACATGAAGATACATCCGGTCTTCCACGTCTCTCTATTAAAACCCGTGCAACCTCAAACCCGACTAACTACATCTCCAAAACCTATTCTAGTTGATGGAGAACTCGAGTTTGGAGTCAAAAGCATCCTGGATTCCAAGATCTCCAAATCTAAACTATTTTTACCTGATTGACTGGAAAGGCTACGGTCCCCAAGAAAGATCCTGGGAACCTGCAGAATATGTCCACGCGCCTCGTCTAATCAAAAGGTTGCATCGAACATTTCCTAACAAGCCCAAACCCCCGGAGAAGCCCGGTTTGGGAGGGGCCTTGAGGGGGGTACTGTCATGATCTCTGCTTCCAAAAGATCAGGACTTGCCCGACTCCCTTGGAAGCAGACCCATAACCCCGGTTCCGAGTTCCAGCCAGTCCCAATTGGGACCTTTTGGACCCTGTCCTGGCGCCAGTGGCACCAGGCTCATAAAGATGCCCAGTCCCAGCGCTGGAAGCGCCGGGCTCATAATGCTTGGGTGGACTTACCTGCAGCAGACCATGCTGCTTACTTACCTGCCAGTTGAACCCCTGATCCTCTTCTGTTTGGGACTACTTTTCCTGTTGGGTGGGGCAGGAGCCACTCCCTAGGTTCAGAACACTGGAACTCTTCTGGAAAGCAGGAACTCTTTTCTTACCTAGGCGTGGCTGTGGAAGGAGACACCTAAGCACTACAGGAGGCTATTTAAACCACACCCGATGGATGAATCTTGCTTTGTGTTATTCTGCATTCTCTGCAGCAGAACGCTCATCGTGTCTTCTGCTTCTGATCCTGGGCCTAAGGGAACAAAGGCTTATCATCCTGGAATCCAGTCTTCAGCAGCACCTGTAAAGACAAAGAAAGAACAGGTTAGCACTACGGTCTTCAGTGGCAGCGCATCTCTTACCTGGTCCATCGGCTGTCACCAACGCCTCGCGCTCATTCCGGCATCTGAAAGACAAAGGCTTACCTACTCTTCGCATGCTCCGGAGGTCTTCGCACTGCATTCCGGCATCTGAAAGACAAAAGTTTACCAGCTCTTTGCACGCTCCGGAGGCCTTTGGCGCTGCATCCCGCATCTGAAAGACAAAAGAAGGTGCGTTTAAAGACATTGGGCAACTTTATTACTCACGTGCCATTACTCCTTCCCACGCCGAATCCAGTGGGTATTCCAGCACCCTTCAGCTTCTCTAAAGCTCCGAACTTGTACCTGCAAGATAAAAGGGACAGTTAGTGCGCATCGTGAAGCAGGCTACAAGCGCTTACTTACGTGCTTCCAGGCGCTTCTATTCCTCACGCGGGTTCGATCCTCAACTCTCATCAGCCCGCCATCCGCCATCGCCGGAACCCTGCAAAACAAGAGATATCATTACAAAAGACTTTTAAGACATTTGAAGTGCCCAGAACTTACCGTTCGTGCAGTTAACGACGGACAGCAGTCCACTGAGGTCAAGAGGCCTGCACCCTTATCCAGTGAAGAAACTGGTTACGGCACCCTGCCCCGAGGCAGATGGAGAGCTCGGCGTTCACTTACCTAAGACATCTTACTCTTCAAGTCAGACATACAGTGCACAGAGGTCCAGCCCAAAGAGCCAACCGTGTGTTACACATCACCTTTGAAGATACGGCATTCACCCAGTCAAGACCGGCGCCTCTGCGGGAATCAGGTGAGCGTTACAGTGGCGCACCCCTGCCTGTTCCCCCTCTGCGGCCACCGTGGACACCCTACTCCCTGTTCACCCTGGCAACGTCCATTTCCATGCCCACCATGAGGAGTACGTACAGCTGAAGTGCCCCTTACCTTTGGTGGCCTCCCAACCATGGCACAGATGAAGTAGTGCGGGCACAGATGGAGGAGTGCCAATGGGAGGTGTACACCACAATTGTCCTGGGCAATTGAGTTGAAGAGGGTGGGATGCAAGATGTTAATAGCCCCCCTGCACCTGCTAGGCTGTATGTGACTCCCGCAGTACGTGGTGGCACCCAGTAACATGAAAAACGCGTACGCGTGGGGCACGCAGGCTACTATGACCTCGAAAACAGGTGTGATACACAGGGGCACCCGCAGTGGGAAAAATAGCGTGCGCGACTCACCGTCTGACTAGCGTGATAATGAAAAACACGCGTAGCCAATACCCTCGCCAAAAGAAGAGATAGGTCCTTGATCCGCTGTGAAGTTGTGATGACGCGTGAAACAACACGAAGTAGCAACACACGTCGGTCTCCACGAAAGGCATGTACAGCGAACTGGTGGCCCCGCTCACCTTTAACCCATGCTGAGGGAAACGCCCACGTGCGTCGCCTCACTTATGCGTGTAGCCCCTTTCCTCAGATTACACGCATTCACACGCAGACATGCAGTTTTTTCACGCACGTGCTGAACCACTATGCCCACGTCATGAGGGAAACGCCCGTGTGCGCTATGTCACAGATGCGCTTACGCGCTAAGGGCCTTTCCTCGAATTACACGCTGACGTGCAATTTTTTCACGTGCCAAATCACTCCGTATCAAGCTGGCCACGAAAGAACACGAAGACCACGCTCCTGCCTAGGAGGCCGAATGACTGCCCCCCCAGGCCCCCGAGCATGCTCCCACCTGCCATCTGCTGCTGCCTTCCTGCCTGCTGCCCACGTGCCCTGCTATTTGGTGCCTGCACGTCAGCCAGGGGTGCAGTTTCTATGACCACCCCTGCTGGAAGTGAAGACTCCCGACTGGCATACCATCGCTCCACAGCCCAGCCCCAGGACCCAGTTGCCCACCCACACCTGCCTCTGGGGTTGCCATGTCGGACACAACACCATCTGGAACTACTGGCAAACCCCAGCCAGAGAGGCAGAGGGCCACCAGCTTCAGTGCCAGGGAAGTGGGTGTCCTGGTAGAGCAAGTCTTGGGGCAGTATGATGCCCTCTTTGGAAGTTCGCTCGCCAACAATGAAGGACGAACCAGGATCGGGATGGACATCGTAACTGCCTTCAACGAGGAGGGGATGGCAGTCCGCGACATCAAACATGTCCGGAAGCGCTGGGAGGACTTCAGGTCCAGGACCCTCGACAAGGCCTGGCGCCTCTTGAAGGCAGCGGATGCGGAGGGTCGCTGGGGCCACCTGTCCGACCATCAAATGAGGGTCATGGAACGCATACGCCCAGCGCTCCATGTCCAGGTCCTTGAGAGGCAGACCCGTCTGGAGTCGAGCGGTAAGTGTGCATGAATACTGATTGGACGCTCTGCATGTTGTGGTGTGCCAGTAGTGTGCAGGTTGCACATGTGTTTTTGTAGGGCCATGTATGGATGTGTATGTACAGGGGCGTGAGGCTGCCACATGTGAGTCCTCTCATGTGTGAGACACATCGATGGTGTATGTGTTGCTAAGCATGCTGGCCAAATGCAGGTGTGGGAGCACACATGTTTGAATTTCTGTGTATATACGTTGGCATGGTTGTGGTGTCATACATGGATGGTGGTTCCTGCTGCATGTATCTGCACTGTGACGCTAAATGGATGGGTAACCCCTACTACGCTGGCAAGAAGGGGAAGCAACTAACAATATTGAACAGGGTCAAGCCAGTGGATATGAAACTAAGTTCACTTAGGAAAACATGGTTCCAACAAGAACATGAAGGCAGCAACCCAAATCCAACTCCGCTGATCACCCCATACAGACCACAGAAAAACCTTTTGTAAAAAAAAAATAATTCATTTTTATTATTTTAGTCAAATTTCATTTAAAAAGATATTAAATAGTTGGAAATACACACAGGAATAAACATACAACAATATAAAGTGTAAAGTGTGGTAAAAAGTGCTGGCCACAGAGGGAGGCAGCAAACAATTCAATGCCAATGAACTATTCAAGGGAGAAATGACAATAATCTCGATCATCATTAAGCAGGCTGACAAAGGCAGAGGTGTGGTAGTCTTTGATGCCCTATTCTATGACTCTGAAGTTCTAAAACAGCTAGATAACATTAATTTCTATCGCAAACTTAGAGGGGATCCTACAGAAACTATACACAAAGAGATTCTAGCCTTCATACCCCATATTTTGTACCAAAATGAAAATTGCATTATTTGAGTCATCTAAGTGAGAGCAATTTGATGAACACATAAGTAACTTGATTACATGAGTGAATGACCAGGGCTCCGCTCTTGAGTCTGAATTTCAGGGATTTATTTGTTTGACCGCTCCTTGTGTGAGGGCAGGCATACATATCCTCCTCACCGCTAACATTCATTTCCCACCACATTCAGGCCCGGCAGCTAGATACAACTAGCATTTATCTGTGCACCACGGGTGCCTCTGAACTTGGCTTCTACCCGGGGGAGGCGGGGGGTGCTAAAAGGATTTATCTTGAGACTAAGCTAATTGGGGCCACAGCTCTATGTCAAGGCCTGCATTCTGTTCTGTCCATTTTGTACTAGGCCCTGAAATCCAATATGGTGCTTCTCCTGCCATGTTAAGATGCCGACCTCGTTTCTACAACAGTACCCTTCTGAATCCATCTTCCACCTTTTTCAGCTCTTTCCCTCGCACCTCACTGAGAACCTTAACTTTGTATATAACTCCTAAACACAGCGCTTATAACACTGCCTTATCTATAACCTCTGCAACTGCAACATTAAGGGGGTAATTCATAGAATTCGGCGCACAAGTGGCACACGCGGCTGGCGCACACTGTGCGCGTGCGACAGTCTGCACCAGCCGCGTGCGCCAAAATCCATTTCCACGCACAGCGTATTCATGGATTTTAACATCCATTACCAGCCGTGGCGCAGAGTGGCACAGCGACCTTGCAGCAGCGCCAGTTACGCCTCCAACCCCTCCCCGTGCGCCATGTACAGTGCACAAATCCCGTACATGGCGCACAGGCCCCAACCACGAAAACGCCTGTAAAACTCCCCACGCACCCCTCCGAATACACGTACCCCGCTGCGCGGGGAGTTTCACGTGCGATTGGCCCAGTGCGAGCAGGGTACATGTATTACTGGGGTGCGTGGGAAGTTTCACACACGATTGGCCCAGTGCGAGCAGGGTACGTGTATTACTGGGGTGCGTGGGAAGTTTCACACGCGATTGGCCCAGTGCGAGCAGGGTACGTGTATTACTGGGGTGTGCGGGGAGTTCCACATGCGATTGGCCCTGTGCGAGCGGGGTACGTGTATTACTAGGGTGCACGGGATGTTTCACACACGATTGGCCCAGTGCGAGTGGGGTACATGTATTACTGGGGTGCGCAGGAAGTTTCACACATGATTGGGCCTGTGCGAGCAGGGTATGTGTATTACTGGGGTGCACGGGAAGTTTCACACGCGATTGGCCCAGTGCGAGCGGGGTACGCGTATTACCGGGGTGCGCGGGAAGTTTCACATGCGATTGGCCCAGTGCGAGCGGGGTACATGTATTACTGGGGTGTGCAGGAAGTTTCACACGTGATTGGCCCAGTGCGAGCAGGGTACGTGTATTACTGGGGTGGGCGGGATGTTTCACACGCGATTGGGCCTGTGCAAGCAGGGTACGTGTATTACTGGGGTGCTTGGGAACTTTCACATGCGATTTCACTGTCAGAGCGGGGTATGTGTATCCAGTGGGGTGCGTGGGGAGTCCCACATGTGAATTGGCAGTGTGGGTCCTCCCAGGTGTGCCCTCTACCCCCTCCATGGCCCCTGCAGGCAGCCCACACCACAGGGGACTACCCTGCACCCCTGGTCATGTCCCGCAGCCCATCCACCATGGGCATGCCCCGCAGCCAGCCCACATGTCACCTTCCACTAGTGATCACCAACTCATGTCCCCCTGCACCTCCACACCCCAGCATTGACGGGCACCTGTCAGCAGGCCCCGACTCATGTCCCCCAGCACCCTCACCCACCCAGCATTGATCGACACCTGCCAGCAGACCCCGACTCATGTCCCCCACCACCCCCACCCCCCAGCAGTGAAGGGCACCTGCCAGCAGGCCCCAACTCATGTCCCCTTGCACCTCCACCCCCCAGCATTGACGGGCACCTGCCAGCAGGCCCCAACTCATGTCCCCCAGAACCCCCACCCACCCAGCATTGATGGGCACCTGCCAGCAGGCCCCGATTTATGTCCCCCAGCACCCCCACCCACCCAGCATTGATGGGCACCTGCCAGCAGGCCCGACTCATGTCCCCCAGCACCCCCACCCCCCAGCAGTGAGGGGCACCTGCCAGCAGGCCCCGACTCATGTCCCCCTGCACCCCCACCCCCCAGCATTGACGGGCACCTGCCAGCAGGCCCGGACTCATGTCCCCCTGCACCCCCACCCACCCAGCATTGATGGGCACCTGCCAGCAGGCCCCGACTCATGTCCCCCAGCACCCCCACCCACCCATCATTGATGGGCACCTGCCAGCAGGCCCCGACTCAAGTCCCCCAGCACCCCCACCCCCCAGCAGTGAGGGGCACCTGCCAGCAGGCCCCGACTCATGTCCCTCAGCACCCCCACCCCCCAGCAGTGAGGGGCACATGCCAGCAGGCCCCGACTCATGTCCCCCTGCACCCCAAACCCCCAGCATTGATGGGCACATGCCAGCAGGCCCTGACGCATGTCCCCCAGCACCCCCACCCACCCAGCATTGATGGGCACCTGCCAGCAGGCCCCGACTCATGTCCCCCAGCACCCCCCCAGCAGTGAGGGGCACCTGCCAGCAGGCCCCGACTCATGTCCCCCAGCACCCCCACCCACCCAGCATTGATCGACACCTGCCAGCAGACCCCGACTCATGTCCCCCACCACCCCCACCCCCCAGCAGTGAAGGGCACCTGCCAGCAGGCCCCAACTCATGTCCCCTTGCACCTCCACCCCCCAGCATTGACGGGCACCTGCCAGCAGGCCCCAACTCATGTCCCCCAGAACCCCCACCCACCCAGCATTGATGGGCACCTGCCAGCAGGCCCCGATTTATGTCCCCCAGCACCCCCACCCACCCAGCATTGATGGGCACCTGCCAGCAGGCCCGACTCATGTCCCCCAGCACCCCCACCCCCCAGCAGTGAGGGGCACCTGCCAGCAGGCCCCGACTCATGTCCCCCTGCACCCCCACCCCCCAGCATTGACGGGCACCTGCCAGCAGGCCCGGACTCATGTCCCCCTGCACCCCCACCCACCCAGCATTGATGGGCACCTGCCAGCAGGCCCCGACTCATGTCCCCCAGCACCCCCACCCACCCATCATTGATGGGCACCTGCCAGCAGGCCCCGACTCAAGTCCCCCAGCACCCCCACCCCCCAGCAGTGAGGGGCACCTGCCAGCAGGCCCCGACTCATGTCCCTCAGCACCCCCACCCCCCAGCAGTGAGGGGCACATGCCAGCAGGCCCCGACTCATGTCCCCCTGCACCCCAAACCCCCAGCATTGATGGGCACATGCCAGCAGGCCCTGACGCATGTCCCCCAGCACCCCCACCCACCCAGCATTGATGGGCACCTGCCAGCAGGCCCCGACTCATGTCCCCCAGCACCCCCCCAGCAGTGAGGGGCACCTGCCAGCAGGCCCCGACTCATGTCCCCCAGCACCCCCACCCCCCAGCAGTGACGGGCACCTGCCAGCAGGCCCCGACTCATATCTCCCAGCACCCCCACCCCCCAGCAGTGAGGGGCACCTGCAAGCAGGCCCCGACTCATGTCCCAACAAACAACATGTCCTAATAAAAGAGACCCATGTCCCTAAAGCCAACCCTAATCCCCCTTGCCCCCTAATCCAAGCATGCAATCATCCACAGAACCCACTCCCAAATTACCCATGCCATGATAGTCGAAATGAACCACCATGCCCATGCAGGAATGCACAACATAGCCACACAGTGGCAACACGTGACTGAGGAAATGTTCAATGAGACATGCACAAAACCAATTACAGAACACAACACCAATTCAGAAGTTATAACAAATGTATTTAAAACATAAAGAACTGACTTGTAGGAATAGCAAAATGAAAATCAATGTACAATGACCGATGTAGAAAAAAAATATTGTAAATCCAATGAAGTAAAAAAAAAGAAAAATCATGTAGAATAAAAAAGTGGTCCATTGCCAATATCCATAATAAAAACATAATCCAAATAAAAAATAACCATTGATCCGTGGGAATATGGAAAAAGAAAGTATGTACATGTCTGCAACTATATACAATGTAAGTCCAAATGGTTCATGATCCACAAACAAAAGGAACCCTACAAAAAAAGTCCTATAAAATAAAAACGATATTCACACGAAGTGGAGCTATGTCCATTAACTTCAAATTAAAAGAAAAACTAACACTATGCAACTATATACAATGGCAGCGGGCAAGTCCTGCGGCTTACTCTGTGATATCCCGGGCCAGGGCATCATCGAACTCCATGTCGATATCCCGGAGGCGAGCCTCTGCCCTGGCCCCGAGGTCTCGCAGGGATGCACTTATGGCCTGTTCAAACTCCCTGCGAGTTGCCTTGAGGCACTCTGCCCGCCTCAACGCCCGACGCATGGAGAACTCCGCCCTGACTATGGTAAGCCGCGCCTCTTCCGCCCGCCGCCGCTCCGCATCTATGCTCTGGTCCAACCGCAGCCACACGGAAGACACTCACATTCCAGCGTTCTCCTGCCCTCTGGCCGATGCCTGCCCCTCTGATGTCGATGACCCGAGCGATCTTTGCTCCCACCTAGAGCCTGCTGCTGTTGCTGCTGTCCATGTGCCCTGTCCAATGCCTGCACATCCTCCATCTGCTGGTCTCCAGTTGTTGGGGTGTCCACCCCTGCTGGACCGCCGACTCCCGACTGTGGCAGGGATGGGATCTCCACCAAACAGGCTGTGTTGGTCAGGCCAGGTCCACAGGGGGCCCTGGTGGAATCTGGGCCTAAGACGGCAGGTAGAATGACTGGCGCATAGTCTCCACAGAGGAGGAGAGGTCCGCCAGAGTGCGTGACACATGCAGGAACACACCGACCAGGGCCCCTCCCAACAGTGCCATGTCGCAACGCTGCTGTTCATGATGGCGTGCGTGCGCCGCCCAGGAAGCACGCACGTCATCACGAATGTCATGTGTGCGCAACGCGACACCAACCAGGATGGAGCCCATACGGTCATGGGACCCCTCGTCCACAGGTAGTGGAGAGGCAGATGACATGGCACTCCCCCCTACCTGCGGACGGGCCTGGGACGGGGCATCCCTGCTGGTGCATGGTGGTACAGTCACAGGGTCAAGACAGCGACATGCACAGGCCCCTCCGCGGTGACCTGTGCTGCCTCCTGACCCTGGCTCTGGACTGCACCACTTGCACCAGTGGTACTACCCCCACCAGGCCCCATGTGCGGCTCAGTAGCGGGCTCCTCCTCCTCTGTGGAGACCACCAACCTGGATGTCTCCACACTGTCTTCCGCCATTGCAAGCCTTTGGGGGCTCATCCGGCACATCCGGCCCTTCCGCTACAGCCGTAGTGGCAGACGTGGCACCAGCCCCCTCGCTCCTGGATGATGGCAATTCCTGGTAGGGTGGCTGGGCCTTGCGTCGCCAGGTGGAGGCATCCTCTCCGCTTGGCTCCACAGCACTGTCTCCGCCCTCTTCTTCACTTGACGCTGCTTAGAGGGAGACATAGAACATAAGCATCAGGGTACAGTACAATATTCCCCTAGACAGGAAGCAATAACATATGAGTGGCACTGTCAAATGTCACTTCCATCCTGTCCCTCCACAACACATGGGTGAATGCACGTAACACACATGCAGAAACAATCCCGGCGCCTGCAATCAACATCAGCATCCATGTACAAGGGCCTCTGTTAACCAAAATGTTGCCTTCAAACTCACATGCATCATGGCTCACACTGATCCCATGCACACACATCACCGGAGTGTCATGCATCATGGCTTGTACACCACAGACACAGTGGATAGACACAGTGGATACAACGGTGACTGCACTGCATGAGTGAATCTACACATCATCACGGACATTTGTCATGCATCCATGGTGTTTCAAAGTCACACACACACTTCTCAGACACACACACATGTGCACCATACATGTACATGACAGCAGCACCCATCCCTCACACCCCCTCCATGTCCAAGAACAGAGACTGGCATGCTTTCATGTGTGCATTCCGCATACAGCTCCCCATGTTGCATTGGAACACATGCACCATCCATGTGGTTCACACATTACTGGTCTCACATGCATGACCATGATGTCCCTGCACACACACATCCATACATGGCCTATGTCACACATACAGGCAAGTATCAGACTACCAGCACAATGCAACATGCCCTGTCTCACACAGCGATGCTTGGCCACTTACCGCTCAACTCCAGACGGGTCTGCCTCCGAAGGATCCGGGCGTGGAGCGCTGGACATACGTGTTCCAGGACCCTCATCTGGATGTTGCTCATGCTGCCCCGGCCCCCATCACGAGGCGCCGGGCCTTGTAGAGAGTCCTGGACCTCAAGTCCTCCCAGCGCTTCTTGACATGCTTGATGTCACGGGTTGCCTCCCCCTCCGTGTTGATGGCAACCACTGTGTCCTCCCAGATCCTCGACTGTCCTTCCTTGCTGGCACGTGATGTTCTGAAAAAGGCATCATAATGCATCATAATGCTCCACCAGGAAACCAACTTCCTTCTCACTGAAGCTGGTGGCCCTCTGCCTCTCTGACTGGGGGTCGCCAGTGGTCTCAGATGGTGTTTGCCCCGACATGGTGATCCCCGAGTCAGGTGTGGGTGGGCAACTGGGTCCTGGGGCTGAGCTGTAGAGCGATGGTATCCCAGTCGGAAGTCTTCTGTTCCAGCAGGGGTGGACACAGCAACTGGACCAATGCAGATGGCTGAGGTACAGGCACCAAATAGCAGGGCACGTGGGCAGCAGGCAGGCAGCGGCAGATGGCTGGTGGGAGCGTGCTCGGGGCTTTTGGGGGCAGGAAAATGGCCTTTTGGGCAGGAGTGTGGTCTTCTGTGTCTTTTTGCGTGGCCAGCTTGCTACGGAGTGGTGAAAAAATTGCACGTCAGCGTGAAATCCAAGGAAAGGCCCTTAGCGCGTAAGCGCGTAAGTGATGTTACGCGCAAGGGCGTTGCCCACAACACGGGTGCATAGTGAATCAGCACGAGAGAAAACTGCACATCACCGTGCTATCGGAGGAAAGGGCCTTAGTGTGTAAGCGCGTAAGTGACGTTTCACGTGTGGGCTCGCTTAAAAGGTACGAGTATCACACTATTTCCTTGTATGTGCTTTTTGTGGAGAGCGAGCGGGTGTATCTTGTACTTCTTGTCGGCTCACACACGATTACTTCACAACGTTTCCAGTTCGTACTCCCTGTTTTCTCAAACTACATTCTTTTCTTCTCTTGGCGGGGGTGTTGCCAACGCGCACATGCGCGTCTTTTTCACGTTCTTTTTCAAGGCAGACGGTGAGTCGCGCACCTATTTTCCAACTGTGGTTGCCCCCGTGTGTCGCGTACCCCTTCAGAGGTCATTGTAGGCTGCGTGTAACACGCGTACGCTTATTTTTGTGTTTCTGGGTGCCACAGCGTAGTGCAGGTTTATTTTTCCACGCACGTGGTCTACCAGGGGTTGCGTGTACGTGTGCTTTTGTTTTTGGGGTGCCTGTGCATTGCATGACCCGTCATCTTCCCCCAGGTGTCACATACAGCCTTGCTAGAGCACTAGGGTACAAATTCCATCTAGTATCCTATGCCTTTCACCCCAATTGCCCAGGACAATTGTTTACTGCAACTCCCATACGCACAACAACATCAGTGCCATGGTTGGGAGACAACCAAGCAGTAAGGGAGGCAAAGGTGGACGACCTCCAAAAGGTGGGCGTGGTGGGCGCGGTAGGGGATGTGGCCAGGATTTGCAGGGTGCCCCTAGAGCCCCGTGTGTGGAGGACCAATCGGGGACCCCATGCCCGCGCCAATGGTTGTGGGAAATATAGCTGACACCATCCCAGCTCAGCCCTTGTAGGACCGGCCCATTTTGGCATCTGAACCGGCACAGGATGACTCCCAGGCTGACTTCCAGGTCAGCAAGTCTAAGCCACGTGTGGCGGTGAAAGTTGCTGTCACCAGGCCACGTGGATCTGGGGCAGCAATGTCATCTGCTGCCCCAAGAAGTCAGGGTGGGGAGGCTGCAGGGGCAGCTGCAGCTCAATCTACCCCAGCTCCGAGTCTCCCAGCCGGGACAGTGTCGGTCCAGGTCCATCACACCGACGTTGGCCCTGCCAACATCACCCTGAAGCCAATGCCTGCACCAAGACCTATTGTCATTGTGCCTTTACAGGCTTCTAGTACCCAGTCCACCTGCGCTTCTGCCCCTACTGACCAGAGTGGTGTTAGCCATTCAGGATCCGCACCAGCTTCCAAGAAGAAGAAGAAGGGTGCTCTGTCACTACAGGCTGAGACCCCAGACACAGCTACACACTCCGGCACGTCAAGGAAGCCTAGCTTTAATGACACCGAACTTGATGCACTTGTGGCCTATGTGTCGGCACACAGCCGCGAAATGGTGGTGACAGCAGGGTGCAAGACCACACCTGGTCAACGTATGGCACACTGGCAGACCATCGCGGATCACTTTTGTGCCCTTGGATTTGTGAGGCGCACATCTGATGATTGCTACAAGCGGTGGAATGACCTGAAATGCAGAGCAAAGAACAAGCTGGCTTCCAATCATGCCTCTACTCTGGTGACTGGCGGTGGGTCTCCACCAGAGGACAACCAACTCACTGAACATGAGTCTGTTGCTGGAACCTTCGTCACAGAGGAACAGATCCAAGGCGTGGGAGACCTACCAGATTACGAAGCATTGTCCGGTGAGTGTCCATGCATGTGTGTGTAATCCATGTGTATGTTGCTTGGGTGACGTGTTCAGATTGAGTGCCAGGTGAGGGTGTGTAGTTCTGAGTGGTATGGGTCACCCATGTGCTTCCTCCAAAACATTCAGCGGCCTTGGATTTGGGTATGACAGTATCGCTTCTGACCACAGTAGCCAATTAGCACCACATTACTGCAGTTGCCCTTGAACTGTCATCTTGCAACAACATTGTTCTGAATTTTTCAGTGTTCATTCAGCCTGATTATTTCAATTCTCCCATTTTTGCAACTCAATTGTTTCAGTCCTAATGCCACATATGTGACATGCTTCTGTCATTGATTACACCCCACATTGGGCAACATGTATTACCTTGTTATGGGAATGATTAGACCATTCAGGCTGATTGAGTAAGGGCCTGCTCACAACAAATTGTGGGGCCTGTTTGAATGTGGAACATGATAGTTGTTTCCTGTCATGTTGAAGTGACCAACCATTGATGAATCCATCTGCATGCCAGCACTGTATTATTGTACACTGGATGTGTTGCAGTGTGTGGCACCATGCGTATTTTGTCACACTATTTTGCATTTTTCATCTCATCATGTCCATCTCACATGGATGGGTGACAGTACTCATTCACTGACATATGGCTTTACTTGTCAAATGTACCATGTCTATGCTACATGCCATCTATGTGCTGGCATGTGTCATGTATGTGTATTGGACATGCCACTCACAGGCTAATGTGTGATGCCAGTGCTACCCAGCATGCAGCAAATGTGTTGCTTTTCCATCTTGGTGTCCTCAGTGTCTTCTTTTTGCCTCCCCTTCCAACTCATTGACAGTGCATGCATGCCAGGGTTATAGTCATGTGGGACATGTGTAATTCATGTACTGGATCTCTGGCTTGTCAGGCCTATGTGTGTGCTATGGTGCTCATGCCTGTTTCCATTTGTTGTCTTTCATGTTTTTGCAGGTGATAACGCACTTGATGCTGTTGTGGTGGAGGAGATGGTGCAGACCCAGGAGAAATCTTAGCCATGACCGGGCACCAGTGGAGGACGTGGTGTGGTGGTGGGTGAAAACCCAATCTTACTGCAGACCATACTGTCCACGGGTGTCTCTGGGTGCACCTCCCCAGACCTGGTTCAGGTGCTGAATCGGATGATGAGGCTTATGTGCTGTCGCAGGTGAGTGTTTCTGGCAGGGATTCTGTTCTGTCCAACCCACCTGAACCAGGGTTAGACCCCTCTATGGGGATGTCAGTGTGGTAAGTCCACTTTTGGCGGTCACGTATGCAGGGTCACACTCCACAACATCTGATCCTGTTCCTGGGCCAGCAGATCAGAGGGGGAATGCAGTTCTGCAGCCTCAGGCAGTGCCAGCACAGCAAGGTGCAGATCGCCTTGCCCCAAACAGGTGTGGTACCCACCGACGCGGTGGCCGTACGTCACCAGGCAATACTGTGTGGGAAAACTCCATGTACAGTATAGCAGCACAACAGGGACCATCGGTTGAAATGATGGCTCAGGCAATGGAGAGGGTGGCCACTTCCATTCTCCCCCCTGAAAGGCAGATGGAGCAACAACAGCAGGCAAAGGACTCCATTTGCCAATCACACATGGAAGACATGGTGGCGTCCAACAGGGACCGACGAGCAGCACTGGAGACTCTGCGTGAAGCCATATCTCTAGAGACCTAGGGTCACAGGGAAGCCCTGAGGATAGACATTTTAGGGCAAAACAGCAGCTGGAACAGCTCACACTTTCACTCTCAGCTGAGCTGCAGGCAACCCGTGAGGAGATCCGGGCATCACGCGAGGCCATGCATGCAGAAATGCAGGCAACACGTGAGGTGCTGCATGGGGATCTCCGCACTATCACCCTCCACATTGGGTAGCCATGCAGGCCATGAGCCCATGGAGGTATTTTTTTTTCCGCAACATCCACGCAGGTGGGTGTTGGTGTGCACCCTGTCCTCGAACCTCCTGGGCGGCCTCCCCCCCGGCCCACACATGGCCAAATTTCTTTTTTTTTTTTTTTTTTACAGTGTGTTGCCTTGTGTGGCTCCCGTGGGCATCCACTGTGTATTCCAGCTGGGCACATGCAGGCTTGTCCTGTGTTTGGGTTAGATGCTTGGGTTCCTGACACACGCACCCCTCCTGCTTCCCCTTTCCATGGGCTTGCAAAGGGTGTGACCAAGTGACAGTGACTTACACAGTGACATTGGGCTCCCATGAGCAGTGTGGGCAGTCTGTAGTCAAAACTGTGTGGACATCCCTAGTGGGGATTGTTGTTGTATTGAACACTGCATGGTGTATTGATATCTGCTTGTGCATCCATGTCTTTCTCCTTATTCACAGGTACCTTCTTCATGTCTTCACAAGGCCGTCTCCTTTGCAGATGCAGTTCATGTTGTATGCAGTACACTGACACATTTGCCTGACAGCAACACTCTGCAGTTGGAAGGGGTCGATGTGCTGGCTTATTCAGGTTGTAAGACTTGCACTACTTTGATTTTGTACTGTCATATTTTGGCAATGTTTCATCCTGTGTTGCTGTATTGTGTTGCTGGTAAGTATTTGGTCATGTGTGCTGTTTGTTATTGATTACTGGGAGCATATTGTCTGTGGCCTGTTTCCATTTGGGACAGTGCACATTGTGACACTTGTGTCATGTGTTGTGCATTCCTTTGTTTGCTTTCACATTGCATGACATGCCATGGTGTGTTGGGTAGCGGAGATGGGGAGGGGTTGGGTGACATGGCGCTATTTTCATGTTGTATTTTGCAGGGGGGTAGTCATTCATGCAGCATAAATGTGTGTCTTTTTGTGACACAGCATTGGTTGTCTTTCGGTAGGTAAGGATGCACACAATGTAACACTTCCAGGTGACTAATCTCAGGCTGGTATGGTTGTGACAGTTGACTGTCCCTTATGTCATCATCATTGATTGTCAGCTGGTATGTGCCAGGCCTGTGTGCACTCCACAGGGGTGTGATTTTAGGCGAAGTAATTAGCCACCAGCTGCGTACGGGCTGCCTCACCACGTGCCCTTTCCCCTCCCATGCGCAGCGGCCGTGCATGTGGTTGGGGATGTGGGGGCACCACCATGTCCACCGGCAGGCCTAGGCGGGTTGCAATGTTGTGCAGGACACATGCTGCCACTATGATCCTGCACACTACTGGGGGCGCGTATAGCAGCTGCCCACCAGAGTGGTCAAGGGAGCAAAAGCGTGACTTGAGCACTCCGAATGTGCACTCCTCTATGCCCCGGGTTGCAATATGGGCTGTGTTGTATCTTACCTCGGGTGGTGTGGTGGGGTTCCGAATTGGCGTCATCATGTGGGTGCTCAGAGGGTAGGCACTGTCCCCTGGGGAGGTGCTGATGGGTATCATTAGTGGGGTTGTGACATCACTCAGTATCTGACATGCATGCATGTGCAGAGGCATTTATACTCACCAAGCAGCCTTGTATCGTCATGCCGCCCAGCTTCTAGGTCCCGGTTTAGGGGTGACATTCTGAAAATGAAACTGTCATGGGTGGACCCTGGATAGTTGGCATATACTGAGGTGATGATTCCCTTGGCATCACATACTACCTGCACATTGATGGAATGCCAGTGCTTGCGGTTTCTAAAGATGTGCTCAGATGCCCTGGGAGGACATAGAGCCACATGGGTGCAATCAATGGCACCTAGCACTTTGGGGAAGTGTGCCACACCGTAAAATTCCTGGACAGCAGCCTTCCTTTCTGCAGGTGTTCTGGGCAGGTATATGTGCCTGCGTACTGAAGAGCGTGCAGTCATGATGGCCAACACCTGGTGTATGGCGCGTGACTGCGTGGCCTGTGACACCCCCGCCCATACTATGGCACTTGTCCGCTGAAATGTACCAGTGGCCAAGAAGTGCAGTACATTGAGCACCTTTTCCAAGGGGCTCAGTGCTTGGGAGCACAGGGTGGGTGATGTGAGGTCATCCTCCCACTCACTCACCAGGTCGGTTATTATGTGAGGTGGAAACCTGTACCTTCCATACACCTGGTCATCAGGCATCCCAAAAAGGCTGGTCCTGGATGTAAAAATTCTGGGCCTGACTATCCTCCTCCTCCTGCTGTGTCCCACGACCTCTGCTGTGAGGAACGGTATATTCATCGTAGCATCTGAGCTTGTTTGTTGTTTGCGCACACTTTTATGGTGCGCAGGGCCGCGTACACCTGCTTCCTGCTGGCGTACGTGTTTCCGGATTAGCGTGTCTTTTTTGGCGCACACGTTTCCCCTGTTCCATTCCATGAATACGTGTTGTGCGCATTTACCTCCTGTACTTCCCCGTAACACCCACATTTTCACGCGTTGTTCCCCATTCCGCGTGTTACGCCCCGTGTGCCTCCCACTTTTGTTGTGTGCGCCGCGTTATGTGTGCTTTTACTGAGCGCGTAGCGCACGCTGTTTGATGACGTGTGCGCCCGCGTGCGCCACGCACGATTTTAGCCCACATCCCAGGATTTACACAGACTTCCATTAATCGATGTGCGTGGCTTTCGCATGCTTGCGCTGCAATTTTCGCACTTGCGCTGAGATTCACACGCTTTTGCACGCTTGCGCAGAGATTTTCGGCGCACATTAATTCCATGAATCGCCTGTATTTGTTGCTCTTTCTCTGTTGATATATGTGGGTATCTATTATGT
This sequence comes from Ambystoma mexicanum, assembly GCF_040938575.1. Lineage (NCBI taxonomy): Eukaryota > Metazoa > Chordata > Amphibia > Caudata > Ambystomatidae > Ambystoma > Ambystoma mexicanum. The sequence goes on along the minus strand of NC_090928.1, from coordinate 1,158,563,117 downwards.
GTCAAAACTAACTCAAAGCTCGTCAAACTCACAATGTGGTACGTGCTAATATGTTTTTCTTAGCCTGAAACATTTTGCCTGTCTGGGACGCTGTAAGAGCATCCAACATCACCAATAGAGCTTATGGGATGACACCCCTGGATTAACACCGCCAGAACTCAAAGTCAGTTATCAGTGAGACTGATTCTCATTAATCTGGAGACAGTGAACCTTCTTATACTGAGTATATGCCTGCTGAATAAGTGACAGTAAAAGAAGCCTCTCTCCAGCCGGTCGCAGAGCGACCTGGTTGAGCAAGGAGAAAGCTAATAACATGGATTGAAGAGATGATATGATGTGATATGATAAGGCAATTATAACGCGCCTATACACAAATGTTTCAAGGCGCGACGTGGCAAAGGAGGGGGGAGCAGAGCAAAGGCAGAAACAAGGATCCTACTAGGCCAAGTGTCATTCAGATCGTGCAAGGGATGGGTTGATTGACATTTATTTTAGTTGTGGGAAAGTTGCAATGCCCTTGGTCTTTTGATTATGTTACAAGCAGTGTCACCTCGTTATGTGAATGAAGGGCGTGTTTGGGGCAAGAGGGGGAAGTGACATACAAAGGGACAGGAAAGGAATATGATAACAACAAAGGAGAAATAAAGTGGACACATGCATTTCAACTCCTGCATTCATCTCATTATTCCAGGGCATGAATAAATGATTCATTGAGAATTCAAAAACGGACAGTAATCTAAACTGAAAACGGAATACAGAAAAGAGGAAAGGTGGTGATGATATTTTGTGTTTAAAAACATGTGTTTAGTACTGTTACTTCGAATCATGTGCTGTAAATGCTGTATGTTCTTACTTGGGGTGTCAGGCAATAACAAACTTGGCACACCTGTCCACTCATGTTATAATCCCTCATCCATTACACTTCTGTCGAGCATGCCTCACACACCTTTGAAACGCCTGCCACAGAAAATCAGAAAGTTACTGTAAAATTGGCAGAGGTGTGGGGAAGAAAAGTGACCTGTAAGAGACCCCGCGGAGAGTCAGTGGCAGCTCTGGGACTATGGCCCTCATTACAACCCTGGCGTTAAGGGGTTAACGGCGCCGTAAAAGGTGGCGGCGCCGTTAACCCCTTAACGCCTGATTGCTTTTTGCAGGCGTTAAAAACCAACCCGCAAAGGGACCTTGGTGCTAAGTACAGTGCCGCAATTTGCGGCACCGTACTTAGCGCCTTCCCCATTCCCATTGAGCCCTATGGGGCAAAAATGGGAATGGGGAAGGGCCATGGCGGCATGGGGAATTACCACCCTGCCAACCTCGGAATGGGGCAGTAATTCCCCATTCCGCCATGGCGGAGTCGGTAAGTTACCGGCATGGACCATGGTGCTATTAGCACCATGGTCCAACGCCAGGGTCGTAATGAGGGCCAATGTACCTCGGGAGCCCTGGCTTCCAGGACTGTGCGTTTAATGCTCAACGTCTTCTGCTTTCCATTGTAAATTGGATCAACTTTCAAATCTCTTTATGGTCTCGCCCCTGACTACCTTGCATCTCTGCTTTATGTTATTCTCCTGATCATCCTCGCCACTCTGCTGGTCATTTTAGACGTAATGTTCGCCGCCCACCCTGTGCTCAATCCCGCTTTTGTTCTTTTAAGCTCCTTGCTCCTTTTCACTGGAACCTGCTCCCTCTGTCTCTTCGCTCCATTACTTCTTATCCTCTGTTCCGCTCCTCTCTAAAAACTCACTTGCTTCATTCTTTTGATTGATACCAGCAGAATTTGAACACTGATTTGCATCGCTGATTTTAAAGTATTATTGATTGTCTTATGTAAAACGGTTTGGACAAAGGTGCTATATAAAGTATAATAAAAACACAAATACAAAAGTAATGAGTTTGCATGTGTGTACCCATTTGTGCATATATTACCTATTCATGAAATATGGTTACGCTGCCCCGCATAACAATTTATTTTTTAACGTGATCTGTCATATTAGTAACTGAAGTATATACTGTCCAAGGCTTAAAAATATGTTACATTTATATGTTTCACATTTATGCCTGGAAAACATCGTTTTGAATGAGCCTCCTATGTATTAAAACTCTTGACCCGTTCCTGTATGTCATCTATATAGGGGTTCTTTAATGCTACTTAATCTCCTGATACCTTTTACAATATGGCGACATGTTATGCATTGCAAGCTGTACTTATTTAGTTGTACTCTTCAATGGTATTGAACATCCCGTGAAGGCAAAATGTGCACGATTGCAATGACGCATGACGGATTGAGTGGCAATGGCCAGAACATTTGAAGCACGCCTTCAGGGTCGATAATTTCCCCGATTCCTAATGTTATGCGCGTTCCGCTTGAGACCGAGCGTGGGTTTTCAGTTCACTGCTCCCACACGCCGTGGCATTGACTTGACTCGTCTGAGTAATGCCAGAATGTCGCAGGCATGTATGACAGCTCGCAAAGAATGACACAGAATCAATGTTATTATTGTTGTTGTATTACACAATTACTGTAAGACTGGCAGAGGCGTGGGGAAGAAAAGTGACCTGTCAGAGACCCCGCGGAGAGTCAGTGGCAGCTCTGGGACTCCATACCTCGGGAGCCCTGGCTCCCAGGCCTGTGCGTTTACTGCTCAATGACTTCTGCTTTCCATTGTAAATTGGATCAAAACTGCAGAGGAAAATGTAAACATTGCTTCTGATGGCATAAACGCACCCAACTCCAGCAAAACACCTGCTGTTCAGGGGAATAAACATGTCACTGGAATGAAACACTCCGCCATGAGCCGGTTGCTGCACTTGGAACAGCTGCGGTCTATTCAAGCAAGGTTGAGGCCCTCGAACATCTGCGGCTGCGCGCTTCGTTTCCCGGAGACTTTTCAGAGCAGGCCAGCCGCTTGTAACTGAGCAAGTAAGGAATAACATGAGCTCAAGCAGCATTGATTTGCATGCAAACTTTATCACAAAAAGAAACACAAGCACTCGAAATCATTTTCATGATAGTGCCATCCGCGCTTGAAGTAGATTTCACCGACTTTTGGAAGCAGCAGGCCTGACATCTACAGCGACAGCACACTAATACGGATCTCACATTTAAACATGAGTAGCATACGTGCATTTCATAAATGATACATGTGTGTGTGTGCCCACCAAGCTGCGTTATCGTGTATTGTATAGGCTTCTCATGTATGTCGAATAGGATTGGACAAAACCTTTTTATTTTTTTATTTTTTCCATTTGTGAAATGATACACAATTTGACCAAAACCCTTTCTGAATAAGTGGAAGTTGACAGGTGCAGCGATGCAGAATTGTAGATGTGATTGGCCATTCAGAATTTGATAAACAACACCCACTCTTCTTGTTCTGTGGTTCTGAATTGTGAATCAGTGATTGCTTCTTTCTGGGACCTCATGAACCTCTCATTGGGGATATCTCCTTTTGAGGATGCTTTAGAACAGCCAAGTGTCTCTTGATCTGGGCCTGGTAATGTGCAAGGGTCAATGATGAGCCGATGGGTCTGCACATCTGGTCACATCAGCTCCACCAGATTCGGCCAAGGGACATTTCTCTGCATTGGTATTAAGTGTCTCTTGATCTGGGCCTGGTAACGTGCAAGGGGTCAATGATGAACCGATGGGTATCTGCACATCTGGTTACATCAGTTCCACCAGATTTGGCCAAGGGGCATTTCTCTGCATTGATATTAAGTGTCTCTTGATCTGGGCCTGGTAATGTGCAAGGGTCAATGATCAGCGGATGGGTCTGCACATCTGGTCACATCAGTTCCACCAGATTCGGCCAAGGGACATTTCTCTGCATTGGTATTAAGTGTCTCTTGATCTGGGCCTGGTAACGTGCAAGGGGTCAATGGTGAACCGATGGGTATCTGCACATCTGGTCACATCAGTTCCACCAGATTTGGCCAAGGGACATTTCCTTGCATTGGAATTTTAGGGGATTACAGAGTCACAACGGTAGGGAATATTTTTTTTAACATGATTTTTATGGTGGTGCTCAGGGATTTGGGGGAAACTAGAAATGGTATGGGGAATCCTGCCCCCTCCCATAAAAGGTTGCAGAACTGTGCTGAACTGCCCCCTGTGAACAGGTGTACCAGATCCAAATCACTGTCCTTCAAGCAGCTCATGAAGAATTGCAGATTTCAACAGATCACAGGCTGGGCTGACCCATGGCTTGCTTTACTGGATGAGGTTGGCATATGCTCTTGATGAGAAACTAGACAATGCTGCTTAATGCCGTGTACCGTACTTCTCATTTTAGCACCAGCATAGCTAATGTCCCCTTGATTATCTCTTGATGTCATTGACACAATGATCAACAAATTCTAGGAGCTTTGCTGCTTCTCAACTTGCCTCCAATTGGATTGTCAAATCATGAGGCAGTCACATGTACAACGGCTGGAGTACCACATCTTTCTGACATCTTTATATATAAAGCGGAATGTATGTATGTGTGTATGTTTGTCTGGCTATATAAATCCACACCGTTGAACCTTCATCTACCAAATTGTGCATGGATTCCTCTTTTGTCTGGGCAAGATCGTAGTCTATGTTTGGATGCAAAAATCTTATATGCAAAAAAATGTTGGATGTGTGTCTGTATGTTAGGCTGGCTATATAAATACAAACTGTTGTACCCACTGCTACCAAATTGTGTATGTATTCCTCATTTGTCTGGGGCAAGATTGTAGTCTATGTTTGGATGCAAAGAAAACACTCCATAGACACCCTCATTTACTGATGCTCACCACGATTCACTACAATAGGTACTAGAAGAAGGCAACATTTGGAAAAGTGTCTGAAGCCAAATGTTCGATGTGTTGGTTATTTCTTTGGATTGTATAATAATTGTAAAAATTGATTTTCAAGTAAAACAAGTAAATAAAAAAAGTAAAAAAGAAATGCATTTGTTAATGACTCCAATTAAGCATTCCCACTAAGTCAGTGCCTTGTCTGGGATTTCTCAAGGGAAGCCCTTATTTATATATTTTTATGACAAGTTATAATCTGGATGAAGAACCCTTGTATAGCGCCCCTCTCTGAGAATCCCCCTGACCCCACTGAGCCAAGAAGTAGGTTTGTTTTGCAAATCGAAAAGGTTTATTTGAAAAATTAAACAATAGATATATATCACACTTTTAAATTAATATTTGATATCACACTTAGACATATGACAGTGATCAACAATGGATGATGTTATACTAGCACACTGGTTTAATTACTTAGGAGTAGTATAGAGGATAAGGTAGCTGAGAATGCTTTATATGGTACAAGGAAATACAAGGTGGAAAAGAAGTAACACAGGAATAAACTTGATATGATTTCAGCAAAACATAATATAATCACTTTTCCCCTTTTGGCAATTCACCCCCCCCCCATATGCACTGTAAGGAGGTGGAAGTAACACGCACAGTCTTCAGGAATACAATCACAGTACAATACAAATTCAGTTCCCCCCTGCAAGCGGAGAGCAACAGGGATGATTTTAAACACAGGCAAAGTACTTTAAAGGGGGTATGCAAAGAAGGGAAAAATATGCTAAAAATTATTTTAATTCCCTCTAGAGGTTCAGGGTGAGTGAGAGATACTTTAAATCAGTTCAGGCCAGCCCTATCAATGATTCAGGGATGGTTACCAGGTTGAAAGCGGAATTCCGTAATGGAAGCAAAAGACAAATGTTTTTACACGTGGCTGGAATGAAGCAGAATGTCAAATTGCGGCAATTTAGTCGCGTGCGTCGAGTGCAATTACGAAGAAACTATAAGGAGTTATATAAAGGTTAAATCACGCTTCTATCACAAACGGTTCAAGAGATACGGATGATTTTGTGAAGGTAGATTCTCAAAATAAAAGTGTCAACCATGTTAGTTTAAATGGCACGTGCCACATGGTTGAACAAAAATCTTTAATTTTATTGGTCGGCTAGTCTGGGTCCAGAGGACCTTGTTTACGCAATCTATTAGGGGTGACAACCTACTCAGGAGGTCATTCCCTAGTAAACAAGGGGTGCCCTCTGGAGTCACTACTATGACCGGGTGTTTCACCTTGTGTCGCCCAATTTTGATGTCCAAATCTGCAGTCCCCTCGACGGGAATTTCCTTCCTGTCAAAGTTCTGGAGTTGTCCAGGAAGAGAGGTGAAGGGAATTTGGTACTTCTCCCCCCTACCTGAATTCAGTTCATCAAAGGCCCTTCTGTACAGAAGGGTAGCTTGGTATTGTTGGTTCTGGGATAGGATGATGGGTGGCGACGGCTCGATCCCCACATCTACCCAGTCTGGGTTGGAATCCCTCGGTACCCATTTTTCCTTGGGAGGAGTTCCCCCATCTCTGAAGGAGAAGATCCTTTTCCCAGGATCCTCTGAGGATCCCTCCCCCTCAAATTGGACGATCTGTACCTCCTCCACAAAGTGGGTCTGTTTGGGTACTTTGTTTCTCCTACCCACCCTCTGCTCTTTGGAAGGCAGACTTTCAGGGGCAGGAGATTTTGTTTCCGGTTCCTGGGCTTCCAGGGGCTGTTTACAAGTGGGGAAGGAAGCTTCCTCCAAGGCTTTACACCCCCCTTCCCCTTGTGCCTCCTCCCTGGGAACTGGTGGGTTATCGGGGTGCTGCCCCCGTCATTGTTCTGGAGCACCAGGCCCAGAGTTTGGGGCATTCTGTGGTGGCATGCTCATCTGAGGGTTCTGTTGAGCCCTCAGTATGTGACCCAGATCCCGTGCCATATTTTGGACCTGGCGCTCAAGTTGGGTACCCGCTCAGGCTGATACAGGGTTCTGTTTTCTCCCCTGGGCTGATCCCGGGAAGGGTAGCTATCCCTTCTCTGGTAATGTCCCGGGTTGGGAAGATTTGGGTACCCCTCCACCCTTGGCCTCTCCTCTCCCGGATTAGGTTGTCTGGGCTCAGGGAAGTGGGGAAAGAAGGATGGATGATTTTGGGGCTGGAAGTTGGGTGGATACCTGGGGAACAAGTTCTGCCCAGGATTTGGTGAATTTCTGCCCTCCTGGTGGAAGTGTGGAGTTAAGTTCCCTGGGTTGGGCACTTGGTTGGATCCCCCCCTTGGGCCGGAGGAGTCCACACATAACCCAGGATTGGACTGTTTCCCTTATAGCGGGGACTTACATAGTCAGGGGAGCGGGGGACCCCATTTGTGGGACTACCTCCTTGACTCTCTGTCTGTGACAGGCCCGAGGGCCTTCTGGGCTGTGAATTATTTGGTGCAGGCAGGTTTTTAGATCCCTCCATCTCCAAATCTAAAATGGTGGCAACCTTTACCTCTGCCACCTTGGCAGCAGCAGGGGTGCTGTTGGTTTTGGGGTTTTTGGGCTGATTCTTATTTTGCACTGGTTTCTGCACCTCATAGATGCGGGTGGCTTGCTCAATGACCCAGTCTAAAGATCTTTTCTCGTGAAAATCTCTCACGAGCTGGGTCATTATGTATTTGGGGATAGCATGGAAAAATGTGTTGATTAATTCTCTGCTGTCCGTGCACACCCTTCTGGTGGTCTGCGCAAAGGCACATTTAATTTCTTGCACAAATTCTTGTGGGGCCTGATCCTCCCCACATTGCAAATTGTAGGCTGCCTTGCGAGCCTCTTGGGGATTCCGGTGAACAGAAAAATGTTTCAAGATGGCTGCCCTATATGTGGACCATCTTGAATGGTTTTGGTCCTCCAGCCCCGCAAATAAACTGGAGTATTCTGGGGAGAATGTCCATTTGACATACTGAATGCAGCTACTGCTGTCCTTCAAATGGAAAGTCTCCATCATTTGCTCAAAGAGCTCCAAGTATTCCCAAACAGAATACTTGGAGTTCTTGTGATAAGGGTGGATGACACTCCTTATTGCCTTGATCTGCTTTAAGGGGTCCTTAAGCACTGCCCTTTTTGCCTTATTGGCCTTTTTGGTTCAGGTAACCCCGGTCCACTCATCCTCTGACTCAGAGGCACTGCTCCCAGAGGTGCCCATCTGATCTTCCAGGTTTTCCAGATTCTGCAAGCCCGGGAATGGCTGGCAGAATGTGGGGACCTGGTCTCCTGTGTCCTGGGCCGCTCAGAGGAGTCTTCAGATCCCTCCTTGCTGCCAGGATTTGATGGGTACTCCCCCACTGACCTAACTGGGTGGAGGTTTTCAGGATGCCCTTAGTGGGCCTACTCTCCTGGGGTTCCCCACTAAATTGCACTGTGCTTAGGTGCCCATACCCGGATGCCCGCCCATCCATTCCTGGGAGGTACTGGCCTATGAACCCCATACTTTTGCCCAGATAGTAATCTGCCCTCCCTGTGGCCCTGTGCTCATGTGTGCCAGGGGACATGGGGGTGGCAGAGTCCAGGGACTGGGAGAGATGAAGGCCTCTGGTACTAGGGCTCCTGAGGTTATGCTCAGGTGTTTCCCTTTCCCTGCGAACTTCATCTCTAACAGCCCCTGCTCCCTGTTGCAATGCAAGAGCCTGCGCTTTCAGTTCCTCAGTTAAGGCCTTACTAGACTCTATAAGTCTCCTGCATGGCTACCTGTTGCTGGAGCCTATCACTGTGCTGAAAGAGAGCCTCATTCTCTCTCTGTGCCTCCTCATTGGTCCTGGAATACTGGGCCAGTCTTTGCTGCAGGAGGGTTACCTCCTGAGTCCCATCCCTACTGGCCTGCTCCTTTCTTGCCAGAGCATCTTCCACCCTCCTGGTGTGCTCTAACAAGTTCTAATGCTCTTTTTGGAGGTCACCCAGCCCCTGGAGGGCCAGGTGATTTCCTTCAATTTTTCTTTTAATTGGCAGACTTCCTGGCCTAAGGTGTCCCTTTCCTGACTAAGAGCCTGCATCTGTGCCGCCAGGTCGTCCCTCTGCCTTTGAAAGGCACCAGCTTTCTGGCGTTCTTGATCAAACTCTGCCTGGGTATCCAGGTCTTTCAAAATCAATTTATTGCTATCCTCTTTCTCCCTATCTAGGTGGCTTTGCAGGGTGATTACCTGCTCTGCGCATGCCCTATTGAAGTCCAGTTGTTGCTCCAGCTTTTTCTGGCTCTGCAGTAGAGCGTCCAAACCTTCTTGGTACTCCTTCTGCAAGGCCAGAAATCTGTTATCCTGGTCAGACTTTTCCTGTTGCATGATATCCATTTCCTCCTTTATATTAATAATATACTGCCTACTATCATTTTCGGACTCCTGGCTCCTCCGCAGCCTCTGCTCAGAAGAGACCAGGTCAGATTGGGCCTTCTCTAATGCCATCAGTTGCCTATTTGCCAGATCTTGGCCTTCAGTACAGTTGTCCTGTATGGCTCCCATATGTAAATATAAATATTCTGCTACCCTGGCAATCTTGTTGTGCTCATCCTTGGCCTTAGGGGCCATATATAGTTCACTCAGGGCCACATGTAAGGGACCCTGATCTCTCCATGTATCTGACCGTGTTTCAGTGATCTGGGGTGCGATTTCCTGCAACCAGACCGCCTGGTCCTGATGAGCCCACTCACCTCTCACAAATAGCTTATGTAAGAGGTGTTCTCTGGCTATTTTGATATCTACCAAGATCGTCATTCCGGAACTTGATTTCCTTCCTGACTTACAGAAGTTTGTATTTTCTTTTACAAAACAGACCGTTTCCTTAGAGAGTTCCTTTGAGGGGTGTTTTTACAGTGTAACACGGCGTGGTGATCCAACAGATTTTATATATTCTGTCAGTTATCACACTGTATTAATCTGCACAAGTGATAGATCTAATCCAGAATCCCCGGCTACGAGCCCCCACTCTGTTAATGACTCCAATCAAGCATTCCCACTAAGTCAGTGCTTTGTCTGGGATTGCTCAAGGGAAGCCCTTATTTATATATTTTTATGACAAGTTATAATCTGGATGATGAACCCTTGTATAACGCCCCTCTCTGAGAATTCCCCTGACCCCACTGAGCCAAGAAGTAGGTTTGTTTTGCAAATTGAAAATTTTTATTTGAAAAATTAAACAATAGATATATATATCACACTTTTATAATAAATTAATATTTGATATCACACTTAGACATATGACAGTGATCAACAATGGATGATGTTATACTAGCACACTGGTTTAATTACTTAGGAGTAGTATAGAGGATAAGGTAGCTAATATGGTACAAGGAAATGCAAGGTGGAAAAGAAGCAACACAGGAATAAACTTGATAAGATTTCAGCAAAACATAATATAATCACTTTTCCCCTTTTGGCAATTCACCCCCCTCTATGCACTGTAAGGAGGTGGAAGTAACACGCACAGTTTTCAGGAATACAATCACAATACAATACGAATTCAGTTCCCCCCTAGCAAGCTGAGAGCAACAGGGATGATTTTAAACACAGGCAAAGTACTTTAAAGTTGGTATGCAAAGAAGGGAAAAATATGCTAAAAATTATTTTAATACCCTCTAGAGGTTCAGGCTGAGTGAAAGATACTTTAAATCAGTTCAGGCCAGTCCTATCAATGATTCAGGGATGGTTACCAGGTTGAAAACGGAATTCTGTAATGGAAGCAAAAGACAAATGTTTTTACCGGTGGCTGGAATGAAGCAGAATGTCAAATCGCTGCAATTTAGTCGCGTGCGTCGAGCGCAATTACGAAGGAACTATAAGGAGTAGCAAGTCGGTTTAGAGCTTGTTGGAAAGCTTAGAATCTCAGACTTAAGATAAAGGTTAAATCATGCTTCTATCACAAACGGTTCAAGAGATACTGACGATTTTATGAAGGTAGATTCTCAAAATAAAAGTACATCTCAGAATGACAGATTACAATTTTTCAGCTTTGAATCAACAGGAGGAACACGATTTCTATGATGCAGTTCTCAATAGGTTAAAATAGTTTGAATTAGATTATTTTAAACTAAGAGATTGGTTTTGCACAGTTCTGGCTGAGTACTCGCACTATATTTTGGACCGGAATGCGACTTCGTCACGGATCTGGTCAGGATTGGCTGCGGTTCTCTCGCCACTGGGTACTGGTTCTCTGGTTCCGGATCTCTGGTTCTGGTCTGGTCGGGATCTCTGGTTCTGCTCACAGCGATCTGGTCTGGGTCAGGTCTGCGGTTATGGATACAGCTCTGCTTTCTGGGTGTTTCTGCTACCGGTTCTGGCAAAAGTTCTTGGCAAAGAATTCAAACAGCTCATCCGGCTGTTGAATAGTTTGCAAATGATTTGGAGGCCTGCTGAAAAAGGATTCAGCTTGTGAATTCAGGCCTCTCTGCTACAAGTTCTGGAGTCTGGATTCAAAGTTCTGGTCTCTGGCGATTGATGGATTTGTAAGTGGAAAGTGAATGTCCCTGCCTGGGTTCCAGTGGCTCTTTTTATGTCTTTTGAAAATGGGTGTGGATGCTAACTTTCTTTGCCCAACCCACTCACGATTTAATAGGTCAAGGATTTCTCTTTGACCTGATTTGAGAAAGGAATAGTGAGTCAGATTGATGAGGTAGGTTTATGGTCAGAGCATCCTCCCCTTGTCAAATTGCACACAAATCTATTTCTGATCCAAATACCCATTTATCTATGTACCATTTTTCTAATATTATCTGTCCAGTTAACATATTTTCTGTAGCACCAAACCATCCGATCCCTGTCTTTGTAAGATGTCGTGTCCACTTTTGACAGAATTCTGCCCTTTTCATCCAGATAACTTTTCCAGATTTTACACAAATGTGCACAAGGGTTATGGGTTTCAGATGATAAAGTGTCAGATTTTTAACATGCATACATTTGGAGTAACATACTTATTTTCCACTACTACTCCCCAGAACATACCACAAAGTCCTGAAACCTCTTAAAATATGCACAGAAAAATCACAAGAATTATGTTATTAATTATATAATTTTTACAAGTCTGCACTATGAATTATCCATCTTTTTAAAATTATGCTCTGGCCCCAAAGGGGTGTGGTTTTCCAAAGCAAATGGTGGAATTTCTGTTTTACCCACTTCCCCCAAGCTCAGCTTGCTCACAGAGGCACTTCTCCTCCCACTTCTCCCAAGAGGAAGCTATTTTACGACTTCCCCAAATATAACATTTACCTGAGCCCAAGACAGTGCTTTGTTCAGTTTCCCGCAGTCCCCAGGTGCTCCTCCCCTAATCCAATCAGAGAGGTGTCATCTCCCTTTGGCGAGGGCAGGAGAATGCAGGCCAGGCCTGGGAACACAGCTGCTGATCAAGTTTCAACTCCTGTCGGGGGTAGTTGTCAGGCAGAATTCAATCTCTTTGAGCCAGGCTTCAGCTAAATGTCACTTTGGTTCCCAGTTGTCTACATTCAAACCAAACTTGCAGTTTTTACACATGCAGCTAGAACAATGATTCCAAGTTCAAAACTATGACATTTAAACAATTGCAACCTATGTGACAGTCAAAAGTAGGTCACTCATTTATTCTAAACATTTTGATTTTAGTGGCTTTAAGTCCAATTTCACTTCAGCTGCTGACTGACATCCACAGCTCAGCCAGTTTCATTATGAACATTATTTTGGGCTCTTTCTCTTTACAGATTTTGTATGCACACAGGTCTACCTTCTGCCAAATGTCTGCTGGTGTTCATTGAGATTTTTGAATATCTTGCAATGTTTAAAATAGGCATTTTTAGCTTCCATTTCAGAGAAACAAAGGTGATTTCAAAGCGCTTTTTGAGCCACCGGCACTGCTGTTTTTCCTTTGGCACACATTTCACTCATGGCACTTCTGGCCCCTTACGCTCGCACTGGTGGCTGGCAGGTCAGGGGAAAATTTTGGTGTGCGCCAAAACTGCGCGGTTTTCCTGGATTCTGGCGCAATGTGGCTTTTCGGCCATCTTGGATTTTCTAAGCCCACAGCACCAAATGTTGCAGCATAATAGTCCAAACGTGGGTCAGGACACCCAACACATTACTTCTGTATACAGTTCAAAAGTGTTTATTACAGCATTTGTAAAGGGAATTAAAAGAAATGATCACGCCACTCCAAATATGGGAATTGGAAAGGTTACAGTTTACTTAAATTCATTCACGAGAAGAGAGCACAATCAATCAATCTTTCTTGGAAATGTTCTCAAATGTGCTGAAGCCATTGAGTGACTGAAACATGCTGCACAAAAAACGAACATCACTTGGAAAAGCTCCATCTGATGATATAATCTTCCTGAATATTGATGGGGAATATTGGCTACTTACACAGAGTACAGGTTTAATATGTTTGTTTAAGTTTAGTCTAAACACAATATATTGTGATTTGTTGATAAAAACACTTTGGTGGAAGCCCTACATGGAGCTTTGGTACTAACATTGAGCAGTCTCATGCGACTGGTCTCCTACAGATAACCAGAGAGTGGCCTGAAAACCCTGATATTGCATAACACAAAATAGAACAATACGCAAAAGAACAACTGACTCAGTGAAAGGGTATTTCATGAAAAATACAGGGCCAAAGTCTTTAAAACTTTTAGGCACAAGTAATGAGATGCACTTTTTGCAATGCCTGCATCGTTGCCAGTAGTGATTTTTTTCCATTCAGTAAATTTGAAGTCCACGGGTTATAAAGTTTTGCTTAAGAGATGACTTTATTGACCTGGTCATGTTTCTGACACTCGCTTCTCTAAACAGCGAGCTAGTGGCCGATATCTTTCTTTGGCTGGTTTCCTCCTCTGGAACAACCTCCCCCTTCCTCTCAGTCTTCAGTCAGATCTCAAATTCCAGAAGCTCCTTAAAAGTTTTCTTTTCAGCTCCTCCTTTCCCATCTCCCTCCCTTTGCTAAACCCCACATTCAGTGAGATTGGTAGCCAGTGGCCTTATGTGTCCTTCTGGGTCCTGGCCTCCCTCCCCCAATGGCCTTCAACCCCTCCCCACTCTCAGAACTTGCCTTTGGGCGCCCACTGGTCTTTTTTATTTCACAGGCCTGCACTTATTCTACTGGTGGTTGCCCACTCTTACCAAGTGATCTATGCTAGGCACTTAATCAGCTGGTAGCACTTCCCCCTTTGGTACTCCTAGCACTTAATCCCCTCCCTCATCCCTTCTCTCTCTCTCTGCACTTGCATGTTCTGAATGCTCACAAGACCTAGTAGGACCGCCACTCTTTCTAAATTGTTATTATATTTGCCTTTTATTCTCATGTTCCATCCCCTTGCCCTGTGGACACTTTGGTATACACTTTACTTGATGTATAAGTACCTTACAAATGCACAATAAATAAATACAACAAATAAGACCACATGTGTGAGACAATCTCATTTTGATGAAACATTAATTTTCAATGTGATAAACCAACTCCAGAGCTTGGTAAAGACTTCTTTTTAGGTGGTTCACACCCTCCGTTTGAGAGTCCCTCCACTTGCACTTGACCCATGCCTTCAAAAGACAGATGAAATGCTGGGTGTTCTCTGTGTAATTCTCTACGAACCTATGACTGTAATTACTTCATTATAATAGGCTTCATAATTCACGTAGATTTGTGGGGTTCTTCAATTTCAGTAAACTTCAACTTTCTTTTACTGAGAATTGAGACAATTGACTTTGATTTCATGGCCTTGAAATGTTGTTTTATATCGGCACTACTGTGCTTTCTGGGGTGATATTTCCACAACTGCATTTCTCTGTTCAAGCAGCACATGTTGGATCTCCTTCAGTTGTTCTTTCACACTTTGATTTTTAATTGGGAGTTTGTCTACATGGGCCAAATTCCCTCTTTCCATAGTGACAGGCATGGCTTTATACAGGCACTTTGAACTCATTTCCACTATTAGGACAGCCAATGAAAGTTCCGGCTCATGTGTATTGTGCCACCCAAATGTAGAGGAAAGATAATACTGGGTATTGGACTGTATTGGTAATCTGTGAACACCATTTGTCCAATCGAGGGCAGTATACACCTTTGTTCTCTGGATCTGTGCAAGGCCCTAACCAATACAAAGAAGAGGCCTCCATGAAAGATGTACCCTCTGATTCACAGAGTCTCCTAGTAATGCCACAGGATTCCACATTTTAATAATCTTTTCTAGTGAGCCCATGGAAGCTAAAGGTAGCTGGTTTTGTCCTACAAACACTGGCACTTATGAGGGTCAGTAGGTATGGTTGTATAATAACAGGACATATGCCCACAAACACAGGAATCAACAGAGAACATTTTCTGAAAATCTAAAAACATCTATGTTTTTGTTTTTGCTCTTCTGTCTCACAGGTCATACTGACTTCGTCAACCTTGTGACAGAAGCCAGAAATATGTCTGGGGTGGCTACTTATGAAGAATCTTCTAGTTGGGTTGAGAGTTTTTTTTTTATTGTCATCTACCTGGACAGGAAGATCCTTGGAGTCTAGGTAGTTACTAGTGACTTTGAATGCTACCTCATCTTCCAGGATCTCACAAGTAACATCCTCCACTCCATGAGGGCACAAGGAATAGACCATAACATGTGACACTTGTCAAGTATAAATAGCGTCTGTTTGGCAACCATCACTATTGTCATAGCAATCTTCAGTTATGGGATCAATAATGGGGTTGGCTAAATCCATTGAAACGTTACTGGATTCAGCATTATTTCCAATGCAGGTATCCCGGGATAAAGGGTACGTGGAGGCTTACCTGGAGGCTTTGGGGATCATTTGTGTACACTAATTTTCAGATGGTGTCTTTGGACTCTGCCATTTGGGTTCAAAGTAGAGGCAGGCTATGTTGCTGAAGAATATTATTTTAATGTATAAAAGTGTCTTCATTAAACAAGGTGTGTTGCTTTCTGATTTATTTGGCAATGTTTTATTCTCAAGTATTTCATGGAATATTCATACATTTCTTTAAGTGAAATTCAGCAGCATAAAGCAGTAATTTAGCTGAACTAAATGCATTTTCTAAATCCTTTGGCCCCTATCCTGGACCAGACTTTGTTTTTAAAAAGATCCAAAAACATATTGTGAAACAATGAAATATGTCATTACCAATATGAAAGTCAGAAAGTATATCTCTCACAATCCAATAATTATGATTTACTGTTGTGTTTTAAATTTTGATCTCGAGAATATACCTGCTGGTAATAATGTGATTTGAATCTATTGCTTCAAGTTCAGATTTCCACATATCTATTCAATTATATATTTTTTGAGCGTTCAGTAATATCCTAAGCAATCTTTCACTGAAGAAGCTTCTTTCTTTAGTTAAACAATCTTTAAAGAGAACAGATTTCTTACCTTCATTGAGATGAATATTGAAACATGTGAGTTTCCCCCTTACCTTGTAGTGTGGTTAAACTGCTAATTTCATCTACTGAGTTATCAGTTGACCTAGATTCTCACTGGAGGTGATTATCCAGCTGTGTGCCATCCCCTGGACTTGATTGTTGGTTGCGCAGAGTGAGACGAATGGCATCTTGAAAATCAAAGAATCAAGGAAGAGCTTGCTCTACTTTTGGGACAGGGCACTGCCTGTGGCTCCTATTTGGGACACAGTGACAACCCACCCGCAAGCAGTTGACTGGTGCTCATTGTAGCACCCTACGTCCTGAAGAAAGTTGCTTCACTGACAAACACTACTGTAACCGGTCAGCCAAAGCATATCTAGGTATCTCCCACTAACCAAGGGATACCCTTCATCTATATGTGCATAGATTCAGCGCACATGTTTTTTTAACTGTGTTATCTTATTGATTTTGAGTTCTTGTGAGCAGGTCAATTATAGTAACTAGGTTTCCCATTAGAACCTAGCACTCTGGGAACAGCCCAAAGTGTGCCTTAGTGTGTTTTATATATTTTTCAGTAAAAGGTTCAGCCTCCTTCTGTCCCCTCACCCTAGATAGGTGGCTCATCACTGGCACTAGGGCTAGACACCACCCTAAGGGTACAGCTAGTATGGTTGGATGATCATTAAGTATTGATTTCTGCATCAGTAACTCTACCAACCGAAAGCTCAGTTCCATCAAAATTATGAAGCTACGCAAAGAGGGGTATAAGAGTGACATTTCCCTCTTCATTGGATCAGAGTTTCAAGTACTTCTTGGGATATCAAAAGCACCTAAGACCCGGCCTCATTACAAGGTTGGAGGTAGCCTTGGCGGTAAAACCGGCAAGGCTACCTCCAAATTTGCAAAAAAGTCTGGAACTCGCGAATGGGCAATTACCAGGGTATTCTGGCCCTGCCGGACCCGGTAATTGCCCTTTCACGGGTGCTGGAATCTGGTGATCCCCATATGGCTCATTGGGAATGGGGATGACTGTAGCACCGGCACAAATCATAATGGTGCCGGTGCTACAGGCATGCTGTGCTCGCAGGTGTCTTTCATTTCGCCAGGTGTGACCTGGCGGAATGAAAGGTACCCGCGAGCACAACTCAGAGTTTGGCGGTCCGGATACAACGGTACTGGCAAGCTTACCGGTACCATTGTATCCGGACCAGCAAAGTCATAATGAGGCCCCCTGTATGTATGTGAGCCAATAAGGCACACTTTCATACTACTTGGATAGGTGCATCTGTTACCTCTAATTTACAGAGAAAGTATGGATTAGTGGATACAATTATTGAAATTTGTGGATGTTTGGAATTTAATGACCATGACTTTGGAAGGCCCACTCTGGGGCACTCCTCTCAGGGCCAAATTCATTTGGATTGGTCATGGACTCTGTATAAATGAAAATCGACTTGGAAAACAACATTGCCAAAGGGACTCCCTCTCCCCCCCCATGTGTTCCAGATTACAACTAATGCTTGTATGGCGATATGCAGACAAACTTGGAGAGGAAGGACAATCCTTTTGCTCTAATATCTCTAACAACATTCTTCTTGGGTCTTCAGTCTAAGGTTTCTTTATTACTCTCATTTAGGTTTTTTGTCACACTTCTCTTAATTAAGATTGTCTGCTCTTTTGGAGGAGACATTACATTTTGGAAAGAAGAAACTCCACAGAGTCCTCCTCTTTTTGAAATGTACTTATCACGTTTTTCTCCTCACCTAACTCCTTTTTTTTAATGTTTCACTATTTTTTTTTCAAGGAATAAAGAGGGTTAACCTTGGGCCTGTGCCAATTTTTCCACAAGTTCAGAGGTATTTTTGTATGAGGTGGAGTGTGACTGAGTGTGCAGTCTGGGCGGTTGTGGAGGACAGGTTGTTGAGCAGATAAAGGGGCACTTGAAACTATACCATCTAGAAATGCTACTACGAAGAGTACCACAGTAACTGGTAAGATCACAAAATGCTGTTCGCAGTCAAGGAAAGCTCCACTTACAGAACCTGTTGACAACACTACAAATAAATTGGTTGTTACCAATGTATCCACATCAATACCAGTTGATAATAGCGTATTACACAATCTCTGCTAATCATTACAAAATTAAGTTAAGAATATTGTGAAAACAGGGTAACATGATTGCCAAATAAACAGGATCAGCAACGCTGAGAGTCAGAATGCTCTAGTGTCATCTCCAACACCTTCATATAGTCTTACTGTCATACCAGATTTATTTGGGGACTTTGACGTAGAAAACAACCATTGCTCGGCCCTGGCTGAACACTTCACTGCAAAAACCCAAGATATCCTTTCCTCTCTCACTTCCTCACCACATCATACACCAACACCTCTGGAGCCTCCCTTGGCCCCTCCTCCACTTCTTTTCTTACTCCCATCAGACCAGATGAGGTGGCAAGACAAGACCGGTCTATGAAGGCTTCATCCAAACAGATGGACCCCTGCAAAACCATTAAGGACAACATTGACTCTCTCACTCCAGCCTTGGCTGATCTCTGCAATCTCTCTTTTGCCACTGGTGTTTTCCCAACTTCTCTTAAGCACTCCCTTGTGCACCCTCTACTTAAGAAACCCTCTGCCATTCCCTTCATTCCTGCAAACTACCACCCTATCTCTTCCACCCCTTTCCTGGGCAAAAACCTTGAGAAGCTGGCTATCTCTCAGCTCACTCTCCACACCGAATCTGCTGGTTGCTTCCACAACCATCAGTCTGGCTTTAGAACATCCAGAGGCACGGAAACTGCTCTACTGAACACCCGTGAAGACCTGCTCTCAAATCTCAACACTAACACTCCCTCTGTCCTCATTCCTCTTGACCTCTTCTCTGCCTTTGACACAGTAAACGGCAACATCCTGATTGCACGTCTGCATAACACCCTGGGAATCACAGGTCAGGCTCTGGAGTGGTTAACCCCCTTCCGTTCAGACCACCTATCCCGAGTTGAACTTGGGTCTTTTCTCTCTGCTATCAGTCTTTCAACTTGTGGCATTCCCTAGAGTTCTAATGATTGCCACTTCATCTCTAACTTCCAGTCTTATTGGGATGACACACAACTCTACTTCAGGCTACCCTCAGCCACCTCCTCTACCTAGATCATATCTGACTGTGTGTCTGCAATTCAGTCATGGTGTGCCGCTTTCCCACTCTCACTCTGGCTGGCCTTGCTTGGCCCTGTGCCTGCACCCACCTGCGAGGCAAAAAAACAGTGGGGTCATATTTAACTCCACTCTCTCCTTCTCCACTCACATTTCGGACATCTCTAAAAAGTCCAAATACCAGCTACACCTCCTCAGAGGTATTCTTGCTTTTCTCACCTTACCCCAGTGTTTCACTGTCTCCAGAGCACCCCTCGGCCACCAGAAGCAATAATTCTCTCAAAGCTGGACTACTGGAACAGCCTTTTTCTTAACTGCCCTGCCTCTGCGCCCTCCACAACTCATCTAGAACAGAACCGTGAGACTTATCCTTACCCTCTAGCCCAGGGACTGCATCGCTCCAGCACTGAAATCCCTCCACTGGCTCCCTGTGGCTGCAAGGATCAAGTTCAAGACACTCTGCATGGTCCAGAAGGCTTTCTGGGGCCTGGCACCTACCTACCAGCAACAATGCCTACCTAAATACTGTCCTTCCCGAGCCTTCCGCTCATCTACCTCCTGCCTTCTGCGAATGAGCCGGATCTCCAAGCACAGATTTGGAGGGAGATATTTATCCTCTGCAGGGGGCCTCCCTCTGGAATAGCCTCCCTGCTGCACTCCGTCTTGCGCCTGATCTCCTTAATTTCCGGAAACTCTTTAAGACATTCCTCTTCTCCTCTTCCTTCCCTCTCCCTCTACCATGCTAACCTTTCTGTCTGCTCTTTCCCTCTCTCCCTCCTTTTCCGCACAGCCTTCTGACTGGCCACCTGGTGTACCTCAGAGTCTCACAGGTCCCTGGCACCCTCATCAGTCCTCTCGCACTTGCCTCTGGGCCCGCATTTGACTCATCGTTACTGCTCTTGGTCAAGGAACCTTGAGCGTGGCATCTCTCAGCACTTAACCAGCTTCTGACCGACTGGGCAGAATAGGTCCCTCCCCCGCACCCTTCCCCCTGTACTTGCCCCCCACACCCTCCACCTCTCCTGTACCTGTCTCCGCACTTGCTCAATCTGAATGCACCATGCCTTCAAGATCATCTATCTGTTTTTCCCTTGTCTTCCCTACTTGCATGGTGGCGCCTCAAAGCACTTAAAAAAACTGCAGAATCATCGTCAGACCTATTTGCTGCCATCTACACTGTTAATTGTATTATATGCACTTGTTCCATGAACCCACTCTGCCTGTGCAGATTTGTATCATTCAGACTTCAGGGATCTGAATGACAGTTTTTTTCCCCCTTGTTCCCTCCCTCCTTGAGCGCCTTGAAATATTTGCTTTGTGTATAGGCTCTTTACAAATAAACAATACCATACCATACCATACCTATCTAAATTTTAATAAAATTGTTCAATAAAATACAAGAAGATGACATCGTCAAATGAGCATTCTGGAAAGTATTGAGAAATTTCCCTCAAAAAATATCAAGTTCAAAGTTCCTCTGACATTTACAATTGAGTGGTGGATTAATCACTTATGAGATGTGCATTACACATAAGAAACAACATAAACAAAAGATGAATATGCAAAAAGCCAAGAAATACCAAAACCAAGTGCTTGTACTATAAAGAGAACTAACAATAAATCAATTGTAAGGATCAGCAAAGAACCTCCTAATGAAGGCGCAACAAAAAAGACATAGAAAACAGCAAAAGGAAACTTAAGAGGGGTACTAAATCACAAGGAATACTTACCAACTGGGGATTCGGCCACCTGAAGCAATACATATAAAAGGTGTCTCTAGCCCCATGTCACCAGAACAATCAGAACAACTATGGGAAGAGTTTGAGGTTGTTACAATATCTGTGTGTACCTATCAACCTTACTGAGGATCCCGAGTCCTCTCTATGCAAACAACCCAGGAGCCTAGGTAGTAATGGGAGGATAGATAAGGTGTGTGCACAATCTACTCAGATGTCATTAAATGGCCCCTCATTTATTATAAGTAATGACTCCACTGATGGCAACAACACCCCTCTTAATCACTCTTGCTTATTGCAGTTATTGGGACTTATTCCTCCATGAAAGGTACTGACAAATAAGGACTTTTATTGTGTTGAACAAATGGAATATGCACAAACACCAACAACAACGGTTCATTGTAAATCCAGTTAAGTAGTTGAGATAATAAAAACCTATTTGTATGCTCTTTTGGAAAAGGGATGTGATCTGGACCAAAAATGTATAGAACCACAAATGTAAAGTAGGAACCACAACATTGACCTCCCATTAAATAAGTATCCATAAAGTATCGAGATCAGTTATGCACAGAATTCCTGAAATAAATGAAAATGAACCTCAACAGAAAAATGACAAACACCGGGCATGGTTATCCTCTTTTCTCCCAACACTTCCAGATAAAAGGCCTTGACGATTACCTATTGTAACATGGAACACCTAGGGCCTTAGACCTTTGCAAAATAGAGAAGGAGGGCTTGTAAATTACTAATTATGGTGGATATGTATATGATACAAGAGCAAATATAGTAATGGATGGTTATATAATACTTCAAAGACATGCTAAGAAAGGTGCCATAGAGCGACCTTTGGGTGGTTTACTCATTTGTATTCTTTATCATCTCACATCTAAAGAAAGCAAACTCTGGGAGGAGGATTCTAATATAATTGTGGGAGATGAAATTAATTTGGATACGAAAATCTTATCGGTGCTTGTCTATTACCACCTGGGTGGCTGTTGTACAGAACGTATTCAATTACAACTACATGAGATTATTTTACATAGATTAGCGATTAATCCAGAAGAAATAGTGATCTTAGGTGGCAACGTAAATGCTTGTCTTGATCCTCTGGGTGAGACGCGAATATGAGATACCTGTGCCGTTAGCGTTATGACACAGTCAATGTGTAATAGGCAAGGACAACAATGGCTGAATACTTTCTAGATCTAGAAATGATTATGATAAAAGGGTGCTTACTGGGCGATAGACCAGTCTCATATATCTGAAGGAATGGTAAAAAGATGGCCACATTAGATTATTTCTGTAAGAAATGAATTGATTTCAATAAAGTAATCCCTTTGCCATCTACTTTCAATAGATATACTGACAATACAATTGTGACTCTTACATTAAAGTTGGTGGTCCATCAGAGAATGCCCAAAATAATTAGGCAAAGTAGAAATAAATGATGGAGCCAACAGATTGGGCTGGTCTGAGCGTAACCCGAATGCCATAAACAGGCACCTATTACAATATGATATTCAAGACATATGGGCCTCATTCCGAGTTTGGCGATACCCCTGCCGGTGCTACCGGCAGGTGGCCGCCAGACTCGTAATAGTTTACTGGTGCCTGACCTCCTGGCGCCACCGGCTCATTCCGAGGGTGGCGGCCGGGAAGTCAGGCGCCAGTATATTTGTAAATCCCCATTCCCGTGGAGTCCTACGGGACTCTGTGGGAGTGGGGACACAGGAGCACCGGCAACGTTGCTAATGATGCTGCTGCTCCCTTGAAAAGTCTGCCTACCGGACTGCTGCACCCGGGTAGCGTCAGACCTGTTGGGCACAGCAGCCCCAGCAGGCACACTTGTAGTTTGCCGGCATGTTTGTTTCTGGACCGGCAAACCTATAATGATGCCCATAGTTCTGATGCAGGAATCCTCACCTAATACCATTATAACTTGGATTAGAAAAGCTAACCTTCACATTTATGCCAATAGGATAAATTAATGTATCTAAAGAAAAGAAGCATAACGTATAGACATATGAGACAATCATAGCAAAAGTTATAAGACATCTAAAACAATAAATTAGAAGGATTATTTTGAGACCTAGCGACTATGATGTGTGGTTAGTTTGCATTGGGAAACCGAAGGACAGGTTTGATAATTGGGTTAAGCCAATATAGGGGGTCATTCCGAGATTGGAGGTAGCCATGGCACTATTTGCACCATGGCTGCCTCCAATACCGGGTCCTGCACCGGTCTGGTTGAATGGGGACTTACCGGGTCATTCCGACCCTGGAGGATCCGGTAAGTCCCCATTCAATCAACCTTTCCCCATTCCCATTGAGCCCTGAGAGGGCTCAATGGGAATGGGGAAGGCGCTAATAACGGACCCGCAAATAGCAGGCCTGTTTTTAGCACCCTGGTCCCTTAGCGGGACCCGTAAAGGACATGTGGACAGACCACACTTCCTTTACGGTTCCCGCTAAGGGACCTCGGAATTGGGCGGTAAGGGATTACCGGCACCGGTCTCCTTACCGATGCCCGGTATCCCTTACCGCCCAACTCATAATGACCCCCATAGTGTCTCTCCCAAAATACAGAATGAAAATAATTGTTTGAGATTTAGTATAATGGTGACTATAAAAGCTTTTTTACTGCAATGCAAACTTAATAAAGGGAGATAATAGGGCCCTTACTACTAACACGGTTGGGGAATCTAATAGGTGTCAATATAAAGTAGTGAAATTTGAGGACCAAGATTGTACTGCTCTCCTCTGTGTGAGCACCCGAATGGGACTATGATTACCAACGTATAATAGAGGTTATATTATATGTATTATAGTATATTTTATTAAAATAATCTCGAGCTTCAGGCCTCGATGGCTTAACTAACCTGGTATTAAAAAAATGAATCTGAGCCTATGGACACACATTTTGGTTAGCCTGTTTAGCACTATTCTGAACAGGTGTGTATACCCAATTCTTGTAAGATGGCTCATTTGAAACCATTCTATAAGAAATGCAATATGAATAACCCTGATGACTGTAGAATACTAGTCATATTGGACGTGCCAAGTAAGGTTGTTGCTAACTTTATACTTAGGGAACTTGAAACTTGGACAAATAGATGCAATCTGTTAAGGGTTTTCCAAATGGGCTTTCGACCTCAGCTATCAACCACACATGGGCCTCATCACGACTTCGGCGGTAACGGTAACGCTATTAGCGCGGGCTGTATGAGCCCTACCGCCGAACTCCCTGGCGCTAATAGCGCCGGATCACGAGTTTGGCGTTAATGTAAATCCCCATTCCCCACTGAGCCCATTCGGGAATGCCCCATTCCCCATTGGGCTCAATGGGGAATCTTCGCGCTAATACCAATGGTGGATTTCCCGCCGGCGGTAATAGCGCAAATTTTCAGCGGATTTCCCCCCAGCTCAGAGTTGGGGCAAAATCCGCCGAAGCCCTGATTCGGCGGACCCTTAAATCCAGCGGTAATAGTGCTACCGCCGGATTTAAGGGTTACCGCCGAAGTCATTAATGACAAACACATTGATTAAGCAAGCTGGGAAGAAAAGTATCCTCCTTTATTTGCCTCATTTATAGATTTCTCCTCAGATTTTGATACAAAGCTGCAAACATACTGTATACCTGTCAGATTATTGTCATTGATCATGCAATTGCACGTGGATACTAGGGTTTAGGCTAGATTAAACAGCATGGGTGCATTACTAAAGCAATATTGACTTTGAGGGGAATAAAGCAGGGATGGATCCTGGCACCCACCACACTTTTCAATCTTTACCTGGCTGCCCTAGAAGAGGTCTTGCAGATGTGTAACAACTATCCCCCTAAAGTGGGGAACAATCAATATGGTTAGCTTAGGCTGATAACTTGATTGCTTTTGATACCTCTAAAATGGCCTGAAAAGGAGTGCTGAAGCTGCTCAAGCATGTGCCAAAAACAATGATTACAAAATTAAAATGAGTAAGAACAAAGATATGTTTTTTAATAAAGGTACACATTGTGTGACTGCCATCTACACTACTGAAGGTGTGAACAAACAGGTGGCAAAAAACACCTGTTTGGGACATGACAAAACAGCAAAGCATGATATTAGGGATGCTATTAAACATAGGACATTGAAAGCACTGTGGCTTCTGGCTGTGATTAAAGCATTTAGCTAGAGGACGACAGGCTATAGCTTGATTGGAGTTATATGCACATACAAGCAGAAATTAGCCGCTAGCATGGCATATGGTGCTTGTGGCCCGCTATGACAACCATGATACTTTGTTAAATAAACTTGAAGGTGACATATAGCATAAATATTTAGGATTGACTCTAGGGGCCCAATAGCAGCTATTAGGTCAGAATTTGGCGTCACCTCTCTATCTACAATTGTTAAAATTAATAGAGGTATATCATGTTTAAAGATCTACAGACGACTCTATATCAAATATGAAAATTGCTCCTCGAATTTAAAAATCATTAATGATAACTATTTCAGATACATCTCTTGGATTTAATATTGGGATGAGGGTAAGGGTGTTCTGCTGCAAGAATTCAAGAACCCTGCAAAGACATGGAACTGGTTTATAAGTCATGATCATGTAAACATAAAAAGCCTGCATGTGCTTACTAGGCTGCATTTCACCTATCTTAAACCACAGGGTTACTTGATGCAATGTCCTTCCTCACTATAGGAGAATATAGGGGAATGTTTATGCAGCTAAGATTAAATAAACTTCGAATATTGGAAGGATGTGGTGCAGGGTATGATATTTTCATGTTTATGAAAAGGGGTCATCAAACCTTTTATGGTCTTAATCTGCGTAGTTTGTTTGTTCACAAACTGTGATTGTGGTGTTCTTTTTCAATGTCTCCCCGCTTGAGTCCAACTATCCTTATTAGAATCAGAGCCATAGTTTGAATCCCCCTCTGTGCTAGCATATTTGCACCCCATCTGCCGTAAGGACTGTTAGGAGCTTTCCTGTGTCTGTTGTACATGGGATCCTGTCTGTTCTCCTTTTGCATTGATCGTCTTAGTTATGGGCCTCAAATCCTTTCGGAAGGGCCGAACAGTAGGGTTTCCATTGATATTGCTGCTCAGAATCATTTTAACATCTACCTAGGGGCTCTGGAATATCCCCAACATCCTTCACATAAATAGAGGCCTTTAAAATGACCTTTCTAGATCATACTTTCTGTCTCTTAATCTCAGCCAAACAGGCTAGATGGTCTCTCTGTTGGACCATATGCGTAATTCTTGTTTCCTTAACTCATTGTAATTTCTTGATTCACTAATCTCTGTTTAGGTTTCTCTCATTTCCTATCCTGTCCACTCCTGACACACAGAGTGTGCCACTACCCTCTTGTCTCACCTGAACATCTCTATATTCCTCTGTATCTGACAGGGAAATGTCAGATACAGCTCTTTCTGCAAGGAATATTCTTCTTTCTAATAAAGATCTGTCTCTTCCAAAGACTACTAGCTGTTGGTCACCAGCTAGACAATTCTTTCTTCAGGTGCGCATTCGCTGACATTGTGTCATCAAGATCTTTCTTTAATGTATCTCAATACTCTCTTAATGTTACATCCCATCCTAATATTTGCATGTATCCCTTTACAGTAACTTATTTTGATCACACTGTGCTTCAGCCTATGTCACTTTTGAGGTGAGCTGATGATTTACTGCATTGCAGCGTCTTTTTACTGAGCTGAGACCTTTGCTGCTTATACATGTGTAATAATTATAAAGTTAATCAAATTCAGTCTGTGAATCAACCTCCTTCGTAAAATGTTCTGCATTTGTCTCTCTACTCTCTTTCAATTGTATTTTCATATTCATCATGTCATCTAATAGTCATTGATATAAGCAGCTTGATCCGTTATTTTGATATGTAACTTATCATTTGTATATAAACACTGACTATGCATGATGTTAGTGTTTAAATGTTCTCACTCTTGACCTTATTTGGCTTCTAAGCACCCTTTCAGTTCATTTTGAATTGGATCCATCATACTGTGTTATTTTTGTATTAACCCTTGCTTGTCACCCAGTGGCTCATTCAATTATTTACTCTCACGTTGCCACTGATCATTAGCTGTTTTCATGAGTATTTTTTATGCTCAGACTTCTTGGGTATTTTCGGTAAGCCAGTGCAAATCCTGTAGGTTTTCAGCCAACCTGCCTTTGACCATTTTAAGATAAAAGAAAAGATGGGTAGAAAGATTCATAGTAATTTGTTTTTCCCATCCAATTTGTGTAAGTCTTCATGTTGCAGTCCTTGACATTTACAATAGGTTCACAATGAATTACATGAGACACCTACAGGTTTCAGGTTAGGGAAGCAGTGTCTGTTGAGATTGATTTCTAAAATGCAGCCGGGGGAAAGATTTCAGAAGGTCACAATAGTTGTGGTGTATAGGGAGTATCTGAGAGTTTATGCTAAACCCAATCAATGTACATGAAATAGCAGTCAAGGATTCATCTGAGGAGTGAGTGAGAGTGGTCTAAGTCCTCAAAGAGCTCACGCAAAATAGCATACCATAATGCAGCTTAGACAGTCAATGTACAAAAAAACAACTATGTATTAGAGCACATTAAGAAATTAAACTAGCATGTAGCATCTTCACAAAAAACATATATCACACATATATACACTCACCAATAGGTTCAATCACAATACATCAATCAATGATTAACCAGGTAAGTTAAGTAACTAATCAGATGCAGGCAAATTGAATAGAACCAATATAATCAGAATTCCCTTTTACTTAAGAAGATCAGCCATAAGATGTATGGGTCCAAGTGCAAATAAATCACACATTCCAATAGATATCTCTCCATGGAAGAAATTCTCACAAAGGATGTAATGGGATTGTGGTGGTAGTTTAAAACAGTGCCAATCCATTTAAATATGTTATAAGCATGTTTACAAAGAGAGGCAAGTATTCCACTCAATCCCAGTTACAAGGTTATCCCAGGGGTAGGAGACTTGATCTAGGTTCGATGACCTAAGGTAGGTTCATAGGGAGTTAGATATGAAGGGGCTTTTCACCAAATGTTATGCTATCAAGGATGGGGGGACAGGAACAGTTGCATTTATTTACCACCCTAACTTCAATTTTCCCAATTCACACTGTTGATCATATTGGGGTCACTGAGGACATGATCCTCCTTCATTTGTATGGATGAGCAGTGCACAAGAGTTGCAGGTTTGAGTGCTTCTTCTAGTCCGGTCTAGTTGCAAGATGCAAAATCAGAATTTTGAAGAGTGCATCTGTCTTGGTGCAGACCCCTTCATGACACTTCACAGGATAGATGAATATGAGTTCCAGTGATCAACACCACTTGCAGGTGACAACAAGTGATCTTCCAGGCATGGTCACAGAAGCATCTCCAGATCAGCCTCCTTTGATCCTAGGGCACTGACATTTCGTGAGAAGCTGGCAAGCTGGCAACCAACAAAGTTTGAAGGAATAATGCAGAACCACGATTGCTGCAGTGAGGTAACCCCTGCACCCTTGCCAGGGAGCTGGTCAGTTCACTGGGTAGTACAGGGACACTTCCGAAATCTCTTGGGGCATCCAAACTCGAGTAGGCATTGAGACTAGTTGGCCCTACTAGTGCAAGGGCTGAAGCACTGTCACAAAAGCATCTCCAGCTCGGCCTCATTTGAAGCTAGCATGATAACATTTTGGGAGAAGGCCACTTATGGCACAAGCTGCCAACCACACCAAAGTTCTGATTCTTAATGCAAAATGAGGATGGCACGGCCATCTGGTGCCATCTTTAGTAGCCATTTGCGTTAAAAGGCAAAAGTGCATGAGAAAAGTAAAATAAAAACAGTAAAAATGTTACTGCTGAAACCAGCTTGTCTTAGGCACATATAAGCAAAACCCCTAAGAATTAAAGCTAAGGAGATACAAAGTGTTCCCATTGCACTTCACTGTAGAGTGCAGTGTGATTGATTGATTGATTGATTGATTGATTTTTTATATAGCGCCTATACACAATGTGTTTCAAAGCGCCTATACACAATGTGTGCAATTTACACAGTATAAAATATACATTTCACAGTACTGACAATCTTAGGGACTAGTCAGTATCCACATAAGAATGTGCAAAAGGCAAGGGGAGAGAAGCTGAAGGCTTTACTTCCCTTCAAAAATGCATTTAAAAAATAAGCAAAAAGAAGGGTAGCCCATTGAATTCAATGGAGTAAAATGTGCAAAAGAGAACATCTTTCCTAACAGTGTCATTGATTCAAAACAAATTTGAAAAGATGGGCGCCTGGTTACGTCCCTGCTCTACCCAGGTGGGTGAACATTTATATGATACAACTGAGCAAGTTCATGGGAACCCACATACGGAGGACACCACTACTCCTGACAGTCATTAGAAAAACAAATAGTGGCAATGACTGCTCTATGTGATTCAATTTTAGTGCATCAGAGCATATATGTTACATATACATAGCAAGAAACATAGTACATTCAATAAAAATATACAATGTATATAGTACAGTACATGAATACATGTGCCAAAATGAATTCTTTTGGACAAGTTAACTGGCAATTACAATCTCTATGATTCCCTTGTGGGGGATAGCATGAGGTAGGGTAATGCAATTGCAATACAGTATATACAGGACTATAGACTGGACTGTTGGTAAATGAAAATTTTGTGACACAGAAAAGGGGTCTACACAACTGTGTTTCGGCCTCAGAGCAGTTCTTGTGTGGCTGTAACTTGATGGGCCTTCATCAGGACGGAGAAGATTGATGTATGTAGAGATCCTATGCGATCGTAAAGTGTTGTACAATGGCAAACAGTATTGATGTCCAAGTCATCAGAGACAGGCTGTAAAGTTCCAGAAAGGGTTGCATGGGTGATTAATCACAGCGCTTCATGTGTGTCCAGAGTTCCTCCAAAGTCGGATACTATGAGTCAGGATTGGTAGTAGTGAATAGATACATAAATCTTCTCCATCCTGATGAAGGCCCATCAAGTTACAGCCACGCATGAACAGCTCTGAGGCTGAAACACAGTTGTGTAGACCTTTTTTTCTGTGTCACAACATTTTCACTTACCAACAGACCAGTCCATCAACCTGTACCTACTGTACTGCAATTGCATTATCCTACCTCATACTATCCCTTACAAGGGAATCATAGAGATTGTAATTGCCAGTTAACTTTCTCCAAAATAATTAATTTTGGCACATGTATTCATGTACTGTACTGTATACCTTGTATATTTTTATTGAATGTCCTATGTTTCTTCCTAGGTATATGTAACATGTATGCTCTGATGCACTAACATTGAATCACATAGAGCAGTCATTGCCAGTATTTGTTTTTCTAATGACTGTCAGGAGGAGTGTTTTCCTCTGTGTGTGGGTTCCCATGACCTTGCTCAGTTGTATCATATAAATTGATTTAGAACATACACAATTTCAGCTCGCCCATCCTAACCTGAGAGAATGTTTTTCAGATTGCATTGAACAAATATAACGACGTATCCCCTTTCAGATCGCCTAAGAATCTCACTGTGCAATTTCAGAATGAGTTTTTGCATGCTAGTTACAACCACACTTTTTTATGAGAAAAGAAATTACTCCTTTAAACATGCTCTCAACTCCTGTTCCTTGTTAATTAGCTATGGACTTCCAATAATACACATTATCAAATATATGTCCATTAGGCTCTGCTATGGATGCGTTCATATCACAGCTCACTCTTAATCATTTCTGTTAAACCACTTTGGGTACAACTTAAGTGCATGGTAATTTTTAATGTGTGGCACGCCAAATGCAAAGAAGTAATATCTATCATTGCACACACAACTCAGAAATTTACTCTTTAAAATCTGCAAGGAGCTGGTCAATCCTGCTGTCGTATCTACATCTCCTGTCCCCTCCCAGGCCCTCTGCACGGCCCTGGCTTCTCATTTCATCTCTAAAACTCAAGACATCCCGCCCTCTCTCTCCTCCTCTCCCCATCCTCCCTCTACTTGCTGTTCTTCCCCTGGCCCTTCTTCAGCCACCTCTCCTCCCTCCTTCTCTGCCATTCCCCTGTGCTCACTAGACAAGGTTTCCAGACAAGTCTGATCTATGAAAGTCTCATCAAAACAGGTTCACCTCTGTTCCTCCAAAACCATCAGGGACCACATTGACACCCTGGCTCCTGTCCTGGCTTACTTCTGCAACCAATCCTTTGGATGTGGAGTCTTCCCTTCCCCCCTCAACCACTCCCTTGTGCACCCTCTTCTTAAAAAACCCTCTGCAGACCCTTCCTGCCCAGCTAACTACCACCCTACCTCCATCACTCCTTTCCTGGGCAAACTCTCCCAGCTTAATCTTCACACTGAATCTGTTGGTTGTCTCTGTGACCATCAGTCTGGCTTCAGAGCTGCCAGAAGCACGGAAACTGCTCTCCTGAACATCCGTGAAGACCTGAACTCCAACTTTGTTTCCAACCCCCCCATGTCCTCATCTTACTTGATCTCTCTTCTGCCTTTGACATGGTCAACCATGCCATCCTGCTTAACCGTCTCCATGATTACCTGGGTATCACTCAGCAGGCCCTGGGATGGCTGACTTCTTTCCTCTCCGATCGACCCTCTCAGGTCCAACTTGGGTCCTTCCTCTCCTCTATCGCTATTTCTACCTGTGGTGTTCCCCAGGGGTCACACCTCTCTCTCTGGCTGTTCAACCAATACCTGACTGTTATTGGCCACCGCATTGGCATTCTCTGCCCCAACTTTCAGTGCTATGCAGATGACACTCAACTCATTTTCAGGCTCCCTTCTGCCACCACGTCTCCTTCTCTCATTTCTGAATGTCTGTCTGCTATCCAGAAGTGGTGGGCTGCTAAGGATCTCTGCCTTAATGCCAGTAAGACCAAGATTCTCCTCATTGGTACACCTGCTCCCTCCTCTCCTGTCACTCTCTGGCCGGCCTCGCTTGGCCCTCTTCCTGCTCCCACATGTGAGGCTAAAACCCTTCGCGTAATCTTCGACTCAACACTCTCCTTCTCTCCTCACATCTCCGAAGTCTCTAAGAAGTCACACTACCGGCTAGCATTCTTCCTTTCCTTTCCTTCTCCCAGAAGCTCACTCTCTCAAGAGCTCTGGTTTTCTCTATGCTGGTCTACTGGAACAGCCTCTTTCTAAATCTGCCTGCCTCTGCAACTCATGCAAAACAGGACTGCAAGACCTATCCTTGGCCTCAAGCCCAGGGGTCGTATCTCCACAGGACTGAAATCTCTACACTGGCTCCCAGTGGCAGCGAGGATTAAGTTCAAAACCCTCTGCATTGCCCATAAGGACTTCTTTGACCTGGGGCCTCAGTACCTTCATCTCTCTCTTCCTAAATATCTTCCTTCTCGAGCTCTTTGCTGATCCGCCTCCAACTACCTTGGGGTCAGTCACACATCCAAGCAACGAGTTGGTGGTAGATCTCTTTCTTCTGCTGAGGCATCCCTCTGGAATAGCCTCCCTGCCTCTCTGAAACGTGAGGAGAAACATCTACTGTTCTGGAAGCACCTCAAGACCTTCCTCTTTGCTTCTTCTTTCTCTCCTCTGCTCCCCTGCTGATCTCCTGGATGAAACTGAAAATGCACTGGTTTACCTGGCTACCCTCTGTTCTCAGGCCCAGGTTCCCTCCCTTCCAGTTGCACACCTGCACTGCCCCCCTAGCAACCCTTGCACTCGGGGACTGTTTCTGTATCCCTACAGCCCCCTACCAGCACTTGACATCTGATGTCGGCCCTTTCCTTGGCACTTGCCACCAGCTGGCCGCACTTCTTATTTATTGTCCTTATTTATTTTATTTGTTTATCTTTATTTCTTTTTTACAGTTATTTTATGTGCTACACTGCCGCCTCCCACTTTCCCCCAGCACTTCTCCCTTTCCCCCCTCCCCTGCACTTGCGCAAGCTCAATGTCACCTGGCTTAGTAAGATCGCTGTCACTGTCTTCCTTCTGTTCCCCCTCCCTTGCCTCATCGTGCCTCGAAACACTTGTGTATAGGCGCATTATAAATGCCATATCATATCATTTTAAGTAAGATTGAATTGACATTTCACTTAATTTTACATTCAGAGTGATTGCACTATTTATTTCTGATTTAACCAATATATTTTGATGATACGTTCCCAACCCTTCCAACTTTCTGCAATGTAAAAAGAAGAATACAAATAGTGGCTAGAGAATAAATATCATCTCATTTGGGGAATTATCATACTCACTTTTCAGAAATTGGTTTCAGTTTTAATAGCAGCCTAGATGCTTTAAATTGGAAATCTCTCAATTAGCGGAGCTCATCCAGGTCTGCTTCCATGAAATCTGGAGCGCCTCATATTCCCACTTTCATGTTTGCCTATGGACATAACATATCCCATGTAAGAGCATGAATATCCCTTTAAGCAGCACCTAGATTGGTCCCTCTCAGATTCATCCAGCCCTAATCACCATCCCAGGTGTTGTCCAATCCTGCTGCATTCCCAATGTCAGAATGCCCTCCTCTATGCTCACTGTATTTGGAAAGAATCTGAAATTCCCATGTTCATATCATAATGATGTCCTACTATGTGATTCACCCAATGTTTCCATTGCCCTGTCTCATAGTTGGACACTCCTACTGAAAGCACACCACCAATTTTCATTGGTTATTCACATTTCTATATTTGTGATCAGAAAAATGAGAGGGCCAATAACTACTTCTAACACTTTTGACATGGACAGCAAATGTGCTTTTGGTCCATAATTCATAGCAGCAACTTGCTAGTTTAATAAAAACAGGATTATTATAATCCTTCTGTGTAGACACACGTCTTATTCGCGTGTACATCGTAAATTCAGTGTCCAATTCAAGAGGAGTGTCTGACCTTCGAAATGCATCATTCTTATGTTTCTGAGTCTTATAGATCTAGATTTATGCATAATATTAATTTTTTGCTCATCATGTCAAACCATGGACAATGTACACATGCTCTGTATTTCATCTTAGAGTCTTGTAGTCAGTACTTTATTTATGCAAGACCTTGATTAATGATAGATCCAGATGTGTTGGCAGGCCCATTGTCCTGCCTGTGATATTCCCAGAAAATAGCTGAGATAGCAGGTTCAAAAGATGCCGGCTAATAGATGAATTTGCCCTTGAGGTAGGCTTGCAAATCTATATTTGAATTTTCAGTGAAAACCACTCATTCTATTGTATTGGTATATCAGTTGGTTTTCACATGAATTTACCTTAAAGACTCCCAAAGGTGGGAGGTCTAGATTTCTGAGTTGAAACTCCAGTCAACGTGAAGTCAGCTCAATATCAGACTAACCTGAACACATCAAAGCATTCATTTTCCAATGCCATGTGAGATTGAAAACTTACACTTTAACTGTAATGTATTCCCTCTTAAAAGAAATTCACATACACACCCTTGTATAAATTTAATAGTTACCTGTATGTTTTTATAGAAAGTCACTGTTAAATATTCTTATACACATTCTTGAAGGAAATATCACATTTCCGATACAGCAAGGACACCACTCTTTACATTTTAAATTACGTTATGTGTAGCACATGAATTGTTCGATGATTTATAGGGAATACAGCACTATCTGTTGACATGTTGCTCTTAACTCTCCCCACACAACAGAAGAAATTATTAATAACAATAAACAGTGACCTGAGGAATGTTTAGTCAATGGTTGAGTAATTTCAGCATAATTTTCAATGATCTTTCTGTTATAGCCTGTCATCCCTAATAAACTTTTTACCTCTTTGACATTTTTAGGGTCCTTTAGTTTTTGTATGGCCTCTATTTTTTTCTTTTGTGGATTTAGCCCATGTTCAGACACTTCATGGCCTAGAAAGTTAACTTTTTTCTTGCACCATTGTGCTTTTTGTAAAGACACTTTGGCGCCTGCTTTCTGCAATTGGCCAAGCACATGTCTTATTTCATCAAAATGGCTTTTCAGGCTTTCATTTTTTATCAGGACATCATCCACATAAACTATTATTCCTCTTTCCGCTGCATCTGGCATTGCCTTTCTCAAAAATATGCCAAATTCACTCCCACTATTGATGTACCCGAACAGAGCTCTAAGCCAGGCGTATTGAGTCCTGTCAAATGTAAAGGAAAATAAGTTCTGTATCTCCTCTGCCAATGGCACGCACCAATATCCAGAGGTGAGGTCTAATGTGGTAAACACTTTTGAACCATGTACCTGAGCTAAGCCCTGATCAATGAATGGTAGTGGCCATCTGGATACTGGCACTCTTTTATTCAACTCCCTCAAGTCTGCACATAGCCACCATTGACCATTTGGCTTTAACACAACTAAAATAGGTGTATTGGATGTGCTATGAATGGGCCTGATGATTCCCCGAGCTTCCAAATTCTTTATAATCTCTGCTAATGATTCTAAACATGCCAGAGTTAGTCTATACTGGCGTACAAATACTGGACTTCTGCTACGCCCTTCTGGTAGTGTGGCCACATGTAAATCAGTTAAACCACAATCATAAGCATCTTTTGCAAACACATCCTTAAACTCCATAAATATCTTGCTCAGATTGTTTCTATCCTCATCGCTGTCACACGCATCCACTAAGGAGATCTGTTCTTCTACCATTTTGGAAAATTCTGAAAAATCTTCTGGTAAGGGAATCTCGGCGCTTTCCTCTAACTGTGTGGCTGTGTCCTTTTGTAAAGCTGCCACTTTTAAATATTTTGGCATACCAGCTTCCACTTCAATGGGCTGATTTTCTGTTTCATTTTAATTTAAATTAAATATTATGCAATCCTCTTGATGGCAGCACACTGTCTCATTTGAACCATAAGGATACAGAGAATTAATTTTAAATATTCCTTTGGGCTGAGAGTCCAGGTGTTCTGGCAACTCACCCTTGGCATCTACATACTTTTCAGGGATATTTCCAATCACCATGTTATTTAAATCTGCCATGTAATGTGATTTTTGTATGGCGATTCCTAATGGGGAGTTTTCCTCTAAATGAATATCCTGACAACCTTTATTATTTACCATAATTTTTACAGATCCTTCCCCAATATCTACCAATGGAATGTATTCATAATCCAGGCCTTGCTGTTTTATGGATTCATTCAGGCATACAAATGCATCAGAGTCTTTCATCTGCTGTCCATTTTTGCATTTCAGTGTTATTGCAAACTGTTTTGTAAATGCAGGAATAATAGTATCTTTCCTCATTTGTAATTCGATTGCATAAGGAACCAGTTGTGCACAATGATAAGCCCTTCTTTTGTCTTCAAATTCAGGTGCCGGGCCACCTAGGCGTGACCATATTTTTTGATTAAAGAAAACTAACACCATACACATTCTGTGCATGATGTCATTGCCCATGTAAAAGTCATTTTGTGCTCCACTCTCTATCCATACATTATGGTACATTGTTTACTGCCCAATGCTAATTTTAAGCATGCATCTGCCTGCAATTCGGTTTTCAAAGTCTGGACTGTCCAACCCAGAAACATATTGGTTTTTAATCCTAAATTTTGGGATTTCCTCCCTCTCCATTATTTTTTGCAACAATTTCTCATTAATGAAGCTCCTCTCCTGTTCAAGCCCTAAAGTGGCTTTTATTGTTTTAAAACAGTCATTTATACCAACATGAACCCATGGTTGCTCATCTTCCATGTGTATTTCAGCAAGAGTGGTAATGTGTTTTCCTGAATCTGTTTCAGGAGCAATATTCTGTTTGATTGTTTTCTCTTTTAAATAAAAACGTAATGTGTGCTCATCTATGGCAGTCTGCCAATTTTTCCTTGGGTCCAAGTAGATTTGTACAGGTAGTCCTTCATTGTCGCTCTGCATTTTGTCTTGACACATTAATATAACAGTGACACTAGGTATGCAACTATTCTGGAGATATACCTCCACAGCATCATTTGTTTTGGCAATGGTGTGACATTCATTTATGTTGCTGTTTTGTGATTTTAGTTTCTTAGGTCTCAATGGATTTTTGGTTAAGGACCACAGCACTCCATTCTCCCCATCTATGAGAGGAGACAATCTTTTCAGGCAATCTGTCCCCATCAGAAATGGAATTTCACAAATAGATGTGATCAATACCTCTTGTTTCATTCTGTGCTTTCCTATTTTTATGTCAACCTCAGTTACACCTATGATGGGCACCTCCTCCCCATTAATGTTATGCACTGGACCTTGATTTTCCTTCACTGTGATCCGACTCTGTGGGGTCTCCCTTCATTGATACTCTTTACCAGCTCCTTGGACATAATTTTGGCCTGTGCGCCAGTGTCAATCATAACAAATGTGTGGCATTTTTCTTCTACAGTGATGGGAGCATAACACCTGTCCTCAACTTCCTCTAATACACATAAGAAGTGTGAATTCTTACTGATTTCAGGGCTCACCTTTCTCAGGCCTTTTACACTTTTGGCTAAGCACATTGGTAAATGGAAAGACATTTTTCCCTCCTTTTTACTCATTTCTGTGCGAGAGACTTTATTCATTTCTCCATGATCAGAGGTTTTTTGGAGTGTGGCCACTGTTCGCACATCCATCTGGGTAACATCAGAGACCTCATTACAACTTTCCAACTGAACATGTGTAACAACATCATTCAGCAATTTGTCATTGTTTAATTCTGTGCATTTGTGATCATTTAGTGTGATACCAGCCCTTTCAGCCTCTTCAAAAATATGTGGCTCAAAGAATTCTTCAGGTGATTGACCCGTACCCTCCTTTTGAGTATTTCCTTTTTCTACCTGTGTTTGGTCATTGTTTTGCTTGCCCAGGGAAGGAGCCATAGCATCCCCACTTACTCCCTGTTCACTGGTATTCCTCATGCATGAGTCATTTTTCTTAAATCTGTCTCTTTGTTCTTTTGGAATTCCCGGTGTTTCTTTTTTATTTGCACAAATCTTCAATGTTTGATTTAGTTCTAGGTTAAACCGTGCCTCTTTTTTAGAAGTATTTGCATTTTCTGTTACATGTTCATTTATTGGTGCTTTCACTTTTAAATCATTAGGCATCTCAGAGTCATTATGCAAAATTACATCAGGGCAATCTGTCTTTTTGGCACTGCAGGTGTCATAAGTACTTAGTCACTTCTCAGACGCCCCCCGGTCATTGCTAGGGCCATCAGCCCCCTCTTTAGATGGTTGTTTTTGTGCTGTATAGAGCTTTCCTATTTGCTCAGCTAACATTTTCACTTGGGCCTCAAGGCACTGGAACCTTTCCATCTCTCTAGAATCCTCTTTCTGTGGCCTATGTCGATATTGGTTGTTTGCCCCCTGATTGGATCTATTCTGATACCTCTCAGGTGATTGATATCTGTTGGGATGGTTTCTGAACTCTTGATTCATTTGTGGAGGGGAGCGAGGTGCATCCATCCTTTGATTATAGTCCCATGGTGGGGAATCATTGTACTGACGTGGATTGTAGTTCATGTTTGCCTCATGTTCTGTCTCTCAGATT
This sequence comes from Ambystoma mexicanum, assembly GCF_040938575.1. Classification (NCBI taxonomy): domain Eukaryota; kingdom Metazoa; phylum Chordata; class Amphibia; order Caudata; family Ambystomatidae; genus Ambystoma; species Ambystoma mexicanum. Next base: position 1,158,524,590 of record NC_090928.1, on the reverse strand, counting down.
GTGGGTACTGGCCCCTATGTTGATTTCCATTATCAGTAAATCGATCCACATATTGGGGTCTATCCTGATTACCATATATCATGGTGTTGGGATCAATCTGCTCTGTGTCCCCAATTTCTGGTAGGGACCATCATTTCTTTGATCTTGATTTTGTCTCTGGTTATTGTTCATACCTGACATATCAGGCCGATATCCTACCCGGGGTCTGTCCCCTAAATACCTAGGGCTGATGTAGCTCTCCCTATTACTAGGATCATGTGATTGGAACATTGGTACAGGAAAGGGCGATCTTTGTTGATTACCCCTTTGTTCAGGTGTCACATTATTTTTACCTGGGCTTTGAGCAGACTCAAGGGACATTTTGGCTGACCTGATTTCCATTACTGTGGCTGAGGGTTCTTTAGATTTAGGTCTAGTATCTTTCATTTTATCACTTTCTCTACCCTGACAATAGAGTACCTCATATAGTTTTGTGCTTTGATGTACAATCCATTCAAGGGACTTGTCACGGTCAAATTCACGGACCAATTGGGATATGATGTCTTTCTGTAGCCCTTAGAAGTATGCAGTTTTAAACTTATTGGAATTTGGGTCAAAAGATACATCAAAGCGAGAAAATGCTCTTTTTAAGTCGTGTACAAATTGGCGAGTGGATGTATTAGGCCCAGCAGTGATTGTGTAAGCGACTTTCTTTGCCTCCTGCAATGACTGAAAAGGAGAAAAATTACGCCTAATTTCTTTTTCAAACTCCACCCATGTCATATTCTGCTGTTCATTTAATCCCCTTATGATGCTGGCCGTCAGGGCATCTAAAGTTAAATGAAAATATTGTCTGTACTGTTCCTTAGGTATCTGGAGTGCTTTAAAAATGTCATGAACCGCTTCTAAGTGATCATCAATGCAGCATTCACCTCCCTTTTTAAATGGTTTGATCAGGGCTTTAATGGATTTCATTATTTTTATGGGGATACTTGTTGCAATGCATGGAATTGAACTACTTTGTGATTCAATCCTGGTTTCAGGTGTATGGGATTGGTGGCTGCCCCCAATGGGAGTATCAAATCCCCCAAGGGTGCTGAAACCAAGTTCAGTCACCAGCCCAGTCACTGGAGCACTAGCTCTTTGGCCAGAACTAGAATTCACCTCCACTCCATTGAATGTGGTACCCTGCCGCCTCTCCTGTGACCTGGGAATGCACATTTGTTGTTCTAAGTCTTTGCACTTTTTAAGGAGCCTGCGTGCTTCATTTTGCAGATAGTTGTTTTAATCACTCATTTTATCTATTATCTCCTGCATGTCGCACATTTGCATTTGGCATACATTGAATTCTTTGTTTCTCTTGTCTTTTTCTTGAATCATTTTAACCATTTCTTGCTCTGCACCTTGGAGATCACTTTCTTTTTCAAAATTTTCTTTTTGTAAAATCTGCATTTCTGAAACAATCTCATCTTTATCCTGTCTAATGTGGTCCACTAAGGCTTTTAAGTGTACCAATTCTTGCTCACTATCCTCAAATTGTTTCTTGATTTTGGATAACTGAGCCTCAAAGTCTCTGCATTTTAATTGCATGTCTTTTTGGCATACACCCAATTCTGCTCTTAACATTTCCTGATGTTTATTTGCCCCGTCTAATTCAGTCTTTAACCTGTTAATTAGCTGAGTATCATTTTCCTGCATTCGCAGGGACCTATTCAAAATAAACCATATTTTGCCGCATAGCCGTATTAAACAGTCTTTCTCTGCACTTTTATCGGCTGCATTCAATAATCTTGTAAGGCAGACCTGAATTATGCTGCCTTCTGCAAAAATATTGTCTAGTTTTTCTTTCTGCACCTCACCCTGAATGCAGTCATGCCATTCTAAGGTACTGTTCGACGACCACGTCCCATGTGCAAAAAACTTTGTCTCTAAATATTGCACTAGGTCTGAAAATGTGGTTTCCCTTTGTGACATTCTGAAATTCGTTTTTAGTAACACACTGCTATTATGAAATTGGTTCCCTTTCATGTACAGATGGCAGTGTGAGACACACTTGCCATGCCCAGTAGGTGCTCTGTGATCACTTTCACGGCCAACGCACCATAAATATGTTGGGTATTTTATGTAGATTTGGGGCCTGGTGGTATTTTCTTACCGCCAAAAATAATAATTTAGTAACGATCACTCCCTACATTCAGATTGGGCCATGTACAACAATAACACAGTGGATATGCATTATTTCAGCACACAGACCTATTTAGTTGGTATGCGTGGTTGGTTTGCGTGGTTGGTTGGTAAGGTGGTGAGCATAATTCCTTTGGTTTATTTTTGGCCCCAATATACAGAACCCCTTATTTTTGTTTAGATTTTTCGTGTAATCACTATAGAGACCTCAGGCTTGCATTTCAGGAACACCACATTTTCATTTTTAGTGTGCCACCATGGGCAATTTCTCGCTGTCTTATCTACGGCAGCGAGCTATCATGTGGTATTTTTCACTAACTTATATACGGTAGTGAACTATGTCCCGGGTCTCTATATTAGCTGACTCATGTACCTTCAGTAAAAAGTCTATAACATACACAGTTAGTTATAATTGCTCATACTGAACGACATGCACACAGCTGCAGTCAAATCTTATTTTTAGCTACCTTAAAAATGACATTTGCACTGTCTAAACATCTCCCCACATCATCAGCACTGTATTGGTAAATATAAAAAACACCACCCGTCTGCTTTCAGATATTTTTGTGTATTATAAAAGTTGCATTTAAACACGATCTCACTCTTTACAGAAATAAATGAAATAGCACAGTAACAGCATTATTTGTGATACACTGAAAGAGAGTGGCGGGGACAAGAATTCAATTTGCAACATTAAACACGTGGGTAAAGCACAGGAATCTCCTTTCCTACACTGACTGAATTTTTTCGTACACACTCAGCCCCCACACCTCAGAGAGATAATTACCAGGCTTATTCAGCATGTAACTTCTTTGACTGTTCCCCTTCTGGACGGATTCACCCAGCAAGGACAAGCATCTGCTGTCACTCAAACTGGGACTTGTTGACTGGAAATCCCAATCTCTGCAACCAAGTTGAATCTGCTTTAGGAATCAGGCATCCCCAGCTATCAACGCAGTCCTTCTTCGAGCTGTGTCACGATGTCTCTCCCTAGCTCCTTCCTTGAGATTAAACAAAAAAACTCTGGTTACCTCCTACCAAAGGATCCTAACCAATACAATTCTATCATGCCCTAACCACCCTCTGCACACAATGGCTTGGCTTATACAGTTGCAACTGTAACCAAACTGATTTCCTGCTTATTCGAGGTCTTTGCTTCCTGCAGTTACTGTGGACAGAATAGCAGAGCAAAAATAAAAAAATAAAAAACGTAATGTGCATTTAAATAATGACTTTCAGAGCCTGTCATTTTCCATCCATGTTGCACTGAAGAACACATTATTATTAGTGGGTTATGATCAGGTTAGTTGTTAATTATGTTAGTTTATTAATTTTCAAATGTGTCTCTTGCAACATAGGCATTTCAGGTGAAAAATAGTGCGCATTTTGAATGTACACATGTGTGCTTTTAACTGTGAAAAAAAAATGATTTGCATTTTATATGTAAAAATCATTTTTTGACTGAATAACCTGCCCTCACTTATATGTCCATGTTACACTGGCAACACATAGCTTGAAACAATTGCATCATAGCAATGCACCAAACCGATGCAGTGGTACTGCATAAAAAAAAAAAAACATGCTACACATTGATCCTGTGCAGTAGTGCTGTACTCTGTGTTGTAACACGCTAAATAACCTTACAGTCCCCTGGCTCGCTCCTACAAGGGTACCTGAATCACTTAATGACCTACTGAACTACTAAGAGGGGTCCTGGATGCTGAGCACATAATGAATGAAATTGGAGTCACTGCATCACCATTTCATTGCACTGCCTTCCTTCTGCTGCCTTACCTCTTGTATTGTGCCCTCCATCGCATGAGTGATGAAGTTACGCATTGCAATACCAAGCTCTTGTGCTTTTTGGGATGTTGCTTAGACTAAACACACTCTAAGGATTAAGGGGGGTGTTGATTACTGATTATTGACTACAATTAACAGCATGATATGTCACTGTGCAGGCTTTTTGCATTTTCTGTTTTTTTAACACAGCCATTTTTAGCCCATAAAGAAGTATAGGAAGGGGGAAATAAAGGAGTACAATATTTCAACTTTTTTACATAGCCCCACAATTCTCTCCTTCATTGTTGTAACATCCATTCAGCACCTCCATGAAGCTTCCAGAGAAAAACTGAAGTAATATCATACTCCCATTGAATCCTGCCAATGGATTTTCCAGCATGTCAACCAATGATAAAAGGTGTTGCAAGCGGGTTGCTCTCACCTTAAGATTCACTCATAATATGTTCCAGATCTGTGTTCTACATTTGTGACTCCAAAGGATCCCATTGACTCCTCAAAGGACACTCAGAGGGATAGATTCCCACTTTTTAGAGGACATGGGGGAAAGGGTCCAAAAGACAATTTTGTTGTTATGCACAATGTCCCGAGGTTATCAAAAGGAGGTTCTGAAGACCTGGAATCTCTTACTAATAAAGATACCATTGGATCTGCCACAAGAAAGGGTGTTTGCCCCTAATTAGGGATGATATTGTACTTTGCAGATGGCAGAGGTCACCAGTGGGAATTGATAATTTTGTTCAAGTCTATTTCAAGAGATGTGTGATTGGTCCAAGGTTTACTAACCATTGAGGTTAGAACGTAACCTCCGCAGGGATCAAATACTACATTAAGATCCAACATTCAGCTATCGAAGGGAAACATTAATTGTATATATCAAGGGCCAAATAGGTTCACAGAGTTCGAGGTAGTCCATCACCCCTTGGTTCGAGCTCTCCAATGTGTGCAGGCAATATAAAGAGTCTCCATGGAGCAGGCAAATCAGGAAGGAACACACTCACTATCCATAAACCAAGTATAGGGTTCTATCTTGGAATATTGCTTGGATAAATAGACATCTGGCTAGCGAGTGGCACCAGTTCCTAAATGGCTTCAATTTCATCTGCCTACAAGAAACATGAGCCATGGAGGATGGGATATGCAGGGATACTTGTCATTCAACATCAAGGCCCAAAAGAAGGCAAGGGGAGACAATCAGGAGGTCTCCTGTTGTGGGTCAAGGCTACCTCAACTGGGATTGTGAAAATTGATACAGGCTGTATGGATTTGCAACAGCTGGTAATTAATGTGTACAACCAGCCAAACACAAGAAGTGTTTTGCCTACCATTTAACTCCCTTGGAACTTGTCGTGGTATGGGAAAACCCACAAAAAGTGGACCTTTCAGGCTGATTGTACTGGGTGATTCCAAACTCCAATTGGAACCAATCAGAGAGCTAGAAGGAATATGGGAAGATGAGGATGAGGGGTGAGGAATAGGAGCGCCGTTCCTCTAAACAGATATCTAGGTTTTCAATGTAGTACTATTTATACTATCCAAACTCGCCACAATCCGTTGTTAATCCCATGCATCGGCTGGTTTGTATTGGATCAACCAGCAATGATGCATACTAAAAAGGGCAGGACCAGAATTGATTACATATTCATCCTGGTGTCATATTGGTCCCAGATTAGGGATGTCCAGGTAACAAGCAGGCATGGAAGTGAGCAAAACCAATTGTGGTGTCCCTGGGGATCTGGATTCTACTGCGTCTTCGAGCCAAGCTTTTGCATTGGATCTAATGGTGACGGATAATACACGCCGAGCTATTAGGTTGGCAAATGTTTTGGCTGATGAAATTATTCCTTGTATTTATGAGGCAATATTGAGCATATGTTCCCAGAACCAGGATGTAATTTTAAAATTCACAAAAATGCTCTCCTTAATTGTACCTTTTGTTTCTTGCACCAAATCTGAAGGTAACAAATGTGCAAAGAACCAAGAGGTTTAGTACAACAGCATATGTAGAGAGGACAAACAGGCCATAGTATCTTAATTCTCATTCTATAATCGATAGACAGCATTTGCAATCCTTGAGAGCAGCCTATCGGTCCCTAACGAGACAAAAGAAGAAATAATTATTTTCTAGTAAGTGGGAAGCACTCTTAGAGTCGGCCCTGTCAGGTGATGTTAGGGGATTTTGGGGTCTCATTTCCAATAGGGTGATAGGACTTGATACTTCTCTCCAGGACTGCAGTCCTCTGTTTTTTTGTGTAGAAGGAGCATTTGTCATTCCTGTATAAAAACTTGGAGCAGCTTGATTCTGATGAACAAACTTTCGATAAGAGCCCTGAGAGGTTAAGGGGAGCAGAGGGAATGTGTTCACAGTTTCTCCAGAAGGTTGTTGAGTATGTATTGAAACTCAAATATGTGGGGAAAGCTCTTGGGCCAGATAAGATCCGTGTGAAACTGTTCAGAGAAGCACCAACAAAATGGGTACCGGTTCTAAAAAAGGTCTTCGATAAAATCTTTTCGCAGCGGAAGGTGCCAGACTCATTGAAGAAGGCAATGATTGTCGACATTTATAAAATGGGAAGCTGGGAGAGTTCTCAGAATTACTTCCAAAGCTCCCTTCTAGACATCACAGGGTAGATGTTCACAAAGGCCCTTGTAAGAAATTCCCAGCGATGGGTAGATAAGGAATCTGTGCTTAGTCATCTCCAGGCAGGCTTTAGATCTGGCCTGAGTACTGTGGATCAGGGATTTCGCCTCTATTTAATTGTTCAGAAACACCTGCTCTGATCTATATCAAAACTGTACAGAGCATTTGTTGATTCAAGAACTGCGTTTGACAGTGTCCCGAAGAAGTCACTTTGGGAGATACTAGTGGCCAAGAATATCCCTGTTAACTCCAATCTGACTGATATATTCTGGCAATTCAGCAACGGTTTTGTGGAGTATGGAACACATGTGATTTGCCAGTCTCCTTATTCACTTAGGTTAAAACAGAAAGGTGGTTGGTAGAATAAAACATACAAAACACAAATTGTTTATTTAGTCATGGCAATGAGATTTTGGATATTGCATTTAACATGCACATAACTGTGCAAGACACAATACAAATGCATATAACAATTTGTTCTGTTGTTTTACTCCACAGAATAACATTTAAAATGAAGATAAGCTTTTACAGCAGCTGCAAAAAAAGTGAATAGCAAGAAATCAAGTAAATGGATGCTATGAATACACTGACTAGTAGAACATTACTGTGCTGTCAACGTTAAGGTTTGTAAAACATGACAAATGTGATGTTGTAGAAAATATAGAGACTAATGTAATAAGTGGCCTGTGGTGCCCCGTTTAGGGGCACACTGCTGTTCTGTATGAATGACAGAAGAATCAAATTAGATGGCTGCCCTACACAATTCACTATGAGACTAAGGTCAGTTGGTTATGCCTGTCATAGAGATACAATAGAAAATCTCTTGAGAAATTCAGAGTTAGTTTTTAAGTAGCTCTGTTTTTGTCTTTGTTTTATAGCTCTCTTATCTAAAAGAAGCCAGGGTTCAAGATATCCACCCTCAAAGGTGTTCAAGCAACCAATCATCCTAATGATAACCTATTAAAATATAATTTGAGAACATTTTGGATAAATGTATCCCAATAGAAGGGCCGAAACACAACATGTCGACCTATACCCAGACTAGACCTCATTGATTCACTTGCCTCTATCCTATAAAGGATGATTATTTCTCCTTTACCACAACGTACCACACCATTACACCACAGAGTAACTTTAATGCCATTCGAAGAACATCTAGCTAAAATATTACCTAATATATAATACAAGTAATAATAATATATTAATAATAATATATTACTAATATTACCTAATATCTAATACAAGTAATACACAAACATATCTATTGCCGAGTGTATAAGTATGACATGTGTGATATTTATTATTACAAACTGTGAAAAATATTTTTTCTTGATTTGATGACTTTCAGTAATATATAGATAGACAGTGGTGTACTAACACCTGGGCACATACATTCCTGTCTTGCCTTATATCTTTGTTTAATTAATGTCTAAAGATGCCACTTAGATTTATCTATGAATGTTTCATTTATTGTATTGTTGTAAGATGTTTAGGAAATCAAAATAAACTCAAACATATTTTTGTATAAATATTGCTCTGGTGAAACTGCTGTTGATCTGTGAAGAACTCAGCTGTGATGAAGCATAACGAGGGGGTAAACTGTTTCCTCTGTGTTATTGTGTGATATATTTCTTCCCTGCTTGAAACAGGCCCCTGATAACAAAGAAGTGGGAAGCACCCATACATAGGACACACACTTTAAGAGAGGCAAACCAATTTTTTAAAAAAATCCTTTGATTTGGTAGTCGGCCACTTTGTGGCCAAGTGCATACATCGAGCTTGGTTGAGAAAACGCCTTCTGTCAGCATTTAACACTTAACTGTGTTACACTTGATGTTGATTGATCAAATGTTCACCTGCCAAAAGCAGCTACAATCTGATCATATTTTGCCCACTTTATATAAAGTGCCCGAGGATTTGATGTTTTATTTGTGTATAGCACAGATGATTGGTCAGTCATGTTGATCCGTACTGGATCAATGGAGCGATGAATTATATGTATTTTATTATCTTTTATGTAATTGTCCTGATGACTTGACAGTCAAATAAAGGATTAGCATCATACCATTTATCTTTAAGTAATTCTGACCAGCTTCTTTTCTGTGAACACTAATGCAAATCACACAAATCTTTTAATTCAACATGGAGCATTAGCCAACCGCAGCATAGAGGTTGGGTCCTCAGAGGAATATATACATTCTGATGTTGGTGTCATTGTGCCATAACCTACAGCAAATCGTCCACTCGGTAGTTCTGAAAGCCAGAAAGTTGGGTCTTGATTCACAAGGAAGCTCTGCCTACTGGAAAAAGAAACTCTAATGGTAGATCCCAAACAGGAAAGACTGAAATTCTATGCGACAGTGGACTTCATGAGCCTAGATCCCACTTTCCTTATAGGTTGATCATGATGTCAGATCAAACTTTGTTCAGCATCTCAATCATCCCATACTTTGGCATTAAAGCCATGGTTCCAACTACTAATGCTTAAACCAAAATGTAAATGACATCTTAGATTCAAGTTCTGTCAAGATGCACAAAAAAGTAACAGAGAATGGAAACCTAGTTCCTGAGGCCCAAGGTCACAAACATGAATATACAGCACTGACTGGCTCAAGTTGTTCCCCCATCAAGGAGGCCTCATGACAATTGCTGGCAACTTTAACACCACAAATATATATAATGACTGGTCATCTTAACTTTATGCAAACTGAAAAGGGAATAACAGTTTGTCTGAAGAAGACTGGCTATAACCTCCCAAGATTGCCAAGGAATGAATAGAGCAATTGGCCAACCAATTTCATCTGATATTATGGACTTACATCCTTCTTTACTTGAGAGGGAGTTGGAGCATATTGATAATTTTGATCTTTTAAGAATATCACGGTGAAAGGGTTATAGATGCATTCAGCACCCCTCGCACGAGAGGATTAGCTAGTCCTGAAACATTAGTTCATGTCAATACTTTAGTCTCTTGGAACAATGGGTGTGGGGGACGTTAGAAAGGAAACTGATTGACCCAGACATTGTGAGCTTTATAAGTTGGTGTTATATCACAATGACAAAGGAGACATGGATAATCCATCCACTCCTCATTAATGTTTGTATTGCTTTCTTTTCTGGTTATGATGGATAGGAAGAGGCAGAAATGTTGGTGACTTAGCTACTTATGTTCAGTGCAGGTTGAACTGTATGTATGATACTCTTTGCACAGATACACTGCTGACTGCGATGTTGGATAAGGGTGATGTTGAGTAAGGGCTATAATACCCTGCTCTTTCTGGCAATATTCTATAATGCTCACCACGGTAAGGGCCTTGGCCTGCCTCTTACACCTGCCATTTGTCGTCCAGCTCCTCCATGTCTGATTAGCATATGGACTATGGTACAGCCACTCCTTTTTTGTGGAATGCTATCATGAATTTGGTTGGTCAATTATTTGTGTCATTACTTGTGAATTAGGCCTCTGCCCAGTTTACTTACTCTAGGACTTAAGTTCATCCATTGCTTCTTTTTTGGTGCAGATGTAATTCTCACAAAGGATGTCTGATTCTTTTTTTTTGCAGCAAGATGAGCCGAGAGTAAACACAATCCTTTAGTATTCTCTGTTACATTGGCTATTTGCCTATCTGAAAATGTGGACAGAAAGCCATTGATTGGGACAAGTCAAGTTTCCCAACATATGAAATGAGGACTTTTTAACCATAGGCAACCAATTAGAGATCACACATTGGAATATGCCTGAAAGATGAGACAGCTCTTTAGCACACATTGATAGCTTTTGGTACATTTATGAAAATGGCCAGCTCGAACTAAGGCAGTGAAAGCACCCCCAGCACCCTTCTATGATATTTCACACACTTTGTAAGGTATCAGTTAATAATGTCCCCATACATAATGTCCCCATAATAATGTTGCCGGGAAAAGACATTGGCAACATTATATTTGGTGACATTATGTATGGGGCGGGGTTGCGGGGATGTCTATTATTATCAAATGTAATAATGTTTATGCAACAAACAGCGACCATTAATAATAATAATAATAATAATAATAATAATAATAATAATAATAATAATAATTTATGTCAGGACACATTTTTGTGGGGACATTATTACATAGAACCCTTTGTTAGAACTTGCAGGCATGACTATACCAAGATCATGGTGTAGGGGAAAAGAGCACAAAGAGGAGTCTGTGTGTCAAACTTGAACAGGCTTCTTGCAGTAAAAACAGCATTGAATTAGGGAACTCACCTTGCACTGGATGGGTCGATTGCATCCTTGAAGGGGAACAGCTCTTTCTTTTAGCCATCTAAGAGGGTTTGAGTATTTCTATGCATTGTATAAGCCTCCCATACATTAATGCAGGGTAGTACCACCTTGTCTTCTTGAGAACTTAAAGATGGCAGTCAAGGGTATGACCTTTTTGGTTAATGTGTGTTTGCCTGCTTTGTTGTCATCTGTAAGCTCAATGGCACGTGGCCCAGTTTCAGTCACAATGAACATGTTTAAGAATGAGAGCAGGGTATGTGTGCCAGTATTCACCAACATGTGTAATGCAATAGAGTTCCCTGGTAGCTTTCTTTAAGTCTGAGGGAAAACTATCATTGTTCCAATCCTCAATCAGTGTAATAAACAGCCCCAACATGTTAGCAATCTTCATGCGTCCTTTGCCAAGAGTCTTTTGGGACCTCAGTATGGTTTCAAGTAAGCCTTGAGCACAAAACAACAGGTCCTGAACCGTGTGCAGTCATCATGTTGCAGGTTACTGTAGGATTATTTAGCGTGTTTTTGGAGCGCAGCGCCACTAAATGGGATCAATATATAGCGTGTTTTTGCAGTGCAGCACCACTGCATGGGATCAATGAATTGCTATAATGTGGTACAACAAGCCATGTGTTGCCGGTGTAACATATGGATATGTAAATGAAGACAGGCTACTCAAAATGTCAAAAACACATCATTTTTTTCACATTTAAAAACGGTCCATTTTTTTCTCACCTGAATGCCTCTGTTGCAGGAGACACATTAGAGGATTAAAGAACTAATATAATTAACAGTACTAACATGATCCTAACTTATTAATATCATAATGTGTTCTCCAATTGCAAAATGAGGCAGGCTGAAAGTCATTTTAAACGGACATTCAGAATTTTTTTTTTCCTTTCTCTTTCTCTGTGCTTTTCACGGTTCTTGCTAAAGAAACAAAAGTCAAATAAGCAGGAAATTAGTGGATACAGTTTCTTACTGAAAAGTGAGCTATTGTTTGAAGAAGGAGGGTATGACATGATAGATTTTTATTGGTTGCACATCACATGAAGGGGTATAACAGAGGTCTCTTGGTGCATCTCGGGGAGGAAGAAAGGCAGTGGACATTTTTACACAGCTTCGGTGAGGACTTGGCGGGAGTTGCTGTGGGGCTGCCTGTTTTGAGGGGCGTCGTTCCAGTGTACTGCTGACCTTCACAGGCTGGAGATTCCAGTCAATTGGCACCGACTTGAGGACCAAAGAGTGCAGATTGGAACTGCATGCCCTCGCCGGGTGCTCTAAAAGGAAGCCCCGAGCCATTTAAAGAAAGCGACCTGTCCAGAGAGTTTGCGTGCTGATCTGCTACAATTTTGCTGGTAATTATCTTACACAAAGCGAGAATTCGGTGTGTGAATGAAAGCTATTTCAGTCAGGCAGCGTAGCGATAGCTGCATTCTAATGTTGCTATTCAGAAATGCAAGTCAACGGATGCACTGTTCTTTTTATTGTTGCAAAGAATCTAATGAAATGCCATGTATTTTGCAATTGCTTCTCTTATGTTCATTCTATAAAAGACTGCCTCGCAAAACTGGTAATGTATGATTTTTGAAATGAAACTGATGTAAATCACAATCCGTGTAAAGGCTTCTGTTTGCTTCTGTTTTTCTCTGGTACAGTTAGCCCATATCACCTGATAAAAGGGGAGATTATTAGGTAATATATGCCAAGCATCCCATGTGGAAAAAGTTATGTTATGAGTAATTATAAATAGCTGTGTGCGTGGTTCCACTCAGTGTATGTGTGTGTGACTTCTGAGTGGAACACAATCTGATAGTCTGTTGGACGTACATGAGTCAGCAGAGAGAGAGGCCTCTGGAAATAGTTTCACTAATGTAAATAAATTAGTGATTATACCACATGTTATTGTGAATACTTTATGGAAGCATAGCTCACTGGTGTAGATAAATCAGTGATAACAGCCATAAGTGGCACTCCATATGAAAATGTGGTGTTCTTGAATAATGTAGAAGCCTTAGCCCTCTAGAGATCACAAGAACAGTCTAAGTAAAATAAAGGGGTTTTGTATGTTGGGGCCACAAATAAAGCAAAGAAATTATGCTCATCACTATACCACAACAAAATGCATACCAACTAAATGTATCTGTGTACTGAAATAATGCATAGCCACAATACCACTATAATACCAAACCCAATCTGAATGCAAGGAGTGATTATTGCTAAGTTACTTTTATTATTAGTGGTAAGAAAATATTGCTAGGCCCCAAATCTACACAAAATACCCTACATATTTATGGTGTGTTGCAGGCCCGGAAAGTGATCATAGAACACCTACTGGGCGTGGCAAATGTGTCTCACACCGCCATTTGTACATCAAAGGGAACCCATTTCATAATAGCAGTGTGTCACTAAAAATTAATGTCTCAAAGGGAAACCACATTCTCAGACCTAGTGCAATAGTTAGAGGCAACGTTATTCACACATGGGACGTGGTCATCAAATAGTACCTCAGAATGGCATGACCGCATTCAGGGTGAGGTGCAGAAAGAAAAACTAGACAATATTTTTGCAGAAGGCAGCATAATTCAGATCTGTCTTCCAAGGTTATTAAATGCAGCCGATAAAAATACAGAGAAAGACTGTTTGATATGGCTATGCGCCAAAATCTGGTTTATTTTGAATACGTCCCTGCGAATGCAAGAAAATGATACCCAGCTAATTAACAGGTTAAGGACTGAATTAGATGGGGCAAGTAAAAAAGAGGAAATGTTAAGAACAGAATTGGATGCATGCCAAAAAGACATGCAGTTAAAATGCAGAGATTTTGATGTTCAATTGTCCAAAAGCAAGAAACAATTTGAGGACAGTGAACAAGAATTGGTACACATAAAAGCATTGGTGGAACACATTAGACAAGATACAGATGAGGTTGTGTCAGAGATGCAGATCCAACCAAGTTCAGTCACCGGCCCAGTCACTGGGGCACTAGCCCTTTGGGTAGAAATAGAATTCACCTCAACTCCATTGAATGTGGTACCCTGCCGCCTCTCCTGGGACATAGGAATGCACATTTGCTGTTCTAAGTCCTTACACTTTTTAAGGAGCCTGTTTGCTTCGTTTTGCAAATAGTTGTTTTCATCACTCATTTTATTAATTACCTCCTGCATGTCGCACATTTGCATTTGGCACTCATTAAATTCTTTATTCCTCTTGTCTCTTTCTTGGAGCGTTTTAACCATTTCTTGTTCCGCATTTTGGAGGTCATTTTCTTTCTCATAATGTTCTTTTTGTAAAATCTGCATCCCTGACACAACCTCATCTTTATTATGTTTGGTATTATAGTGGTATTGTGGCACTGAAATCTTTCCATCCCTCTAGAATCCTCTTTCTGTGGCCTAGATCGATATTGGTTGTTTTCTCCCTGATTGGATCTATTCTGATACCTCTCAGGAGAATGATGTCTATTGGGGTGGTTCCTGAACTCTTGATTCATTTGCGGAGTGGAGCGGGGTGCACCCATCCTTTGGTTGTAGTTCCCTGGTGGGGAATCATTGTATTGACGTGATGTGTAGTTCTTATTTTGTCTCAAGTCCTGTCTCTCAGGTTGTGGGTACTGGTCCCTATGTTGATTGCCATTATCAGCAAATCGATCCACATATCGGGGTCTATCCTGATTACCATATATCATGGTATTGGGATCAAATCTGCTTTGTGTCCCCAATGTCTGATAAGGACCATCATTTCTTTGATCCTGATTTTGTCTCTGGTTATTGTTCAGACCTGACATATCAGGTATTTTGTTGTACTTTGAAGTTGCGTTTTAATCGAAGAACGCTTACCTACCTCCCACAGCATTGCGAGCTGAGTATAGCTCTTGCTGTGCCCCTGTTGCTTCCTGGAGGAGGCGGAGCTCATCAAGGACTCGTGACTGATCACGTGACATCAACAGAGCTTTTAAGCAGCCGCGAGCCGCCCGAGCTGGGTGTTTTGTTGTACTTTGAAGTTGCATTTTAATCGAAGAATGCTTACCTACCTCCCACAGCATTGCGAGCTGAGTATAGCTCTTGCTGTGCTCCCGTTGCTTCCTGGAGGAGACGGAGCTCATCAAGGACTCGTGACTAATCACATGACATCAACAGAGCTTTAAAGCAGCCGCAAACCACCCTTGCGGCGGTAAGCCCTGGAGGCAGTAAGGGCTGGAGCTGCTGTTGAGCTGTTTGGCTATGTCCGTGTCCTTGTGTGGTGAGTACTCCAGTTTGGGGGTACCTTGCTCCAACAACTGTACAATCACCCAATTGTCACAAGGGTAAGGGGGGAGAGACGGACTCTGGCAGCTCCTTAAGCTGTCGGGCGTTCCTTACCTTGTGACTGGATGGTTTGTGAACTCTTGTTTGAATTAAGAGAACCAAGTGACTGTTGTACTCTATTTACAAGCACCTTATTTGAGTTTTGAAGGCACTCGAGCCAATTACTGTGTGTTTATTGTTGTGGTACCATTGTGAAAGACCAAGTTTTGTATTTCATCTAATCCTTAAATTTGAATTGTTGGGCATTTTTGCACATGGCTTATTTATTAACTTCTGGTATGCCTCAGAATTTACATCAGAAGGGATTAACAATACCTGCGGCCCGACTCCCTTGTCTCTCTCATAGGATTGTCCATCTTCCTTCTGCTACCATGTTAGCCAGCTCTTGTTGCACACAGATTCCAACAACCCTAGAGCACATTAGTGAAGTTCTTCCAGTTTCTGACACTCTGTCTCTTTATGAGCCTATAACGGAGGAACAACCTAAAAGTGACGCTATGAGAGCGGCACTCCCACTTTCAGACAACACAATGTTGCATACACCTTTGCCATGTTTGACTATTAAAAGAAGAGGCGCTAACCACTTAGATAGACCTTTAACGTCCTCCCCATGTTCCGAGCCTGAACTCTCACTGCATGCTAGACACTCTGAATCGAATAATTCGATACTGCAGGATTCTCAGAGCGTAATTAATCTTATTTCAGCCAGATCACGTTCGGAGTGTTCACCAAGTTCCCCTTCTATTTCCTTTGTTTACCCGACTCCTCGCAGAGTTCAAATACAAGTCCCACAGGAACTTTATTCTCAAAGTCCTGTGGGAAAATTCACTTCTCAGAATCCATCTAACACCTCATTATCTAATCTGGTGGATAAAACAAATGTGCCGTCTATGATTTTATCCCCTGTTGCAATAACATCCCCAGTGCGGAATGTACTATTAGTTGACTCACATCCCCCTCCAGTTATCCTCCCAATAGAGGCCAGGGTTGCCTTATCAACATCAGATATTACTTTGGCTGCTATGCAGCTAAATCTGCAAAGTCTGTTTAAACTGTTTGAATGTTTAGATGCCAAAGTTACCGCTCATTCAGTAGAAGCACATGAAACCTTAGTACTACTCAAGACTTTGGCTGATAATCTGTCATCATATCCCCACAATCCTTGCCCAACCAACAATGCTCATGATGATGAAATTTCAATCGTGACCATCCGATCAACAAGTCGCCTACCCCTTAATCTTCCACTTCCGCAGATTATACCTGCATTTGCTGACGTTATTACTTCTGAAGGACGGATGAATCTTTCCGTCGCTCGTGATCCTGTGAATGATACACACACTACTCTCACAACTGATCCTTCTATCCTTGAGCTCTCACCTCCCCCAGCCCCTATGCCTTCTGTGATTACTGTTGAGAAAGGAAATTATTTTCCGTCCTTACCAGCAAGGAGAAACAGGAAAAAGTCCTCCAAAATTTCTCACAATACACAGAAAAAAAAAGAAAAATTCCAACCTGTTTACTCTGACATTGGAAAATCAAACTATGAAAACTTTTTTTCAAACTTTGATCCCGGTACCTGAGTCTTCTACACAAGCCTCTCAAGGTTCAGTACAAACCCCAGTGTCTAAACAGCCTTTACTTACGCTGGCTCCCGATCTGTCTTCTACCATTAGTAGCATAAATTCTTGTCTTCCGATCCAAGCCCCAATTGCTTCCTTGGCGAGCAAATCAGTGCCTATTCTAGATTCCACACGACCAATATTAATATCCACTCCTTCTGTGCCTCCTACCATTGGTCTGCAGAATCCTAGTCCCATCTTGGGACCTATGACTGTACCCCTGGCTAATAACGTAGTGCCGTCTTCAAACCTGATCTTAACTGCCACACCTCCATGTCAGAGCTCTTTACAGTCCGGTATCGGGTCTATCGTCCCAGCGCTGCCTCCAGTGCCTATTACTACTATAACCTCTAGCCATCCTCCCTTAGATGCCTTGATTCGTGAACTTGATTTAACTTCTACTTGCCAACATCTAAACAAATGCAAAGGCCAAACAAACCTAGTTGTTTGTGACAAAATTGTGTCTTCAGCCACCAAGAAGAGCATTGACTCCCCCACCACAATCCCGGCTGAACAAATATGTGAGGCTGTAGATGCATATTTGGCCTCTTGCTCTGAGCCTATCCTTTCTAAGCTTCCTCAAAAATCAAGTGGGCCAATTTCGTCTCTAAGCCAGTGGCTCTTACCGAGCTCTATGCCAATATCATCAGTAACTCCACAATCTTCTCTGCGTATTGAGAATCGTCCTCACGCTATTCCATCTCACGCTACAGATTTATCTAAACCTAGCTTAAACGATCCTTTTTATTCTGATAGCCACAATTCCCGAAATAACATCCCTGCGATACCCACTTCTCATCCCTTGGCACGGCGCAAATGCCATTCTTTAATCTTGAAGTGTTGAGTAGGAAATTTTGGCACCTACGATTTGAACCGCCGTAGTGTGCTCAACATTTTCTCCGAAGTGGTGGAGCTCGAAGACATAAGCTTGAGTGATATTGAGCAGAATGAATTTATTTCTGAAAATACTTGTTCAGTGGTGCGTCTGTGGATACCTTCGGGTATCGTTCTGAACACCATTTGGAAATCGAAAATGCAATTATTTTCGCTGGGGTTTCTACTAGCACAAGATCCAGCATTCATGAATGGGGACTCTAATGCAAAGCAACCATCTAATCAATCTAGCGCAAGCTTCCCTTTGATGCAGAACATTGGTCGTGCCGAGTCATATATGTCATAACCATTAGAAACATCTGAAGACCATCTAATTAATGTTGCTAGTTGGAACACTAGAGGTTACACACATTTACAAACCTCTATTGCTAACTTTCCAGCTGTTATGGACATAATAGCATTATAGGAAACTTGGCTCCTGCAAACACCCGTATGGAACCATTATGATATTGTTCTTCTTCCAGCTATTGGGAGTCAAAAAGGTCGACCATCATCAGGATTATTGACAGGAGTGAACATGTCCAGTGGTTTCGCCATTGAAGCCTGGGATTCTGTTTCTGCCTTTATCCAACTTGTTAAGATTACATGTTCAGCACATACTATTGCATTGATTAATATTTATTGCAATCCTTTAGGGCTCACTGATGTTGCTTTCTATGCAGGTTTGTCCAGACTCTTAGATTTGGTGTTTCTTTCCCAAGACATCACGGATACCCTTATTGTAGGTGATCTCAATTTGGACTGCATTAATCCTAAAGGAAAAATCACAATGGAGAAGGTTAAGCGATGGACCTCCTTTATGTCAAATCGCAATTTTCACATGACCAATGGTGTAATTCAAGGCGATATTCCGGCTCAGCCCACATGGCATAGGGGTTCCATATCTACTACAATAGACTATATGTATACACATACCAACCTAACTGGACAAATAAGCACTTTTAAAATATTTCCACAAGTACATAGTGATCACCATCTACTAATGCTCGCAATTAAGTATAATTATCTAGCTATCCGAAGGGCATACTATACGAACGACCTAATAGTCAATAATGCTAAAAAGCGCTTTCGTTGGTCAAATAATAACTTGTCATTTCTAGCTCGTTTAGTCACCTCAAATAATAGCTCTATTCGTCCAAAACAGTATACTAAACTTCTCCTTACATTTGATTCCCGTATGAAACCAAATCAAAAAATAGAGATTTACCCACACAAACATACCTTTAATCCACTAATCAAGGCTAAGAAGTCTGAATATCATCGTAAAAAAGAATGATTGTTAAAATGAATTTGCCTGATTTCATTCAACAGTTGAGAATCGTTAAAACCAGATTCCACAATTGGATGAAACAACACTGTGCACACATTTTGCAAGTAGATGGTGAACATATGCTCAAATTAATAGCGAATAAGAACACGGCCGAAACTTGGGCAATTTTCAACCAATGTGCTAATAAATCTCAAGGTAATCTACAAGCCCTTAGTGTTACTGAGACCCAATGGATCGAACACTATTCTAGCCGGTATGCAGACTCGTCGTTTGTGCCTTTGGTCAAGCTACCTAATGATTCTGAGCGCTGGTCTCTTGCTTGTTCCCCACTTATACTTGAAGAATACATTAGACATAGTAGCTCTTCTCGAGCTAAAGGCCCTGATGGCCTTAGTAAACATACGTTTAAATTGAACCCTTCAAGGTGGGCTGGAATACTAAATAATCTCTTCCAATCTATCATCAGGACTCGCAAGATTCCCAACTCATGGAAAACATCTATTATTATTCCTATCCACAAAAAGGGCGACCGCACTTTACCGTGCAATTATAGACCTATTGCCCTTCTTGATGCCCCGGAAAGCTTTTTTCCAAACTTATCTTGAGGGACTTCAACATCTAGACCAAAGTAGCTCATGCAAGAGACCCGTTTCAAACAGGTTTTCTTGCGGGCCTAGGCACAAATATCAACTTGTTCTGCCTTAACGCCCTTAAATCTCAAGTGCAAAATACCAAACAAGCACTTTATCTTGCCTTTGTGGATCTCCACACGGCATTTGACGCCATCTCTCGTCCGATTCTCTTTGCAGAACTTGCCAGAGATAAGTGTCCGTCCACTTTACAACAAATCATTCAGTTGTTGCATGGCGAAACCTCAGTGCGCATTAGACTGAACTTAGAAGGTCTTTTATCTAGAGCCATTCCAACTGCTCGTGGCCTTAAGCAAGACTGCCTCCTTGCGTCAGCAATTTTTAATTACTTTATGTATGACTTTCGAAAGGTTTTTGAGGCAATAACATCGGACTCCCCCAAGATAAACAATTGCCAGATTCAAACTTTAATGTATGCCGACGATTTGGTGTTAGTTTCCAAAACCCCGGCTGGACTACAAAAACTTCTTGATGGCTTTAATAGCTATATATTGGCCAACGATTTACGTGTGAACACAACCAAAACCCAAGTCGTAGCTATGTTTATCTTGGCATGGTTTTTGATGTTAGTGCCTCGACTAATGCTCATCTCGATGCCATTAAGTGTAAGCTCAACTCGGCTATTTCCCAAACAAAAATTATAATGCATCGGTATGGTGCTTTTTCGATGCAACCAGCAGTCCTCTTTTGGAAACAAAAAGCCACCCCATGCATCCTATATGGTTTGGAGTCTCAATCACCATGGTTACCAAAAGTCTTTCATAAGCTCAAAGGCAAATTCTGGAAATCCATTCTTCAGCTGCCCCAATGTATCCCGATAGTCTGGATACGGTATGAATTGGGTCTCACTTCTCTCAATGCTCAGTATCAGTGGAGAACATGTGCATTATTGCGGAAAACCCTTCTACCTCACTGTGAACACAATATTGTACAATTTTTGTCGAATTACATTTTCCGTACTGAACACTCTTTTGTCAAACAATGGATGCGGGCAACTTCTCGCACTCTGGTAGAAGTAGATGCGTCACTTAAATTGCTCTTGACCGGAAAGCTTTTTTCCAAACTTATCTTGAGGGACTTCAACATCTAGACCAAAGCAGCTCATGCAAGAGACCCGTTTCAAACAGGTTTTCTTGCGGGCCTAGGCACAAATATCAACTTGTTCTGCCTTAACGCCCTTAAATCTCAAGTGCAAAATACCAAACAAGCACTTTATCTTGCCTTTGTGGATCTCCACACGGCATTTGACGCCATCTCTCGTCCGATTCTCTTTGCAGAACTTGCCAGAGATAAGTGTCCGTCCACTTTACAACAAATCATTCAGTTGTTGCATGGCGAAACCTCAGTGCGCATTAGACTGAACTTAGAAGGTCTTTTATCTAGAGCCATTCCAACTGCTCGTGGCCTTAAGCAAGACTGCCTCCTTGCGTCAGCAATTTTTAATTACTTTATGTATGACGTTCGAAAGGTTTTTGAGGCAATAACATCGGACTCCCCCAAGATAAACAATTGCCAGATTCAAACTTTAATGTATGCCGACGATTTGGTGTTAGTTTCCAAAACCCCGGCTGGATTACAAAAACTTCTTGATGGCTTTAATAGCTATATATTGGCCAACGATTTACGTGTGAACACAACCAAAACCCAAGTCGTAGCTATGTTTATCTTGGCATGGTTTTTGATGTTAGTGCCTCGACTAATGCTCATCTCGATGCCATTAAGTGTAAGCTCAACTCGGCTATTTCCCAAACAAAAATTATAATGCATCGGTATGGTGCTTTTTCGATGCAACCAGCAGTCCTCTTTTGGAAACAAAAAGCCACCCCATGCATCCTATATGGTTTGGAGTCTCAATCACCATGGTTACCAAAAGTCTTTCATAAGCTCGAAGGCAAATTCTGGAAATCCATTCTTCAGCTGCCCCAATGTATCCCGATAGTCTGGATACGGTATGAATTGGGTCTCACTTCTCTCAATGCTCAGTATCAGTGGAGAACATGTGCCTTATTGCGGAAAACCCTTCTACCTCACCGTGAACACAATATTCTACAATTAATGTCGAATTACATTTTCCGTACTGAACACTCTTTTGTCAAACAATGGATGCGGGCAACTTCTCGCACTCTGGTAGAAGTAGATGCGTCACTTAAATTGCTCTTGACCAATCCGAATAAAGTAAAACAACTAATTTACCGCAATGATTGGATCAATACTCGAAACAAATGCTTACAATATAAATCCGCAATCCCTGAAAAATGTAGACATAAGAGGTTGGGATGTATTGAACCTTATCTCTTAAAATTCCCTTGTAAGAGAATACGCTCAGGCATTCTTAGAATGCGCCTGAACTTATGGCACACTCGTGAACTTTTGGCCAACGAAGTGGCAGTGAGGAGGTGGTCTCTTTCTGTATATTTTGTTGTGATACTGAAGCCATAGAAACCTTAGAGCATATACTCTCGTTATGCCCCGCGCTAGTTCAAGAGCGCTGGAAATTCTTCTCATGGCATTGTAATTACTTGGGGAACTTAGAATCAGTAGAAAGATGGCCCACATTACTGCTGACGGCCAATGTCTCCCTTCAAATTGCAATTGTCAATTTTCTTCATGGAGTGAACTTAACCTGCTAAACAATTGTTGTTGTTTACTTGATTTCTCTGTCATTTATCCAGGAATAGCATGTTGAATTTCCTCGTTTTCATTCTTTCTTGGTTAGACGTGTTTTATGTGAATTGAATAACTTCTTTCTCTTTATCATTGTTAATGAGAATTGTACAATATCTTTATGTATCAATTTTAATGCTTCAATCAATCATAATGATTTTCTTCTTAAATTTCTTATGTACCTTTTAGGACTAATTGCATGTAATGTTTTGTATTGAAAAGTTGATTTATTACAACAATATCAATAATAAATAAATAAACATATCAGGTTGATAGCCTGCGCGGGGCCTATCTCCTAAGTACCTGGGGCTGATGTAGCTAGGATCATGTGATTGGAACATTGGTGCAGTGTGTGATGACCTTTGTCAGTCTTCATGCATCCTTTGCCAAGAGTCTTTTGGGAACTCAGTATGGTTTCAAGTAAGCCTTGAGCACAAAGCAACAGGTCCTGAATTGTGTGCAGTCATTATGTTGCAGGTTACAAAACATTGTCGGCAAGACACTGTTTTTTAAATATTATTATCATTATTATTTTGATTCTCATACTGTGCAACATGCCAATGGACCTCAGTACGCAAAAACAAAACGCACAACAGACAAACATAATTTTAATCAAACATGATAAAAACAGAAGGGAGAAAAAAGGAAGCAGAAAAGAGATTATCCATAGTCCATTCGGAAAGGTAAACTGTGGAAATTCTTACAGTTTGCCAGAAAAAAATGGAAATCACTGTGGCCACAGCCAATGATTATACAATACCTTTTGGCTTGCGTACACCACTCCCCCAGCTTTATCCTATGCAAGACCTTCAGATCCCAGCCTCTAAAAATCCCTGGTCCAGTTCTTTCATGAAGCCAAGCCAGGACCTTATTCCTGAGGGCCTCTCTGGGTTCCGGCTTCAATGATGACTATACATTAGTGATGCCACTATTTCTAGGATCTAATGCAAGCTCTCTCAGTGACTTATCGGCGATATATGGCATCTCAGATTTCCCACATCGAGCAGTCCTGAAGGGTTTGGGTTTATTTTGGTACAGACTCCAGAAGTAGCACACAAGGAGGCTGCGCCCGTGTCCGGGACTACATACACCAAAGACAGCCCTTTAACAACTTGCCTATTGGAACCCCCAGAGGTGGATATTGACCTGGTAGTAGACAAGTGTTTTATCAGATCTCCAGCTGTTGACAACTTGGGAAGGTTCAGAGCACCCAACTCGATCTGGCTAGTTTTATCCTTGAGCAAAGACAAAACAGATTCCTGCTGGGCAACCCAAATTAAATATACCAGAAGTCTGGGAGGGGATTAGTTTGACATGCATTATCCACCATGACAGGGCACGCCAGGGTAGCAACTTTGTCCAGCAACTCCAGCCATAATCGGAAATCATAGGAGTTTCTACTTTGTAGTAGCTCCGCAGCTTTTTCTTCCTTTGTTGACTGCATTGAGAAGAGCAGAATTGGTCTGTCTTGGCAGGATGTTCTTCATTAGTGCCCAGATATTCAATAGGACATTCACGGTTGGAGCCCAGATTTCCCCTAGACAATTCTCTCCTTATATCAAGGTATAATTAAGGTGACATGGACGACGATGGAGCTACCAGCTCAATACTGCCAGAACTGTAGAGTCAAGCAATAGGAGACATGGATGGCCTCTATTAACAAAGTATTCCTGTTTGGTGGGGGCCTATTAAATTATTTCTCCATTATCAACCACCAGGGAGCCTGGTTGAATCTCCTGGAGGCTACTTCTCTTAAAGGCACTAATAGTCCTCACCTCAGCTACATGATTTCTGTGAGGAGAAGAGGTCCCACACAGGATACCTTGTCTAGTCAGAACCATTTTCAGAGCGATATATCAACAGATATCTCAACAGATAAACCAGATTCTAATCCTTCGGACCTGTGTTTAATCCCTCAGCCTCAGCCCCAGCCTTAGCCCCAACAATGCTGGCACACTGCATTGTCGTCTACTATATGAACCAGCAAGCTGGCCCACCAGACCTTAAACAGTGGGTCAATTGATTTCATGTATTCTGTATAGTTCTAACAAGAACTTTTACAATATTCATACAGACAAACAGGTATGCACAAATACAAATTAACATTACATCACTTCAACAGCAATATCATCAACAATAACAGCGGTGTAGACCATCCTATCTGCCTATTTACCACAAATAATTCATACTTCACATATAATATTTAATATTTAAAACTTGCTCCAGTTTCACGCATGTTTAATTTGTCATATACGCTTTAGAAGCAATTTCATTTCCAGACTAAAATTAAAACGTGAGTTAAAACTTGGATAAAAAACGTTCCCCAAAGTTCAGAATTTACCATTATGTTAACCAAGTAGGAACTATTCTTCCCCTTTCCATACCCTGTAGTAGATTCAGTGTTCAAGCAGAAAGTCCAAAACTCCACAGATTTGATTGTATTACAATCTTGAACAAGAAATCCCAAAGTAATCATATGTAAGAACGAGATAAAAGGATACTAAGTAAGAAAATGCTTTACAGTCTCTCGATTAGAACAAACCTTGCACATTCTACAGAATCTGGCTGCTCCACATACCGCACAAACTGGCAACTAGTTGGTGTGCATCATCAGCAGAAAACTATGCACCAACTGATCTGGGCAGAGCAGAAAATACAATTGGGGTTTTAGGTACCTCTGAATAACCTGGCTTACATTCCTATACCCCATTGACTGTTCAAGATGATTGTAATTAGAATGCCAATCCCACTTCACCACTCTACAAAATAACACTCCCTTTAACATACCAAAAACTGAGCACCACTTCAAGTCAAGAAACCATCCAGTCAGGTCACACAGATCCCCAAAGCATGTCGCAAATGGGCACTTCGGGGGAGAATCCAAGCCTGCGCTGTAACTATCACCCAATTTGGCCAGTAGCGTTCAAGTAGGAGACAGTGTTGCCCTCCAAAAAGGTCACCTCTGCGCATCAGCAGCTGTGCCTTCAATGAGAGCAGCCCCAACTCTATCCGTACATGTTCAACTGAGGCAGATGTGGGTAGACCCAATACCCTCCTCCCAAAAAGGCCTCCCAAATGTCTAACCATTTCAGATCCCTCCTCACCAGGCATCCAAACCATACAAGATCAAGGGTGAAAAACACAATCTTCAATGAGAAAACTGCATGATTGATTATGAACTTAGTAACTAGAAATGTGATTTGTTTTGACCGCCTTGATTTGGTTATGACTATATGGTCATACCCAGAGGTTGCCGACATCTCGAGGCCCAAATACTTGTATGAATCAATATAATCAATATGCCCCACTCGGACATTTAACTTGCATCTATTGATCTTCTATGCTGAAACCAAAACAACCTTCATTTTGCTTAGATTTATCGATAAACGATTTTCGGTTGCATACTGCCCCAGCTCATTTAGCATGGACTTCAATCCTGTCAGAAGATGGTAAAATATTACTAAATCGTCTGCGTACAGCATCCCAGAAACAGGAGTAGCCCCAATCTTAGGAGAGCAGCCAATACTCTCTGTCATTCGTCCCAACAGATCATACATTTCAATGTTGAACAGCAGAGTGAGCAAGCATGCATCCCTGCTTCATTAACCTGCTAATTCTCATCTGTTTTGACAGTGATCCAATTGAATCTGGACCATAGCGTCAGAGTGTAATGCTACAGTTATTTCTAACAACCATCTTGGGCAACACCATCTTCTCATTTTTGTCCATAAGATGTTGCGATCCACTTAATCAAACGCGGACCTAAAATCCACATATGTAATATATACAGAGGGACTATTGGGCTGTTTAGCCTGGGTGATTAAGTTATCCAATGCCCTGATGTTATGTGTCATGCAAGAACTGGGTTGAAACCTCACCTGAAACGTATAAAGAATATTTGTACTGCCGACGCAGGTCGGTAGGTGTTCCAACACATAAGTGGCAAACACCTTACCAGCGGTATCTAATAGGAATAGTAACCTCCTGTTTTCGGGGGATAAACAATCCCCTGATTTGAAGAAGGGAACCAATACTGATTTTTTCCAAGAATCAGGTACCTCCATTGTTGCACAAACCTTTTGATACAGTGGACACAAGGCACCAGCCCAAAGACGTACATCCCCCTTTAGTACAGCAGCTGGCAGCCCATTTGGCCCTGGTGTCCTAGAATGTTTAAGCTTTGTCAAATGTACACACATATTCTCAATGTTAAACACTATAGACCACTCCAGGGTACTAAACCCCAACAGGTTAAACATGTTATCTTCAATACAGATGGTTCAGACCCATTCTGCTATAGGGTTTAAAATAGAAGACTCAGAGGTCCCTATGGCTGAGGTCAGGACCCTCCACAGATTGCTTGCTTTGCCACTATGCAAGGCCTCTACCATTCCTTGCCAGTTATGCATGAACCCATCCGGAGGCGGAGAGGTCCTGATCTTTCCTGAATGGATTCCTGTTTCCATCAATCCCACTCAAGTCTACTCCTCCTTTGAATGCCTGGCCTGCAGGCTCCCTGTGTCTCCTGGCTCCTCTTTGACCCTGGTCACAGGGTCAAACAGGTCATCTGGCCAGGCAAACCTCTTCCTCTCTGAATGGCTGACCTAACTTCTTACCTCCTCTCCTCTACCTCCAAGCTTTTCCTTTTGGGTATCTCAACATTGGCCTGGAATCTCCATACTCCTCAGGGCTTTTCCGCAACCTCTGTGACTCTCTCTCCATTTCAATTCTACCCTCTGGTCCGACCCACTCTGCCAGACACACCTTGGATGCTCCCCATCCCTCTATCATCCCTCTCTCTAACCCTCTAACTACTCCTCTCTCATGGACTGATCACTTTCTTCTCTCTTCTCACTTCTCACTTGAAGCTTCCTGTTCCAATGGCCCACACAGCACTTCAATCGTCCTTCACGAGCATCCGAACTATGAAGATAGTGTCAGTGGCAGCCTGTGCTTCCTCCTACTCTCCTCCACCTACTCCTGCAACTGACTCAGCCCTGTCCAACATTTAACTTTCCATCTCTAACTCTCTTGACATTCTTGCCACTTTCATGACTTGGGTAAACCAGCACTTCTCCTACTCCTTGACCTATCCGCGGCCTTCGACCTCGTGGATCATAGTGTCTTATGCCACCACCTTTCCTCCACTGCCAAATTCTCCCCAGAGGCCACAGCCTGGATCACCTCTTTCTTACAAGACAGAACCATGCAAGTATTCTCTGACCTAGCCGCCGCATCACCAACCATTATACTTTGTGGTGTACCCCAAGGCTCCTGTCTCTCCCCCACCCTATACAACATCTTCACACGACCCCTCTTCCTCATCCTCAACGATATGGGCATATCCTACACCAACTACGCCGACGACACGCAGATCCTCCTCACTCTCACAGGGAACTATGACACTGACTCCCTGACCCTCAACAACCTCTACAACACCATCCAAGCCTGGATGGCAGACAACGGTCTATGCCTCAAATCTGACAAGACAGAACTCCTCCTGGTAGGTTCCCCCGACACACTAAAAAATCTAGATGCCCAATTCAGCCACTTCACCATTGACTCCATTAAAATTTCGGTCTCCGACTCTGTCAAAACTCTGGGAGTCTACCTGGACTCCAGCCTATCCATGGATAGACAAGTCAGCGCAATAGCCTCAGCAGCTGCATATCATGCCAAACCTATCAACGCAGTCAGACCCTTTCTCTCCAAAGAGAACTGAACCAACATAGCCAGAGCCATCACCGGCTCTAGGCTAGACTACTGCAAGGTACTCTTTCTAGGAACCTCCAACAAAAACTTAGAGAGACTACAAGTAATACAAAACAATGCTCTCCGGGCAGCCCAAGGCATTGCTAAAAGAGAACACATCTCTGAAGCCAGAAAACTAGCCCACTGGCTCCCAATAAAGGAAAGGATAGTATTCAAAGCCCTGACACTAACCCACAAGTGCATTCACCTCACTGCTCCAGCATACCTCTCTCAAAAGATCCACCCCATCTCCACTACCAGGCCAACCAGATCACCGTACACCAACATGCTCTCGGTGCCACTAGTAAAAAGAGTAAAAGCGGGCGGATCCAGCTTCCCCTATCTAGCGCCCACTCACTGGAATGCCCTACCTCCCACTATCCGAGGGGAGGCCTCCCTCACCACCTTCCGCAAAACTCTGAAAACTACCCTCTTCACATAAGACCCGACACACCACCATGAATACTTATCATATATGTTGTAATATAAGTCCCAATGCAATATCTGTAACAACGGTATGATATCTTGTAGTATTCATAATGTGTTATCAATCGCTTTAATGCCTGTACCATGTAACTAAGTTATTGCAAGTAACAGCGCCTCAATGTCCCTGGGCTTCTTGCGCGCTATATAAATATAAATAAATAAATAAATAAATAAATAAATAAATAAATAAAAATGAGGATCCACCTGAAGCCTGCAAAAAAGTAAAATTCTTGGTACGACACTGACCTGCCTGCCCTGAAACACAACTGCAGACTGCAGAGCAGCTGAATGGAAATGGGGCACTTCAAGTTCACCCTCTGACAAACTGGCCTGCCCAGTACACCAAAGGTAATATAGACGTTCCATCCTCTTTACATTTAAGCCAGAATTTCTGTGGCATCCTACAATACCCCAAGTTTTTAAAAGAAATCTGCAAGGAGCTGGGCAATCTTACTGAAATTCTTCCTCTACCACAACCACCCAGGCCCTCTGCATGGGCTGTCCTCTCATGTCATCACTAAAACTCTGGACATCCTGTCCTCACTCTCATCTGTGCCCCTCCCTCCCTCTACCTCTCTTAGGCTCTCCTTGGCTACCTCTTCTGTCCTCCTCCTCACTTTCCTCTCTCCTGTCACACCTCATGAGGTTTCCAGACAAGTCCGGTCTATGAAGGTCTCATCCAACGAGGTGACTCCCTGCCCCTCCAGAACCATTACGGACAACATTGAATCTCTTGCTCCAGCATTGGCCTGTCTCTGCAACCACGCATTTTCCCCTGGAGTTTTCCCCTCTCCTCTCAGCACTCCCTTGTGCACCCCCTGCTGAAAAAGCCTCTGTCGACCTTTCCATCCTGGCAAACTATGGAAAAAAAGCTTCTGGAAAAATTGGCTATCACCCAGCTAGCTCTCCATGACCATCGGTCTGGCTTCAGAGCAGCCAGAGTCACGGAAACTGCTCTCTTGAACACCCGTGAAGATTTGCACTCATATCTTGACTCTAACTCTCCCTCTGTGCTCATCCTCCTCAACCTTTCTTATGCTTTTGACACAGTGAACCACAACACCATGATCCCCAGTCTCTGAGATACCTTGGGCATCACCGATCAGGCTCTGGCATGGCTATCTTCTTTCCTCTTGGACCGACCTCCCCAGGTTGAACTTGGGTCCCATTCCTCACACTCCCAACATGTGGTGTTCCCCACGGAACTATCCTCTCACCCTGGTTTTTCAATGTCTATCTGGCCCCCTTGTCCCGCCTAATCTATACCTTTTCCTCTAACTTTCAGTATTATGCGGATGACATGCAGCTCTCTTTCAGGCTACCCTTGGCTTCCTCCTTGCTCATCCCTCACTGTCTCTCTGCTCTTCTTGCATAGTGCACCTCTAATGATCTCTGTCTTAATGCCATTAAGATGGAGATCCTTATCATTGGGACCCCTGATCACGCTTTTTGCCTTTCACGCTGGCCGGCCTCCCTTGGCCCTGTGCCCTCACCCTCCTGTGAGGCAAAAATCTACTTGTTCATCTTCGACTCTCTCCTCCTCTCCACATATCACTGACATCTCCAAAAAGTCCAATTTCCAACTGCGACTCCTCAGAGGTATTCTACCTTTTTTCACCTTCCCCCAGACACTCACTGACTGCAGAGCCCTGGTTCTCTCAAGGCTCAACTATTGCAACAGCTTCTATCTCAATCTACTTATCTCTACCCTCCGCCCTCTGCAACTCATCCAAAACAGGGCCGCAAGATATATCATTGGCCTCAGGCCCAGGCACTGTATCTCTCTGGCTCTGAAATCCCACCACTGTATCCTGGTGGTTGAAAGGATCAAGTTCAAGATCCTCTGTATCATCCACAAGGCTTTCTGGAGCCGCGGCCAGTACTATCTCCAATGCTCTCATCCTAAGTACCTTCCTTCCAGAGCACCCCACTCATCTACTTCCAATTCTCTGTGGGTGAGTCGCTTCTCCAATCAAATACTGGGTGGTCAATCTCTTTCCTCTGCAGGTGCCTCCTTCTGGAATGGCCGCTCTGCCACTCTCTGCATTGAGCCAGACCTCCATAAGGTCTGGAAGCTCTTCAATACATTCCTTTTCTCCTCTTCCTTCTCTCTACCTCTCCCCTGCTAAACATTCCCCTCCTCCTTTTCTCTCTGCCCTCCCTCTGCTATCCTTCCCTTCCTCCTGCTCAGTTATGTTGACTGTTAGCTTGGTCATATAGGACACCTGCTCCCAGTGTCAAGTCCTGAGAACTTGCCTTTGGGCCCTCCTGCACTGCCACTTAGCCTGCCTTGTACCTCTGGGGCTTGTTCCCCTTGGAGGTCCTGCCTTCCTTGAACATAAGCCAGGGCAATGTTGCACTGGGTGTACTTCGCCCCCTGCCTCTCTCCTGCACTTCTCGTCTGCACACTTGCACAATCTAAATGATACTAGAGGTACTAAGATTGTTTTCCCCTCCCTGCCTGGTTGCACCTTGAAACACTTGTGTATAGGCGCATTATAAATAACCAATCAATCAATCTATTTGTACATTTTTTTGGAAGTTGCCATCCACCCCTGGCTTTTTATCTCATGATTGGCTGGATCTGGCCTCCCCAGGCATGGGACCCGACTCGGTTCTCACCTCCCTGTGTTCAAGGCGATGTGAAACCTCGATGTGTATGAATTGAATCTGGTAGTGTAACACCTTTGCCTATGACAGTGTGTCTCCACATTTGCAACACTTGTTTCACTCTTCATCTGGGTTGCTGAGATCTGCTCTTGTACCCACCACGGGTGAACGCCCATTGTCTAGCTTGGCTGCATCACATGTTTGTAGACCATGAAATCGAGCTCTTGGGTCTAGATTTATGATGATTTATTCCATTTTCCTGCAGCTGGTCCCCTTGTCGTCTAGAGTTTGGAATGTGACTGTTTATCTCTGCCCTTGCCTTTGTTCTCGATCTGCGCTCCGGCAGCCTGAGTCAGCTCCTCTCATCTCATGTTCTGTGGATTGAGGCTTTATGTAAGTTTCCTTAGACTTTTAATATAATTTTGACATACTACTATTGCGCTAAGTAACCTCTACGTTAGTCATACATGGTCCTACCAGGCTCCATATATACTCCTGTAGTTCCATAGAGATATTCACCATAGGAATCTGCAAGCTTGCTCAGGATCTCGTGTTGCCTTGTATTTCTGTGGTACTGCATTTGGCTATTGAGAATAATAATAAAGCTTTGATAGTATGTAATATTTATCCATCCTCTAGCTATAGAACTCTGTAAGAATGTTCTTTGTGTATGCAAATGCGTGTTCATATAATGTGGTGCATGGCTGCGAGTGTGTTTCATGACTAACACTACTATGTTGTGGTGTCACTAATGAAGTCAACATTGTGGCTTCTTGGTGCCTAACCAAGGCTGTCTGTTAGGGTATTTCTATACACAATCTCTGTTGAGTCCCCTGTTTTTGAAAGGATATGCACTGGATTAGGTCTGAATGGCTTACTGAGGGGAAACCTTTCTGTGTACGTGTCAGCCAGTGGTACATTTGGGGCCTGTGAGTTTCTGGGCCGTCGGCCTGACATGTTCCTGGGGTGAGAAGCACCATTCATGGGACCCTCTCCTCAGTTCCCCTTCTGGTTGACATGTTGACCACTCCACTATATGTTACTACCTTTATCTTTGGTAGCCATATCTTGGTCAGTCCTCTGAGGTGCCTACAGTAGTTTGCATGATCGTCATAATTCCAGGTCATGTATTTCCATTCTCAGTCTCGTTTACAACATACCCATCTTCCTCCATAATTCTTGTTGTAATATAGATTGTCTAACTTCACCGTCTCATGTGGGAATTGCTCTCAGCTTGTCTCTTTTGTCCACTATATTGTCTGTTTCACCTCCTATATTCACATCCATCATCACCTTCATCCCTTTCAATTTTTCAGTCATTTTGTGGCATTGTGTAATGCATATCTCCACCGCACACAATTCCACCACTACCAATATTAGTACACCTGTCAATAATCACAGGGATGAAAGGGTGTCTACCCCCTCTCCCGAACCACAGAAGCCGAACAGTTCGACCCTCCCACCGTGGTTGCCACGGGCGCCTGGATATTAATAACACAGGAAACCATGTGGCAGCCAATGGGGGGGAAGAAGGAGTTTAGCTAAATGGTGTGGACCGATAAAGGAAAGGTAGGGAAGAGGAATCATACATATACTTCCTAACTAGCAAGCCTCAATACCTGTACTTCTAAGCCTAATCTCCGACATCTGTTAATACTCCCCCAGTCTTACTCCTGCTGTATTACATAACCTAACAGCATACAGCTGCTAATCACCCTAGTTGAACATACATGTACACTTAACAAAGTCTTAACACACAAAGATCATGAAAGTCACATGTCACGTGCAAGATATAAAGCGTACACCACATAAAGCTGTATGGCACAAACAGGGGAATCTCCCTGTGGTGAAACAACAAAACACATGGCCAAGGGGCTAGCAACATTAAACAATACAATTAGCAGCGCTCTTCCATTTTGCTCTAAAACAGCCGCCCTGCTCAGCATGTGATAATGACTGTAGCTGCGCTGCCCATGTGCTGCTAATCTTCAAGGCGTGGGTACCCCTTAAAGTTTGCAGTTTATAGAACATAGAAATACATGTCTGTAGTTTTCCGTTATGCCCACATGAAATGATAAGTGCCGTAAAACTTCCTTATCTGTCATGTAATAGTATGAAAAAGGCACCAGTGGTCTTTTATGTAGATTGCGTACGTGCCCCACACTAAGCAATAATCACATTCATAGCTTGGAGAAAACAACTCAGTACTTGTCTCTTAAGAGCACCCGAACACCGTAGAATGAAGCGGAACCATCTGCAATCCCTGCTCCCCACTGTGGGCCGAGCCCTGCATTCGCACAGCTCCGATAGAAAAAGGAAAAGCGAGAGGCTGTTCACGAGCGCAACTCCTCACCGCCGCGGCCGGGGAAAACAGGATTAGTCTTGTTGCTGCATCGTGTAACTCTTGTATCTCCTTGCACACGCCGTGACCACCCGTTCTGCCTTCATTAATTATCTGGACCAGGGCACGGCAGGCCGGCGGTTATATTGGGCCTTCAATAATACACAGCTGACTAGCCACGCAAAGCCCAAAAGAACTACACGCAAGCCCACAGGATGCTGGGAAATGTAGTTCACAACTATTTCTTAACCAGAACTCGCCTTTTTCTGCCCTAAACCAATTCCTGACAGAACCTAGTAGTACTTTCAGTCATGAAGGTTTCCATTACCAGAGGTCCGCTATCCAGCTTTGGTCTGTTCCAGTTCCCTTGGCTTCTTCCTACATTTTGCCATGCATCTTGGATAATTGTGTCACTGCTTCTGTCAGTGTGCCGTTCTCTCCAATATTGGCCAGAACGAATGTGCAACAGTAACTCCAAATTTTTGTGCAAAACTCCTTCAATTGTTATGAGAAGGTCCAGAACGTATCTATTCTGGAGCGGCTTCAACCTTACTGCTCAGAGCTCTTCTTTTATTGCGTTGAATCCATTCACTATGCAAACAACATTTTTTTTCCGGCTGAATAAGTTATGTTCAGGTGCTACATCTTCTAGTGCTGTTTCGGATTCTGAAGAGAAATAGTTGTCCCTTTTCACTCGACTTACTTCCACTGTTCTCTTCTTCCCACTGATCTTTTCCTTCTCATGTTAGGGTCCATCTTCAGGAAGTCATCAAGCGTTATATCCTTATGGGGCACTACCAGTGATGGCATATTGATTTGTACCAGCGATCAAACTCCTCCCCATTCGGGTGGCAGCTTCTCGTATGCTTTGGACCCACATGCCCAATGTTGGTCCATCAGTACTGCAGTGCGGACCTTCATTGTGGGATGCTTTTCTGTGTACTGACATTCTGTGTTATCTCCAACTCTCACTGTTCCGTCATTCTTGTAACACAATGCTGGCTACTTCAAAGGTATTATAGGCATCGGTCCAGCTTCACTGTGTACCCAAGTGAGCAGCTTGGCATTTGTATCCCATTCCTTCAGGCACTTGTAATTCTCTCCTTGTACTGTTTTCACTGGTGATTGCACTAGGGTGTGGGCTTTGCTTTTTACTACTCCATCCTTCCATCCCTCTGTATACACAAGCATCTGCGGTCTTTCCAAACACCCTGGTTATCCTATTATTCCCCCCACCCCTTTTTTGGGCAGGCTAGTTCCTTCAGTGTTATAATTTTTGTGTTGCCTTTCTGCAGTCCATCCTTTATGTACTGTATGGATTGATCTAACTGCTAGTAATTGTTCATCATATCAAGAGTCTTTATGTAACGGTCATCATATGGGAATGTTGCTCGAGACATTCATCTCAATGTTGCTGTTTTCCCTTGGAACCCTTCTCGAGTTGTAATCATGGACAGGTACATGAGGAATTGGGCTCTTGCTCTTGCTGCTGGTATTTCAGTTGCTATGAACGTTCTGGATGTACTCATGGCATAGGGGATAAGTGAGCAGACATAACAGCTCTCCCCGGAGGTTTCCTTAGCTACTTTGGTCATGTGTTTGTACCACATGTTATTAGATACTCCAGCAGTGTCAGTGAGATATAGGTCCACTCCACTCATGTCTGTGTCAGCACTGTGCTTACCTCTTCTTACCTTGCTTTCAGTGCTCTCCTGTCCACCTGGCATGGTCGGTCCACCTGCTGGGGTTGGGGTAATGACAGTAGAGGATACAGTGGTTCCACTAGACACAATCAATATTCACCAAAAGATGAATGCAAAAATGACACTTGGGAATATGACACACGACAAAATAAGCATATTTTCTATTATTTCACCCATATACCTATGCCACTGGATCCTTGTGCAGCTTGAAGATACCAGTTGCCTGGCTGATATGGGCAAAGATTGTGTTTTATTGTATTAGAGTTGTTTTAGTTTTAAGCCAAGTGAAGCATTTAATCACTCGTAGTAAATCAAATAGCTGTTCTCACACAGTTCTAATTCTAAGGTTTCCAGAGTACTGCGAGATCTGATGGGTTTCCTTGTTAAGTTGTGGCTAAGCATGGGACAAATACGCTAGGAAAACATGATAATACATAACAGGAGAACATGCTTGAAAGCGGTTGGACCTTCTTATAAAGTAGACAAATTGGCCCAAAAATGTATCAGGTTGTAAGTCATTGGGCAACATGACCAGTCAACAAATATCACAATGGCACTTTATCGAAGAATGTGTGTAGCGAATAAAATAACAAAAAAATAGTGTTGCCTCAGTCTTAATGCATAGGAAGTCCTTCATCTAACTCTGCTGCTCGTGAGTGAGTCACCATTGGGTGTCCTCCACTAGGCAATGCTGATTCCAAATTCTCTCATGGTTCCTCTTGCTGATGATCGTTTGCCTTGTCAATCTCATTGCCAGGTAAGGCCACATCTTTGTAGGGCTTGATGTCTGTGCGGTGATTCCAGACATGACGCCCTCCAGTCTCACTGCTCGTCTGGCCACAACTTCGACAGTATAAGGGCCAGTGAATCTTTGTGCGTCCCAGCAGCTGACAAAAATGCGTAGGAGGTATTGGTCTCCAGGTAAAACAGGTGGTTTCTTTAACATGTTCTTTGGGCCGTTGACACTTCTATTCTTTCTGTTGGCTTCAGGGCCTTCCTGGTTTCGTTGTATCTGGCAAGAGAAAAAAGAGGCTCTAGCAATCAAGGATGTAACATAATCATACATTTCCTGGCCTAAAACATTTGCACTACTCTCTGCATCGTTCAGTGCTCTAGTGGGAGGAGCAAGGAGAAGTTGCATGCGCCATAAAGTAACCACCTCATGTGGTGTTAAATGCTGATCAGAACCGGGCTTGATGCACAATTCAAACAGTGCGAGGGTCAGGCAATGAACCCAGTTCTTGTTGGTCTCTTTTTAGTCTTGGCATTACTCTCCTTCAGGAGGCATTGAGGTGCTTGCACATCCCATTTGCTTACAAGAGAATTTATTTTGGTGCCAGCAATATTTTAATGTTCTTGAACATCTCAAAGTGAGGGCCATTGTCAGACCGCAGGACCTCTCACACACTCAATCTTGAGATCACTTCCTGGACCAGAACTATTGCTGCCCTGAGGGTGTCAGGATGAGAACAGGAGCCTGCCTCAATCCACAGAGAGAATGGGCATACATCCACTATCATGTAGCTGTATCCTTGGCAGACTTGTTCTGCCAAGTCGACGTGGAGGTGTTGAAATGGGCCCACTGGGTGAGGTATGGCTCCTCTCACAACTCTCAATGTCTGTTCTGCAGTAAACTGATACCAAACTAGGCATTTACTCATAAATGTGCCACTTGTTGAGCCAAATTAGGACAGAACCATGATTCTCCAATATGGACAGCAAGAACCTCCTTCTGTGTGTGTGTCGGATAATGTAACTGTGTCAGTGCTGTGTGAAACAATGTGAGTGGCATGACCACATTCTCTATGTTATTATGCCACCATAGGGCATCTGTTGGAGATACAGTATATCCCCTCTTAGACCACAGGTCCTTCTTGTCCCTTTGTGAATCTCCCTGTAACTTCATTATTTGTGTTTCTGGCAATACATTGTATGCCTCCTTCAATATCATTAGCCTTGCATAGTCACAGGCATGTGATGAGGCCTCCAAAGTATGTGGCACACTTTGCTCTGCATCTGCAGCTTCATTTCCCCTTGATACAGGTCTTCCCATTGTGTGTGTGTGCTTGGCACTTCACTATAGCTAGTCACTCTGGGTAATGCATGACTTCTACTAGCCTACCCAATAGGACTGCACACTGTACTGGTGACCATCAGCCCTCCTGAAGCCTCTCCTCATCCCTGGTGATAGTCCTGAGTGTACTGTAGATGTCACATAAACTGTGTCTGAGTACATTGTCACCTCTTTTCTCCTGCTGTACTCCAATGGCAGTATTAAGGCCACTAATTCTGCTGCCTGTGCTGAATAATGTGATGGCAATCACTCACTGATCACTACTTCACTGGTTCCATCCTGTCTTAGCCTCACCACTGGCGTTCCTGTGTGTCTGGCCCTATCTTTATTGTCAATTGTTGATGACCCATCAATGTAAAGCATGTCTCCCCCCTCGAGTGTGTCCTCCTGTACCTTACAATTGTCACTGAATTCTTACACTTTCTATGTGCAGTCACGCTCGTAGTCCCCTTCCTGTTGCACATCGGTGAGGAAAGTCACTGGATTGACAACTTTGCACCTCACTATTTTCAGTGATGGGTTTGAAAGTAGCACCTCGTACTCTGATGCTCTCTTTGTTTTCAGTGTGCTCTTTGGTTTTTCCAGTATTGCGAAGAGGGCTTGTCGCACGTAAGAGTAGTGCTGCACCCCATGGTAATACATGCTGATTTGTCCTCTGCAAATGCGGCTGCAGCCAAAACTTGTACGCAAGGACAGTGTCCTCTAATTACTCAGTCTAATTTTCCACTGTAGTATCTCAGTGGCTGGTGCCCCATGCGTGTCTTCTGGGTCAGTACTGCTGTCATCACAACCCCATCAAAGGGTGATAACAAAAATAACTCCCTTTTGCATTATGGGATCCCCAACATTGGAGCTGTGCATATTGCTTTTTTCAGCTCATTGAATACCTCAGTCATCTCTGTTGTCCAGTGTATTATCTTTCCTTTTTTTTGTGCTTCAGTCAGTGCACTTAGTAGAGGTGTGGTGTAAGTGCTGTAGTTGAAGACCCATGCCCTACAGTAATAGCCTAACCCCAAGTATTGCTGCATCTCTCTTACTGTCATGAATTTTGCTGTCCTGCGTTTTGCTTATACCCTTTCTGGCATCACCTGCCACCCATTTTCGGAGATCATCTGTCCAATGTATAGTACTTCTTTCTAACAGTACTGTAGTTTGGCCTTGTCAACCTTATATCCCTTGTCAGCTAGCACTGTTAGCATGTGTAATGTTCTTCTGTTATGCTGCAAATCGAAATGTCATCTATGTACTGTATAACCATGCTCTCCATCTGTAAATTGCCTAGGCCCATCTGGAAGACCCTGTTGAATATGGTGGGTGACTCACAGTACCCTTGAGGAAGTCTTGTAGGTTTTCACTTCGTGTTTCTATACAGAAGGGAAGTCAAACCTTGTGAGTCTGGGACTAGTGGTATAGAGAAGAAAGCATTCTTCAAATCTATGAACGTGAAGTAGGCAGCTTCCGCTGGAATACTGCACAAAATTGTTGCTGGATTCGGAACTAAGCAATACTCTGCATCTACAATGTGATTAAAAAAAGGGTGCAAGTCCTGATGGAAATGCCATGACCCCCCTTTTGCTTTCTTGACTGGTACACATTAGTGTTGCATGGTGATTCCGATTGCACTAGGATGCCTTGTTTCAATAGTGCTGCAATAGTCTCATAAATGCCCTCGTCTGCTTCTGTGAGAGGGGATATTGTTTTACTCATGGCAAAATTGCTCCTGGCTTCAGCTTTTCTTTACTCCTCCCAACCCCTTCAACAGCCCCACATCATAGGGACTGGTGGTCCATAAGATGCTGGGCACCTTGGCCAGATCCTCCTCACAAAAGGTTGATGGTGATTTTTACGCCATCGCCATCCTCTGTGGTACCTCTCTGTAATGTATCTTTATCCAATATGTTACACTCATTTCAAACACCATCTCGTGGTCTGACCTGTTGTCTCTGAATAGTTCTTTGTCTGTCACTATGGTCAATCTATACCCCTCAGCTACGGCGATCACTGCTCGCCATGATCATCCTGTGTTGTCCATCCCGTGTACTGATTTTGTTTGTCCCACTTCAAACACTGCCTCAGTCTGCAGTGGCACAATTGTCCCTTCTGCCTCATCCAATGGTACCTCAGGTCTGAACAAATTCTCATTTGGAATATGCCACATTTTCCCTTGAATCTCTGGTAGCCATGCAATTGAAATCTCAGTCCTGTATTGGAACAGCTTCTCGTCCATTGGCACCCCCCTCTGTACCTTCCATCCACAGTATGCATGAATGATTTCTCTTATGTTGAGAATGTGCATCCCTGGGGTAGAGAACACTATCCCCCTGTCTGTGAATGAAATCATCATGTGGAGTCTGTGAATGATGTCTCTCCCCAGTATTTTTAAAGGTGTCTGTCGAAACTAAAATAAAGGCATAGATAAATCATGTTCTCCTATAGAAAGGGAAATATTGTTTGAGAAAGGAACCATTTTCATAGCCCCAGAAAATCATTGAGTATTCATGGCATCACCTGACAACCTATAGTTCCCCTCCTGAATGCAGCACGTAGCTAACCCTTGTGTTTACAAGAAAGGAAAAAGCGTTGCCACCTATCGATACCCATATGTGTGGTTCCTCTGCAGGATTGGGTGTGATCGACAGGATGGAACACATCAAGTCCGCCTGTGGACTGCCCTATTGAGGTATAAGGACATCCCATTCCCAGAAAATGGATTTTTCTCCACCATTGTGACTCCTCCCAGGTTCCTAATTGGTGTTGTTGCCATTGAGTATGTGCGTGCCCCTGTCCCATTGTTTGGTTGCATTCTGTTCTGTATCTGCAGCATCTGCAGTGCTGTATGTCACATAGGTCTGGGGCATCTATGGTGCCTGCAAATACTGTGGTATGGGTGCTTGCATCTGTGGTATCTGTATCATGGGTTGGTTTGGTTGTGGTTATGCGCTCTGTGTTGATTCTCGTGGTTGTGTTTGGTCCTGTGTATAATAATTGTCTTGTTCCCCTTGGTATGCTGGCTGGTATGGTATCCTCCCATTCTGTTGCACCCCCTGCTTCTGCACGCTCTCGAGATGTGCCATATCTGTCCGCACAACCAGCACTGTGGTGGCACCATCTCTTACCCTGGGAGACCCCCAGAATAGTCTGCTTGGCCATGCTGAACCTGCTAGACATATCTTCAGAACCCTCCTGGAAACCCCCCTTGGTTGTGATGTATCTATGGCCCATACCCGCATCCCCTGTGTAGCCCCCCTCTTCCTTGAAACCCAGTCTGCATGTTTCCCTGTACCATGATCCTACCGCCGTGCGCAGTGGTGCATGCTGTTGCTGTGGTGTCCCTTGTGATCCTCCGCTTGTCAGTACCGCACCTTCCAAGGAATACTTGTTTGGTTTCTTTTACACTACCTTAGTCTGGCTTTGTTTCCTCGTTCTTTTTCCTTATCTTTTCTTGCAATACCCTTCAATGGTGTACTACCATGAGCTGTATTTCAGGCTAAGGTTTTGCCTAAATTCCTATTATCTTCTTGAGCTGCTTCTGACTGGTTCTGGCAGCCTCTGACACAATATGTTGTAAAATGAAGCTACAGTTTTGGCCCACTGTTCTCCTGTTTCACAGCAAAAAAAGCTCTTGGATTGCCTGAATATAGTGCAAAGGGTATTCGTCTTCCCAGATCTTGTGAGACATAATCGCACTAATGTCTGACGTGTCTGGGAATTGTGTCTTTAGATCCTGCTATATAGAAGCTTGGCAATTTGCAAATGGCAAACCATCATGTGCCGTTGTATGAATGGTCACTCCTGGTATCCCCACCCTTTTCCATATGTCATCAGCAGCCCCCCTGAGGATCGGCACTAATAGTCCTTTTACTTCCCTTACTGCTAATCTCTGTCCTTCTGTCATTCTTTCCATCGAGTATATCCATTTCTCACACCCGCTGTTAATGAAGGTAGCCTACATCTCATGTTTTCTTTGTCCATGCATTTCCATGGTATGTATTGAGATTGCCCCACTTCCTTTTCCAGTAGTGGCAGTTGTGTGAACCCTACCTCCCCATTAGCTCCTCAAGTCAGCCTAATGTGGTTGTCTGTGTCTCTGGGGTTGGTGAGTGCTTTTGCTGGCTCTCCTCTAGTCACTCACGCAAAGTTGGCAAACCCCCAGTGTTCCAAGTACCAAAACATGCTATGGCCGTCTCCCCCTTCCTTCATCCTGGGAGATCCCGAAGCCTCTCAACATATGGGAGCTTGCTGTCAGGTGCAGACTTATTATTTTGTGAACACTTCTTTCTTTTCTGGTGAACATTATCCCACAATCTTTTTTGTAACTTGGTGGTAAGGATTGGCAATCATTTTTTTTTAGTATGGGCCCTTTTTGTTTGACAAGATGCCACTAGGACTGCCTTATTATTATTTGATGGCTGTTGCTTGCTCCCATCTTAGATTAAGGTTTAGATTAGGTGTTTATCTCACCCATTATAAAGTTAAATAAACACTGTTGAATTGTGATCACTTGTGTCTGTCTTTACTGTTTCCACCTTGAGTTCCTTACATATGGTGTCAGTAGTGGGATGTGATTCAACTGATAAAAATTGAACCCCATGCTATTAATTGTGGTACTATCAGAAGGGGGAAATAAAATAGTTGATCTCCTTGATTCTGACCGCCTATTCACGCTGAAAGAGGTCTTGTTCTCTCAATTGTATGTCCCTCCTGGTCAACAGAATCTGTTCTTTAAAACTCAAGTACTGCTAGACACCCTTCCTATCGCTCATTATAACACACAACCATGGGATTGGATACTCTTAGAATGTTAGACTGTCTTTTACTTCATCAGACCTATTGCTCTGATTCCCCCTCCTTCTGAGCCTTTTTTTTGGTCATTATTTGGTCATTATCTGTTGTAGGGTCATCAGGCTTAGGGATTAATTTACTGCCCACTATTTTGACCGACTCAGAATCAGAAGGGTCGGATGATTGCAGAACTGTATCCAACAGAGTTTTCAGTTGCTTCCCTTCTCATTCAGAACCATCTGCAGAAGTGACCCTTAAACCCCCGGAAAAATGGGCAACCTAGCCAATGTCATCGCCCAGTTAGTGGGCCATCAAATGCAGGCCGAGATTAGACTTCAAGAATGTTTAACTAAGCTGATTGAACTGCAAGCAAGACCCTTACTACCACAGGGGGTGCGCCAACTAGATCTTGCAGTAAAAGATTTAGGAAATGTTGTCTTAAACTTTGAATGCCTAGCTGACCAACTAGGGTAGGAAGAGAACCTTAAAACATGCTTTTTGGCCCCTCTACTGAAAGGCAAATTACAAACCTCCAATTAGCTACTTAATCTTGCACAGGGAGCCACCTTTCGATCCATCAAAGAAGGGCTGTTAAAAAGAGTGAGGCAAACCTGCAATTTTTATCAGCAGAAACTAAGGGCCATTAGACTGAACCCTGGGAGAACCCCCCTAGAAATGGGTGAACGTGTCAAAAACACCATGGCCCTGGGGATTATTGACAAATCCTTAGAAGAACTGATAGAGATAATCACCCAGGAACAATTCACTAACTCCTTACCCCATTTTTTGCAGAAAGCTATTCTGCAGTTAAATTGACCTACCGTAGCCATAGCCATTGAAACTGAACAGAACCATTCAGATGCAGCTAAACATTTCCACTCGGCCCATCATTGGGAGGAACTGAAGGATCATAAACCTATCCACCGACCTCAATATTAGGGATTATATGAACCAGGGGGATCGAACTAAAGCAAAGAATGCTTGACACGAGAGAGAGTGGAAATCAGGTATACTTACTCAAAGGCCAAAGATGAAAGAAGAAGGGAGGATGTAAAAGGGGGCAGACCACCTCCTCCAATCTGTTTTCATGTAAAGAAAATGAACACTTAGCTAGGCACTTTCCAAAGAATATAAGGCATGAACCTATGGAATTAGGTTGTTTAAAGGGCTAAGAGTGGGTAGAACCTGAGGAAGAGCTAGAGACATTTAGCAACTGTTTATGTCAAACTCCTACCGAGTTACGTACAAAAAGACCCGGGTAAATGGGAGACAAGTATGGGCCTTAATTGACTCAGATAGTATGCAAACTGCTATACGGGCCAATTTGATTTCATCAAATGAACTATATAATGCAGTCTGGGTCAGAGTTTCATGTGCACATGGAGACAATGAAGTGTTTCCTAAAATACCTGTAGATATTAAAATCTGGAGCGAATTCTGTGAAGTCCAGTCCACCATAATGCCAGCAAACCCCGAAGAAGTTATCCTGGGGATGGATTTCCCCACATGCCGTACTCTTTCACAAGAAAATCCACCTCATGTGGATATTTTCTAACCCAGAGTTCTTGGCAGGCAAATTACTACTCCCAAAACTCTTCAATATAGGACTGGGAAACCTCTGAACCTGTGAAACCCAAAATAGACCTTTGACCTCAATTCATAGGGTATTGTAGGGAGACTGATAAAACAACTCCACCGCTACCTACATCAGCCAAAATCAATCAGTGGAATATGTGAGAGTTCCTGGACATTTATTGTCCATGTTCTCTTCCCGGTTTTAACAACGGAAGGCCTGGACAAAGAACAGGCATATCCACTTCGTATAGGGGATGGGTATGTGAGAAACATGAAGGTGTCTCACCCGCTGGTCCCTGGAGATCTGTCATCCAGGTGGCCAGGACACAGCCATCGCTATTGGATCTAGTTCCTGGGGGTGGACCAGTGGGGGGGGATCACCTGGATGAGGGGTCTTCAGGGGGTGGAAGTGGGACACTGACAGCTGAGACGGGGAACCCCCTTCCTTGTAACACCTTTTCCGCATCCTACCTTGTAGGATACTTAGAAGCTCTACCCCCTCACTTGTTTCCTACATGAACATCTTCTAAAACTGTACCAGACAACAGACTAACACCAGAGCCATTTACCTGACATGTCCCAGCGCACGGGTCAGGCAGAGTCAGGCAATTGACAATAACCACCAACACCTGACAGCCCTTTACCTTCCTTTACCTTCCGCACAGGGATAAAATGCACAGCACAAGATCACACTAAATGCTCCTAATATGCTAGGTAACCTATATGTTAGTCACACATGGTACTACCAGGCTCCATATGTACTCCTGTAGTTCCATAGGGTTATTGTCCATAAGCATTTGCAAGCTTGCTCAGGATCTCTTGTTGCCTTGCGTTTCTGTGGTACTGCATTTGGCTATTGAGAAAAATAATAAAGCTTTGACGGTATGTACATGTATAGAATTGTGTAAGCATGTTCTTTGTGTATGCAAATGTGTGTTCGTGTAATGCGGTGCAGGGCTGCGAGTGTGCTTCATGACTAACGCTACTATGTCGTGGTGTCACTAATGATGTCAGCATCGTGGCTTCTTGGTGTCTAATCGAGGCTGTCCATTAGGGTAATTCCATCCACAATCTCCATTGAGTCACCTGTTTCTGAAAGGATATGTACTGGATTAGGTCTGAATGTCTAACTGAGGGGATACGTTTCCGTGTATGTGTCTGCCAGTGGTGTACTTGTGGCCTGCTCAAAAAGGATGAGCTGCTACAAGTGTTTCTGGCCCGTCTGCCTGTCATGTTCCTGCGGGTGAAGAGGTGCATTTCTGGGACCATCTCTTCACCCTCTTATAGGCACTTTCATCCTCATAGAAAGGGGCTATGTTCCATCTCCCCTTCAA
The DNA here is from genome assembly GCF_040938575.1 of Ambystoma mexicanum. NCBI lineage: Eukaryota > Metazoa > Chordata > Amphibia > Caudata > Ambystomatidae > Ambystoma > Ambystoma mexicanum. Next base: position 1,158,479,661 of record NC_090928.1, on the reverse strand, counting down.
TCTATATCCGTTGTCCAAAATGGTGGTGCCATCTTTGAAGTGTGTTATTTTTACAAGTATCATGTTAATAGTATATACCACTTGTAATTATTGCAGAAATAACAATATCTACTTATGCATATACATGCTTCTTTTAGTTTGTAAATTAGATCTATCCAAAAAAATACATATTTTGAATTGTACATCTTTAGAAAAGTTGATATCCTTCATAAATATTGTACAGTGTATCCCAAATACTAGTACTCGTCTACACAGAATGTTTTATCTATTATAAAAAAGATCCTACTTCATCATGGACGTTAGTGTATGTTATTCCAGCTAGCATAGAGCAATTTGCCTCTACTTTGTCTGCCAGTTCATGCATTTGAATTCCATTTCCTTTACAACACAACTTCTGAAAACTATCCTATATACATATTTATGAAAAAAAGCAGAGCTAGAAAAATTATGTTTCCAAATCAATAACTTATATATCCACAGTCCTATTCATACACAACCTCAAAATGATGCATTGTTCATCATCCTAACAAATGAATGTAACTTTTGGTGCAAATTTAAACCCACAAATGAAATTTAGAAAGAAAGAGATAAGTTTCACTTTTTCTTGTCTTAAATGTTTTTGTTGATCACCTCCACGTTTTGGTCTCATTATTTTTGTAATGCCACAGAAACACATTTTCTCCATGTTGCAGTCTTTATGTTCCTGGTTCCAAATCCAAGGCTAATGGAAATCTAATGTTTTGTAGCCTAATTGCTCTTAAGTGTTCATACATTCTCAGTTTCAGTGGTCTCATCGTGCTGCCAATGTATACTTTTCAACAAATACATGTTATGCCATTGATCACAAAACAAATCTTACAGTAAATACATTATTTGATTTCAAATGCATTATCATTATTGTTTTTTTTTAAAAAATGATGTGATTATCTGTACATTTGCAGTAATTACACGTTCCACATTTAAAGAAATATGTTTTCTGAACATTAAGCCATTCATTCAAAGCTTGCGATTTTTCAGTGTGTACCCAAAAACATGGTGATACAACAATGTTTTCAAAATTAATTTGGACTCCATTTCCATAACAACACACCTTCCGAACACTATAATTAAGGCTTCCGGTTTTATGGTATTTATGTTTCTGCCATTTCAGTCTGTATTCATTTTTGGCTCTATATGTCTGTATTTATTCACATTTATTGTTGTCATATAAAAAGATTTGCAACCAGTATTTTTCTGCATACATTCTTATAAAAAAAATGCTTTTATTAAAGCACACGTGCAGACATATAGGAATGACAACAGTTGTTTATAAGACTGCTGCTGCCTTAAGATATATGCTGGCAGCAATTTGAAAAACTTAAATGCTATTTTTATACAACTTTTACACTCTCCGTGCTGCCAATCTACAATGTGATTGGCCGGCGATGCATGAGTGACGTCATGGAGAACAAGACAGAAAGACCTGTTTTTTCATTTTTTTTCTATTTTTATAAATAAATAAACACAGGAAGCAGATTGAATTATGTTTGAATGTATGTGTAGAAATCAGTAAAAATTGAAAACTGGAAGCCTTAACTATAATATATACATATTTATGAAATAAATCGAATAAGCGCTAGGAGAGCTACTTCAAAGAAAAGCTGTCCACATACAACTGTAAACCTTAACTTATGCAGAGTAACAAGTCATCATCCATTCGATCAGCTTCATCAAAAAATCCTCATTAACTCCCCATTAAGTGAATTCTTTGCCATCACATACATTCTGTAAATGTCTAAGTACCAACCATAACCTCGCATTGTACAGCTTTGAAAATGTAGCATATTTGTACATTTAAATAAATGTACCAAAAGATGAACGCATTATGGGCTCCAACCTTTGACCCTTTGCTCGATAAAAAAAAAAACACAACAATGGATTTGTATTGAAGCTAATCAAAATGATATATTAATATTTATTTACTTTTTTATACATGTATATATTGTATTAACTATTGTGCTTGCTCATTTTCTTGTGAATTTGAATACATAGGCATTAACTATGGTACAGGTCCATAGAACAAACTAAAAGAGAAATTCATATTTCAGTCCAATTTGATACATCTGTTTGCTTAGATTGCAGAAATAAATCTCCTTGTGGTATGGCAAAATACATGTATCAAATCTATATTAAAGGGGAGAATTGCTGAGAGCCTCAGTGTGTGAAGAAAACCCATCACAGGTATCATCCAATCAGAAATTACAATGTTAAATGATGCTGCATGGATTGTGTGATTGCTATCTGGCAAGGCTGTAAAACCCCTTGCTTTTTTATTTTTATTATATAATAAAATGATGCATGTATCATACCCCAGCAAGGGTGGTCCGATAACCATATCAATTGCGCTTACACTCGATGACAAAAGCAATGATTACGCCTGTGGCCTGCTGCATCACTATCATGATTTGAGGGTCCTGCTCTCCAGTGGCACATAGCAGGCTCAGAGGTCAAGGTGCCCTGTTGGACAGCTTCTGTAGCATTGAAGACACTTAAGTGCAGAGGCTGCAATTAGGTCTGCCCCTATCCTAAAACCATCATAATTATGCTAAACCGTCACTTGGTGGCAGTATAATTTGGAAATATAAACCATACCTGGGTTTAGGTATGGCGGCTGATAGGTCACATCATTATTAAATACACATCTGTTTTTTAGTACACAGGTGTCAACGATGTGAGCTCAAATCAGGTATGGGAGGTGATGTGGATTCCAGTCACCTGCCTGTCTACATTCAGTTGAAAGGGACACAAAGCAGGATTTCTATCTCTGTTGACACTCTGTGAGTTTGGGCAATCCTGTCCTGCCAGTCCAAGTAGCTCACAACAAGAGATATCCAGCAAGCCTACCTGCAAAGAGGCACTGCCATATGAAAGTCCTTCCTCTATGGAGTTGCACTAGAGAGATCATTTGAATGGACGTGCAGGGAGAGAGGTGGCGGTAGGACAGTCAGAGGGCTCTAGTGGGTTTGAGGAAAGGGAAGTAAAACAGGACCCTCAGCATCTTCAGGTAAGCTGCCGGCTGGTTACTTTTTTAAAAAAATGTATTTGTAATGCCATTTTTACAAAAAAAGTGAAGGATGAATTGTTTCAAAAAGCTCCAAGCTTTTTTATAGTGTTTCCAAAGTGTAGTTTCCATTTTCTCGTCCGGATTGGTTTCTTTGGTCCAGGCTAATTTCTTAGGTTACATTAATTTACATTAAGATGGCTCAGTGTGAACCACTGGCTCCCATCACCCAGTCAGGGGCTTTCCAACTGCCTGAGTCTGGAACTTTTGCTTCAAGCATTCTCTCACTCTCACCATAACATTCTCTCTTACATCGCCAGGCTCCTGCATCTATCCCGAACACTATGCAGCACATCTCCCTTCCTTCCAGATCTCACCACATCACAACGAAGCACATTACAACTGAAAGATTTGTCCAGTTTACCTTTCTGTGGGCTTTTGTCTTCTTCCCGTCCCCTCCAATTCCTATGAAATAAGGCACCCTGGGTATTAGATCAGGATGCAAGGGTCACTTGTCTCAAGGACAGGGGTTGGGCCCCTTTAAGCAGACCTGCTTGCATCCAATTACCGTTGGCCTTTTATCAGAAAACAAGCACTCCCCCACTCTTTTAATTTACTTGCACACCTTCAAGCACTTCAGAAAGAGTTCATTTGGACCCTGTTGGAAAAGCAATATTTTCCAAGGACCTCTTCCAGAGGTGAAGACAGGTGTGCCAAGGCTGAGGAGAGGTCTGCTTCCTACCCATTCCCTGTGCACATTGGGTATGACTTTAACAAGGACCAAGGCCTTCTGCTCTACTAGAAAACCTCTCTAGGTTGCATTAGCAGAGACTGAAATGGACTCATCTCACCCTAGATTCCCCTGCAGTTGAACTCACTGCAGCCAGAGGACCAAAGTAGCCACTGCTTGTGTTTTCATCAAGCAAACCACTTTGATCTACATTCAAACCATGTTTTCCACTTTCAAATAACCTGTAGTTGGGACTTACCTTTGAAATTTGAGCTGTTGTTGCTGCCTCTTCGAAGTGGCGTGATACTGCATTACCCCAGCAGAGCCTTGTCAACTGTTCAGCTCGAGTACCAGTGCATGGTGCAGATGACTTCATATTCTTGAGTCATCGCACCAAACATCAAACCACCAGGACTTTGCATTGCAGCTCAACTCAAACCGTTTTAGCATTGCATTACTCAATGACCAGAAATAGCGGTTCACATTATTTCAAACCACGCTTGATCATCATAATACTCCTGGTGACCCATCCAACTGACTCACTCGACACTAACTCAAATGAACAGAGCACAACTCAAACCCATCTTAACAATGACTTGCTACCTGGGAACAACTCGCTGCCTTCATACCTGATTCTACCCTCAAGCATTGCATCTTAAAACACCTGTTCTAAAAACTGGAATCAAGTACTATTGAATGTCCCTTCCCCATGGTCCATTTTGCGGCCCTGTATGCTGGTTAAGACCCATGATGCAGCTCTTTTCTGAAGCACATATCCACTTGGGTGACATTACTGGTATTATTAATTTTTTCCTCTCCGCTAAAAATACCCAGAGTGCTTACACATATGTGCTCTGCATGTTTTCTCTTCTTTTACATATTTACGTAGGTGAGGGGGTTGTATGTATTATTTGTTTAATTAAAGTATACTTTTCAATAGATCCTTGGTTGGACATTCTTTTGATTTGAAATTGTTGTACTATTGCTGATTGGCTGATAATGGCTCACATTCACACCCCTTCTAAGAGTATACCCTTCCCGCAGCCCAGGTTCTTACAAAAGGCAAAGAAGATATATCTGTTGACTATGCCTGTTTCATCTTTATGATTGGGAACACTGCTGGTTTGTAATAGTGTGAGGGCTGAGGAGGCAGCTTAGCCACTACTCATCCTTGTACTCCTGCAGAGAAACATTTAATTACAACAGTTTGTGGAAAAGACAGCAGAGGAAAAGGTCTTCTAACGGGACGAGTGTGTGTTGGGTTTCCACCGGGATATGGCTGTTGGAAATCCTCTTTAGGAAGACCTTTCTAGAGTGGGCCAAGACCTAATCAGAACGCCTAAGAGGGATTTTGGAAGCAGGGTACGGGTAGATAAAAATAGCTCACCCAGCACACTACCATGAAGCTGTTGATGTCCCTGCCAGTTATGCATTTTTAAAGTTAAACCAAAAATGAGTACAACAACCTCAGTACATTTAGATACATGTATCAACAATTATTTGATCGCAATTGAGATGTGTTTTTGGGGAACCCTATTTACAAGCTTCATTAATAAATTGGGACTAGTCTTGTAAGGGAAACTTTGTGTAAGTGTATTTAAACGTGAATGCCCTATATATAATCTATAAACAAGCAGGGTGTAATATTCTCTGACAATAGACAAGTATTAATTAATTCCCAGAGTTGTCATGTGGGTACATGTTACCTGGTTGTGTGAACATGATGTGAAACATGACTTACATATTTCCAGGGATTGACATACATTTTATTTGTGACAACCATAGTTTACATAAAAGAACAACTCTGGATGGTATGAGAAGGTAAGTTTCTCTTCTTCATTCCCAAAAACATAGGGGCTGATTCATGGAATTTGTGCACCGAAAAATGGGTATTTGTGCACCATTCTGCCCGCAAATCCCCATTTATTAAACACGGATTTGCGGGCAGAATGGCACAAAAATACCCGGTTTCGGCACACAAATTCCATGAATCAGCCCCATAATGTCAATATAAGCCAATGTATTCATTCCCAATTATTTGTTTTCAGAAAAAAAGGAATTGTCTCTTGAATGGACTCCCAATGCCAAATAAAATTAGCGTGCTGATTCCTTTTCTGTTTAATTTGTATGATCTCATGCATTTTGACCCTTTAATGCTTCAAGTTATTTTTCTCTGTAAAATACAATTGCTTACCCTCTATCCAGGCCTGTAGACAAAGTAGTCAAATTAACAGTGCCATAGTATTTTTGTATCTATGTCCGGGCTAGAAAACAAACGTTTCTAGCCTTTCAGAGTTAAATCAGCCATGGGATAAGAAAGTCATATATGTACAAAACGGTTTTCTTTGATGCCAAAACTAAATAGTGTCATAGGAAAATGAGTGAATGATATTCTTAGAATGTTTGTGTCTTTTTGAAATGTGATGATGGCAATTTATGATAATTTGAATGTTCATATTTCAGAAGATCATATATTTTGCCCAGAAGAGTTATTCAGCATTGTGTTTATGCAAATAGAGGTATGTGTGGATTTTGAATGTAGACATTAGCAATATTGTGGGTGACTTCCTCAGCATTCAAAGTTAATAGGACTCCATTTGATTTTGATGTATTATTTTCAATAAAACTGAAAATTCTGATTAAAACAGCTTGGTGTGTGTCGAAAATTGTGGGTTGGGTTTGTCGCAGTGGGGGTTCAGGTCTCATAAGAAAAAATGGCAGAAGTTCCAATTTGACGTATACTCTGTATATTAAAGTAATTACAAGTGTTTATAGTCATATGCCCTCATTACGAGCATGGTGAGTAAGCATGCCGGTACTGTATTTCCCGGACTGCCATACAACGGGCTCTGCTCGTAGGAGCCATTTCACCGGCCAGGTTTTTCCTGGCGGGTGTAACAGCACTGTAAGTGATAATCAATTTGGCACTTCACCTAATTCGACGCCTAGCGTATTATGCACAACTGAAATCCTTATTTATTTTTTGTCTAAAAGTTCTTTTATTCTGAACGATGTACCACTCATATCACGCCCCTCTCTTGGAATCCCACCCACCCCCCGGTCACACTGAACCAGGAATCAGGCTGCTTTGCAAAGTTAAAATATTTATTTATGTAGTTACAATTCAATCGCACTATTTTTAATGGGTATACAATAATCACTAATGGGGTGATGTAACACTAAGCAATCTCTTTAATGCACAAGGAGCAATAGTGAGCAAAACAATTCAGCAAAGAAATAATACTTTTGTGTGTGTGTTCAGAACAGATAGCAGTGTGGTTACTATTTCCCTCTGCACACCCCTCAGCCCCCCAATAGACAATGTAAAGAGATAGGAGGAGAGACCAGGTTTCAGGAATGGCAACATTCAAACAAAATATCAATCCCACTTTCCCCCCAGCAACACAAGAGAAAAACAGAAATGATTGGCAAGCTGTGAAAATGGTTTTTAAAGTTATCTGAGAATGGAATGGGCAAAAACACTAAATATGGTCTAATTTGCTGAAATAGTTAAAATCTTATGGGAGCCGCTTTAGATAGTTACAGACAAACACTAGCAAAAATGTAATACTAAGAAGCAATGTGAAATCTTAAAACTGAGGTCGGAAAATTTGCGGCAAACCTTTCCATGCCTGATTACGGGAGAATTATATGGATTTGGAATGCGGTTTTGGATGCAAATTAATGCTGTGGATGTTAGCTACGAGCAGAAGTTGAAATATTGTTTCTCGCATAAAAAGAAGTTATGAACGTTTTAGTGGAGGTCGTTTTTTCGAGATAGGCGCAAGAATGGGAAGAAGGAATGCACTTTAAAATGACAAAAAAGATTTCTTACACTAGAGGATGACTATGAATAAACAAATACCACACAGGAACACAGAAACTGGATCAGGGCGACTAGCTGCAGTGGAGCTCGCCTACTTCAGATGAAAAATATCAGCGCAAAGATAGTTTTAACAATAGTAGCACAGGAGGAAAATAGGAGGGCTAGGATAGAGAGTTCCGGCAATTCAAACATACTCCTAACAATGCAGGTTCTGAAGACAAGATAGGATGGATTTAAGATAGGGATTGGTTATGGACAGTACATATGCTAGTGACACATTTCCACCTATAGATACTCACTAGATATGTTTTTACACAGAACCGTGAGGATTCTGGTCAGGGATTCTGGTAAGGGATTCCGGGCAGGACAGACAACTGGACACATCGGATTCGACTGGGTCTGCAATGTCTCTGGTCACAGGTCAGCACAGGACTGGATTGGATCTCTTGGTTCTGATGATAACTCTTTTAGCAGGCAAACAGTACAACACAGCCCAGCTGTCAATTTTTCCCTTTAGTTTTCTGGGTTCTCGTTCTGGAAATGTAAGGCCTAGCTGAGAATGGTTCAGCTAATGGAATGGGCCTTCGGCTTTGCCAAGTTTCTGGAGTCTGGAGCAAGGAAGATGGATGGATGGATGGTTCTGCTGCAGGGTGCTCCACCAGCAATCGGTTAGTGGGTGAATCTGTGCCCTTTCTGAGTGCTGACTCTATTTATGTGTGCTGGTTTATCCTAAGCGCGCCCCTTGGACAGGGATTGGTCAGGGTCTCCTCTTTTCCTTGATAGGAGGAGAAAAACAGGGTGTCACCATGATGATGTGGGTTTATGAGGCCTAGAGTCCACCCCTAGCCTCTTGAACACAAAATCTACTGTTGGTACAATACATATTTCCATGTGTGCAACCTCTATAACAATCATATATCAGATTAAATATTTTGTGTAGCAGATACTCCTCCAAACCCTGTCGCTGTAAGATCTTGTGTCTGCGTTTTACAGTATTTTGCCCTTTTCATCCGGAACACAATGTCCAATTTTGGAGCAAATTTCTACAAATGTGCACATTAGATATGGGCATAAGTGTATGAAGTTACATTCTTCTGTCAAAAATACATTTGTGTAATGTCACATTTTCCGCTGTTTCTTCCTAGAACATGTCACAGAGTTCTGGCGCCTTTTAAAATGTGCAGCCAATATTTACATTAACAATGCTGTTATTTTTGTGTTTTTGACAATTTTACACAGTAAATTATCAGTCCTTTTAAAATGTGTCTTTTGTCCTTGTTAAGCAACAAATGGTTGCTTGTCTCCGCCTCCTTATATCTCCCTGCAGTTCAGACGCAGTCGCCTCCCAGTTCCTCCTGGGCCCAGGCCATTTTACAACCCTTCACACTTGGCAGTTCCTGTAGCTGGAGGATGTCCATTGTCTCCTTCCATCTGCAGATCAAATTCTCCTCCCACCCTATAATCATCACTTAGGTGTGATTTCCTGGTGGAGGGAAGCAGAAGGGAGAGGCCCTGCCTCTGTGGGGGAAGCTGTTATGCTGGTTTGCTTGCTTTTAGTCAGGTTTAAATTCAATGTTATTCTGTTACATTTTTCCTTTGCTTAAAACCAACTTGTAATTTCAAACAAGCAGCTAGAACAATTCCAGGTTCTAAACCATGGGTTTAAAAAGTTACAACATAGATTACTCTCAGTAACAGGCCACTTCGTTTTCAACCATTTTATTTCAGTTTGTACAAGTTTTTAAAGTTTATCATGCAGGCTTCTGACAGCTGTCACTCAGGTGGCCGAGGGTACTGCGTCCAGATTTTGACAGATTCCACAGGCGGACAACTTTTGCTGTGGATGTTTCTTTGACAAATTCAGCTTTTCAGTACATTGTAAATTCGCAATGATTTCTTGAACTCAGTGAATTGTAGCACCCAGCAAGAACATTGGATGGTTGAGGGTGTTTTGTACTGGCATTCTGCAGTTTCAGCAATCAAGAAAAAAGGGTTTAAAAGCAAGATTTTGGATTTCTTTCAGCAAAGCACTGCTTTTCCGTCTGTGATCCATTTTCCCTTGTTGGGCAGCCCAGTGACATGTTTCAGGAGTGAGATCTCTGTTCCACCACAGACAACATGCATGGTAGATTGGGCAGCCATCTTTTTGTGTTGCAAAGCGCGATTTTCAAATGTTTTGGCGTGCAGCCATTTTGATATTTCTGGCAATATCAGAACACAGGGATGCCAAATTGGCAGAGCAGAAGTGGGTCCAGACATCCCACAGCACCTGCAGGCAGTGTTAGGCAGAAACATATGCGGTACCCTTTGAGAACACAACACACAATAAAGACTACAAGTGACAGTACAAATTCACCTTTGGTACAAGCCTGCATGACACAGTTAAAGTGGTTGCAATGGCTGAGCAGCTTGACTTATCTCAAGAGTAAGTGAGCAGTATCAGATAGTTACACAAAGGACAGCAATTATTATGATTCAGGCAAAAATTGAATCAAGGTCTTCAAGTAAAAGAATATACATTTATTTCACTCTTCAGTTGTATAACATTACACTATTATAAGCATTAAAATCACACTACACTCTTAATACACCACACCACTTAAATTCCAGACAAGTTAAGCTCACAAAATGAAGTGGGAGCAAAAACGCATTCCAGCAATTTAAAAGGGAGGGAAAGACAAAGTTAATAGAAATTAAATCACACCAACAGTCACACCAACAGGTAAGTACTCAGGGCAATTGAACAAGAGCAACTACAGTGATAGAATCAGGTAGAAAAGGCTTAGGGCCAAAGTCAATGGGTCAAAAGTCTTTTACTCAAGATAACACGGTTCAGGGTAGTTTGCGGTAAAGTTTGTGTCACGGATTCCAGACGATGTTGGTTGATCGAAAAGTTAGTTCAAAGAGAATAGAAGGACAAGCCCTCGGATTGGAGAAAGATTTCCAACACTTTCATCGCAGCTGAACGAAACGAACATCCGGATTTGCACAGTACCTTAAACCGTAGAGGCAGCTGTAGCTGAGGCGGACGTTCCTGGTAGTTCCTGCAGGCTCACGGTTCCTGAAGCAACTGTCGGACTGACAAGAAGTAGGAAGAGTGGAGGGTCCTGCACTACCCAGGGAAGAAACCAGCAGCAGAGCAAAGCAACGAATAAAAGGTGTGCTCCTTAAACCCAAGCAGGGTCCGACCTTCCGGCCCACTGTAGCTCTGTACAGCAAATTCAACCAGAGGAGGGATCCTGGCTTGAAGTTTGGGCGAACTGGTTGGTCCTAACAGCTCAAGGGAAGAAGTTTCCAGGAGGCTCTTCTCTGTCGTCGTATTCTGAAGATTCGGACCTGCACCTCCTCATTAGTTCTTTCGTTCCAGTGGCGACTCTGCCTTTCCAGTCCCAGAGACCTGCTTTTTATGCAGTTTTCCCCCATTCATACAGCCTGGCTGTCAATCACACAGCAGGGTGGCTGTCCTGGCAAGGTCAGTCCCCCTAGCCAATCAAACAAGTGTGTGACGTGGGTTACCAAGGAAACCCATGGCAGCGGTCTGAAGATCCCTCCTTCACATCCTGCCTACCCAGACTTTCAGGTGCCTTAAGGAGGGCTTCTGTGCAGAAGCCCGGGAAAAGATGGCGAACAAAGGAATCATCCCCGGTTTGGTGCGCAGAGTAAAACAGAGAAAGACTTTAACAGAAAGAAATGGCGAATAAACCCAGCGGGAGCCAAAATAAAATGGTTTTGGTCAAGCGGGTTTATGTTTGAGGCTAATATAGTAGCCTAAAACAATACCATGGTTATATAAGATAACCGCAGTAGAAAAGTTAGGGTAGTTACAACTGCCACCATCCAAGTCTTGATGTAAAGGGAGTGAAACAACGCTCCAAGAGACACAGACAAAAGGGATAAGAATTAACCCTTTCCAATACTCCATGTAAGATGAGGTGTTCTGGGTCTGTGGTTTAAAGTGACTAAAATAAAGTTAATGGCAACTTTACCTTTTCTGGGGGACAGTAGTCAGCCCCAGAAAATGGAGTCAATGGGAAGTCTCAAAGACAACCCTGTGTCACTAAACTCAAGGTGCTGTGTAACACACATGAAAAATAGGGGGCCATGTAGTAGGTGAGGCTCCAGTGCCTAAGATCACACAACAAGTGAAAACACACGCGGAAAAACACATGTAAGAGTGGGAAAAAGGCTCACACTCTTACCAGGTGAAAAAAATAAACCCTAGAAATCCAGCAAAGCTGCTGAGGGACTCATTCAGGGCTTTAAGTGTGTCGGGGCCTGCCGGGGCCCCACTAATCTCCCCTGGCAGCCCCGGCCACAACACAAAAAAGGCATTTTTTTCTACAGCTTGAAGCTCTCGCTCGTGTGCGAGAGCTTCAGGCTTCAGAAAAAAATGCCTTTCAGCCATAATGGTGGCGCCGCACCTGCGAGGCATCCCTTTAATCAAGTGATGCACGTGGGCCGGCGCCACCATTATGGAGAAAACGTGAGGCCGCTGGAAGCAGAGGCCTGCTTTCTAAATACTGAAGCTCCCGCGGATTCGCGGAGTTTCAGTATTTAGGAAAAAGGCCTCTGCTTCCAGTGGCCTCACCCTTTCAGCCTTAATGGTGACGCTGCCCCTCCCCAGCTGGCGAGGGGCAGCACCACCATTAAGGTTGAATAGGCGAGGCGCTGTCACCTGCCAGGCAAGCCTATACAAAATAAATGCAGAGATCAGCACCCTCTCCCCAATAGGGGAGAGGGTGCTAATCTCTACAAAAGGCTGCCTGGCAGGGGTGCCAGTAGCTCATTGAGCTGGGGCTCGTCAAGGGGGCATAGCCTAACGGGCCATCAAGACCCCCATTGTTAGGCCTCGCCCCCTCGATGAGCCCCGGCTCGATTTGTAGTGCCACTTAAGGCACTGGACTCATTACGTAATTCTCCCTAACACTCGAACACGCACCCCCAGACTAAAGGACAGGAGGATTTAATCCACTCCTGGATGAATCTATACCTCTAGTCGGTTAAAAACATCCTGGAGAGACCATCAGCATTTTGGTGGTGACATCTTGCTCTGTGCTCAATGGTGAAATCAAAACCTTGCAGGCAGATTGACCATTTTAGAAGTTTTGGGTTTTCCCCTTTAATTTGCATTAACCATCTCAAGGGTTGGTGGTCTGCCTGAATCACAAAGGTAGATCCATACAAGTATATTCTAAACCTCTTCAGAGACCACAAAATGGCAAAACATTCACACTCTATGGTTGCCCACCTTGTTTCTGGTTCCTTCAGTTTCCTACTGATGAAGCAAATGGGGTGCACTTGAATGTGATCTCCTCTCCAAAATTCCCTAAAAATTATAGACAGAATGAGGAGTGCACTCAAGCCTTTGAAAACCTGAAGAAAGCCCTTTGTCAAGCTCCAGTCCTAAGAGCTCCTGATTATCACCAACCCTTCATTGTGCAGACAGATGCCTCCAATATAGGTATAGGTGCAGTCCTTAGGGATGGAAAGACAACGTTAATAGACATTAAATCACAGGTAAGTACTCAGGGCAATTGAACAAGGGGAACTACAGCCATTTATGAGAATTCTCCCTAACAAGCAGAACACGTCAGATGCACCGGCACAACTCTGAATGTGCCGGTGCATCCGATGTCCCCATCCCCATTTGGCCCTATGGGGCAGAATGGGGATGGGGAGGCCCTTGATTCCGGCACCCGAAAATGGGCAATTACGAGGTCTGCCGAACACGGCATAACCCGGTTCTTGCCCATTCACGGGTGCCGGAAAAAATACAACTGCGGTGGCAGCCATGCCGTTTTTAATGGCACAGCTACCGCTGAAGATGTAATGAGGGCCATAGATTTATGATTGCTTTTCTAGTGGTATAAAGTAATTGTAGTGGTATGTACTACCTACCTGTACCTTATCTTTTTTTATTTCCAGTGCTTTTAGGCTTTATTTTGAACCTTTCCCTTTAAAAATAAAAATGTACACATTAAAACATCTTTTTTTTCATCAATCTATTGCTTATGAGTATGATTAGTACCTATAAATACCCAACAAATATATCAGGGTTGGTTATTTAGCTCCTGATTCTACCGTAGGTGAGCTCGGTTACCTTGAAACCAACAGCTACTAAGAGCTACTTTTGGCCCCCAAGGGCAACTTGTGCCGTACAGGCATGCGTGCATGCATGTGTGATGCTAACTTTGGGTGTTTGAGAATGGTAAAGAATGAGTAGACATCTAGGACACATTTAAACATAATGGATCAAACATAATTGCAAAACAGTCAAAGTGTGCGCCTCATTTGTAAGTTAGATTTGTAGAGCGCTGTGAACTCGATCCTAGTTCCCAAAAGGCAGCTGGCTTTAGCTCCTGCTCATCGAACCATAATATCGAACCCCGTACATGTCGAAGAGCCAATGAAAAGTATACTATTTGACAGCACTCTACATAAGCGAGACAGATATAGATGAGCATGGTCTCACAAACTCTATAACCTCATCATCAGTGTTTTCGTATCAGGGCGGATTTTGGTAAAGGTAGCATCACCAGAATTCCATAGAGCCTCTAAGAAGCTGGCTTTGTCAACATCTAACAATGTCCATTCAGGAGCAGTTATCATTGCAGACGGTGCACTGCATTGCAGATGATGTTCTGATGGCCAAGTATCGAGATTATAAGTCTTTCTTTGTCATAGTGGACAAGCCTCATTTGCCTCTCTAGTTGCTTATACAACACTTATCGAAAGAAATGAAAATCACTTTGGGGCACATTGAAGGAGGCTTTGAAGAAAGACTGCCCTAACAGGATTCCTGATGCAGCATGGAGAGAAGGAGTGGAGAAACACATATTTATAAACCCGAGAAAACAAGAATAACATCCTAAAGGGGAACCCCAAAGGGAAGCAAGGAATGTGAAACGGATATAAACCAGATGAGAAATTCCACAGAATCAGTAGAACCTAATACCACACAATACTGGTGGCACGTACAGGCAGAGCTAATCGTCCCACCAGGATTTGCAGCATTGACATCCCGTGGCAGAATTTGCTGGAACTGTGAGGTCCCCAAGTGTGTGTTGTACGATAATGTGTAACACTACAACCAATTACTTGTTCCATTTCTAGAGCTCAACTTTGCAGTCAGCATTTACAACACTCTCAACATACAGAAATCAGTAGAGTATGGTGGCATGAACCTTTGGTTACCTGGTAGCTGTCCCTGCACTTGACCCTCGCAGCTGGGGCCTTGAATGCAGGACACCCAGAGTGTTGTGCAACCTCATGTCATCTGCTGAACCTGCTCTATTGTTGCATGCATTTCTGTCCACACTTTTAGAATTTGGAAACATCCTTCGTGAAATGCTGCCTTCGCAAACAATGGTAAATCAACACCTCCTTCAGAGCACTGTCACGTGTACAGTAACTTGTAATTCGAGCATAATATTCTTGTCCTGCATTATCTGCACCATTTACAGGTGTTTTTCCATGTGATGTGCAGGTTGGACATTGAGTGCTGTTTGGGGCATGCAGAATGCTTTCTCTGTTCTGATATAATTGGCATAAAAGCAATGCACATTCCAGAATCATTGAACAAGCACTTTAAAAGTTTGTATTTCCCAATACAATAACCCTGCAAAAACAGAGGTTATTGTATTGGGCGCAAGAAGGTTGGTACGGGATATGGTTCATACCATTCTGTGCCCCTCTCTCTTTGGTGCCCTTACTAGATATGCAGACACTGTAAAAAACCTGGGCTGTGTCTGGCAGTCCTGCATGGACTGCAATTCGCAGTCAGTCAGATAGTAAAATCTGTATAATTTCAATTGAGGCTCTTAAAACCAGTAATGTCTCTTATTGTAGTGAAGGATCGACCAACCGGGGTTGGTATACTAACCAATGGCAGGCTGGACTACTGCAATGACCTCTTTATGGGGGATTCAAACATTTCAAATAAACAGACTCCAGATAGCCCAAAACTCTGCTATTAGATTGATCTGTTCATTGAGAAGAGGAACGGAAATCATCCATTTCAGAAGGCATGTACATTGGCTTCCAGTATCTCAGAGAAGTGCTTTGTCTGGTGTTTAAGTGTATCCATGGGATGGCACCAGTTTATTTGAGCACAAAGATCCAGCTGTACCTCTCTCAGAGACAGCTGCGCTCTTCAGATCAGCGCCTTTTGCAGGTACCTAGGGTTAGAACAACCACATGGGGCGACCAAGGGTTCGCCGTCCTTGGTCCCCGAGTGTGGAATGCTCTTCCATTTAATCTCCGACTTCTTGACTCTCTGACAATTTTTAGAAAACAATTAAAAACCTATTTGTTTGCCTAGCTTAGATCCTCTATCATTATCCCAAGCCCTTGTGACACTGTGATGAATTACATAAGAACATCTCTGCGCCTAGATGCACTTGTGCTCGGTCTCCTCATGGGTAAGCGCGTTTACAAATTTACAAATCAAATTAAATCGCTCAGTGGTATGTCTTAAAACAGTATTTCTTTAAAAAAAAGTCTTATTCACTGAACAGTCCAAAGATTACAAGATAAATGGATCTGCTGCGCTCTCCTTGGAACAGCAGCACTCACTTTGTGCGGACATAATTCAGTCCCTTATGTCCTAGAAACGAAACCAGTACATCTGAAAGAAGTGGAGAACCCCAATTGATGCTAGCTTCTGAAAGATGTTGGCTAGACAGTGTAGGCACACAGCTGTCCCAGGATAAACACACCAGAACAAGCTCTGCCACGTGCAAACCACTGCATCCACAACGTTCCTGAGGCATGTACGAAATCCAGCTCTTAGACTGCTGCTTCCAAGTAGGGATCTTTGCCCCCTTGTCTATGAGGACTCTGAGTGTCGCATAATACAAACGCAAGGACAGAATTGTGAGTTAGAGAGCACTTTAACTGACTCATCACCACCATAAGCAGATACCCTTCTTGGGGGCTGTCATCTAAAGGCCCAGTAGTAAGCACCAAACATGGAGGTTTTGTCTTAAATGGAACTAACTCGTTTTTCAGTCAATATAATCCAGCCTTTTAATATTAATTTGTGTACAGCGTCTGTGCAGTGTTTTTTGGGGTTTGGGAAATGAGGATGGCCTTAATGGATACGTTTACTCTAATATGTTTCAGTTTATGGTACCTTTTACATTGCATTCCATTTTGAACTGGAAGGACAGATTCAACGAGGGTTTATTTTATAATAGCTACATTGTTTAAACTGCTATTGTGGTGTTAACTACTGTTAAGTTTCACTTTGTGAATATGTGTTTGCAAACTCATTTGTGTGTCTGTTGCTTACTCACACCTGATTGAGTTTTCAGACCTGGCAACAGCTCTTACTAACTCACATCATCTTTGCAGACTAGCGAGTCTTTGAGAAAGATATGCTTCGTGGTCTCTAGCTCTGACGACTCGGCTGCAGTTTATATGATATCCATGTGCACTTGAGCTTGCTAGAATGGGCAAATGCATGTTTTCTTAAAGGTCCTCGGAAGTATATAACACTGGATCTTGGCACAGAAGCAGCACAATAACTGCTAGAGAAATTAGCAGAATAATATACAATTTCTATGTGTCAGGAGCTGCATCTGGGAAGCTTATCTTTCTTCTCTAGTGTAGTGGCCATTGTAATGAATGTGCAAGGTATGGGCATGTTTCTATCATGCAGTGCACTGCTACACACAAGCAGTTTGTGGGAGAACCGGTATTCCAGTAGAGGCTTCTTCAAGGAAGCATACGTGCTACGTATTTAGTCATTTCCCAAAAGAGCATATCCTGAGTCAAAGGCCCAAATTACGTTGTGGCAAGATCGGCCAGCTTTGTGTCCATTTTGTGAGGGATGCCCCGTGGAACTCAATGCCCAGGATCACAAAAGGAAAAAAGGATTGTTGGAACCAGAGTCATCATCCAGGAAGCTACTTTTGAAGGCTGTAAGAGGTCTATTATGACCCCAGCGGGGGTCTGTACCCTATTGGGAAAAACCTTAGGCTCGAGATCTGGGGTGTCTAAAAGCTTAGAAGGCGGGCAGTCATAAGGCAAGTAGCCTTACAGAGGTAGCAAACCCCAACATATGCTGAACATACTGCTCCACATGGGGAGCCAAGCAGAACATTAGAGGAGGAAGGATGGGATAAGTGGGAGAGCGCAAACATAAGGGCTGCAAAGTGGCTTAACACAGCTCGTGGATACCCCAGAGGAAAGCACTATAGCGAATGAGGAGGAATAGGAGCCAACAGGCTCCCCATTCAGATCTGACTAGACATCAGATAGGCAATTACTGTCTTTCCTGAGTGGATGAAGTTTCAGATCCGTTGGCCGTATTTCCTTGGAGCCTGAGTCCCTTCCATGGGAAACGAGTTGGCATTCAGAGTATGCCCTCACCACCTTGAGAGCTGGAGGTCTCTCCAAAGCACTCCTCTTATGAAGAGTATGCCTCACTCTTAGGACCAAGTCCACAATGGTGATGGTGGGCCCTCCTACCCGATGCCAGGAATGACTGTATTACGGGTGAGGAACCTCCGTTCTATATATGCCTGCAGATAAGTCCTTCAACAATTCAATTTAGGGAAACATCCAGATATGAGCTTAATAAATCAAAGGCTAGCCCAACAGCTTTATAGACCACCAGCTGGATGCCATTCTCCAGAGAGTCAATGTGCTCAATGGGCAGAGGTTTCATGTTGGCAGTATAACAAAAAGACTTACACTAGTACTATTGTTTGACTCCAATAAATCCAGGAGCCAATAAGGTGTGCAAATTGCAGAAAGACAGCATTTTAATGCATGCAATTATCAACCGGGACCAAAAGTAACCAAAAGGCTGAGAACTCTCAACCCACCCATACTGGGTCACAGTTTTTATAGACAAAACCACAACATTACAATTCAGTAAATGCAAATTCCTATTCTCCGACTGGCTCTTGCCTTTCACAAACCTAAGGATCGACATACATTACCCTACTCTATTGGTTAGTACATTACACGTGAGATTCCAAGTCCATCCCCCTGCAGATGACCTAATATGGCAATTAGTAAAAGGGAAACCAGCACCCTGTGTAAACAATATTAAATACACTAACATCCTTCCCCAGGACACCAAACATCTTGCCACCCTAGACCATACCCAGACCTTGCAGCTTCCTTATCGGGATTCAAATCTTTGCAACTACCGCACTGATACATGTTGCTGTCCCCATTCCACAGCCAGGCCCAGGACAGGAATTGTTCATTTGCAGGATGTTCATCCTGAATGGAAAAGGGAGATTCTTATTGAAAAAGACCTGTTACAGAAGTTCAATTTTTACAAAGTAATTTCTTGTATTATTTGTGCTACCAAGCCACTTGGCCACAAACTCAGTAGTCCTAAAACTTCACTAGAGGGCAGTATATACAAAGCGTGATTCAGTATTTTGCAGTGCCTCTGTTATGAAGAATTCTCATTTCTGTGCTAATTCCCTTCTGCCTTAGAGACCCCCAGCTCTGTTGCTGGACTTTAGGACTTTTTTAATTTTTATCGTGGAGTGAGTGAGACCTTTTTCTCACTCTCTCAAGTATTTTTCTCTAATTTGGACTCTGTGTTTCTTTTGGTTTTGGGGTCTGACAAACTCCATAGGCATCACCTTGTTGTATTGTGACACACAGTGCCTTCAGTGCAGTGTCACAAAGAAGTCCTTTGGATTTCTGCTAAGGCTTAAATACCTTATCTTGGATAAACTACTTTTTCCAAGAGAAGGAAAGTGAAATTGACTTTACTTACCTTTTTCTCTTTGTAGACCCAGCACACATCATCTTATGTGGAGTGCTGCGGGGTTACATAGTATCCTCTTTGTCTACCTTCTCATGTAACATGGCTGGTGGCAGTGGTTACATTTTCCTACCATTGTGCGCTTTTACCACAGACTGAATCCTTAGCTGCAGTATTGCATCCATTGGTGCACATTTTGTCAAAATGACCCTGGTCTTTTTTCGCCATTTCTTTTTTGTAAGGTCCTTCTTGAGATTTACTCGGCGTGCCAAACTAGGTTTGGTACCTTTGTTCATTTTGTCTTTGGCAGGATTTGCTGGTGAAGCCCACCTCTGGCTCCAGTGTGTCTGGCAGTGCAGGAAGCAAGGGAGGTTCCCGCAACTCTCTGTACTTAGTTTTCTTGGTTACAGGAATACACCCAAAGGTGATTGGGTGGCTAGCTGTCATTGGAGGACAGCCACCCTGCTGTATGAGTGACAGCTAGGCTGAGAATGAATGGGAGAAACTTGCACAAAAGTTGAGGTCTTTTGCATGGAAGGCAGAGTTGACCACTGGATGAAGTAACCGAAGAAGAAACTGGAAGAGAAGCTTGCTACACCATCCTGGACCGTTGGTTTGCCCGATGAAGCCCTGCTGTAGTGCTGAAGCTCCATGTTTCGAATCAACTAGAGAAGCCCGGAACTGACGACTTCTTCCCTTGGGTTGGTGGGACCAACTGACCCCAAGACGAACTTGACTAGAACCCCTCTCACTACTGGCTGTACTTCTTCGCTGCTGCTGGAACTGAGTGCCAGGGGACAGGAACACCAGAATCGAGCTCCAGGAAGAACCTCCAGACTCCCGCAAAGCAGCACTGCCCAAGCCTGAGCCACCTCAACAGAGTGCTGGACCCTAGAAGCAAGGTGAGCCCATAAGCTGTCCAAGAACCATGGTGGTGCTATTTGTGAGTAGCTGAAACCACGAAGTACCGCTGATCTGAATTGTGACCATTGCTGCCGCCAACCTTCAAACCATAGTACAGGAGTCCCCAGATGTCCTCCCTCTTATCCCCACGACTGAGGCCCAGGATCAACAGGATCTGAAGGACTACAACAGGAAGAGAGGTCAGCTGGATCCCTTTCTTCAGACTCAAGGTACTGTGTAACTAGGGTTACTTACCTCTGGTTGTCTGTAGCTTGCTTGTTCTCACTGGAAACTTGCATTTGTTGCTTGCATCTTTGCTTCTCACAAGCCTCCCAGCTTGTGGCCCAGCAGTGATTATTTTTGCTACAAAACTTTCTTTAACATTGTGCAACACTTTTGTGCTATCTTCAAGAAGTGCCTCAGCTCTCCTACACTTTGCTCAACTGACATTGGCCGGTCTGGCTCCCGGTAGACTCTTCTTACCCTTTGACCTTGTGTTAATCTGTCCCTCAAAAAGTCATACACACCTTACTTGTATAGCTGGGAAAGGGTTAACCTACATTGCATTGGGGGATTCAAAAGTGCTTACCTGTTAGGAGAAACTTGTTGACCATTGTTTCCTTCCCTAACCTTTCCCTTTTTTCTTTTGCCGCAACTCCAGTATTGCATTTAAGTGTAAAGTGATATATCAATGTCCACAGTGTCCTAGCTATTGAAGTCATCTCAGGGCAGGGTGTAGGAAGTGTGTGTGTGATATCCCAAAAGGGTATCTACTTACTTAACTGAAACTGATGGAGTGTATTTTTGAAGTGTATTTAAGTGTTGCAAATTGCTCCCTTCTAAAGAAGGCTTATTTTAAAACTGACTGCTAAATTAATAAATAATTATTTTAATCAAGAAACGTTCAATATACGTGTTATTTCAATACATGTCACTGTGAATCTCTATGTTGCAACCCTACAGCTCACATTGACCCCTCTTGAGATAGGCCTGGCTGTTCAGTCACTCTACCAACCTCTGTAGTCGAGGCCTGTACGAAAGGTTGGGTTACCTATTGACAAGAGGACAATGCTGGTGTAGTCTCCCACAGGGTTACTACATACAATCTTGCCTAACAGCCTCAACCCGAGGCCTAGTACACACAAGGAAATGCCTTTTGCCACTAGAGTATTTCCATCTGACTAATGCTAAGGTTGTTATTAGTCCATGAGCATGAATTTGCTGGGAAAGCTTTATGAGATATGACAACAGGAACTCCATCTCTGAAACAATAGCTAAACTGTTTATTTGCACTGCCTTGCTATCCAGCCATGCACTTGGCAACTTGAAAAATTCTCCTGGATACTGCAGAAACGAGGCTTAATCAAAAAAGGGCAGAGAGATAAAACAACATGGTAATGATAACAACATTACATTTGCAGAAACCCTCACATTTCAAGTATTCTCACAGACTGTATTGCTGTTTACGTTTAGGGCATTGTATTTGCATATTAACACTATTCGCTTATTGTTCACTGTAGACACTGTCAGCCAAGTCCCCAGTGCTTCTGACATGGCGAGTGTTGAAGTGAACATTTTTCCATCCCTACTTGTGATTCTGCTCTCTTCTGTCTCATGTTTTTTTATTTTTTTTTTTAAATTAAGTTCGGTATGTGTAGTATGGTGGCATTCAGCGTTCTAATGCCTACAAGAGTGTGATGCTTTGGTCAGGAAGTAAGGGGTGAAACCAATGATAGCAGGAGTGGCACATTGCCATACCACTGATGCATGAAAGACAACAGGTGCATGTTACAGCATGTGGTACGGAGATAATTGTAGTTGCAGCTGTCGTGTATAATGTAAGGTCACAGAATATCATTTCTGTTGCAACTATTGCAAAGCAGCTATCACAAAGCAATACAGACCCAGACGATCTCATACCTGTAACGCTCATGCAACAGAGGGATCATCAACAATTCTGATGTTTGCAGCTATCCTGTAGCGAGGAGAGCCTGAACGCTTCTCATGCTTGGGATTCACGTGCATGCGCAAATGGTCAACTTTACAAAGACATATCTAATGTTTGTGGATCTCCTTTCACAGGGAGAACCCAGAAAATATTCCCATGCGTGTGCTCTAATGCATTCATGAGAGCGTGAGAATGTGTTATATGTATGGCTCTTGTGCAGCAGAAAGAACACAACAGCTCATATCTGTGGTTACAGTGCAGCTGGAATAACCCAAAATGTTGTCCTATTTGTGGCTCTTCCATGATTGGTGGAGGCCAAGCAATAGTCGTGTTTGTGACTATTGTGCAGCTGGGAGAGCTTGATACATTGTCATGTTTGTATCTCTCATGCAAAGGGAAGAACCAAAATAATTCCCAGCTTTGTGGCTTCCGTGCAATAGGGACAACAGGAACAATTCTAATACTTGCAGCTCTCATGACCTAGGAACAACCCTAACAGATGTACAACTTTGCAGCTCACGTGCAGTAGGGAGATGCCAAAAAATGAGCACGTGCGCAGCACCATTCACAAGAGGAGATCCCCCTAAATTGTCATGTTCTGTTTCTTGGGTAACCATGAGAACTTGAAAAATTGGAATGGTTGTGTCTCTCCTGCAGCTTCAAGAACCCAAACAAATCTTATGCTTGTGGCTATCATGCAGCAGGAATAACCCAACATATTGGGTAGATACCGTTGAGGCTGCTTTAACAACATGCTCACTTCCTTCTAGTTAACCTCTCTGATGTATTTATCTAACTAGGCCATGCTTTTAAGAAATTGCTTTTGGGGATCTTGACTGTGGTGCTATCTGAAATTGTATGGGAAATACCTTATAGGAATTCTAATTACATTTTATTTTGTGCTTTTATGGATTTGTGTGGGGACAGAAAACAGGGGTATCGCTATCTGGAAGTATTTCTTCCATTTCAGTCTGCTACATCGCTCCCTCCTGTCACTGTCCACACGAATGTGCCAGTGGGAGCGGCCACGCAGTAGACACGCCTGTGGTGCAGCCCCGACATCTTTTTTATCCTTGCAACTGTGATTAATAATCTAAAGTCAGCATCTCCTATGTACCCCATCCGTCTCCCCCAAAAATCATACCCTTGTTTACTGCTTCTATTCAACATTCTTTTTATCTCTTGTTATTCCTGATTCTCTGAAAAATGCACTCATCACCCCACTCTTAATCAAACCGCATTCAGATCCATCCCTTGTGGTCCATTATTGCCCCATATCCCGTCTTCCAGTCCTTATTCAGCTCATGGAGGAGATTGTAACTCCTCAGCTCTCTCGCTTCCTGGAAGAGAATAATCTTTTACACTCCTTTCTGTCTGGCTTCAGACCATGTATGGGTACAGAATCTATCATGATCGTGCTCTTAGATGATCTTGTACTGCTTCTGGATCGCAGGGAGGTCCCGGTGTTGATCCTTTTAGACCTCTCTGCGGCCTTCAACACAGTTGATCATGACATATTTCTGAAGCTTGGAGAAGGTTGGCATCTCTGGTATACCACTCACATGGCTAACTTCATTCCTTTTAGACCATATGCAATCAGGATTCTATTGTTCTTATGATTCTACCCTGACTGTTATTTCCTGTGGTGACCCTCATGGATCTACCCTGTCTCCACTCCTTTTTAATCTGGATCTCTGTCCTTTGGCAGATTTTATCTTGAAACACAGGGTGCATTTCTACATGTATGTGACAATAAACAGCTAGGAGGATAGCTCAGGGGCAACACGCTTGCCTTGGAAGTAAGACACTGTGGAGTAACACAGGTTTGATGCCCGTGTCCGCGCTTGGAAACCTCTGGGTATTCAGCATGTTATAAATAAACAATTACAACTACATAGTGTTTCGCTTGGATTCAATTGTTTTAGAGTCTCCATGTAAACTGAAAAACTGACTAGCGGCAATTGGGGACTGGATGGCAGAACACTGGTTGAAGCTGAATGGCGAGAAAATGGAGGTCCTGGTGATTGGCTCTCCTAGCCCAAATACCACCTGGAGTCCAGAGTTTTGGCCTGACTCCTTGGGCCTGTGCCCTGTCCATAGTAGCTCAGTAAACATCTTAGGTGTCAAACTTCTGCAATCTGGCTCTAAAGACACCAACATTATGTTGGTATGTAATGCCGTCTTTACCAAATTAAAAATGTGAAGGAAGATCCTTCCTTTTCTGTCTTCCGACTGATGGGGGAAGATGGTCACATTGTCCATTATGATAGGGATCACTAGGCTACTGCAATGGAATATACCCTTGACAACCGGCTTATCATATCCAGCAACAACAAAACCCTTCAAAACTTGGCAGCTCGATTGGCTATGAATGCCCCATGTCTTACTTCTCCAATGGCCATGCTATGTCGACTTCACTGCTTGCCTGTGACCTCTCAAATTTTAAGATTTTGTGCACTACTCACCAAGAAATCTTCAACATAGGTGCAACGTATTACAAGTAAAAGTGAATCATGATGACCCCACTAGGTGCTTTCCTGGCTTCTCAAAATCGACTAAAAGTCCCATGCTGTCAGAGAGTGCGCTCAGGATGATGCTCCTTATTGTTTCTTGCACCATCTTTGTGGAATGCTTCCTTCCCCCCCTCCCCGCCACTCCCACCATTCTGTGAGATCACTGATCATGCCCGGTTTTCGAAGGGTTTTAAACACTCATCTGTTTTAGTTCTCTGTTTCCCGGCTCATTGGTCTACCTGTTGTAGCGCTTAGATGCTTTTGGGATTTAGCTTACCATACCCGGCTCATTGGTCTACCTGTTCTAGCGCTTAGATGCTTAGATGCTTTTGGGATTTAGCTTACCATACCATATTCTCATGTGTGTGGCTCTTGTGTAATGGGTAAACGTATATCATATTTGTGGCTGTACGTCAGCTGAGATAACATAAACGTTCACATGTTTGTAATTGTGATTTTGTAAAGCGCTTACACACAAGTGAAGTGCTTTAAAGTGCTTCAAGGCAGGAAGGGAAGAAGGGAATACAGTTGTCATTCTTAGGCCTTGAAGATTCTGAATGATCAAACAACAATAACAAGCATGCTAGACCAGAGGCATATATACTAGTGTAAGTGCATGACAGAGAGTGAGGAGAGAAGGTGGGGGGGGGGGGATAGTACAAAAAGGAGGTCAGGTCTGGGCTTCACCAAGAGTGCATGCCCTTAGATTTATGACCTGAAGACAAAGGAATATGGCTAACAAAGAAAATGGAACAAAGATCAGGCCTTGTTCAATGGGGACAGCTATTTTGATCACATGGAACTAAGAACAGAAAATATGCCAGTAACGAATATAAAATGAAATGTGCACAGATGTCTACAAGTAAAAGGATTTCAAAAAATGTCCACTGCATTAAGCCTTTTTAGTACATATCACTAGAGTAACTGCAAAGTTGTTTTAAGAACATTTCAAGACAGTCACACCAAAGCACTCCACTGAAGGTGGCTTGTGCATCATTCTAAAAATAAAAAGGTGGACAATAACACGAAACATTTGCTGCACTGGTAGCATAGAGACTGATCAGTGCACCATAATAAACATGATTAAAGCTACCAAGTGATACAAACAGGAACTCGTTAACCCCAATAATCAGCTAAGATCCAGACATTCGGGGAAAAGTCAATGGGATGAAAAGTGCAAAAAGAAGCACTTTGCTTAAGCCACACATTACACTCAAGTTTCAGTCCAGGTAATTCCAGAGACATTGCTCTTTCTGATATATAGGACTATTCATCACTCAATTTGTCACAAGCCTTCTATTCTGATGTGTCTACTCTAGGTTTTCGCTTTCTCAGTCTTCACATAGCTTTGCTGGTATTGCTTGAAGATGCTGTTTTTCTCATCTACAAAGCCACTACAGTTTCCTGGAAAGGTTCTATGTTGTTAGTTTGTATTGTTGGATGGAGTCCTTCGAGGTGCAGTACTGTGGCTGGATGGAGTCCTGCGAGGTGCAGTACTGTGGCTAGATGGAGTCCTTCGAGGTGCAGTACTGTGGCTGGATGCAGTCCTGCGAGGTGCAGTACTGTGGCTAGATGGAGTCCTGCGAGGTGCAGTACTGTGTATTCTTTGCTTTACCTTGTACGAAATTCATTTGTCTTTATTCATTTTTACATGTTGGCTTTCAGGCACACTTCGAGGCTGGCAGACATTTTTCCTCAAGTCCTTCTTTCATTGATTCTGTTCACCAATACGTGTCTCAAGGTTTACCCTCTACTGACTCTTCGATGGCTGTTCATGACTTCTGTTTGAATCCGAATAAGTCTACTGTGAATAACTTGATGCTTCTCCGTACTCCGGTTCCTTCTTCCGGTTACTTGGGAGGAGAAAATAATCAATACTCGAGAAGGATGAGTGTGCGTTCAATAAAAAAGAAAATAATGTTGCCCTGGGATGCATGTCCCTCCATATGTCCCTCAGCCCGGAAGCCTCTATGAAGGAGTTACGCCTTCTATGTGGGGTGTCGCCCTACCCCTATACAGTGTCCTGTCTATCATTGGCTGTGATGTGTCATTGAAACTCCCCCGCCCCTGTAATATCCCCCACTTGTTCGTCCAGTAAAGATTGTACCCTATCTAGCACTTTTGCTTGTAACATTGGAAAGCATACACATTAATGATGCAAATCGTTTCTCCCCATAGGGTTCCTGTTAAGAGAATCGTCCTCCCATCCTGACCTCTCTGCACACAATTCACCACCAGTGGTAGTGATTTCTTTGTCAGAATTGCCATCCCCCACCCAGAACCCCCGGTAAACCTTGCATGCTCTGCCACCCAGTATCCACCCTCCCAAAGAACCTGCACTATTCCCAAAGTAGTGGTCTCTTGCAATAGCACTATGTCCGCCTGGTAGGCTATCAATTCTTCCACCAGACCTTGCTTGATCTTATCCAGGAGCCTATTCACATTCGACATGCAGCTGAAGGACCAATTCCATGAATTATCCGTAGCTATCATCTCCGCCCTGCATTCCACATCCCTGGCCCCCGGCGATGTGCCAACTCCTTTTCCTTGAAGGATGTGCTCCGTTCATCCCCTTTGGTTGCACTGAAACAACAACACCAAAACTACCCACAACCCTCTCCCCCTCCCAGTGCATCCCACCAACATGAAGTATCTGTCGCCGTTCAACTAACAACTAAGGAATGATCATCCCCACCCGGGCAATCCAGGTTTTTTTTTCACCACAACTCTCCAGCTCCACTCCGACATTAAAACTTTTGCCCATGCTGTTTCTAGACAGCCATAATACTCCCAATTATGTCTGCTGATCGACGTTCCATTATTGTCCATCTTGTCCTTCCCCTTGTCCCTTTACACTCAGCCCGTTCGTTGTTCGTCTGTTTCCTGTGGCTGCCTCTTGTGGCCTAGATCTGCTCCGTCCACCCAGTCCCAGGCCTCCTGAGGGGGGTTGAATAACCCTACTCATGTGGGACCCACCACCATGAGGGTTGCCGACAAAACCATCAAGTATTTTACTTCCGCTACTCGTAGCCGTCTCTTGATTTCTTCAACTGAATGTCTGGCCCTCTGCATTGACCTGGTAAAGTCAAAATGTATTGTTACACTTGTTTACCATGGTGGTTCCTTTCTTCCTTGACGTCTCTATTACTACATCCCTATCACGATAATTCGTTATTATGAAAGGTCCTCCCCTGTGCATATTTCGCCCGCTCTTCCGAGTGTTTAGTTCTGATTTTCAAGTCTTGAATATCATTCTGCATCGGCTATATTGCATCCTCCACCTCTGATATCCTGCTATCCGCCTCGCCCACTTTCATCGACATCTTTTGTAGATCCTGCCTTAGGAAGCTCACCTCCGCTCCTACTGCATCCATCTTGCCCGTCTGCCGGGATTTGGACTCTTGAATGGCTAGCAGGGGCTCACGCAGTGTAGGTAACACCTGTGGCATGCACAAGCTCGCTTCTATCCCACTTGTTTCATAGTCGGGGGGACCCTTAGGAGGCACAGTGAAAGAGTCCATCTGTACTTGAACCAGCATTTTCTTCCCTTTCTCCTTTGCCATCCTCGTGCTCTCCTTATGCACTGTTGTGATCCTCCTCCACCAGCGGGTGCTGCTGTGCCCTACCCCCTTTGGGCTGTTCTATCTATGGGTGATCCCCGGTGGAACTCTTTCTCTGTCCTGTGCCCCACCCTTTCTCCTCCCCCTGCAGGCAGGGGTCTGGCTGTGCAGATTCTCGAAGCAGTTGGGCGGGCCCCTCCTCTGGCCTGGGGCCTGCCCTGCTTGCTGTTCCTCCGCTGTTGTGGGTGTCTGAGCATGACTGCTTGTCTTTTCTGTCTCCTACGGGGCTATGATCCTTTCAGCTGGTACAAGCAGTTTTACATGGCCATTGGTCCCTGCACAGTGTTCTTTGGCCAACTTGCTTGCTTATCCCCTTATTGTCCAATCCTGACCTTGTTGACAGCCTTTAATTGCTGATATAATTGTTTCTGGGCCCACGTCCCATGCCCTTTGTTTACCAGCTCCTTGGCTATTGTCTTTTAGTCCTTTGGGGCGTGAAGTCGGCTTGCAGGAGTCCTTTCCATGGGAGCCTCGTGGTGGTCAATCCTGCACCTCACTTTGCATTTACCTGTCTGGCAATGGGACCGTGATGGGAGCTCTTACCTCATCCCTGTTTCTGCATGGCTCACGGATCCCAGCTGTTGGTTTGCTGCTCGATGTCCCTGCCTCTCGTATGGGGCTAAGGTATTTTTCTGGGTCCAAAATCCCGTGCTTCTCTCCCTCAGCAATCACCTCAGTGACTGTCTGCCCCGCCTCTCTCTGCCATGTTAGTCTTGTTGGCGACTGCTGTTCAAACACAAGTTTCTCCCTGCTGCCCCCTCAGTTTACTCTCTGATGTGGCACAGAATGTACCCCGCAGCTCTGATGCACAATCCTGTCTGATGGCCACTGGCAGAGCAGTGTGTAAGCTTTTGTTGCCTTGTGAACACGGCATCAGAGCAGAGCTAGGCAGAGAGAGTCTAGTCCGCCATTCAGCGCAACGGCTCCCGGAGCAGCACTCACTTCTGAAGTCATGCGTTTGACACAATACAGTGCTTTTGGAGCAATGCGGGTGACAGGAAACAGTGCATGTCTCTTCAATACTGTCTGGGATGATGTTGTCCATCACATAGTGGAAAATCGCTCATGACAATTACAGAAACTTCATTTCCCACGCAGGGACGTCATTTTACCAAAATGCCAGGGGTAGCAGAAGTGACATCACACGACCCTTGACCCTTGATGACATCACAGGAAGTGGTGTCATTTGACCCCACCCCGAAGTGATATCGCCGGAAGCGATGGAACACAACCTTTCACCCATTGACAAAACAGGAAGTGGCACCACATAGCATTGTACACACCTGAAAAATATGGTTACAATATCACTATAATGTGATGTACATTTCATACAAGAATGGATCACCATATGTATTGTTAAGATCAGTGTGTATAGGTCCATATTAGCAAATTACTGTGAATGCAAGCAGACGTCCATGGCCAAAAGATAATGATTTGTTATTATATAGCCCTTCTTCTTAAGCGCTTTATATAGAAAAAATATACACCCAATATCACCCAACCTGTGTTGGTACTCATTTATCGACCTCAGAAGAATGAAAGGCTGAGTTGAGGCATTTAATAACAGACTAAATCAGTGACTCACCCCTGTAGTGTGCCTGAAATAAAACTTTAATGAGTCTAGCAATTATTGTATAGAATTCCAGAAAGGCACATAATTTGGTATTCCTATTCTTTCTTATTTAGGGTCAGTGTTGAAAGTTTTAGATTTGTGGCACTCCTGTTCTTATTTTTCTTCTTTTTTAAGGTGCCTGAACAAGAAAACCAGCCACTACAGAATTAAAAAGCCACATGTACATGGTGCTGGCCACAGCCCAGAAGATTACTTACATTAGAGGTTGCAGGGGAGAACACCGAGGTCGTAAGGGAGCGCTCAGAGGTCGCAGTTGCAACCTCTGGCGACCCCTAAATGACTTCCCTGTTCCCACGGAAGTTGATGAATGTATGCCATCTCAACAGTAGGAAACATACATGCTTCAGTGGTTCATGTACGGGTTATGGCCCTTCAAGCTTACACGCTTCAGCTCTACACTTACAGCACTTATGTTGAGGTCACTGCTGCCTCTGCTGTAGATCGGGACATCAATAACGTTGCTGCGTAATCGCAATGCTCCAACTAGTAGTAGCTGGAATCAATTTACAGGATTCATGCTTTTCCCAATAATTGGGAACAATGACAATTTGTTCACACTAGCTCCTACAGTAAAGACTAGCAATATTGTCTACTAAGAAGCAATGGTTTAGTTCATTAAATACATTTCAAACTAGAACTGAAATAAGAAGTATTTTGAGAAGCACGGGTACACCTCCTAGTGTAATAATACACATTTTCTATAAAGGGGCTTTGCACACTTGCCAGATGGCAATTCCTCACTGCCTCACTGAATGAGGACATTTGCCATCTTTTATGATTGATGCCCTCCTCAATAAAACATGCCTAAAACAGCAATTGCAACTCTACTGGCATAAAGAACCCTTACATATTGCTTGGCATTGACTTTGCAATAACAACTGAGAGCATTGCATTACACCCTTATCCGTCTGACATGTGCACAGTGGAAATTCAGCAGGTGGCATTTTCAGCTGCAACAAATCCCAGCTGAAACAGTCGGGTCCTAACCACTGTCCCACCACTTCCTTCACATTCTACTAAATGTAACACCTGCCTTTCCTCTTCCATCAGATATTTTCATGCGCAAAGGGGTCTGGTTCCGGACTGCATGCGCCTGCTGACCCGATTAAAAGTGATCACAGCCCATGGGTGTTTATTAAACTGTATAGGAAGGTTGGAAAAATGCCTAATCTAAACCTAAGTCTAAAACGGGAGCAAGCTACAACACTCAAATAATAATAATCATAATAATAATAATAATAATAATAATAATAATAATAATAATAATAATAAGACAGTGCTAGTGGCGTTTTGTCAAATAAAAAGGCCCTATACTAAGAAAGACCTACTGCCAATCCTTACGCTAAATACAAAGAAGAGTGTGGGATAGTGTTCACAAGAAAGAAAGAAGTGTACATAAATAATAAATCAGGATGTGTTAGCTGGGGGGGGTCTCCCTTCCCCATGCTTTGAGCACGGGACAAGGTGGGATTCCGGAGCACAGCACATGCTTGAGCTTTC
Organism: Ambystoma mexicanum; assembly: GCF_040938575.1. Taxonomy (NCBI): domain Eukaryota; kingdom Metazoa; phylum Chordata; class Amphibia; order Caudata; family Ambystomatidae; genus Ambystoma; species Ambystoma mexicanum. The sequence continues at coordinate 1,158,448,211 of NC_090928.1, read as the reverse complement.
CCAGCACAAGCCAACAGTTCTGCTCTCAGCTGTCAGGCCTTCTGTGGTTAACATCTCTTTTCAACAAAAAGACTCTTGCCTCCGAGGACCTGAGGTATCCAAAATAATAAACAAAAAGTTCCTTTCCACATGTCTGTTGGGTGATTTATTTATTTGTATTTGTTAAGCGCACAGAATCAGCCCTGAGGCATCGTGTCGCTGGTTACAGAGATAGCTCTGGTTACAGAAATAACGCGACTTAGTTACAACATAGGAAAAACAGCATACAGTGTTAGACAAAAGCACCATTTGCAGTGTGTGTAAGTTGGATGTCGGTAGAGGAGGTTTAGTTAAAGAGAGGTTTTGAGTTTTTTCTGAACGCCAACAGGGAGCATTCTGCTCTTAGAGCGTGGGGGAGATTGTTCCAGAGTCTGGGTGCTATGTAGGGGAAACCCCGCCCACCTGCTGTGGTCTTGTTGGTTGGTGTAGCACAGTCTGGACGGTCTGGATGAAGTCGGTCTGAGGACAGTGTCTGAGAGGTATGATGGTGCAGTGTGATAGATACATTTGTGGGTAGTAGTCAGAACCTTGAAGGTGATGCGTTCTTTGACAGGGAGCCAATTTCTTTTTTATTTTTTTAAATTTTTTTTGTAACATATAGTTTCTTACAAACTTTTATTACAAAGTAGAAAAAAATCCTCTCATTTCATTTCCAATTTTTCCTATGTTCCACCTATCGCATTTTCCTTCTCCTTTACATCAGATTTTCTACTATTCCATCATATGATAGCATCTATAAAATGTATGACTGAACATGACAGGTGCACCGAAGTCCCACTTAATATTCGGAACCACCAATCATCCATATTCATGTTTATGGGAGCAAACTTTCCCAGATGCAGAGTTCTCGAGTCTTTGACCATATGACAGACGTTAATTAGATGCCTTATCGATTCTGTTTCAATCAAACAGTATCTGCTTACATTGACCTGTAGTCTGATCATGTCTCATTAGTAACATTTCTTTAGTTTTTATTGCATTCAGGCACAAACGAAGAAATCCATCACGATGATGTTGTGATGGAAATTTCTCTCTGCCCCTACTTTCAGTGCTATGCTGATGATACCCAGCTCATTTTCAGGCTACCCTCGGCCTCCTCTTCTCCTTCCCTCATCTCTGACTGTCTTTCTGCTATCCAGGAATGGTGTGCCCCCAACGACCTCTGCCTTAATGCCAGTAAGACCGAGATTCTACTCATCGGCACACCCACTCCCTCCTTCCCTGCAGCTCTCTGGCCGGCCTCTCTTGGCCCTCTTCCTGCTCCTACCTGCAAGGCTAAAAACCTCGGGGTCATCTTCGACTCCACTCTCTCCTTCTCGCCTCACATTTCTGATGTTTCTAAGAAGTCACACTACCTGCTGCACCTCCTCAGAGGTATCCTTCCTTTCCTCTCCTTCCCCCAGAAGCTCACAGTCTCCAGAGCCCTGGTTCTCTCGAATCTGGACTACTGTAACAGCCTCTACCTAAATCTGCCTGCATCTACTCTCCGCCCTCTGCAACTCATCCAGAACAGGACTGCAAGACTTGTCCTTGGCCTCAAGCCCCAGGACCGTATCTCTCCAGGACTGAAATCGCTACACTGGCTCCCTGTGGCTGCGAGGATTAAGTTCAAAACCCTCTGCATTGTCCACAAGGCCTTCTGGGGCCTGGGGCCAAAATACCTTCACCTCTCCCTTCCTAAATATCTTCCTTCTCGTGCACTTCACTCATCCGCCTCCAACTCCCTCAGGGTCAGCCGCTTCTCTAAGCAACGAGTTGGTGGGAGATCTCTCTCTGCTGTAGGGGCCTCCCTCTGGAACAGCCTTCCTGCCTCCCTAAAACTTGAGGAGAACCATCTCTGGTTCCGGAAGTGCCTCAAAACCCTCCTCTTTGCTTCTGCTTTCTCTCCCTCTCTCCCCTGCTAAATCACTGAAATTGTACTAAATCAGCAACTGGGCCACTCACCAATCTCGGTCCTTGGCCCAGCCACTCTCCCCTGCACTGCTTTCCCGGCAACCCCTGCACTGCGGGACTCTCTCTGTATCGCTACAGCCCCTCTGTCCAGCACTTGCCTGCACTTATCTTGCACTTGCCACCAGCTGGCCCTTATTATTTATCTTGTTTGTTACTAACTGTGTACTGCACTTTCCCCCCTCCCTTTCCCCCTTTCACTTTTCCCGTCCCCTTAACCTTGCACTTGCGCGATCTGAATGACACCTGGCCTAGTTGGATCGTTGTCTGTCTCCCTTTGTCCCCCCCTCCCTGCCTCGTCGCGCCTTGAAACACTTGTGTATTGGCGCGTTACAAATGCCATATCATATCATATCATATCATACCTCGGCATTAAGTTCAATTTATTCTTGGTGGGGCCAAGTTTTGGGGCAGTTGGTAAGCCTTCCAAATTTGCCAGATTTTGTATCCATGCCCATTCTTGCAGTTTTCTTTTTGCAATTTTTGGTTGAGCCGTCAGCATCTCACAGTTTATTTGGCGGCTTGCATGATTGCCTTTAGGTCTTTTACCCATTTCGAGAGTATTCCCGCATATGGTTGACATTTACGTAAAGTTTGTCTAATGCCAACTCGTTTCTGATGACTGTGATCGATATATATTTTGGCAGTTTTAATACTCGCTTCCAAAATATCACTTCCAGTTTTGCCCAAATTCTGTGATCTACGTTCCACCCTGCTTCGGAACCGAAGGTGATGGCCGGTATTACCTTTTGCAGGTAGAACGTCCGTACTGGTGTTAAGGTGAATTTTCCATATAGACTATGGATTCGTGCACCTTGAATTGCTAAGGTTTTGGTTTGTTGCACAATGGGCCTGATCACGACTTTGGCGGTAATGGCGGCGGCATTAAAGCCAGCAGTATTAGCTCTACCACCGAACTCCCCAGCGCTAATAGCGCCGGATCATGAGTTCGGAGGTAATGTAATTCCTCATTCCCCATTGAGCCCATTCGGGAATGCCCCATTCCCCATTGGGCTCAATGGGGAAAATTCACGTTCTTACCGCCGGTGGATTTCCCGCCGGCGGTAATAGCGCAAATTTTCAGCGGATTTCCCCCCAGCCAAGAGCTGGGGGAAAATCCGCCGAAGTCCTGATTTGGCAGACCCTTAAATCTGGCGGTAATAGCGTGACCGCCGGATTTAAGGGTTACCGCCAAAGTCGTGATGAGGCCCAATGTCTTGCACCCAACTCCATTCACATATTGATTTGCTGACCATGACACCCAAGTATCTGATTTCCGCTATTTCTGCGATAGGTATGTTTTCAATCCTATATCAGAAGTTTTTATTTTTGTTGCCTTTTACTGATCCAATCTGCATGATTTTTGTTTTGCTGACGTATATTTTTAGCTCATTGTGGTTCATATAATGCTGGAGATTTGTCAGCAATCGTTGGAGTCCTATCTGTGTGGTGTCCACCAAGACTAAGTCGTCAGAGTAGGTTATACAGTTGAAATGTTGACCATTTATCTTTGGAGGAACACATTTCACATCAATCAGTGCAGCCGGCACGTCGGCAATAAACAATTTAAACAGACATGCAGCAATCGGGCAGCCCTGTTTTACGCCCTTTTGCATCGTCATTGCTTCTGATAATTGGTCTTTTTAATCTATTCTTATTTGAATTGTTGTCATTGTATGCAAATCTTTTATAGGTTGTAAGAGACTTCCCGGGCAGTCCCAATTTTTTTATTTCTGCCACAGCATTTCACGATTGATTGTATCCAATGCTTGTTGCATATCAATATAAGCGAGGAAAAGCTTTGTTCTTTTTTCTAGGGCATCTAATTTTAATATGTTTACCAGTGTCAGATTGATTTTAGTCCCTATGCCCTTGGTGAAACCAGTTTGACGACAGTCGGTAATTTTCTTCTTGGTTGCCCATGCTGTAAGTTTCTGCTGTAGGAAGATAGCAAAAATCTTGCCGATTGTATCAAGTAGGGCATTCGGGCGATAATTGGCTGGATCAGCCCGATTGCCTTTCTTAAAGATTGGAACTATTATGGCCGTTGTCCAAGAGTGTGGTATTTTCTTGTGCTCTGCAATTCTTGCAAATCGGTTTGCGATGAAAGTCGCCCATTCACGTTTGCTTGCTTTCAGCATAACGTTGGTAAATCCGTCCGGTCCAGCTGCACGTGAGTTTTTCAACTTTACAATTATGGCACATATATCTTCGGCCGTCTCATTGCAGTCCCATCGAGCCACCACTTCTTCTTGTGCAGGGGAAGATGGTACATTATCTTTTGAAATTACTTTGTTGTAATGTTTTTTCCAATCACTTTTGGTCACCCCACTGGCCATCATATCGGCTTGATTTCTAGAACAAATATTCAAGGTGCGCCAAATTTCTCTACAATTGTTCGATTTTATTAGGCCCAGCATGACTTCACCTCGTTCTTGATCGCGCAAAAAGGCAAAGGCTTTAACCCAATCGTGATATTTTTGCTTCCGTTGTTTGATCAAAGCCAGGACATCCAGCCCACCTTGCAATTTCAGTTTGCGGATTTCTTTGTAAGACTTCTTTTTTTCCTCTTTTACTTTCATGCTACATTCATGAGTGTGTGTTTTATTTGTTTGTTTTTTCAATAAGGATCTTTCTTTTTGGCGAGGAAGCAATGCAAGGTAATTTAATGCATCTCCGTGAGACTTGGCCAGCTTTTGAAAATTGCTGGTCAGCAAGGTTATTTGTTTATTCATTATTCTTAGCCTATTTTGCCCGTTTGTTAAATCCAGGTTTTGGTCCATTCTCGAAATGTCTGTTTTTAGGGGCAAGATCATGTCCAAAACCAAAACATCATGATCGCTATTTGTTGTCTGGATTGTTCTCAGTCTCACAATTTTGTGCCAAAAATGTTTTGACAACCAGATATAGTCCAAGATCTTCTCATAGCCCATGTTATGCCAGGTGGTGTGGGGCGGTATATCGCCCTCTACCTGTCAATTAGCCATATCACAATCACGTGCCTCCATTTCGATTTCCCATTTGGCGCTTCTTGAATGATGAATTTGCCCTTCCTTCCAGGTCTCTTTGATTCGATCTCCATTTGTATTGAACCAAGTAGTGTTCATGTCGCTGCATATAATTATGAGCAGGTCACGATAGATTTCTTGATATTTATCTATAATCGCAGTTACTGATGACACAAATCTTCCTGATGTTATCTGGACCGGGTTCCAGTACACATTGAGTAGCAGTAGCTGCTGCATTTTGGATGTTTTTGTAGCAACGTATTGCATCAGTGTGCTTTGCACAAATATGTTTGGATATACAACTTCGAGCACTTCCCAATTTGTTCCAATCTTTACCATCGTTATTAGTCCTGAGAATGGACGGCCTTGAGAGTTTTTCCCTGCAGGATTTAGCAAAGTGACATAGTCATCTTTCACCAGAGTACTCTTCAGCCATGTTTCCTGGAGACATATTGCAAAGATATTGCTCAGGTCTACAGGAAAGTCCTCATATAGGTGGCGTAATCCTCGTCTGATCCATGATAGCAGTGTAGAGGATGTTTCTCCAAGGTTCTGTATTAGCTAATGGTTCCTCCCACCAGTCTTTCCTTTTCCAGATGTTTGCTGCTGGTTTGGCGCTGTGGTCCTATGTTGTCTTAACTCATCTCTGCATTGCTCACTAGTAAACTCGTTCTGGCACTTGTCACTGTTTTTAGGTTGATTTGGATGTGTTTCATGCAACACTTCCGACACCTCAAAACCTAACAGCAGCAGTTCATCTTTTGCAGACAATATGATCTTGCGTACCACCTGAGATTTTATGTGCAGGTATACTCGGTCAGCTTGATCTTCAGAAATGTATTCAACAATTGAAATATCACGAGAGGACACAGTTCTTAGAGCCGGTACTGAATGAAGAAGTCGGATTATGTTTCATCTATTTAGATTAACATTGTTGTCGTCTTCAAATACATTCACAACCAGAATTTTCGAAGTCAGTGGTTTGAGGTCTGCCCTAATTTTTTGTTCAACTTGACTTTGCTCCTTCTGTCGCTGAGCTGTGGTTAATTTGGGATTCAATTTCACTGTCATTTTCGGTTTTGATTTTTGGTTGACAGTTTGTTGGCTTTCTTTGACAACTCTTTGGAAGGGTGCTGGAGTGACCTTTTCTTTCCTGATTCCGCTTTGTCTTTGTCGATCCATCCGTGCACCTTCGTAATCCAGTATTACTTGAGCCAGTATTAGTTTTTGCAATCCAAGGATTTCGAGTTTTCGTCTCAGCCTTATTAGCCTGCTTATCCACGTCATCATGGTCAAGATGAGCTTGCCTCATGTCCGTCAACGCTATTTTCTTCCTCATAGTCTTCAGAGTAGATGGAGAGGTTACATAAATCTTCGGATGAGGTCACTTAATGGATTGACTCTGCTTCCGACTCCAATATTAATCTTTTTTTGGTATTTAAGGTGAGCGGGTGCGCCGTGGTTACCTCTACAATTTTCTGCGCAGTTTAGCTGACTCCCCCTTTTTTTCCCGATCAAATAGGCTTGGTTTGGCTGGTGTTGTTAGATTTCTTATGAACTTTCTTGAGCTACTGGTCAATTTATTTGGTGCACAATTTTTCTTTTTCTCCCTTTTTTTTTAGTTTGTCCAGCACCTGACCCTGACTCTGCACTTTCTGCTTTGGGTTTGCAATCTTCAAAGTTTTTGCAGCTCCACTAAATATGGCAAAAGACATTTTTGATGTTGAGCAGTGTGCGATGACAGGCGATTGTTGTAAAGGGGCTTTTTCTGTCAGCTCGTTATTTGTCTTTTTCTCGGCCTTATCAGAAAGCACTGACGGTCTAATTTCAAGATCAATGAATCCGACCTGGGTATCTTCTGTCACATTTGGAATCACACTCTGAATAGCTGGTGTCGCTTTTGGCAACATTGTTGATGGGGTCTCAGTTTCTTCAGGAATTAAGTTCCTTGAATCTCACAAAGTATCAGGATTAAGCACAGCATTTTCCTGCGTGTTCATCATGGGAGCCTCAATTGGCGTGATTGCCTGTATAGTCACGTTTGGAACGCTGCGGCTCAACTCAGAGACCGTTTTAGGATTGTATCTCATGATTTTAGTCAATTGGTTCATGCACTCGATCATAGTGTCCATCAGTACTTTTTTTTCCAGAGTGTCTTTCACAGCTATTTCGTTCAGTCTATTATGCCACAATGTTGAAGTTGCTGCTTCATTATCCAGACGACCTTGTAGCATTGTGTTCAGACTTTCCATTTTTGTTAACTTTTCGTTTATTTGCCCTAACTTTGCCCCATTATTTTGTACCGCTTTGTGTACATTTTCATAAAGCTTGGTAAATGGGATTAGCGCCATAGATGTCGCTGCTAATACATAGTTGTGGATCTGTATGGTGCGGCTGCCGACAGGTTGGATTTGATTGCAGAAGATGCCTCTTTTAGAACATGCGTGCAATAATTTTCATTGCTCGTGTTATACGGTTTGTGGTCGTTTTGAATTCCAAGTCCCGCAGTTCCCTGCGACCGCTGGTTGGAACCGTTCAAGTCAGACTGTGTCTTCGGGGTAGAACAGTGAGACGGGGGCCTTGCCGGTAAGCATTTATCTTTGGTGTTATGAAGGGGCCCGTTGACTCGATAAATCGCTGATTTTACATTTGAGCCATATGCGGGATGTCGGCTGGACCCCAAATCCTTGCACTGTGGCGACTCCGCGTATTGCATTTGATCTGCATTGGTTGGCTGTGAGTTTTACAGCAGACTGCGTCTTTCCACCGTCTGCGACTTTTCGGATGCCGAACCTTGTATTTTTTTTTTGGTGTTTGCCAAGCTCTCAGACAGATGCTCCTTCATTATTTCGAAGTCAGCTCTGAGGCGCTCTGTGAGCCGGTCTTCCCGCCCAGCAAGGTCAAGCCTGATGGGGTTTAAGATTGGTTCTCTAGTATGCACTATTGCCATTTATATGTGCGAATGTGGAGTAATTTTTGGAAAATTGCTTTTTGCATTGGTGATAAGTTTCTCCAATATTCCTTTCGTGCCTTTCTCTGTGAGCACGATATTTGTTTTGTTAAAGTTTGTTTGCGGTGCCATGTTGGAATGTTTCTCGATGACAGGTGGCTCTTGGACAGCACTATTTGTGATGTTTGCGAGATTTATACTGCCGCCTTTGTTTTTTCTGCAAAGGTGAATTTTAAGAGTCTTGTATCAGTGTTGATAGTTGGCACTTCCATCTGCAGCAACCCGATGTCAGTTACATCAAATGGAGACTGAAAGTCAGTAATATTAACTTCGATCACATTTGAGTTTGCTTCCATGATTTTATCAGCAGGCAACTTCGTATTTCCGTCACCATTCATGTTGAATTTGCCATCAGCCTCAGCTGCCTCTGCAGCCTCGCTGGGCGAGACCTCCGCCTCAGCCCGCGGGGCGCTTGTGGCAGCATTGACAGCATTGGCGAGCCTGTCATCACCATGGGCATCGACGCCGAAGTCGGGTGCCACGTTGGTTTCCTTTGCCGCAATTGTGGCCACATGTGCTGCCATCACATGCTGATTTGTGGTGTGTAGGCACTATTGCAATTTGCACTAGGGAAGGAGGTGAGAACTCAGGGGCGCATGTGTGGAGATACGTGGATCAGTGCTTTGCGGGTGTTGAGTATTTTGAGTATTTTGAAGTCTACAAAGCACGTCCTAGTGCTCTTCCACCCCCCTCCTTCACCAGTCATAGCTATCCAATGACTCAGTTAGTTCTATCCCATCCCCATCTCCTTGATGTCGCAGCATGTTTTGGTTTACAGCACAGTCTCGCACATGCAAGGATTGTTTTAACTTAGAGCGTGTCTGTGGGCCGAATTCGGCCATGTATTAAGTCTTACCTCTGCTTACGGCTGCGGACTGCTGCAGACTAAACTCTGCCCCCGAACTCCGTGCGCGCTTTGCGCTTGCCTGGAGTTTTTAAAGGCAATAGATGTTGTTTTCCTTAAAGGGATACTCGCTTACAGGCACAAAAGCGAGCAAATTGGCACTCCAGTAAGCAGTAGCTGCAGCTCCTCACTCCACCAAGACTGCTGCAGATTGAACTCTGCGCCCGAACTCTGCGCCCGAACTCCGCGCGCGCTCCGCACTCGCCTGGAGTTTTTAAATGCAATAGATGTTGTTTTCCTTAAAGGGATACTCGCTCACAAGCACAAAAGTGAGCAAATGCGCACTCCAGTAGCCAGTAGCTGCAGCTCCTCACTCCACCAAGACTGCTGCAGACTGAACTCTGCGCCCAAACTCTGCGCACACTCCACGCTCGCCTGGAGTTTTTAAAGGCAATAGATGGTGTTTTCCTTGAAGGGACACTCGCTCACAGGCACAAAAGCGAGCAAATTCACACTCCAGTAGCCAATAGCTGCAACTCCTCACTCCACCAAGACTGCTGCAGACTGAACTCTGCGCACGAACTCCGGGTGGAGGGGGTCGGGGCCGGGCGTAGGCCGAGCGTGAATCGCGCCGGGTGGGCCGATGTTGGAGCGGCCTGCCTCCGTTGCCGTGGGATGCCAGGCCGCCACGCAGGCTTCCCGGGCTGAGCACCTGGATGTTTTTTTGTTGTCTCTTAAAACCCCTGATTATCTCAGCCGACTTCCAAGTGGGGGCAGCTAGACGGGGCACTGGGCTGTGTCTCGTCCGCGGCGGGCGGGACAGGTGGCGCTGCCTCCCCTGGACTCTCCTGCACCGGCAGGTACAGGCCGACGTCTGGAACCAAACAAAAAGTTGTCTGTGACTCTTGGCGGTGGATCACTCGGCTCGTGCGTCGATGAAGAACGCAGCTAGCTGCGAGAATTAGGGAGAACAGGGAGACAATTAACGGATTTTCTTGATGACTTTTCTCCAATGGGTCCCTCTCTTCCAGGTTCAGACCCTGCTCAAATATCAGCCTCCCTCCGTCTGGTGCACTACAGCTTCTCAAAACAATCTCATCTGTGACATTCACAAATTTTGTCAGCACACTGTTCATCAGGACTTTTAAGCTTTGCCCCCTTCTCATCGGCATCCCTTCCGTCTGGTTCACTCTTGCCAACTTTTGCCAATCACACAATTCCTTCTGCTTTCTTACGACGCAGGATTCACTTCCTTTAGCTTTACAATCATCTGCAGGCCAAATACTTTCGACTGTACAGAGGATTTTACTAAACTCCTGCATGAGCGTTTTGACCTCTTTCTTGCACCTTTCCCAAGTCCCTTTGGTAATGGTAGTTTCAACAATAGGGTAATCACCCAGAGTTTCGCGAGTGAGCACTCACGTGGTGCCTGACTCTTCTGTAGCTGGTTTTCCCCTCTCGTATTAACAGTTCTTTACACTTTATTCAATTTAGCCGTTTGCCTCTTTTGTTTAACACAGTTCGGTTTCTTATCAGCTCTCCCCTTGACACACTGGCTGTGAGTCAAGGCCAGTACCACAGTGGAAAGCGTCTCTCCCCGGCTTGGTTATCAGTGGATGAGGACCTCGTGTACCGTTCACATATGCTGCAACACAAATGGCTATAGTTTGCTGTCTTACGATTCCTTCTGTGGAAGTTTCACAGGCCTTGCTGAGAAAGGCCAAGGTTGCTTCTCTCCTAGTCACCCTCTTGGTTTTCATCATCTTTCTCCTTCTCTTGAACTGCTGTGCTGAGTTAGCTCTCTCATTGTGCGATCTGCCTTGCTCGTATTGTGCTCTCGTGCTCCACCTTTTATCCCTGTGGGGAAGGGAAACGGCTGTCAGGTGTGTGTGATTCTGGTCAATTGCCTGACTTTTCCTGACTCTTGTGCTGGGAAATGTCAGGTAAACAGCACTTGTGTGTGTCTGTCACCTTTTGTGGTGTGCAAAAGTGTTCATGTCGGAACAGGGCTGTAGACTGTTTGAGTATCCTACGTGGTAGGATGGGGAAAAGATGTAATAAGAAGGGGGATACCACGTCTCACCCGTTGGTGTCCCTCTTCTACTCCCTGAGGCCCCCCCATCCAGGTGATACTTCCTCACTGGTCCACCCCCAGGAACTGGATCCAATAGCGATGGCCATTTCCTGGCCACCTGGATGACAGTAGCGTGGGGACCAGACAGGGAGACACCTTCAGGTTTCTCACAACACCCTATGATAGCACAACAGTAATTATTTTCCGAGCCAAGCTGCAGGCTGTGGGTGGTGTATTGGTTGACTCCTGCTATTTTGTGGGCAACTTTTGGGGTCTTGAGAGTTTATCCTAGTCCTCTGCCTGGGGATGTATCTTTTGGGACAACAAATATGTAGTCCCAACATACCTGCAGCATTTCCAGGGCTCTGAGCTTAATTGCACAGATCGCAGGTGGTTTCTGTTATTATTTCTCTTTTTTAATAAATTCCACACTTGCAATGTACCGTGATGGCAAAGTATATCATACACTCATCTCACCATGAAGTGTGTGACGTTGTGAGAGGCTTGGTGTCACCTAGCATATGTGCTGGAGACTCAATTACTGCCACTGAACGCAATCGTCTATTTCCGCTCCAGCAAAAACACTCCAGAGTTTTCCCTCCTCTAGTAGTCACAAAATGCTGGTGCACTAGTTACAGAAGCTGCATGTCAATTGCCTGCCTCCAACCAAATCTGGGAGATTCTTCTCCCTCGATGTCAGAGGCTGCACCCAGTGAACGTATGAATCAAACTTTCTGCATGAACTAGCTAAGAGAATGTGTTCTCCTTTGCAGTCGCTAACATAAAATGTCACATGCATGAATGTCATGCAAGGTACTCACTGGTATTTCTTCATCCTAGCAGTAATACGACGACAATGTACGTCTTGCGCATTTAGTTAGCCACTGAATGTAATCTCCTAGCCCCAAGTAACTCTGAGACATTCTACTCTCTTCTAGTCCCTTACAACAAATGTCTTGTGTATGTCATGAAAAGTGTTTGGTGCTGTTATTCTCTGCTACTTAGTATTCACAAAAAGATGTGTTAAGTTACAGGCTTAGGTCCCGATTCATGGAAAAGTGCGCAGAGATCCTGCAAAGCCTGCGTGCCGAGAACACCTCTGTGCGAGCCTGAATGCAGAAGCTATTTTGTGTGCTCTACATATTCCTGGATTTGTTCGTGCAAAGTGAGCGCACATGCAAGTCGCGACTGGAATACCCTGACACGCCTTAACGCAAAGCCAAAAGAGCCAGAAACAGCTAGCTTTGAATGTTCCTCTGGCACAAACACATACACCCTTGCAACAGTGCATAGGGTCCTGCAGAACCAGGTCTGTACTTCAGGGACACTGTGCTTGGTCTCCCGTAACAAATCCCGGCACCCTGACAATAGGCATACAAATTTCCGTAACTATGGTAAAACTCCAGAAAATCTGCTTGCAAACCCCCGTAAACCATTCCTGCACCCAACTACATTGTTTATGTGCACCCATATCCTTTATCGGAACCTTGACTGTGGGCATGCACCCCTAATCCACCATGCAATCTTAACTCTGTGCAGTGATTCCTATGCGCAAGTGTCTGTACTCCTGCCTTTGGGTGGCGGTTACACAGAGAACTCTGCGTGGTCATTTCCCCGAGATGAGGTTGCAGTCAGATCCATGAATACATTTTTTTCTGTGCCTTTGTGGGCTTGCAATCACCTTGTGCAGGCCATCCCTTGTAACGTCCACATTTTCCCTTGTTCTTCCCCATTATGTGAGTTTCACGCCCTACTTTGGACTTTGCGCATGCCATGCCCATGCCCTGCGAGGTGTCTTGCATAAGCCCTTGGCCACTCGCAGAGACGTGCCGAACTTGTGCGAAATCCCTGCAGAGCATGAAAAGGTCCAGCGCAGTTCCTTCCATGAATCGAAAAATGGTGTTTTGCATGCGATTTTCCACGCAAAGTCCATATTTAACGCACAATTATTCCATGAATCGGGCCCACAGTATGTAATCGCCTTCCTCCAGTCTACTCTAGGATTTTCTCCTCCATAGTCAGGTAGCTGTAGGCCATGCATGGTGGTTACTGGGATTGCCTCCTCCCTTGTTTTAACAAGAAGAAACTTGTGCTGGATACTTAGTTATAGCCAATGAATGTAAAATTGAGCTTCCAACCAACTCAAGGTTTTGCTCATCCTTTATAGTCACAGCAAATAAGTGTGAATTATGCCTGAATGTTGTGATATGTTAATCATGCCAATATGTCAGTGGGATTTTCACAAAATATATAAGACCCTATCCTGTTTCATTTGTATTCCTCAACTAAATCCTACTTGATTTTGTCTACGGTTATGTCTATCACTAAAATGTAACTGGAATAATAATGATTCCCTATTTACCACAACCAGCAAAGGATCCAGCAACATGTGTTTTCTGTTTCTGCAAATAAGTGTGACAGTGAACTTCAAATGCAAACCACTTATATAAATACAAGGCTAGCACTTCAGAGCCACCCAGCCAAACCCCATAGGAAGATCAGGAATTTTCAGATTAACCGAATTTTGCGGAAAACGAGTGTTCAGAGTTTCCTGGAGTATGTTTTTGCCAGAAGTATTATGCAGTTGCAGAGAGTATTTGGGCATAATTCCGAGTTTGGCCGTGTGTAAAAAAAAAGTTGTGGTAATGGAACTAACACCAATTTTATCACAACACCAAATTACAATTTTAGAATAAAGGGGATGAAATGACAGGAAGCATTTACTCTGTTTTATCTCTAAAAACTGGAGTATTTACTGCAGTGTAATTACCACTGATTTTGAAAGTCCAATTTTTTTAGCCAATTTCAGCTTTGTTACCTCTCCAAAGCGAATCCTTTGTGCCTTGCTTAAGTTTTAGGATTCCAGGGTCTGCACTTGGAGTGCCTATATTGTGGCTGAAAAATGAGTGAATAATAAAGTTGGTACTCCTGAAAGGTGCGATCCCCAGAAAGGAATTACAGTCAATTTTTCAAGTAATTTATTTTATTGCATGTATTTGATCCATACATTCAAGTCTTTTACTTCATCCATTTTGTCTCCCAACACGTGTTTCCCCATAGCTTTAGCTATGGGTCTTCAGGAGAGATTTCTAAACGGACAGAAAAAAACACGATGTTTTTCCTATACAGATAATTAGAAATGTTCTCTATTTCAATTGGCATAAACATAAAAAAGAAAGACAAGCACATATCTCATATGTGTATGGAAGATGACAACTCACCCTTATATTTGTTTCCTTGATTGGTATTAATGATTGTATTTTTCATTTACTTTTACAGGTATATTCTTCTGAAATCTGTAAAAATAGGTGCACAGAGCTTTTTTTAGTTTATTTTGCTTGATTCTGTTCTAGATGTTATTCCCTGAAGAATATACCTGTAAAAGTAAATGAAAAATACAATCATTAATACCAATCAAGATTAAGGAAAAATGCTACTATAAGGATGAATTAAAAGAAGTAAAAGACTTGAATGTATGGATCAAATACATGGAATAAAATAAATTACTTGAAAAATTGACTGTAATTCCTTTCTGGTAATTACCACTTATAATCATCCGAAATCCCAATGGGGTCTTATGGAGCCCAAAAGTGGGGATTAACTCTGTGCTTCCCCCATTTGTAATCTGGCCTGTTTGCCCCCAGAAAATCTAGCGCTAACAGTAAAAGGGCCTGATTCTTACGTTGGCCTAGTGAACATGCTAAAGAGCACGATACACTTTGCCAAATCAGGCCGCCCAGGCTCCACCACTATTCTCAATTGGGTCTGGGCATCTTCATAGTGCATGACAATTCACTGTCAGCATTGTGCCTGTCTATCAGCACAACGGACGCAATCCTGAAATCTCAGTAGTATTTTTGTAAATTAACGACATATTTGTTATTTTACAAATGTGCTGCCATGAACATGTGGGCATTCGCAGGGGAAGCACGTGGAAATCCACATGCTTCTCGAGTGGCATCAAACAGAGAAGGAAGCACGGGGCAGACAGTAGAAGGTGTCACGGACTAGATTTTGTACTTGCTGCAAAGCATATTTTACTATTAGCACTTTTATCTTTCCTTTATATGCTGCATATATTCTTCCATATATACTGCATATTTACTTCCTACATTTTATAATTCCTGCACAGCAAATAATCTTCTTTTCACTGCTGTACTAGGAGAAGAGCAAGTTGACATAAACTAAGGTGACACTGCACTGTGAAGTCGTAGGAGGCAGTTTTGTGATGGCTGGGCAAGATGTGGAAGTGCACATTGGTGGCCGTAAACAGAAGGCGAAGTTCAATGATGCAGCCCTGGGGGTACTAGTGGATGAAGTACTAGCCAATGAAAGGGTATTATTTGGAGCAACGGCAACCCGGACACCTCTTTCTTTGGAAAATAGCTTTTGGGAAAGCATTGTGACGAAAGTGAATGCTGTGTCGAATACTTTGCATGCAGTTGATGAAATGAAGAAACGTGAAATGATGTGCGGCGCAGAGTTGGTGAGAAGTATCTAGAGAATAAAGAACACAGCAAGGGCACTGGGGGAGGATCGGCTTTTGATTCAAATTATTTGCCCATAGAATTGAAGGTGCTTGCGGTCATGGACTCTGGGAGCCTGGATGGTGTAACCGGTGTGGGCATACTGACCACCGGTAAATTGGAATTCTTGTGCCCCCTATACATGGGCACTGGGTGTATGTGCGTGTTCCTTTGAACAGCATGCCTTTTCCAAGATGTTAGGTAATTGTTATTGTTATTGATGTCTTGTGCCGCACTTCTGTGCAAGTGAATGGCAGCAGAGGTGGTCACGGTTGTCTTCATGACCATCAGTCTGGCTTCAGAGCTGCAAAAAGCATGGAAACTGCTCTCCTGAACATCCGTGAAGACCTGCTCTCCAACCTTGACTATAACACCCCATGCGTCCTCATCTTCCTTGATCTCTCTTCTGCCTTTGACACTGTCAACCATGCCCTCCTGCTCAACCATCTCCATGATAACCTTGGTATCACTGGTCAGGCTCTGACGTGGCTGATTTCTTTCCTCTCTGACCGACCCTCCCAGGTCCAACTTGGGTCCTTCCCCTCCGAAATCTTTTTCTCTACCTGTGGTGTCCCCCAGGGATCTAATGTGTCTCCCTGGCTGTTCAACCAATACCAGGCACTCCTTGCCCACCGCATCGCCACTCTCTGCCCCAACTTTCAGTGCTAAGCAGATGATACCAGCTCATTTTCAGGCTACCTTCGGCCTCCTCCTCTCGTTCCCTATTCTCGGACTGTCTGTCTGCTATCCAGGAGTGGTGTGCCGCCAATGACCTCTGCCTTAATGCCAGTAAGACTGAGATTCTACTCATCGGCACACCCGCTCCCTCCTTCCCTGCAGCTCTCTGGCTGGCCTCCCTTGGCCCTCTTCTTGCTCCCACCTGCAAGGCTAAAAACCTTGGTGTCATCTTCAACTCCACACTCTCCTTCTCTCCTCACATCTCTGATGTATCTAAGAAGTCACACTACCAGCTGCACCTCCTCAGAGGTATTCTTCCTTTCCTCTCCTTCCCCCAGAAGCTCATTGTCTCCAGTAGCATGTTCTTGGGTTTTAGAAAGATGAGGGTGTTAGCTTCAAAATGACATTTAAATTTTGTTTCTAGGACGTACGGTTCAAACGTTACAAAGGTTTTTGAAAAGGGTTATTTTTTCAGAAACAGAGTCAAGATTTAATATGAAAGATGCGCTTTAAAGATTAGAACCAATATGGACTTATACTAATGGGCTATGAAAGTACAATATACCCAATGGGACAACCACCAGAACAGGGCGCCTTCCACTCTGATTGTTGTGCGCCAGGACACTTGACATTCTTCAGAAAATATCAGCGCGCAGATGATTATCGCTACAATTATCACAGACTATATAATGAGAAGAATTTAGGATGGACACAAGATTCTATAATGCAGTTCTGGATAGGTTGAAATGGATTGAATAGGATTACTTTAAACTAAGAGATGACTATGAACAGTTTTAGACTAAATACTCACTCCTATGGCTTTGGACTGGAATGGGCCTGTCAAAGATCTGGTCCAAGGTTTAGACTTCACTCGCCACGGGACAGGATTCAGGGCACCTGGACTCTGCTCTCAGCAAGGCACTCTTCTCTGCGAGGACTCTTGGACTGGATCTGATGGGTTCTGGGTTACAGTTCTGCTCTGCGGGCTTGGATCTTGGTTCTAGCATAGGGTTCTTAGCTAGAACAACAAAACAGCACAGCCAGGCTATTGGATTTTGTGGTTCCCCTTTGGAAGTTTAGGGGTTTGAATCAGGTTGCAAAAGATTCTGAAGGACAGCTGAGAAGAGATCAGCTTTTGGGATTGGGTCCTTCTGCTTCAGAGTTTGGTTTTTGGATCTATGTCTGGAGGCCGGATCTTCCTGCAGTGTGCTTCGCCAAGGAATCAGTTGATGAGTGGAAAGTGTGTGTCTTGTCAGTCCTCAGCAGTCCCTATTTATCCATTTCCAAAGTGGGTCGGGAGGCTGATTATCTATGCCCAACCCTCTAAGGATCTGATAGGTCAGATAATTTCCCCTGTCCTGATTTGAGACAGGAGCAGTGTGCCATATGTGTCAGAGTGACACTGTGTTTATGGTCCAAAGGAAATCCCTCCCCTTTGCTTTTACTTAAGAAATCTATTTTCCCCAAAAAACATATTTCCAAGATGCACAACTGGTTAATAATACATAATTACATGACAAATTGCTTAAGGTACATTGCTGTCCAACTCTCATCTTCCTGCGAGCATTAGTTAATAAATGACAACTCTTTCGCACTTTTGGTGGGTTTCTCAATGCATACACATACCATCTGGGCACATTCCTGTAATTTTTCATGTTCCTAACATAGACACAATGGCTGGAATATGAATAATTTCTGGGGTTCAGTCTCAGAACATCGCACAGATTCCAGATTAGTTTTAAACTGTGAGTGAATTTTTCATTTTAACAATCTATAAGTTTCATTTTTTTGTCAGTTCAGTACAATTTGCTATAAGCATTTTTCTAAAACATACATTTACTTCCACTTCAATCCACATTCTCAGTCTGGCCCGCCTCCAAAGCTGGGCTAAGTCAGAGGGTCACATGGCTTGCCTTCCTGCCAGAGCAGCTGTTGTCAGTCACACCCGAATTAGCATTTTCTATTCAGTTCAAGGAACCCATTGTTTCTTGCTCAGGGCAGCAGAGGAAATCTCCTCCCCTTCTGATTAACACACCAATCCGAAATCCTGTCCTTTTGGTGGGAATGAACAAGGTGGGAGGTTCTCAGGGAAAGAAAGCCTTTTGGAAGTTTTAACTAAATCAGGTTACCTTATGGTCAATTGTAACATAGTTCCTTGAGAAACATTACATTTATAAATTTAAAATAAGCAAACATCTCTTTAATTCCAGTCTTTTTCAACATGAAATCAATGTGTGGCACTTTATATGGCATTTGATGAAATCCCTTCTTTGACACATTTAACTTTGAAAACACAAGTTTCTTCTGTCAGATTTAGAGATCGCCAGCGTCTGTCGGAAGCGAGTAATGGTACTGCACCCATTTTGACAGATTTCTTTCCATCAAGTATCTTTAAATGTGGATTTTGTTCTGATAACATATGATTCTTGCTGACATTGTAATTGTATGGGTTCTTGAAGTAGCATGATGTGGAACACCCAACAAGGAGGTTGGATCTTTTGGGTGGTTTGTGAGCCATGATTTTTTCCAAATTTGACAACCAAGAAAACGGATTTCCAAACAGCTCTGTGTTTCTTTTGGCAATCAGCATTGCTTTTTGAAATGTTTTCAGGCTACTTTGTGAGTAGCCCAATTGTGGGTTTTGGCAGTGGTCTCCTGTGTTCACTGAGATAGGCAAAATTGGATGGCGGCCTATTTTTCAGATTTTTACTGCGCAATTTTGGGTACTTTTTAGCGAGCAGCATGCTTTCCAGTGGCCATTTCTGAGGTTTCTGCTGCCAGCAATGCACAGTAATGTTGCAGGGCCTGGACCAGTGGGTTGAAACATCCGACACATTGAACCCTTAGTCTACAGTCACTGCCATGCTAGGCTAAACCATATGTAATCCTGCAAGAACGTGTCACAGAGAGAAGAGGGAAAGGGGCGGGGGAGTCCAGTCAGTTTACATATGGTCCAATTTAATGCAGGTCAAGACAACCAGTCAGCAAGCACAGTAGTTTTGTGGAGGGACAGAAAGAGTGCATTACAGTTCTATTAGGGCAAGCTCAGTGGTGTGAAAGAAGATCATTTGTTTTTCTGTACAGTGTATTTCTTTGAATATTGACCATGCTGCTATGGCCCTGTGGTAATATGGTTTTCTCATACTGTCTTTATGTGTGCAGGAAATTCATTATCAGGGACTGTTGAAGCCGCACCAGAGTCTATGCATGACCAGCCAAAGGGAGATGAACATTTGCCAACATCAGATCAGCTTCAAGGGGATACAGAAATTACACTGTTTCAGTACTTTGAGGATGACAGTGCTGCAGTGAACATGCCCAATGTAGTGGATGGTGTAGCCACTTAGTTCTCTTTTGCCATCACTGACGGTTGAGGAGCAAAGTGGAATGACAGGCTTGGCCATGGATGATGACTTCTGTCTCCTTGCCACCACAGACATACAAACTGTGGCACTCCTGCAAATGCGTTCTCACTTGAAGACTCAGGTGTGCATCCTTCAGAAAGGGAATGCAGTTGCACATGCGCACATGGCATGTGTAACTGGTGTCTTAAATGATATTCAAAGAAACACAAGCACCCTGTGTACATTAATCGATAGTGTGGAAGTAGTGTGACCAAAAGTATGGAAATGAGCATTGAAATGCAGAAGCAGAACTCCAAAACTATGAATGCATTAATGCAGGCAGTGTAAATGTGCAATGCCAAAGTGAAGGGCAATGCATTGTGCTTTCAAACACTGACAAATATATTGAGAGTGCAGGAAAAGGAGTACTTGCTGTTTTCGGTCAGCATGGCAGTGCCAGTTGTGCCAGAGGGGAACACAGCAGTGGAATCTTTCAGTTCCCCAATCACTTCTACCTGCAATGAAGTGCATGAGGTTGCACTGTCCAATTGGCCACAGAGAGAGTGTAGACGTAAGCATGCAAGAAAGAGCAGTAGCTGAGAACATATTGAGAAATGTTGTTGCAATGGTTGGTTATCTATTTAATTGAAAAAATGTTACATTGTTAGTTTCAGTCATGTTTACCCTAGTTTATGCAGTGCAGAAGAGGTTAATGATGATGAGCAGTACATATGGGCTGGCTTCCTCATTGAAGATGTGGACGTATCAACATTCCACATTTTCCATTGAACATTTATGAAACATTGTCAAGTTCTAAGCAAAAGGCCATTTCCTGTTGGTCCATCAAAGTTCATGTACACTTAATTTGAAGCAGTTTAGGAAACTAATGTTATGTGCATGGTTAACCTTTTATTGAGAGAACTTTCTTTTGTTAACAGTTCTGAATAAATGTTCAAAGTCCATGGTGCTAACGTCTGGTGTCTGCTTATTACACTTTTGCACAATCAGACAAAACATGTTTATAATTATACTTATGTTGTAGCTTTGAAATGGGCGGTGGGCAACAATGTCACACGAAGAAATTGCAATGACATCAGTATGAACCTTCCAACCATCTTCCTACTGGTCATTGTGGATGTGGACTTGGTCCTCATCTTCCTCCTCCTCTGATATTGGATCGACTGGGTCCAGCTGTCAGCATCAAATGGACACATTATTCAGCATAAAGCACAGCACTACAATTTGTCTGGCGCATACGTGAGATCCCCTCCACACACATGCAAACACCTGGAACAACTTTTCAGGAGCCCAAAAGTCTGTTCTATTGGGTTCCTCGTCCTTATATGTGATGCATTGTACTTTTGTTCAGATGCAGTATTAGCATTCAAGATTGGTGTCAATAGCCATGGTTTCAAGGGGTATGCTCCATCCCGAACAGCCAGTTTCTGTCAGCTGACAAGCCACTCATTACCACCGGCAAGTTGCTACACAGAATGAATGCATCATGTGCGGATCCAGGGAAGTTGGCATAGCAATGACTGCTTTGCTTTGCCCATCCGCACAACATGTCATCTGTATGTTTAGTGAGTAGTGCATTTTTTCCGGTTTCTAAATATTTGCTCCCTTTTACGTCGTGGCACTATGCGCACATGAGTGCAATCTATTGCCCCTAAAATGTTTGGGAAGCCAGCTAGGGCAACAAAATGAACACATTTCACAGCAGCAGCCTCAACTGAGGTGAGTAGAAAAGTAATGGACTCGCTGATGTGCCGCAACAGTGCAGCCAATACCACTTGCAAACGTTTGCAGAAACCTGGCTGAGACATCCTAGCTGCCATTGCAACAGTGCCCTGGTAAGATCCACTTGCACAAAAGTGAGCACCTTCAGAAAAGATAGAATTGCTGTAGTCTTGTTGGTGCTTCCTTCCAAGTCCCCTTTTCTGAGCTCCACCGAATACAAAATATCATCAGCATCCAGCTGGTACAGCTGAATTATCTGTTTGGCTGACATGTTGAACATATTGACCCTGGTGTGATGTATACGCTCTTTATTTAGTTGCCTTCTTCTTTGTCTAGTAGGTGGGAGGTCATCCAGCACTTTCTCCACTGCTGCTTGAACAGGTTCCTCAGCATTGGCACGCTTATGACGAGCTAAGACCTACGCTACAGCAGCAGTTGACATGATTGCTGGAAATGCACGGCCCACTGTTCTCGGTTAAAGCTGCACACACTATTGGTCTGTATACACCAGCTGTTGCTATAAGCAATACAAATAAGCACGAAAAACGGATACGTACATTAAAAAACCTGTTAATGTATTTGCAGAAACATGTTAACCAAGTCAGCATCTTCTAATGTGTAACGCCATTGTGAGCAACACACCACACACACATACAGCAGCTCAATGTGGAAGCAACAACATAACTCCATTACACAACGGTGCCAACGTGATCCCTCCCAGCAACCCAGCCTAACATACAGTGTCTGCCTTTTCACCATGCCGCACTACTGTGGTGGAAGGAGGGATCTACTCCCTCCTTCCACCACAGTAGTGCTGCACCCCTAAACACCGAAATATGCAGTCCTTGACACTCATAACCAGAAAAGACTGCATTTGGAATTACTGGCTCCGGCTCGCAGACATTGTAAGGGACGGACTCCCTCACATTCAGCTCCCAGCAGTGAGAATTTCTTTAACGGTGCTCCACACAAGGTTGACCTGGCTGCTTATTCTGCAGGCCTGCGTGTTTGCCATGCTGAAGGAGAAGCATTTTTTGCCTCCTGGTGGGCCCAGGTGCTTAGCTTGCTGTGGCAAGGCGAAGTCAGAGTGTAGCATGATCAAGCGTGGCCATGCAGTTAGGCGGGGAGGAGGACATACTGGCTGGTGGGGATCTCCCACTATTGGTGAATGCCTAAAGGAAAGATTCATATTTGGGTGGACTGGCCAATAGGGAACGCCAGAGATGTCCTGGTAGGTCTCTGCACCCTGGGCCTTTTTTTTGTGTGGCAACCTATTTTATTTCCACATTTTCTCACAGCAAAAAGGAGTGGGCTTGCATAAAATGTTTAATATGGGGCCACTTGGAAAATTATTTGCAGGGACTCCTCTGGTACCCAGTCCATCCATGCAAACCTAAGTTAACAAATTGCATTGGGTCAGCTTATTTTAACATTTGTAGTGACTGGAATGGTCTTTTGTCTCTGCAAATGCACATGTTTAGTGAACAGCTTTGTTTTTTACTTTATTTCAACATGTTCACACAGCCAAAAGGGTAGGGCTTGCAGAAAATATTTAATATGGGTCCACTTGGAAAAATATTTGCAGGGCCTCTTTTGGTTCCCAGTCCACCCAGGCAAACCTACGTTAAGGAATTGCATTGGGTCATTTTAGTGTATCATTTGTAGTGACTGCAATGGTCCTTTGGCACATGCACATGTTTGGTGAAAAGCTTTGTATTTCACTCTCAACTTACACAGCTACACTTAAGCCATAACGAGCTCAAGGGCGGAGACATGTCTCCATTAGGACATGTTTAAGTACAATCTCTTCACCCTCATAATTGGAGACAGCGTTGAGGCTGCTTCCCCACCTCCACTGCGGCCTGCTTCCTGTGACACTCCTCCAGAATAACGGCACCAAAATGGAACTGTATAAGTTTGCGACTTTAGCGCACATATAAAACTGGACTAGTGCCACAAGAATACTTGTCTAGCGTGGCGGTTAACGAAAGTGGCGCATTCCTAGCGACTTCGGAAGAATGACTCACCTTCAGAATAGGTCTTAAGTACCGAAAAGGTTGTTATCGCTTTCAACAACCTTTTCGGTACTTAACACCCGCTCGTGAACCGGGCCCTGAGTGTGCAGTATTTCACCAGAATTACCTCCAAACTTGGGGTGAGGCAGTATCAGTTGGATACTTTGATAAGGGGCTTTGCAAAATCATCTCAGGAAAGACACATGAACAGGGGATGCCCCTATCTGTGTATAACTCACATCAACTGAATTATACAAAGCAAGGCAGGTGAAATATGCACAAAATGTGCTTACCTCCTGTCCTAGTAGCGTTGCTTCATCTGTGCCCTTTAGCTTAAAAAAGACAATACTTGCAACCTTTAATGCAGTCTTAAGCATTCCAAGTCAAAGCCAGTTAGTTAGAACATTGACAATTTTTGTGACGAAATTATCTGGCAGTCAGAGGATTCACAAAATGGAAATAAGCAGATATATATATATATATAAAAAATCGTTTACTATTGAAACATAACAATATTTATCACTGAATAACTTCTGTGTGCACTTAAAAAAGATCTGCATTGCAGCAGCATTGCAGGCCCATGTAAGTGTATGCAAATAGGAGAGAGAGCACCCAGCCCCTGGTTCCTATTTCCTCTGCTTCTTTCGCATAATTTGTTTTCTGTCTTTCATTATCATAGCCAAGTCTTGAGGCTTCCTGAACTGAGATTGTCAGATAATGTTCAGATGCAATGAATTCCATTACTGGGGAGTCCCATCAAAGTTCACCATGGTAAATGCAGCGCCTCCTTTCATAAATCCTGGAAGCACACCACAGATCACAGAAAATCTATATTGAATTTTACCAAACCTGACTTCCCATCGTGCATCCGAGCAGTTATGTGTGTGATGTACTAGAAAGTGCGTGACACCCTCTGGATTTATATTGACAACCCTGTGAGTTGTGAGCCAAGTCTTGTTTTATTATCAGCATCTTTGCAACCTAAAACAAGGAAATGTCTAGTCTGTATGAAGAAGTGGAAAGATGTTCACAGAACTCGAAATATTTTCACATAAAAAAAAAAAAAACGCCCTACGTGGTTCTGCGAGAAGGAAATATGATTACCAAGGAGAAACTTTGAACTTTGGGTTTTCTTTTTTTTTCTCTTCCTGAGGTGATCCCATATTATTCTTTTGTGTATGGGTAGCATGGACAGATATTAGTTCTCAGACATGTATTCTCTGTGATATCATGTCAGCGAAATATGGAAGCCAAATTCCATTGGCGTGACCTCAAAGCAGGCAAATACAGCATTACCTCTACTTTCCCTGGTCTCTGGAAGTGTGGGGAAGGAGGAAAGATTGGAGAGCGAGTAGGGGAGTGTGGCACCAGAGGCGTTGCTAGGGGAGGGCTGAGGGGCTATAGCCCCAGGTCTTTTGGTTTTAGCCCCGGATAGAAGTTTAGAGGGTTACAACCAAAAGGCTATAGCTAGCCCCGTATCCCGCTAGTCCCAACATTACCTTAGCCCCTGATCTTTTCCAGACCTAGCAACACCCCTGGTGGCAGCACACCAGTTATTTGATGGTGGCCCTAGTAGTCTTTGCATTTCTCAGGTGTTCTTGAGGTCTATCCAACCCAAGTAATTCCGGTCCATGGGAACAGTGCAGTCAGTTGTAACGTTGAGGAGACACAGACTTATCAACAAGAGATTTCATTTCACAATGGTTTTTAGAGTGGCATTAGAAAAAAACGTAGGCTCCACGCTCATTCTCAATCAGTTGTCACGCGGAACTCTTCATCCTCATTGTTGATAGTTAACAAGCTACAATTCTATAAATATTTAAAACGTATAATGCTGAAATGAATGAGCGCTATGAATGAGAATGTGCTTGGCTCATGTCTTGCGTTGGCACTGGAAGTTCTTACCAAATGGTTGGTAATTGGTAGACATACATTATGTGGTAGGTAAGTGTGCCAAACCAGACGAGCAGGCATAATTTTCTTTTAATGAACACAGATTAGCAACTGTATTTAATGAACATTGTTGTTTGTCCAGGGATAATAAATGCTTCTGGATACATGGACTTCATGATCAAACTCCAAAGCAGAGAGGGAATGTTTAATGTGGCAGTGCTGATGTGTGTTATGTTACATATAATTAGGGGCTTGGAACTTCCACCCGTCCCATTCTTCCACTGTAAATAATCCATTCATTATTTGATCCCTTTACCAAACGTATTGTCATTTTTGTTATTTTACATTATTTCAATATTTATGGATTTTTGAAATTGTATTAAGACAGTTAAGACAAGAAGAAATACATTTTTTAAAAAAATATTTCAATATTTATGGATTTAAAACTGTGCTCATGCTGCTTTTCCCTATGGTCTATACAGTGTTTGAGCAG
The DNA here is from genome assembly GCF_040938575.1 of Ambystoma mexicanum. Lineage (NCBI taxonomy): Eukaryota > Metazoa > Chordata > Amphibia > Caudata > Ambystomatidae > Ambystoma > Ambystoma mexicanum. Next base: position 1,158,422,597 of record NC_090928.1, on the reverse strand, counting down.
GATTTGGAGTCGGTAATGTCAGTGGGGGTCGTGAATTTTTAAATTGGCATTACCTACGTATATACACTTCAAATTTGTAGGATAAAATAAGCAAGCCTGATCCCCCATCCTCAGAGGATTTGTGAAGTTCCATCACCTCCCAGAACTTTGATAACATAGTTGGTTGATATCATGCTGGTTATAGCACAATTTTTGAGTGAAGGAATCTTGATGGGTATGCATGTATTTATTGTTTGCTTGTTTGCTTGTTAGGGGCCTATATATATATATATATGGGCGTATACAGGAAATACATTCTGTTTCAAAGCATTAAGTCAACATGTCGATTGTTAAATCCTGCTCTCAGCTTTCCTTTTTGTGTTTCAGGGCTTCCTTATTGGTGACCATATGGTAGTCTTGAATTGGACGTTGTGTCCATGTGGACACTTTGTGAGCCTACAATGGCATCCTCTATATTTGTACTAACTGGTTTAGGATAGTAAAGCTCCCTGGACTATCCCTCCCACTTCCTGAATGGGTCACTTTTACAAAGTGTCAGTTTTAGTGTTCATAATTTAGTGACCCTTTGCCGCCATCCCTCTTTATTGAATGACCTGTTGGTTATTAGCCAGCCCCGTGTTTCAAGGGTATCTAGGTGTTGTCCTGTCCCTGCTTTGTTTCTGAAACTTGGAGGAGTGGGTCTGTCAACCTGCTGAAGTAGTTGTACTGTTGTGTAATGTCCTTCCTGCTCTTGAAGCATCCTGGGATGTTAGGATGTGCTATGACATGATATGGCATTTATAACACGCCTATATCAGGTGTTTCAATGCTGATGCCTGTAGCGTTTGCCGCTCTGCCTGCACTGAACCCCACCTGAGGGTCAACTGTAGCACACCCTGCAGTAGGCGATTCATGGAGGATGGATAGCAGGTTTCCTCCCAGCCTCCTCTAGTGTTATGCCCTCTTGTGGGTGTGTCTGTGTCAAGTTTCCCTCGTTTGGCTGGAAAAGATATAGGGAACAAAATGAAACTGCTGTTGCCCCTGTGCTTCTCTTTCCCATGACCCATTAGTCTCCCGTCTTCCTCCTGGAATGCAACGGTCTAGTGACCAAGAGGGTGTGGAGGTGTAATAGAGTTACTTCACTCTTCCGGGGGTTTGCACAGGATGGGAGTTAACTGCACCCTGACTGTCGGCACACAATTGCTGTACTAGGGTCTTGTTGTAAAAGATTCACCAATTTAAGGTAAATCTAAAGGGTTTTAGACCCATGTGAGGTTGGCATCATGGTTTGAGCCGATTTCACATCTACATTTTTGTAGTATTCCCCTCCTTCTTGGTACTTATTAGTATCCTCTGTTTTTTCCTTTCCAGGCTCTGTTTGCCTGAAACTACCCTTTCAACACGGTGTTGAGGAGAATAGTGGATGTTTTAAGTTATCCCCTGAAGAATGTTCGCCCGAAAGGGGCTTTGAAGAACACAAACATGTTGGGATTATATGTTTTTTAACGACACATTTAGGTTTTTTTGTATGTTCATGTGATATCATTTGTGTCTTGGGTATGTGTATAATGTGAGGCCTAAGTTTTAGATACTATGGTTTTAGTGTTAACAAGTACACTGTGTTAGGTGAGGGTAGTGTTCTATGTTTTACTTGAAGAATTTTGAATAAACATAAAATGTTGTTTGAAAGTTAAAGTGTTGCACGCAGTCTATGTTTTCAAGACGTGTAGTGCCGGAAAATCTATTAGAGGGTCCCATTTAAGGAGAAGGGATGTGAGTAGATAAAGTCTATCATCTTACTCCTTATTTTTGTGATATATACTGATATTCCTATTAGTGGAGTAGGATGTGTATATTTGAATAGGAATGTGTTTTGTACCTATTTGAATATATGTAGGTAAACTATGTACCTTTATAGAATGTAAACAATGGTATGTTTTTTTTAATTAACCTATAGGGAACATTTGCTTGTGTTTGTGCTGGGCATGACAGCATCTAATTGGCCTGTACGAAACCATGCAAGATGTACCCTGAAGCCTTGTTGGTCGCAGTTGATGGGCCATTTTTGCCTGTCATGTGCATGGCCCTTTTTGCCTCCATAACGCTACCACTGAGAAATTTGGTAGCTCTTTGAATCCTGTGCATGTTGGACCTGCCTTCCCAGGGTTGTTGCTCCCAGTGTCCTCCACACCCCCCATGGTGATTTTGCTGTTTTTAAAGGCCTCTCTTGTCAAAACTTGCTAAGTGCAGTTGCTTGAGCATATCCTTCTTGAAGACTCCCCTGACTTCTCACATATGATGGGTCACGCCCTTCACTCTGGGCCATTTACCACTGCATCCCACCATCTCCTTCCAAGTAGATGCGTCCGGCCAGGCAAAATGGTTCAGACTGAGAAAAACCTTTTAGCATGTACCAATCAGTGAGCAGGGTGAATTTGGCGTAGCAGAAGGTGCATGCATCATTTGTAGTTAATTTTGACACATATTAGATACCCACATATAGCGACTCCGAATGAGCAAAACATGTATTAATGCTGTGGTTGTGTATAGAGGGTAGACCCCTTCTTACTGAATGTATAGGTGATAAACCCCACTCCCCTCAAACCAAATGCAGATAACTTGTTAGGATGATCAATAGTTCAGAGTGTTCACAAATTAGACTTGTAGGGCTTAAAAGTGCAAGAATACACATTTTAAGGGTGACGTGTATTGTATGGGGTCAGAATGTCATGCGCAATAGAGAGTATGTCAAGTAGTACATGCTTATCATAGTTACTAAAAATCTAGGTTCGAATCTGAGCAGATACCACGTTCTGATCAAGAATAGGTTGGTCCACCATTTTGTTATAACCAGGCATAGTAAATCAATTTCTAAGATGGTGGACTTATGCAAGTCACGATGATGTCAGTGGCTAATATTTTCATAGAAGTTCATGAAGAGTCCACAGGTCTAGAATGAGTTAGGTGAAACTTGTTTAGACTAGTTCTGAGTGGCAGTTAAGGCAACCAACCAGGGATTGGAAAAGGGGTTGTCTTCAAGTACTAAGGCCAATCTGGATATTTTATGTTAATTACTAAGGGCCTCATCACGACTTTGGCGGTAACCTTTAAATCCGGCGGTCACGCTATTACTGCCGGATTTAAGGGTCCGCCAAACCCAGACTTCGGCGGATTTCGCCCCAGCTCTTGGCTGGGGAGAAATCCGCTGAAAATTCACACTATTACCGCCGGCGGTAAATCCTAGTTGTACTGTTGTGTAATGTCCTTCCTGCTCTTGAAGCATCCTGGGATGTAAGAGCGCAAATTTCCCCCATTGAGCCAATGGGGAATGGGGCATTCCTTAATGGGCTCATTGGGGAATGGGGAATTACATTACCGCCGAACTCGTGATCCGGCGCTATTAGCGCCGGGGAGTTTGGCCGTAGGGCTAATACCGCCGGCGGTAATACCACCAGCGTTACGGCCAAAGTCGTGATCAGGCCCTAAATTACCTCACTTTTTAAGAC